>NC_079290.1:80272642-81522642 GCF_023638135.1 Falco biarmicus
CTCACAGGCCAGGCAAAAGCTTTAGCGTAGTGTGTTACCATGCTTGTGGACCTAGCAGACTGCTCTGTCAAAACCAGTGCATCCTCTTGTAAGGATTTGATATTGAAAGTATGGCCAACAGATGACTCCATAGTACATAAATTCCTCCGGTGTCTTTTCCCTAGCTTTGAACGTGGGCAGTGATGACACACAGATGCTTACAGATCTCTCATGTCATCCATTATTGAATGGTAGTATTTTTGACATATGATGGCCTACTCAATCAGGATGGGAGAAAAAAGTTTGGTTTAGCAGTTTCCTGAACACATCCATCCTTTGCTGGCTGATCCCATTCCCTAATGCTGTGAGACAGAACCTAGCCTGCTAGGAGGCCTGGGGTGGCTGCAGTCTGTATTGGAAGCATCCTTTCTTTGCCAGCGGCATTTGGTGACGCCCTTCCATAAGGCAACAGTGCTTTGCTCATGCCTGTGTCCGTACATGTCTCTAATAATGTCCTTATTCAAAGTACAGTAGAGGAGTATTGTATCCGAAGTTGCATAGAAGGTGGAAGCAATGCTGCACAGAAGCAGGTGAATCTAAATAATGAATGCAATTATATAGTATTTATTCCTACTTCTCATATATTACTTCTGACTCGGAAGCTGAAACAATGGCATACAGCCTGGTAGCATTTTACTACATCAAATATATATGCATGGTATTATTTAGGTAAGGGGAAAGCAGCATTTACATGCTGCGTGTCCCGTGAAGGTGGGAAGCAGGCCTGTGCTCTTCTCATTTACAGTGTGCAGCAGCCACGTCTGCGGGATGCTTCTGTTTTCCTGCAAGTGCAATAAAACACTGCACCCATCCTACACTGGTGTGAGTAGCCCATGCTTGTTCAGTGGCATTTATCCTGGAGGGCAGGGGCTGGGTAATCTCACAAGAGTAACTTGGACATCACTATTGCTTCTACAGGATGAGAATTAGAATTAGGATACAAGGTTCAGTCAGCAGTAGGTGGTGGCCTGTAGGAAGAAGCCTGGTGGCCCTCATGCCTGTGGTAGTCAAAATTCCTCTCGGCTCCTCCAGCCCAGTCTGGTTGTGGTTACTCCCTGCTTTTCCATTGGGTTCAGCATTCATTTGGCAGCTTAGGCTGATGAATGAACCATGAAGCTAAGGCTGGTTGCTGCCTACCTTCCTGCTCCAGGATTAGGTTAATGATTCATTGTAGGCAGATGTGCATGCGATTAACACATGCATTCTGGCATACCTTAGTTAACTGGGTAGCCTGCAGAGGAGGAGGTTTTGGGGTTTGGTGCTGGTAAGAAACTGAAAATAAAATTTAGGTTTGTGTGATGAATGTTACCAGTGATTTTGTTTAGTTCTGCCAGTACATGAGCCACACAGCAGTACTGTTTTGGGATATGTCATGAGCCTGTGATAGCCCATTAAGTGAAAAATTTTACATCGTCTGTTGTAGTAAGATAAAGAGGGCTGCCAAAATCTTGAAATAGCACTTTGGTTAAAAGCAATCTCATTACAAATCTGACCTCTTGAGAAGTCTACCTTTTGAAGGTAGAATTTTTGGGAAAAAGTATGTTTTATTTATATAAATCAGTAAATATTTTTTGCTGCAATTTGTACTGTAAAAGGGGGTGTGAAAGGGGAAGAAGCTTGTATACATGCTTTTGCTATCGCCTATATTTTAAGCGTGGCACTCAACATTATAAACAAGATCTTATACTGGAGGTTATTACTTTTGCTTCAGGAAATGGGGGAAAATATGCTCTTTTTTTGTTTGTTTGTTTAGCTCCAAAATGGAAGGTGGCACTCTTTCTGGAGGATCTCTCAGAAATCCTGGAACTCTGTATTAATTCTTGAGGGGCCAGCTACGACTTTTGGAAATGAAATGCTGTCTTTAAATCTTGCAGCTCCCTTTTCACCATCTGTGCTTTCGTATTCAGTGTGGAAAACCTGTGACTCATCTAGGAGGGCAAGTCCCTTTCACTTTTGTTTCGGTAGATGTCACTCTGTTTCTCCTACCTTGCTGCTTTGCTTGGGTGCTGTTTGTGTTGGATTCAGTGGAAGAGAAGTATTTGGAGGAACCTTGCTCTGTAAGCTACATCCAGGATTTTTCTGGGCAGGAAAGTCTAGTAAGCATGTGAGGGGATGCTAGGTCTGCTAGTGGTTCAGTGTTTTCTCTTTGGGAAGAACGGTGCCAGCATGTGTCAAGTGAGCAACTGTTAGGCCCTGGCTCAGGGAGTGCTCTCTGTATGCTGGTAATTTCACTAATTATCACTATGCCACTGACTTTCCTATTTCAGAGGAGGTGACCAAAGAGGTTGTGGTGTGGTGGCTCTGACTTTTATCTTGTGTCCTCAGATTTCCGTGACCTCCCTGACTCATTTTAGAATCGGAAATGATACAAAATCAGGGTGGTAATACATGAAGATAGGCTTGCTTGGTTTTTAATTGCTTTTTTGTCCTTTTTTTAAAATACATTAGTTACATTTGACACTTCTTGTTTTTGATAAGATGTGGTAAGAACATATAAGAGGACTGTGCCTTTGCAGGTCTAAAGGGCAGCTGGTGGGATGCCTAGGGCAGTACCGTGCAGTTGCTCTCAAGGTGCCATGCTTCTGGTGCTTGGCTTTGTCCTGGTGCTTTAAAGTTGTGTCCCAGCTTTCAGATGGGACAGACACCCTTTCAGCATAGTCTGCCAACAGCTTGTGTAGCCATGCAATGCCAGATTTTAATGTGATTTTCATATAAGATGAAGTTTATTTAATGATGTTCTTTGCCTGTATTTTCTTGAAAAATACTTGTTTTTTCAACCATTGGTTTGATTTCAGTTTAATTGACAGAGAGCAAGATAAGCCTAATACAGTAACTTTTTCTAAGTCTCTGGAAAGTTGGTGTATGGTAGAGACGAGAGGCCTTGTGATACTCAGGTGATAGCTGCAAGATAGGGTGCAGAGTTGACGGTTGTCATGTGCTCCAGAACTGAGAAGAGCTTCAGGGAGACTTCTCACCTTTTTCGATATCAAAAGCAGTCCTGACAAGACAAGGAAGCTGAAGGAAATCAGACGTCATTATTATTTCTGTTTCTTTATTTTCTTTTTTTTTTTTTGACAAGGGCATGGAAATCTTTTCTCTTTGTTAAAAGACCATCTCTAAATTACCATGTTTTTTGGTGCTTGCATTTGATGTACGTGCACCTCTTGCCATTTCTAGTGTAACTATGGCAGCTCATATTACAAGGTAGTCTAATATACCCTGCTGCTTGTGTGGGTTTTGTAGACTCTGCTGAGTTTGCAGCTAGCTTGGGCATGTCTGCACAATCTTGCTGTCACTGCTGTGATGCCCCATCAGTACTTACAGAGCAGCCTTAAGCATGTTTGCATTGGGTTATCTCTGAGTAGCATTTAAAGCTTCTGAACAGTAGATACCTTTGCTCTCTTGGTAGTATTTTCTCATTTTTAACAGGTAACACCATTTCTATGCCTTCTAGTCCCCTGACGAGGATGACAAAAGCTCTTGGTTTTACCCTGTGAAGTCCATAATGGTTCTGACTCTTGTGTGTCTCCTGTGTCCTGAGACAGTGCCATAAAATGCCCAGAATAATCATCCCTGATTTGAATGTGTGATAAAGAGGGAGGGTGTTTGGCAGCTTCCTGTCTCATTTGATACTGTTTAGGTGTGTTGCCATGCCTGATATATCAAGATATTCTTCATAATGTGCTGTAGTTTGCACTGCATGAGGCTCTTAAGTGCTCAGTTGCTACCACATCCTTCTTTATTTTATGAGATTTAAAATCTGTTTAGTACCACATGTGCCTACAGGATACATTAAACAGAATTTTAAATGGAAACTGACTAAACAAATGGGGTTTTGCTGACATTTAAAAATCATTAAAATGTTTCTGTTCTTACTTGATAAATCAAGATCAAACTTCAGAGTCCTGTTAATCAGCTGTTTGGTGTTGTAAGTGTATTTATCTGTGTTAACATCTGCAGTTCTCTTTTTCATCAGGCTTTCTGGTTTTTCATTAACTTTGGTCTCTAACTCCCGTGTAGGGTTGGAGTAGGGTTTATTACTTTACAATTAAGTTTATGACTTGCTTTTAATAATTCAAAATATGCAATTTTCAATTTTAACCAAGAAGTTCTTGATTCCTCTGTCATTTAGGAAGAAGATAATATCTTAGAAGTGAAAGAAAAATATATGTGGCTCTTATACGAAACTTCATTACGCAAATCAGCACCAGAAAAATACACAGAAAATAATCTGAACCAATGGGATTTCCTGATAAAAGCACTTGTGGCATTCCATAAGTAAAGACTGTTGTGTTTAAGTTGGATATTTCTTTATCTCATTGACACTGCCTAGTTGCTTCATTAACCTTTTTTAACATACTGATATACATGATTTCTTACTCTGTGATGGAGTATGAATTAAGACAGAATTATAAATGCTAATTAAGAAGATGATTAAGAGACTAAGGAATGTCCTGGCATCTCTGATTCTATGTCTCTACAAGTGAAGGTAAACTGTATCTCATAAAAATACATTATTAGATCTTCTAGGGGAATTTTTCCTGGCTCTAAAGAGAAGGTTGCCAGCCCTGTAGTTTCGGTGCTGGCTTCTTCTATGACATGTTGTTTTCTACAGAGTTAGAATTTACAGAGTAACTGTAGATGAAAAAACAGGGTAGATTCATGCTCTTGGTGTTCTAGATCAGGTAATCCAACGTAAGTAAATTGTCTCCTTGTTTATCCTCCAGTGTGTGAGCAGATCTGGATTTCCGAATACGTTAGAACAGTGGGAATTGGACTTGGATGTGACCTTGCTCTCCCTGCCCCAAAAAATCTGATGTAAGGTCAGCCATTACAAGATTATGAGTGCTTCTCCAAGGGCAAGTAGACTTGAGGGGAAGCACAGAGGCATTGCCCCTTGCAGGAGATCTCAGTGCTGCTGGAAAATAAATGGCTTCAGTAGGCCTGCCTGCTGTGCTTTGTGTCTCTCCTGCCTGGGACTTTCTAGCTTAAGAGATCAGGCTTCAGAAAAAGCAGATTCCTTCTGGCCTGCAGGCTGTAAAGACATAGAGTTAGTTGCTATTGATTAATTTGATTTCTGCCTAGAAATATGTATATCTAATGTTTTGGGAAGCCCTTTAGAATCTAAGGGATGCTCTGGAACTAAGCCAAGATGTCTCTTTACTCTCGTCCACACCCTTTAACTTTCTGTCTGTCCCTCTTCTTTGGTATATTAGGGTACGTAGGTTTTCTGAAGTAACTGTGATCTTGCCACCATTTGTAGACAGATGAATTAAAATCTTTCAGTGGAGGTAGGTAGAATAACATACATTTAATTCTGCAGATTATCCCTTGGCTACCATTGCCTGTCTGCTTTTGTGGGATCTCTTTGTATAAGGATGAATGGGTGAAATGAACTTTGGTAGCATGCTCCTAGAACATTCTCATTAAATGGGAAATTATGATCTGTCAGCTCACAGTTACATGTGTTCATTTTTGCCATAGGTGTACTTACTTAAGCAGGTGATCGTTCTAAGCATAATTCTTCTCCATCTGTACATCAGATGGACACTGTATTAAGGCTGTTTCTAGTTGAAATGGGTAATGGTGGAAATATTATTCTGTAGTAATACCAGCAGTTTTCCACTGAAGTGCCCACTAGTTTGTAAGCATATTATAAAACTAGGAATTAGCCAGCACAGTAAATCACATCAGCATTTCACTAGTAATATATGTTGGTTTTCTTTGATTCTTTCAAAACTGTACCATCTTCTGTGTCCCATGTAAACAGACCATAAAGAAAGCACTATACTGTAATAGGGCCCTGATCTACAGAATCTTGAAGCTTCTAGGGGGTGATTGTCAGTAGGTGGTAGTGAGGTTAAAAAGTATGTGGGCACAAAAATATTGCACAGACTGGGATACATTTGCTCAGTGAAACAGTGCAAATGAACCTGGAAGTTGCTGCTTAATTAACAGTGCAGATCACCACAGGCGAGTTTATAAATCCGTGTTGCTAAGCAGTGAATTTTTGTATTTGTTTATATAAATAGCCCTATTGAAAGTGATTGTTGATAAGGGATTAAGAAAGAGCAACCACACTGAAATCTGTACAGCACCTATAACTTCAGGGGACATACCATATATCGCAAGTATTTCTGACCTAGCCCCAGGTTTGCGTAATCATATCTTCAGTCTTTGACCCCTCTAGAAATAAATTATCTTCTCATTGCTTTCATGGTTTGCTATTAATAAACAGGATGAAGACTAATATAATTATTGAGTGTTAATAAAATGTATTCCAACTAATAAAGTTACCTTTCCAGACCTAAGAGTGTTACTAGAGAGCTCAGCATGGATTTGTGGCACCAGGCACACAGGTGAGAGCCGTAGCGTCCTCACAAAACCACAACTGATGGGTAGTGGAGTCAGTGCATCTGAGGAATGTGTTTGCCCACAACATGCAGGGGACAATAGTATGCCAGCAGTGATTCCAGCCTGCTTAGAAGTACTCTTGGCTTTGTTTTCATGTCGGTGTTTTTCTACAGGTGAGCATGGTTAGTAAGAATCTAGTTAGCCAAGATTAACCTGACTATAACTTTATGAATAATGCTGAGAAATCTCACTATTTTAACCGTATGGCTTTCACAGTTCAACCACAGGATCTGCCATCTACAGGGAACTCAGCGTGCAGGGTCGTCTGCATGGTTGTAGCTTCCTGTCTGCTAATGTAGGCATCCTTAAAACAGCTCAGTGAAGGTTTGAGAGCACTGAAAACAGAACAGAGTGCCCTGGCAGCGGGGCTTGGGCATTTTACAATGTAAGTGGCAGTATTCTGGATGTCTCTCTAAGTGCGTTTGTGCTGTTAGCATGCCCTTTTTTGTTATTTGCTAACCAGTGCCATTATGCTTAAGCATAAAATAGCATCATTCTTTTTTCCTATTTAAGCATACTATGCAAAGCAGCCTGATCTGGTCACAGGTGAGAGAACCAGATTACATTTCAAGTGAGCATGAGCAACATGTTGTTTCCCTTAGTGTTTTCTTTATTATTATTGTTTGAAATGGAATGAGACTGATAGCTCAGTACTTGGTAAGTGGGGAAGAAACCCTGTGAATCTGGGGGTAATGGGAGGAAGAATTCAAATACACTGGTAGGAGTAGGATTGGATGGCTGGTCACTGAATGCTTTGCACTAATGTGTTGCTGGTTCCCTTGCAAGTCACATTAACAGCCGTTGCTTGGCAATCTTGATTTTGGTCAGTGTGAAATTGTCAGGTGTTTTTAGCTCAGATGCTGATGACTAAACATATTTGCAACCTAAAGTCTGTGTATTACCTTTATCCATGTTTTTGTTCATCAGAGTCTTCTCCTGTGGCAGATGGTCATTGTTAAAAGAACAAGGTTTCACCATCCCTACCTAGTGTGCTATTTTTCTATTTTGGCTTTTCTAGACCAAATGTTTTTGAAGGTGAGGCTTGTTACCCAACCTCCAGTATGAATTGTTAGTGGGGTTTTGTTTTGATCACATCTCCCAAGCTAAAGAGTTAAAACTATTGGTGTATTTCTGGCTCAGAGATGGGGTAGTACTGCAGTTTAGATCACAGGAAATTAACATTCCAAAATGGGGTAACTCATCTGTGCTTTATTACCTTTGACCAGAAATGACTTCTGTTTTTCTTTAGCATGCATTTCAGCAGATGAGGCAAATAATTACTTAATGTTAGCTGCTCTCCCATTTCATTCCTCTTTACTGATGTGCAACCTGATGGAGTTGCACATGATGGCACCAGCTCATAGGGTGGTCTTTGCCACACACTGAACAAGTGGGTGGTATCTCATAAGTCCTGTGATACAACTGTTAGGCCAGACCTTGCAGTGTTTATTCCAGCAGTGTTTTCATTAACTGCAGTGGGCATCTACCCAAATCCTGGGATTTGGCTGCCTTATACATTTTTTTTCTCCAGGGCTTGCATTCTGTTGTGTTTTGGGAACTGATACAGGTAGATCTTTTAGGCTCTCTAGTGTGACTGCAGTTAATAAGCGTAATAGGATTTGTAGGCTGCAGTGTTATTCCTTGATCAGTTGAAGCTCTGTCCTTGCTTTTACTCTTAAGCGAGGGCTCTCTAAAGTAGCAGCAGCAGGGTGAATTGCATGGCCTGTGCACTACAGGAGGTCAGGTTAGTGTGCTTATGGCTTCTTCTGGCCCTAAAAAATGGCTGTATCATGAAACTGATACGTGAACTGCTTTGTACTGGATCTTGAGGGAGTGCCCCAGTGACTGGAAGGAGAATTAGACTTTTATTGCAAGGTAATGCACTCTTAATCGGAAGTGTGAGTGATGTATATAAAAGTGTATTGGAGCGTATCACCCGTAGGCTAACAAAACGTTTGGTGTTCCAGCCAGAGGATGAGCTCTTGATAGTTTAGCTATGTAGTGTCGGTGCAGGAGCCTGAGTCTCGGCTAGTTGGAAGCTGTTTTTCTCTTGTTTGGCAGCTGTACAGTGCTTCACAAGCAGAGCAGCCAGGTCTCTGCAGTGTGTTGGGACACATCTCGGCCTCTCATGAAATGGGTCAGGTCTGGGGACATGTCCCTGGTAGCAAATTTTGTAACAGTAGGATTATTCACTTACACATTTGAGACCAGGAAACTGCAGCACAATGCTTTTTAATGTTTGATTGGTTAAGTTTGTGAAAGGTTTGAAATTAGAGATACAAGGTTAGGAACTACTTCCATTAGATTGTATCATCTCACCTTGACTTTTGTTTATTTTTTTTTTAATTCCACCCTTGGGCAAGCATGGTCATGTACTTCCATCCTTCCATCCCTGCTTCCTCTTCTACAAATACTCTCATTCTGTTTGCTTCTGGTCTTTTTTTTTTTTTTCCTGGCATTAAGACTTTATTTTTAAAATACATAAGGCTGTAGGGTTTCTCATCAGTAGAATCAAATGAAAATATAATTAAATAACTTTCATTTCTTTGCCAAAAACAAATTATTTTTTCTTGTCTATTTTGGGTGACTTTATCATACCCACAAGGGAATAATTTTCTTCATGTCTGTCAGTGTGATCCTACCTTAGAAATTGAATGATCTTTTAAAAGTAATACGAAATGAAAGTAAATGTTTGAAAAGAGAAAAGTGTGAAATAATTGTATACCATAATATTCAGGGAATTCAGGGTAATTCCCTGTTGAAAAAAAAATAATTTAAAAAGATAAAGTAATGTAGGGAACCCTAATTTTTCCCTGAGACATATCAACATGAGAGTAATCCATTTTATTAGATCTTAGTGTCTGCTGAAGATTTCAGCTGGTTTAGGAAGTGTAATATTTTTGTAATACTGTAAGTGTTATAAAACGATACTGGAAACCATATGGAAACTTAGTTACCATAAGAGCAATGTATTTTAGACCTGTAATTTACTTATGTATTGGACATTTAAAGTTGTAGACCTGTGTTACACATACTTGTAATGAATCAGCATATTTTGCCTATGATAGATTAAGTAAACTTGCGAATGTTATTTGATTTTATTTTTTTTTTTACCCCCCCCCCCCCCCCACTAAAGAGCAAACCAAAACCTCAGTTTAATTGGTTTATTTAAGTGTTCTAGATGGCAAAGTGGAATGGAGCTATAGTTTACAATGTAGGGCTATCTGGATGTATTCCTGCCTCTTTAGTAGTTATGGGCATTATTGTGCTCTCCTGGTTTCAGTTCTCCATCTCTGGGATTTATATAACTTTTGGTTTGCATTTTCAAAATTTTTGAGGTGGCTTTATTTTGGTGCTAATGTTTGTATTTTCTTTACATTTGTGTTGTGTTATCATTTTTCTGAGCTACAGTGTCTAGAAGCTGAAAGGATTTTACGAATGAAGGAGGGAACTTGGCATGGAATACTGTTAATTTCAGTATAGTAGGTGTGTTTTCCCCAGCCTGTGTTCTGGGTTTGCTTTGCTTTGCCATGAGCAACAAAGAGTGAAAAAGAAATGTTTTCTGAAGGGTGTCTGCTTCGCAGGCTAGATCACTAGGCAGGAGCAACTTCTACCATGCTGTTTGTGCCGTGATGGTTTGGGGTACAAGGTGTGTCTCAGGGCTGCGTTTCTAGCTTTGCTGTGCAGGTTGGTAGAGGGTGTGAGTGAAGGTACTCATCTGCTTTTTCTTCTCAAATGGCAGCGTGGATGGATTTCCCCTCAAAAGCCTGTAGGATTGCAATCACCTGAAAGGCGAGAACATTTGCTTCAGTGTTTCCTGTTTTTCACCCAGGGGACACCGTGTTTGTGTACTGACTCATCACTGAGCTCTCTCATGTTGATTTATTCCTCCTAATTATGAGACAGGGTGTACATGAGTGTCACGGAGAAACTGCAGCTATTCCAGCCTTGTGCATTGACAAGATTGCAAATTGACTTGACTGGGTTGGAGGTCCTGTGCTAGTTAATCACTATATCAAAAATTAATGTTGCCAATAATTCTGCTGTGTTGAGGATTGGTTTTTGGTTTGGTTTGAGGTTTTTTTTGGTTTTGTTCGGTTGGTTTTTTTTTTTTGTTGTTTCAAATAAATGGTTAGAGGGGGAATTGGCATAGAAAGAATCAGATTCTACAAACTGGTATAATACACAGCTCTTGCCAAACTCCTGCTAACATCCTGACATCCATAGGATGAAGTCTACCCTGTACCTGTTAAGTTACCTCTGGAAAAAATTCCAGATTTTTTGAGCATATTGGAAGTGTGTGGGATCACTCCCTCCACCGCCCCCCCCCCCCGGTGTTAGACCTTTTCTGAAGAAAGACAATCTGCATAGCATTACCATGAAAGTGGAAGTCCCAGGACCACTTCTGTTTGAAATCATGTTATATTCAGCATGGATTGTAAAGTCCAGGTTGCATCCTATTGCTTGGTGGTTATATATTAATAAAGCCTAGGTCCAAAGGGCTTGTGTTACCTTGTCTTGAAGTTCTTAGTTTCTGTTGCATTTCTTCAATGTGCTGTACTACAGAAACACTCATCTTCATCAGTTGGCTGCTTGTTTTTCCTTACCCATTTTGGGAAGCCTGATGCTGTTACTGAGAACAGTGATGGTAGGTTATTTATGTATTCTGCCTAATTATTTCATGGCTATATACATTTTTTCAGCTTACAGTAAACTAGGATTAACTATTTCAGGCCTCAGTAAAAGACACTATGCATCTGTGTATTAGAATGAGCTGCTTGTTTTGACTCTATCTCCTTATCAGGGGCTGGACTGAAGCATTCATGGAACTGTGAGCAAATCATGGGTTTGAAGTGTTCCCGCTTGTAACTTCATCTGTGGACTAATGGCAGGCAGGGAGGCTTAACAGGTAGCTTTACTGAAAGATGTTTGTGGGAAAAAAAATAGCTGTTGAGCTCAATTTAGCTTGAATTTAGCTTACACTGAAGAATGGTATGCAACTTTTTTATAGTATGTTATGTTTATAGTGTGAAAAGTACCCATGCTTAAAACAGCCTTTTAAATCACACACTGTGTATTATTTTAGTGGGGGAACAAAAAGGCTTTTATTGTGGAGTGCTTTTGTATTATCCTTTATAACCATCGTAGCTCTGTCAGAGAAAGCTGACTTAGTTTTCTGCCTTGCATTCAATAGTATTAACAGGTTTCTCGGGACTTTCTCACTGCGGTTGCTGGAGTCTGTCAGAAAACAGCTGCTTGTGTGGATCCAAGGTACAGCTAGAAATGTGGATTTCAGTCTGTGGAGCTACTACTGGGATGTTTCAGAAAGTTGGCTAGGGAATGCAAATCTGTGCCACGTATCGCTCTGCAAATGTGAACTTTAGAGGGCTCCGCTTCCACTGAAATAGCTTGAGATCTGTCATTTGGAAAATGTTGAAAATCAGGCATTTAAAGCAGTTGCAGTGTTTTCAAGAGAATACATAGTCACTATTGTGGAAAAGTTCGTATGAGGTCACCTGAACTGTTGCTAGGTTGGAGAGACTCATCGTGGGAATGTTTTCCCTTTTACTTTCTCTGATGTCTCTGAAAAAACCAGACCTGCACTGTCCTTTCTACAGAAAGGATTGTAGTATCTAAAAGGCCATGACCATGTAATGCCAAAAAGAACACGCATTGTTACGTGTTTTGTGGAGGTAATGTGAACATCATTGGTCAATGTATAGCTGATGCTTTTGATGGTATGATGACTGATTTCCTGACACACACTCCTGACCCCAAGCAGTGTTGTACAAGGTCTATTACAGCAGAATTGGCTGTAGAGAGTACTTAAAACGCGGCCAAATAAAAATTGTGCTCCCATTTCAGAGCTGTAAATTGGTATTAAGGTGTCTGACCTTGTTCGTTTGTTCCTTCAGAAAACCAGATGCAGCATTATGTTATTACTAGGGAACAAATAACATGGGTAGCATACTCCCTATTTGCTTCACGCTTCTTCATCAGCTTCAGAGTTCAGTTGCTCACTTCTCCCTGAAGTTTAAAGTCTCTCCAGTTTTAGCTACTTTCAGTTTCATGTTTATTTTGTTAACATTGCTTCATTTCCTCTATCTCAGTTCACAGTGAGATCTGGAATTTACAAGTCCAGGTAAATCATAATTAAACAAAACTAGTTCTGCCAGGCTCAGGACACTTGTCTGCTTCCTTTCTTCCCACCCTCTTTGGTACTTTGTCAGGAGCACTGTATTGGAATTATCCCCCACATTATAGAACAAGCTTTAAGGACAAAAAAGAAAAGCTTGTTTTAAGAAACAAGTTGATGTGAATCTCTGTAGCTATTTATATTTATGCAGTTGATGTTATGAGGGGCAAGAACTACATAATTTGTAAATTAATCTGAACTCCTTCTATGTGGCACTGTATGATTGTAAAGCTACATAAGTATGATCTAGATTTATGCAAAACTCACATGTTTCTCACTACCTCCTTCCAAATAACAATGTAGCCAAATGTAAAGGGATGTGAGCAGAAGATTAATCCCATTTTTTTAAATTTTTTTAATAGACAAGTAAATAAAGTAAGAGTTTAGTTCAGACATATAGAAAGTCAAGGTACTTTGACAAACAATAAAGCCTTGAACTTTTTATTATCACCTCCATGCAGAGGAGTGTAGGAGCTGCAAGTTAATGACTGATCCTGCATGACTCATTGGGTGTATATAGGATAAAAAGTGAATGTTCAGGGGAAGTTCCCCATGAAAGAGGAATTGCTGTATGGTAGTAAATATGGCAGAAGCTCTCCTTGCATATTTGTAGAGAATGCTGTTTGTTAGCACATGAGAAATGAAAGGAAGTATCTGCATCACTGCTAAATTTACAGTGTCCTGCTGAGGTCTCAGTGAAATTTCATTTTCAGAGAGCAGTGTAGTGATTTCCTGCAAGTTGAGACATGTCATAGAAATTGTTTGTCAAATGCAAATTCTGATTAAAAAGTGTATAAATTTTTTTGTGGTGTGATGCAGCTTTTACTTTTTTCTCTGCCAGGAGTTTACATTGGTCATCCAAACTGTATGTATAATCTTTTTATCTGTGAGAATACAGGTTGTCTCTAATGAAAGAAGATTTTGGTCTAGTATTAATCCCGTTAAGTTTTTAATTCCCCGCCTTTGAACACAGTTTTGGCCTTGGCTGATTCATACACTAAGCTTTGCAGACTTTTAAGGGTTAGAGTGCTTTTTCTCTACTTTTCTTTTCTGGGTCTCTCTTTAATGTTGTTTGCAGGGTGAAAACGATGTGCAGAATCATCATCTCTTCTCTTCCTGCAGCCTAAAACCAGGCAGATTTAAAAATGCAGGCATTAAGCCTGGGTAATAATTTCTCAGTAAATATTTTACTGCTTTTCCATCTGTTACACTAAAATGTGACTTAAACTAGGCATAAATCTAGTCAGAAAAGGCCACTGGGATATTAATCATCAGAATCCTCTTAGACATGTGCTTGGTATGAGGCCAGCTATTCAGAAGTTTAACAGCGCACATATGTTTCTTATCTGTCTGGCAGCTTGCCAATGAAGTAAACTGAGTTTGTGATGGTTTTATCTCTCTGTAAAGTACACTGCTTGTTTGGTGCAAGTTCATGCAGCTTTTCTGTACACTGCACATGGTGCATAACCTGCTATTGAAGAATGGGTTCTCTTCAGGGTGCTTTCAAAGAGCTATAATCTCTACAGCGTTGCATGGTAAGAAGTGATATCGTTCATGGTTGACCTTTTCATAGTGCTTCCCTATGAAGTATGTCGAGCCAGATTTAATACTACTTACTCAGAGCAGAGGAAGAGACCGTATTTCAAGTAGAGTAATACTGTGGAACCCAAACATAGCTGAATGAAACCTCACCCTGCTTCTACTCCTGCCATTCTGACTTGGAGGAAACATTCATTTATGTAAATACAACTCTTTCTTGAGTCAAGTCTGGACTGGACCCAGCATTTCTGTTTCTCTCTTCATAGGAGCATGCTTCATACTCAACAGAATAATGATTATTTCATATCCTAATTATGGAACTGATTCATCCTCTGGGGCATGGAAAGCAAACAGTAGGAGTGTGAATAATTAAAAAACTAGCATAATTTTAAGATAGGAGGTAAAAATAAAATGCAACTCCATTGAAAAGTTTTGTGATAAAAGAAAAATGGCTTGCATTAGAGAAACTTTTTAAACAATCTAAGATTATGGCTGAAAGAACATATTTTCATATTAATGTGTTAATTTCTTGCAAACAAAGTGTAATTAATTTTTTTCTTGCCTTTATTTCTCAAGGAGAAGAATGAAAGCTCGTGCTCCTCCTCCACCAAATCAACCTTCTGCAGCAAGTAGAACTCACAGTGAGCATAAGTCACCTGCAGAGACAGCTGTAATTTCTGATCAGAACCTTGTGAGCATGAAGGAGAACATGATAAACAGATCAGTGGACTTCACAGTCATTTTGCCCAGTGGGGTGGAGCAGAAGAGCACAGTACAAGGAAGGTAAGACTTTGATTAGTTCATGGTTTCTTGGGCCCTCTGTTCCCAGTAGGGTAGTTGCTCATATTAATGCCTGCCTTTTTGAGTTGATGGGATTTCTCCGCCATGCTTACCTGTGCATTTTAGGCAGTTGTTGTACCAGATAGTCCTGAGCGCCATGTAGAATGGACCATCTCTGCTGGGGCAGGAAGGATTTAGCAACTGTTTTGTCCGTTTTCCCCATGGTCACTCTCAGCACATGTATGGGTCCGTCTCTTCCATGTAGTGCCACTGGTCTAGTCTTAGGTTGTATCACATCTCATAAAACAGAGGGGTTTTGGTGCAGTGGAAGTAGGTGCTGCTGCCAAACAGCAAAATCCAGACAGTATGCCTGTCTGGAGTCGTGGCAAGAAGCAAACTCAGAAGATGAATGATGCATCACATTCAGAGATCCTGCCTTCACAAATACATTGCAGTTGTGTAGACAGCCAAAACATCTGGTATTTAGGAAGCCTTTTCTATATAAAAGAGAGAGAGGTTCTCCTTGTCACTGAGTTCAGTCAAGCACTAATTGTATAGGAAAGGCATTTTTGAGATCATTTTCTTCACCATGGGAGCTCTTCCTTTTCCTCATCTTCTCAGTGAAACTTTCCAAAAGAGGGAGACTTAGCTTTAAGAAAGAATTTGGAAGAGTTTTAAAAATATATTAAATACTGTGATGAAACTGTGGCAAACAATGGTGTGATCAGCAGTGGTCAAGAAACTGTAGAGAGTGATAATACTAGGTTGGGAGGTTATGTAGATGCCTGTTGATAATTCAATGTCTGTGCTTATTTTACATTTGGGGTTTGCAATAGTTATTCTTCATTCCTGTAAAACTATTCTTGGTCTGCTCTATTAGCCCATTTTGACTGTTTGTCTAGTACTTACTTTGATGGCTGAGAATGTGTCCAGCAGCATGTAGTGTCTGGTACTTCATTCTTCCCCCTACTTTTCTTGTAGAAATTAGTGTTTGCTTAGCTGCTTCCAGGAGACCAGTGCAACTTGTGTGAGTCAGCCCCAAAGCCAGAGTGATGTTAAAGATTTTAAGGGAAAGCAGTGCTTATCAGAGTTCTCAAATTATACATTTAGTGATCAAGTTTTTATGAGGCAATTTGGACTTAATGAAAGAAAGAAGAGGCCTGGAAAGTAGAGCAGGGCATGAAACTCACTGGCCGTTAGATCCCAAAGAAAGGTGGTATTTCATTGGCAAATGCAAGCCACCTGGGAGCTAACAAGAGACATGCAGCATTTTGTATAGACGGATACAGAACTGCCGTATGGTTAGAAACGATTTTCTTTTCCCTCAAAAATAACCCAATCCTAAAGCAGACACTCTAAGAGTACTACAAGTGTGGTGTTTTAATGTGACCTTTTGAAGAACATAAAAGCTACAAGCAGCAGAGAACAAATGGAAAATGGCTGTAGAATAAATATTTTGTCTCTCGCACAGGTGATTATTTTCACTACCATTGCTATTAATTACACTGAGACGGAGCATTTTAATTATCAGAATCTTTAGTTTGTGGACTAAAACCTGAAATGTCAAAAATTAAACCTTAGATGTTTCTGTGGGGTTATTTATGCCATCTACATTAAGCACTCTAAGCAACCAAAACGTTCTCTTCATTGTTCTGTCAAGGTGCTTCTCTCCATTGTATGCATGACAGGTCTAGGCCCCTGATTTATTTCTGTATGTGAGCACTGGTTATGTTTTTAGGGTTGTGGAACACAAACAAGAAATGTCAGGAGCATCTGAATTTTTTAGGGGATGAACTGTCTTTAGTCTCCAGGTTTGGGTGAAAGCCCAGGCGCTTTTGTCTTTTTTGCATTGGTTTGATGTTGGGAACTGGACAGCTACAAAGTGCAACGATACTCAGAGATAGATATTTAATGATGAAGATACTAAAGTAAAAAAATGTTTCATGTAGTTTGAAACAAGTGTGGGAGCCAGTGCAGGTAATAAATTATTTTCCCTGTTCACTCTTTTTATCTACAGTGTTGTCAAGGAAGGACATTTCAGACAAATTCTGCTGTTGTTTGTACTGCTATAAATCTTCAGTATTTTCATTGCCATCATTAAAACTGAATTCTGCAAAATCTGTTTTTGAGTACCCTGGGGAAATAGCTTTTCTGTTGCAGAAAAATTTGCAAAACCTTGCCCTGGGCATCATCATAATGAAAAATCATTCTGTAATTTCAAGAAAGCAGTTCACAGAGCAATGAATACACTAGAGGGTGTTTGACAATATAACTACTGTAGTTAATTAGTATAACTTAAGGTTATTATAAATGAACCAAGTTAAAAGTCAAAATTACCTCTTTCAGTTTGTTCATTTGTATGTAAGCAAAGCAACTTGTTGTTAATTTTACTTTGTTACAGAAAGTTCCTATAAATATGAGCAAGAGGGCAGAAGATTCTCATGAAATTTTCTTGAAAGATAGTTTAAGAAAAAAAGAAAGGATGTGCTATTTAAAGATATTATATTGGAATCTGGAACATTTAAATAGTTGTATTTATAAAAGTTAACTCAAAGTGACAGTCTTTCTTTAAGAGTTTATTGCCGTCTTATAATGCATAATTTATTCCAGATTTTGGAAATACGTAGTGCAGATTTTAGGACAAAGTTAAGTCCTTAAGGAGTGTGTGCAGCAATAGAAGTATTAAAAAACTGTTTTCTTTTTTGAAATAATTGGTCCCTGTGAACTCTACTGTAAAACATGTAAAAGTATTCATGAAAAACTGTTAGCCTTCTTCCCCCTTGAAAAAGGTTATAAAATACCCACCAATTAATCTATATTTGTACTGTTGCATGAGCACTAACTGATGTGCTGAAAGGGTAGGCAGAGTGTTGGCCATTTACACACGATGTGCATAGATCTGTAGTAGATCCACACAAACTGTTAGCAGGTCTGACAGAGGCAATGGCTAGAAAGAAAGAAAGTGGCTTTAGAGAGAAAGAAAATAAATGGAAAAACTCACAAGAGTTGCCAGAAACTTTTTGTTTGTGATTCTCACAGGTAATACTTTCAATGGGTAACCTATAAATAAAGAGATCCTGTGTCTGTCTCCATTCACACTGACACTGAGGAGGACTTCCTGATTAACACAGATATAGACATTTATTGTCAGCAGCTTGAGAAGTCAGTAGTATTTGAAATAACACTGCAGAAAAATGATGAAGCTAAATGATGTTTGGTTTGGAGTTGTCAGCACATGGATGACCAATAAGTGGAACAGTAGATTGGACGGTTGTTGCTTCTGCTGTTATCTTAAATGTTACAAAAGTTGCCACGCAGAGCAGGATACTAGAGCAAATAATAAATTAGCTGAAGGTGTAGCCCCAAACTCAGAGCTCAGTGCACAGTATGTTATATGGAGCATAAAACTAATGTGAGAATATTTCTGTGCTGACACAATTCTTGGTGAAAGACTTCTATAGTGATATTAATTGTGGATTTATAGCTCAGTATATAGAATGGTGTCTCAAGAAGGACTGAAGGTGCGAAATCAGCCCAGGTTGGTAAAACATGAAAGAGGTGCTGTTAGAAGAAGATGAACAGGGCTCACACAGCAAAGGATTAAAAAGGAGCTTAACTAAATACTAAATAGGGGTCAGGTCAAAACTACAGCAGTTCAATGTAGGCTTTAAAAAAAAAAAAATCTTAGTAGAAAAATGTGCAGAATAATTGATGTTGGAAGAGGCCACTGGAACTTAACTGCTCTAACTCCCTGCTCAGTGCAGGTCTCACACAAGCAGGTTCCTCCAGGCAAGTTTGAACAACTCCAGGGAGGAGGTTTCTGAACCTCTCTGTACCCCTGTTGCAGAGCTTGACAATCCCCGTGAAAAAATGTTTCCTTGCACCTAAATAGAATTTCCTGTCTTAGCATGTGTCTATTGCCTCTTGCCCTCTTGCTTTTCACCACCAAGAAAAGTCTGGCTCTGTAAGCCTACCAGTTAGTACTTACAGACAGCAACAAGATCTCCCTTCACCCTCTCATCTGAAGGCTCAACAAACCAGTCCTCTGCTTCTTCTTGTGTCATCTTGATGTTCCTTTGGTGAACTTGCTCATTTATGGAAAATAAGACCCAAATACACACGAGCAAAATAAGAAAAGAAGTAGTAAGCATTCGTGGGTATATGTTTGTCGTGCTTCCTGTACTACTTCTGATGCAGCTTGCTATTTAGTGTTTACATTTCTGGTTGTGTCGGAAAGTTTCTGATCCTTTCATAAAGTGTGTTGCAGCGTGAGAAAATAATAACCAACTCTATTTTCTGTTTTAAAATGCAGATAGTGAAAGTGTCAGAGACTTCAGGTCACCCCCTTTCACTACTGTTTTTCTTTTCCAATCAGTTGTCACTTCAGAGACTCACATTAGTGTGTTTGGCATTGACCTAAATAAAGAAGATTTCTTCCTTCTGTTTGAGATATTTTTTAATGGGCATTTGTAGCATAAAAGTAGAAGGTAATAGGAAAGTGAATGTCATTTGATAGAGTACAATTTGATTGATTATCCTACACATTTTATTTCCTAGATGTACAAGGCTGTATTTTAGAATGGATTTCTCTTTGTGATCCAAGGAGGTTAGGCTAAACCACAGCCAAAACAACTCTGGTGGTTTCTGCCTCAAACTGTAGATGCCTTTGCTGTATTTTGCTGGTGAACAACAGGACACAAGTGGTCTGACACGCTCAAATTTGATCAGGACTTCAGTCTGATAAATACTGCTGATGTAGTAGTTATTCTTTACTGTTCAGAATTGGTGTTAAACATCAAACAGCTTAGTAGCAGAGTATCAGGACAAAGTACTGTCTTTTGCTAAGAATAGTTTTCTGGACGATCTTACCTGAATCTTAAATTGGGTTGATGCTCCGGTTTTATTTCTGTGCTCTGGTATTTGCTTATCAGTCATTGATACGTGGTGTCTGTCACAGTGTTTGGTCTCTCCACGCAAAATTTCAGCAACATCTTATTAAAATCAAGTATTTTGTTTGTTAGCTGAGTAGTTGAGAGAGCAGGAGACATTTAACTTCTTCATTTCAGCTTTAGATTTAATTTATGATTAGAACCACCTGAATTTCAAAATAGAGTATGCTTTCTATCAGGTCTTAGAAGTAGGTTAACATAAAGTGCACATATGTCTGGAACAAGATAGAAGCGAAGACTCACTCTGCATCTTCCAAGAGCCGTATTCAGCTCAAGGTTAGAAAGCAAAGTTAATCTCAATTAGGAGATGGCTCAGTACCATTCTCTTGCTTTGTTTTTGTGGCTCTCTTCTGTGTGTGGCATATACATGGAGTTACTTGAAACAGAACTCTCATTTAAAATCAAGCTGAACTGTATTACAGTTTAGAAGAAAAATTCTTCAGGTTGGTGAAAGAGAAATCTGATACAAGAATAACTTCATTCCACGGACTTCCCAGCTCCCATACTTCTCTGGAAACACATTAATTTTGCATTTTGTTTGTAGAATTCCTCTGATATATTCTTTCCTTTTTTCTTGTTGTTTGTTTTCTTTTTTGTTTTCTTTTGGTTTTGTTCCTTTTGAACTATTTTGGAAATTATTTTCCCAAATGTACATTTTGGGAAGTGCATGCTATTCACTTTGAAGTTATTTCAAAAGCTCCACAGATACTGCTCAATTTATACCTCTAAATGGTACAGATGAAGCCTGGGGATGCTTTTCATGGAACAGTTGTGTATTCTGAGCAGCATGGCTCCAGATGGGTTGTTCCTTAAATGTGATACTTAACACACACCTGCTCTGTAATCAGCAGTAAGATGAAACCTCAAATTTCGCTGGATTTTTAAATTGGTCATTGTCTGGACAAGTGTGTTCAACTTGCGTGATTACAACTTATTTTCTCAGATGGATGGTGTGGATTCTAACCTTGTTGCAATTGTGATACTGTTTCTGCCGAACATATTTCGTAATTTCTGTGGAAGGTGCACAGAATCAAAACCTGTTCTCTTGATAAACTATGTATTTCTTTTAAAATCCCTTTTCAAGTGCTGTGGTTGGGGTTTTTTTAAAGTGTTTTTAATGAAATAGTTGATATGAGGCAAGGTAACTGTCCAAATTTGAATGAATTATCACAATATTATGCACTACATCAGTATATTAGTGTTCCACTTTAAATAGACATGTCTAGCATACAGAACACCAGGTATTGCGGTTCTGCCAGGTTATTTGCTTTTCTCTTAAACAATAGTAATAAGGCTGAGGAGGGAAAAAACACATGCAAATTCTAGTTTAGAAGAAATATGTCTGTAAACAGACAAACTGAGATCTGTATCAGGCAGACCGACACTTTTTAAAATTCTCACTGCAGCACAGTTTAATGAATGTTAATGTATTTTCAATATTCATATTCAAATGTAGGTATAGGTGGGGTTCTATAGTTTGGATGAAGTAGGTATAAATGTTTCTGTTGGTTTGTGGTATATTACAGTTGAATTGAACATGGCTGTGAAATACAGATGTTTGCAGCTTGAGGAAAGTGCCAGAATAAGTCATCATGAAATGACCTGATACAGTTTAAATTTAGATGCTACATGGTTCTATTTAGATGCTCTCTGTGTTAGCAGTTACCACAGTGCTCTATTTTTCTGAAGCCTCCTTTACATATGAACAACTTCTGTTTTCCTTGTTTGATCTTCAGTCATCATCTTTTCAGTCTGTTCTTTCAGTGTGATCACTTCTATAAATTTTCCACGCTTGCCACTTTTTCAGCTCACACTGTGTAACTCAGTTGAACTTGAAATAGGTTACTATAAAGCAAGTCCTTTCTCATCTCTTGTGTGGGAAGATCTGTCACCTACATATTAGTCTTTTGCCTGTTAATCAAGGGATTGTTCTTGTTTTCCGTTCTTGTCTTTGCTATTAGCTCTCCAGGGTTCTTCAAGTTCTTGAGCAGTTGTTGGCAAAAACCATAAACTTAGAAAGAAGATGGGCAGCCCCCCCCTCCCCGCCCCTGCCCCAAGTAGCTTCTTAGATGCCGACAGCTTGCAGTTGAAGTGCAATTCTTGAGCTACAGATGTAATGGTGGTAGCTAATAACCTGTGAAGGATTTAATTTTCTTTGAATTTGCTTGCATTTTGAATCTGTTTTTGAATACAGTTTTTCTAGTTTACACATTAGAAGAGATGCCAATTCCTTTGGCAAATGTGCTGCCTGTGCACTTATTTTCACTTCTGCTAGAAGAAAAATATCCCATATGTATGACAGGCTTCAGGTACAAATGGTAATTTTTTTCAAGTTACGTTGTTTTGTTGATGACAGAAACTAGTTTATGAAACCAGAACTTTTCAGAAACAACTAGTTTTAAAACCCATGTTTTCTCTGATTCTGGATGGAATTTTAAGGAGGAAGGTTGAATAAAAGGAACCCTTCAGTGCCTTGGTATAAGGAAATTTCTGGGGTGTGGAGGAACATAGTTTGTATCTGCTGTGTGAGGCACTATCAAGCTCCAGTGAGTGTTGAGTTATTGACACAAAATGGAGTACCTCCATGCAGAGGCATGGCATAAGAGAGCAGTGGTGACTGTTTCTTTTTAACCTCATGGTTTAAGTATCACATCTGCAATAATAGTTATTGATAATGCAAATACTTGAAACCAGATGTTTTTATATAGGGTTACTATCCTGACTAAAATAAATATGGAAGGGATCTCTTGTACTTGGAAATATTGCTGGTATCAGGTGGGTTCAGGGAAAGTTGTAAGCTGGAAACAAAAATATTGTCTACCTTTCATTGCAGATTTACATGCTCCTTTTTGAGTTGCATTATGTGATGGTTCAGGTCTAGGTATAGTTTTATCTTACTATGAGTGCATCATTTATTTATATCTTGTCTTCGTGTTAAGGAACAGGGTTTGAATTGGAGAATCTAATGTATGGATTTAGCAGATAAGCCAAGAGCGGATAAAGTGCATCATGTTTGTTAGTGCTATTATTGGCACTGTTGTCTGCCTTATAATGAACAGTTAATTGCCAGCTCATAAACATACTGAAGTGCAAATATATGTAATTCCTAACATTTTATCTGATCTGTTTAGCATTTCAAAGCATTAGCGCTGTTCCCTCCCAAAGATAGTTAACTAGTGACACATCCACAGTTTCCATTGTCTTTTTCTCCCATATGAAAACTGAGGTACTTTTTTAGCTAATGGTGAATGTCTTCTTCCCTGCAGTAAAGCTGTGATGGATCTGTTGGTTGATTTATGCAGCCAGTATCGTTTAAATCCATCCCAACATAGTCTTGAACTGAAGTCATCAGGAACTCAACAACCTCTGAGTTACAAGCCAAACACTTTGATAGGAGCACTGGATGTACAGACAGTACTTCTGAAGGAGAAGGTTCCTGAAGAGAAGACAAAACGTCCCCTGCCAAGGGTCCCTGAGGTTGGTATGCTGTAGGGCTAAAATGGTGTGATGAAACATCATTTCATTCCTATGCTTTCAAGCAGTTCATTCAGTCTTGGCATCTTCAAACCAGATGGGAAAGGCTTGAGATTGACTATAACCTGCTTAACTGATTTACATTCAGACTGGTAGGTGCAGTCTGAACTCCTGCATTTAGACAAAATGTTATGTTGCCTGTGGTTGGACAGATGGAAATCTGGTCTTATAAAGACCCTTGATTGAAGACGGGGGTGACTGAAAATTGCAGTAGTGGCTGAAATTAGGGTTATGGGGTTGTGTGGAGATAGACAGGGTTTTGGTGGTTATTTTGTTTGCCATCCTTATTGAAGATATGCAAGAAGACTATTTGTTAATAAATGTGTTTCACGGTAATGTGAAGATTAAGCAGTAGCCATTTTCCAAATGTGTTTGCTGAAATTATTATTATTCTGAATCAGAATAGCTGATTACACTGTCATGCCTTTCAGAGTAGTACTTGTAAACATTCACAAATTATGTCTGCCTCTGATTCCTTTTCTTTGTTTGCCTGTTCTTGTGAATGTCTCGTTAGTGACAGGGATGTTCCGAGATATTTTTTTTATTATTTTTTTCTAATAGTATTTTTTGCAATAGTGTGCATGTGGGATAAGTTTGTCTAAGAGGAGTCAAGACACCACAGAAGTCCCCACTGCCTTTCTTGCCATCACAGAGGGAGGGCTGAGAGTTTGGGTTTGTTCTGCAGAAATCTGTGAGGCTGGTAGTGAACTACCTGAAGACACAGAAGGCTGTGGTTCGAGTTAGTCCAGAGGTGCCTCTCCACAACATCATCCCAGCTATTTGTGAGAAGTGTGAAGTCAGTCAAGAGCACATTGTTCTTCTGCGAGATGGCATCACTGGAGAGGAGCTGGAACTTACCAAGTCATTGGAGGAGCTGGGTATAAAGGAGCTGTACGCCTGGGACAGAAAAAGAGGTGAGCTGATACTGAAGGTGGTTGCTGCAGGGTTAGATGACATGCCAACAATATTACGGGCAACTTAAAGGCGTTTGTACTCTTGTTCCTTTGTGGCCAGCTGAAGCAGTGGAGTGAAAGCTCAGTCCAGAGAGCAGCATGGGTTTGTTCAGTGAGCCATGCCCAGAGTGGCAGCCAGGACAGCAGTGTGCCCAGCTGTCCCAGGCTGCTCTTGGGCCCTTTGCCAAGCTGGGCTGGCCCCTGGCAGGGCGCAGGTCGGCCTGGGGCAGGGCAAAAGGAGGAGCTTTGCTACCTCCTGGAGCTGCTGTCAGTACAGGTATGCATAACACTGGGGCCTCGTCCAGGCAGAGCCTGTCACCTACCTGTGCTGTGGGTTGGAGAGAAAGAAAGAAGAGAGATGCCATAGTTATGGCAGCTGTGAAAGCTGAGAGGCAGAGGCGACAGACCAGGGCTTATGAGAAACAGACTGTGGATAGGTTCAGAGACGGTTCCTCCAAAGATCAAGATATTGACAGTTTAGTGAAGATATGCTAAGAGGTATTTGTATTTAAAATTCTGTTCTCTTGTTTATTCACTCTCATTTTCTGTTCTTGTAGATGATATTGTAGCAGCAGTTTCTTAGACTTGAGATTTATCAGCCCGATTGTGTATTCAAATAGCGTAATTATGCAATGTGCTTTAAAATATACCTGGTTTAAAAATACACGTTGCCAAGCACTACTTCCTTTGAGGTCAGAAAGGGATATTCATTAAAATTGTCTCCTGCAGTTTGTCTCAATTGGTATCGCTTCCAGTACAGTGAATATCCTTATTTATTGTTTAGGTAACATCAGTCTGGTAGGTGCTGAGCAGCAGGCTTATTTTTTATTTATATAGTTATTTATTTATGTTGATGTTCTGTCTCTTCTTTCAAACTCCTGTGGTAAGTGACGGTTCTACCTTTGTGTGAGTCCAATTCCAATGAGTTTAGCCTTTGAAATAAACTAAATGTCTCCTTTTCCTTTTTAATTATTAGGACGCTCAAAAAAGCGGCTGACAACATGTCATAACTCAATTGCATGTTTGTTTGGGTTTTTAAGGCTGTTTACTGGTAAACATAAGCTAATCATTTTGGAGCAACATATTGAACATGCAGAGTATTCAACAGGATTCATTCAGCATACTTCAGGGACAATTTACCGAGTAGTTAGCCTAAGCGTTCCTTAAACTCTTTTCCTTTAAAATGGAAGTGATGGGGTGTATACTAGTGCAGTATTGGTCCTCGAATCTGGTTGTTGCATGTACAGTTAAAACCAAGACTTTACTTCGGGGCTGTGTTTATAGCAGCAGATTATATAACACTTCATAGTGTGCTGCTCTCTGCATCAGAGTGTTGGTTTTTTTTAATATTTTATTCTTTTTTTAACCTTTCAGTATACTTTTCATTATGATAAAATCTCCCTGATCCTGAGTGTATTTCAGCCTTTTCTGCCTTCCTCTTACTCTGCACCATGGTGTCTGATGAGGAAACTGGTAAATACACATTAAATAGAAGATTTTCTTTCTTTCAGCAAATTCCTTCTTGCCATGTTCTCGTTTGTAATCTCCAAGAGGAATAATCCCATTAGTTTCAGTATCAGTCGGTCTCTGAATTGTGCATTGAGTAGATGTCTGGTCTGTTTAGTAATCGGGACAGATTTTTAAAACACATTCTCACTAACAAGTAGGGCATCAGAGGTGTTGAAAGTATAGGCTGTGCTTGTGAGAGCAGATTCTAGAAAAACTTTCCGGTCATCTTTCTCTCCTTCCCTGAAACAGAAATACCAAGTGCTGAAAGATTATTGAAAGACAAGCTCTGCTGCCACCTGCTTACTTTATTTGATTTAGCAGCTGAAGTAGCTTCACAAGTGAATCGGTTATTAATACAAAGCTAAACTTCTGCTGGTAGTAGCTCTGTATGTCTGTTGTCAGTCAATATTTTTTCTTTTAATGCTTAAGAAAATAAGTACTAGGAGTAGTGAATTAATATTGTGGCTTATGAGGCAATATTAGAACTTTAATATGTCTTCTCTTGTCCTTTCATTGCCTGCCCTTTCCAGTTCCTCCATCAAAAACTCAGTCTGAACCTTCTCTGAACTACAGAGGTACTGTACAATGCTGCTGAGGGAAAAGAGTCTTTCCCTTCACACTATATTTAATGTGTGTTTGGTAGATGGATCTTTAAGAGTGTTCCATAAAAGTGCTGTAGAGAAACAAGCTATCTTCAATCTGTGTTGTCTTCTGCAAAGTGTTGTTTCTGTGTCTGTGCTTTTGGCTGGAACAAACCCTTCTGTGCCTGCCGCTTCTTCAGTAATTGCCATTGAAATGCCAGCAATTAACAAGTCCTGTCATTTAACTGTTCTGCACTATATTTCTATACAGATTCCAAGTCTTTTCAGGTTACCTAAAGAGTGATTAGTTGAATTTCAGAAATACTAACATTTCAGCGTCTCTTGGATTCAGATTTTATTTAATAGCAAAAAGAATATTTTGAGATCTAAGAGATCTTCCACTGATTTCAATGTACATGCAACTAAGCATTTTAATATCAAAAACACGTATACATTGGTTAACTCTGAATAGATGATGACTTCTGAATTGCTACAGTAGATGGGGTTTGATTAGATTACATCACTGCTTCTGCTTCTAGTTAAATAGAAAATGTGTATGTTTAATATATCCTTTTCCTCCACTGAGTCTGTTATAAAACATTACTTATATTAATTATCCTCAAGAAAGGTATGGTTGTTGATTTCTAACTGGCTATACTCCTTTGCATTACTAATGAACACACTATCACCAAAATAAAACTGTGGATAACTTTACTTTAAATTTTCAGGAAGTCCGCCTCCAGTAAGTGACAGTCATCGAGCAAATCAGCTCATGGCCTGTTGCCTCCTGGCTTCACTAATGCCAGTACTTCTTCCCCTAATGGTCTGTCATTACTTGCTGTGGCTTCCTCCTATGCAAAGCAGAATACTAGAGAGAGTATCTACTGTATTTATTTAAGAAAAAATGATAAAGATTTATAAAGATTCCTTGTTGTTTTGAGATGATACGCTGTGTTTAAAATCCCAGTTTATTGGTATTATACAACGTGTAACGGTAGTGTTGATCATCAGCTGTTACTGACATAGCTTATGCTAGGCTTTCATCATTATTGTTCATAGTTAAAGGCTATGTAAGGGAATCGTGATCCACATCCAATTTCAGCCCAGCCCCAAACAGCAGTTTCTGGTGAATGAGCATAGGCAGCGCTTAGTATTTGAGAAGAGTATTAAATCATTACTGTGTTTTTCTGCAGTGGAGTTGCAGACGTTCTTAAGGATAGTTTCTCCCTGTTTTCCTCTGGGTTCATCTTTACTTTTCTGCTGTGCTTTGAACTACTGTGTGTGCCTAACACCTTCTAACACCTGACATGTTGAGATGCAAAAATGATCTGTGTGAACAACATGTATTTTGTATGAAATGCAAATCAGTTTACAGGAGTTCTGGGATGACTCTTTTTTTGTGAAGGAAACCTTTATTTTGTGTCAACAAATAAGGCATTTTTGTTTGCTTCTTAATTGTTACTAAACAAAGAAATATTTACAAGAGAAAGCCATTTTTCTCTGCACATTAAACTTTCTGTGTGGTAGTGGGGTATTTGGATGTGCTTGGAACCAGGGAGAAATCTTTATAGCATTATGCAATGCCCATTAAAAAAAAACCTGGAAGAGCTTTACCATCTGTATATTAAACATCAAACCAGTGGTTTTTCCCTGTAATGCATGACGTTATCATTTTGCTCATCCAGCTTGGGTCCTGTTGGGGAAACTGAAGGGGAAACTAAACAGTTTGAGAGTTCATACAGTTCCTTAGCTGGTTCAAGGAGGACATGTATGTGTGAGCTCTTAACAGCCTGAAATGTGTATAAACTTGCCTCTTCTTCCACCTGAAGTAAAAGCACCAAAATGAGAAAAGATGAGCACAACCAGCTTGTTGAAGTTCTAAGGAGAGACCTTTCTCTAAGGGGAAGGCCTCTCTTCTCTTCATGGAGCTTTATCTGCATCCACATTGAGAGTCTTTCCATTAACTTCACTGTGTTAAGTCAGGCCTGTGAATTGTTGAAGGTACTCACCATCATCTTTTTAAATTTTTTTTTCCCCCTAGTACTTCATGAGTTTTAAGTGAGACAAGTAACAAGCATTTCTGAAGACTAAGCAACTTGCTCATGGTTTGCCTTTTAATAAAATTACAAAATTGTGATTGAAACCTTACTGCAGTTTATAAAATTATTCCATTTGCTTCTGTTAGAGTTTGAAACAAACTTGGAACAAATAAAAGTTTGATGAAAAAAGGAAGTGGAGGTTCTGGTAATTACTTAGATAATTCAGTTCATAACATCTCCATTTCATAAAAATCCAGCATTAATCCAGGATGTTTTATAATACTGATCTTCTGAATCTTTATTTCAGAAATGTAAAAAATATTCCATTATAATTGTTTCAGAACCAAGTCGAAAGGCTTCAGTAAGCAATGATGCAATAGAAAAAGAAAAAACAAGACTTCTGGGATTGTTTAAAACCGATAGAAGAAGCAGCAAGGTAAGTGTTCAGTAGTGTACAACCTCACTGAAGAGAATTGTTTTCTTTCCACATACATATATCTGTGGGTGATGTCATTTGCTTTTTCTGTCTTTCTGTCTTCCAAGGAGTAATGTTTTAGCAAGTGCATAAACTATGTTCAGTCAGTGCAGCCTGAGGCATACCAGCTGCTTATTGAAGGAGTCGGGCACATTCACCATGTATACTTTTTTTTTTCTTAAAAAGCTGTGAGTTCAGTAGTTGTTGACAAAGGGCAGCAGTTTCAAGCAACTTATGTCCACTTAGTAGTGCTCGGATTACAAAATGCATTTCTGAAAGAACTGATGTAATATAGAACAATTAAGATATCAAGTAAAGTATCATATTGACTCTTCTGTGCATGAGTGATAATCTGTTCTAAAGCTTTTGTTTCTTTAGGAAGCTCTATGTGGTCATGCTGTTGCCATCTCCAAGTCTGTAAAACCAATGAATCAGGTGTAGAAGAAATAACTTGCAGTACTAAACTGAAGGATCAGTATCTGCTGGGGTGCATTTTTAACTTGTTTTTAATCTTGAGTTGGAAAATTTTAAAAATTCATATAAAATTTTTTTCTTCTGTTGAGATGCCTTTGTGAAAAATTTGTCATTCATCACAAAAATTAAATACAGAAAAACTTTCTAACTCAAGAACATTCATTACTGGGCTTGTAACTACGTATTTTTTGCATCCTTTGCTACAAATATCAGTGTCAACTGCTTTTGAGTGTATTTAATGCATACTAGAGATGTCAGAGTAAAAAAGAAATTTTATGTTTTCTAATTTAAAAAGCCCTCCCAGAATTCTGCCATGAAATAGTAAAATGGTTGTCTGATGAACTGGTACTAAGAACGGACCGGTGTTTCACTTCCCCTTCCAGTCTTCTCCGTCATATCTTAAAAACTGTGGAAGCTTTCAGAAATCTTCATTAGTTCTCTGCCCTTTTGATTATGGTCAAATTTGGAGTATTTTTGCTGGGGAATAGCTTCCTTTAAGGACACTGGGAATTACTGTGTTGAAAACTCTGATCTGTCACAGATGCTGAGCTGTTCTTAACATCTTACAAAGGACATGTGGAAACTGTATTTTATGAGATAGGAAGTCACTCACTTTCAGAGTGTTTATCCTCTTTAAGAAAATATTTCCCATTTAGAACGGAACAGTAACTGAAACAATAATGCTGTATCTGCTTGGCAGAATCAAGTAAACAAGGGAGCTCAGCTTGAGCCTCTAGAGCATATTGTGGGGCTGTAGTTCCTTTGGAAGAACCAAATATATTACAGCATGCAGTTTCTGCATTACAGTTTGTCCTCTTACTCAGTTTTCCTGAGTTTGGTATGAAGTGTGTACTCTTAGAGTTCTAAATCCTGAATCAGCTCAGATTAAACCTGTAAAATATTTACACTTGCAACCTTAGAAAAAGTTGCTATGAAGCATCCCAATTCTGTGGTTACTGCAGTGGGTTTCTGTCAGCCGAGTGTCCTGAGATGAGTGTCCCAAGACTGCAAACACCTCAATTTTTTTTCTGTTCTCTTCCTCATACTTGTTAATCAACAACAAAGGAGGTGAAAGGGTTTTTGAAATACAACTTTTAATAGATGCTAAGGATATTTGGAATCAATTAGCAAGTTACAAGTAGTATTTGACCTGGGAAAAAGTAGGAACTGTACAAACAAGTACAAGAAACAGCTTCTAGATCTGAGATAAATGTGTACGTCTTTCTTGCTACTAGTTCTGACAAGTTAATTGAGTTGGTCATTTCTTTATTGGATTCTTATTTTCAAATGACAAATACTCTGTAGGAAAAGAAACTGAATCATCCACTTTGTCTAGTCCAGCAAGGAAGTCATTGTTGCCTTTTCAATACAAAGCTTTAGGAGTTTGAACCCAAATAGGTGAAAGAATTATTGAAAACTGAAGAATAGTGCAACACACAGGGGCAAGCAGGTGTTAACTAAGCATAATACATCTGGCTTGATACTGTGGAAGATTTCTAACCAAAACAGCAATGAAAGTGCTGAACAGACTTAGTAGAATGAGGGCAAAAAGTGAGTTCTTTTAAGGAAGGATTTTTTGAAGATATTACATGATGGGATGCCCTGTGATTTTCAGGGCACTGGAATCAAAGGGCCAGATTTCCTAAACTCTGCTGTTCATGATTATTTTTACATTTTTACTTCTCGACGAGACTTAAGTTGGTTCTGCTTAGTTGTTTTATTTTTTTCTTTTGGTTCGCATTGTAATTTGCAGTGATGCTCTGTGTGTGTGTGTGTGTGTGTTTATGTATGTGATCAGACATGATCTGTATTTTAGAACTATCTGATAGCAAGAGTTCTCCAAAGTCTTGCACAGTAGTAGTGCTGCAGAGCTGAAGGGGAAGGCCGTTTTTTTTGCAGGGAAGGAAGAGTATTAGCCTGTGTTGCAAACTGTCCTGGATCAGGTGTCACTGTGTGCTACAGGCCTACGCTCAGATTTCCATGCCCACACACATGCTTTCTTTCTCAGCTAGCTCACTGAGAGCAATAATCGTGGTGTGACAATACATTAGATCTGACTATTTGAAAAAAACTTCCTTCTATATTAAAAACACCATGACATAGAATGAAAGCAGAGTCCTCTTCTTATGGTTAATACAAATTTGTCGAACGTTTTTCTTTGGTTAACTTTGTACTGGCAGGCTTAATGCCAGATCAGGTATCATCTTGTTCTCTCCATTCTAATTTTATGCTGGATCAGTTACCCTCTGTTCTTCTGCAGCTGGCATAAAAAACATAAAGGTGGCATGAACTCTGTATCTTTTTGATGTGAAATGTAGTCATGTGCCTGAGGCTAAATCCAGATCAAATTGGCACTGCTAAGCAATCCAGTAGAGCAGAGGTCCTGAGCAGATAATTATGGAATCTAGGCTTAAGTAGGGGGTAATATGCTAGTGCACAAAAACAGTCCCGTCATTGACAAGTGGCAGGGAAGAGGTTTCTGTGTGTTTCCTTGTGTCTGTGGGTGTAGCAGAGACTTACAGTCCGGTCCCTGGTGCTACAGGAGTTGATTACTACCCGTTTTCCTCCTAGCCCAAGAATTGTTCTGTTTCTTTATATTCTTAATTCTTTCTGCTGATGGATTTCTTAGGGCCTTGCCTCCATCAGAGAAATTTTGCATACTACATACGGAGTTTCTCAGCAATCGGGTCCAGCACTACTGAGACAGACAGTTTGCCTTCATTCAGTGATAAGGTTTGATGTTTTGCTCTGGCATGTTTTTGCTGTTTTGTTTCCGTTGCTGCTGCTGTGTAGGATACTTGTTTGTGTTGCAGACAGAAGAACACTTGATGAACAGAAATTGTGGTGAGGAGGATGTTTTTAGTTCTGCATCTACAAGTGAAGGAAGCTTGGATGTAAGTACTAACACGGCTTGTAGACGCTACTGCATTCCTATTAGATCCTGCATTTTGAATAACCAGAAACCACTGCTATTCCTGATGCTTAGCCAAGTAGAATTAGAAATAGGTTACTATTTAGCAGGCTTAGTTATGTGAGCGCACAGTTTGTGTATCTTGATGAAGGTAAATGCAATGCACTGTCTTCAAGTAAAACTTGCTAGCATCACCGTAAGTCTTAAGTTTCTTTCAAGGTTAAATTCTAAGCAGTTGTGAGAAGAAGGCTTTTTAACCAAGGACACAAATGTTGTAAGACTGTGACTGTACTACATAATGCAAGAATATGTTTGCTTTATCCATACATCTAGAGGGGGCTTTTTTCTTATAAAACTACACTTCTCATTTTTATCCTTTCACATGTCTTTTGCAGCATGGCAGCATTCAGTTTGTTCATAAGTAGCTTGGGGGTGGAAAGTACTTTTGTTTTAAACACTGGAAATAACAGAAAGGATTTTTGTTAGTACTTCAGTAGGTTTTAGGGTGCTAAAATCCTGTGAACCACATTTTGAGAAGTTTTTAAGTGCCTAACAGACTGCTAAATTTTGAGGATTTAGGTATCTAATTTAGAAAGTGAATCCTAAATTTTTTTGTAAGTCTGTTCTGGTGGATTAGTAATCATAATAAGTAGTGTGCCTTGTTGTTGTTTATTTATTTGTTTTTTGGTTACTTGGCTTTTTGTTACCATATTTTCAAAACCTGGAGAAGACTCTGTTGATGACATGATAGATGCCTGAAATGTGAGGTTCAGCTCTGAATCCCCCTTTCACAAACAAGTATTTGGAAAAGGAGTGCTAATCCACAATATGCGCAGCTCATTAGCCACAGAAACAGGTGACAGGAAATTGTTGAAAAAAGAGGAGAGAACAAATTCTAGATAAAAAGGATAGTGTGAAAGAAGTCAAAAGGGAGAAATAGATGGAGAAGTGATTGGCTGTGAAGTTAAAAAACTCCGAACTGCAAATCTGTGAAGACTTCATAATGATAGAGTACTGAAACTCTAGGTGCTTGTTACCCAGATTTTTAGTGTCATACTATGACACTATGATGAATGTTTGTGTGAGAGCTCTTATTAGCATAAAGTCCTAGTAGAGAGTGACGTGGGTAATTGAAGTACACTAGGTAGAAGTACAGAAAAAACATCACAAGCTCTGACAGAATAAAATAATCTTGTGGTTTGTATTCACTGCCATTATAAATTAATCTCAGTATCTTGAAACCCAAAGTACTAGTGAAGGAGGAGGAGGAGGAAGAGGTGGGATTCCAAGTGATGATATGAAGGTCACTCGGATACTCTGAACTGTCTTTTACAGTAGCGTGTGGTCCATTTGATTTGGTACTATTCTACTAAACTTGCAGAAGATTTATGAAGTAACTTAACAGATCTGCTCAGCAGCACAGAAGGTCCATCCTTTGAATGGGCTAGATGGGCTTCAGGAAGCAGGTCAGCAGTTGTGATGTGTTGGTGAAAAATTCTAAAATACTGTAAAATTGGCATAGATAGTTGGCATAGATAACTTGTATTAACATAGGATAATATTCCAGTGGAAATGCCAATGAAAACACTTTAAAAATTCAGCTTAGCAGTTCTTTACGTAGACTAGACTTTGAGACCCTTGATCATTCTGCGTAATTTTTTATTCCATTTGGTCAAAAGATATCCTCTTTATTGATTTCATTGAAACTGAGTTCCAATGAAATAAAAAAATTGGAATTTTGAGTATTCAAAATAAGTGGTATGTTACATAGCCATATATATGAAATACACGTTTAGAACTCACTGTATAGAAATTTCATTGAGCTAGTAAGATAGGACTTTTGGCAAAATGTAATCTAAGAGAGGCTTCCTCTTGCAATTTCATCAGGTTTACTTTCTGTTACTGTTTTGGGTCATCTGAAAGTATTTTGCATTTTCTGTGTGGGAATCAAAGCCAAAGTTTCAGATTTATTTCTGGAAGGAAAATAGTTTGCTGTTGCCTTCAGCATAGTGCCATGAGATACATGGCTGGATCAGGAAAATTTTTTTTGACTATAAAGAAATAGGCAACTCATTAAATACTACTGAAGTAAGGGCATGAACTTCAGTATGTTTAGTTTAAATCCTTTTCTCACTTACTACATCGTGGCAACGTGTACTGAATTGTAGAAAAAGTAATGGTTCTGTTCTGGGTATTGATTGGTATTTTTTAAAAAAGTTGGCAATATAAAGGAATGGAATAAAGGTGTAAGAAATAAAAGGTCCTTAGTATTGGTTCAAGCACAAATTATATTTTTTTTTGTAACCAACAAACCTTTCTCAATGCCATATTTATCTAATTATTAGAATTTTTAATACCCCTAAAAATACCTTGGATTGTTGATGAGGAAGCAGATTTTCAAAGTCAACATGTGAAAAAACTTATTCTTGAGGTGAAGGGACATTTGTTCACAGTATCAGCAAAAATACAGGTGAAAAAAGATTTGTTAACACCTTAGAGAGTGTAAAAATGCAGGAAAAGAACTCTCCATGGCAATCCTCGGAATGCAGCAGTTCAGTACCACACACATCAGTAAAGAACCTGAAATCAAAGCAGAAATCTCCCTGAATCTGTTCAGTTTTGTGCTAAGCAGATGAGCTTTACATCCAGGTTAACTTTTCACAAGTCAAATGCTATTGAAGTACACTGATGTATAAATACGACATACAAATAGATCAGTTGGAAGTTGCAGCACAATTAGCTGTATTTCACATTCTGTATGCCAGAGGGTCAGAGCTGGAATTTAGAGCAGCTGGAGAAAAAAAAAGGGACTTTAATCTCTGCCACTTGGTGTCACTCTTCTCAAACAGTTGATCAAGATGAAACCCAATATTTGGAGTGCAGTACTAAAATTAGCTGGGTTTATTTTTGGGGCCTTCGTATTTTCATAAATCAAGAGCGAAAAAACACATCCCAAGTGCTGAACGACGTGTAGCTATGATGTGGACTTTGTTTGTGTAATAAATCAGCTTGGGGAAAAAAATGTTTAGAAGTACAGCCAGGGACACTTAGCAGAGGATTTGAAACTTCAGCACAAAGTCTTATCACACAGAGTTTCTGTAGTTCACATAAGAATTCAGCAGAGCAATGTTAGAGGATTTTCACTGGTACTGTTTTTAAAAAATCTGGTCTTCAGTGTATGTCTGAATATAGCTGTTAGAACAGAATCAGTGAGCCTAAAGGAAACAGTAGTTCCCTGCTTAATTAATCTGTTATGGTTATTATTATATATGTTTATGAACAAAATTTATCAGGGAAAAAAATGTCATTTTAAATACCAAAAATTTATCAGATATGTTTAGGATATGTGTATGGTGTGTTGTTTTATTTATTTCATAGTACCTGTATAATTGCAAGATTGTGTTCAGAAGAAAAATACTGTGCTAGTATTTGAAAAAAATCATCAGGAGTCCTAGTGCATGAGTAACCTTGGCAGTCACCTCTTAAATTATGGGAACAGCTATTTTCCCTATAAAGGCTTTTAAAAAATATATTATTTACCTTTTCAGGGCCCTGATTTCTCTTAATGTACTCTTTTATGCCCTCATTGATGGCAGGAGTTACATCATTCATGATACACTTTACCAGTTCAGAAGTGGTTGGAAAGAAGGATCAAGTACAGTTACATGAAAGTGATTGGAAATGTGATTTCTCTTCAGCCATGTCAGGTCTCAGGTGCTCAGTTAGTGCCATCTACTGTCAAGGATTTCACCTCATGTGGCCAGGTACTGTTTAGGACAGTAGGAATGCGACTATTGCCCATGTCATCTAAATGGAAGTTAACAGCCATCTACTTGTCATATTTGCTTGTGTCTGATAATCACATTCACTTTAAATTCCTATTTTCATGTTCTTGCTGCTTGGTCTTTTGGCAATGCTTCGAATGATGTTGGTTGTGTGTGTTTATTTGTACTATCAGGGTCAAATCCTGGGATAGTTGTGTTGCATTTTATACAGTTAGAGCTATCTATGTACACTGTCAAAGGCATAAGTTGCGATCCTGCCTTGAAACAGTTTTGCTTGGTGTGGTTTTGTTGCAAAATGTAAAACTCAACAAACTTGAGTATGGAGAGTTGTCTAAATACTACAGCAGACTGGTCTGTTCTGCCCAGTCTTCTGTTACAGAGTGCCTGTAAGCCAAGTAGGTGCCAGAGGATGACACTGGGGAAGATACAGTGTAGTTAAAAATGTTTTCATTTGTGCAACTGTTGACATGATTAGAAGAAAAATAGATTTATTAAATACCAGATATCTCAGGATAGGTTTCACTATTGCAGTAGAGGTAGTTTTATTTTGATACCCTGTGATACACTCCGGAAAAAAAAAAATATTTAATTGTTAACTTAGTAACAAGAAAGGTTTGCCAGAGCTTTTTTTGGGGGTTGCGAGGGGTTTGTGACTGGCACTCAAAGAATTCCAATAGGTAGCAAAGATGACAGTGATCAGCTTTCTTTCTCCTTGTCTGCTGAGGGCAGGACAAGAAGTAATGTGCTTTATATATAGCAATGAAATTTTAAATTGGAAAAAAATCTGACTGCATGGAGGTTTCACGAGGGAGCAGGTTATTAAAGAGACTGTAAAATCCTTATCATCACCTAATCTGTAAAACCTCCAAAAATGTCTAGAGGATAAGCTATACATATTTGAATCTGTCTTGGAGCAGAGGGATAGATAGGTGGGCCATGGAGGTGCTCTTCAGCCAGATTGTGGCTGCTGAAGAGATGTAGCTGTACCCACCCCTTCTATGATGTGCACTTACAGGTTATTAACTGTTTTCCTTCATGTGAATCATAGATAATTTTGCATAATACAGTATCTTTATATTTTTCTTATGGTATGTGATGGCAGGAGGCAAGACCTTGAAACAGTGGCTGCCTGCCACCAGACTTCAAATTCTTGCTTCAAAGCATGGTGTTACTAGACCTCTTCAAAGAAAAGGTCCTTGGAGTTAGTGTAAAATATAATCTCAGAACCAGCTGAACTACTCTGGCTCAAAAAAAAAAAAAAAAAAAAAAAAAAGCCTGAGGCAGACACCTGGAATGGAAAGTCTCAGCATCTATGGTTAAAGCATGGTAAAGTTACAAGCTATTAAAAGCAGTATCTGGTGAAGAGACATGTTGGCTGACCCCTGTTCTGTCTGTGCTGCTTAGCTTGTATACCACAGTATTGCCAGCTTAATTCATTCAAAAATCACTTGTCAGCTCTTCCCCTCACCACACAAAAGTGACTTAAGATCGTGAGGTTTGAAAACAACTCATTTAGGATGGACTTTCCTTCCCCCCATTTGGCTTCTGAGCATTAGGTTTGTAGAGGTCACATATCTATAAACATTTTTTTTGCGACCATGAAGGTTTTATTAAAAACAAAATATTATCTCATAGTTCTTGGTTGCCAGAACCTGCATCGTCACATAAAACTGTGTGGTTCAGGATAAAATCATCGCAACACATTGCATTCAAAAAGACAACTTGGAAACTTTAGTTCCTGCAGTGGTTTTGGGAGGGTGTTTTGAAGGAAACATTTTCAAGAAACATTCTGAGATGGACAGAGAGAAATGGATCAAGTTGAATCAAAAGGGCTTGAGTAGGGCCATACCAACAAAATGAACTGGGCATAGCTGTGGCTGGCAGGGCCTGTTTTAAATACCCGGCAGCATGGGCTTATTTTGGGCACTGGATCTAAGCATCCCAGAGTCAGATTTCCCAAGTTTTGAAGCCACTGAAATCTGCACAGCAGGAGTTGCACATTAAACTCTGCCCATCCTCTGTGTCTGCTGCCTGCCTCAGCTCAAGGCTGAACTTTGAGTCAGCTGCTAGATTTAGTTATTTAAAGCTTTTACTCTAAAAGTTTACTGTTTACCACATCATTGTTAACCAAAATGTGAGTGCACTAAGTTCAGTTCTCTTCTCTGTCTTTAGAGATACCAGCCAATCTTCTATCTCTCTCAGGACCATTATTGAGAGAATTATTTCCTCCTTTGCAAAGAAAACCAAAATACTTGCTGGGCTGGAGACTGCCTGGAACAAAGCTGTGAGGTATTCTTGATGTGGGAAGCATCCTTTTGTAAAAATACCCAAATATTCAGTGACTCAGAAAGAGAGAGCACGAGCAAGCCTAACTATTCAGACCAGTAACGAAATAAGTGGGGTGGCAGCTCTGGGTTCCAGTGCCAGCGCCAGGGATGTGTTTCTGTGTTTTATGCTAAGCATATGTAAGATCCAGCAAATAAGTAGTCACTGCAGCTAGAACTGGAGGAGGCAAGTGGCTTGTGCTGTCTGCCCAGATGAGTGCCCTAATCACAGTCTCTTTCTAGCTAAACTCATATTCATGTCCTTGAACAGAATAATCTGTCTGCTCATGAGAGGGGAGAAGGTGTTTTCTCAACCAGAAGAACATTTTGAACTGGGATATGCCATATTGTTACCGAGTCGTTGAACTTGGGGCAGGGGGGAGGGCAAGGCAGGAGAGAAATACCATAGCAGCCTCTTCTACCAGTTATGTTTTTTGTGGAGCTGGGTTTCTTAGTTGTGCTTTAAGTGCACCTGTTGGATCAAGCCCCTTGGCTGATGAAGATGGAGAGATATGCCCATTTTACGGATCTTGAAGGAGTTTAGGCAGGAGGTTAGAAGCATATTTTCTCAGCAGTTTCATAAGTTCTCAGCTTAGCATGCCCAGAAGCAGAATTTAGGCACCATAATGGGAGTAAGCACATCAGAAGAGTATGTGTCAGGCTTATTGAAGAGAAAGCACAAAGTGGGGTGAGTTAGGGAGGCCCAACCTAACAGGAGCATGCTAAGTTCGGCTACCATGAGGCAATTCAGCTTCCAGACTTGGGCTGCATGGCATCATTCTCTATACTGTGGATGTACCCTGTCGGTCTGGCTTAAGTTGGCTCAGATATCTCCCTCGGATGTTTAATTAAGACCTGGTGGCACACCCTTAACCACCCAAATCCTTTTATGTCTGATTCATCTTTTGTTACTGATTTCACTGAAAAGTTCTGAAGTTAACTCGCTGGAAAAAATAGAATAAACCAGCAGCTAATAAGGCCAATGGCTTTTAATTTGCATTAATAAAAGGACATTAAAAAAACCCAAAGACAAACTTAAATTCCATTTGAGATTTTTCTAGTGACATCTCAACCACTCACGCTTTGCTCCCTTGGTATTTAATATTACCAGAGCCCCTTAATAGTGTATAATAGCCTTGTAATTCATATTTGGTCGTAATTCATTCAGCATATTGTTCTTAATGTAACTGGCAAGCATGTAGTGGTGTGGAAAATACCACCTTTAAAGAAAAGTTTATCCCAGGATCAGGCTTTTCTGCAGTTGGATAAGGAGAGATGTAGTTCCTTCAAAAAGTCTTCCACATATTTCTGTGAACATAAAATGCTTTTTGTGCTTAAGTTTGGGATGGTCTGGGAGTGAGTCAGGGAATTATTAATTCCACTGCAAAGTACATTTCTCTTTGATTTAATGATGGATATCCAAATATTTCTTGAAAGCTTTCCAAATGTAACTACTGTAGTGAACGAATTAGTGTGTATTTATGCCAGTGCCCTTTGCTAGATGAAATAAAAAAATGTCTAATTTTATATCATTGGCTCCATATTTGTAATAAACAATGGGAAAAAAAATTTCAGACAGTAACACCTGTTTTTGTAGTGGCATAATCTGAATCACATGTAACCATAGATTTATTATATTAGTCTAAAATACCTTATTAGCATATGTAGATTTGAGATACAGTGAAGATTTTCAACACCAGTTAAGGTATAATTTCTTTTCTTTTGCAAACAATTTCTGAGGCTTGAGCGCTAATAGGATTTGGTTCTTTTCCAGCCTCTTGTGTGGACACTGAAGACTTGATTTCATTAAAAGTAGTGGCAAACAATAACATTTCTTTTAATTAGATGATCTCATGATTTCCACACATATTTGTTCTATGCATTGTTGTTCGTTGGCATAAACCGAGCTGCTTGGTAGCGTGTGAAACCATATGTCTCAATAACATCTTATGGCAGGTGAGGGAGGATTTGCAAAACAACATTTGCTGACAGGACACAATGCATTTTACTTTGATGGCGAAGTTTTCCTGAGTGAACTTTATGGCTTAGTTCTCTCATGCAAAGTCAAACCTACATGAGGCGTAGCGGGTCTTACAGGTCTCCCTGTAACTCAGGAGTTGTGTGTATGAAGCAAAGATCGTATAGCGCTAACTACTGTGTCTGCTGCTCAGTTGTTCATCAGTACAGGGACCTTCTAATGCTTGCAGTGTGTGTAGCTGTTTCACATTTTTTCTTTCTTACTAAACAACTGTTATAAATTAGGTTTTATTGGTCTTCTACGTGCAGAGTTCCCAAACTGATATTCTCCTTTGAGCTTAGCAGAAATGATTACAAATAATTTCAGACATCACTTTTTCTCATACTCTCCAATGTGTAAATATTTCATTTGAATTCTCAGCAGCATTTTGGGAGACAAGCTGAAGAGGGGAAAGAATGTGACAAATAGCGGTCAGTCTTTTTTTAAAGACATTTACAACAGCATGAAGTAGTAATACCTTCAGTCAGATCCATTTTCTTGAGTTATTTTTTTAATATCATTTATGCTTTTGAGTAGATCTCAAAATACTCGGGGAGATGAAGGAGGGTATTCCTTGTTTTATAAATGTTCAGCTGGAAGGCTAGAAAAGAGAAGGCGGATGAAGGCAAATAGCAAGAGGTACCCCTGCAGAGGTCTTAAATAGGTAACTGTATGCATTGGACCAACTGACTTTTTCAGTGTCATACCAAGCGCCTGTTTAAGTGTTTTGCTGGTTCAGTACCTCAGTGACCTGGCAAGAGAGCCAGGTGTGACCAGTGCCTAGGACATGAGCTGTGTAGGCTGTCTCTGAAGTATACTGACATAGCAAGATGGAGAGATTACAAGCAGATTTATGATTGTTAGTGTTTGGTTCCCCCACACTCCCCCTCCTCTGGTTATAATATATTCTTCTTTACATCCCAGAAAATGCTTAAGTATACATCTTGATTTTGATTTCTCCCAGTTTCAGCACAGAGATGGTGTGATTTCATTGACTCTAAATAGAGCTTGTTCTGATTTACAGTTGTTTGCATAGGACAAGAGTAAGGCCAGTAAAGTGCACTGTGGAGGTTTGCCTTGTAAAAACCTAATGGCAATGGATTTGGCAGAAAGGGGAAGGGAAGAAGAAACATTTTAAACTATTTATTAATCAAGAATTCCAGCAGCGAGGCTTTTCTTGCCTTGATTCTGGCAAATGTACAGCTGAGAGATACTGTGCAGAGACTGTTTCTGCACAAAGAGAGAAAGCCCTTCAAGTGTAAACATTTGAGCAGCTGGCATGGGAGATTAGTGTAGCATTGGTGGAAGGAGGGTAATAGTGGATAGTGGCGCTGTCTAAATTTAACAAACGTTAAACAAGGTCCTTGTTCTAGGTTAAGGGTTACAGGTCAGAAAGACAATATCAACTAAAAATACTGGGAATTTTACAAGTCAGTCAAAGTCATTAACTAGTATTTAATTAAAAGCAAATCACTATCCAAAGTTGTGACACCTTCCTCCCTGCCCCCCAAAAGAAAAAAAAAAGTTTTGAAAAAAAAATTCTATGCAACCTGTTTCAGTTAAGGAAAAAAACCCACTTTATCTCTCTATGGAAAGGCAGCACTTTGAGGCTTCTTAATGTTTTTGCTTTGGATTGTGAACGGTCTTAATATATTGTTCTACTTTTAATTTCCTGTGGCTGAATATTATATCAAAAGAAAGCATCATGCTGAGGGTGAAAGTGTTGTAGGACCTGTTAGCTTTGTAGACATGTGTTCATAATGCTGTTTAACATCATCTGTGGGGGTTATGTTTTGTTTTTTATAAAACCTTGCCCAATAGTTTCACAACATCGTTGTACATCAGGGTGTCTGGTCATATGTTGGGTTCTTTGGATTTTGTTATTTAACTTGCATTTTGATCACGCTTTTAAAACAACTCCTTGCCTAGTGGTTTGTGATCCAATTCACACGTGTTTTATTGGAGGTGCTTTACTTTATTAATATTCTTTAGCAATAGAAACTAAAGTATGGGTGTCTGGAGCCAATTTTAATGTTTAAAAAACATGCTTTCTGTGCTGGCTTTGTTATGATTTCCATTGCATTTGAAAGTATACTCCAGAAAAAGATTTCCTGGAGAAATGACAGTGGCAGCATAGTTCAGAGCATTACTGTCTTTTGGCATCGTAAAGTTAGAGTGACCATCAGAGAATTGATGCAGAACTCACTAGAGTCAGTGGAAAAATTCCTTCTGGTTTCAGCTGGCTTTGGACCATGTCCTGTATGAGTCATTAGCCATTACATACACTAGACCATTCTAAAATCATTCTTTCTGGTGCTACTTCAGGTTTGTTTTTACATGGACAAATATCTTCTGGCACTTTCACTATCATCTTTGGGAATGTAAGACCTTTGTTCTTTTTTAATGGACAGTTGACACAGATAAACCCTATGAGGTTGCTTAATTTATAGAGCATTTTCTCACTGGGGAAGGAGAAAACCCCAAAATAAACGTGTTAAGTCTTGTAGAAGATGAATTGCCAACAATGTCAAAGCAAGGGAGTGGCTTTCACCGACCAATAATTTGTTGCAAAAGCAGGTTTTTCTTTGTTATCTGAAGCAGTGCATGCCCAGGGAAGCAAGCAGAATTCTCAGCACTGCTTGCCCTGTTTAAGATGTAATTGTGCCAGTGGTAGTCCAAGTGTAGGTATATGTTGTATCTGTATTGCCATAGTTTTTAACTTCCATGTCAGTTAAATGTGGGACTGTTCTTGAAAAGTTTCTGCCGCAGTTCCTCAGTGGGGGTTGCACGCCAGTGGATTAGAATACTCCAGGCAGCAGGAATAAATAGATCAGAGAGCTGTGATTTCTTAGTATTTAACACAAAATTCACAAAGGAAGCAAGGCAATAAACAGTGGGAAAATTAGTTTCTTAGGAATAACAAACATTTACAAGTTGAGCTCTGGTGTCCTAAGGATATAGTGCTGAATTTTTAGACTTGGAGAGACTTAGCTGTCTATAATATATGCAAAGAAAGATAAAAATAGGAAAAAAAAATATATAAAAAGTGGTAAAAGGCTGAAGTAGCTTGGGCTCCAGCACAGCTGTACTTCGAGTCACTTTGCAGTATTCTATATTCTCACTTCATTTTATTTAGAAGGTGGGATGACCTAGATAGAGTCGAAAGGATAATAATAACTGCTTACAATAGGGGAAAAAAATAAAAGGCCAGGGATGTTTGAAGTAATGTTTGAAGAGAATTCTAAGAAAATTCAAATAGGAGGTCTGCTTCTCTATTCTTAAGTTGTTACTCTGTGCTCGGTTACTGAACTTCAGTGATTTTTGCCGGCATGTTCAGGATATTGACTGTTCCTCAAAGATGATAGCCTTTGGATAATTCTCCAGGATGGAAAGGAAGCTTGGATCTGAATTTCATGCTCTTAAAAGATTCAGATCCTGAAATGAATTTACTTGTGACTTCTTCAGCATATAAACATATGTATTTTCTATCCAAATTGTTCATCTCCTTTAATGGGACAAGCTTAATTTCTGTAGGTATTATGAAACTAAAGATGGATGTTTATGACACATGGTTGTGCTCTATCCATTGTCCAGGAGGAGAGTGTTGTCTTTAAACCTTCCCTGTACTCCTGTACCCTCTCCTCCTGATTTCTTCTCTTCACCCCTGTAGTCCTGACCACTGATGTTGATCTGAGACTATAAATATTCATCTCTTAGAATGGTTTGTTGCCATCCATACCAGAGCATCAAGCTGCGAGCATGATGTATTGATCTTTTGGTTTAGTCTTCTGCAGAAAGTTGTTGTATCAAGTGTTGATCAGCTTCAGTGCTGCTATTTGTGGACAGAAATTCTCAGCATGAAAGCTACAGATAGAGTTGGGGGCTTGCTTAGGCCACCCATTAGGGTGTTCTACAGTCTCTTGTACTCAGTGTGTTTAGTATGTGTACATACATGCACAAATGTGCATACAGGCATCTGAAATTGCTAATCGAAGTGATAAATTTTGTATATATATGCATACCTGTGTTTCTGTGTAGTTACGTGTATGTACAGACACAGGTTATGTACACACATGTGCACATCCAGACATCTGAAAGAGCGAATTGAAACACTAAAATCTGTGGCTGTTGACTTCTGAGTCACGTTGCTCTAACCCTCTTATTGACTCTGTAATTAGGATTTGTGTTAAGATTTGCACTAATTTCAGAGTTCAAAAGCTGATTTGTTCTTTTAATTTATGTTTTAAGATCTTCAGAGGTTGCATTGTTTTCAGTAATATTTTTGGCAGTGTTTTATCATTAAGAAGTCTAAAGCTTCCTTTTTGAAAATGTGCTTTGATAGTTGGATGATTTTATTTGTCTCCCTCTAGCTAAACACCTACAGTTACCATAGACTTCAAAGGCAAAAGTAGTTGCACAACTTCATTCTAAATTAACAAAGTATTTGTGTCGGAATTTGATTATAGGGATTGCAGCTAGAAGTCAGTTCCCTGAGCTTGAATAAATCAGAGCAACTCCTTTGACTTCAGAGAGGTTCTGCAGATCTTGGTGAAAATTTGCCTTTGAATTTCAGTGCAGATTTTCTCTGTTCATCAACTGCTATAATAAGTAGAGATTTTCAGAGGCCAGAAGTCCTGCAGAATTTCAGCAGACAGTGAAAGATGATGAGAATTGATCATAAATATTTGTTGTTTCTGAAAAACTTGCATAAGGACAACACTTTCATTAAAATGGTGGGGAAACTTTTTAATTTAACTGGAATAAAACTACTTTCAGTAAGAAACAGGAATTACTTTTTCAAAACCAAACAAAGACACACCCAAAAAATTCATGCCAGGAACTATTCCATTCATAATTCTGGTCCCCATAAAAATTGGCTATGCAGACTTTAGAGCAGGTATTTTTAAACTGTATGTTTGATTTAAAGTTTCCGTCTCCTCCTTCAGTATAAATTGGCATACCTACAATGAAAACATATTGAAGATGATCAACTGTAGTGGTTTGATAGTTCCTGTATGTTAGAAGAACTTATTGGGGAGCAAGTTCTTTCAGTAGTTTTCCAATTATTTTAAATTTCAGAAGGACATATACTGCAAATACAATAACTCTGATCTTCCATGGACCAAACGCATTGGCTGATTGATTTAAAAGAATCGGTAAGCCTAGAGGAAATAAACTTACTGCAGTGACGAATTAATTTTGCTCAAAACCTCTGATCCTTTTTGTAGTTATTTATGATTTATGAGTGCTTAACACCAGTAGAAATGATGAAAATGTCTTTTTTGCTGTTGTTGGTCTTTGGACTTTTGAACTCTTGTTTCCTGAAGTCTGTTGCCAGACCATTAATAAACACAGATTTTGATTTTCATCTTGGTTTTTCAACACTATTTGTTTGTACTAATCTATTTTCACATAGTGCAAAAGTGTAAGTTAAAGGAGAAACCAGACTTTTCACATTTACAAAAATTTGGCTTTTTCCACCTTCACTCTTCCAAGATTGCTCTCACTAGATCTACTAATGGCCTTCCAAGGCCAAGCGTAAGTAGCTTATTTTCAAATGTTCTTACCTTGCTTTCCTTCTGGCTTCACATTTTTCTGTCATCTTTCTATACTGGGGTTGAATTAAATTCTAGAGTCTATGTGAATGTTCCTCTCTAACTCTTTCTTCTTCAAGTTTCTTCAAAATGTGTTTTTCCATTAGGGTTTGTCATTGGCTTTTAGATCTCTCTTGGTAGGTTTTAAAATGTTTCTTTGGTTATTCTCTTCCATTCAGCCTCTTTCCGTGTCTTAGTATGCATTAAATCCCTACCACAGAAATGTTAATTACACATTCACAAATCTATGTATTAATCTACTATCTTTTCAGTACTAAATCTTTACCAGTTTGAGTTCTGTTCATGTGACTTTTCCCCTACTTCTTCACATCAACAAGTGAGCGTTAACATCACCATACTCTGGGCTAACATATAAGCACTCATTGCATTTTCTTGCAGAATATGTTTTCTGTCCTGTGCGGGCGCCTTAGTTCATTGTTCCTTCCTTGGGATATGAGCCACTACTGTGTCATCACATTCACTGAAGTCTTCTGCTTTTTGCTTTGCTCCTCTCCTTTCCCACATTTTTGTCTTTCAGTTTCTGTGAGGACTTCCTCTCTGGTCAAATCTGGTGAACATATTCACTTCATTTTGTGATGTAATGACTGTTTGTGTTTCTCTCCTCACTTCTTCCCGTGTTCTTTCCTACTTTTTTCACGAGTGTTTTCATACCACTTGGAAGAATATCCAAAAGACACTTGTGGTGCTTTTCACATTTTTTCCCATTTATTTTTATAATTCACCAAACTCCCTGCACGTCTCTTGTTACAAGCCTATCTTCTGTCCCCATTTGATGAGACATTTAATCTTGAATAGATAACCCTTTCCTTTTCTTTATAGACTAGCTCTTCTGGGTGTTTTTGGTCTGGCATATTATGTGGCAAAACCTCTTGTTATCTATTGCACTATCAGGCAATGATACACTTACTTAACATATATGGACATAGCTATCGAAAAACTGTAAGTGTTGTTAGCTGAATTTGCTGACTGCCTGTTTTTTGTTAGCCAGTCTCTTTGGGGAGTATTTTTAATTTAATCTTTCTCCCCATATTGACTTTACATATTCATATTTTTGACGGTTCTGAAAAATCTGTTTTCAAAATACAGAAAATTTTTTTTATAGGCTAATACATTTTCACAGTGCACTGTGACAGTAAGTGTTGGACTTCTGCAAGGTAAGTTTTTAGCAGTCTAACCAAAAGGGTGTAAATCAGTCCTGAGAGGGTGCATTTTATATATTGATCAATGTTGGTATTTTCTCAAAACAATATTATAAAAAGAAAAGCATTCTATCGAATGATACACGAAGTTGTCCACACACTTCTGAAAGTCAAGATAAATCACTTTACACTTGTATTAAATGTAAACAAACCTTATTCTAAGCATCTGCCCACATCCCAAACTGTCACCCATGGTTCAGCTTGACTTCAGAATTCACTTCAGATTGTGTTTCCAGCCTGCACTCCTACCCACCCACATGTCCAACCCAAGTGACAGGCAGCAATGTTTCCATTAAACTACCAAGTAGCATAGAAAATACCCAATGCAGAAATGTTTTCTATGCTGTGTTAATGATGGGTTTGTCTAACTAAGGTTTATGTATAAAAAATAAAAGCAAGATTTTTTACATTTTAGGGGTATTCAAAATGCATCAGTCATCCAGAAGGTAATAAAAAACAACCTCCCCCCATATTTTGTGTGATGTTACTTAGTCTGATAGTATCAGCTGCATAGCACAAGACAGGCATAAAGGAAGTGTTCAAGGAGCTTATGCATATGTGTCTATGAATTCTCTGTGATGTGTCTGTCACCTTAATGTGGCATTTTAAGGGACTGAATGTGCATGTGTTTTTTAAAAAACATGGTGGTTTTAGTATATCCACTTACAAAGATACCTGTAATGCATATGTGCTGAAGTGTGTGGCTATTTCATGGATGTCATTAGATTATAGACCAGTGTTGAAATACCTTCCAATAATTTTATGTTTCATGGCTTTTTAACTCTGGAAACTGAGAATCTGGTGGAAAGTGGACTCTTAAGTGGAAAATATATCGGCTTGTGTGGTTGTGAGCTGAAATTTACTCTCTTGAACATATACCTACTTGCTTTGCCTATCATGTTTGTTCAGAAAAGACTGTTTAGCAACCTAAGTTTCTTTCATTTGTGGCTAAATAGCTTCAGATTTCAGCAAAACAAGTTTTCATCTTTCATAGGACACACAGTGACAGAAATTAAACAACTTATGCATTAGAAAGATTTGTAGCAAGTGTTTTTTCACTGCATGGAGTTGAGGCTGTCTTGTTAGTGCCAACAGCTCTGAATCAAAGGAGGTTATTAGGTTTTTCTTTTTACTAAAAAGTTCCTCAGCTCTGATTCACAAGGTCCACAGGGTATGTGCTTGTTGGTTACTGCAATGACTTCAGTGTCTAGGTTGATAGGAGAGGACACAAATGATTTACATGTGCCTTCCGAACACTGACTTGTGGACTTTGGTCTTCGCAATAGCACCAGGCAGTGTGCTGCCTGCTCCCGTCTTCTGAGCTGAGGTATGTCTCTGCCTTCTTTCTTTCTGTCTCAGCATTCAGAAAAGGGTAGTGTCTACCCTCTCTTGTCAAGAAAGGTTATTTTTGCTAATTCTGTTGGGATGCTACTTTTTTTTTAAACCTAGGAATTCCTTTGAAACATAGTCATTTAAACAGAAGAGGTGACCCATGCACACAAATGTAACCAAGTTGGCTTGTCTTCCCTTTTCTGCATGTATTGCTGTGATGGGAAAACATCATTGCATCCATTTCCCTTGATACTATGACTGTCTTCTTCATTCTACCAGGTAGACTTCCGATTGACATGAGTGGTTTTGGGTAGCAGTAACAGACAAAGATTTTAAGCATGAAGAGTAGTGTGACTTGTGAAAATCTGAAGAGTGAAACACGGAAACAGGAGAAATTATTTGGAGGAAATACACTGAATTAGAAATCACCAGAAGTGATTTAAAAGCTTCTATTCTCAAAGAATTGACAAGTCACATCTATCATAAAATCCTGAGAAAGTATAAGTTATTTGACAACCTCTGAGTTGCTTGAATGTTTATATATATACATTGTTAAATTCATAGACCTGCATTCCACTGCTTTATATATGCCATAGTAATTTAGCCACTTCTGGAGAGCTCAGAAATTTGTGATCTGGCTGAATACTGAGGGAAGTGTTGGTAGTAGTGTGTGATACTGATATTAACAGTTAGGCTTGGTTTTACTGAATCTGTTTCTTTATGTTTGCAGGAATTTACAAGCATGTTCATGTTTAGCTGAAATGCATGAATTCCCAGTCCATGTTTTCTAACCTACTAATGATTGGAGTAAGAAATTTATAGTCTTCAACATCAAAGTAAAATCTATGTTCATAAAAAAAGTAATCCGCTTATTTGTGATTTTTGCCATATTCATTCAGTATCCATCTGATTTTCAAATGGAAAAGGGGTTTTCAATATTTCTTCACACACCAGAAGTGTAACAAAAACTAAAGAAGGTTCTTGGGAACACTCTCTGGTTAGGCACCCTCTTTGTCCTCAGTGTAGTGCACAGGGCTTGAGTTAATACCCACACTTGTTCCCTGTTTAGAAATTTGCAAACAGTGAATCTAAGCCCCTTGGTCTGTTTTGGAATGCTTTTCTCCTGGAGGCTTCCACTTTTCTAATTTCCTCCCTTGTTTGGTTGTTCTTTCAGCTTTTCTGCTGGAAAAGAGGTAGGACACCACAGGATGTGCAAAGTGAACTTTAATCAGCTGAAGGTGGAAACCAGGGTTGTGCTCTTAGCAGTAGAGACATTTTACATCACACGACCTTACCTAAAGTGAGAACAAGAAGTAATCAGATAGACTTCCAAGGAGGAAAATGATAGGTAAAGTACACGTGGAAAAAAAAAATCAATGGCAAGGATAGTTAAGCAATAAACCAGCATAATTGCAAGTGGTGTGGACCTGTGTCACAGGAGGGTTTTAGTAACCTCTGCAGTGACAGATTGGTTGTGCTACTTCAGTGCTGGGAGATAAAGTAGATGATTTTGTAAAGGAGGTGACCTCCTTGCACCTGGCATTGAGAGGATTTCTGATGGACAAATTTGTCCTAAAATAAGAGGAATGTGGTTGGCCATGATGAGGGAGAACTGGCAGGGGCACAGGAGAGAGAATGTTCTCAGGCACTTTCTGGATGTATAAGTTCTGGTGCCTGACAAGTGGGCCCTGACCACAGGATCTGGAATTGCTAGGTAGATACTATAACAGACTTGTACAAGCATAGGATAGCACTGTAGTTGCACAGACTTCAAATTATAACTTTATTTTTTTTACAGTAAACCCATGAAAACCCGCTTGCCAGACATATAAAATCAACATGGTACTGCCTGTACAAGTTACTGTTGTGGAAATGAAATAGTGGCTTCTCTTTTCATATTGTGATGGGTGACCAGCTAATAGCAAAATGCAATGAGATAATAAAACAACATAAAATAAATTGCATAAAAATGTGTTGTGGTTTTTTTAGTTCAGAGCAAGAAAAGGTTAACTTTTTTGTCCTTTCTGACTGCAGACTGTATGCAAGTACCAGAATCACAAGTGCTTCAGGGAGTACAAAAACCAAACTGTTCAGTGTGGCTGGTTAGAAAGGAAAATCTGAGTAGTCACAATTTGGTTGTTTTTTTTTTTCAAACTGTGTCTCCAAGCAATCTCATGACCACAGTATCATGCTTTGGTTTTGAAGCAGGAACTTGGATTAGTTCTGTTTCAGTGATGTCAAATTTAGTGCTAGTATTTCAGTGTCATGTCAAGGAAAGCAGCCTCCGACTTCAGCCTGTGCAGTAGGTGTGACATAACGTCTGATGTTTTAAATGACTAATTGTAATCAGTTGTGGTGTCACTCAGCAAATCAATAAAAGTTTGCATTAATGGAGTTTAAATGTCCAACAGACATAAACATTCTTGCTGTCACAGAGTAGTCGGCCTGCTTTAAATCCTACTTTTCATATTTACCTGCGGTACACTTGCAAAAAACTATTAATTTCTTTATGATATTTACACTCTTATTTTTGTGTCTCTGTTTTGGGAAAAATAAAAACCCTTTTTGCTGATACACCTGGTACTTTGAGTGCTTAAAAACAGCTCAATTGATTACTTCTGATCTAAAAACTTCTCAGAAGGAAATTGCATAACAAGACTGGGAGCTCAAATATGTGCGTTTTGGCAAAGAGCTGCGGAAGAAAGGCCTGGCTGTAGCAACCCTACAAGAAAAGAACTTGACATTTTGAAAAATTTTTATTGACCGGTGTCGACAGGGAACAGGAAGTCAAATCACTCTCACAGGCAAGCTGCAGTGTCTTCCTTGCTGACCTTTAAATGCCACTTAATGTCATCAGAAAATCAAGGAAATGCTAATAACAGAGCTTTGGGTAAGAGAGTTATATATGAGGGATATCTTTTGAGAACAAACAAGCTGACTTCCATTTTTATGCACATCTATTTTTGTAAAATGGAATTCTCACAGCACAGTTATATTTTTTTAATAGATTAGTCATGCATTATTTTATTAATATTAACAGTAGATTTTTCAGGAGTGTCCATGAGATACCAGAGCTTCTTTTCATTCTTGAAAAGGGAGTAGTTTACAAAAGATAGGTAATTGCATTCTGGGTTGATGACTTTGGAACACAGACTGGCCTCTGCTTTAGGCTCTTCTTAATCTAGCTTGTGTTGATTTAAGCAGGCTATGGACTTTGGTAGGCTTGTAGCAAGTTGAGTTCCCAGTGTCTTTTGAAAACGGGACTAGTATGCTTGAGTCACCAGGTTACTCTGAGCTGGCCATACTTCTGTGTTTTTAACAGCCCCTCTTTGCCCTTCCAAAAAGATTTAGAAACGTAAATTTCAGCCAGAAGGACTAGTAGGAAAAAATCCTAAAATTAAACTGCTTAAGAAAGCATCTTGTCACATTAGGAAAAAAGAAAGTTCCTTAGATTTCAGAAGTTTAATGGGAGGGAAAAAAACTAGCTGGCAAGCATAACATGAAACAATGTATCCATGAAACTTGATGGCACCATATGTAGGTACTGCAGCTGTTTCCTGCCTCCTTCCAACATCTACTTCATGGACTTAAAATGGACTGTAGTCCATGGTTGTGGTTCAATACGTGTTCAAGACCCTTGCTCAACTGTAGTGTAACTTGACTGTCTTGACTGCTGATATATGCTGGTGTATCTGTGTTCATGCTGGGTTTGCTTTGGTTTAGTATGGGGGGCGAGGGGGGAGAAAACTTTCTTTTTTCTTGCTGGTTTGCGTTACTTAATTGCTGTTTGAACTGCTAGCAAGTGCTTAAACAGTAGTTAAAAAGTGCAAGTTGGGAGACATTTTTAAAAGCTCTTTATATAATACATTGCCATGAATTTTCTTTTTCTGCCATGGTTTTTCTTCCCCCACCCCTTCTGTTTTTTGTCAATGCAGTTACAAAGTGCATGAATTGTAGGAACTGATTTTGATTCTGAGCAGAACGTTCATCTAACCTGTTTGAAACAGATGATAAGGTTTGACTATTTTAGCCAGTTACATTGGCTGCAATACTTGAGCTTGGCTTTCCTGTCACTTATGCTGCTGTAACTTGAGTAATTCCACTGAAATCAATCCATTGACAATAAATTAAAACAACAAGAAATGGATGGTGGTTTGGGTAAGTGGCATGTACATATCAGGTCCCTGGAAAGTTTGCTTAATTAACGTATGTTTATAGTGGCTTTACTAACCTGCCTAGAAACCAAACCTCCAAAATCCAGTAATTTGGAAAGAAGCTGTACTGCATCTAACACAACAAAAATATAAAAGCAGGGTAAGGCGTTGTCTGTCTAGATTAGTTTTACAACAAAAGATGAGTCATGCCAAAAATCCTTGTGTCAGTGATTTGTGCCCAACATTTTTTTTTCTTCTCTTAAAGCTACTGGAAAGGGCTACACACAGGGAGAGCTTGAAGGTCTGTCTCCAGTTAGACAAAGGTCTCATTGCTGAATGATGGGTCTTTCAAAATACATTGAAGTTGTCCTCATTCCATTCCACTGTAAGCCTTAGTGAGTTTTTATTTTAGGGGAAGAGTCTTAACATGAGATTCTTGAAATGCTCACTCAGTAAATAATGGGGCTTGATATGAAGGTTGGACTTGGAAAGGAAATATAGATGACTTTCCAAGGTTTTTATTTTTCTTTCATTAAAGAATTGTTATTATAAACTATACTGTCATATAAGTATTACTTTTTTTCCCCTGTATCTTCTGTTAGGAAATCCAATATTAAAAAAAAAAAAAAAGAAAAGCTTTAAGATTTTCAGTTGTTCATCACTGTATTTCTTCACAGTTATCTGTTGCCTGGAAGAGGATTCTGTTAGCTCTTCAGCTACAAAACCTTGAGGTAGAATTGAATAGGTTATTAATGTAAAACTGGATACATTCAATTTTCTTACTGATACCCTGTGTTTGTAATGCTGGGAGGGAAATCTTGGGCATTTTTCATGATTTGTTTACATCTTTAAATATCTTAACAAAGTTTCTCAACCTTTTTAAAATAGTAAGGAAAGTGAAAGAATTAAAAGTCACAAAATCATACCTGTAGAGTACACTTTCAAATTATTTTGTTCAGTTGTTTTATAAGTGTGTGAAAAGAGGAAACTATTTCATGCTGTGAACTGTGTCATTTCTTTAGGAGTAAACAAATTTTACTTGATAGAACCAGGTACAATATGCACTGAGAATTACTTAAAATTTGTAAGTCACACATGAGATCGTTATTTTTTTCCACTGCCCAAGATACAGGGCCAAGAAAAGAGTGTATTTCTTTATAAGATCAGGCCTAATCTTTTAACCCCACCTTCCACTTCAAGCTTTTTTCTTTATTTGCTAAAAACATGAAAAAGCTATTGATGCTATTCAGTTCAGAGAAATTGGCGATGAAAAAGATGTGGCAAATACTGCTTTAATCCTTCAGTAAAACTCCAGACAATTAGAGAAGACTGTAGACCATGCTCTTTTTGGGCTAAATATACTATTCTAAGATAAAGTCTGCTGTGTAGTGTACAACATGAAAGATGACAAAAGCATCTAGCTTGTAGTTTTAAGTCACCGATAGTTATCACATGCATAGTAAATGCAGGACAAGACAAAGTCTCTTTGCTATCTACATTTAGCATTTTCAGTTGCTCTCACAGGAATCTATAGTAACTGAGCTTTACCAGGCACTCAGGGACATGCATCTTTTTGCATAGCTGTATTTTTTAGCTCTTTATGCTTTATCAGTGCTTCTTCAAAAGTCCTAAAATCAAATGAATTGTGATTTTGAGCTTGCTGCCCCATGTTTTTAATTTTTACTGATGATTGTACCTGGCACTTATGGAAAGGAATTACCACGCCACATCATGATTGAAATTCATTGCAAGTTACACTCCTATGGAAATCCAGATATTCGCTACAATGAGGAGGCAGCCATACAGTTAAGGCAAAGCATTTTCCAGCCCTTTGCAGACTGGAGAACTCAGGTTCAAAGAACTCCTTCTTTTATTTGGAAAGTGATGAGATTTTTGGTAAACTCTAGTTTCCTGACAGTACATATTCTGTAAGTTTTGGACAAAATCCTGCCTGAGAGCTTGATGTCTTCGATGGGTGAGTTTTGCAAGTGCAGTAGCATGTTCTGTTGTGGTAAGAACAGTATTTTGAATCATGGTCATCAGCCTGTGCTTCCAGAACAGGTATCATGCTCCAACTCATGGTGAATTTGTATCAGTGGTGATTTCACAGAAGCTGTTTCTGAGAAGTGACCATCTTATAACTTAATTAAAAAGTAAAATCTTCCAATTTGATATGGAAACTTCTCTTAAAAATAGAAAAAGGTGGCTCACAGGTTTTGAAGGAAAAGTTTTTGCAAGATCTTTATTAGCAGATTCAAATAACAAATTATGTTGAAATTAAGTGTCAAAACTGAATTAAAAATGCATATTTCAAGCAATCCTGTTTCCTAGTCTTTTCTATTTGTAGATTTACTACTATATGACTGCGTATATTTTTGTTTGTATATTAATACAAAAATGTATTAAAGCCTTGATCTGAAATAAGTGAAATTTTTCCATTGATTTTATTAAGTTTTCAATGAGAAATAAAGTAATTTTTAACATTAAGCAATTACGAAATAGTTTGCTTCAGCTTCTGCTTTCATCTGGGCCTGTTAAAATCCAGAGTCGTGCCTGTCGGTAGGACTTCTTTTGACACGGTTAAATGTTTGTTCTGAGTAGATTGTAAATTATGCTTCATTATGCATGTAAACTGGAAATAGTTTGGTGGTACTGGAGTTTCTTTTATGTGAATCTGCAGAGAAGAATCAGGTAAGTCAGGCAGATTGATAGTAAAGTAGGTAAACCTGGGACACAGACATCATGTGTTTAAGGTAGTGTTCTCATTTGAGAGTAAGTCTTGCTTTCAGAAATGCGTATTACTTGTAATTTATATCGAACTGTAAATGCATTTGGGTAACTGTAATTACGTGTCTTGATGAAACTTGTATTTTAAATAGCAAGCAGCAGTAGTGTTACCATCAATACTACTGTTAAACTGTAGTAGGTGCTCTTCAAGCTTTGTTTCAGTTGACCTTTAGAAGTTTCCAAAAGTTACAGTTTGCAATTCAACAAGTTTGGCAGAGGAACATGCAAGATTATTCATATCATTGTTTAAATGGTAACCAGATGTGTGTTGTTTTTCTTCTTTCTTTCCCATTGTTTTTTAAAAGTTATGTTAATCCAAGATGTTTATCCATTTACAGGGGTTTTCCACAGCACCAAATTCCCCTTCGGTGAATTCTCGTTCCGGTAGCCTGGGTCCATCACTGTCCCTTGGTAACATCTCAGGAATGACAGCAAACCCAGAAGTGAAAAAGCGCAGAGCACCTCCTCCACCAGTTGTGACACCTGTGTTGCAGAACGTGGAGATGAGTGGACAAGAAAAGACAGCAGCACAGGTAACGGTGACACCACAGAATAATCTTCTTTGCTTAATTTACTGGCTACCATCAATTCATTCATCAGAGCTAAAGTCATTTACTTATACTTTGGTTAGCCATTAACTACAGCTCACCAAAACTCTTGATCTTACAAAATAAAAGTATCAACTGTCTTGTAGTTTTCTACATATTTACTGAGCTTTCTTCAGTCTGCCTCAAGCTTTCTCCCATGTCAAGAAATCGTTCTAAATCAGAAAAGTTTTGTGAGGCATTATGCTAAAAGAAGGATGGTGAAGTAAAAGTAAGGCAGAAAAGCTGGAAATTGTATAGGGTAACTAGGTATCCTTGTTGCTAGGGCAGTCCTGGAGAACGAGAGATAGTTCTAGTGATTGACTAAATCTTTGGTGTGCTGTTTTGCCCAGATACTTGTCAGACTGTCGTCTACATCCCTATTTCCAGTGCTGCTGTGGGATACCAAAAGGCCTACTCTGCTTTCTGAGTTGTGCCATGTGACATTTTAGAGCACTGCTGTGTCTTTGCTTTTAGAAAAGGTTGCTGTTCTGCAGTATGGTTATCAAGAATTAGAAAGGGGGGGGGGGGGGGGGGGGGGGGGGGCGGGGGGGAACCTGAGGACCTAACCCATTGAAAAGAATAAAGGAGAAAGGAAATTGTTTTTGTTTTTATAGTGACATTCAGGTATGTATGTTAATAAACATGCACAAACACATTAAGGCTTCTGGTTCCACCATCAACAAAAAGTATTACATTCTAAACGTAAACTGTAAAAGTCAGTGTGTAAACCTGTATATGGACACCACATAAGAATGCAAGGAACTGGTATCTTCAAAGTTGTGTCATGTGGACTGACTCTTACCTACTTAGGGCTTGTCACCTCTACATCAAACTGAACTTTGGAAAGCAAACTGTATTAGTGCAGAGTGGGAATCTTTGAGTTCAGTATAGTGGAGGAGGAGTCAGAGTCATCAGTCTAGTGCTCAGTCTATGTCACTCCAGCACCTTCTCCATCAAAGCATAGTGTAAGCAAAGTTGATGCATGTTCTTGGTAAAGGATTATGGAATCTTATTTTCCCATTCTTAGGATATCTAAAAGTGTGATTGCTGGAATGTGGTGGTCTGTCATCTTTCAAAATCGGAATAGGTGCCTTTTGAAATAGCAGTCATTTGTAGACACAGCTGAAGAGAAACAATGTTTTCTTGCAACATTTGGTACACTTTATTTTTTAAAATTTCCTTTTGAAATTCCCCTACTGTAATGATGAGTTCTCCAAAGTTAAACATTTAATGTGTTTAAGATAAATAGATCTTTTCATACAAAAATACTATGGCATTATAACCCTTAAGTTTATACAAGTAGGGTAATGACAGGCTATATTATTCTGCCATTCTCTTAGGCTTATGTCCCTGCAGTGTGGCACTGAGATTTTAAATTGTTCTACACAAAACTACTGAAAAACTAAACGTTCTTTAAACATGTTAACATTTCTATTTTCAGCATTGTTCAAATAGATTAAAGTGCTGGTTTTCTGAAGCCATTGGGAGAAAAGCATTTATTTTATTTATCACAAGTAGCATACGGTACAGTGTCAATTTACAGATTCTCTTAGTTTAAAGGAAATGCTATTTTGAAGAATTCTCATCTGATGAAAATTGCATCGGAGGATTTTCCATGATGAAGTTAATTTTGGGGCAATAGAAATGTCTTGTGTAGCTGACAAAGCCAATGAAGGGCACAGCAGATTAAGAGCACAGTTGCTAGAGTCTGGCTGCATTTGTTGGGTAAAGGACATCTTTCTGACAATGGGGTTGCATAGCTCGTAATATATAAAACAGTTATGGTGTGCTTCTGGAGCTCCTGGTCTGAAGGTTGCTAACAGGCTGCCCTGTAGTTCGAACAAGAATGTGTGGAGTACAGTTGAAATGAAGCACAGGTTTCATGAAACAGTCAAAAACTGAGGGAAGAGATTAATTACTCAGTATTACGTGGCAAGGTAGCAACAAAGATACTGTTTATAAGAAAACCCAAACAGTTCTGTTTCATCTGCATGCAGACTGTCCAGTTTGCTGTGAAAATAAAGTAAAAAATCTCAGTGTAAGTTTATTTCTTTAGTTTATGGGAAAGAATTAACACTGATCTTTTTTTTTCAGGGAAGGACGTCAATTCCTTATTAATGGACTTCCTTCCATAAAAAGATAAGATGTTTGTTTAGAAAACTTTATTTATGTGCAACTGTTACTAACAGGAAGATCCTGCAAAAGGGGAACATGTTTATTTCCAGTGAAGCTAACACATTAATAGAAAATGAGAAAGGTGGTATTCTGAGCTTTCAGAAGGTTTTTTATTTAACTATCTGGTTCCGTGAAGTTGTGTAGAAAAGCAAATACTGTAGCGTTTATGAATACATGTAGTTTGATTTTCCAACCCAATAAGCCCGATATTTTTAACCCATTGTTAAGCTCCAGGGCATTCAATTTTCTTTTACAGCACAGATGATTCTTTAGAAATGTATATATATACACATATATCATCTCCCTGCCTGGTGGTTGCAATCAGAAATTTCCATGTCTATGAAGACTGGAGTGTTTTAATTTATGCTTTAAATTTAGATTTTCTCCACTTGCTTTTCTGGATAGGTTGATTAGTGCAATATAATTTTACCATATTGCAGCTTTTGTTTCTGTGGGGTTTGACAGCAATTTACCTCCTTCAGGGTAAGGTTCTTGCAGTAACTTTTAATTACTTTTTCATGCAGCATCATTTGTTTTCCATGTCTATTTGAAGTTCCCTCTGTAACTGTTTTAAATATCCTATAGAAAATACTAATTTCTGTTCAGAGGACAATTGAGCAATGTTTCAGAGTGTGCTGAACATGCACTAAGTTCGCAAAGGAAAGCAGAGTCAAAGAAAAGTGTCTACAGACATCTTCCCTGGAGAGTTCCCCCCTCTTTTTTTAAACATCTTCCAAGTGACGCTACTTAGAATAATGAGAAGTCACTTGAAAAAAATATTCTTCAAAAGACTATGGTATGGTAACATTTCCAGTGTGACATACAGAATGTTTTAATTAGAAATACAGGACGCTTTAGAAGCAAGGAGGTCCCCGCCTTTCTTAATTTGCAACATGAAGCCTACAGCAGCCAGAGAGTAGAGCAGAACAGTGTAGGGGTGAGCAACAGCTGAAACCTCTTTGCAGACAATCCCTGTTCTCTGTCACAGCAGTTCAGATGATGCGCTAGCAGAATTTGGGGCCACCTTACGGTAGTCATAGCGTAAACTAGGTGCCTGCCCCAAAAGGCATGCACATATATGAGAAAACCTGTATGAGCATGTATTGTAGATAGAGCACGCAGAGAAAAGCCACAGCTGAAGTCTGACAGAATTAAGCGTATCTCCTCAGAGGCTTCTTCTGTGACCTCTTTAAAAGAAAAAGAAGTGTGTTTGGATCATTTCCTGGCAGAACAGTCAAACTGAGTATTTGAGTCTTCTGGAGGTCAAGAGTATTGTGCACTGGCAAATTAGTTTATGGGAATAATTATTTTTTGTTGTTGTTGTTGGCATTTTTTTTAGCATGTATGCAGAAATACAGAAATTGGAATGAAGGGGGATGATAGTGAAGGCCCCAGGGACTTTCTGTAAGAGCCTTGTCTGTGAGATGGAGTGGTTTATTCAGAATAAAATCATGAGGCTTTTTGGAGACAACATCATCATTTGGAGACAACATCAGAAGAGGGCTCTTCAGTGCCTTCATCTGTGTAATAGCTCTGATGTAAACTCCAGAAGCTAGGAATGCAACTTGCAGACTGTGATAAGGAGCTGTGGACTGTTTCAGCTGCTGTGATTTTCAGATCAGCAGCACTTTCATACAAGATGTAGGCGTAACCATCTGGGATTTGTTATTAGCCGCTCAAATTCCTGTACTAATAGAAGAACAGGGCGATATAAGAGACAATATTATAACATTTGTTTCATAGATTTTAATCTTAGTCGTCATATGGCAAGACTGTGTGTTTAAATAAAAATTGTATCATTGCTTTTAGCACAGGTGAGGAACTGGCCTCACACTTTCAGAAGGTTCCATTATAAACCAGCACAATTTTCAGGTTTATTTCCATGTTTATATAGTTTTCTGGAGGTTACTGTAAACAAACTAATGTATGGCATACTGTGGGTTTTTCTGTGCTTCTTACATTCCTCTCCATTTAGATCTCAAACTTGGGTTGCCAAGGACAGTTGTTGACTCCCCATTCTTGGTCAAGGCCATACCTTTAGAGCAGACTACTTGCCCCCAGTGTTTTAGCAAGGCTGATGTTTTCTCACCAAGAATAATAGTCATTGTAGAGGCTTGCTCACATGAATAAAAAGGAATATTGCAGCAGAGTCACAGGCTTACAAAATTCATTGCTGGCAGGTTTTTTTTCTCCCTACCTCCAGTTTATTTTTGACCATTTTTATGCCTAAATGATAAGTTCAATTTTAAGAGAGTCATTTTAACATGAACAAATATAAATGAGACTTTCATACCTTTCCTGGAGAAAATAAGTTACTCACACTAAATATTTGCCAAATTTCTTGTTTATATATAGGAGATACTTTCAGTATTTTCTGTATGTCTTATTGAATGGAAGGAAATTAGAGATGTGGAAATGGAGAGGAAGTGTAATTTTTGCCATCTTAGTTGATGATTTTCTAATACTGACCACCACGTAGCGTTTTCTCCTTTTTTCCTTTTTTTCCCTTTGCAAGTGTTTCTGTACTCCTCTTGGAGACAGCAGCTTCCTGCGACGTATGTTCCCCTGTTCCAGTACATACTGCACTTGAAAGAGTTACAGTTCTGCTGGCTATCCATTGGTAGGAGTGCTGTGGAGCTGACAGGACGCTGGATTAGGCATCCTAGCCATTAGGCAATCCTAGAATTTTCATGCCTTTGGTAGGGATGCCTTTCTCGCAGCAGAATTTGTGTTACGGTACTATTCATTGTCCTTTTATACATAAACCAATATACATAGAACACACCAGTGACTGAAAGCTTAAGTCTCCTCTGGCTGATCCAGCATATTAAGAGTATGTCAAAAGGAGGAAATACTGTCATGAGATGTCCTGCTGAAAGCCATTGAATTTGTGCCCATCTGCTGGCAGCCCTGAAATACTTCAAATGACATTGCAAGTGAGCACAGCATATAGTGAAAACGTACCTGAAATTCATTCAACCAGCAAGAACCAAAGAATAATGTTCAAGTAGTAAAAATAAAGGACAGGCAGTGAAGGAAGTGTATGAATAAAATTATATTGAAACCATAATTAACATACTAAATTTGTTCAAAGTGTTATTAAAGCATAGAATCACCCAAATGTACAGAATAAGTCACTGAATTTGCAGTCCTGAAATTTCCCATGTGTATATGTGTATGCTACAGGCATGGACTTGGAAGCCACTTGGTAATGTGACTCATTATCTTCCTTAGAAGTAAAATATATTTTAAAACAAGAGGCCAAGATTTTTGGAAAGAGCTCAGCTGTCTGTAATTAGGAAGCTGGGTTTGTAGCTGGATGTCTTCTGAACTTCTAAAATGTCAGAAGCTACGTCTGGTTGCTCAGCAACTCAGTATCTGGCCACTGTGATTTTAATATATTATTTTTCAGTATGCCACCTTCTGTTGCAAAAGGAGTTTAAATTGAGACATAATATAAAAATTCAAGCGAAGCAAGTATTTCTTCCACTAAAGTCCCCCCAGCACAGCAGGTTTTTATCAACAGGCGTCTGTCTGGCATGTTTGCACAAAGTGATTACCACTCTTCCACCTTATTTCTTCATAATCTAATGCCACAGGTTTGTGGTTAGCTGACTGCAAGGGTGATCTTGATTGGTGTGAAATCACACTGTTACTGCTGTTCTCAGGTTTTCAAAATGACTTATATCCCTGTGGCTCCAAATTAAGCACTAAAGGAATGAATACAGACCCTGTAGAACAGTGTAGCATAAGATAGGTTCCTAGGATGTACAGCTGTGTCAGTAAGCATGCCATCAGTAGAGCTCTCCATTTGTGTGTCCTGTGAGTTAAAGTTACTTGAATCTGCTTTGTCCCTGGGTGTTTTGGATAAGTCTGGCATTTCAAATAATACTCCTGCAGTTGGCTTTCTTTCTGAGAAGCAGTTCAGTGCTTAGAAAAAAACCTGTGTTTGTGAGGCTGACAGCCTTTTTTCCTCGCAAATTTTCTTGGACTGTCAGAAGCATCATTTTTTCAGAGATGCATGGTACCAGCAGGCACTGCAATTGTAGGAACGTTGAGGGACCGAAGAATCACAGCTAGATGAGAACATCTACCACAGTTACCTACAGAACTGAGATTTATCATGTGTAGGTGTCTAAAACCTGCTTGATTAACATCTGCTGTAATCATCTTTAGAAGCAGTGTACTCTTACCAGCTTACTGTCTTCTACCCCTTCCTTTATGCATCTGCTGTAATTCATTATTGTGAACACTCCGCTCTGGTCAGAGACCTGTGTCCCAAGAGGAAAAGTTTCAAATTGCTTTCGTTTTACCTACTTGGTTGATCCTACTTTTGTAGAAATTACTGTAGTCATACTTGGAAGAAAGGTTCTTCGTTTTTCATACTGCAGCAGAATACCCTTAAGCTGTAGGTATTTTCTTCCCTTTTACCTTAATCTTTTTTTCTGTAATTTCTCTATAAAGTGAAAGGTAAAGCAGTTCATGGTGGAGACCATCTGACAGTTGTATTTTGTTTTAATAAGGAGCCCAGAATTCAGCACAAAGGGTGGATGGACTCAGATTAGTTATCTCCCTTTCATAGGTTACACCTAAGCCAGAAATGTCTTCTAGAAGTCAACAAGATATGAGTGCATGTTTTTTTTAATCATCTTTCAGAGAGGAAGGGAGGTTTCTTTTGACTCAGAGGTCTTCTGGGTGAGGTCTTCTCAACCTTTCTCTTATGACACATTTCCTTTCTCCCTTAAGTGTTCTGTGAATGTTATTTTTGTTTTGCTTTGTTTTGTGTTTTTTTTTTTTTCTGTGAAGCCTCCAGAAGTCTCCTTTGAGAATAACAGATACTTTTTTCACATTCTGAGGAAGGATGCATTGAATCAGTTTCTGCTGTAGGAAAATGCTGTTTTTCAAAATGTGTCTTTTACTTCTACAAAATACTGCATCTTCTAGGTCACTTCTTAGGTTTTGTGAGTTCCCAGAGGATATGAAAGCAGGACTTGTTCTGAAGGGAGAGGGAGAACACTTGACTGAATTCTTAATTTTTAAAAAATATTAATTAAAAGCTATTAAATGACTGTGTTTGTACACTTTTTGGGTTTGTTCTGGTTTGGTTTCCTTTTTGTGCATGAAGAAGGCCTGAAATGTGAATGGTGCTATTATTTTTAATAGTTTTTGTTAACTGAAGATTTCATGAGGGTTAGCTGTGATTTTCTCCAGTTTTGGTGGCAGACTTGTCAGAATTCTCAAGCAATGTATGGTATCTTTTGATAGTGTTTTTGTGATGAGGGCCAGGGATATTGAATCGTTATTAAAGATGCTTTTGTCCAGAATGTTGTTCAGGTGCCCAAGTTATGTAAGCTTTAAAGAAGAAACATGGTTTGTTTTTTGGGTTTTTTTGCAGAAAGTTAGTAGGTAGTCAAGAATCTGTGAGATGGCCTTTCATGGTTTAAGAATAAGCCTAATACTAATACCCAGAGTTCTTGAGATGGTAGATAGGTAGTACAGCTGCTAAGAAAAGTTAAGTCATACTCTCTTCCTAGTTTTTGTATTAGAGTTTGGATATTAGGTGCTATAGTGCACACTGTACTGCTGTACAATGCCAGATTAAGAGACTGGGGATTTCTTACACAATTGGCATGAGGCCATTTTACCTTTTGATAAGGTGTGTTAATACAGGTAGATAGATAAATAATTAATAGATAAATGCGTTCAAAATGGAGATTGTATCTATTTCTCTGTATTTCACATCAAATTCATGTAGCGATTGCTTATTTTGGATATACTAGGCTATAAATACTGCATAGTAATTATGAAACTTTCCATTAGGCTTGTAGTATGCATCTCTCTCTTTGGGGCTTTTATTCCAGTCATTTTGTCTGAAATTGTTTTTAGAAAGTTATTTGCTTCATTTATGCATTTCTATAGTTGAGAGTTTGTGGGTATGATGGGGTCTTTTTCCTTTGCTCCTAAAGACATAAAAAAATCATTTGTTTTGCTACACATGACATAAACACTGCCTTACTTTTTGGCCAGAGAGCTGCCTACTCTTCTCCTAGGATGGTAAAACAGTTCAACCATGCTTTACATTTTTCACAGGTTAAAGTTGCCCACATAGGCAGATAATGAACATGAAGCTTGTCCAATAACATAGCTAAGGAATGCACTTTAGGTCCTTTGTCTAAGGAGTGCGCTCTAGATCCTTTGTTGGAGCAGCAGCTGTGCAAAGTATTACCAAGATGATACACAGAGACTGCAGTGCAGTCTGAAATGGAAAAGATTATATAAAGTGACTGTACCTGTACTAAGTCTCTTCTGTGAGAGTCTATTAAGTGTGGAGCAAAGAAGTAGAGAAAATATTGCTTAATAGTATTGCTGAATGCTACTGAAGCCACATTTGAGTTTTCATAAATTCAGAGGAAAAAGTGCAAGTAGAGTTGGTGTTTGCAAAGTATGAGGGAAGCCAAGAAAACTATAAGTCTGCTAATGTGATTTATGTACTAGAAAAAAATCACTGGAAATATAATAGAGAATTTAATTAGTTGGCATCTCTGTGAAGATAATGAATAGGGTAAATGTAGCTTTACTAAAACAAGAACCCTACCTTACAAGTCTCATAGAATGCTCTTGATGCACTCAGCAAACAGGTGGATATGTGTGATCTGGTTGATACAGCTCTGTTACCTCAAAACTTCTACTGAGTTCCCTCATCAGGAATTTCTTAAGGAAACCAAGTCTTCATTCCATAGGGAGGAATGTCATCTTACTTTCACAGTAAAGAAAAGAGGAATCACGGGTTAGGAGTAAATGATCTCTTCAACTAGTGGTTGAATGTGGCAACAGCTTTAGAGTGTTTGAGGATCCACGTTCATCATATTAAAAAGCGACCTGGAAAAAATCAGTAAAGTGACCAGGTTTCTTGCTGGTACTTGAGTTACACAGATAGTAAAGACGAAGACTGACTGTGAAGAGCAACTGTTGAAAGACCTCATGAGATTTAGTGCTGGCAAGGCTTGCAGGTGAAAGCAAGTAAAATTCTGTGTATGTAGGTGTAAAGGGATACACATGAGAAAAGAACACTCTGAATTTTCCCTAACAACTTGTAAAATACTGGACTCTCAACTGGCAGTAACCAGGAAGATCTTAGGATCACAAGACGTGCTTTGAAAAAATGTCAGCTCAAAGCTCAACAGCAATCAAAAAAGCAAATTGGATGCAGAGCATTTTAGGAAAGGAAGAGAGGGTGAAAAGAGAACTTTATTACACCACTGTATTGTGAACTTTATTATGCCATCTTAAATACTACAGTAGTGTTCTGCTTATTTCAGAAGAATATTACAGAATGGGAAGAGACTCATGCTTTGAAGGGCACTGAGGGTGATCAAAGCTGTGGAGTAACTTAATACACAGACAACTGTACAACTTACATAAACCATCATTCTTCATCCTGAAAAAGTGGCATGAAGACTATGGGTAGTTCAATGACTGTTCAACCAGCCATTACAACAGCATTTGAAGCTAGTACGAAATGGGCAAACCACACAAAATGAAAGCATGTGTTTCTTCATGCAAGCAGTAATCTGTGGAACTCCTTGCCAAAGGCGCTGAAAGTTTACATGGGCTCAAGAGAAGACTGAGCAAATGTTGCAAGGATGACAAATCTGTTGCAAATTTTTGAATGCAAAGCATGAGAGGGAGTCCCTGACATGAAGATGGTTGGTGGCTGCAAAAGTATTAGGGAGAAGGTAATATTGAACATACCTTCCCTTTTCTTCTGCTGTCCTCTAGGTGCTTGCCACAGTCTGATACAGGAGCCTGAGCAGAACACTTGATCTAACCCAGTACAGCTATTTTTGGAGAATACTGAAGAGATTTGTACCTAAATGTTTGTCTCATGATCTGATACCACTCCAGGAAAGTCACTGGCAGCGTTCTCAATGACTTCACTAGGTCTCTCGTTCAAAACAGAAACACCTGTCTTCAATTGCTATTCGCAGTCATCACTGTCTTTGGTTTGTGCGCATAAGTGCAAAACTTTACGCTTGTAGAATGAGGCCATAAGTTTTGCCAGTAAAGCATATGAGCAAAGAATTTTCCAGCATGAGCCCTACAACTTTCCTGGTATACCTGTTACAACTTAGTACTGTAACTGTAGTATCTAAGAGCCCTACAGGACTCTGAAGGTCATATTTGCAGCCCCCAGTGGGCTGTATCTCAAAATACTGGGATGCAGGTATGCAACCCAAATTACAAGTAGCTGGGAGCTGTATGGATGATGTCCAGTGCGCTTCACTGACATGTGTCTTTCACTGGCAAAATAAAAAGCAGCATGAAAGACTTGATCCCATTCCATTTTAAATCTGTATCAGATCCAGGTGCATGCCAGATATCCTGTAGACAGGAACTGTTGGGACACTACTGTCTTCTGTAGTGATGGGGCTGTTTGCTTAGCAGATTATGATATTTCTACCTTTCAGGATATAGTAAAATTTATCTTTCAAGGCGTGCTGCTATCCTGGATCTTGCTCAAAGAATCAGGCAATATTTCTTTAGGAAGAGTGCCTTAGAGTGGAGCTTTTTTTAATGACTTTCAGTTAATTGCCTTGTGTTGAAAAAGCCATGTACAAAGTGATGCCCTTCACAGACATGAAATTCTGTGATGATATACATTATAGAAGCATTTGTCTTTGTAAGTGGTCATAAACCTGAAAAGTTTTATCTATTTAATATTTCCACTGAAGCAGAACCTGGCTAATGCTATCCTATTGCGGAGTCCATTATCAAGATGTACTGGAACCAATTAACAGAAAGAAAAGTGAGTAGTAAAAGAGGTCTGTCGTCCTTATAATGCTCTATGCCACAGTAAATGACTAAGAAATTAGAACACAGAACAATTAATTTCCAATTTAAAACAATTAATTTCCAATTTGAAGGTGCTTTTTCCCTAAAGAGCTTTAAACATCACATTAAGTTAGCTGAATGAGAAGTATCCAGACTTACTCATGTCTGACAAAACAATGCTCAGATGACAAACATGAAACCAGCCAACAGAACATCAGATGATGTTTGCTGTGCGGTCTGGATGCTTAGTTTAGCTGAACAAATACACTCTAGTTTGGATAAATGATGCAGGCCCAAATTAAAAGAAAAGAGAAAAGTGCAGTGGTGGCTGAAGGCTGAATGCTGTCACATAAAGCATCAAATTTAGGAAGGCTGAAAAAAAGCTGCTAGTGAAAGGGAGTAACTGGTACTTCTTTTTATGAGAAAAACAGCTGTAAAAATTAATTATGGTATATGCACACTTAAATGTTATTTTTTTTTAAGTAGTTACTGAAGGCTACAGCTAGATTATACATGCACCACAGTAACTACTTCCTCAATATCTTCAGAGTATTAGTTAAGAGTATGTTATATTTTAATATTATATTACAGGATTTTCTTCTCTGTACATCTGAAGAACCCATCCTCTTTATAGCTCCTAATGCTCAACTTTGTGTTGCTGCACATTTATTTACTAGCAGTATGTGTCCCATTTTAAAAATGAAATTTCAGGAAGCACTGTAATAACTGTAGGCAACTTTTTTTTTTTTTTTTCATTTTTTAGGCAACCAGCTTACTTCCCAAGAGTTTTTGTCTGCTCTCCCCCCTTTTTTTTAATTTGTATTTAATATAATTATTTTACAACTCTTTTGTCCCATAACTTTAAATAAAGTGTCCCAGTGTGATGAATTAATTGAAGGGAATCTTAGCTTCTCAGTCATGAAGTGATTAAGTGCTGTCAGTTATATTTTTTTTTTGAAGGTTGGCCGGTATGAACGAGGATGTTAGTGCAAAATTTCAGTAGAAGTTTTTAAGTTAGCCAGAAGGTGCAGCCTCCCAGAAGCACAAGGGGAAGTAAGACTGCTTTTACAATGGCCCGTTGAGAATCTGTTCCTACTCTGATAAAGTTCATGGTCAATTAATAAGTTTTGCTCCAGAAGAACTTAAAATGTTATTCTTCTTTAAAATTGTGTTGTTTTGTGAAAGGAGAATACCGCTTCTTTAGCGTGGGGAAAAAAACTGCTGCTTCATAAGAGGAGTCCACTGTGTGGCTTTATTGCATGTTTAGAAAGAATTTTTTTGCAACTTTGTCCAGAAAATAGTAGCAATGTCAGTTCAGTAGTGATTTAAATTGCTTACCTGCTTTAACTGAAGGCTGGAGTGCATGAAGTCCTGAGTGTCTCACACTTTGATTTGGATAGGCTGTTACTGCAGATGGGTGGGAGGATGTATTTGCAAAGTTTTGTAAGATTCCGCCATGGTCTGCTTTCTTCTTTTCTCTGCAAAGTAGTCCAGTCCTGCACTCTAACCTGGGTAGATACAACCACTGAATTGACATTGAAGTCATACTCACCTGGTGATTCTTAATATGTGTACAAGAACCCAAGCAAGATGAGCTTTTAGTGTCTTTATTTTACCATTTAACATACATCACATGATAATCATGCAAAAATACGACATCTGTTTGACACGAGAGCTTCTGATTTAAGATAGCGTCAATAAAATGGATCTTTTCTTTCTTTTTTTTTTTGCAAGAAAACATATTTTTGAAGCACTGAGTCTTCGAATTACATACAAGAAGAATTATTGGAATAGTCTTTTTGCCAACATCAATAGTGTTCTTGTCTTTTGCAATAATCCAGTTAGTTCTGGCTGTGAGTTCGTGGATCACCTGCCAACTGTTTCTAAACAGACTATACTACCTGCCTTGGGAATAATACCACAACTTACTATCTGGTGAGATCATGATGGTATCATTTGACCTCCACATGTGGTCTCTGTCAAGCACTTCACTGAAAACTGGCAAGACATCAGGGCTGGAACATACTGTTCTACGCAGCCCTGAATTTTGGCAGGGTTGCAACATTTGGCAGGGTTGCAGCATGGCGGCCAGTCACAAGTGGTGTACCCCAGGGCTCAGTACTGGGGCCAGTCCTTTTTAATATCTTTATCAATGATCTGGATGAGGGGATTGAGTGCACCCTCAGTAAGTTTGCAGAGAACCACCAGGTTGGGCTGGAGTGTTGATCTGCTTGAGGGTAGGAAGGCTCTGCAGAGGGGTCTGGACAGGCTGGATTGATGGGCCAAGGCCAGCTGTATGATGCTCAGCAAGAAGTGCCGGGTCCTGCACTTGGGTCACAACAACCCCACGCAACGCTACAGGCTTGGGGAAGAGTGGCTGGAAAGCTGCCTGGAGGAAAAGGATCTGGAGGTGGGGGCTGGCCAAGGAGACCGACAGCACCCTGGCTTGTGTCAGAAACAGCGTGGCCAACAGGACTAGGGAAGTGATTTTCCCCCTGTAATTGGCACTGGTGAGGCTACACCTTCAATACTGCTTTCCGTTTTCTGCATTATAAGAAAGACACTGAGGTGCTGGAGTGTGTTCAGAGAAGAGCAACAAAGCTGGTGAAAGGTTTAGAGCACAAGTTCTATGAGGAGCAGCTGAGGGAATGGGGATTGTTTAGCTTGAAGAGAAGCTTCGGGGGAGACCTTATCACTGTCTACTACTACCTGAAAGGAAGTTGCAGACAGGTGGGTGTTGGTCTCTTTTCCAGGTAACAAGCAATAGAACGAGAGGAAATGGCTTCAAGTTGCACCAGGGGAGGTTTAGATTGGGTATTAGAAAAAAAAATCTTCACCAAAATGGTTGTCAAGCACTGGAACAGGCTACCCAGAGAAGTGGTTGAGACACCATCCCTGGATGGATTTAAAAGACTTGTAGGTGTGGCTTTTAGCGACATGGTTTAATGATGGGCTTGGAAGTGCTAGGTTGACAGTTGGACTCGATGATCTTAAAGGACTTTTCCAACCTAAGTAATTCTATGAATCTGTGATTTAGTAAGTAAACTTCATATGGCTTGCCAGGTCACAGACAAATAGGACAGGCTCATGTCATTGTAAGCTTTAACTCTCATTAAGGAGAAAGTATGTGTCAGGTAATTATTAGGCTTTGTTGGGCAAGGTATTTAGGGGAAGTTAATAAGACAAAGATCATTTTAGGCAGTGAGGCGTCTGAAGAACTGACATTCAGTAAGCAATGAAAAATGACCCTAACACCATGCTTTAATTAGAAACAGGCTTTGTGTTGCTTTTCAGATTTTGCTTGTAACTCTACCTTTCTTAGATCCTAAACGGAAAATGTAAAAAATTATTTAATAGAAAAACTAAGTAAATATGTGCTGTGTGAATCAGGTTTAATTTAATGGCTTAATAGTATTGCATTCTGGCCAGTGTTTAGCCAAATAAGAAAGCAAGGAAAAACATCAGAAGTACAATCTAGTAAAAACTGTTCTCTGATACTTGAAGCTATTTCTTGAGTTACATTCACAGTCATCTCCCAAAAGTAATAGAATTGAGGAGAGGGGAATGCAAATCCAGTTCCTCTGATTGCATATGACTTCAGTTTTTCACCTGTTTAGAGAATGGATGGTGCAGGTTACTGGGAGAAATAGGCACCTCATTTTGTTCACAGTGTGCTCATTCAGAATATCATAGCTCAACAGACAACCCTTGAGCCCTGCTTAGCTCTACATTGCTGACACTGCCAGCTGTGCATAGCAAGCAGAGTGCCAGGGTGGCTCTCCCTAACAAGTCTTCACAGCAGAGTATGTTTGTAATTTTGGATGATAAAAGTCTTATACTTGGGGAGAGGGGTGGGACGGGTGGCTTGACGTAGAGCCATGTTAAATTATAGTCCCTAATCCTGCATGTCATTGACACTGTGGTACCACTTTGCTATTCCCCCCCTCTTCTTGGCTTCTGAAGATTGTGGAAGTGGGGGCTTCTGGCTGCCCTTCATAATTGCTGGAAGGAACTAGACTTGACTGGAAATTTGCAGGGGGCAGTGGAATGGGACGCCATGGACTAGATGATTTTTAGAGGTCCCTTCTAACCCAAACCATTCTATCATTCTATGAAATGGGAAACTATCACTTGACTTACTGCCCAAAGCAGCTTTCCCAGACATTCTATGTGCCTGCAGATGGGAAGGGCTGATACAAGGGGGGGCAAACACTGGAAGTGTATGGTATGTTTTTCTCTAAATTGAGAAGACTTCTAGGGTGATTGTCTAGGACTTAGCACTAAGCATTAGGAATTCAACTTGAGTATCTTTACAGAAGAAAATGTTAAGTGTAGAGGAAAACATAAGCTCCTGGGAGGTATGTCACCTATGGTTCTCCTTGTTCCTGGTCAAATGCTTGTGTGATTGCCTGGCACTTTCTAGGCCTACCAGATTTTAGGCTACAGTCCATGCTTTTGGCAGAAAATGGGACAAAGATGCAAAATAAATTTTGCAGATCTTCAGTTGGCTCATAACATCTCTCAGATTTTTAAGGACAGACAAGCAGACCAACAAATCAACCAGCCTGTAATCCTGGATGGGAGACTGAGGAAGAAAAGGTGATGTGTAAATCCTTAGGCCAGTGCCTTTCCCAGAGGCAGTGATTCAGGGAGAGAACACTGATCATGCCAAACTCATTGACAAAGTTGTCAGAAGAAATCCAAGCTGCAGTCCTACTATGTATTTTAAACTACTGCTAATGTTCATTTGTTCTGTTCATTGTATTTCTCTAACCAAAAAGATAAGCACAAATATGAATTGAAAATGTGAAGGTCATTTTTGCCTTTTTTATTTAACTTCTCTAGAGGAGAAATTAATCTTAGCAGTGTCTGAGGAGGTTTTGTTGTTCCCCCCCCCCCCCCAAATGAAGACATAAATGAGGAGGATTACATTGTATTCACAGAAACAGAGGAAGTTCAATTCTTTGCCAAAGCAAACATCCGCAGACTTGTGTAGTCTACATGTTTCAATGCATGTGAAAATATTTGGTGTTGCAGAGTGACTTCCTTGAGTGGAAATAATATTGCAGCTAGTAATGAGATTTTGCAAAAGAAGGAAATCACAGCTATCTTAGTAATTTAACATCTCAAATTTGTTTATGGATAGTTTCCTGTCTGACACATTTAACTGAACAAGTTAAAGTGTTTAAAGAAGATTAGAGTGACATTAATTTTTAACTGCCCTTGACCATGACATTTCAGAAAGGGTGTGTTCAACAAAAACAGATGGAAAAATGAGCTTGCCCCTTCACCTTGTAGTGGCTTTCTTGTGTCAACTGATTTAGCTTTCTGTCGACAATCAGCTGAGTATTCAAGGACATCCTTGGCTTTCGTCTTCTTCATTTTATGAATAAAATAGGACAAGAGCATTGCAATTTCTGTAAAATCCACCAATGCTAAGCTTTTTGTCTGTTATTAAGATGGAGATGTTTTTGCAGTCACAGCTTGTATTTTGATAATGAATACTAAGTTTCATTACCAAACCCTGTTTAATACCAGAATTACCTCATGAGAAAAAATCAATTTGAAATTAAGCAGCATAGAAGTAGGCAAAATGATACAGTATTTTGTGGCCTCTGATTAAAATATTAATGGTAAGGGTATTTTCAGAACAGCAGTGTTGTTTGTACTGTAGTTACAAGCCAGACGTGCCACTTAACACAGCACCTGAACGCTCCCAGCAGCAAAGCAGCTCAGAAGCTGGGGCCATGAGTATGGTTGCGGTGCAGCCATCACATGGGCCAAAGACAGTACAAGGAAGCATGGTGCAGAGCTTCGAAGTCAGGAGGAAGCACTCTGGTACAGAGCAGTGTTGTGTCAGGACACAAGCATGGTTGTCCTGCTTAGGGTTAGTTGATGTTACATTGTGGACTTGAACTCATGTTGGCAGTAGCTTGGGAATCTCACACCTGAACTTGTTCCATGTGAGAGGAGTGTATCCAGAGTGACACAAGATGTTGGGTCCAGTCAGTCCAAATGTCAGTCTTTCTATCACAGCACACCTATTCGTATGGCTATGTAAAAATCTACCTTTAAGTTTCTTATTATTCATTTTATTGTCAGGTTTCCGAGATCCAACACTGAGAAATAAAGATGTACAGAACTAAAAGACGGATCCAGAGAAATTGCTTGCTAGTTTCTAAAGTGTAGTTATTTCTCTGCATTTTATCGAAGTGACAAGTTTTTGAAATAATGTCCTTTAAAACTGTTTTCCCGGATTTTTTAGTATCGATATATGTTGTTTTTGCAATATGTTGATGCATTGCATGGAATCCTAGTAAGCATTTTAAATAACCCACACAGATGCATTCTGCAATATAAGGATGCACGTTTGGGAAACATCAGACTGCTGTCTTTGAATGCTGTTTGTAACGTACTTGTGGATTAAATGTACAGTTATTAATCAAATGAAATGGAATGCTGCCCAATAAAGAAACAAGGTAGAGAGGTTCAGTGCTGAATAGACACTTTAATACAATGTAACTTAGTGGTCAGCCTCAAGAATTGATCATAAGCCCGGTTTCTTTGAGAACTCCCTGAATTTTCCTTTCTTGGTGTATGCTAGTGAAAAGCCTAGTAATGTATGACCTGTCCAGGGAATATTAGACATATAAGTAAATATTGTTTAAGACACATTAATGTTCAGTTGGGACTTCTTGTGGTTTCTAGTGCTAGGCATTGTGAAACATCTGTTGCCCTGTGAAAATGCAGAATCAGCTGGATAGAATAGCTTTTATATCATCAAGTTTGGTGGGCAGATTTATGTCTCCATTCTGCAGCTGACAGATTTATCTCTCTGATTTTCCTAGAACAGCTCCTTTTGGATCAAAATATTTTATTCTCAGCTGCTTTAAGTTATGTACAAAATTGTGGCAAAATATTTTTTTAAACTCTGAAACCATAGATCGATTTTACCAACCTACCACTTGTCTATCACACAATACTGTAAAGGTTCGGTGCAGTTATGGTTATATCAGTAGTTTAAAACTGATTAATAAAACCTGTATCTTTTCTTTTTACTTCTAGAGCTTCTTGTAAAATGGCTCTTAATTGTGTGAAGATGTCTTTAAAATTCTTTGTGCAAGGAGAAGGGTTGGGATGCTCCCAATCATAGTTTGGGGGGCTGCTGTTGTTGGTTCAGTTACAAGTTAGGTCTAAATTTTTCTGTGGGTCATACTTAAACACTCTTGTAATTTGATAGACATTCTGACTCCACACAATACCATCACCAGCAGGTGTATCAGAATCTGGCTTGCTTAAGTCAGAGTGTGTGTCTAGTCAGTGTTGGATGATGGAAACCAGTTTGCAGTCAGGGCATGCCAGTGATTGAATCCATGTGTTCTTTTTCCAGTACTTTTTATTTCCTTCTAAAAATAATTTCTACCATCACTCAGTTTCCCTGAACTTGTATACAAATTAGACAGAACTGGTTCTATAAAACAATAAAAGATCCTGACATGTAATGTTGCGTAAAAAAGGAGGAAGAAGTAAGAAAATCTATGAGCCTTTATCCCACAGTTTATATCATATGCTATACATTTTTATATTTGTATATGCTAACCCATCATGGAACATCCATTAAAACCAATCCTTATTCCAGACACAAACCTATTGCTGCTAAAATGTGTGTATCACCTGTATCTATGATGTTTGAGGAGGAAGAAAATTGCTTTAAGGGAGATTCTGTTAAATAGTGAACCTGGAAAATTAATAGATTTTCAAGTTTCCATTTTTTCTTTTCTGTGGCAAAATGATAGCTGTGAGAGTAAAAGGAAGAATGTGTTGCCATACAACAAATGTTTCCTGTAAAGTTTATGAAGATATTGGGAAGACTGGTTTGAATGTTGATACACCATCTATGCACTTTTGTAACATCTCAATCACGTAGTGACTGCATCCACTGAGGGGTTTTCTGTTAAGGCACAGTTAGAACTGATTAGATCTGTCTGTCAGTCATTCAGGCTTTCTCCAGTAAGTGTTGGCACCAGCTCCAACACAAATACCTGCAGAGGCTCAGGGAAAACCTGTTCCAGCTAACTCAAGAAGGTGCTGTTTGCTTTGTGCAAGTCCAAGAAGGTCTTTTCATGGCAATTTCTAAGTTGTTGTTTCTTACTTGTATTCTTAGCTGTGCTTCTCAGCTGAGATCAGCTTTTTTCCAAGATCTTTCTCAGTCCTGCAGAAAGTACTTGTGCCTTGTATGTCCATTCTTCTCCCCAGACATCAGTCCTGGAAGAAGGAAGAAAACATGGCTCATTCTGCTATTCTCTGTGTCCTGATACAGTAGTCCTTGGAGAGTATCAAGCCCCCCTCAGCTATTCGATAAATGGTCAAAACGTGTTGCTTGAAAAGCAGTAGTTCCCAGAGGGCACCAACTGGCCTTCAATGTCTAGTTTAGAAGTTACATGGTATTTTTCCCTCACGTCTACAAAAATCCAGCTTCTAGTGTTAGCTTAAGGATTTTTGCCTGTCTGTATCACTATTTTGGAACACTTTGGTAGTTGTCAAGTTCTTTACTAGTCAAGATATAACTGCAGTAATTACAACATTACGATACCTTGTTATTTAACAAGGGTGTACTATGTGCACTTTCCAAGACTGCATTAAATGCGGTCCCTTTTTCTCTACCTTTTACAGCAGGAGTGTGTGGGTTGTCCTTAATAGAACAGACTTGGGAATGTGTCGCACTCTGAGTATGCTATTGGAGAGAACAGAGTGAGATTTCTTTCTTGGTCAAAGTAGGGATTCGAGACAACTGATATATATTTAGTCGGTGTCATCAAGTGGGTTGCGAGTGTTAGTAGATACTGGAGGGACAGAGGACCACAAATTAATGATACAGTTCCTGGCTTACCAAAGGAGGCTCAGTTTTGGAGCAGTAAAACTGCAGTAAATAAGGCCCAGTTTGACCTGTGAATAAAAGAAAGGTGGCGTTTGCTAGATGAATTGGCAAGTACAAACAAAGATAACACTGCTGTTAGAAAGGGTTGATAAATACAAAACCAGTGTCTGACCTGTAAGCAGAGGACAGGCAAAGCAAAGGAGTGGAGCTCACATTGGAAATTTATCTGAATTTATTTGTCTTTGAATGCTTGATGAATTTTTGGTGGTGGTGGCTTTTGTTTCCTTGGACCCCCGTTAATATTTTTCATCAATTCATACTTGGTGCAACCTAACCCAAAGAAAATACAGGACTCCTATGCATGAGGAAACTAACTCACTTTACACATCCATTCTTACAGTATCCACATACCTTTTGAAAGTAAGGTGACTGTGTCAGATGCTACTGACTGAAAATTTCAAGCACTAACCTTGTAGGATTCTTTCCACACAATTTTGACACACAACCTCCCCATGACATTGTTGTTATGCTCTAAATATATTGTGCAATCTTCTCTGAAGCCTTCAAATTTTAATAAAGGTGTTGAGGTTTCATAGATGGAAAACACATTCAGCACATACCTCAGATATTTAGTCTGCAATATTGGTAGTATTTTTCAAATGTCATGTGAGCCATGACATGCATTTAATGGGGAAAATGTTTTTTGCATCATGTGTGGTCTTATCAATATCAGAACAGAAGTGACACTGTTTGTCAGACTTAGGCCCTTTTGGCCCACTTTATTAATCTTAAGCTTAGCTGTTTGTGTTAATTATAGGCAGGAAACACTTATTAACATCTTTAAAAATTACATATTGTGTAACAGAAGCTGTCCTAATAATTTCTTCTAGTTAAAAATGCTGCACAGGAGAAGCACAAGTGCTAAGACTAGGAAATACTCTCTTATGCTCAGAGTGTGGCTCATGTAAGAAAGGTTGGATGGAAAATTACTTCAGATGGTATCGTTAAGGCTCAATTTCTTTATAGAAGAAGCAGGCAGTCATAAGAAATTATTTTCAAATTCTATTGTTTTGGTATATACAATTGCAAGAAAGAACCAGAATGTTCTGGTTTTTCCATTTATGTTTAGCCTCATAGATTTACCAAAATCAGCATTAAAGAAGTATTTTTAACGATTTTTATGACCTGTTCGTGGACTAGACACTTCTTATATACATTGTAGGGTGGCTAGCTTTAAACAAGCTTTTCATCCTCTTTATGGTGTTTGTGAAGTATACGGCACTTAGCTGACAGAATAATAAAAGCATTCTTCTGAGTGTATTTGACCAAGCTTGAATTATTGCATTGTGCAAGAGCTATTTTCTAGCCTTTTCTTCAGGTGTAGCAGCGTGTTCATCCATATATCTATCTAATATTCCTCAGAAAATTCAGCTGAATAACAATTCATAGAGCTGAAAAAGATCGGCCGTCATCTAAGGACTCTTTCTTCTTAGTAAAGCAGTAATGTAGATTTTTTTTTTTTCCTTTCATTGAAGAATTTGGCTATACCAAACTAACATCCTTCAGTCATGTGGTACCTGGGGAAGGGTGATTAGATTTCCTTACTTTCTGTCTTTATTCACAAGATTTCCTAGACTTGGAAAATCACTTTTAAATCACCAGTCCACCCATTTTTTGTCCTCAAGTAAAATGACCTTTAAGGCTGAAGAGACAGGAGTGAATGTGGAAGCTGCAAAATGCCATTAAACAACCACAAAAGTCATGGTTGTGCTTGTGAAGTGTTGGCAAAGTTCAGATGCTGTCTTGTCTCTCAAATGATTCAAGTTCTCTGTGGCTACTGAACTTTGGAATCTTTGTAGCTGGATCAATACCAGTCCCCACTTGGATATTATTTTTTTTTTTGTAAGGTGTATCCAGAAGAATCAAGATGCAGTACTGAATGGTTAGATGTGTTCAGTTATTTAAAATGCAGCTCAGAAGAATGTAGGTTTTTTTCCAACTGCCTAACTGCCAGTTGCCCCAAATAGACATGGAGAAGAATGCAGCACTGGGTAGCTGTCCTCCGTGTAATTCCTCCTATGCAAAACAAAGCCTGATGGGTCTGTTCCACTCAACAGTTTCCCATGTTCAGCTCAGTATCAGACATTCTGGTTCTGTAATAACTGGGAGTTGGGCATATAACTCCCAACTTCAACATATAACTTCAACTTCAGTCAATTGCCCTCTGTTCCTAACCACTGGCAGGCAGTTTCTTCGTCAGGAGAGGTGACCCATCCTGATATGGAGCAACACCATAACTTGAGGCAAAATTTTTTCAGAAGAGCTCTAAAATTTTGCTGTATCCATTCCTCAACATTGGGCCTGGTGCTGTTCTCTGGGTATAAATAATTTTTTAAAATCCCGTGAAGCTTGGTGACCAAAACTGAAGTCTGCAAAATCACTGATGATGATGATGATGATGATTATTATTATTATTATTATTATTATTATTATTGCACATTTACTGTGCTTAACTTTATCTAGATTGGCCTCACTGGCTTTAGTCATGCACTGTATCCAGCGGACATTCAGTGTAAAATGCAGAAATAGTCCATGGTAGTAGGAAGTAAGGCGAGGATACCTCTCTTTCCTACCTTCCATCCCCTCCACATTTTAGAATTGTTTGCTATGAAACTGCAGCTCATCCTTGTTAATGTGCTCTATGTCCAGTGCAGTTGCTACGGAGTTTCTCCATATGCAGGATGCAGGCTCACCAAGGAGGGGTGGAGAGTGTCCAGTTGTCATGTGACACAGTGGTTAAAGCATTATTCTGAAAGATGGGACCTAAGCATTTGTGTTTATAACCTAAGACCTTCCTGAGTGCTTTAAAAAAGGAAGGCTAAATGAGGGAGGCTCTATTCATGTCCTGTTCTCAGAGTTTTCACTCAACATAGGAAAGGATGCAGATAGATGACTGCCTTTCCTCTGAACTCTGATGATGGCTTTGAGCAGTATGAAGCTACTGTTTGTTCAGTGAACTCTCCCACAACAAATGTATTTTAAGGCTTCATTAATACTCTGGATTAAAGGAAAGACTATTATTATTATTTAGGCTTTTGAAATACTAGAAAACCACTAGACGGTTCTGTATATTAGATATCTTCAGCTATGGGGAGTATCAGGACAGGCAGAGCAGAGAAGTCATGCAAGCGGAGACTGACGAATGCCAACAACACACCATGTGCGGGCGGCTCCCATTACCCTCTGCCTCAGCTAAGCCTGGTTCTGTCTAGTGTTGTCAGGACTTTTCAAATACAAAAATTCAACAGATTTTCCTACATGTTTCTGTTTTTATTATTAGTAGTATTAGTATTATTTTTCCAGAAAAGGCTGAGTTCCAACAAGCTACAGAAAAAGTTATGCAACTCAGTGAAACCCACGTCAGTTGTAATAATTTTTTTGGTATTTTTAAAAGCAGTGTAAACGGTAATGAAGTCTTGGCTTCCCAGCCAGCATGTTACAAGTATTGGAAGCCGAGGCGTTACAGGAGTTTGTCTCTGAAGTTCAGTAGACAGAGTACAGTATGATCTCATATCATCACGCAAACAAACTTTCAATTCTTACTAGGCTCTCTGAAGTCCTCAAACAAGAATTTGAGAGGAAAATGAAAGAAGTGAGAGTTTACTCCCTACATGTACCGATTGGAGTATTTAACCATAATTAAAGATCTGAAAAAAACAATGGAAAAACAAGATCATGCTGTGGCTCAAACGTAACAGCACATGTAGTGTCATACTGTGTGTTGCCAAGTGTTGGGCTCTCTAGTTCTCTTTTACCAAAAACATCAAATGTCTACCAAACTGATATTTCCGCTGTGATGTTCATCTGCAGTTCTTGTCCCTTTCCTTCTTTGAGTGCAATGTTATTATACTTCTCCTGATCTGTCTTTTTAATCTCCTGTTGTCACTATAAATGCTCATTATAAATATACTATGCTGAGAAATTAGGTCATATGACAAATACATTTCTTTGTTGTTACTGATAATTTACATCAACAAAAATTATGCTTTACTGTGCCTGTTTTTCAACTTTGCCAGATTTCACAAGGAACATCCCTAAACGATTTACAGAGAAAGAAGAGGCGTGCCCCTCTTCCACCAACTGCATCTGCACCACCCACTCCTGCCATGCCAAACAGGACAGAAGAGAGGGAAGACAAGAGGAAGAGCACAATGGGTGAGAGGTGTTCTTTTCTTCTGTATAATCCTATGCATCTGCTTTCAATACTCAGTGTTCAAAGTTTCCTTGATTCTGTTATGCTGCGAATTCAGAAACATCTGTAACCTGGGGAAAAAAACACATTGCTCTGCAGAATGAAAGTCTGGAAACAAGTGCTTGTGGATTACGTCTTTTTTTTTTTAAAAAAAAATTAAGCTACCATTCAGAGTACCATAGAGGAGTAAAAGGTACATAACGCTCATCAGATGATTTGAATGTTGGATATAAGCTGGATATCCACAGCCCTGTGCCTATTCTGCATCTTTAAGGTCACGGTGGTTTTGCTAGTAAATGGAAATACAGAAGTAGTAAATGGAAATGCTACTAGATGGAGGTAGGCCAGACAATACTGAATGCATCTGAAGCCATGGGGTTCTACTAGAACTGAAGTACAGTCAGGCTGGTTCAATATCTTCTCATGTTCCTAAAGCCTGAAGACATTTTCTTTTCCTGTAGTCCTCCAACAGTTTGATATGAACTGACCATATTCAATGAAGTTTTTCTTCTTAATTTAGTTTTTAATTTTATTATAAATCAATTTCTGCTGAGCCTTTAGTTAATCAGTAGCAGAAAAGAACTGGTACTCTCAAAGGAATGCCATTACATATATGGAGACAACAAAAGAAACTTCAGCTGTATGTGACACCACATTTATTCTTATACAGGAAGAGTGGAAAACGTTCTCCCAGACCTGTGTTTTTATCTGACTCCTGGCTTATTCAGATCAGTGGGATCTGTGCCCGAGTGAGGACCCCAAAATTATGCTTTTAGCAAACAAAGTGATTTTATGATGGGTGAAGATATGAGATAATAACCCCACATATTTTGAACTCATTTTTCAGTACATTAAGAGAATAATTCTTCAAGTGCCATAATGCACTCAGTGCACTTCAGTCCGTGCCTTTGACCTCATGTTTCATAAAGTGCCTAAGACATACAGATATGACATCCTGTCATACATAATTGCTTACATTACAAATGCCTCACAGTTTAGAAAGAAACCTCTTGGCTTTGGTCCAACATTTATTTTCAGTAAATGCTTCACATTTAATGCATCAGCATTTATGTAGCAGCAGGAGTCCATTATCTTGTGACATGTTCAACTCCATTGACATCTCTTATTTAAAACCTCTAACAGTAACGTTTTCGCTGTGCCATATAACACAGGAGTTTTCAGCAAATTGGCTTACCTTTCACCATTTCAGATGTCACAGTCTGTCACTCCTCATGATTTGCCCTATTGCTGGTCACTTATTGATGACATTTGGTGCTTTAACTTTTTGTAAGTATTTGTTTTATTTTGTATCGGTGCTCAAAATGTTACAGATGAAATAAAGCAGAGCAGAGCAGAGCCATTTCTAGTCTTTTCAGTAGTGTGTACGTGAGTGCTTGCTGGCCAGACTGCCCATGTAGGATTCTGTAGTATCATTTACTTTAATGGAGCCTTATTATTTTATACCGACAAAGAACTTGTCGCACAGTAGCCTTGTCTTCAGTGCTTTTCATTTTCTGCTACCTGCTTGAATCATGCGTTCATTAACACAAATGTTACAGCAAGGGAAGGTTGGTAAAACAGCCTCTCTTTGGGGCCCTTGCAAGAAAACAATGAGAAAGCACAGATGGCTCTGAAAGCAAGAGAGAAAAGCTGTGAAAAAAGCAAGACTGTAGTGAGGGGAAAAACGTGCTGCAAGAAATAGGCAGCCACATGATGGAAAAAGGATTAAAGCTCCCATGCTAGCCACATGACTCACAGCAGAAGATCCTATCAGAAATATTCTCAGAGTAGCAAATTCACTTCAGTATTCAATACTGAATCACTTAATGTGACCCCAAAGTATTGTGCCCAGTTTTCTCAAAGCAGTAAAAAGGGGTCTGCACGTTTGCCAGCATTAAATTGTCTTGAATCTCTGGAAGCTAGTGACTCCTAAATAGAAAATCGTAATAGTTTACACTTTTTTCCTCCCTCTTGGCACCACTTCCCTTCTCAGCAGCACCAAAGCATGACCCTGAGTGTGGGAATGATCAGAAGTGGATCAGACTAGAGGTCCATCTCTGCCAGCATCTGTCTTCAGCAATGACCACAGGAGATGCTGAAGGTAGGGTATGAGAGCAGAACAGGCAGGTAGTCACAGTTCCTCAATGAATTTTCAGCCTCTTAAGGACTTTCCAAACTGCAGTAGCTCTAGGTCTGTACACTTCAGACTGACATCAGCTTTTTAACATTGCAAATGCTTAATATAGTGCAAAGGTGCATGTATTTATTTAGTTATTGCACATAGTATTGATATAAGCCCCCAGCCAAAGTTATGAGCATTTCTTTTGATAGCTTTAAACACTGTTTTGCAAAAACCAACTTAATCATCTGCTTTTCCACAATGTCCAAATAAGAAAGAAAACCTACTCAGAGAAAGAAAAGAAAAAACTGTCAAGATACCTACTTCAAAAATACTGACCTGAGGCATCTTCATCTTTCTATCAAAGAGTCAGGAAAACAGTCACATAAAGTATCCTAGAGGTCAAAAATTCAGGCAGTTGGGCACTTAAGAAGATAACCCCCCCACACATTTTTCACATTTTCTTACATAGCATTTTTCAATTAAATTTCTATTTTTCCTCCTTCCTTTTGTCTGCCAAAACTGGTGATTTTAACTGTTAGTAATGATGTACATGTATGTGCTGGGCTCTATTCTGGTCCCATTGCTGTTGGTTTAAGAGAGACGAAGCTTTTCCTTCTCCCTTAATTATTTGGGGGTAAATAAGAGCAGAATTGGATCCAGAGAGACTTCGGATGTAAGGGGAAATTAATGTGTGTTTCAAAAATAACAATAAACAAACCAATCATTATCTTGCAATGAAGTAACTAGTCAATTGATCCCCCTGTAGGTGATGGACGGCAGGTGCCACAAAAGCCTCCTAGAGGCACCGCTCGTGGTCCACCCCAGTTAGTGATCCCCCCACCCCCACCTTACCCTCCTCCTGACAGAGACATTGTGGATCCAACAGTGTGTTACAGAGAAGCAGATGTTGCAACACCAACAGAGCTGGTACCTAAACGTATGTTTGAAAATACATGTATTTGCCTTTCCGCTCTTTTGATGGTTACTCTCAGGGTTAGCTTTTCCAGACTTTCTTCTCTGCTTTCTAGACATACATGTATGTTTTTTCCCATTTTTCCAGCCTGTTGTCTTTTAAAATGTCCAATGCAGTGTAACTAATTAATATAAAGAAAAAAAACCCACTTGTTTGAAGACAGTTTTGCAGATAACACCTGGCCGTTGTGTGGAAGCATTTAAAAACAACCATTAAACCTTGTGACTTTGGGCAGCTGGAAGCAAATATCTGATTTAATTGTATTAATTCTCCACGTTTGGTTTTCTATACTAACATTTTTTCTGTCTCTCCAGAGACAGAGTTCCTTTGAGAGTCAGAGACAGAGTTCCTTTGAGAGTCAGTAGGTCTGTCAGTCTAGGTTGAAAACTACAGGGTCTGCCTTAGGAAAACTAAGCCATTTACAGGAGCTGTATACTGTTCAAAGGCCTTCCTGTCCTAATGGGTACATCTTCCTTGCCATCTCTGGATAGTCCTTTGTGTGCTCTTCCCCTTGGGGTGTAACAGTTATCAGACAAAGAAATAGGGCATTTTCCACATCCTTGTGCATTTGTGAAAAGCATGTTTTCATGCTACTTTTTCATGCTTACCCATCGACTGTCTTTAAGTCTTTGTATATAGTCCAAGCCTTTGATTGGTTATTGTGTTCCCCGTGGGCTTGCCCTGCACACCAGTGTAGATCCCGTGAAATCAGCAAAGCTCTGCACGCTATGGCATCTCATGGACACGCTTCCTTTGAAAGTTAGGAGGGTGTCTCCTAACCATGGGATAGAGAAACGTCTCTATTAGCTGCTAATTTGACAAAATATCTTTTTCTGGGACATTTTCTTTACCAGAATTATTCTGCAGGTAGCAATTACTCTGATACCTCAATGTTGGTGTGTTTGCTGTTGGATGCCAGCTAAATCTAAAGCATTATTTTCAAAATCTGTGCTGAGGAAATACAGACTGACAAGTTTTACTGGGGGGAAGAGAAGGAAATAAAGGGGTTCATACTAACAGAAAACAGAATCTTAGTGAGGATTAACCCTAATTCATTTTTACTGGCATATGCATCATATCATATCATACTTTAAATCTTTTTTTTCTTTTTTGCTAGATACCATCAGCTTGCATACAGTGTTTTCTTTAATAAAAATCTCTTGTGGCCTTCTTTGCATTAATATTTCTGTTTCATTTGAGTTTCTACCACTGTTACTTTGCAGTGCTTTCCAGATCTACCTTGGTGATCAAGTACCCTTTAATGAATGCAGCTCTTGATTTTATCAGCCTGATCATTTGCTCTTAAATAAACAATATCCCAGCCAAAAGATTTTGATTAAGCTTGTACATGGAAACATAAAGTGACCTTTTGTTATCCTCAGTTTACTGAGAGCAAAAGAATAGTGTTTAGTGGGTACTAATTTTAAACTTAAAAGCATCAGTGTTGAAGAGGGACAAGTTTAGCTTTATAATTATGCTGTGTTCTACTTAGAGAAAGATAGATGTATAGATTTACACAACAGAAATGTGTATAGACATACCCATGAGAGAAAGCAGCACATACGACAGATGCTAATTATATTGACTAATGCCATTCTGAAAGGCGCTTAGATACCGTAGTGATTAGTGGTATAAGAACAGGGTTTTGCAATGATGTTTTTTATTGCCTGAGAATGCCTCCAGCAGTGCAAATAGGTCTTCGGCGGTAGATTCAAAGAAGGACAAAATTTTCAGTCTTCCTAAGTAACCTCAGTCAATGTGTTTTCTCATGGAACAAGGTGGGAAGGAGGATAAGCTACTGATGCTAGCTGTTGATGAAAGTCATGTTTGTTCTGAAATCACTCTCAAAACAGCTTTCTCTGATGAGGATTGTGGTCATCTTTGCTGAGTGGATGACTGCTGGCAGCAGTTAAGTCTTTCACAAGATGAGATTCCCATTCAGAAATTAAAATATGGTGATCATATGGAGTTTAAATTCTTGTTCCTTACGATCCGCCACTGTCTGTGGGGCACTGTGTCTCACCCCTCATTCCTTCCCAGCAAACACACAGTTCTCCCATTGTGCTCTGGGAAACCCATGTTGAGGAATTTTCATTTCATAGAGGACAGTGATAATCACTCTTCACGGAGTTTTCCAAACTTATGTGGAGTGTAAGTCATTCATGAATAGGGCCTTTAGTAAGATACTTGGGCTTTTCTGACTCTAATGGTAAGAATCTCTTCCACAAACAAGAGTGCAATTGTTCCTCACAGTTTTTGCTCTTTAATCTTTTTATTCTCATTACATGACCTTTCCTCTTAACTTTTGGTCTGGTAGGCCTTTAGCTGCTTGTTGTGTGCATGTCTAAAATGATATGTTTATGGGATCCTTTCTCCTTCCTTATCTTACTAATCAGATTGTTCATGGCCTGTGATTCTAAGATTGACTGCACTTTGGGAATGCAGAAACGGAGATTGTCACCTCTGTTGCATGGTGTTTGATTATGTCACAAAACCTGTGAAGTTTCCAATAAATGAGCCAATAGTGAGCTCTGTGCTACTTACCTCAGGTAAAGAATGCATATACTGGGAGACCGCTGCACCTAGACGAGCAACTAAAACATGCTGCCTTGAAATGTTTTCTGCTAGTTCATTAGAATAAATGCAATATTCCTGTGAACCTCCATGATTAACCTTTTATTTGGCTTGTTATGCTATCATTAAGAAATGCAGTAAGAAATTAAAAGCTGTTTGAAAAAGAATAAACAATTCTTCTTCATATAGAGTGAGATCCTGAAATTCTTCACTCTGACTCTGGATAAAGTACTAGTGAACTCAGGGTTCACACTGTGGAAGGGCTCAACAACTGATGGATTTTTAAATTTTGGAAAGTGTTCTGTCATTAAAGAAGTTAAATCATGATTTGAATGTGTCTTTGTTTTTAACTATAGATCAAAAAAAATCAATCATTACCTAACCAGAAAGTTTGAAAGGGATGAAGAAGTGGGTATAAGCATTTCCCAGTTACTTTGTATGGATGACATGTATACTACTAGTTGATGGATAATACAAGGTTAATTTTAAGGAACAAGGAGAGCAGAAAGCAGCCTTGTCACTGTATCTAGTTTTTGTAGTTTTTCTTTGTATCATCGTTACATTAACAGGTGTTACCAGCCACTGGACAAAAGCTGTGACAGTTTTCACAAGGACTTTAGTCATATTTCTTAAGTCACCTTAGATATCTATCTAGACTTTCACAGTCATTAGCGATAATCTGTAAGGGTTGGATTTTGTTAATTTGAAGCAAAAATAGGTAGAGAAACTCACAGAAAGGAAATTACATGTTTTTACATGTGGTTCTAAATTAACTGAGAACTGCAGGCTGCTGAGTAGGGAATTTTGCTGGCCTGTCATAATGCACTGCCTCAGAAGGCATCTACCAAGTGACCCAGCCTTTTCTTTCTTAGAGATGGTCTTTAAAGTGAGAAAACCTGCAAGTGTGACTTAGGAGGCTTATACTGCCTCACTCCTTGTACTCATCCAGTCTGATGTGAGGCTAAAGAATGAAGTTGAATCACCAACAGCATCTGTCTTTACTTTCTGGAGAATGAAAATTCAGGTCAAGTAAAGCAGTATTCATAGACATGCTGAATATCTGTAGGTGTTGTGCTGTTGGGATTGAGTTAGTTGATACATGAACCCAGGTAGGTAGTCTCAGAGCATCTGTGGGATTCTGAATTTTAGTACACATGCCCACACACCTACACCTCCTTTCGGCTTCTGATTCTTTAACATTACTGAACATGCTAGCCATTCTGCTGTCTTACCTACACAATATTTTTAATTTTGTCCTTTTACTCTTTTCCCCCAACAGTTTACTGTTGTGCATCATTCCCTTCATACACCAAGCGCGTCTGACAGACCTTGCCTCTTCCTATGACCTTCATACCTCTGAACCTCCTGTTGCCTCTGCTACCCTGATTCTTCTGTTGCCTTCCTTCCTCCCCTGCTGGAAAAGAACCTTTTTTTCTGACTGAGATTTTGGCTTCCTTTCTTTTTGAACTTGCACATTTTCTTTTAATTACTATTGATTATTTTTGGCTGTGATTCATACTCATTTGTGAGATGTATGCTCCAGAACTGAATGCTGTGTTATAAAAATCTATATATCAGCCTCAGAAAGTTTATCCGTACATTTTTCTGTTCTTTTTGAAAAGTTTATCTTTATTTTGAGCGTGGTTTAATTTGATTTGGTGTTTCAAAGAGTTTTTTGGGGGGGTGTCTTTCAACACTATCTGAAGATTTAATGAAAACTTCTTAAAAACTTCCTTTTTCCCTGTTAGCCTAGGTATAACATTTTACATTCTCTAATACATTCTAGTCTTCCTTCATTGCATATATTTCGTTCCTTTGGAACTAAGCTGGAACTGGGCATGGCCTAGCCAAGTTGAAATACAAGATTCTTTCTATATCTTGGCTATCAGTCAGGCTGCTGAAGAAAAAAAGAAACAGAAAGGATCTGTTGGATCTATAAGGGGCCTAGAAGGAATACTGAGAACCGGTACAAAATGCACTGATTCATAAGGCTTTACTTCAGCTTTCATCCTGATGCTTAGTATGAGTAATTTTATCTTGATGCTAGAGACATCCTATGGAAATCAACGTGTGTGTTCTATTTCTGTAACAAAAGATGCAAACGCTGTTTGCTCGAGATAAATCTTGTTCTGCAAGTCTCCTTTTCACAGTTGGAATAGTCAGTGAGTTATAATTAAAATAGCAGCTGTAGAACTGTACTTACCAAAAACTTTTTCGCACTGAAGAAAGTTCTTCATGTGAACAGCCCATAAGACATGTATTTTTAATCATTCTTAACTACAAACACAGGTTTTATGAGTTGCAATGGTGCACACACCCAGAACTATTCTGAACTCACTGTTACTGTGATTTAGGTCATTTATGTTATTTAAATGAGTGAGTGCAATACATAACTAATTTAAATGATGAAAAATTATTGTTCTACCCTCAAGCAAATAATGTGTATCTTGAATCCTTTCCAGGTCCACAAAGTGGAGAATAAGAAAGAAAAGCATTCCTGCAGATAATGTGAAACATGACTGAAAAGGGTTTTGACAGTTTTTAATACAAATATGACATGTAGTTAATAAGTTTTAAGTAATGCTTCAATAAGTATACTTAATACCCTCAGGGTCTTCTAATAAAAGTGGAGTAGAACTGAACTGTCTGTGCTGCCATATACTTTGTAATAACTTCTTAAGACAGGACAATGGTTTAATTGTAAGTCTTCTCTTAAAAAACTAGTAGGTGTTCACAATGTGAAGATTAAGAACGTAATTTACCCATTCTCATTACTCTATTTACATCCTGTTTGTAACTCCATGGAGTTACATGCCATGTGCAGTTCAGACTAGTATAAAAATGGAATAATGAAGTGGCCGAACAAAGTTTTTTATATTGAGTACGATATAGAAGTACAGTGTATTGTTAAAGCAGTTCCTAGCATTGACACCAGTTTATCTTCCAGGAGGCTCGAGTTTCCAACAAAACTACATTTTTGCTGAAAAAATTTCCTTGCTTTGAAGGAATATAGCTGTGACTTCTCTCCATGTAGCTGACAAGTTTGCTCTGAAAAGCTGTCTCTCTTCAGATGGTCTGCTCAAACTCTTAAAAGCTCTAGATGAAAACTCAAGAAGTTCATTACTCATCCTTAAGTTTACTTTTTTTTCAATTAAAATGCAAGATTTGCCTCTAAAATATGTTTGTGGGAATTAACGTTTTCTGTGTAATTCCTGTGTAAAATATTTTAATGACTGGTTTATCCTAGCCAGCTCTGCCTTTCTGAATTTAAAAAAAAATGCCTTGCTTATGCTAGCTCGTATCCTTTTATTCTTACAACTTCATAAATGTCGGGTACGTAGATAGGATTAAACAAAACTTGAAAAAAAGAAGAAAAATTGCTGCATCTTCACAAGAAGTCATCTTAATTATAAGAAATTCCACTATAATATTAGCATATTTAAAATCTCCCATTACTATACACAGTGTGGGAAATAACTTTCAGTGACAGTCATTGGATCCATGTTACCTGTTTCACAACTGTTAATTCATTAATATTGTGTGTGCAAGGAGGTAAATTGTTTAAGCAAAGTGTGATTATAGGAACGTGAACTCCCTGGAAGTTTGGTTTGTGAGCACCAGCTTAGTGCTGAGGTACAGATGGGGAAGCCCTGCTTGTACCAGGTGTTGACCCACGATTTCTAACATCACCTTAATTTGACTTCTGGAAGAGAATGAGAGTTTTCTTGTCATTTTCAATGAGAGAAAGACATGTCAGTTTAGGTCAATTTGATGGATTCTTAATTTAACAGTGATATGAAAGGATATTGGCTTGGTTTTACTCCTTGTATTTTAACTATGGAGACATCAGAAGTGTAATGAGAACAACATACAGAAATTGATAACAATTTGATTACTATACTAAAATGTTTTACCAAAATGCTCTTACCAGAGTTGTAAGAAACAAATTTAATATATTCAGGATTTATCTGCACTACCAGGCAGCATTGCTCAACTACTGTCCTTCATGGTAAGATGATCTGGGGCAAAAAACAAATAAACAAAAAAAAGCCCCAACACTGGACAATATTATTAAGCCCTTTCAGGAGGAAAAGTAAATGCATAGATAGCTTATAAATCAAAACAAATTCTAGTATTACGGCTCCGCTCTTAGGAAATAAGGACAGATGGATAATGTATGATTAAACCCATTCTGATACTTGAAGAATGTGCTCAACCCTTATGAAACCCAGTGAATTAGAAACAGATTAAGCTTCGAGGTGGACAGATTTTACTGAATGGCCATATATAAAACCTTTTTGTGGATACCGCCAGGGGGAGCCGATGTTGTCACATATATGCAATAGGTAGCAAGTAAGAGTAATGCTAAAGGTGAATTTTAAGCTAATAGCTGCCACACTTACACAAAGATTTTCAGTTCTTGAAGAATGCCATAAAATTAAACTGAGTTCATTGAGTTGTTTTTTTCAGCAACTAAAAATAAAAAACCAAAATTTTCTAGGTATTTTTTAAATCAGTTTCATTACAAATAGGAAGATGAAGATAAAATCATATTTGCAGGTGATGCCACTGTGATAGCATCTTACAGATATAAGCTCAAATTTTTAATCGAGGCATTCTTGCAGAGGGTGGTGGCATGCTGGGTTGGCTATTATATTGCATAGATATTAACGTGCATATTTATGGCAGCTGTGTCCAGGGTTTGGAAATCAGTGCATATGGCTGATGCATGTGCCTAAGAACAAGTGCATAGGAGCAGGTCAGGTTTAGTGCCAGTGTAGAAAGACACGTTCTGCTAGAAAAGTTTATCAGCTTGAGTTCTAAAAGTATGAACAGATTGTTTTAGCATCCATCCTCTTTCACAGACAAATGCTTTGTGACCAGCAATGCAGTCATTCAGGGACTAAAATCTAGGAAGTTAGAGACTCTCCAAACATTCTTAAATGTCTTTTCTGCACTTAATGCTTTCTTTTTTTTCCTTAGGATTGAAAACTTTGAGGACTGAAATGAATGTTGCCTTTCTCACTGAGCAGCTGGATTTTTTCTTTACTGGTGATAGGGCTGTAGAATACTAAACTTTGAACTCATTCCATTTTTATCTTTAGAAAACGTGCTGCTGGTCCAGAACTGAAACTTATTGTGGGCAGGTAAAAAAAGGAGAGAATATTCTAAATATATGAATGGAAAAAGGGAGTATTTCACTTCTTGTTCATTTTTAACTGAAACTATTTAAAGCTGTTCATGGCATCAAGTATGTTCAAATAAGTGCCAAGGGAAAGTGATTGACAGAGAAATTGTCCAGTCCAAATTGAGTGATGAATTGCAAAGGCCTGTGATGCATTTATTGATTAAACATACGGCCATGCAATCTATCATATGCCCATCATCTGTCCGTGTATTCTGCATTTGTAAACTCAGCTCTGTGGTCATGATTCTCATGCACTCATCATTGATGTTTACAGCCACTTTAAGCCCTCTTTATTGTTCATCCCAGTGTAAAAGTGCCTTTTCGTGTGAGTTGGGCCATGTGTGTGTATATAAGACAGCACTTCTGTCTTCTAAGTTGGCTTCCAGTCACTACCATGACTCTCAACATATATTTAGTACATGCAGTAGGCACCATTTAACTTTCCGTACTAAAATACATGTTATTTTAGAAGACAGAATAACTTATTCCATCCCTCGAAAATTACAGCCATTTTGTTTCCTAATGTCATTGCAAAGCTATGAACTCCCCCCTCAAGGACAGCGAGACAAACTTGCAGTCACTGTTTACACACTTCTTATTCAGGTTCTCTCATGTATAGTATGCAGATAAGCTTCGCTATAGCACCTGTATGGCTAGAGAAGTCCACTGTTAAAAATCAGAAGTTAACAGAATAAAAAGTGACATGATTAATTCTTCGTTTATCCGGAAGAGCTTACATGTAGTAAACCCTGCTGATTTTTGCTGAGGTGGAGGAGGAGGGTGATCTTATATTTTTCTGTGCAAGAATCAGCTGCTTTATTCCTTGTTTATTGCATATTCTTCTGTGATGCTTTGACTTCAAGTGGTGAATGACTGCTAAAAGGATCAAGTCCAGTAGCAAGAATGAAATACTTCAGATGATAACATATTAAATAGTTATCAGCTACTGAGGCCTTCATTAATGTGCCTTGAATGTTCCTTGAACATGAAAGATACTTTTTTTTCTTGTCCAGTTCTAATAAGAAAATTGTAAATTTGGGTCACCAGATCTGCTTCATTGTCTCATGCCTTGACAAAGGTCTGAAGAAGGAGACTCGGTCCTGGGTAAAGGTAACACCAGGTGGAAAGGGGATATTTTGTATTCCCTTACATGTGCACTCAACTGCCTGCCTGTGTTGGAAATAATACCTGTGATTTTGCAAATGCTGAGCAACAAATCAGTCCTAATGTAAGGGGAGCACAATTCCTTTGACTATAACAAAGTATTTTCTGGTTACATTAAGTATGGGACTGGACTCCAGTGAATGAAATACTCTTTCTAGCCTCATTTCCTGATAATTTATGTTTTTATTTCCTAGAGTGTGTAACAAACCTTAGCTACACATTTCCCATCCTGACTAAATCTAAAGACATTTCTCTTCTAATTCCCTTGAGCACAGCTCTGCAGTGCAAGTGGTCTGTGGATGAACTGTGCATGTTTATTTTAAGAGAAACAAAATTCTCCATTTTCCTCCTCTTTATAAGAGCAGTTTATGTGAGCTGTATCTTTAATAACTGAGTAGTGCCTTAAACGTGCTCTGTTGTGCTTGAACAGTGGAATATGAAGAAATTGCAGCACCGTACAAATAGAGAGACTTACACTTTATTGGTTTAGTGGTGGACTTAGCAGTGCTAGGTTAATGGCTGGACTCGATGATCTTGAAGGTCTTTTCTAACCTAAACAATTCTATGACTCTGTGAGCCTGTGATCAGTAACAAGCTGGACTAAACATCTCTGTCCAGCCAAATACATGCGTGTGGTGTGGGTGTGAGTGTGTATGAGACCTTTAATTCTGGGTATGAGTTTGAAGTAATGCTTGATTTACACATTATGTATGGACCAAATCAAACTGGAAGGTTGGTGTTTGAATTGGCATTGAAATTTGTAGTGCAAGATCCTACTGATTCAAATGCAGGCAATGCACATGGAGCTACAGAAAGCAAACTGTTGAAAATCTTTGTATTCTCTCTTCCAGGTAGGTGACAATACCCATACCAAAGTGCTGGTCCATCCTTAAAGATGCTCATACTCAGCTTTTCATATTACCACTTTTAAGTCAGTAAACACTTGACTAAAATGCCTGCCTGCTTTCTTCTAAGAAGTTGAGAATTCTGGCCATGCACATTCACTTCTGAGTTTTAGGGCCTGAGGGAGCAAAAGGCTGAGAGCAGAGACAGAGTCTCTTTTGTCAGCTCCTTTTGTGGATTCCATAATTGGTTCCTGGCCTGGATAAAACAATTACTTTCCAACCTACTGTACCATAAGCAGAGGTGGGGTGTAATGGAGGACAAAGACCTAAAACAAAAGAAGACTGAGGAAGTAACGAGAAAGAAGGACTATGACAGACTTTTTTTTTTCTTTTAACACTATTATAATTAGAAGGTGAAAGTAAAGTTGCTAAATATGTGGTAACCTCCCATGAATAGTGAAGGACTAGTAGGGGAATACCTAGTTAACTTGTTAGAGCAAACAGACAAAACTACTAATTCTTTCACTTCCGTCATCTAATGAAAATTATTATTGATCTCTGATTTTTAAAACACATGAGGTTAGCATTTTTCTTCTTTTCTCTCCCATGATTGTTTCCTCTATTTTTTCACTTGACAAGAAGCTTAAAACTGAAGGGGGAAATATTTTTTTCAATTCATATAACCATGAACATTAATGGAGAAATATTTTCAACATTTTTTTCTCAAGTGAAAACATGCAACAGGTCTATTTATAAGGTGTGTCTAGGTGTAACAGTCAAGACTTGAAAGTCAAGAATTGTTACACTTCTTAAATTATAAAAATTAGAATTACAGAGACTGTAAGAAAAACTAATTGGCTTTAAGTTCAAAATAAAAACTTTATTTAACATTTACTGGTAAGAGACAGCATTTTAGAAGCTGAACAGATTCTTGTATTTGACTTGCTCTACAGAAAGCCTCAAGGTGGACTGTAGAGGGCTGTAGAAGAGACAGCCTGTATCACTTCTTGGCGTTGCTGGAAGCAGATAAAGTAGTACTTTGGGGACTGTTGCATGAATGCATTGGAATTAGGTTTTATTCTGAAACCGTTTTTGAGTGCTACCAGTTTCTCAGACACATTAACTCAATGCTCAGGAGTGATATGATGCTTTTTTACCAGGTAAAACTTATCCCACTTTCTGCCCCAAAAGAGGAAAGACATTTTTTTTTCAGAAGAAATAGTATTTTAATTAAACACAACGTATGCAAATAGTTTATTAACTACTATGATTTTAAAATACATTTTTTTACTTTTAAAAATCTTTTCTGTTTGCCTTCAGAAAATGAGAACGATTTGGTGATTAACCAACCAGTCAGTAAAAGAAACTTAGAGGTTGAAGTGTCCAAGTTTTCCAAATGAAAACATTTGGTAAAAAAAAAAAAAAAGAAAAAAAAAAGAAAAAATTAAAAAAAAAAGAAAAAAAAAGGCATGCATATACTGTAATTTGCTTGTTTGCTCCACTCCCTTGTGGACATGCCCAACTTCCTCTGTACCTGGCAGTTTTCCTGTTCTCTATTCATTCAGGCTAATCAATGGGATTCAGATGTTCCTCAAATAAAATCATTTGGCTTCAGCCTGCTCTTGCAAGAACACAGATTGAAGTAAAAAGGCTTTTCCTCAATTTTCGAGTACATGAAGTATATGCCACTGTTCATAATACGAGACTTCAGCAATGTATCAATGGCACTTTTTTACACAAAAAATCCTTGCACAGGGAACCTACTTGCATTTTTTTCGTGGAGTTGAGTTAGTGTCTGTGAGACAATTAGCAGACTGAAAACAATGAAGATCAAAGTCTTTAAATTTACATGCGTAATGTGAAGAGGAATAACAAACATACCACCAGCTTGATTCTGTGCTGATCTGATAGGGGCCACTCTAAGGTGAGAGGACAGTTTTATAATCTTGTCCTGAAATGAGCAATCAGAAGAATGAAGATAATGTTTGAGCATTACTGTACAGATAGTACTGTATAAAGTGGAACAGTGGCCAGTCACACCTGCTAAAAAAATGCTGAACACGATCCTTGTGTAGTGTTTTTAGGAAAAAAAATTATCTGGTTCTTCATAGCTTAAAAGAGGAGGTGCTTTTTTTCTTTTTCTTTTCTTTTTAGTTAGGGATAAGTAGGGGAAAGAAAGAGGATAATAAAGGGATAATAATGGATAAAAGGGAAATAATAGATGGAGTAAAAAATCCCAGAAGTTTCAACTTCTTGCTTTTCGGAACCAAAATGGATGTTAGGATTTGGGAATTTTTCCTTTTTTTCTTCTTCTTTGTTTTCATCTTCTCCTTCCCCAGACCCCATCAACTAATTTATTAAGCATTTCTTTTGGACTTCTGAGTTAATGATTCAATTCTCTGGTATCTAAACCCCAGCGCACTTTGGGTTGAAGCTTTGTATTGTTCACAGCATCCTTCCCTCAGACATCCCTGGTAGATAATAGAGAATGAGCTTTTAGGTCAGCACATACATGAAGAAAGTCTCCTTGCTCTGTCCTTCTACCTCTTTATGAAACTTTTGGAACTGAACTTCAGACTGTTATCCTTCCTGACTAATTCAGGAGTTGGCAGACAGTTTAAAAGTTACTGGAGGATTTCATAGACAGACCTATAATCCTACAACAGTGTGACCTTCTTAACCCAATTTCTGCAGGAACTGAAGCTGAAAAAAAAAGAAACTCAAAGACATTTCCAAATTTCCCGTAGGAAAAATTACCTTTTATGCTGATCCTAATTAAGACCATTAACTCAGGTGAAAAATTCTTCGAACTAGCTTGTCTGTTTTGAGGGTATGATCATAGTGAACCTTCAAATTCTAGAAATGGCCCTGCTCCAGCAAAGCACTTGAGCATGCTTAATCAGGTACCCCATTATACAGCATGCACATTATTACTGAATGAACTGTGTAAATGAAAGCTTTAAAATGCTTTGCATGAATAAAAATGCAGACGATTTTTCCCTGTGGGGATTCATCCCATGCAGGAGATATCTGCAGCTTTGCATTTTAATCAGTGAGTGTTCCTGTCCTGCTCACATTGAAGTCAGTGGCAAAACCCAACTGCTGAAGTGGAAGCAGGATCAGTGCAAAATACGAAAGGGGAGAATTTATTCCAAGTGGGTGTCTGAATGATGACCCATTTCTTGCAGGCTGCTGTTCACCATGCTACCAGAGATGACACTGCCATTAACATTTTACTATCCAGAAATCATACAGTGCGTAACATCCAGTTACCACTGTTGCATGTTTGCATTTTTTCAGGTTTATAGGGAAAGAGCCCCAGGGCAAAGCACAATTGATGAGATAATTGACTTCACAAGAGGACTATGAAAGAGTGGGCCAAATTCAGCTCTGACTTAAGTATTCCATCTCTGCTTATGTCTGAGATAATCTGATCTAGTCCATCTGCTGTCAGAGGAGTGGTGGCATAACAGCAGAGCTGTTCTGTGAGCGCTTTGTTCTCTACCTATCCAATATTCCGCTTGTTAGTAGGCTCCCAGGGAGATCTTCAGTGTGCACTGCTGAAAAAGATAACCTCATTGCTGGAGCCTGAAGTGGCTTTCATGATACCCTGCATTTGATTCTTGCCCCATGCAGTGTTTTCTTGGCTATGTCTGTGTTACTGGAAGTCTGTCTCTTGCCATCCTTCCATAGAACCAATTGCCTTTATGGGTTCTGCAGCGCGTCTGTGACTCTTTGCAGCTAGTGTAGCCCCAGGGTGCCTGGCAGTGTTTTAGGTGGTGAGCATGCTTGGCATACACTGTCCTGGCCTCACTGCCCTCATCCCAGCGTGAGAGTCTGGTCTTCTGAGCGCCCAGAAAATGTCCTTTGGAAATGATATGATGCCCTGTGTAGGGTATCGCACAAGATCTTTAGGGAGATCTTAAAATGCTCTGGTTCTCAGTTTTGTTCTCTGCAAGAATAATTCTTTCTTCACTGGGCAGTTTCAGAAGGCAAAATGTCTTAGTGATGAGAAGTGTTCAGGTACTCCAGGAAGCGTTTCTCCAGGTACATACATTTGTTGATGTCACTGGACATCTTACAGCTATGAGAAATACGATAGCAGAGTAATCAAGTGTGAATGTGCAGTAAGATGTGTATTAACTAAACTCAGAAAAGCAACATGGTCTTTGAAGTTAAAATATTTCTGGATATGTAATTGCCAAAGTAAACCACCAACCAAAGTATATTGAAAAGCCTGTTGTTTGAACTTTGGGGAGGGAAGCAGGTATTCCATTGATCAGGAGGTCCAAGAGGAGTCAGTTAATGTACATCAAAAGAGGTCAGAGTAGAGCTTTGTGTCTTCAGAGCACAGAGGTGTATGTAAATGTTTTCGTACCTAAATTTGGAGCTAGCTGTTGAAAATCTTCTGTGAAGGTCTTTACGTTATTGGTGGTTTGGCTGAAGCATGTTTTGGCCAATTAAATGGAGTTATTTTGTGCTGTCCTAATTGTAAGTTAGACAGGTGGTTGTGCATGAAACGTTTCATTTTCTCAGGGCTCTGTCTGACTTCAGATGGTACTATAGATACTGTCCTATACAAAGATAGAAGGTGATGTAAGGAAAAATGATGGATGCACTGGTGGGGGAGCTGAAGGGTGACATCACAGATCTGAATGGACTGAGGTGCTGTGAGGGTGGGTAAGAAAAAAATCTGCAAGAGTGATGAAGTCCCATTTTGTTAACCACACTCCAGCTTGGAGCTCACTCTTAGTTTTTGGTATTAAGCAAACCCAGTACTTGTTGCCATTACTGCCTAGCAGGTCTGCATTGTTAGGGAGATACTAAAACTATTGTTTCTTATTTGTGCAGCAGTTCTTAGAAGTACTTATATGCCCAAGGCAAGTGTACTTTGTCCCCACAAACAGAAAGCGACTGTTCAGAATGTTTTATTTTTATGTGTGTAATACCTAATGGTTTCAGTAATAAGTAGCTTATTACAGATTGACCCGATTCTCTTCCACACTTCCTAACTTTTAAATCACTTCTAATCAGAAATAAGTACACAACTGTGAGTGGAATGGGGTTGCTGTACTATGAAAAGAGCTCTTGAATCCCACAAGTTGTGTGTATGTGTGTTTGGTTTAGGGTTGGATTTTTTGTCTCTTTGCTGAGCTTGCTGGCAGCTAGTCTCTGGGGAAGGAAAGTGTAATTACAATGTGAAAGTGTTTTATGCTTTTCTCCTCTGGATTATGTTAGAAATACAAAACTGTAGTAGAGATTTTATGGAGTCATTAACAGGCAAACTGAGGAAGAGAATGAATTGATAGAACAGAGTGCATGCAGGGAGGATGGTGAGGTTTAAAAAGAAGAGTTGAGCAAATGGCATTTTTTCTGTGGACTTAAAAATCACCTAATAAAACACTGTTTTATTGCATAGGTGCACTAATAATTTCTGCGTTTAATTGTTACCCTGCATTTGCTTTTCAGGCAATTTTATAGAGTGTGTTCTCTAAGGTGGCTCATGAAAATCACCTTCACAGTCCATTTGTTTAAATTTGGCAGTGGACTTGAATGGAAGCTGACCACCTCTGTAGAGGATGCGGATTGCCAAAATCTATCACTTAAGTCTAATAATTCCCAGCAAAATGTGGAGAGTGGTTTATTTCTTCTTCACCAAGCTCATTATATTGGGCAATCTCTGGTTTTAGCTGTAGATTTTCCTTGCCCACAAAGGCCTCCAAGGAGCCCCGTTACTGATAACAACGTGTTACCAGTGTTACACATGGTGATTTACGAAGTGCAAGTCTGAAGCTATCTTATTATATGCTTTTAAATATATTTCCGTGATATCCTGCTCCTTTAACCTACATTGTCTGCTTGTTCATAGTCTTTTTGAACTGCACAGATTAGGCACACTGCCCCTCTCCTCACACCTAAGTAAAGGACCAACTAGAGCCAGGAAAGCACCTTGTGAGTTGTTCTAACTTGCTGTTAACCCCAGATAGTGAGCACCAGGAACTGTTGTCAAAGTCTCCCCATCAGACATCATTATGTATGAAAGGAAATTAACATCTCACTCTACTGACTCATTTTTAAAATCTATCCTTCTCTAAGCCAAGTGGCAATGTTCTCCAGTTAATCAAGGGAAGATCTACTTTGACACATGAGCCTTTTCCTGTCAAAGAGCGTTTTGCTTTTCATGTCACTTTTGTGACATCTGATCCTTTCGAATAAGGAAGGCAGGTTACTGACTATGGTGTAGAGTTGTCAGAGCATCCAAACAAGGCTTCTGTAAAAGCAGGGAACCAGTAGGTTCAAGAGAGTGCCAGAGAGGAGAGGATGAAAAGCAGTTTAGCAATAGCAGCAGCATTCTAGGTCAAATGGACTTTGAAGAGGTCAGAGAGGCTTTTTCAGTCATTGAAGAAAGGATTGTGGGAAAGAAATGGGGATAATAAAGTCCAATATGTTAATCTTCCCTGTCTGAAAATCTGTGTGGCATTAGTTCAGAAATTTTTCTTTGCTTTTTTGGCAGGTGGTAAAAATAAGGTCTGAAATGGGAGAGGGTGGCAAACGTTTACTTGAAGTGGTAGTTTCCTCTGATGAGTCTTTGAAGAGCCAGCAGTCTGATCTAGTGCTGTTTAGAGAGAGAGACTTCACAGTAACTTTCAGCATAGGTTTGAAAGGAAGATCAAACATTGGTGCACAGACCTTCACAGTTGCTTGTACATGGAAAATACAATGGAGGGACTGGAATATTTACTCTTCAGTTCTCACTCCCTGGCTTGATCCTATCTTGTACTGCCTTTGCCAAAAAAGCTTTTGTAAAAGTTACAATACTTTCGTGTTGCGATACCAACTAACAGCAGACAGGTTTAACCTCAAGGGAAGAGCTTAACTACCTCAAATTTGTGAGGCAGGTTAAATGAGTCCACATTGTATTTATTTTTCAATCGTAGGAGAGGTCGATCTAGGTTAACTTAAATTAACTGTGATTAGATTGGGATCAAATGTGGAAATGCTGAAGGATCACAGGGTACTTCTAATAATACGTACCTTTCTGATGATATGTCTAGTGAGATGTCTTGTAATTTTTGTTATTGGCTGGCATGTAAAGGAGTGGATTTACTTCTGTTTGCAGGTTTTGTGCAATAAGAATGACTGCAATTAAAGAACTTGTTGGAAAACATGAGCATTGGGCATAAGACTAGGAAAGACTGAGAGCAGCTCTTTAGGTGAGAAGTGGCAGTCACATGCAGGACTGCATGAGTCAGCAGCATGCCCTAATGGTGATGAAGCACTAACCACAGACTAGGACGCACTAGCAAGAACATAACCAGCAGATCAAAGGAAGTGATTAGTCCTCTTTACTTGGCTGCCATGAAGCCACATCTGTTTCCATTGTCCAAAACTGGGTTCAGTTTTGAGTTCTGTGGAACAAGACACTGAAAAAACAGAGCAGGGGCAGCAGAGTCTGGCAGAAGGCATCGAAGATGCATGTGAAGGTGCTGAGACAAGAGGGTTTGTTCAGCCTGCAGAAGGGAAGGGTAAGGAGAATTTGAATGCTGTCTTGCCTCTGAAGGAAAAGGAAGAGCGAGCCAGACTCTTCTCTGAGATACACTGCAAAAGGATAAGACTGCAACAGTGACAAGTTATAGCTAGAAAATTTTCAATTTAGCATAAAAAAAAGTTCTTTATGGGGAGAAGCATTGCATTAAACATTGCCCAGGGAATGATTGATGATTTCCCAGAGTGGCTGTGGAGTCTCCATGCTTGCAGATTTTCAAAACTCAGCTGCTCAAGGACCTGAGCAACCTCATATAAGCTGGAAGTTAGTCTTGCTTTGAGGAGGACGTTGAACTAGGTGACCTCCAGAGGTTCTTTCCAAATTAAATTATTCTGTGATTCTATGACCTAAATGAGCTGAGCCAACATTAAGCTGCTCTACATCCTCATTTTGGAGGAGGGCTGGAGCTGCACAGCATGATTCCTCACCTCAGCATTTCCTGGCCTCACCTTAGTTTCTGCAACGCTGTAACAGGAGTTGGGAGAGAATCCTTGGAGCTCAATCCATTACCCCACTCCCCCCATGTTATTGTTAATGTATAACAGTGGTCATTTATTGTCTCTTGTTTCTTTTAATTAAAAAGAAAGTGTGCATGTATGCTAAGAAGCATATTGGATTAAAATGTTATAAATAGAAGTCTGCCCATTCTGTCTTGTGCTTTAACTGCTCACTGAATGTTTTTTAACACCTATTTCTATATACAAGTTTTTTATCAATGAGCAAAATGAGTAAAATGTAACCAGAACACATCATACCTGTGTGAAAACTCTTAACCTAATCCTGTGTTGTTCGTTTTCCTTATCTGTGTTAGTCATTGCCATAAGAAATGTTTTCTTTTCCCATTTTTTTCCACCAGCCTTCTTCCAAGCGTATAAAAAAATGTACACTTCTTAAATTCTGGTCTTTTGTGATGGTCTCACTTTTTACTGCCAGTACAAATAATTAGAGCACAGTTTCTTTCTCTTGCTAGACATTTTAAGTACTGTCAGTGAAATAATTATGTTGTAATTCGGGGATCATAATAATGAATATTTTTTAACATCATGAAGCTTGTAATATTTTTTACAACTGCATTGTAATAGACCATTTGAACTACAGCAAGGCAATTGCAGTCCATGAAAAGAAAGTTTTCTGGCAGTGGAACAAGTAATGAAAGAAATTGGAAAATAATTACCAACCTCTTAGCAAGAACTCACAAGAATCAGAGGAACTCAGCATCTCTGAAACCATTACAAAGTTCAGATTATTCACCACGTAGAGGTTAAATCAACTGTCACCTCTTTAAAAATGCTTTTGTATATACTGCTTCTGTCATTATTGAATGTGACAGTAAACCACCAGCAGTGCTGTAAAAGCAGAAGGTCACAGCACTTAGCAAACAATTACAGTCTGAGAAGACTTAACGCCCAATGACCATCGGACTGGGAGAGAATCATGGCTTGGGCGTCGGTGATGGACTTTCTAAGTCTTGGTAGGATATCTTTTGAACTCTTAGGTATGATTCTAATCTCATTCAAAGTCAGTGGTGGTTATTTTCATAGTAGTAATCAAAGTGAGTATTTTACCCATGGTAGTCTTCACCTACTGAATTAAATCTTCATTTCTGAAAGTGCTGATTAGCATTTAAACCAGGTGAGGTTTATCTCTCTTCATCATTGGCATTCTGTATGAGTAATGTATACATATATGTGATATCAAACTGCACAAGTGCAGATATGGCTCCTCCAAACTCAGAGTTCAGTGTTTTCCTAATTACTTACAGCCTATTGAGATTAAAGTGACAAGATCTCTTTTGTGTTAAACAAGAAGCTCACATTCTTTACTGATGAGCTACTCTCCTCTTTCCCTCTTGATGATCAGGGGCAACATTCTTGCAAACAGACATCCCAGTCCAGTCCACCCCCCTGCTCCCCGTCCCCCACCCCCGAAAGAGAGCCTTTGTAACTTGTGGTTGACCTAATTGTGCAGCGACAGCACTGCTGCTGTGAAGCAGGGGAGGTCCTCGGTATGGCACTCCTTTGGGCTTTGCACGGTCTGCAGCCTGGAGCAGGACACGGGTAACCAGCAGTGCAGGGCACTGAGGGACACTTTCCAATCTCACTTGTGGGTGAGATGTCCCACAGAGATTTCAGTATGACTCGGAGACCACGGGCTAAGTTCTACACCCTTTCCAATATCACACCCCACCTGAAGCCAGTGAACGGGGTCACATGTTACTGAAAAAAACATCTTGGCGTTGTTACGTGTTTGGAAGCACAGACAGTCTTCTGAGGTACAGAAGTGCTTCAGTAATACATTATCTCTGGCAATTGTTATTTGTATGTCGAATCTTGAAGTAATTGCTGAATGTTCTGGCTTAACCTGTGTACGTCTGCATGAGGCCTTGAAGATCAGAGCCCATACTGAAGTTGTCTTAGTGTCATGACAGAGAAGAGAGAAACAGATGTTGAGATTTTTCTTTATTCAACCAACAAATAACCTCAGTAGCTGCCATCATTGTGAGCACACTGTGCTTGGTGTGTAGCAGTTTTCTGCGTGTGCATTCCCCCTGAGAAAAAACATGCAAAAATCACAGGGCAGTATCACATCTACTCTTGTGCATTACTCAGTTCTTTGTGTCAACTAGGACATTTTAAAAGGTATTTTCTGACTCCTGGAGTTAAGACCACTCAGTAAAGTTGAGGTAGGCTTCTTTTATGTCACCTATCATTACCCAGTAATGCCCATCCATCTTCAGTTTGCACCAGTGGGGACTTAATCAAGCGTGTAGAAGGAAGAATAGATTCTTACTTACTTCATCCATCCGAGGATGGTTCAGCTTTAAAACAGGGGTGGTTTAGTGCTGCCTTTAGCTGAAACAAGGTTGTTAACATGACACAGAACCGTAGCAGTCGTGTTTTATGTGTGTGCTTTCATGTTCAGACAAGTAGTAGTGGCAATCAAAATGGTTTGCTTCAGCCAGCAACTTTGTTCAGTGCCGTGTGTGTTAACTGTGTTTAAAATTAATGGATCTTCTCAGTGAAGATAAAAGATTAGAGAAGTGCTTTGACAAAGGCCTTGATAGGCTTGAAGAAAGGGTGACATTTTGGTTTTGCTTGAGCAAAGGGAATTTAGTCATTGAATAGAAAGCTAGTACTACCATCTTCTGTAGTACCATGCTTCAGGACAAAACTGCTGTTGAATGAGGAGGTTCTTAGGCTGGACTGGATGATTCAGCTTCTGAGATGCAGATGTAATGGATCAATTCACACGTGGACCCTGATAATAAGAGAACTGGGTTTTGTTTTGTTGTCAGTATGTGGGAAGAATGGGCTGGGGGATGGAGATCCTCCCATAAAGTAGCTTGCTGAATCACATCAGGGAGAGACTCAGGTGTTGTTACTACAGTAGATAGGTAAAGCTGTGTGTAAAAAGGGTATAAATCCCTGAGCAGAAAGATGCAGGAAACAGTTGCAGGCAGGCAAGAAGAGGATGAGGAAATGAGAGAGACGGCTAGGGAGGAAAAGCCTGCCATCCTCATGTCAGGAACTGGAAGTGGGTACTTTGTTATAAATTGCTGTGCCAGCTATAGGGTGGAGGTCATTTATGGCATCCTGGTGACAACAGATGTGGCCTGTGTTATATAGAGGTCTCTTTGCATCAAAGTATACTGCATTGTGCATTACTTCAAAATCTTCCCGTGTGCTTCCACTCTTAAACTTCCACTCTTTAAGTTGATTTCTTTGCCATCCGACATTGTTCTGTTTTTTTACATACTGTAACTTTCACTGATGCTTTAGTAGTGGGTGGTTACTGGGGTTTTTGTTAGTTTGAAAGCCAGGCAGGCCATATACATTTACCTGTTTGTTTATGGTCTGTTTTTGTGGGGCTTTATTATTTGCTGTTTAACATCAAATTACTCATATTTCTCATTGATGTTGGTGTTTTCCTAAATGTAGTTTCTGTCATGAGCATAGTCTAATGCATTCAGTGACACATACTTAGTTCCTGTAATTGCCATTTCTAGACAGAATGATCTCTTGGATTAAATCTGGAACCTAGAGCTAATGTTGTAGAAAATAAGGTCAAAGAAATCAAGTAATATTACTTCCAAAGTTGCAATGGAGTCTTTGGATCATCTTCCATCATAAATATAGATGCTTGACAGCACTTAGAACTTTAATCATGATTTGTAACCCTCTGAATTTTATTGCTTCTGCTGTCAGAAATCAATTTCAGTACTTAATGGCATCTTGTAACCTCAGTCAAGGAGAATGTTGGGTTGATTTTTATTTTAGCTTTACTCAAAGCTTCACTGCTAAGCTACACCCATACAAAATTATGATACTTTTTGACAAAGTTGTTTTCGGTTCTCTGACTGTAAAGAAAATACTTCCATGTATACAACATAATACAGTAGCATTTCTCTTTGTTGATCATTTTTATTGAGCTGTAGCTTTATGTATGCTTCAAAAAGTTGTAGATTCTGACCCTAAAAAAAAAAGAAAAGTGTATGCTTAATCTTAGTCATGCTTGTAGACCTGGGACTTCTCGTATAATTAACATCTACTGCAAGTGTCTGCAGGATCAGACCATAAACTATTACTTAATCTTCCTTTTGCATACTGAGGTTGACGAAGAGAATGCGGCACACTTACAATTCCAAATAAAACATTTAGATTAGTCTTTATTCATTCCTTTGATCAAAAGAAGTGTGATTAGGCTTGATTCTGTCTTTAGTCACCCAATAATTTCAGTTACTGAAATTATTGACCTTGTTGGGAGTTCCCCAGTAATGGCATAATTGCAGGATGGAGTCTAGAGTTGTACGTTTCTTAAGGGAAAGAACAAAATTGTATTTTTCACCCCCAAAAGAACCCCAAACAAACAAACCCCCAAGTAGTTTATAGGAATCAAATTAAAAGAGTACAAAAAATTGTACTGTGTCTGATCTTCTCTGAAAATTTGCAAGTCTAACGGGGTTAAACATGCACAGGGCATATCTCTTGATCTCCTTTATAAATGGCTAAATATTGGAAAAGGTTCTGCTTTAATCGTGGTAGTGTCTACTTTTCTCTGCACTTCCGAGTGGATTTGATATGATGCTTTGAAAAAGAGACGTTTGTTATTCTCGCACTTAACACAGGAAATTGAAAGGTAGTAAAATAAAGTGACACCTAGTGGGCCAGCATTAAACCTAGTGTACCAGTACAGTGTCCTGACGGAGAAATGCTGCCCATTTTTACTTGTGCGTAGAATTCTTACTGGAAATGTCATGATCTGTTTGGCAGCATGGAAAAGGGATAGTGAGATTATGTTGTCAGAAGCAGTAACAGGAGTAATGTCTTGCAACTCATCATTTAAACTTTGGTCAAAGTCCCCAAGAAACTGTCCCTGGAAAGTTGTTTCTTCATAGAAGTAACACAGAAGTAATTTGCTATGAAAGTCACAAAACCCAAACTCCCCAGGACAGGCATAGCAAACCGCCTTTCTAAAAGCAGAGGACAAAATTTTTGTCCTTTTTCAAATCATCTTTATCCTATATACAAATATCGAGCTCCATCCTGCTATTTTTAATGCATTTCATGTGTTTTTTTCCAGTTACAAAGGAATAGCTCTCTGTGTTTGATTTATATACTGATGACTTTCAGCTAACTTTCCTTGCTATATTTCATTTAGAGAGCCTGCTGCCTGCACATGATAATGTTTATGTAGTGGATGACACGGTTCTGGAGCTGTCAGAGGTGGAAGAAACAGCATCAGAAAGCAGCTGTTTTGCATCTGAAGATACGACAGAAGACTCGGGTGTTGTGAGCTCCCCATCTGACATTGTGTCTTTGGATTCACAAAATGACAGTATGAAGCCAAGAGACATCAAGCTTATCAATGGCTACATGGACTCAGCTGAGACAGATGCAATGTATGGCACAGAGATGTACTCTGCAAAGAATGTCTACTGCAATAGTGTGGAATCCAACAGTGCTCCACAGAGGTAAAAATTTATTTGCAGCCAGCTCTTGGAAAATATCTTGCATGTCCTCCTTGTAGGGAATCATTTAAGAAAACCAACTTCTGCTTTCTTGTGCTCTTTCATAAACCAGTACCAATGCCAAGTGACTCCTCCCAGTGAAAAGCTCACTGCCAAATCCCCTCCAGTGACATACTTGTAGCAACAGGCAAAGGTCACTTTTTTGTTTGAACTTGTAGTTACATTTCTTGCAAAAGACCTCTGCCTGCCACAGTTGATTTCTCCAAGAAGTCTGAAATAATTTTGTTACAGTTTGGTTTATTTTCTAGTTCTGATAGCATATGAAGTGCTTACAATGTTACATTGATCTAGAAAAATTACATACAAGTTGTAAAATGGAAAAATTATGAAATGGAAAAATTCAAGCCACCAAAAGCCAGGTGGAAAAGGATTGTATTCAATGAACTTCAGGGACTGGTTTGTGGGTGTGTGCATGCATACATATGTTCACCTAATGCTAACCTCCACTGGCGTTATACCTTGGGGGTCTTTTTCAGCATATTTCCTTCTTTTTTTTTTTTCTTTTTTTGCATAAACAAACATTTTCCTGCAGTTTTTGCAAGAAAATATGAGAACCTGGAATTTAACTAGAAACTGCCTTCAAGCACAAGTGACTCTGACACTGTTTGTTTGCCAAAACTCACATAGTTGGTGGCAGGGCTGCAAAGGGAACCCAAAATTTATAGGACTTTGCAAATACAAACTGGCCAAATAGGAAACTGTGCCTCCAGCAAGGAGGGTGGCCTGGTAATACTGACAGGGATCCGCTCTGTGTGATGCTGCAGAGTCATGGGACAGGGGCCAGAAATTCCTCTGAATTCTCAGTTGACACAAAGTCTGTGCTTTCTGGTCTCTCTCCATTCAGCTGCTAATCTGTAGCCCCTTCATAAGAGCATGTATCATGACCTAGTTATTTCCTTCCACACATTTCTGAGGGAGAACTCCATCTTGGATCATGCATTGGGTGATAAATTAGGCCAGCGTTCATATTTTAATCTAATGGAATGATCTCAGGGTTTTTCTTTATCCATCAATATCAATGGGGACAAGGTCAAGCCTCACTTAGGTACTTGCTCAACAATACATTTTTCTTGTGGTTTGTCCTTTAACAGTTTCTTAGGTCCTGATGCAGTGTCTGTTTGGAGAATTTGATAGGCTAGTGTAGGAACTGCAATTAACATTCCAGACCTGATCCAGAAAAGCAACCCATTAATTTAAATGGACTTAGATTGGGCCTTGTAAGATAACTAAGCAATCCCTACTTTCCTCAAAATGCAGGATCTAACCTGGTGAGGAAAGCACACATGCACATTAGTGGGGGGTGGGGGGGTGTGCGGCCAGGGGAAAATTTACCCTGATGTTGAGCAAAGACATAAAAGTAAAGCCCTGTAAGAACAATACTAATCAATGAAAAATACTTTGGACCTTTTCTGCTCTTTCAATCAAATGGAAGATTGACCACAGGTCATTGTAGCACACTCCCGCTTGGAAGTCAGTATTCTCTCCTTCGGTCACTTCAGCCAAAGATACATATTCTGTGTGTTACACTGAGATTTACCTTTGCCACACAAACACACAAAGTTTTCAGTAGTTGGAAAGCGTGCACATAGAAGAAACAACAGGACATTTCACAAGCTGGCTGGCAGCACTGCTGCTCAGGGGTCTTCCTGAGCCAAAGGAGTTGAAGCTGGAAGGACAGCGTGATGTACTGCCCAGCACGGTCAGGCAGGTGACCGTTCCCCCCTGCTCAGCTGCTGGGAGGCTAGTGCGGTAGTACCATGTCCAGTCTTGGGTCCCCAATTCAAGAGAGAGATTGGCAAACTGGAGAGGGTCCAGAGGAGAGCCACTAAGAGGGCTGGGGCACTGGAGTACATGAAGTGCAAGGGGGAGAGGAGGCAGCTGGATTGTTGACCTTGCAAAAGTGATGCACATCAAGAGGGACTGACCGCAGTCTTTCCCTGAACAAAAGAAGGACTATTGAGGCTTTTTAGGGATACGTAGTGAAAGGACAAGAGGCAGCCGTCACCAGCTGCTTTTAAAGGAAATAAAAATTGCCTATGAGGAGGAAATTCCTAGAAATGGGAGTGGTTAAGCAATGGAAGAGGTTTCCCAGAGAGGTCAAGGAATCTCCATGCCTGGAGGTTCTCAGAACTCAGCCAGGCAAAGCCTTGGGCAGCCTGGGCTGGCTTTGAAATTAGCGCTGCTTGGAGCAGGAGGTTGGGCTAGGCTTCCAACTTAATCTTTTCTGTGATTTTGGCATACTAAATATTCTGTATCTATCTAATATGTCCCTAATTTAGAAAGAGTACCTTTAGACTGAAATAGGAGACAATTGTTGTTTGGGGACTTCAGTATTTTGCATAAATTCTATTTATTTTTTAGGCTCCGGGACAGCAAAGTCACTTCACATCAACTTTAGGGTCCAGCAGAAAATTAATGTTTATTATTTATTTTAATCTTATGTCAGCAGCCGCTTAGACTGCCACAGCAGCAGTGCTGATAGTAATTATCTTTTAAACTTCCATGCTCTAAATATGCCAGTAGAATTTGAAGGTAAATCCAGTTCCACTCCTAACTTTCGTTTATAAACAAACCGGCTTTGAAAATTGTGCTCATCTAAATCCTTCTGAGGTCAACTTGCTAAGTTTTCAAAAGCCACTTCCTAAGTGCAGAGGGAAGGAAAAAAATAAGGAGTTTTTTTAAACCTATTTGAATGAAATTCTTGTTTTAGCAGGATGTAAATCAGTTATGAGTACAATTTTAAGTACAGCCAGATTTGGAGAGCACCATCAGTTTCTGCTTCCACTGTCAGAACAGCTGCCATCCCACTGAAAGTCTGTTGGGAGCCCTGCAGGTCTTGTGATGAACGGGCTACTTTGAGGACAAACCAGCCTCCTAAATCCCCAGACATGTCAAAATACAGTTCATGTGAATAATTGATACCAAGCTATACAGAGTTTGAAGTATGTTTCATAAGCTACAAAACTTAAAAGAAAATTTCACATGGATGTTATTAATTCCTCTCTGTCTTATTCTAGTCTGTGTACCAAGATTGAACTCAATTCTAAAAGGAAGATCAAAACAAAGAAATTGGGAAAACATGTCACTACTGTAAAGTAGCAGTGGTTAGCAGCAGTGAATTGGAGTCTTCCTTGAGTCTGAGCTCCACTGAAGCCAGAGATTTTATTTAGTGACTAATTTGGACAAGGCTTGGGAAAAAAAGGTTAATAAGAATAATGGAAATATTTAGCCTGCCATGTTAAATTGTAAAGCTGACTAAAACTTGAGCTTTTCACCCAGTGAAATAAATAATTCCTAGGAATTCATAATGCTGTATACTAAAATCATTTTGTACTCTGTGGGCTGTGAAAAAAAGTGGAAGCAAATTACATTTGGAGCATGAAGGGCTATAAAGTCTGAAGTGATATTTTGCACGTGCACTGTGAAGAACTGCAGTGAAGAGCAGAATCAAGTCCACAGTTCTTAGGTTTGGTCCAGAGGCTTAGCTTGTGCTCCAAGAGATCAAGGGTATTTTGCCATGTTGCTTACTTTGGATAATTGTATGTTTAGTTTAAGTTAATTTTCCTTAGACTTTCTGGAATTGTTTACTGGGTGACCTGGGTGGTCTATGTGTAGCTGAAACGCCTGATAGCATTGAATATCCCAGCAGGGTCTGCACCTCATCTGCTGCTGAAGTCAAAGAAAGTTGTGAGCATTCAAGGATACGGTCTTGACATGCAATAGGTTTGTCTGTACATAGCGGCATAATAATACAGCTGGGTCAGAAATGGATGTACCGTGGGCTTTGCACACACGGTAATGACAACCATGCAGAACTTAAATCTAATGCAGTTTCCAGAGCACACAAACAGAAATTTTTAAAAGAAGGTCCCTGGAATCCAGGGTTTCCAAGCTGTGATCTTTCCTCTATGGTTTGGTTTTGTTTTGAGATTTTTGTTCAAGCAATCTTAATCCAAATACACATGTTAATTAGCATGTAGAATATAAAATCAAATGTCAAAACAGCCTAGTTCTACCCGTGGCTCTGCCTCTAACCTGTTAAACCAACTATGTCTCTCCACCTCTGATACCCCTTCAGCCACTGACGTGTTTTTTTATGGTAGAAAACATAACGCAGCTTTGTATCTCACGATACGTTTGTACAGTGCCTGGTGGAGCAGAATCCAGACCTCAGCTGGAGGCGCCAGGGGCTAACCCCATATAAATAATTGACTACATGCAATGTTTGGCTGTGAATGTTTTAATATTAACTGCTGACCCTCAACATTGTACTACATAGTTCTCTTTCTTCATATCCTTCCTTACAGTTGATTTCTTTGTGTTATGTATCTGTTCACCAAATTTTAATATATAGTGTTAAATGAGTAACAAGAAAACCACAGAGAAGCTGAAATGTTGCTTAGGTAGCAGTAAGTACATCTCATGATCTCACTGTGTTGCAACTCTGTCCTCCCATACCCCCTTCTTTCCCATCCCTTGTGTGGTGTCATCACGCAAGCTCCTAGGGGCAAGGATCAGACAATTTTATATGCCTATAAAGCATCATGCACACCTACTGTCTGGAGCTTTATAAATAATTACACATTAAAAATTATGTTAAAATAATATTATGAGGGATGCTAGGTCATGCGCTCAAAGTTAGGTAACATTAATATTAAGGCTGTCTGTGTAACCTTAGATTGCCCCCTTTAACCTTAATCCCCCCCCCCCCCTTTTGTGCACTATGTTAAGGTCTCTAGTTAAAGTGATTATAGTCTGTTTTGTGTTACTTTCTTTCTAACTTGCAGAGCTCAGTTAATAAAGCAGGTATACCACCGTTCACTCTCAGTTCAAATTCTTTTCTGGAGACAGGACTATTTAATTTCCTTTTGCTCTTTTTATCTTGCTCATCACACTAGTATCCGTGTGCCATGCAGCCTTAAATTCATTTCTCTGTACAGTACTCACGTGAGATGAAAAGGTGACATTATCCTATTTTAGAGAAGGAGAGCTGATGCGCAGAGTCAGGGCAGACTAGTGACCAGTTAGACCACACAGGACCCCTTTTTTTCAGAGGACTAAGCATTAAATAGTATTTCATGTATCAAAATGCAGCTCTCCTTCTCATCCGAACTCTGTTCTTGGAACACATTTAACAATTTTGACTGAAATAAAATAATAGTTATGGGCATGATATAAATTGTTGCATTTGGACTGCTACCTACCAAAGATGTGTAACTTCTCAAAGCTATAAGCAATTGAAATCAGGGTTTTAGAAAGAGTCTTAAGAGTGAGTGGTTCCACCAGCCTCTCTCAGACCAGGAAAAAGACTAAAACACAAAACTTCTTTTTAATTCTGAAAAGTTTTTAAATGTATTAAAATATTTTGAAAATAGAAGTATTTTAAATGTAAAGGGAACTTGGCAGTTATAAAGCTAAATAAATGCAGACTTGTCTGAGACAGAAAGATAAAATACCTTCCAAAGGTCTGAAACGGATTTTCTTCTTCCTAGAGTTTCTGTTTCAGTAGCCATGAGAGAGGAATATTTTTTCACGTACAGCTAGTGGAAGAGATAGGGTGGGGGTGGGGGAACCTTTCTCAGATCAGTTCAAGCTGTGGGTCTGGACAGGGATAATCCCATTTCCTCCCTTTCTCTCGGAAGAATTTGTTACCTTTGGCTCTGGTTGGGGTAGTTGAAGCTATTGGAAGCAGAAGAGTCCTCTTCATTATCAGCCTGAGAAATACTTGCTGTTTGCTACAAAACCGTTAGGGTTTTGATGAGTTGGCTTAAAACAAAAGCTTGAAAGGATAGGGGGTGGGTGAACTTGTTCTGCTTAATTTTCAGTGTATGCCAATTCAAATGTTACAAGATTTTGTTTTTCACTTAGGAAGGAGAAGTCACTAGCTGGAGAGAATTCAGCATTGAAGCTGGTCGGAGGAAATAAAAAATGTCATAGTGAGTGGCAGAAGGCAGGCAGGAAGGAAAGAGGAAAACTGTAATGAAAAATAGCAGCGTATGTATGTATTATATATATATCTCTGTGGACAAACATGTTCTATGTAATTACATGTCACTTGTAACTATCTCTGAGAAATATGGGAAAGTGTTATTCTGTTATTTCTCTGTAGGATAGGTTTTATTTTAGCTGTGTAGGCATGTGTTTTACTGTTTTGAAAACAGAAATGTAGTTTTAAGGGGAGGAAGGTAAAGAAAGGGTTAAAGTGACAGGGAGAACTTCAGGGATGAAAAATTACTTAATTAAGACCCAGATGTCTGACAGATTTGCAAGCCTCTGCTTCTTACATAGTTTTGCTAATTTCCTTCCTTATCTCTGGCTTTCCCTTTCCCCTTGTTCCAGAAAACTCTTTACATTTGGATACTTGCATGCACTTTTTTTGCTGGCAGATCTTCAAGGAGGGAAGATACTAATGATACTATGGTTAAGTAATAGATATTCACAGTTGTTATAGAGCAAGATTCCAGATTAGTCTCTCTGTTAAAGTCATCCACTGGTAAAATTACGTGTCCTTTGGAGCTGTAGAGTATTTTACATGTTAGGAAGCAGTCTGGGTTGCTAAAGGTGTAGTGCTGGCTTCTGGGAGAGAAAGGCTCTGATCCTTGCTCTGTTTCTTATTTTTCTGTGTAAACCAAGAGAAGTTATTTAACCTTATGTGCCATCTTCTAACTTGCACAGGTGATGTGGCTGTATTAAGATTTAAGTCATGCTAGTCCACTTTTCCTGACTATTTCTGGCAATGCTGTCTGCCTGCGGACTTTCCCGTTAAGAAGCTGTTGCCAGAGGCCTGTGCAAGGAGGAGGGAGCAGGGGCATGCTTCCAGCTGTATAGCAACTACAAGCTGCTGCTTATGCAGCAGGACCCTGGAACCAACATATGTCAAGGGACTCTGGAAGCTTAAATCACCCTGGTATGTAACAAGCTTAGAGGTTTCTAGCATTAAAACACAAAATTATACCAAGCAAAAGCATTTTCATTTCCTTTCTGTTTAGATTTTTGACCAGTAACCATGGAGGAGGACTTTAAAAGTATGATAAACCCAGCTGCTGCGGAAAAATTACTTTATTTTCCTCCTCATCTGTATTTACAAGTTCTTGTTTTTAATTGGGTAGTATTATATCTGAAGGCACTACTGGACCTGCGTATTCTAGGATTGGAAAATAGTTTAATTCAATCTCTGATGATTGTTACTCAGCACAGATATAAGTGCAGGCTAAAGACCTTTGTAAGTTTGATGCAATCTCACAGGAACAGAAACAGAACAAAACTAAAAAACTTAGAATGGAAATTATACCTGTACCTTGCTCTCAAAAAGTATGTGCAGGGGTTTTTTTATCACTCATTGAAGAACATAAAAAGCAAGGTTATCTGGCATTCGGCAGAACATGGCAATGTGCTTTTTCCTTTTCAGAGTTGCCTGCCACTTTCAGAAGTCTTGCGTCAAAGTCAGGTGATAACTTTGCTATCTAACCAGTCCTAAGTTGGTTGCTCGGTCTACAGATTTTGCATTTTAACAGGCTTTGGTCATTCAAACATTAAAACTTTATGCTCAAGATCACAAGAGGTGGAGGAAATGGAAGATACCACTGTTCAGGTCATAGCTTAGGTGACCAGGAGGTCCACCACTTACACTGTCTGCTCTTCTGCTGCTGTTATATTCCTTCACTGGAAGGAAACAGAAAATAGAAAAAAGTCATCTAGCCTAAGAAATGCAAATAATAGAAAAGCGATCCTTAAGATTGTGTAAACTATTGTTTTATCTAGAAAACAGTTACCTCCACTTCTGAAGAGTACTTTGCTGCATCAGTCACAAAAACAAATATATAAACACCTTGAGTTTACTTAATGCCATTTTTCTAGCTTGGTTGAATAGAAAGTTGTATTTATAAAGCTTCACCCATACTTTCTACAACTTGAAATCGTTCAGCATCAATCTCTTCTTTAACACCCGCCTTGATATGTACCCAGGGTAGAAGCATTTCTCTTCCCAGCATTTGTGTAAGAGAATATTGTGGCTTCATTGTGAAGAGGACAAATTTGGATACATACAGACGGGTTAATGTCATTTCCCAGTATCAGACTGAGAAGACTATCAGAGCTGGGAAAGGAGCCCAGGTGCTCCAAAGCTCAGCCTGTTGTAAGCATATCAGCTTTCCGTGTCAGTCAGTCCCTGCTAGCTGCCTAAGACACGTGTGAGAAGCTGAATGTTCTCTGTGTCCATTGAACTGTGTCTTAGCAGTCACTCCGTCCCTGTGTGTGCCGCTGCACAGTGTGCCTGTCTGGATTTGACTCTGTTATTTGCAATGGCTTTGTCTTCCTTCCCCAGCTAGTAAGAAATTCACAGGAGCCGTGTTCTTAAGTCTTTGGATATAGCAAGTGTAGTGCAAAATGAGTGAGACTTTCGGGTGGCATTCAGTTAACCTGAGAGATGTCTGCTCCCATTTCTTCTTGCCTGCTGCCACTCTGGCAGGATAGGGGTCTCCCCATCTTCCATATTATGTCTACCAGCCCCAAACAGATGTTTTAAATATCCTACAGTATTTCAAATGGCACCAGGTGCCCAAGTTTAGACAACCAATTGTCTTCCTCAGTCCCTTCTTTGCAGTTTACATAGGTCTGTGTTGTATTTAAGCAGTTAAAAGTGGGATTTGTGGTCTTTACCTCTGGTGCCATACATGAGGCTCACCAGAAGTCCTGGGAAGTGCTCAGAGACTCGGCTAAGTTTTATCATGTGCAGACCCCCAGGTGAAGTTGCTCAAACTATAACAAAACGGCAAATCCATTGCCTTAACACTGGTTTGGGTTTCTTTTTTATGCAGCATTTCCTGCTAGGTTTATCAGAGAATTTTCTCTCTTTCTTAGAATGTAAACTTTCTCATAAATGTCCATCTCCCATGACATTAATTTGATGAAATGCTGCTCTAAGTTTCATTTTGTCTCCAACTGCGCAAATGACTTCTGAGGAGTAATTATGTGTGGTATCCTGAGCTCAGTGGAACACTAAAGGCTGTAGTTTAGCAGTCTCTTTGCTCCATTCTGTGCTCTTGCACAAATCTCTGCTAATCTACATAAGTAATAGGTGTGCAGGCTTCCAGGAACCATGCACGTTTTCCATTTTGAGCTTGGGCTAAATGCTCACCAGTGCTGTATTTTTAGTGCCTCACATTTCACCAGAAAGGCAGCATAAAGGTTATCAAGTTCTTCTCTTAAGTCAAAAAAAGCGTGTGTGAGAAAATACCACTGGTAATGTTTATCCAGAATGTAAAACATGGTATTGGAATATGTCATATTTTTCTTGGATTCTGGCCAAAACAGAGCTGTCAACAAAAGAAAAGTGTATAGGGTTAGAAGGGAGGAAGGCTATGCAAAAGAAATCAGAAGGCCCTTTTGTTTTCCTTTCCCAAATACTGTTGTGAGAAAGAGTCATCTTAGGCATATTTATAAATCATGTGAGCTACTGGAAACTACCAGACCATCGCCTTACAAAACACATATCACATTTTATATTCCTGATACTAAGAATTTTTTTAAAAACCTTGTGATTAATCTATACCTTCTGGCTTGCTTTATAGGTGAGTTTGGAGATGAATTGAACAATAGCTCTTTTAGGAATTTGGAAATGCAAAAGAAAAAGGCTGTTTCTTCTGAAGCTCCCTCTGTAAGAGCAAATAGGAATCCTTTCATTTTCACTGCATTGTTCTCTTTCCTTCAGAAAAATTCTGTGAATTGAATATTCATTATCCTCGTTGTCTAGATAAGGAGATTGAAACAGAGATTGGGAGGCAAATGATGTATAGTCACTGCATAAGTGCACAGAGGATAATGAAAGAGTCCTCTGCTGACTATTGTGCCCATCAAGGAGAAGGTAATTTTGCTGTAAGGAGTCATTGAAAAGTTTGGATAGATTGACGTCAGAAAAGGGCTGGTCAGTGCAGTGAACCTACTCTGTGTATTTGGAGCCCAGAAATCCTTGTTCCAGTCCCAAATATGTTTTCCCAGATAAATTGCCCATAAAATTCTCAAGACGATAGTTCCTGTTATTTCCTGGAGAAAACCCAGCAGGAGAAAACAGAAGAAAACCTTAGTAATACAGATTTTGGCTGTAATGTAGAACAGTCAGGCAATAGACATTAAGATATGATCAGGTACCAAAAAGGTAGTGAGCTGGCACGACCTTCATAGAATTAGGTCTCATTGTCTGATAGATATGGGTTTACACATTTTTCTTCCAATATTTTGGAAACAACTTCTTCACAGTAGCTTAGAGAAAGAATCTCAACATGTGTCAGTGATTTGCTTCCAGCAGTGTACACCTATCCTGCAATACCAGCTTTGTAAAGAAGAAAGCAATATTTGTCTTCTGTGTTGGATAGACCTGTTGCTTAGCTGGTGCACAGTTTGATTCTCCCATTGAAAATGCTTTCTGAGTTTGCAAATAAATTGTTCTAAAATGCACTCAGAGGAAAGCCTGTATTTTTTATTAATTTTATAAAACTTTCCACTGCAAAACCAGTATGAAATTCAGTCGGTTCATTCTTTCTGCCACCTTCAGGTTGAGAGTTTTGTTTGCCAGTCTTTTCTCCCAATACAAATGCTGCAGTAGGTTTAAATCTTTTTGTCAGATTGCTCAGATGAGTAATCTCACTGGTGTGTCTTGCAGTGTAGGTGCTGAGCCTGAGCATCATCAGTTCACATTGGCTTCTGGGGATGTTCAGAGGCTGTCAAAGCTCAGGTCAGTGGCAAATGTTGGAAAAAATTGTATTGCAGTCACAGAGCACTGTGCTCTTCCTCGGTATTTAAAAGAACAATACAGATTCCTGTCTTAGATTCCAGTTTAGGAAACCACTTAGGCACATATATAAGCCTTGCCATCTTGAATGCAGCCTGTCTTGTCTGTTCAGATACACAAGGAATGTGTATATGTGAAAAAAGTTCTGGAAGGCTTCCTTGGGGGTGTCTTTTGCTGTTTTCATTGATCCCACATGCACAGACTCAGCTTTGTAAGTGCAAGGGAGTTTAGGTGCAAGTGGAAGAATCGGGCTCCAAGGCTACTACAAAAGACATAAAGAAAGGAGAGGTGAATGCTACATAAATAAATAATAAAGTAAAATAAAATAAAATACCTGATGCTTCAACATGTGTGTTCAGTTGCTCCTGGTATGAGCAAGGGAAAAATTAAACAATAAAATAGCAAAAAGGAAGCTCATAATTAGATGTTATTTATTTTATGCAGATTATTATCTTAAAGGGCAGCAGAAAAATGGCATTTTTCAGGTAGTGTTTGGTAAACTACCAAAAAAAAAAATCTGCTTTGCCTGACCAGAGTTAGTTTAAGTGTGGCTACAAGGGAAAGTTGGGATTTTTTTCAATAGGCAAGGGCAAAACTTAGAGAGTCACAGATAACAATATTTAAATTCAGGCAAGGGATGGGTAGCTGGAAAACATGAATTGTCCAATGTGAAGTCCCAGTCTCAGTGATTTAGATAGAAAAGCTCTGGTGGTCAAAATTTTTCTTCCTAAGAAACAGAAGGTCTGTTGTGTAACAGGTTGCCATACATAATTTTTTAATTTTAGTTATTTTTTGTTAGGATTTTTCTTAGTTTCATCTGCGTTTTCTTTTTTCTTTTAATAAGCCAAGACAACACTTGGCACTCATTCTGATTTCAGACTTGTTACAGATATTGTACAACTTCATCAAAACCCATGTAGTTATTTTCTGGCAAAATCAGGCCCCTTGATATGTTTCATTAGAAACAGCTCTGAAGGGATTAGTTTCTCTTTCCTCCTCCCCTCAAGATGCAGAGTGGTTGTCTAACAGTACTTAGCTTTATTTATTTTTCATTACCATGTAATTTATATTTAATTAAGATGCAGATATATCTGCACAGTGTGTGCACAGGATGGCTAGTGGTCTGCTTTAAAACTGTATGGATATGCAAAACCTTTACCTTGGCATATGCTGCCTTTCTGCAGCGCGGTTGAAATGTGTACTTCACAGTGAAGCCAGACTGTTTCTTTGCGACAGGCTTTATTAATCCTAGTCTTTTGATTGCCAGCACACTGAATATGCTCAGGCACTACTGAGATCCTTCCTAGACATGGATGTGTCAGTATGGTGGTGTGTGTGTCGCTAAGGCTGCATATTTTTCATGCTTCGGGAAGTGAGTTTCAGAACGCCAGTGGAACCAAAGGTGCTGAAATGATAGTGTATTTCAGAGCAGTGGTGCAAAGCAAAAAAAGGGGAAACCTAACCTTTTTCTCCTCTCTCATTTAGCAGGAGAGATGAAGAAATGGCTTTGACTAAGCATGAAAATGAGGATATATTAATTTCTGCAAAACTCCAGCAGACTTTGACTGGCTTGGATGAAGATTTAGAAGGTAAGTAAATACGTTTCCTCTCAAGTACAAAAAAGAGAGGCAGAGCCAGTAGATGCAGTCGAAGAGACATCTGCATATTTTTCACTAAGGTTGCTGGGAACAACTCACAGGTCTGAGGCAGAATGTGGTCTACCCAGTGTCTGCTCTCTATTTACTTCTGGGGCAGCCACTCTTCATAGACTCACACTGAATGTTTTTCAAGCTGCTTATGAGATTGTCATTGTATTTCCATGTCTGCTACCAAAAAGAGATGAACAGCAGTTTATGGACACATTTTATGGGCCAAATTTGGTATAATTTCATTGACTTCAGTGAAGCTAAATCAGTTGTGAATGTAGCTCTGTGTTTAAGGAACAATGTCTCTGTTTTGTATTTTATTGTGACAACGTGGAGAATGGGGGGACATTTTTGTATCCAGTGCCTCCTCTGCATTAGCATGCATATTTTAAAGTTAAGAATTGAAAAACATGAAAAGAAACAGTGGGAAGAGATAAAATGTCATATTGTGCTCCTCTTTTTCCTACTGTGAATAGAAGTATTCCTCTATTAATGGTTTGTCACCAAATGATGTTGAAAACTTAAACTTCCCATCTTTATTTCAGTATTTCTGCAGTGGACTTGATTCTGATTTAATGCCTGTGAGCTCTCTAACACTGCAGTTTCTTAGCTTCTGTGTTGTAACCCTTGATTTATACCAGCAAATTCGAGAGGAGAGTTAAGCTTCTTGCACAATGAGGCTTCTGGAGTGACTGGTAATGAAGGGTGAGAAGAATGGAGAAAAAATGCAAGTACTGTTTCTTTGTTTGCTTGCTCAAGGAAATCCTTCAGCTGGGCTGTTATTACTAACCAGGTCTGGGAAACATAATTTGGAGTTGCTCGCTGTTTCTCAGAAATGTTTCTCCTTTGGAGTCATGTGGTGAAATGTTTATCACTGAGAGAAGTTAGTCAAAGATAAGGTCTGAACAATAGATTAAATTCTGCTTTCAGCTGCATTTGTATGTTTCCCACTGGCTGAAGCAGGAGGACTGCAGGAATATATGGCTGATCCTAATCAGCAACCAGACAATAAAAAAGACCCAGATCTCTCCTTTTTTGTAATACAGGCATAAATATATTCCTGTTGCTTTCAGTGTAACTAAAATACCTGATCCGCTTAAGCTTGTACTGGCTTCTTGTGTAATTTAAAGTCATATTGCCTAAATACTGCCTACATATAATGTTGTATGTGTATTTTGCAGCAGTGGATGGTATAAGTGTCTCTGACTCCAAGCACATCAATGAAGTGTTGAGCCCACATAGAAGAAAAGTTGAGGCTGCCCAAGATCTTACTGTTTCTATTCCAGTAACAGTCATAGATGATGCTCCAGAAGTTAGCACCTCTAACTCCGCTGGAAATCAAGAGACAGAGACAAGGGTTTCACAAAATATCTCAGCTGTTAATACAGGAAACTTTACCAATAAAAACAACAATGCAGGTTCCTTTGATAAGGGACACACAGATGAGGGAGCTGTATGCATATCCAAGGACCTAATACATCAGCAACCATCAGAAAGTGAATTCAGTCACTTGCCTGTGGAACAGAGGAGAGATATATTTGAATCTCTCACATCCTCCTTCGAAAAAAGAAGTGAAAAGAACTTAAGACTGGACCCCCCCAACAAACATGGTGGGAAGTCTGAGGACTGTAAATCTAAGCTGACTCCGTCTCACTCCAAGGCCACCGCTGAAATCAGTACAGCAAAAGAGAAGATAAATTCATTTAATGAATGTAGTAATAGGGAAAGAGTTCTGAAAAAAAGTAGATCAGAATTAGAAATCAAATGGCCACCAGCAAAAAAAGTTGAAGTAGAAGAAGTCACATCAACACCCACATGGTATCATCGTGCCCAGAATTCAGGAACAAACTACGAACCTAAAATGGGTTTGACAACCTTTAAAGTTGTCCCTCCCAAACCTGAAGTAAAACATTTTGATAGAGGAGTTTCGCTTTCCGCTGGTGCCATTAAGATAGATGAACTGGGCAACCTTATAGGCGCAAATGCCGGTGCCTGTAAGCACATACCGGGTACCTCTACTGACGAAAGTGAGGAAATTCATCTTGGGAAAGTGAAGGCATTCTGGAGGTCAAGTTCTATGGAAAAGCAAAGTGATGACTTGGCTGAGCATCTTCCTAAAAAGTCAGCAGTCACCGCAAACTCTAAGCCCTTTACTATGAAACACGAACACAAACCTGTCTGTCTTGCAGCTCCAAAACCTGTAGCACCACAAACTGTTAATACCCAGGTAGCTGAAAGACAGTCTGAGAATGAAAGGACCAAACCACCTCTTCCAGTTACACAGTCTCAGGTAACACCATTAGTGACCACAACCATTAATAAGGACAGGCTGGAGCTTCCATTTGTAAAGCCACATAGGAGAACTTCAAGTCAGTATGTTGCCTCTGCTATTGCAAGACACATCAACATAACTACTTTTAAATCTGACCCTGTGGAATATCATGAGAAAGACGAAAATAAGCAAGGGGCAGGAGAGGTTAAAACTGAAGGAGAAGTTTCACCAAAAAGGTGTATTATTGTGGCTAAATACAGCCCCGTGGGAACAGAATCAGCAGAATCAGGAGAAACACTTTCAAGTATTTTTACTTGCAGTCAAAAAGCATCCCACAGGTTTACACCTGCTGATAATTCTGGCATGGAAAACAAAGTAGTTAACATCAGGGCACCAAATCAGGCAACTCCTCTGAGTTGGTATAAAAAGAATGCCAGTGGCCCACTTACTAAATCCTCTTCAAAGGATAACAACAGTGCAGAAGATGATCATGGTTTAAACAGCAAGCAAAGTATAGCAGAGAAAAAGACACATCTTTTGTTTGACCAGAAATGTGAGACTCTGACAAATACTTATGCAGCCTCATCTCTCAAGTCTCCTGATCTCCAAGGAGTCCCATCCTCTTTCAGCTCGCCTTTGCGAGTCACTAAATGGCCTCCTGCTAACAGTGTACAAGTCAGTTCACGTAAAGCTTCACCTGAGCTGAACGGTGCAGCAGCAAACGCCGAGTCAGAACAGGAGGAGAAACCTGATGATTCGGATATTAATGCTAGCGGTGAACTGGACATTAATGTTCAGACCAATATCTTCGGACCAAAGAAGAAGTTCAAACCTGTCATCCAAAAACCAATTCCAAAAGACACGTCACTGCACAGTGCCCTAATGGAAGCCATTCAGACAGGAGGGGGGAAAGAAAAACTGAGAAAGGTAAAGTGGAGACTTTTTTTTTTAGCCTGTTCAGACTGCAGAGCCCTGTATTCACCCTGTCAGACACCAGAGGTTTTATAACTGGTAGAGTTGCTGATGAGCTCGAGTACACAAGGCATTTGAAAAATTTATATTGGCAAAATACAGACCAAGCCACTGCTTATTCTGCACGTCCCTTATATTACGCAATGCCATTGCTGCTCCACTAGCTAGAGGAGGCAGAGGGTTCAGAGATACAGCATAAATGAAACGTAACTGAGGCTAGCCTAAGAGCCAAACCTGCATGGCAATGTGTTATGTCAGAACAGGAACACACAGCGTAGAGAAAACACCTGCAATGAAAGAAAAAAACATTACTAGGTGATACTGGTTTGCCACTGACTTCATGCTCGGGAGATATGAGACTGCATCTGGAAGTACGCATATCCTCACCGTTCAGTAAGGGTTATAAAAGGCCAAAAGAAGACAGACTGACTAGTCTCCATAGCTTGCATTCTGGTACAAGCGCCAAAAATATTTTTAATAGTGTTTCCAAACTACCTTTAAGTAAATGCCTAATAACAGTGTGAGATTTATTCTTTTTGTATTCTAGGTTTCAGACAGTGCACTAAATGGCAATCACAGGAAACCCTCATATACTGAGCCGGAGAATGAGCGCGCAGCTCTACTAGCAGCGATTAGAGGCCACAGTGGCATCTCAAAGCTGAAAAAGGTAAGAAATAAAGATGGTAAGTGATCTTTCAAATGCAGTCTGTTACTGCTGGGTGTTTTGAATGAACCCAGAAATGTCACAAACTAAACTTTGTGCTGCAAAGAGAAAAGTTGATGGGGAGCTAACATGACACAAGACCAGATCTGACTTACACAGATAGCATAGCGGGTCTGGTCCTATCATCTGCTATAAAATTTAACTTTCAAATGGTGTGCTTTTAACTGAGAAAGAAGCAGGTAGAAATCCAAATTAATTACAGGGAGTATACATAAAAGACATCCAATATTCATAGTTTTCACATTTAGGTGGGGGGTTTTGCACTTTAGAAGTTTGCAGTTAGATTGATGTATTTGCATTACCTGCTATATGCATCCAATCCCAGTTATCTGAAAAGAAACTCTAGGGCTTCTTCATGCATGCTGTTCATCTGTTAACATGAGCTGGTGCATGCAAGTTGTATGCAAGTAATTGATGTTGATGGAACATCAACTTTCACCACAGCAGGATGATTCCTTCTGTCTGAAAGATTTACCTAATTATTACAGCATCTCTTACTCCTAGTAGCCAAAACCTGCATTGTTCTAGCCTTAATTTTCACTCAGTTCACTGCGTCAGCCAAGGATGTGTATTCGGCAAGGAGGTTTCGATTTCCCTCATGCAATGACTCAGTCCATTAGCACACATCAAGATAGCTGGCAATAGATAGAAAGAATCTCTTGCTTGTGTTGGGGAATTACTTTGTTTCTCAAATCAAATATCTTACTGCCCTTGCTGCAGGTAGGGTACCACTTCCTCTGAGCCTGAGAGCGGGACATACTAGGCAGCAGCCTTCTTGACATGCTTAACTGCATTCTGCGTTTATTTGGAATTAATGTGAATTTGTGTGGAAGAGGCTCTGACAGTGAAGTGGTGGTGTATTATCACAGAGACTTTTTGGAATACTCTGCTCCAGCAGAGAAGCTTTTGCCATCATTTTAAAGGAAGTTGCCTGGAAACCGAACACTTCTTTATCACACCACATCACCTGTGCTAGTTAAAGCATTATGTTTGTATGTGTACAGGGCAAGATACAGATACCCTGTGATGAAAGGGCTGTACCTTTCATGTTATCTCAAGTGTTCAAATTTTATCTGACATGTCATTCCCATATGTCGTGTTTGTGTGTGCAATGAAGAAATAGAATATAGGAGCTCCCTGAATGTAGATTATTTGATGGAGATGAATCCTTCCATTTTTCACTAGAGAAGTTTTGTGCCTCAGTTTCTCTGAGAAAGGAATGCTAATGCATCTGCTTGAAAACCTCACATTTGGCACATGATATTGAATTGCCTAATAATCACCAAATCGTTGTAATTACTAACAATTTATCATGATTACTACCAGTGATGTTGTTAACAGCAAAAATATTTGTTGAGACAGTTGACAGAAAAGCTGGCTTAGTCTGAAAGATTGCCTCCTCCCCCTGCATTCATTTAAAGTAGGATGATTTTCCAAGCTGGCAATTCGGGAAGAAATTTTAGTTTCAGAAATTCCACAGAAACACGCTTGGAAGAGTAATCAAATTCTTTTGTTCTCAGTGCTCTCACTTAGTTCTCTCTGGTCCTATTTTACTTTATGGTTTTTTAGTATGGCTGGAAACTTCAGGTTTGACAGCATTTTTTTCAATGAAGCCATGTCTGAGAGCTCAGTTCTAGAAGAACCTCCCTGTCATCTGAGATTATTTCTGTGCAGCCAGACTGCAAAAAGTAATGAGATTCTTGGGTGGCTATTGCAGCTTTAAAATCTTCCCGATTCCCAAACCCATGTGGTTGTTTCCAAATGAATACCAAGTCCAGCTTTCTCTTTTACCTTACACGCCAAGAAGACTTACAGGATGCTGGAGCTCACAGTAAATAAAGATTGAGTTTCTGAGACAGAGTCAATGCCAAACCCTTGATGCTGGTAATCAGCCCAACTGAGTGATGTGATTGAGTAGTAACAGATGTTCAACCCTATGAGCAAACAAAAGTTCTATGTGGTTTACATCATTCAAGCAAAGTGAAATTGGGGTACTGAAAGTGCGTCAAATATCATATAATTACAGTTCAGTCATGCTTAATGTTAATCATCTCCTTTCAACTGCATCATGAGCAGATCTCTTCACTGGCCTCCAAAGAGCTGCAGAGTCTTAGGAACGCAGAACTGTCCTTGCAGAAGGCAGAAGACCCTCAGGAAGAGCAGCTTTGTATTCCACCAGCCCCTGCCCTGCCACCACCACCACCTCCCACTCAGCTGGCAGCTGCAGCTCCTAAATCCTCTGCCACAGCTACAGGTAACCCCGGGGAGGCCAGGCAAGCCCTAATGGAAGCCATTCGCTCTGGTGCTGGAGCAGCAAAGTTAAGAAAGGTAAATGTACTTTTATATTTTATTGTGGATGAAGCAACCTATGCTTGCTGTGCTTCGAGAGCCGTTTATAAACTGTTCTAGCCACACATTTCTTTCTTCCATCAGAGGAAGGTACATGCACTGTTCTCTCTGACTGAATCAAAGATCAGGAGTGTATTTCAAACCTTTGAACAGCTACTAAAACATACTATTAAGACTAAAACATGCCTGTGCATAGATGCAACTGTATGAATAGTCAATACTTTTTAAAGACAACATCAAGAGTGTGAACATCATTTCAGAAAGCATTTTCATGCCATTTTCATTCTTGTGAATCTGAGATAATACTGAGTGTCCTTTAGACAAGGTGAATCTAAGAAAGATCAGTTATGAGACCCTGAAGCAAATTAGAACTAAGTGTTCTCTCCTAATTTCAGTACCGTGTCCTAGACTTTGATTCCCAACACTTACACCTTGGTCGCACATGCCGAGAACTCTCAGTAAAATTGTGGTGTTGTTTTAATGTGTACCTGAGCTTCATTTATTGGATGATGGATGTTTCACTGCTGCTGTCAGTCAGCTCCCATATGGTTAAATGCTCAGTTCCCCAGGTGTGATTTTTGGAGTAAATTCACTTACCTCTTTGATCGAATGTCTTCCTAACCTCAAGTTACACTGCATTTTCTTGGTAAAGGGAAGCAAATCAATTGGCCTTTGTGGAATCATCCCAATACTGAGCTGCAGTATCCAAGAATCGGCTTTGATCTGAGGACTGCAGGGTGTGTACAAAAGCAGATGCAGTTTTCCCAACACATGACTTAGCTGATGCCAACCATAAATGTGTAAAAAGTTTTAACCTTTTTTACTTCTCCTCTTTAAAATAATTTAAAAATGCAATCAAATTTTAATGTTAAAAAGTAGCCAAAAAAATCTTGTTTCTGGTAAACCAGAAATTCCACAGAATCGCACAGATTCAAACGAATCAGTGTTTCAGGGAACTTTACATTAGCATGCAAACAGAAATCTGGATTTGCAGTTACTTGTCATGTTAAAAATTACATCTATACTACACGTACTGTTATGGGGAGTGGCTGAAGTCACTTGGTTTGTTCAGCTTAGAGAAGGCTAAGGGGTGATCTCATCACAGTCTACAACTTCCTGAAGGAGGGCAGTGGAGGGGGAGATGCTGATCTCTTTACTCTGCTGACCAGTGATAGGAGACAAGAAAATGAAATGAAGCTGCATCAGGGAAGTTCAGATCGGAGATCAGGAAAAAGTTGTTCACTGAGAGGGTGGTCGGTCACAGGAGCAGGCTCCCCAAGCAAGTGGTCGTGGCACCAAGCTTGTTGGAGTTCAGCAAGCATCCAGACAACACTCATAGTCATATGGTTTAGTTTTAGATCATCCTGCAAGGAGCAGAGAGTTGGACTCAATGATTCTTACAGGTCCCCTACAACTCGAGATATTCTATGATTCTAAGACTACAGATTATGAAGAAATAATACTCCAGATCAGGCCTTCCCCCACTTTGCCAATTTACAGAATAAACAGGATTTGGGCATTCAAGAATAATTACTGCAGTTGTTTTCTAGATGTTTCCAAATTCCTTGTTCTTCCAAATACATTCCTCTTGCAAAAGTCTCTGAGGGGACCCATAGCTCTACTCATTAAAACAGTTCTTTATCATATCCTTGGGTATTTGTTTCAAAACAGTTGGATAGCAATTGCAGGCAGTGAAAGTAAACTGGATATACTGTGCCTGTCTTCTTCCATTTTCAAGACAGTAGTTTTTGGTAGGTTTGACTTTGAAATGACGGAGGAGTACGTCCCTTATTATATAGGTCTTTCATGGAAATAAAGGCAGTAGTGTTTTGTCCAAGACAGCATGATTTTTCTCACTACTGTGCTGTTCTTTCAGATACTGGATATATAAGCTAAGTCTTGTATATGCCAAAGACATTGTATCACTTTGACATCTGAGATCTCATGCCCTTGATAACTGATAGAAGTTAAAATGTTGTCAGATCTCTCAGATTTTCTATCTAGTGCATATTAATACCTCTTCTAGCTTGCTGCATTAAATTAAGAACAGAATTCTGATGCCTTCCCTGCCATTGGACAACTTATGACAGCAAAAGTTGAACCCGTAGAGGAGAGAGAATACATGATGGCTGCATATCAGGGTTTTCTTCCTTTAGAGCTGAAGAACATGTCTCCAAAGAACACTGAGGGGTTTTGAAGACAGTGACTGGCAGTGGTTTTGTGCCAGGGCTGAGGCAAACTTTTTTCTTTATTTTGCCTCCTCTGTCAAAGATCTATGATGTTATGATTTGGATACATGAGCACAGAGCCATGTTTGGCCTTGCTTTCTCGAAGATTCTGGTGGCAGCAACTAGACAGCAGAGTAGGTAGTTCAGTTCGGTGATTGCATCTGCTTCTCTTCCATTGTCTTCAAGTTTTCTGGGACAAGGGCTTCTGATGGGGAAGTCATTTATTTAGCTAATATTGTGGGGAACTGGGGAGAATCTGTATGGCTTGCTTATGTATGACTGTGTCTTATTTAAGAGGAGTTATTTGCAATGGAAGTAAGTCAAATGGAGCTGTCGGGGTAATTAAATGTAAAAAGCAACTCATTGCCTAGATAAGGAGCATCCCAACAAACATTTGAGCTCTAGTAATAGCTGTGAAAAGGCAACTCCTCCACTCCACCCCTGATTACACAGCTGTTTGTGAAAGTGATGAACTTTAAGGTTAAAAGATGCACTGTGCATGAAGGAAGGAGAGAAGCTGCTGCAGGCTGACCTTGTCTTGCTGAGAGCCAGGGTCTGCACGACACAGGCTGTAATGGGGTCAGCCAAAACAAACCAGAGCAAAAACAGGTGCTTGAGGGAGATGCCAAGTGCAGGTAAAACAGTATGTGCATAGCTCTCCTGGCTGTTACTTAATCCATTTCTTGGAGTACTGTGCCTGTTTTGGCAAATAAATCACACTGTGTTTTGAAGAAATGGCTTCTGTTTTATTGCACTCTGCTGCTGTCCACAGACTCCCAAAGGAAAATTCTTGTGGGTGCCAAGCCCAGCTGGGCCTGCTCCATAAAATGGGTCATCTCCAGTGCAGTGCAGTTCAGGGACCTGCAAGAAAGTGGTTACCCTACTGGTCCTACCCAAAGGGAACGGAGATGGAGACATGTTACTGGAGCTTACTGGGCTGAACTTACCAAACTGGAAAAGACCTAACAATATGCGGGAAGTGACCTTTCTCTCCAGTTTTCAAAATGGTCTGTCAAGGAGCCTGGCAGGTGTTTTAACACATCCAAAGCATAACAGCAAGTCAGGGAGATGGCATCAACTAAAACCACCAAGCAGGGTGGCTGACCTAGTGCCTTTGGTGTTTAATTGTCTTGAGAAATGAACATATCTCACTAGCAAGGAGCCTGCTTCCCAGCTGTGCAGTTGATCAGTTGATCTAGGAAAGAAACAGCTGATCTGAGACTGAATTTTGGCTAATTCTGGTGATGAAAACTCAGGTCATAGAGCTGTGCCATTTGAGCTTCTGGTGTTAAAAGTGGACTAGTGTTTTCCTTAAATTGTACCAAGTGATTTTGTCACAATTTCACATACTTCAGATCTTTATGTCTTAATTTTTAACTCTCTGTCTCAGAAAATGAAAAATAAGCCAGCTAGATTTCTGAAATTCTATGTATCATTGCATGTGTATTTTTGTGTCTGTGTAACTTGCCTTGGGATTTACCATGATTATCTGTGGAGAAAACTATTAACTACGCATGCAAATAATACGTTAGATGTCTAGCTGTAGGTATAGTTGCAGCACAAGCCCATGCAGGATTAAAAATCTTACCCAACAAACAGAAGCTATAAAAGTTGCCTTCGCTTATGTACCATCTACTCATTTTAGATAGAGTTGTACCCAAGGATTTGCTAAAAATATTGCGGGGGCATGTGCCTGCACAGGGTGGGGAAGGCAAGCTGTGTATCTGAAGAACAGGATTTTGCTAATGTTAAAATGATTGTTGTAGACCACTTTTTAATGGTACATGCAAGACGGATTCTACAGATTTCACATATTTTCTAATAGAGATTGGAGCTGCATCTAAGCAGCCTTTTCTGTTTGCTCACTGCAATTTAAAAAATTAATTTGGCTCCGTCACAGTATCCACAAGTGTTCATGCCAATGTTCGGCATCAGCACTTAGTCACATGAACTCTTGATACGTGCAGTGTATCATTCTGTTGGCAATCAAAGGAGCCAGGTAAGGAAGTTACTGCACCCATAACAATGAATCCTTGGTATACACTGGCATAATTTGAAGTTGGTTGCCAACAAGTGATGCATCGATTTGCATTATGGCACGTTGAGTATCTTCTAGGAAGCGTGGCCTAGTTACATACCTCTATGTCAAGCAGTAGACACCTCACCTTCTCACCTAATCAAAGATACATAATTGTGAATGAAGAAATACAGTTGCTGTAGTTGCAGAGACAGAGATTACAGACTCAAAGCCACAGCTGATGTTGGCTTTGGTATGCTGGAAATGGGGCAGGAGGCCCCACTAAAAGCTTGGCTGAGCTTGATATACAGGTAGTCAAATGAGTCTGCAAAGTGATTCTAGTTCCCATGCACAGTGGGAGGCAGTTGTTTGCATGCTATTACTCTATTTGAATTGAATGATAAAATTTAATTTGAACTCTTCACCTTGCTAATAATTTATACTGTGACCTATTTTTCTCCTCAAGAATAAAGCTTCTGCCAGAGATACTAAGGCCGAAATGGCAGATTTATACTTGACCAAATACATTATTCCTGTTTAGCTTTTGTGGTGACCTTAATGTATATCTCTCTGATAGAATCAAAGCTCAGTAACTTTCATTTTGGAAGAGCAGCCTAGCATACTTACTTAAAATTAAGCATATGCTTAGGCGACCTGAGGACTAAGAGAGAAGGTAAGTTTTTGTTTGTTTTCCTGAACTACAGTCTTTGGGAGTTTCCTTCATTCGGTCAGGAAGCAAAGTACCTACCCATCAATTGATTTTTATGACCAGTGACAGCTAACCAATACTGAACAGATTTTGACTGTCAGACATTGCGTACTCGCAGCCTGGGTTTCTGTTCATTTCACAAAATGAAGGAAGTTCACAGAAAAATATGTCACCTATGTTCCAGTAATCATGTAGTGACAGCTGTAACACCTAAGGATGTATGAGGTGTCAGTTTTTAGGGAAGGATAACACCTTTCATTAGACCAACTGATTCAGCTAGAAAAAAGCAGATAAGCTTTAAGTAGTCTCACGGAGCTGATGAAGAGACCAAGCCTGAAAACAGCCCCACAGGAGAATGTTTGATTAACAATGTCAACAGTTGGAGGTTTAAAAATATCTTGAATGATCAAGTGCTTTTCTTTGTTATAGGTCCCTCTGCTCGTTTGAATCATGTATAAAGAACAGGTAATTGGAAAACCTAAACCCGTGTGCACCCATAACCATCATTCAAGGTCTGAAGTGGCAAAAAAAAATCAAGAAGTTTAGTTTATTCTCTTGTCTACAAGCCAAAATAAGTTGTAGTTAATTTTCTGTGTGTTCCTGCATAATGGTTCTAAGGGGAAAATATGTTGCTCTGCTGTAAAGTTTCTGTGCCAAGGAACTGTGTTTTGCCTCTGAATATTTAAGGTTGCCAATATACTATTCTTGTTGGCAGGTTAATATAATATAAACACTGTGCAATCCTGTGTTAATACTTAATTGTGTTTATGGGCAAAATTAAGACTTTGCTAGCTCTCCGAAAAGTAATACTCATTTCAAGTTGTTAAAAATACGTAACTATTTCAGACTATTTACCTGCTTCTTACTTGATTTGGAAAAAGGCTGTAAGCAATTAGAGTGAAAATCAGAATAAAGATCTATAAAAAACAATCACAAGAAAAACTTAACGGTACATTATGAAGGACCTAATTTGTCATATGCTGCAGTTGTTGGTTTTTAAAATTAGGTGAACTTTTTATCTCTGTTGGAGCTCTGAGAAAGCAGGCAATCAATAGTGAATGTGAGACAGTGTCTATTGAAAAGTTACTTACGGGATATGATGTATAGAATGCTAATACAGAGATATACTGAATCCTAGTAACATTCATGGCACTTTAAAAACATTAAGACACCTTAAGGGATCTCTGTTTGCAACAGACTGTGAAGGTTATAAATAAGATTCAGAGTACTGCATAGAGATCCAAGATTTAGGATTCATTCCTGCACTGCAAAATGAAGTGAAGCTGGTTTGTATCAGTAACCAGGACTTTTGTCGTCTCTTCTTGACGTCATGAGTAAGTTGGCCCTTTGTTTCCAGTTCGTGTGGCTGTTGTATGTTGTCTCACAAGTATTTATAGCAACATCTTTTTCAAATGTTAACTACTTTGGTAGTTGTTGTTGTTGTACATATGTTGAAAATTTTTGTTAAATTGATTAACTTAAAAAGGACAAATGAAAATGCTTTTTCACATTTCCTATATTGTAATGAAACTGATGAAGCGGAAGTTTGTATATTTACATTTTTATAATCACAGACCAGAGTGGTGGCAGATTCTTTTTTTTTTTGGGAGCTGAACTTTAAAATGTATAGCTATGTAATGTTGAAAGCATGAGAATATTTAGCCATCTGCATCTAATATTACTATATATTATATATTGTAAAATATTGATGTCTGTTAGTGCCACGAATAAAAACAAAATCAAAACCTGACATGGCTTGAAAGACTCTTTTTGCCAAATATTTTCCATTTACAAAAAGAAATTAGAACTAGAGATGGACTTAAGCAAACCAGTATCCTGTGTTTGATATCTCAGGTCTAATATAAAATGTCTCAACCCAGGAAAGGGCTCACAACTAGTAAGCTAGGAACACAGTAGAAATCACCAACTAGAATCAAGATGTCAGTTATGTACATCTTTGTAATGCGGTGCTGATAATGATCCATTTCCTCATTAGAGAGGGTAATATGTTCAGAATTAAGGTGCTGTGTCACACCCTAGGATAAATAAGATCACTTCTGTTGACTGGTTAGCCTTTTATTTGCCTTCAATGTCTTCTCAATATGCTTTACATCAGAAATTTTAACATGCTAAAAATGCTGTCGCAGGAAAGGATTCGGTCACTCGTGAGCTTGGATGCTGTAGATAGTTCCATCGGCAGCAAATACAGCTTCCTTTGTTAGGTGCTATAAGACAAAATTCAGTGCAGGTCTCTTCTTTGGTTTTAGTGTTGCCTAAAGGCCCTGGGTCTGTAGCACCTCCTTACTAACACACTGTAGTGTGAGAAGTTGTATGGGTACTTACTTAAGGGATCCAAAGCTGGATTTTGAGAAAATAAGATCCTCCAGGCTTTGCAAGGAAAATCTTGTGGTGCTGAGTGCTGGCACTGCATAGAACTGAAGTTTATAAGAGAGTTATTCATGGATAGACTTCCGAATATTGAATTCCTATGGGTAAAAAAACTATAAGAACAGCTGCAAGGTGAGATGTAACCTTTACCATGACCAAAAAAAATGGTGAAAAATCCTGCTGGCTCAGTCACAGCTCACGCTAAAAGTGGGGGGGTTGTTCAGCTGCCTACACTCAGAAGCTAGACTGGGTGTTCATTCCCTTCTGCTGTTGATGGGAGCTGTGTATGCTCTTACCCTGTCATCCAGGTGCTGTTGAATTCCTAGCAGCAGCTTAATTTAACACTAAGTGAATGGAAATCTTACTGTAAACCCATCTATAATGAAGTCTAGTTACAGGTCTGACCCTTCTGTATAATAACTTCCTATTACTGCTTTTAGAGGTCTTCATTTGGGAAGTAATCACGTGCCAGTGTTTTAGTTCGTATCAGGCAAGCACTTTTGAAGCTCTTCATCCCCTCATCCCTTCGTTTATCCTGCTTCAGGGCTTGGAAACTGTGTTCCTGTTGGATGAAATGGATTCAGGAGACACGCTCCAGCACAAATTGGCATTCAGTCCCTGGAACCAGGCTGGAGCTCATCATAAAAGAAAAACCCTGAAATGTGTCTGGTAAAACCACTGTGTCCTCAGCACCAAGTATTTTCACCTATACAGCTGCTGTTACTGGCCCACACTGTTTGCTAGTGCAGACACAGCCTGTGTCTAGAGGTATATATGCCATTTGGGTCAGTCCCTGACATCCTTCCATGGCTCCTGTAGCTTACCGTCCGCAGGCTGGTTTCTTTCTCGAAGGACTGAAGAAAGGGCAGTGAGCTCCCGTTCTCCTCAGTGCATCTCTCGGCATAGATTTCCCCCGTGCACTCTTAGCTCACTCATCCAGAGGAAAGAGTCTGATACATGCCTGATTCATCTGGTCCTTTATATTGTCTTTTTGAGTAAGATACTTCAATGAGGTGAAAAATGGTATCACCAGGGAAATTGAATGGAGAATTTGGATTTGGTATCTTTATTCCTTGTACAAGTATAAATCAATGTTCAGGGCTTTGAGAAATCTAGTCTCGTGTCTCAAAATTTGTAGGTCTCCCCTCCCCTTTTTAACGTATTTTTATTAAATTTTTCTTTTAACTGAGTTTAGAGCATTACTCAACTATAAAGCCAGCATTAAATCGCTCTGATTAGATATTTGACTTTAAATAATACTGGCTGTCTGCGTGAGCTATGTGACTTATATGACTTCATTATAGGTTATTTCTTGTACAGGCAGCCTGCTAACATTGGTTGTGCAGAGTGTTGGACCAAAAGACCTTTTGACGTACAAATTAACCTACAGGATTTTGAACGTATCAGGATTCAGCTTCCCCAGCTTGTACAAGAGAGTTGCACAATTTATGCTACATTTACCGTAGCCAAAAATTAGCACTTCATCAGTGTGTAGGAAAAAGGAGAACAAGAGGTGCGTTTATGAAGCAATGGAAAATGCCACCCTGAGATACTGTGCCATTTTTTCCCTCTGACCTCTCCAGAAAAGAAAGAAGCAGTTCTGTTGTTCGGTGCAGCTTAGCGTTAAGCATGTGGTTTAATTTGAATGCAAAGATCTGCACAAATCTTGATTTGAGTCAGTTTGGCTGATTGAAATGTTCATTAATTGGTCCTTTGTTGGTGCAATAAGGAAAATGGTTGTCTTCTAGCACAGTTCATTAGCAACTTTTACATATTTAGGGTATTTATTTGTATACTGTTTCTCTATTCATCTCTAATCCTCTGTTGAGTTACATGTGCATTATGTGTACCAACATGCTTCGCCTCTGAGAGTTCTGTTAGGATTTATGAGACTATTCCTATTCTTACGCCATTTGTTGCTGTTGAGCACACACAATAAAATACGCTTTGCCCCTGCCACAGCTATAGCTGCCATAATGGTTGCATTTCCCCGCTCACAGAAAATTAACTTTACAATGACAGGGTTCCTTTTTTGAAGATAAAATGAAACACAGCATTTCCTCATTTTTTCAGTAATGTTCACCTGGATTTGGTGCAGCATTGTTCCAATGGGCTTTGCTTTTTTTTTGCTGAGTAGGGTGTGGAGTTTGATGCATTGCTGATCTCTTCACTTGGCGGGAGAAAGTTTCCATGTAGTTGAATTCCCAGGGTTGTTCATCAAAGTATGCTAAGATGGATGAACCTTTCTAAGAGCAAAAAGGTTTGGGTTTTGGGTTGGGTTTTTTTTTGTATTGTTACTAAATATTATTAAGTGTTCGTTAAGCAAATGTAATTTGGGTAAGTACTAACAGGCTACATGATGCTGCACCAGATAAAAAAGTCAGTTTGCCATATTAGTCCACTAATTTGAGGATTTTTTTTGTTCTTGTTTAAACAGTTTTCTGATTTGTTGCAATATTGAAGACTCTTTAAAAAGAGAGAGAAAACAGAACTACTTAACATGAATATTGTATTATTCACACTTAAGGAGTTTAAGGACAAGCTGACTTCCATTGGCTGTTCTCTCCCATCCCTCACTCCGTGTGTCGAGAAGCACACGCACACTGTCTCCTTCATCGTTTCAGGAAGTTGGGAATAGTTTAAAAAGCATCTTTACCACAGGATCCTTTCCCATTTTTAGCACTAGTCTTTCTTGTTCTGCAAAATAGGAACTTCCAGAAAGTCAGAGAGTAAGTTTTGATGCAGTCATGACAAATATACGCAGCTACTGCTGAAAGCAATGTCAAATACGGCTCCAGATAATGTTGTCTTCAGCCAATTTCTTTTCCTTTTGCTTTTTTTCTTCTTTACTTCTTTGTCTATAGACTGATAAAAACATGGACGTGCCATGTCTCTTTTCTGAGGTCATTATTGTGCTTGAAGCCCTAAAGGTTTCCCCCTGAACAAAGCATAGTGGTGTTCCAGTTGCACATCAGACTGAAAGAGGACATTATTCATACACAAACACCACTGTCCAGTTTGCAATGCAGGAGTTGAAAAAGGAAACCTTATTGAAAAAACAAGACTGTGGAACATCATTGTCTTCTACATTGTAACCTGTGTTTACTGCAATAGGAACAAAGCAAACACAGTGCCAACATGCGTGGGTTTCCTTTGTCTCATTTGATGCATTCAACAGAGGAGTTTCTGTCAGAAGCACTGGGATCTGTCCCTTGTCGTGCTTGGCACGGGGAAGTGGGTCACAACTTGAGGGTTCTGGTTTGGGTGGCACCACTGATTGGTGGTGTCTTTTTTTTTATTATTTTTTTTTTTTTTTTTTACTTCTGATAAACCAAAATGTGGTTTGATTTAGCCAGTACTCGGGTTGGCAAACCAAATGCTTCCACTACGGCAATGAGCAAAGCTCCGCAGGTGGATGGCAGTTGAGGTGGAGAGAGATTTCATGATTCAGCCTTTGCACAACTACAGTACCAGGATCCCAGTAACCAGTACCCCATGCAGTTTCATCTCTTTCTTAAACCAGAGGTAATGGTAAAGGGAGCAGGCAATGAGTGTGTTTGCCCTCTGACAAAACCTAGGAACTGCAGCCCTCCCTTCCACAGCACAAACGATGTACGGGAGGCACCCTGGTAAGCAGTAGGTCCGCCAAAACTACCGATACATCTGCATTTTGTAAGTCATCGAAGAGATCCTGACATTGCAAGTATCTCTGCTGATACAGCTACATGGTCAGTTAATGTGCTCAAGCCCAGATTCAGCTGTCCCCGCTGTAGACCCTTTGCTGATGAAATCCAGCCCTGGGTCCTTCAGTCAGCCGTGGTGGTGGGTGTACCAGGCGTGTTCCCTCACCAGCCAACGCCGAGCGCAGAGCAATGGTTTGGCTGCCTGCGCATTGCCTGCCCCCTTATTCCTGAGCCTCGCTGCTTGTGTTCCAGACTTTCCAGCTTATGGAAGGAACTGTCAGAGGTGATTTGCAGATAGCCAGTGCTGCTGAAGTGCAAAGAGTTACATATTTATAGGTCGATGAATAATTTAGAAATAATTCTGTGTTACGTAAAATTACTGCTTTACTGCTGCTGGGGCCAGTGTTCATACAAAGTGGTTTTCTAAGCCCAGTTACACAAGTTAAAGCTTGCTGGGTTTATTCTATGCATCTGTCATTAGAGAGAATTTTTCCAGGTTCAAACTGGGAATGAGAGCAGGTCTTCCATTCCAGGAGAGGGCCATTCCCCTTCCTCTTTCTCACAGTCCCGATTGTCCTACCTATTTTCCAAATAGTCAGTTTTGCACTGTTACATATTAGTGCTTATTTTCTCCACAGAGGAGGATGCAGTGTGTTTTCTGTATAAACGCTGTGGAAATCATCCATCCTCATAGACCTTTTCTTTACATTAAGGAGCAAGCTAAGACACATTTCCATGCAGAGTGGCCACAGGTTTCATCTCCCTACCCTGTGGATGAAGCCTGTGCACTCACATGGACAGGGAGCACAGAACATGGACGGATACCGACATACCTTGGTTGGGTTTCAGGTCGGAAATTGTTCCTTTCAGATTCTACCTCTTCTGTACTCGGACTGGGATTAAAAGGTTAGGGACTGAAAACAAAGAGCAATATTATTGCCACTCGAAAGCATGTTTGTAAGGGTAAGGTGGAATTGAAAAGCTGCGGTGATTCAACACCAGGACACATCCAGAAATGGAGAAACTCACAGGTTTCCTTGGGATTCTGCATCTCAGCTCCTGCTTCTGCTGTATTCTACCAGTGTTGCCAAGAGATGCTTAGTTGAAAATGCAAATACGTTCAAGGCTGAAGGATCAAAGAGCAATTAAATTAAAAACTGCTGACAGGTCAATCTTAATAGTCATTTCCATGCTGAAATAAGTCAATAAATCTTAGCTTGCAATAGATCTTACCACATAAAGGTGGGCTTGCATAACAGGAAAATGTAGTAAAATATAGCAATATATTTCATGCAAATGCTTTTTAAAAGTAATGAGTAGCATGTTTTATTCATCTTGTCCTGGCATCAAAGCGGTCAAGAAGACATTGGACTTCTGGAATGGGTTAATCCTTTGCAGTAGCAGTATGCTGAGCCAGCAGAATGTCTTCTATTTATATTACTATTTACTTATATTTGTAAATACAAACTTTAATTGAGCTCCTGAGCCCTGCTGTGTTTGGTACTGTGCAAACACAATGTGAGCGACTGTCCCAGCCCCAAAGACCTTTACAAACTAGAAAAGTCAGAAGAAGAGGAGGGTGGGAGCAAAGCAGTCGGGTGACTTGTCTGAGGTCACCCAAGATGTTAGTGGCAGAGACAAAACTGGATCTTGGAACTCCTGTGTCATACTTTGGCCCTGTTCTCCGAGTCATGCAGCTTCCTGGCCTATATACTAAATACGGTAAGTACAGATCAAGTAAGAAGCAAACTCAGCCTCTCATGGTATAGTTCAAGCTTCAGAGAGGTAAGGAAAGCAGCTGTTCAGCTGGCGTTCATACCAGACACTTTAAGGTACCCTTGTGTTTTTATTTGTTCTCCCAAAGGTGTAAGGTATGAAATATTAGATAATATTCCTAAGCACTTGTATCTATAACTAGACACATCTCCAACAAACACATAATACAAGAGGGAGTTGGAACCCAGCTGCTAAATTTAAAAGATATTTTCTTCATGGTGAAAGTTCCATGATCATTAAATGGCCTCCATCTCCGTTACAGCTTCCTGCCCACCTGTAGCTATATTGCCCGCTATCCCCAAGGGAAGACCCAGAGGAAAAAGTTCCTGATATTGCCGCTTCAACAGCGCCCAGGCACTTTAACAAGGATCTTTCTATTAGCCTCTGTATAAGCACAGGACGGCAGCCCGTGCAGGCAGCTCCGGGTGGAGGGAGCACGGATCATTTTAAATCATTTGCACGTTCTAAATCATTGGGTGCAATCTGCAAAGAGTAGTTCTTGTGTTACATGCTGCACTTGGGAGGCAATGGAGACTATTTCAAGCTAATAACATTCCCAACAAGTGACCCAGCACAGGAGAAGTCCTGTTCTCAAGAAAAAGCCTTACATCAGCACAGGCTCACAACTCGTCCTTCTTTTCACAGTGGGAAGACTGGGGATGTTAATCCCGATACTAAAACAAGTTAAAACTTGAGCACAGTAGTTGCACAAGCAAATAAAGGGCTTGGGGACGGCCTGTACTTTTTTTTTCCTCCCCCCTTTTCTATTTTTTTGCATTGAATTGGAAGAGCTGTTCTTGGGTTTGTGTGGTCTCCGGCAAGATGCGGTACCTCACTTCGAGACTCTTTCCTGGCGCTAACAGACCACACCAAGCCCAACCCAGGGGAGTAACGTGCCGCCTGTTCCCAAAACTGGGAACAAAAAGTGAGGATTTCTTGTCTTCCCTGGGATGCTGATCTCATGTTACATTACAGAGGGTGCAATGCAAATGAGATTTCAAAACTGGTTTCAACCAGGTCCCCTCATGTACCTTTAACTGGAAGAAAGTTTTCCACCATTACCAAAAATGGGGAAAATGCGCATTTGCCTCACACGGCCAGGATGCTAAATGATCACCAACAATCAAAGTTGCATTGAAACAAATAGGTCAGCTTCCCAGGGGAGGTTCCTCCCAAGAGCAGGTAACGTTGCTCTCCACAGCAGCAAACCACTCCAGCGCTGGAGACTGCCAAATGGAAGGCATAAACCTGGTTTTGTAAGAAATACACCCTAGCTCTACCTGACCTGTCCCTAGGAGCAGATTTTGTTTTTTGGTGTCTGAGGCAGAATTATCAGAGATGAAGAACCATGAGTCAGAGCCACAAAGCTGTGAGGCCCATCTCCACTATCATGAGGGTTGCGTTTTTCTGTTTTTAAGGGGAGAGCTTCTGCCGTGTGGTTTGGGCTGCCTGATTTCTGAAGCTGCTTTGTCTGTCCATGGGATGTGGGTACGACTGTCAGCGCCATCCTCTCCTGCCTCACCCCCCCAGCTGTGCTGCAGGGTGAGACAGGGAGACCCAAACCGGCCCAGGGGCGGTGGGACCAGGAGGAGGGGTGTCGTGTCACTGCAGCGCCCAGCCAGCCCCAGTCAGCACAGCTTCTTGCTTGGCCCCTGTGCATGCTGGTGTCTCCACACAGGCTATTAATTGCTGCCCAAAAGGGAGAAGAACCAGAACAAGAAGGATTAAAATACAATATTCCCTGTGAGCACTGTCACCATGCTGGGAAGCCTCCCTGCCTGTCTGGCTACTGAATGCTTGACCCACATTTGCCAGTGAGCACTGAAAGGTGGTCCAAGCCAGGGCTCAAAAAATATCCAGCCAGCTTACTTATTAAGATGGGGTTTTTTTATAGTATTGAGGGGAAAAAAAGGAGCCTGTCTTTAAAGTTTTTGCTCAGGCCTGGTCGGCTCACAGGTTTTGTACTGGTACAACTATTTCCATTAGAGGTGTGATTTTTTTTACTGAAATAGATAAACCAATATAACCACTAGTTGGGGACACTGTTGTACTGGCACAAAGGTGCTTTATGCCAGTACAGCTTATTTGCCTGCTTGTATGGAAACAGAAATTTCAGCATAAATAAGCATCTTTATACTGGTATAACTGTTTCTACCCCAGGGAAATTATACCATTTCTACTGTACCAGCATAGTTACAATTTTGCGTGCGGCCAAGCCTTCGCAGTGGTACACCTTCTCTGTAGAAAAGCCCTCATGGTGGCCAGTGCCTCGCTGTGCCAAAAAGCTGCAGAAAGTCAATGAGATTATTCAGGTATTAGTTACTCCACTGGATCGGGCTATCAAAATCTGGCAGAGGAGGAGGGGTGCTTTAATTTACTTTTGTTGACTGGTAAAACGGTCCACGTGTCTTGCATTGACGGGCAATGCTTTTGCTGGTATCTAGAGGCACCGGGCAGATAAAATGGGAGTCAATTTTTTGTAATACACTATAATAGGAAGAGTTACTCTTACAGTGTCTGCCTAAGTTCGTTTTACAGAAGAAGAATAAAGCTTTGGTAAGCAGAAGGCTGTCACTGAGCGTCTCTCTGCTTTGGCAATGAGCATCCTTCCATTGCTCGCGCGTGGGTATCACCTCAGCACGATGTAGAAGCAGAAGGCCATTATCCTGTAAGAGAATAGCCTATTCAGTTGTCATCATCACTTACAGACAGTATGCGCTAAGCAAAAAAACGGAGAAATACAACTTTTAAGGGTAGTCAGCAGTTATGCGAAGCTTTTCACCTTAAAATGCCTCGCGAGCTAGTTATATTTAAACACATATCGCTAGAGGACGTATGTGCGAGTCTGTCTGTGTGGGTGCTCTGTCCTTTTTTATATGCTCTACATAAATACACAAGGAAGATAGACAACACTCAGCAGGTCAGTATTTGTTAACAGGAAAATGAGCGAACTGTGCATAGCATTGGCTGGAAAACCGTTGAGCTCCTGCCGTCAGGACTCCTGTGGGAGGGGAAGGAAGGACATTGTCTCACAGCCTTTAGTTGCACTAAAAAATGGAGTCGGCCTCTCCATTATGTGCTAAGAAAGGTAACTTGAAGAATGGGGTGGAAATGATCTTTAAATACCTGCTGACAGTGTGATTACTTATGGCATTATTGATGGAGTATGCAAGTTGGTGACACAAGTCCTTTCCCACTATATACAAATTCACAGTTTTCCTCCCTTTGCCTTTAATAATTTAGAGGTCATTTTGGCAGTGTGAAAAGGAGATTAATTCACCTGCTGTCCTGATGGTCATTATGAGAAAATCACAAAGTCAGAGCAGTGGCTTGGTTTTTATGACTGAAGTCTTCTGCAGGCGTGAATCTATTATTCAGCTTCAGAGCTCTGTGGCCCTTGAAGCCAAGTTGCAGGGGTTAAGGTCACTGCTCTGCCAGTAATCACATTGTCGTTACATGAAGTTTTAATCAGCAAATACTGGACAAATATAGCTTTGGTACCGTACTGTTAAATATAATGGAATTTGCCCCACAGATGACTGCAGGTCCTCATTGTTAAATCAGCTCTGCCTATTTACCTTTCAGCTGCAGCTTAAACATACAAAATGTGCCATAATCCAGCTTTCCCCACATCAGAGGCTTGAAAAAAATCACTTTCCTGTAGCATTGCATATGAAGAGGTAACATTTCTTCGTTTGCCTCACATATCAAAATTCAAGGCAATCAGTCATTCATTCTACATCATAAATAATACATGTACCCAACCAAACACAAAAGGCTGTACTTCTGTCTGCTTTCCCTCCACACTTTAATAAGATCATCTGAATTTCAAGATGAAATGTGTAGTCTCATATTTAAATCATTAGGCCCCTGTGTGGCGTTTCATCTTGTTTTTGCAAGGTCAGGGTGGCCAGCGCAGTCAAAAAAAAGAAAAGAAGATAAAGACTTTATCAGCAGAACAAATGTAACTGGTTCATGTTGAAGAGGAAATAGGTGACCCATAGAGGGTAAACACTTGCCAGAGGTATGTGAGGGAGCTGTAAATCAGTGGTTTCAGACCGTGGTGAGGTGCACCTCGTCGGTGGTACAGCATCCCGCAGTACTAAGCCCCCAGCTCCTCTGTCATCCTTTTCCTGGGTTTTGATCTGTTTTGCTGGAAGGGTAGCAGTCCGACTTCCAAAATGCATGTGGCAATTTTTAGAAAACTGGAACAATCACCCAAGGGAAACAAAATTTTACGATCTCAGTATGAGCTAAAACCTCCTGGTTTCTGAGCAGTTTCTGGCCACAATTCCCTCTTTGGAACAGATGGTGGTCCTGAGATGGTTACATTTTTGTCTCCTCATAGACTTCCTCTGTGACCCTGAGCAAGTCACTTCGTTCTTGCATACCCTGGTTTCCAGTCCTTTGTTTGTACAGGATATCCCCTTTGCTGGCCTCCTCTGTCCCGTCTCTTTCAAAAGGAACCTGGCAGAGAGTGAGGAGGTATCTGAATTGCTGAACTGCTGTGCATTTGTTAAGCACTGGGGAAGCCCAAGTCTTGGGCAGCAGTTGAGATTTTCCTAGTGTATCACTATTGTAATAAGGCAATTAATTTAACCCATCTATGCTAGCTTCCCTGGATGTGAAATTGCAGATATTCATTGTGGTATGCTGACTCATAAAAATGTTGTGGGTAATGTTTGTGAGGCACTTTGTTGATTAAAGGTGCTAAGTTGTCTTTACTGCCAAAAGGACTTAGCAAGCGCTCATATAAATGCATTGGGCACAGGAATATCAAGTAAACGCTACAACTCTTATTAGCTTTAGCATGAGCAAAAGCGGGACCTCAATCACAATCCAAAAAAGAGGGAGACAGAAATTTGGCAAGCAAAGTACAATATATTCTCATGCCGTCTTTATATAACCATTTAGCCAAAAAAGGTCATGTATAAATCCAGATAGGCCCAGACAACTGAACTTCAAAGCTAGTTTACAGAAAAGGTTTCCAAAACCCACATGGTCTGGGATGAAATTAAAAATGGATAAAAATGTTACTTTGGACCACAAGAACCTGGGTAATACCAGGACCAATTTCGGCAGTGACAGCTTAGGCACAGAATAGCTGCAGAAGTGCATGACTGAAGCATGTAGAATGGGTAAACTAGGAGAAGTGTATTGCCTTTCCTCCTAGTTATACCCATGGTAAATTTTGCCCAGTTAGTTAAGTCTTCTGTGACACCCAAAGCTGCTGTCCCTCTTTGGTGATGCCCCTTACAGGACCTTTCAGGAAGAAGAGAGGAGATCATAAATAGAGGACTTTTAAGGGGAGCTAACTAGGCTGTCGTGGAAAACTACCAACTGCAACCGCAAGACAACTTTAACCCAAGTCAGGTCGTTCAGTAGCAGTCCAGTTCGAGCTATTTCTGGTCTTTTGGGCAGATTGCTTGTCCCTTCCACCATGTCAAGATACTGTAGGCACCTGCTGGTGCAGTGCTGAGCTGTGGCACGATGTGCTTCGCTCCCACCATCTCACAGGCAGCAGCCCCATTTCCAGCTGTGATGCTGCAGGCAAGAGCAGACCTTGGCAGCTGGGATGGAGCTCATGGCATCACTGCTTGGGGAAGAGGTCAGAGATTTTCAGAATTTCATGTCTCCTCACAGCCAGCACAGCCAGACCGCAGTGGTCAACAGACTGCTGACCACAGAGCAGTCACTGGCCCATGCTGAAGATTATCCATGAGAGGAATAGGTTGTTTTCCCCTCCAATTATCTTTTTATTGCTGAAAGCAAAAAAGGAACAAAAATCCTTTAATGATATGTTTATTTCAAGTCCATGGGTTCAAGATAAACGAGCAGGCTTAAGAAAAATATGTCTGTAGAAGACAAAGTGAAGAATTATGACTATTCAAACACCACATATTCTTTCCTACTGCTTTTTCTCTCTTCATTAAGCTGCTGAAAGAAGTTAGGCTGACAGACTAACTAACAGTTCCTGAACAACCCTTCATACATGACATATCTAGAAATGGAAATAAATACATAGAATGAGTTATATTGACTGCCTTATATCTAAATTAATCACAACCCAGATGGAATGGGGAAGATGTTAGACACTCACGCACACACACAAGCAGGAGTCATACCTCCTGAGGAGGTTAAAAAAGAAACCTGTAAAGTGATGGATGAAAAAAAGTGAGTCCTCTCTACATTTATTTAAATATACATCTTCTGCAGCGTTTATCTGAACGCTGAGCTCTTAGCGGCATTGATAAGCCAGACAGACCTATTAAAGCCTCATTTGAAAATCTCCAGAACATGCACCCAGCCCCATGCTAGCTGAAACCCTGCTGTCCCCAGCTCCCCCAGGCTCCCCCAGAAACATTGACAATGTCCAAACCAGTGCGGTGTGCTGCTTCTCTGTGCCTTGCCACTGCCAGGTGCCCCCTCCATAACCGGGGAGAGGCCACAGCTCCTCTCTCCCCTCTGCGAATACCGCTCAAGAATCAATAAGTATTTTCTTGTCTTCAGGTCTTGACTCCCAGCCCAACTTCATGCCTGGGTCTTCCACCACACATTTTAAGTAAAAGACTAAAGTTTTCCGTAGAAACCCCTCCCTAGCTTCCCCTGCTCTTCCTGGCAAGCAACCAGCTCAGCTGCCAGGATAACCCTGGCTCCTCCTAGAAAACAACCAAATGAGCCTGGCTTTCTTCCTCCTGGAGGTGGCAGGTCTTTCCAGCTGCCTGGATGGCTCAGGCTTCCTAGAGGCATTTTTCTGATGCTCAAGCAAATCTTACAGAGGGAAGGAGGAGCCACAAACAGAACAAGGGCAAGGAGCCGCTTGGCAAAAACATCCCCATGCAGTGTGCCTCCTGAGGGGTGGCAGGCCCTTTCGGGTTGCCCTCAGAGATGCTCTCACTGTCCCTCAGTGAGCAGATTCACTGGTGGTGGCCTTAAGCCCTTTTTACACATGCAGTCCTAGAGCCAGCTGGGATCTGGCCTAGTTTCTGGAGTAATTGTGGTCCTAAGGGGTCATTTGACAGAAGGCAGTCAAAGGGGCACAGCAAGGACCTGCTCATACTTTGTCTCCTCAGAGCACAGTCCCAGTAGCTGGGGGTTAGTGGGGGAATGACCACAGGTGCTCCCCACAGCCTGGGGCCTCCCTTCTCCTACCTTGCCACAGGCTGATTAGTTAAAACCCCACCGTGACTGGTTCATCTCAGAGATGGACACCCCTGAGAGTATAAATCTTGCCATCAGATGATAGACAAAAGTGCCAGTGACACAGCTTGCATTTTGCTCCAGCTGCGTACGGATGGTTTATGAGCTTTCATTCCCTTTGGCCAGGTCTTGCCTATTTGTTTGTCACTAGCTTGTGAGCTTCCTAAAGCAGAATTTCCCGTGGGGACATGGAGCTGGAAAGGGTCTTTTTGCTCTGCTGCTGCAAGACACACGTACTGTTATTCCGTTCACAGATCATCACTTTCCCAGCACTAAGGTTCAGAGCCTTAACAGCAGCTGAAAAGCTGTTTCTGTCCTGCCTTCCCTTGTTTAAACCTGGTCATCACGTGTTCAAGGGCAGCTTATATCTCTTCTACCCTTTGGAAATGTTGGAGAAATGCTGTAAAACTTGCGAGCTGAAAAAAAGGGCTAAACATTGACTTTCCTTGACTTCATCTTCAACCACAATGAGCTCCCAGGTGGGGCCCTGCCTCTCCTCTGCAAATTCAAACCTTATACCCATGGCAGGCAGCTGCTGCCGCAGGACTGAAGGGGTGTTTTCTCCCTCATGGCGAGTCTGAGCTCACTTGCAGCCATGTAGCTGAAGAGTGTATTTGCGCAGCAGAATAGCTGGTAGCTATTGTGGAGTAATGGGCTCCGTAGTCTGCTCAGCCTTACAGGTAAGTACCTGCCTGCTTAACAAGCTGTTGTTTTGGAGCAATTTTTAGGATCATCTTGTACTACAATAGTCCAGGGTTAAAAGCTTTGATGTCTCTGTGATAGAAACCTGTGCTCAAGACAGGGTTTTTTCCCCTCTGTTACTGTTCTAAAAGTGCATGAAAATGTCCACTAAAAGGCTTGCTTGATTTTTTTCACCTGTAAGGTATTTTTATGATAGCCTTGTTCATGCCTGCTGAGAGGACTAATGAAGTGGATTGGGAGATTTCTCTACCATTTCCTAAAGAGGCAAGGTCATATATTTTTAAGAAAGCTTCTCTCTCAACTGCTGGGTATAAACAAAGTGCGTATAGCCAAAGAGCTGGGCACATTTGGGTTCACCTATGTGATTGCTTTGGTAGTGGTGAAGGTGCTCCACAGATTCTTCTGCTACAGGGTTGGCTTTCCCCAAGTCCTCAGTGCTCACATCAAGACAGCAAGAAGCATGCCTGGAAGCCTGAGCTGAAAGAAATAAAAGAAAGAACCTGAATTTCTGAGCTACATTTTAAAGAAAATTCATAAACAGCTTTCCTGTCTTTTATGAGACGAGAGAAGCAGGCAGGCAGGTAGACTGGATTTTTTGTTATGGTTCTCTTTAAGGCAGTAAAGGAGTTGAATAAAAGACACAGTCTTATATCTTTCTTTCTTTCCTAAGTATACTGAATATAATAAGTGGGTTTATCTGATTAAAGAAGCAAAATACTGACAGAAGGGAAAAAGATGTATCACTTTCTCAGGGAATGCTCCCTGCTGATTTTTGTAGCCCCTGCACCAGGCTGTAAGCCCTTGGACATGATAAACTCTGTGACCTCCTCATGGGAATTAAAGGTGGTTTGATTCTTTTTTTCTTTTTCTTTTTTTTTTTTTCTTACTGCTCCAAGTGATATGAAGCTCGGCTGGAGACATTAAAGGACGTTATATTACTCAGTTTCCAGAGCTCACTTTCCTTCTTAGAGGGACTGCTTCTCTCTCTTTTTTTCAGGTCTGGAAAAAGGTGAGGCTTGCTGACATGGTATAGCATTTCTTTTAGCTTTCTGGCTATTCCCTTAGATGGGATAAGGCTCGGTGCTGTCACGCTCCATGCTGTTCAGGTTCTGTCTTACACTGAATATTAGAGAAACTTCTCATAGTTGCATTAATAGGACTGAGGTCCATTTGTAGATGAAAACTTCTCTGTAGAACATTTGCAGATGTGACTGCTGTATTAAGTAGAGATTAAATCTTAAACTTCTGGCTGTGGGCAAATCTTCTTCTAAAGTAAAGACAGCCCCTGCTGAGTCAGCCTTTGTAGCCATAAGGACCTTGGCCAGGAGCTTACACCCCGGTCTGGGGAGAAAGCACATTCTGGGCCAGAAGTGGATGAGCACTTTGACCCCACCAGATCACTCTGTATCTGTGATGCCAAGCCATGGTGTCAGCCAAACCATTCTGGACATGATCGTCATTGAAAGCCTCTGTGGCCTTACATCTTCTAAGCCACCCTCAGCTGGTCACTATCTGTGACATCCTGGATGCCAGCACTACAGGTGGGAGGCCTGGTGTGCCCAGCTGCTTGTAGGACAGGGACCTGACACAGGTCTTCCACCAGCGTCTCCCCAAGTTCTGCAATCACTATGCTGGGAAGGACATCACCTCTTTTACCCTACAGTCCCACTGACGAGCGCAGGTTGCTCTCCTACTCCCAGGTGCCTTAGTGTCCACTTCCAAAGTGGCTTAGATGCACCCCAAATGACTGTCAGGTGTTTGTTCAAACAAGCTATAAAGTGGCTGAAGGCTTTTCAGATGCTGCTTTCAGGGCCAGCCAGCTGGGCAGCACTGCCAGGATTGCCATGGCTTGCTGTGCCCTTTCCAGCCTGGGTCAGCACTGCAGGATGCCCTGTCAGTGCCATCGCTCTGGGGAGATCACACGGTCCCAAAAGGGTTTTGCCCAACCTGACACAAACTTTCAGCATAGGTGGATCCTAGGAGATGTGACCCTATGAAGGAAGAGCTGGGTGACTGGTCTGCCTCTTCTCCTGTCCCTGCCTCCAGACACCACACCACTTCTTACAGCCGTGCCACAGTTTGGTCTAGGGTACACTGACTCTCTCTTCTACCACCTTCAGACAGTGTCCCCCACCCTCCTATCCTTCCCACCTCAGCAGCCTGTGTCTGCTCCTTCTGTAAAACCTTGCACTGGTCCACCCCTGCCAGCCAAGCCAGCAGGGATGCCTGTCCCATGCATCAATAAACCCTCCTTGTTTAAAGAAGCACAATAAAACCTCCTGCCTTTTTCCTGGAGTCTCTAGCACTTGGCTGCAATGAAAGGGGCTTTTGCCACTTTCCTTCCCCTAATACTCAAGGAAAAGTGCTTCCCCCGTGTGACCTCCAGCACTCAGGGACATGCTGTCTTGCAAATCCCCAACTCCTGCCACACACACACACACATGCACATGCAAACGTACATGCCATGCCCCTGCAGAGCCACCCTTGGCACACTGTCGCTCCTCCTCAGTACAAACCTCAGGGCTTGACACAGGGGTCTGTCCTCGAGTCCACCCGTGTCACTGCTCCTGCTTGCGGCTGCGCTGGTGGCTGGGTCACCTCTCATCTCACTTACGTGCCCTGACTCTTACCATCCCACTCTCCCCAGAATTGCTGGAACAGGGTTTCCAGTGACCCTGGATCAATACTGGCATTTCTTGCAGGATTCAATCACATCAGAAAAATACTTGAGCTTCTGAAACAAGATTGAGAGGTATGCTTCATCTCATCAGCCCAAGCCAATAAAAAGTACATTGGGAGTTATTCTCCCAAGTTAATGAGCTTAATTTAAACCTCTACTACTTTAAAAGCATGTGTTTGAGGTTCTCTCTTTCTTTTCTAGTTTTGGAATCCTTTCAGTGCAATCAGGAAGACTCAGAACTACCATTTCAGAAATGAAATTTGGTCTTCAGGTGATATCACTACACCCAGGCAATGGGCTGAGAACAGAAAAAGAAGAAAAAAACCCATAACACAAAACTTGTGATGACATCCCGAGCTGCCAGTATCAAATACTTCAAGCTAATTAGAAGACCAGACATGTCTAGTCCAAATGGATATTTGATTTACTGCATACCATCACAAACTCACGGAGCTGTTTAATCACTGTTTCTGAAGCAAGGTGGAGAGAGTAGTAACTGCAGGCAGGCATACTGTGTGGTGAGGGTTGGGGATGGGGGTAGGAATCCCTTTCTCTTTGTTGGCTCTCAACAGAGAAGCCACCAGGGAGCACAATGGGAGTCCGGAAATATTGTTCCCATCATCTTTCACTGGCACTTCTCACATCTTTGGTAACCAGTTAACTATGTGGCTGAACTTTTTGCAGCACTCCTGTGCTAAAGCATGTTGGTAGGCCTTGGTGCTGGGTGTGTAGCCTGTGCACAGGGACAAGGAATGGTGGCTGTGTGGAGTTGTCTTGCATGGAGCATCTGCCCACACTTACTCCTCATGGCGGGACCACACAGTTTGTAAGCAGCAATGGAAAAAGTCACCACACAAGAAACACAGTGCTCTGCGGCATTCACATCTGCTTGGTTTTAAACCCAGCTCTGCCCTACTGCCCCTTCTTCAAGTCCACAAGGAGCAGGGAGATGTTCTGGGGTAGGTGAGGCATTTCTGCATCAGAAGGATGTTGGAAGCACGGGCTGGGATTGGGCATGCGGTGTGGGAGAGGGCTTTGGTCAAGCCCGGGGGCCAAATGAAGTAGGAAGAAGGTTTTTCACCCACCCCCTCCAAGACAGTTGATTGAGAAATCAAACCCCCATGTGAGCTGAGGAGGAGCGGAGCAAAGCTGGGCTGAGACAGGACTGGGAAGTCACGGGTTGTGCCCCAGCCCTGAGCAAGCCCCCCATCTCTCCCCTGGGGAGGTGCAGGGAGGGGACAGGGAAGGGACAGGCAGCTTTGGCACTGGATCTGTGCAGCACCAGCCCTCTGTCCTTGGCAGCTGTACCATGAAGGGCAGCAGACAGGACCCTCGGCCCGAGGGGGTAGTGGGAGAGCCAGGGAAAAGTGGTGGGAGGGGAGAGGCTCTGGGGAGGGCCACGGGAGGGAGGCAAGCCCCAGCAAAGCACTATTTTCAGTCCGTACTGTCAGGCAGGATTTGTGCAGGGACAATATATTTCCCCATCGTGACAGCTCTGGCAGAGGGTGCAAGCGTGGCTGGTCCGAAGCCCTGCGCAAGGGCTCACTTCCTAATTAGGAAGAGTTTCTGAATTTTTGTTGTTTACCAACACCCTGGTCCTCACCTTGCTAGGGCAAAGCAATTCTGCAACCTGGAGACCTTTGGTAAAAACCTGCCAGAGGAAAGCTGGTGGAGAAAGTATCCGTGGTACACATGGTCACACACAGCCTGCACACAAAGGGGTGCGCAGGCTCCGAGCTGGCAAAGGAGGCAAACAAGCAAAGGTTTTTGAAGATGTATTTTAAACAGAGTAAGGAACCTTACAGAGGAAGTAGCCATACTCAGAGTGCAGGAACGGGAGAGACTCAAGCAAATTAGGAGGCAATTGTAAGTAAAACGTGATTCTTTTAAGGAAGGTGCTTTATACACAACCAATAATTAATTTGTGGAACTTATAACCAGCTGCTATTATTGAGGTCAGCTAAGAAATAAGATTTAAAAAGGTCCATGAATAATAAAAAACATCAATTGTTGCACTTAGTAGAATAACAAATTACAAGGGATATAAATCACCATGCTTTAGATCATAAATAGCAATAAATTGCCCGGTGATTAGAAGGCAACTTTTGCTAGGGGCCAGGTTCCTTAGTAATTGCTCATTTTAGCATTTCTTGTCCTTTTTTTTTCTCTGAGCCTGTGCTGCTGACTACTGCCTCAACAATAGAAATGGGTTTAGGTGGCAAGCAGGCATTTTCTGTGCAGTGTACTGTAGTGAAGAATCTTCTCTTAGACAAGAACTATTTAAGAGGGAGTTTCCCTTACAGAAACAGTACAATAGCAGCTGAAAACCTGCAGCATGCTATTGTAATCTGTAATGTTGGAAAAAACTTAAAATAAATAAATTTTGAATTATTTAAGTATTTTTAGCCTTCTCAGGTTAGTTCCTAGTTTTTGTCATAATTTTATTTGGTTTGGGCTTTTTAAAGTTATAAAACAGTTTCAAGATAAACACTGTGCTTAGACTATTGTGTTGTTGTGGCACCTACTTTTGGCTGCTCTGTCAGACAAGCTGATTTATAGATTGGATAAATGCATGTTGCTTCAGTTGACACACCAGAAAGCCTAGGTTCAAGCTACTGAGATTCCAGCTCCTTGCTAATGGAGATTAATACAGTTCTCTGAGTTAACATTTAATTTCTGGGCTGCCAAAAAGAAAGTAATTTGAAGCAGCTAAGAGACAGTTGTGGAGCTGAGCTGGGTACAAATTGAATCAAGGCTTTCAGAGCTCCTCTTGCTGAAGCATTGCTCCCTGGCTTGCTTCCTAGCAGGATGCAGGGCAATGTTACCGGCACTCTACAAAGACATTTTGTGCTGCTTCCCCATCCTGAGGTTTTCCATATGCTTTCTCCATACTCAGTAATTAAGGGGGGCTCAGGTGGCACCACCTTGCTGCCCTTGGGATGAGGAACATGTGCTTGGGTCAGAGGTTTTGTAGCTTGGGTCTATCTGTATAGACCAGTGACTACTCTGGTACCGCTCAGCTCTGTGGGGCATCTCTAAGGGGGTTTTGGCCTTTCAGCATACATAGACCAGAGTCCTTCATATTAATAGGCTTTTTCCCCTAACAATTCACTACTCCTTCATCTTATTCTGAAGAAAAGGCAATCACATTACTTTTCTGTCTCCCCCTACCCTAGGACCCCCTGCAATGCAACACTTCACCCTTCTGAGTATCTCTAACCATTCCTTCAAGCTCAACTTGCCACCAGGGCAGAGCACAGCCAGCTGAAACCAGTCTTGGTCATTTTCCTTTCACTGGGCAGCCACATGGTTGGTATGGTGAAAACCAGACTCCTGCATGACACCAAAGCTGCTCCTAAACCGCATTTGCCCATTCTCTTCATGGGAAAACATGATCAGTCCTGCCCTAGAGAGAGACTAATAATGCAGACTCTACTGTTTTGGACCAGCTGCTTTCCTAAAATTAAATGCATTGGAGTGCCTGGTGCTTCTTCTTCTGAAGTGTTTATAAATGTTAGGCAAGGACTTTACACCACCAATTATCATTTTTCAGGATGTGCTAATAAGGAGATGCTCAACAGAGCGCAGGTATCGTTCATACTGCACAAGCAAAACGGGCGGCAACATTTGTCTTCTTGAAGGGAAAAAAGTGAACAAGCTGATGGATTTAGATGCAGACAGCAAAGAAAACAGAAAAGGTGCATTTACGCTAAAGGCAGCCTGCATCTTAATGCTGTACCAAGGACAAGATTTTCAGGTTTTCCGTAGTATTTTTCATACCTGCCCTATTTTTCATACACAAACACACATATATTTACTGTTTGGAAAGGTGGGATAGTCACGATCCTTTCATGGCTTTTTGGCCAGGGCAGTACGGTACTCTCCTAGTGTAGCCCTGGCCAAAGTCAGCAGCTGGCTCCTGAAGTCTCGGTGAGAAGGGGACGCAAAGAGGGATGGCTGTGCTCCGCACAGTGACCTCCCGGGGCCACCTTATGAATGGACAGCAAGTGCCCACGTAGTATTTACCTGTGAATATAAATGTTAAGCAAGAGGCTTTGGTTTGTTTTACGTAATGTTTCTGTCTCAGAACAGGGCACTTATCAGCATTTACCTGATTGTTCAGTGTCAAATGGTTCTGCTAACTTTATTCAGCTGGGGCCTTCTCAGGGAAGGACGGCTGTTCCCATCCATGGAGTCCTTGACAGAGCATGATCCAGCCTTTTTTCTGGGCCTCCAGATAGTGAGAAAGTAGATGAAAAATAATAGACCCTTGAGACCAACGGGACAAGACGATTATCGAGGTTAATGATGTCTTGGATTGAATCGACACGATTTTGACGGCTCACAGGAGGAATTTATGGTACTGAGGGATGAGAATCTGTGCCCACACAGACAACTGGGCATTCCTCCCACGGCTGTATTATCTGCCTTGTTGTGTATAGCATGTAAATCCACTGCTGGTTTTCCATGCAAGGAATCCCACACGGGACCATAAAGGCTTGTGGCTGTCACTTCCCTAGCCTGCTCCTCCTTTCCCGACGTCCTCAGCTCTCAGCGGGGCTGTGGAGCGTGCGGAACCGCGGAGCGCCCACGTGCCTGCGTGTGCGAGCACAGGCGCGTGGGAAAGGGCATGTGCAGAGAGTACAGAGGCTCTGTCCCAAACGCTTCCTGGACGTTCTTCCCTCCTCTGCCACTGCTTTTCATCACAGCTCAAGAAAGTCTGCCTTTTCACTGTTGGCTGAAAGTTACTGGGAATATTGTAGCATTGACAATTGCTGTGAAAAGAAACCTTTCCCATATGGCACTGCAAGCTAACTTAGAGAACACATAGAGACAAAACACCGTCCACAAATCAAGTGAAGGGGATAGCTTAAAATGACACAATTAAATATTTTTTCTCCTAACTGTTTTTATATGAGTTTTTCTCCATGAGAGAGTTTTGTTGGGAAAAGGGTTGCTTCAGCTATTGATTGCAAACAGATTACTCAAAAATGCTTGCTTGTTTGTTTGCTTGCAGACAGATCCTTTCCGCCTCTAGAGAATAGCTAAACTGGCAAACCACTCACAATGACTATTTGCTCACCCTCATTTAAGGCCTGTAATTGATACCCTAAATGACGTGATATGTTTCCATTCCCTTGGTGCTGTGATTAGATGACTGGATCTCTTCTAAGCAGAAGAATAATGAAATAATGACTAGTGAATAATAAATCCTTGTTTGCATGCTAATACTCTGTTGAATATCAGGTGCAGTATAAAAAGTAGCTATTCCCCAAACAATTTGCTCAAACAAAACCCTTGTTCTGAATTCAAACACTGTTTCTGCCATATCCAGTCATCTGTAGCCGGAGGCTTCGCAGAGAAAGTATGTTTCAAGGAATGATTTAAATGAAAATAGGTGGCTGCTTGGATCATAAAAGAGGGAAGGAGTTCCAAGAATGAGAAACAGTGTGGAAAAAGGGCCAAAATCATAAAATGTAAATTTGTGCTTTTAGGAAATGTTCGCAACTTTTCAGACAAAAGGAACCGCTTATCCTCTGCTTGCTGGGTAGTGTGTCCCCAGCTCTGGGAGACGGGAAGTTTGTGAGTTTGGTGGGAAGATGATTAATATCATAAAGGGGGAAGCTCCAACCTGAGTATGTACCGCCTCTTCATCCCTGGATTCAGGCAATGCAGGGCTGTGCCTGAAGCCCTGTGCTGCTGGCGGGCCAAGGTAGGGCTCTGGTGCAAGCCCGAGGGACTTTGCTTCTTGAGCAGAAGGACACAGATTCTGCACCAGCATGGCCTGCAAGGATTTAATTGCCTATATTATGATGGAGATTAAGGAGGAGCATGACTTTTAAAAAGTGTTTCAGAATGTGTGCACATGCACGAGCACCGCACATATAAGTAGCAGATAAGATGTGCCTATGGAATGTGGGTGCACATGTGTGCGCGTGCGTGTATAAAGCATCAGATTGACAATTGAAGTTGGTTTCTAAGAAACAGTTTGTTTCTGACACAGTTTGGTGATGGGATAAGCCTGAAGCTGAGGCTGATGAGTTGGAATTGTCACATGCTGTGCAAAGCATTTTTATATTATTATCTTAATCTTAAAATTAATTTTGGTAACTTTATTAGATTTACTTAGGTATCTGCTTTGTTTGTTTCATTGGATTACGCATATGAGGACTAGATTTCCCTTAAATGTGGTGATACGCACGTTGCTATAGCTACCCCAGTTCTGGCTATTTTTTCCATAAAGCAGGAGTTCTGAACAGCCTTCCTGTTCCAGCATCTGAAACAGTTCGTCCATAATTTTTGTATTCATGTGTATCTTGCATTTAAGGCTTCGGGAGTTTGTGTTTCATTCACCTCTTGAGAAATAGTAAGGACCTTTATCTGAGGACATTTAAACTTCTCTTAGATACAGGAGGGGGACAAAAAATATTTGAAGAAAACCTTCGAAATTAAGAATTCACAGAAGGGACAGTGAAGAAACCCTGAGGAAGGAGTAGTAAAAGCCTTCCTCTGCAAGAAATAATTAGTGGAAAAATAGAGGAAAGGCCAAAAAATAAAATGCAGTGGAGGTGGAAAAGCTCAGCAGTCAGACAACTATCTATAAAGTGCCATCAACTGGGAAATCTTACAGATGGGGGAAAACATGTACAGCATTCTTGTGTGTGCTTTCCTGCTGGTGGAGGACATCACTGGAACTTGCTTCCTACCAGGACCAGGAGAGAAATATGTTCTGAAATTCAAGTTCTCCATGTGAAGTCTCACCAGACAGAATCCTCTGGAGATGTTCTCTGAATACCCAGGGTCTAATATTTTCTATCTAGCGTGGGCCAGGTGTACAATGCAGTCCACATTCACCAACAACCCTCTGACATTTGTGCTCAGATGAGACTCTAAGGGAGAATTGGAGGCAGGTGGGTGAAGGAAGGTGTGGAGACATTTTTGTCACTATGGTGCAGACAGGGCAGGTGGAATTTTACTGCCTTGGCAACTACCATCTATCCCATCTGCCCTTGTGGCCACAAATCATGTCTAAGCAATCCTTCTTACATGGCTCCTGATGTTGCTTCACCTAGAAGCAAACACACTTTATAGCTCAGAGTTTCTTATGCAATGTTCATACCAATAGGCTGACAGAAATATTGTAGAGTCGGTGGCACAAATACGGAGTGTGGGGTCAGGGGGTGCACCAGACTTTCCCTATTTGTGCTTGACAAGTTGTGTAGACATAGCCTAGAATTATCACCATCCTCTAGTCCATTGACATCTCTGGTATTTCCTCCAGGCCCTGCAACTGGCAGCACTGGATTCTTATTTTACCTGGCATCTGTTGTTTCCTTCAGACCAAATGGTAGCCAGTGTGTCTCATACACTTTAATATCATATTAGCAAAGCCCCAAAATATGTTCGAACACTGGGAATGTGGTTTCCTAAGGTTACACATTGTCAACTATTTTAAAGTGCAAATCAAGGTTTTTTAGTGAAGTAAACAAAATAGGGGAGACAAGAAGTTTCTACCCAAGTAGGTGTTTTTAGCTTTCCATCTGGCTAAAAATCCTTTAAGTTGGTTCAACAAACAGGGAAGAAACCGTTGGCTCTGTGAGGCATGCCCTACCGCCTGGCAGTGACCAGCGGCCTCACCTCCACCAGCCCCAACTGTCTGGACTGAAGAACTGACATTTAACCTTGATTTCACATTTCATGGAATGCCAAGTCCAAATGCTTTTATTATCCAACAGTTCATCTAAGCAGAAGGATGTGACTTTTTGCAGAAACTGAGATTTCAGACTTGATGAGCATCAAGTTACACCTTTATCGCGTACTGAATTACTTTACGATTTCTAACAGCGCAGGGTAGGCTGCCCGGGATGTGCAGTAAAATCTTGCTTTTCATCAGCAAATACTATAAATGTGACCTTATGTTCCTCGAATGAGGTGTGGAGGCAGTTCATGTTTCCCTGACCCCATCTGGCACCCATCTCACCTCTCCTGAGACCTCTCTCGCTCAGCTCCCTAAGGGCACTCTTTCCAAGAAGTAGGGCAGGGCCCTTCACTTCTTTCTCAGTTATGAGCTAATGATCTCCTTACTTCCATCTCCAGGCTATACCTTCATGCGAGCTGAGCATGATGCTTGCCCTTTAAACGCTGTGAGATCTCAGCCTGGAATTCAACTCTCGCTTTAGGTAGGCATAACTCAAACAGCCCCTTCCCTGGAGAACCTGGTTATGCTTTTGGGCTCAGGCTCTCTGCATGCCAGCTTTTGCAAATGACAATTTCCCTTCTCCCCTCTTCGGCAAACAACCCTGCAGCTGGGCTGAGGAGCATGGACTGAGGGGTCACCTTGAAGCTGTAAATCTGTTTAAGGGGATGCTGCTTAATTAGGGTACTGTTTTGATCTTTCCTGCACCTTTTTTTAGCAGCCACTCATGATCTATCGTTAATCATTCAGATAAGGATACCCTGCCACACAGACACACTGAAGCTATATGATATGCAGCTAAGTCATACATACTAAAGTTCAAACTTTGTGCTAGGAAGCTAATGATCAAGTTATCCACACCAAGGACACCTTGACCTGGTAACCTTAATAGAAACGGCTTCCCTTTTGCCGTGGGTGGGATGCAGAGGGCTGTGTTCACATGCCAGTTCCTAATAACCTTAAAGCAGTGCTTTGCCCAGAGATTGCTATTTCTCCTCATCTTCCCCAGGCACAATCTTGGTCATTACACGCCACTCAGTCAAATGCCTTCAGGATATCAGGATTCAAAGCATGCAGAATGTGCATCAAAAATCAGCATCCTGCTAAAATGTAACAGAGACTGACTTCAGTGATATCTTCAATACAGAGACATCTTCATCCATGTGTTCCAAAATCAATGGTAAGAAAGAAGTGGTGCCTTTCTCAGCCACTGATGTCCTTTTGTCAAGAGAGCCATTGCTTTCCCTTCTTTACCCACAATAATTTCCCATTCGCTTCTCCCCACTCTCCCCCACTGCCATAATGTCCTTTGAAACCAATTGATCTCACTGTTACCCTCTATGCTTTTTGTTGTTGGTTTGGGTTGGTTTTTTTTTTGGGGGGGGGGGGGGGGTGTTGGTCTGGTTTTATTTGTTTGTTTCCTTGTAAATGCAGCCTTCTAGTACAGAGCACTTCTCTTTTATGCTCAGGAGACAATCATTGAATAAGAAAGATTTAAAAAGCTTGACCTTCCATTTCTCTAGCTCCATGGATTTAAATCTGTTTATACTAGCGGGGTCACCAGCACAACATTATCTGCTACGTGTTGAGAGAGAGAGAGACTTTGCTCATTGTGATCCTTGCTTTGTGTTATGCATTTTGAGAACTAACACCTTGCCGCTATTAAGAAACTACGCTTCAATAGGGAAATATGGTTTATTTTGACCTTCAGCAGTATGGGATATTCAGGACTGAACTGTTTAAGACTGAATTTGTTTACCCTAAGTTTCAGAAACAAAGAAAGATAGTCTTCATATTTTCTTAAAGTAGCCCATTGTGCGATTCGGCTAACTGCTCCAAAATAGCAGAATAACAACATTTAATTACACTGGGATACACTGAAGTCCCAGCACACTTGTTTAATCAAAAGTAAATGCTGTTTCTGTAGAAGATTTTTAACATTGTGTTATAACTACAACGTGTCATATAATTGCTATTAAACACAATAAAGTAATATAAAAACATCTGTTCTGTAGAACAATGATATTTAAACACAAATATCTTTCTACATTACATGCCTGCTACAGAAAACAAAAAACTGTAATAAATATGACTGAATTATCTAATGTCTTATCTCCTTCTATTTTCAAATTTGGCTTTGGCATCTTTCAACTTTCAACTACCAACTACTCAGAATGGTATTTAAGTTACCCAAAGACATATTATATAATTTATTTATATAATTGGTTCCAGCAATATGCTGAGTGTTGTTTGAAGCACAGCGATAAAAACAGCTCTTGCCACAAATTATTTACAGTCTAGATAGAGGCATGGTCCCTCACAGCTTAAAAGCTGAAGACACAAACGGCCTTTTGAAATGTAAAGGATCTCACTGGTTTCTAGAATTTTTTTCCACTGCTAGCAAGCTGACCGTGCACCTTTTGCCCAAAGTCCCTATTGTAGACAGCAGTGTTACATGGTGTTACCTTCCACTCTATCTGATGACTTCAGGCACTCTCACTCTCTTGCTCATAGGCTCCAGAACTGGACAAGGGTGATTTTGGTTGCAATACACCTCGTGTCTGGTCCTTGCATGTTGGAGTGCAGGAACTGGCCTGCTCAGGAGCGAGGCGAGTGACCTTCTCCCCTCCTCACATCACTGAGGAAAAACCTGTGTAAACCGTGAGGGGAAGGGATGGTCCCTGCCTCAGAAAAGGAGTCTCCTGATAAGCACAGTGAACTGTATAAAACAGAGTTACATGGGAGTCATTAACTAAAGCATTATGCAAAAAGGCATTGCTTTAGCAATTTACTTGTATTGGGCATTTCTAAAATAAATGCTGTCCCACCCAGATTTTTCATGAGCTGTGATCTCAGGCCATGTCTCTGTTACCAGCTGTGCAGGGGAGATAGCATTTGTCATGCATCAAATCAGAAACAGATGAGACAGAGATGATTCCTGCAAGGTGGCTTAAACAGGTGATGGTACCTCACGCTACACCATGAGCAAGCCTGATCACAAGCGGAGAGCTGTGCATGAAGCAAAGCTTCAGGACCGCTGCTGCTTTATTCTTACATGAGCCAAGGATCAGCCGGCACTCACCAGCTATCTCTCTCTTCGAACAATGTTTAATTTATTGAATTGTTTCATTTATGACAACCACAAGGGTGCTTTAAAGCCTGAAATGTATTATGTCACTAAGAAAAGCATGCTCAGAAAGGGTGAGCTCTCCTGCTGCTGCTGTCATTACTACAGCCGTTAAATAAAATGGCTGGAGTTTTAATTGTTCCCCTAATCATTGCATCATATCTTGTTTGGGTTAGGACAAAATGCTTTACGGGCTGGTTGCCTTTCCAAAAAGTGTCAGAAATTAATCATCTGCTGTCTCACTGTGGTCTGGGGACGTTGGCCTTAAGGAAAACAAACCACAAATCACCTCTCTATCAACACACAAAGCTACTGAGCTGTACGGCTGATTCTCCATGCGCTGGTAGAAGTGGGCCTGACACCACTAGGCATTACTAGGGGAGTCCTCCACCTGGAAAAGACCGATAAACACATGATCCCAATGTGTGCCCCTTGTCCTCTGCCCACCGGGGACTGGGGGTGCAACAGAAAGAGGACCCAAAGAAAAGGCCAGTTTTCTTGAGGGCACTGCCCAAAAGCTGAAGATGAGACCATATTGTTTTTAGATGCTAGCTTTCCAGAGGGAGTCGGCATGGGTTTTATCTGGCCAACTGCCTCAAAACAAGTTGCTCTAAATCAGTCCCCTGGAATCCAGGCAATGTAAACCTTTCCTGTCCCCAGCACATGCCAGCATTCACAGCTGCTGAGATGTGGGCATACTCCTGCATCCCAAAAATAAATCGTGATCATAGCCGATATACCCAGCCCTGCATCCGGGGCTGCAACTGTCTTAGAGGCCAGCTGTGGAGAATGCGAGGCACTTAGACGATTAGGAAATACTGGCTATAGAAGGGAAGAGAACATGGCAAAACATTTTTCATAACTTGTGAGTTGAGACGTCAGGGAGACAATTGATACAAGACATGGCAAGAGATACGGCGGATGGAATAAAATTGTTTGGAGGGCAGAAAGCACTGTTGTGTTGAGCTATCTTCAAACCACTGCCCGTGTCTTCTCTGGGTGGATTTGATGGGGCTACACTGATTTACAGCACCCGAAGGCCCTGACCCATGGGGTCAGGTTGGCTGAGAAGGTGTGTGAGATAATCTCTTAGCACTTACAACAGCTAAGAGAAGAATGGGAGACTGGCACCCTGCTGCAGCCAGGCAAAGTGCCAGATAGTGTAACATGCCTGCTGGAGTGTCCCATCATCTCTAATGTGGTGGATGGTCTAGTGACTTCGATTGTCGAGACATTGGAACTTAGGACAAACGAAAATGTGGTGAACGCTGATTTCAAATGGACACGACTCAAACTACGAATGTGGCAAGAACTGTCTTGTATCTTGAAGAATATTTCAGTTGCAAGAAAAATAAATTGTGCCCACAGCTTAGTATCAGCTCTTTCTGCCTTTGATCCCAAGAGCTGGGATGATGGCCAGACTCCTATTTTGTATTGGTAAGGACTGAAGCTGCTCAGCACCTCATGGAGGCAGATCCTGTGGCTGTTTATGAGGAACATTTGCATGTAGTGATGATCTTAACCGCTAGCTGAAAGAACACCGTAGTCTACCATAGTCCCAAATGCACCTGATAAAAATGGTAGTAAAAGAAGATGATTTGCTGGGACTGACTGTGTTTAAATACTTGGTTCTCCAACAGAAACGAAATCTGCATAAAATACAGCTTATATAAAAAAAAAATAATCCTACCGGAATAGCCTAGACACCTTTCATAAAAGACAAATGGTTTAATTATAAACCAATGCTGCTCAGAGTACATTCTCCTATCTTTACTACTGTGCTTCTCTGAGCTGAGGGTTTGTGGTTATTCTTTTTAATTTTCATTTTGGGTGGAAGATAACTCTGTTCAGAGAGGAACCAGAAAAGAAATGAGGTCAGGGAATTTAGGGAAGACATCACACAGCAGCTTCCCTCCTTCTCCCCATTGTGAAATAAATTAATAGCTCCTCTACACTCCGAGATCACCTCTCAGAGCTAAGGATGAGTTAAACAGACAAGGCAACTCTGTGTCCCTGTAAAGTAAAGAAAATGACAGGGCAGGCTGCAAAATACTGACACAGGCAGTAACTTGCTGCTTAGAAAAAACAAAATGGTCAAAATGTGCTGGATAGAGATCATCGAAGGGATGATTATTCAGTTTATGACCTGTCTAAAATCTAAAGGCTGTGCTCAATGATGTGCCCCCTTTCACATGTGCCCTGTCATCTGACTTCTCCTGGGCCCATTGCCTAACCATATGAAGTACTCCCCCCCCACTCCCTCCCCCCCTGCCCCCCGCACCTAGACCGTACGATTGGCAGCCAGTAAAAACTTCCTGAGAAAATAAACCAAATCCCCATTTCAAAATGACATAAGAACTATTAAGCATAACTGAGTATCCTGAAAGAAGAATTTAATTTCAGTGAAAATGCTTACATCCATAGTTCATTTAAAACATGACTGTTAAACACAAAAGTAAATTTTAAAATATTTTTGAGTGGGAAGCCCCACATCTTAGTATTATAGTACCAAAGGGCTGTATCACTTGTGATATGTAAAGTTATTTATACTTGTGGAAATCAAGTATAAATCAGGAAAAATCGAGCCATTCAAATTAACAGGAGCATCTGCCTGTTTTTCCTGGATGTGACTACCTTAGCACTGTGTGCTGCAAAGGAATTCTTCAGTTCGCTGCTGCTCAAAGAGTATGGCACCTTGTCTTATGTTTGGTATGGTCAATAACTTTGAGTTCACCCTTTCTGTGTCTCAATTTGCCTACTAGAAAATCTGAAATCACTGCATACATTCAAGCAATGATAGAACTGTGAGATTTAATAATATTTAGGGAAAGGCATGGAGCAAAAACCCCAGGGTCCAGCCATGCTGGCACTTTGCAGAGGATTTTATTTCACCCTTGTTTTCATTTACTCAGTCCACTTTCTGTCTTATTTGCTAGTCTCATACCCTTTCCCTATCCCCGCTGGTGCACGACACATCTCCCCTGCCAGCCCCAGTTTGGGTCTGGGTGAGCAGACTCAAGACCCTTGGCATGCAGAGCAGACACGCCTGGAGGTGCTGAGACCTGGCTCCCTCCTTTCCTGCTACAACCACCCACAAGGATTCCTCAAAATAAGGAGAATTCTGGCAGAGCCACTACCGTATTACTGTACCCTAATACAAGGACTCTTTGGCGCTCAGCCACATTGCCCCTCGGAGTGTGACTAGGTCAGTCGCCATCAGATCTAGCTTGTCTCTTTCTTCAGGCTCCATTTTAGATAGGACCAGGTGAGCTTGCTGAGGTTTGGCTATTCATTTTTTTTTTCATTGGAAGGTGAAGAGTCTTGGACTCATCATGACCAGTATCATAACAGGCAGATAGGAACCAATTTGGTGAGAGAAAATCTGGCCTCTTGCACCTCTGGGCTTGCTTGGAGGATGTATAGCTTCTTTAGGCTCCTCCTGACTTCAGAAACAGAGCTTGTAATGAGGTCCTTCCAGGAGGGACTTGTTCACTGAAACACCTCAGCACCTGAGGATAACAAGTCAGGCTGATTGGCTCTGTCTGACATGGAAAGACAGAAACAGGGTAGCAGTGCCTGTGCATGACATACTGGCCAGGCTGCACACACGCATACTGTAAGACTACACAAAGCAGCAGGACCTACTGCGAGTCTTATGTTCACATGTGACATAGGATTATGTCACCATAAATTATTATGGCTTTCTGTTTTATAGCTCTGGCAGACACAGATATGAGTACACAGGACAACGTGGGTCATTGAGTTTCTCTGCATTTCTACGTCATAGATGTTCAGCTCCAAAATGTTCAAAGATTATCCATTTCCTTTTAGACCATCTGCAACATCCTAGAACAAGCGCAAAAGCTTTTTACTTAAAGCCTAAAATAAAAGCTCAGATTCTGCAAGAGGCAGAACAAAGACGACCCTGATCATGGGGTTGGATTTCTAGCACAGATGCTCATATTGGCTTCATTTCAGGAGGCTCTGAGTGTACCGTGCAATTAGGCAAACTTACCCATCACACCCCAGCACTGGAGCTCTACTGACTTGTGTCAGACGTAGATGATGCTCTGACCCTGCAGTCCAGCAGCCTCCTCTGAACTGAACAAAACTAAAGCATGGCACTTTTGAACAAGGGTAAATAGCACCATTTTCTTCTTGCTCTAGATCTGGTAGCCACTCTTTGCTTCTGTGCTAAGCAGCTGAAGTCTCATGGGATGGTTTCTGAGACACAGAAGCCGGGAGCTGAACACAGCAGACTGGAGTGGCAGGCGGCTAGGGAGACTTTGTCCTTTCCTAAACTGGGACAACACTGGAGAATACAATAGACATCCTATTTCCCTTAGCAATAACCACGTTCCCATGTAGCAGCAAAACTATTCAGCCCTTCAGCATTCACACTTTATTCAGGCAGGAAATGTATTGCTGCCTTATAAAATGGGACACCTGTCTCATTGTCCATTAAATATTAACAGCAGCACCACAGAACTGAACTGTAATAGCTTTATTACAGTAATATCCTGGGTAAATCTCATTACACTGTAGTGTGGATGTCAACAAACAGAAATAAAGCACAAAACCAGGAATTTTATTCCAAAATTGCAAACTGACATGATTTAGACACTACTGCATCCTTCTGGCATAGGTAACAGCGTCGAGTGCTCCTTCACCCTTCAGTGCTGCACTATAGAAATGATAATGCTTATTGCTTCTGAAGTATCTTTCCTATCAGTAGGTATTGAGCCATTTGTCTAGGATTGCAAAAGGCCTGTGCAGCATGCTTCTGTAGCAGGGGAAGCCAAGGCATAGACAGCACCTGGAGCCGGTTGCATCAGCCACAAGAAAAGCACTGCAGAAATAGGCCCGGCACCCTGACGCCCGCTCCCTGACACCCTCTTTTATCCACTTAACAGTGCTTGCTATATAAGGGACAGCATGCCACGTCTACCAGCGACTTATATCCCACACAATCTCATTAGCTCTGCTGCCTGGCTCCTGACCCTTGTCATCAGAGTACCAAACTGGGGCTCTGAGAACCTTGCTTAAAAAAGCCATGGACTTTACTCTTTCTCACTTCAGCCCAGGCAGGAAGCAGCAGTACAGAAATACCACCTCAAAGGCTATTCCTGCCACTTCCCAAGCCTGACCCTCACATCCCTGTTCCTTGTGGATAAGGCTCCAGAAGCTGCTGGGTTAGGCTGAGAGTCTCTAGGCTTTCTTGGGGGCTTTCCAGTTGGTCCCGGGTTTCGCTGAGCTGGGAAATCTGCAAGAATAGCTTTTGTCCTACCGCTGCTTTATTCCTGTTTCCCAGCCTTGCTGAAACAAAAGAGGCACGGGCAACTTTTTTGGTGTTGCAGATGAATAAGATTTTCCTGGAATGAATAAAAAGGTCAAATTTGGTTCCTGTCACAACTTCTGCACATTTCTAGCTCATGGGCCCTTGCCTAGGCACAGGCGCTTTATGCTGAAAAGCCAGCCATTGCCTTTCCACCCCATTTTAGTCTTTTGTACAGTAATTTATTTAAAACACCCAAGCAAATAAATGGTTTGTGTTAATTTTGTGGACCCAAATCAGTAATTAATGCCATAGGCGTGAAAGACAGAAAACCACTGAAGACTCAGTTTGGGGGTTTCTTCATGTTTCTCAAACAATTCCAGAAAGGAAAGCTTTCAGGCTGGAGTAGGGAGAGAAATCCTGGGCCAGGTTAAACCGCCCTGAATGTGCTCTGCTCACTCCAGTGGTATCCAAATGGTGCAGCCTGGAATACAGTAAAGATTGAGCTGGGAAATGGTGACTTCAATCAAAATTTGTAAGTTCATGAGACAGTCAATACATTCCAAATTACCCCAAATAAGTGCCAATAAAATCTTACCTATAAAGTACCTTCATACACTCTCTGTATGTTATTTCCTAAAAAAGCAAAAAAGGCTCCACTTTAAAAAATAATACAGGGAAGTCTTTATTTAATATTGGTGCTATTTCTCATGTGACTTAGTCTGTAACACTTTCAGACTTTTGTCATACTGTGCATCTACCATACAGGCTTTGAGGGGAAAAGAAAAATTATGGTAAGTTCAGGGAAGACAAAAACTGACTGCAGTAAGTTTTCCATACATCATAACAATCCTTAAAGGGAAGGAATATTAGAAGGAATATGCAACTGTCTAATTTCTATTCCTTGCCTTGCTAGAATTTATGTCCCTGATTAAACACTGAGTGGGAACTGGAGGGAAAGAGGGAATTTCACTGTTAAGGAAGGACATGTTCTGTAGACATTTGAGAGAGGGACTTAACCACACTTGGTGTTTGAAGCTGATCAGGGGCTTGTCAGACTCAGTTCCAGGACAGACAATCAAAGATTTTTACAATTATAAGCTGTGATAAACGTTGTTTGGGAATATCCCAGGAGCTGGCTGAATAATGATGAGGAGATTTATAAAGGTATTTATGAATAAATAACCCTACAGCTGCTTGTAGTGTAGCAGCTTTCGTCACTAGAGATGTCTGTAGGGTCACGGTATTTGTTCCTTTAAAATATTTATCTGACCTGAAACAGTAAGAGGTGGTTGGTTTACTGGTCTCTTTTTTTTTTCTCTCTCTCTTTTTTTTTTCTAATTGCTCTTGAACGTTATCTGTTACACTTTTTCAGTCATCTAGTCCAGGTGCAACAATTATGCCATATAATGATAAAGCCAGTAAATAACCAGAGCAAGCAACTTGCAAAGTAACTACTTGCAGACATACCACTCACCCAAATCAGCTAGTACATTTTTGCAACAAATGACATTTACAGGCAAAAGCAGGAAAGGTTTCATGGCTGGTGTATAGTCCAGAGAAAAGACAGAATGTCACAGAAATGTATGCAATGATGGTTTCTACAATCTTAGTAACTTTTCTTCCAATATATGTTATTTATACACCATTATTGAACTTGGTCTTAAAGTAGAACAAGAACCCATCAAGTACATTCTGTACCTTACAGAATTTATATTCTGTCGTTAAAAAACAGTATTAATGGATACTACAGTGTTTCAGATCATAAAGTTCAATTCTGGATTAATGAGGAGCATGTATCAATGTTATACTATACTTGAACAGACAAATTTAAAAGGATTTTCTTTCTGCACAAGATCAGTGTCACATATAATGCCATAAAGGCCTCACATACTTGTCAAAAATGAACTTCTTTTATTTCTGAAAAGCTGTTGCTTAGTAAGTTATTTATACATATTTAGGAAGACAAAAAAGGGAGACTATGGAGCTGAGTTCTACATAACTGCTCTGAGGCTGAAAAATGTAAACAAAACAACAAAAAAGAAGCAATAATCCAGTTCAGTTGTGTCTAATGGCAGATAATGTTGGTGATAAGTACTGTAATATGTTCTGCCTCCTTATCTGGAAAGACCACAAATAATGACTAACTACTGATAAAAATAACAATTCCCTTCACAGACTCACTTTTTCCCCTCCCCTGTGTGCTGACTCTGTGAACAAAAGCCTTGTGATGATGATGACTTCTGAGTAACTTATGTGCTGTCTTGGAATAAATTTTTAATTTATGACTGTGTTGATTACCCTGGCTGAAGGGGGGAAAGCTTGGAGCTCCCAAACCCCCACCTCCGCTGCTTTTTCATCCTCCAATGTTTTATTTTCCCAGCAGTCCAGCTGTACCCTCCTCATACTGTGCGTATTGTTGAGATTATCTTCAGCCAAGTGAATTATAAACACGGCTCACTGCAGCCCAGCTAACAGAGTGGCAGAGGGCCAAGAAGGAAAATCGTCCTCTTCGTCTGAGAGGCATCTGGAAAACGGACCCAGGGAGGGTCTTTCCCTCACTCTGCTGGAAGACCTCTGGCACCACAATGATAAAGTAAAGCCCCCAGAATAACAAAGCAGTTGTTTCTAGGTGATGAGATACTCCCAAGTAATCATGATGGCCACAAGGATTACTTTTTTTTTTTCTTCTTCCCTCTTAATTTATGAGGGAAAGAAAGGTTTGTCCCCATTCCTCACCAGAGGTAGGGATGCTCTTCAGCAACACATTTTTAGACACTAAAAAGCAGAACTTGGGGCACTCAGTTCCAATCACTATGAATTTTTTGAACACAGTTCCTTCATGTCTCGGATTCACCACATGTAAACATGGAAAGCAAATCCTCCCACTGTTTTGTAATGTGACCTTGTAGCTATAATGTCCAGTGCTGAGCTTACTGCTACAGAAAAGGATTTTATTTTACTGAAGCCTACCTGAGAAGTAAGGGTAACAGCCACAGATGTTTGAAATCACTTAACAGCCCTGTGGAATACTAACTCTCTTTTTAAATTATTGGGTAGTAGAGGCCAAAGTTGGAATTAAGAACATAAAGAGCTCTCTGTATCTGTGGTGCTACTGACATAACAAGGAGTACCTGGGCTAGTCCCTGATTAGAAGAGAATAGTTGTCTGACTAATGGGCAGGACCAGCTGGCATCAGTGGAGGTGCCTTTTTTAGCTTTACTTAGCCAAAAAAATGCTTATTTCAGGCTGTGGTGAAACTCTCTTCTGTGAGGTATCACCTACAAATGTATGCTCCCCACTCAAATTCCTCAAGTGCCTGGGAAGCAGCATTCAGAGCAGAGCAGCCTATCAACCTTCACGGGAGCTGTCATTAACACTCGAACCATATTTTTACTTCCTTACATCACATGCACTTACCTTACAGTTTGGTGAAGGAGAAAGAAGGGCTGCATCTCCAGCTCTGGTTACCAATGTGCTGCGCAGCTGCGCAGGCGCTGGGGTCAGCAGAGTGTCACAGCACGTGTGGGAGTCCGATCTTCAGCAACCCCTGGCACACATCTAAACTTGAGACTAGATTAAAGGTCAGACTTTGCTTTTGCCTTTTTTTGACTTGGATGGCCAATGTCCTCAGGCGAGCAAGCTATTATGGTTTATTTCATCAGTTAGTGGAAAGCAGCTGTACTGCTTAACATAATTAATGAGGAGGTCAGACAGTAATGCTTTGTGTACAATAGTGTTATATGCTGCACTAAGGCAAGTAATTGCCCATAAAAACAGTATCTTGTAAAAAAGGGCAGGGAAAATCCACCTCCCTTGAAGAAAAAATTAGGAGCAGAGTACTTCCTTTTAGTCATTGCTAAAAACATTCCCCCTTCAGGTCCTTCAAGGCCAGAAAATCATTTACCAAAAATATTCAGGAAGTAATCTACAGCAATACTCATTACTGTTTACTGGAAACTTGCAGCTCGCTGTTGCAAAGATACATGAAAAATATCCATGTAAAAGGAAAGCAGCTGCACACAGTGCTGTGTTTACTACCCCTCCTGGTGTTTCCAAAGGTAACTTAAAAGACATTGGAAGTTGATGTTCCAACAGTTTCCCATAAGTTCTGTTGTGGGTGACTTTTGTTCAGCTCTTTTTTGACTGCAAAATAATACACTTCTACAGGCAGGTGGGGGAAAAGCCATCAGTATATGCTAATTCATGATAAAGCGTCTGGTTCACTCCTGCTGAAGGCAATCAAGTCGAGAGCAGGAGGCACACTTTCAGAAATACTGAACAGGTTAACCCAACGCCAGCTCACACCATCAGGAAACAGAGTGCTGGAGAAAATGGCAGGAGCAATGGAATCCCTCTCAAGCTAAGTTCCACCGTCTCAAATGAAATAGAATAGACTATTTCAGTTGGAAAGGACCCACAACAATCATCTAGTCCAACTGCCTGACCAACTCAGGGCTGACCCAGTTAAAGCATGTTATTAAGGGATTTGTCCAAATGCCTCTTAAACACTGACAGGCTTGGGGCACTGACCACCTCACCAGGAAGCCCGTTCCAGAGCTTGACCACCCTCTTGGCAAAGAAATATCAGTGTAATGTCCAGTGTAAACCTCCCCTGGCACTGCTTTGAACCATTGTCTAATTTGCCTTTGATCTTTTTTGGTAGAAATGCAGGGTGGCTTCTGAGAACTAATTTTGGTGAGGATTTCCCAGTGCAATATTGACCAGTGCAGCTGATCTGAGATCTGATCCTGTATAAAGACGTTAGAACCTCATATGAGAAAGTATAGTAATATATGAATTCCTCTGGAATAATCCATTTTATATATTTTGTTTGTACATATCAGATGGTACTAGCTGCCCGTCAACCAAGCTGTCTAAAAGTAAGAAACCTACTCCTGTCTAGTCTGTTGGGCAGGTCATCCCATGCTAAGGTCCTCATTGACTAACCTGTGAGTGGACACACACACACTCTTACTCTCACTATATGTATCTGTTCTATGTATTTGTGTTATATATATATTTTTATATATATATATTTCAGCATTTACTGAAATCCATACAACGAGCTATTTCCCACGCAGTATACTACTTGAAAAACTTGTGACACACATTTAATGGTGTTCCACTTCTTTTTTTCTGATTCTTATTTTCATCTACAGAAAGTTAACTGGTACTTAGAATGAAAAGAATAAATAAAATATAAAATAAAACAGAAAGTTAACTAGTGCTGACCAGCTTTGCAAAGGGCTACAAAGCCATAAGCCATGAGCTACACAGGCAGGAAGGTCACTGTGCCCCTCTCCCCCGTGCAGTGCGGGGAAGGTGGCTCTCCCTGGATGGGTTTTTACTTTTGCTTTTGCACCTGTGTTACCCAGACTTCTCTTCATGATGTCTGGGACACCAGCTTGAATGGAAGGAGCATCTGAAAGGAAACACACTTCAGGGGTATTTTACGTTAGAAACACACTTTTACTTCACGGCTGCTTTGGCATGCCAGTGACTGCCTCGGGGACTGTAGAATCAGGCTGGAGATTGGGTTGTAGGATTTTTTGTTGTTGTTGAAGCCTAAAATATTAGGTAAAATCTTCAGGCGTGTTTTTTTCAGTGCACTGAGGAGACATGCTAATATTTTAACCTAAGACACAATGTTAAGAATATCCTTGTGGCTGGCTCTTGGACTCCCTCCTCATGGAGACAAATGCTACCCACACATTCCTTCGCCCGATACACAGACAGTCATAACTTGGCGATTAGCGTGGTTACAAGGCCTACTGAGATAAACCAGAGAGAAGCGCCACATTACTTTATATAGACTAATAACTTCAAGCAAGTCAGGAACGCAAAGAAAGCCGTAGGAAGGGATATTTCTAATGAACAGCTATCTGTCAAAGATAACTGCGAGGAGCATGAGTGACGGATGGCACAAGCAGAAGACAGAGCATAGGACAACCGGGGAGGAATCTGAAGCCCAAGCAGCCAAAGATATAAAGGCAGTTTATAAATTCTGAGCTGATTCTGCCATCTCTGAGACGTGACTAATGCGGAGACAATGACAGCATGTGGATGTCTCAGGGAGAAAGAAAATGGTGCTGGGAGGAGAAGTAAAGTTTGCAATTTCTAAACTGAAAGACAGCAGAGTTTTTTTCTTTTTTTTTTTTTTTTTAAATTAAGCACCATTAACACAGGGACATTGCTGAGTTTCAGAAGCCGGTACTCTCCTGGAAGTGGCAAAAACTGGTATTACGTGTGAGCTGCATCCCTACAAAAAAGCACAATTTCCATGTAGGAAAAAAGGAAAAATCAGAGCATTAATTTGTCCTTTGTAGGACATCTGAACACAAGAAAATTATAGTTAACTGTCCTAAAGTATGGAATAAAATAGAGTTGTATTTTGGCTTGTCTGCAATAATGCAAGGCTACCAAAAAGAAGGAAAGTGTTGATTTTATACAGAGGTTCCATATTTTGTTTGCATCCATACTGATCTGAGGTGTTTTCTACTAGATTTTCCCTTCTCAGAAACAAGGACATATAAAACATTTCCTGTAGAGTTATTCTGATTGCTGCTTCATTGGCTCTGAAGCTGAAATAATGCACCCTCCAAACCCACTAATATTTCTATTGTGACCAGACTTGTCCAGAGTTTTACAATCCTAATTAGTTTCACAGTTGTCTTGTTGTTTTCCTGTACTCCCCCTCTGTCTGCTCATCACCATCTGCTGTTGTCCGTGGTATGATCTTAAAGGAAGGACCATCTCTTTGTTCTGCCTTTACACAGCACTTCATAGAAATAGCTCATTATGGGAATCCAGGGCTGAAATTCCTAAACACCATGGCAATAAATGTAGTGGACAGAAAGAATAATGAGTCTCAGAAACAGTGGAGAAAAGCCCTACTCCTGGTTTTTGGATAGCATCTCATGCTTTCTAACTCTATCTTTTGTTCCCGTGCCATTTCTGCTCAGCCTGTTACAGGCTAGAAGAAGGAGTTAGATGAGCACACAGATCACAATGCCAGCATAATTTGGGAGGAAAAGGCAATGGCGATGTGCGAAAGGGAAAAGGGAACATCAGAACAAGTCTTCTTCCAAACTCACATGAGGGAAATAGGGAAACATCAGCTTTGTCTGTACCTGTACTTCAGACTGTCTGTCTGCGGGGGTTGTTCTGTTTTTATCAACTCAGAAACATTTAAATGAAGACACATTAGATGCCAGTCTGTTCCAAAATGAACTTTTGGTGGATGTGGTCAATGACTGCATACTAAAATGGAGCAACACCCCTACGCATCAGGGCTCCTCCTTCAGCAGCTCCGTCTCTCCTTTCTGCCAGAGCAAACAGTAGTTTGGCATAATACTCAGTGGATGCTTCTTACTGCTCTTCAGTTCCATTTCCCACAAAAGCTTTATGTTTGCTGTTTATATGTATTAAGAACAAAAGACTCTGGTTCATTCAGTGACTGAAAGAACCGATTGCATAGGAACAACAAAACAAAAATATCATTTTGGGTTACCAAAACTGGCAGCTATGCAGCTGAGGTCTACTGTAAGTTCTTGTGTTTCAGGGTCAGAGGGGTTGCTTAGGTTTTTGATGAACGATATAGAAAATCTGAAAGAAATTGGTGTTTTTCACTACTACTGAACAGAAAAGGCCAAACACAGTGGAGGCAGGTTAGCTGAAAGGCCTGGCTTAGACTGGATGTGAAATGTGATCAAATTGCCTCCAAAGTCTAGAGGTTTATGCTTATTAGATATACAGCAGTTTGAGGCACAGTGTCTTGAACGTCGATGAATGGGTTTTGGCACTTGAACAAGTCAACACAAAACAGCAAAACTAAATATTCAGGAGCAATGGTCTTTCAGAATTCCTTAAGAGACATTCATTTTCATAGCTTTTCATCTTGAATTGTAGTCTGTGTTATTAAGTTGCTCATAAAACTCCTCTAAAGTAAATTGTGTTTTCAAATAAGGCTGAACTTGTTATTTATAAAGATTTATTAAATTAATTCAGTTAATACTTAATCATTTGTTACACAGCTCATCAAGTCAGTAAGTTGCTTATACCCACAGTTCATGCCCATTTTGAGCATTCTCCCATAAAGTACTTACTCTACACATTATTTTCATTTATAGGACCACCACGTCAAGCCTATAATATTCTTTTAACCCCACAAAAAACTTCTGAATTCATCATCACTATGAAATATCACCTTGATAGAGATTTATTTTTAAAGTTTTGGCCATCCACTTTTTAAATGAGTGTCCAAATCTGTCCTATTATTTTAAAATTATATGACTGATGAAGTAAGTTACAGCTAAAGAACTAGACATTATCTTTGCAACATGGGCAGTCTGTCTTAATGTAGGAAATTGCCAGGTGAGTGAGCAAATGCTTAAGTCATACTCTTTAGTTATTTAAGGTGACTTTAAAAGACTGAGATGACTACTCAGAAGGCAAAAGTGTTCCCAGGGTAGTCTCTAGCAGGGGTAACACAGCAGCCCATTGTGCAGGGCAGCAATTAGGAGTGCCAGCACTGATTGGGATCCTGGGGCGCATTGTTCTTCCCGATTTTCAGGTCATTCCACCCAATGGGCAGATGCTGGGGAAGTCATAATAGAGATTATCAGTTTGGGGATGCCCCTTCAACAGGCAGCCAAGGGTAAGTATGGGGTTTTCACTTGTCTGTACTCTTTGCTAGAGGAAATAACTACATTTGAGAGGAGAGGAGAAGCTAACTACAATGAACACAAGTATTTGGTGTAGTGTTTGGGGAGGTAATTGCCAGTGTGCCTCTGGCACCTTGGGGGAGCCATCTGGGCTCACATTCCTTTCCCTCCTGACACCCTGTAATCACAGGGGCAAAGACCATCATTTACCTGCTCCCTGGAGAAGCGTCCCTAGGATGTACCAACCATAGCACCAAAAGCCTATGGATGCTTGAAAAACTTCAAAGCAGCAGTAAATGGCCCAGAAAACGCTTGCGAGCAGTCCAGCAGGATAGCTTCAGGCAGATTCTCAGTTAGCTGAACACCTTGGGTACCCCCCCAGTCCATGCTGGAGAGTCTGAGAGGTCAGCACGGTGCTCTCAGTGGGGTGTGAGAAAGTTGGAATTGGAAGCAAAAGGCCTCCAAGTTCTGCCACAGAGACACTGGTTGGTAAAACTGATCTTTTTCATGAAGTAGGGCCCCAGTGCAAGAGCAGTCAGTGGTCAGCATATTGAAATGAAACACTCCTCAGACAGTAGGTTTTGTTGAGTGATATCAGCATGTTCAGACATCCTCCTCCACCCAGGATACTTCTCTCTTCCTCTTGCCTATCTCTTGGACCAGACCAAATTAGGGTTACCTGTGTACTCTCCCTCCTTTGACTATTTTTTTCTCCCCGTTCAAGCTGCTGTAAGCATTTCCCAGTAGCAGTGTCATGACCATTGCCTCTGGGGTTGACGCATGGTGCCTGTATGTAACAGACTGGGGACTGCCTTAGCCTTAGCCCTGTGTAGGACTCCTCACCAGGTAAGGCAGGCTGGTTAGTCATGCCTGCTCCCACTGCCATGGGATTACTCCTGTATATCACAGGAATAAAGCAGACAGATCGCACAGAGGATGTATTCAGGAGCACTGTGACCTGAACAAAGACTAGGAGCAGTGGCACTCAGCTAACCTGACCAGGTCTCTGAGGGTGGTGTTGCTGTTAAGAAGGTACATGAGAGTCCTTAGTTGGATGAGTGATCTGGGGGACACTGAGCTGGAGCAGGGAAGAGAGATTTCTGTGAATGCCTGAGGCAGTACAAAGACTGCAGCTGAAAGACTGAGCATTTATACTAGAAAGAGGGCATGGAAAAGTTGGAAAAGGTCAGAAAAGGGCAAGAAGAATAGCTGGGAAGACTTTGTTTTATAGTAAATGACATAAAGATGCTGACCCATCTCACTATTTAACAGTGAATTTAACTAATTATTGGTGCAATTTACTGAAGAACACGGTCACATTGAAATCACCTGATGTCTTTAAATCAAGCTGGCTATCAAAACTATGAAAGAGCTGAAAGAGAACTTGAAACGATGAAATAACAAAACGATGTCTTATGCCCTGTGTGCTGTGTAATCCAGAGATGTTTATATTGGTATCTCAGAGCCTCAACATGCTCTGCATCTTCAGTAAGTGTAACATATTCTTAGCTAAAACAATACCTGTGAGCTAGGCAAATTCCCTATGCTTATAAGAAAATATCTCTAATTTCAAGCCAAAACTTATTTTTTGTGCCTATGTTTTGCACATTTTTCCACTCACTGTATAATAGGTCACAAGAAGGCAGAAAATTTTGTGATCAGGTTCATATACATATATATATATATAGGTGTATAACTGTGCAGTGGTAATGTATTTACTTGCAGCAGATGGAATGAATATGGGAGAACATTTAATGTGGCAATTGACGCTAAAATCCAAGGCATTAATTAAATGTGTGTTCTACTTAAGGAGTGAACTGAATGATGAGTGACAATTAAAAATGATGTCTTTATAATTATTCCAATTCCTATTTATGAAAGTAGAGTGTGACTGCGTATTAAAATATGATTGAAGGTTTTATTACTCCTTATTCTTTCACGGTTAAAACGTTTGCAATTATTTCTCCCTCAGATTAGAGCAATGCATAGCCATGTAAAGTAAAACAGCGTAGGCTTGATTCTCCAGTCACTTAACACAGGTTTTATATTGGCATATGGTGACTCCCTTAAGCAGAGCACTCCTCAGTTAGGGTGATTTGAATGGACAATTAAGCTCAGCATGATGAATACTGCAAATTCAATATGAACATCTGGGGATGCATTCATGGATCAATGATTCAATTTTTTTAAATAATATTTGATCAGGTTTGGAAAGTCTGCTGCAGCTGTAAGGGTGGAGATTTCTCCTTCCAGACGAAGCAGTGGGAAAAATCCCTTTCCTTTGCAGGGAGCAAGATTAGCCCATTCATAGAAGGCAGGGTCCTTTCCCTCAATCTGCGTGTGTCTAATGTATTTCTTTGAAAATACTTAATTAGTATAGCAGATTCAAACTTTGCAAAAGAGCTGCATACAGCTCTCTTTGGATTAGGTTAACTACAAGTTGTTATTGGTTACAATACCAAGAGACGTTCTCGACCCAAATCTCCTACACTTCCACAATGACTCCCTAAGACATCAGACAGCGGAAAATTCCCTTCTCTTACAAAGTTTTTGAAAACTCCTCACAATTGCAGACAGAATTTTTTTTGTCCATTATGTAATCATTAATAGTCTTTGATTTACCTTATTTTTCGGAAGTTGTATTACAAAGATTTTTATTAGGAACAGAAGTTTAATTCTTGTATTACACCCAAGAATTACAAGGGTAAAGAAGATGAGTTCTTCCTTCATTTGATTTTTTTTTTTAAATTTATTTCTACTGCATATTTTTTTGCCTTTCCTTTGCCTTCTATACCTGTTGTGGATATGCCATGCAACCACCCATGCACATCTTTGAGAAGGCAGTAAGCTCAAAAATACTGGCAATGCTGTTGATTATTTTTACTGCAACTCTGAAAAGAAAGAGAACAAAAAGTGTGTGTATGTGTATATATGTATTATATACACACACACACTAAAGATAAATATTCACTGAAGCTTTAAACCCAGTGCCAAGGTTGAAAAGCTGGTTTTTTGTACTGGAGTCTTTCCTAGCACCCAAGGCAAAGAACTCACCTACCTTTGTCTGCAGAGCAGCAGCAGGGCACCCTTGCAGCCCCTGCACTTGGGAGAGGAGGTTGGGCAAAAGCTTGCTTCATCTGTCTGCTTTTCTTCCTCTGGTATGACTACTGAGCTTCTCTTTCCAGTCTCCATGGCTCTCACCTCTTCCTCTATCTAAATCTGCTCTGCGTTTTGCCATAAAATGCTACCATCTCCTACCCTGAGCTTTTTGGCTGGCTCCCCCACTCTGCTAGATGCTAGTGCCTGCTCCCCAATGCTGCTGCAAAACACCCTTGCTGGCTGCCCTGTGTCTTACACCCTGCCCCACTCTCCTTACTCTTTCCAGATGCCACATAACCAATTCTATGTTTTCATGTTGTGTTTCTGTTTAGAGAGAATGCTTTCTCTTCCAGTCCATCAGCAGGTCTCAGACACCTCTTTTTTGTTGATTCCCCCAGCCACCCCAGTCACACTGTGATAGATTAGCTTTGCTGTTTACCTTGTTCAATTAGTTTTTATTCTGCTCTAATTGGATTTTAGCAGCCCATAATTTGTGAATATTTAGAATTAGATATATTTTTGTAAGCCATTTGAAAAACAAGGATATCAGGCTTCCAGATGGCATAAAATACTGGTTTCTGGATTTAGTACTTCTCAAGATAGAACCTGTTAAAAACATGCCTGACTGGAAGGGTGGAAAAAAAGCAAGAGGGCAGTCCAAGTACTGTGCTTCTGGGGTTTGGGTTTTTTTCTTCTTTTTCTTCCAAGTGGGCCTGTTACAGGTGACAGTTACATGGAAATAAGCGGTGAAGAGCAGGGCAATCAGTTCCCATTTGCAGGAGATGCATCTTGAAAGTGGTTAGGAAGTGTATGAGAAATTAACCAGAGGCTCAGAGTCTTCTTGCTCCCCTTCATGTCAAACAAGATGAAATGAGATGGTGGAAGTGCTGACATTGTTATTAGTGACATTAGTTTTAGTCACATCATAATGCAAATTCACTAGTGTAATCCTATTAATGATAAACAGCTGTATAATTTAGGATCTTTTAGTTCAATACATGTTAATGCTGTGAATCATGCCTAACTCTCAAAGTAAGGTGATTTGTAAGGCCAGCTCTCCATAGCCCACTCAACCCTTAAAACAAATCTTTGGTTTTTATTAGTGCCACTCCATTTAGATCTTTTCCTGCTTCTAGCCTCCCTTCTACTTCACAAAGCTACTGTTCATCAGCTTATCCTCCCTGCGAAGTTCCCCACAGCTTTAGCCCATGTGTCATGGACTTTTTTAATAGGCGGAATTCAAATATTCTCACTGACAGCCTATCGTTCTTAGGGAAGATAGATTATCTCAGGATCTTATGGGCAGAACTATGAATAGGGCACAAAAATCCACATCACAGCTTTCTCCTGCTGCAGAGGCTTTCCAAGTGCTGTTCACTGAAGATCTCTTTGCCCCAAAGCAAAGGCCTTGGTATCGTGTCTGGATTTCCTCCAGCAGAAGATGATTGACTAAAGAATATGGGAAAGAAAAACCTAATCTGGAAGTTTCTATTTGGGGAGGGGAAAAGCACTTCTACCACATATGGCAGGCATACACAGGAAGGCAGGTCTTGCTAAATATCAAAAAGAGTAAAGCTGCAGGATTTTGGACACAGCGGAGAGTAAATGGCAGGAGAAGTCCATCCCCCAATCAGCCACAATATGACTGTGCATGGAGGAGAGAAAGCCACCAACTGGCAATCACACTGAGCAGATGCTGCAAGAGAAAGTCCTTTATCTCTGCACCTGCTGCATCAAAAACTCCTCTGACAGCTCAGCATTGAATGCCCACAGGAAGAATCACAATTATATAAATGTGTACATTTCCCTAATACTTATGTCTGCCCATGCACTGTGCATATACCAGGCTACAGGAGCTGCTTCCCAAAATCCTGGAATATTGTACATGAGTTATACAACCCCAGAAGCCCATGCTGTGTAGCACAGCTGGCAAAACGAAGCATATATACAGCGGTCTTTCATTCAGCGATCTTATTCTATAATGTTGACAGGGCAGGCTCTCCAGGTTTGTTTGCAGGTCTGCTCTCAGTATTGTGGTATTTATATTATAGATGCATATACATAATGTTTATGTATTAGTCCTGTTTTCTTTAACCAGCTTTCCCGTCCAACAGTTGGCAATGAGGCTGGCACCCAGTAACTGTAGATTTAAATGGAACTGCTGTGCTCTTTGACGCAGCAGGTACATATGTTTTTGGTTGATGTAAAAGCCAGGCAGTAAGGTAAGTATGTGATAGTTATGCTTATTTATCTATGCCTACATAATAGACTAAGGGAATCTTAACAAGTTTAAAAATGTATAAAGCCTGATTTTTCTGCCTGGTGGAATCGCTAACTTTGAGTAGAGACTTACCCCTTCCAAAACTTAGACGTGCTGACAAGTTACTGCTCTAAACTAATAGCAGTGTTGAAGACCTCTCTGCTAGCACTATCAGATAAATACATCTACAATCTCTGCTTCCCACATTTGACACTTCTTAAGGGCTTGCCTACACAACAAAGTTGTTCTTACATTGATTTTTTAAAAATGTCGTTTAGTTTATGAGTGTTTCAGTTCAAAGTAGTTTAAATAGATTCTTTTGAAAAATATGTGTTTATATAAAATATTGCATGCAAGTATAAAATCTCTGCAGAAACAAAGACCATCCAGGTTCTGACTTGGATAGAAATTGGATTGTTGTACAATTTCCAGTCTTGGACTCAGATGAAGGTTTTTGCTTTGAGGTTTCTTTTTTGTTTGTTTTCAAGAAATGAAAATGTCTCTAGGCATTTTAAATTAATGTTAAATTAAAAAAAATGATTGATATAAGTGTGTGTGTGTATATATAAAAGCATATATACACATATATATACACACACATATATATATATACACATCTTCTGTTGGTGTAAGTAATGCTTTTATTTAGATGTCCTGATCTGCTTAGAGGCACTTTCACTGAATAAAATGAAGAGAATCATGTGTTATCTAAGACACTCTCATATAATCCTAGTATTTCGAGAATGAAGTGCTTTCCTCCGTGAAATATGGAATGTTTAACAATTCCTTATCATTGATACTGTTGTAAGTGATGTGACACATTCTTTCTCTGGTGCCCAGCCAATGTTCTAACACCAAAGTTAAGTAAGAATTGGCACAAGTATGATTCTTTTTTGTTCTGCAATGTAGAAAATAGCCAGTCATGGTTTGTATAAATTACTTCATAGTCACAGTTATATATGATATAGTTTCCTAATGAGGCCAATTCCCTAGGCAACAGCCCAACCCTGTAAATGTCTAAGCACAGGAATACAGCCAGCAGGATGTCTATTTCAGTTGAATTCAATGGAGATGATTTGGTACTCCTAATCACATCATCTCCATGAACTGTATGCCTGTTGTAAGTAATGTACTGAGAAAGAAAAAATTTAAATACTCCTTCTTAAGTGAATTATTTCAAAACTTACTCATTTTCCCTGTGTATTTGGCCATCCATGTTTTGAAAAATGGTTTATTTCCTGAAATTCAAAACAACCTTCAAGAAAAACCTGGAGAGGAGGAGGCTCGTGGGAGGGAGGGGGAATCTTGTTGCTCTCTACAACTACCTGAAAGGAGGTTGTAGCAAGGTGGGGGTAGGTCTCTTCTCCCAGGTAACAAGCAACAGGACAAGAGGAAACAGCCTCAAGTTGCGCCAGGAGAGGTTTAGATTTGATAATCAGGAAAAATTTCTTCACTGAAAGAATGGTCAAGCATTGGAACAGGCTGCCCAGGGAGGTGGAATCACCATCCCTGCTGGAGGTTTTAAAAAAAGCGTAGATGCGGTGCGTAGGGACATGGTTTAGTGACAGACCTGGGTGTCCTGGGTTAACGGTTGGGCTTGATGATCTTAAAGGTCTTTTCAAACCTAAATGATTCTATGAAAAACAATTGAGAAATTATACTGAAGAAACCCTAAGTATATTTAATACATTGCCTTGTGGTTTTAGCAACCAGAGAAGTCTACTCGTGACCATTTTATGTTCCTGAAATAAATTGGAGTCTTTCAGATCACAGTTCACAAGCTGATCCACTTTTCTTTTGGCTCGCCTCCCCATCATTCCACCTCTTCTCCCCACTTCTCTGTTCATCTGTGTGCAAAGCAGTGTAAAAATGCTTCCATTGTAAATCAGCGGGATATTTTGTCTTGTTAGTCCTTTCATGAAACTTCACGTGCACTTTTGCATGTGTTGCAACAGATGCCATGTATTGCACCTTGACCAAAAGTCACACCTAATTGTTTTCCTAAAGAAAGCTGGACAGCAATGAGATAACTACTCATGGTAATGATTTAGCTCATTTTACATGCACTGTCTGTCTGGGGCACCACGAAGTTTGGCTGTGGCCTGACAATATGCACAGTCCTGAAATCCACCACCCATTAGAGCTGATAACTGCCAGTGTAGGTTACTACAGTATTATTCTGAAGACCTCTGTGAAATGGTCCCAAGATGGAAGGAAAATAGACTTTGAAGTTATTTCTGTATTGCTGCCTCCCAGCCGTGCCTAGCACTGCTCAGCCCATCCCGGTCCAGAAACCTGGTGTCAGAGCAGCTTTGCAAGGCTAATAAAAAAAGCAATCAATTTTTACTCCTCCTAAAGGACAATGCGAAGCATAGATGCCTCAAACCTAAGCTTTAAAATAGATAGTGTGAGGGTTTTACTAGGTTGTAAATGTATGATTCATTACAACCTGGCCTACGTGATATGACAGAGCTCTCCTATATGTTGGTTGCACTTTCATTCCCAGTGAACCCACTGGACCATGTAATATTAAACTGCAAGACACACTAATGAAAAGAAGCTTGAGGAACGTACAGGTACATTGCTCCCTATCTGTCAGAAAACTGCCTAGGGAAATGAGGTCAACTATCTGCTCAGAAATTGTACTTGAACATGAGGAAGCCTAGATATAATTCTGTAAATTACAAGGGGGTTGGTGTTGCTTCCACTGAAAGCGAAGAAAAGTTATTTATGCACTTCCATTAAAATAGGGTCAGCAGCATTAAAAAGCACAAGGATACAAGAAGCATAGGGACTTGCCTTTTGAGCTGAATACTAAAGTTTCTTTTAGGTGTAGGTAGCATTCAGCTGTGTAATGATAAACAAAGGACTGAAAAACTCACCACTTTGGTTTTGCCTGAATTATCCTTCCACTGCCTTGCATTTACCCTTTATTCTCCTACTGTCAAAATTATATGATCCAGTGGAAGGAGATTGTCTGATATAAGCATGTGTTATCAGGAATAAAGAAAAAAGACTTCCCCTTAGTTGTCTAGAGGGACTGGTAAGGTTCTATGCTCAGAGTCTTAATACAATCTCGAATCTCCTATTATGAGCGTTTTCTTTTCTGCTCAGGTAGATTCAAACTGCCTTTTAGTAACGTAGGGCGGGAAATACTCCTAGCTATGGCTAGTGTCTCTGCTGGACCATTGGTTTTGTACATGAAGGCTTCCGCTAATTGTGAGCTGGGAATAAAAATAAATAGCTGTTGAAATAAAGCCTCTACAATTATGTCTGCCTAGAACCAAAATATCCTCAACCTGCTCTTTCCTATGCAATGTACGAAAAAGCCTGCAGTTTGCTCCCCCTTCTAACTCTTATAATGAGAAGAAGGAACAAAGCCTGTTCTTTTAAAGAAGATTTAATAGAGGAGGTTAGGGAGAGTTCTCCAGCAGATACAAAGGGATGAGGCTTTTGAGGTAATGCCCTTCCACCTAAAGCCCTTTAGTGGGAAGTTCCTAAAAATTGCTACAGAATCTAGATGACTGACTACTGAGGTTGTTTGACGATTTAACCACGACACAGCACAAATATCTGCAGGGTCTAAGAACTAGTCATCATACAAGGAAGAAAATTGTTTTCTATTTCCCGTTTAGCTTTTTTGGGTCATCTGCCACTGAACTGGGAATGAGCCTGGGAAAGCTGGGACTCTTCCATCCCTCATGTTTAAAGTCACGCTGTCCAGCTCCGGATTTGGGTGGAGAATGAAGCCTCTCATTCTGGGGCAACTCAGTGATGGCTGGAAGACATTAGGGTTGTTGACATCTGTAAATAATTTCAGAAATTATGAGGATATATAGTGATGAGCAACACAAGGCCACATCAGACCAGAACTTCATGGTCATCCAGGAGTTGAATAATTGAGGAAGATACGCAGATTCTTTCCAGAAGATGTCAAATTCAGTCCATCTGTACTGAACCAGGACTGAAAAATGTGCACTGTGTTCAAGCAGCCATTCAAGCAAAAACTCAGTCAGAATTTCCCTTTTTCCCCTCTGCCTGATGTGTAGTTCTGCCTTTACTCTGATGGGCTCCTTTACACATCTGTAGCAATACATTTCTCCTCATTGTCTTTAACAAGGACAGACTTAAATCCACAGATTAAATACCACCTTCCTTGCACTGAATCTTTTATTATCGTATTTGCATTCCTTCACAGCATCCTCCCTCATTTGTCTTTGTTCTCTTTCCTAGGCAGGCGGGAGAGCTCATTAATTAATACTCTTATTATTGGAAGGTAGAAACATGTAGCTGAAAAGCAGGGCCGTTACAAAGATTCAGCTGAGGTATTGTAAGGACTCGGTGGGAGATGCTTCATCAGAAGCCTGGGACCTCATAGGTTTCAGGCAACAACAGTTTCATTCTTGGGTTCTGCTGTTCCAGTCACTGTAGGAGGTCCCCATTGGATGTCCAGTCCCTCATGGTGACCACAGAGAGATTCTCTGTTCTGGGTTTGCAAGAGCATGTGCTGTTTTGCAGTGTAAGGGGAAGGCTTTTTGTATGCTGATCTGCTACACTTCATACTGTATTTAGATCACATCTCACATCTTTCCTGCCCCTGCCCCATGCACTGATGTGTTGATTGCAAAGCTACCATTGTAGCTTGTCTGGTGGTTTATATCCATGTAAATGAGGCATAAAATCCCAGCAAACCAGGCTGCCATAAATTTATCCGCGTCTGATGAACGCATTGGTGAGCATGAGTAACCGAGGCAGAGGAAAGCAGTGAATGGGACTGGAAAGACCTTACAGAGGACAATGTGGCACAGGTATTAATTGTGGTGTTGGGCTTTGATTGCACAGAAAATTATGATTTCTTTTTCTGTTTATGTTATAAATAGTTTCCACCTCTCACCCCACGGTTCTTGCATTTTTTTTCTTCAAAGAGTGAACTAGAAATAAGACCACCTGCAACTCCATCCATTTGGGGGGGGATACAATCATCTTTGCCTGTGTCTAAATTTTGTTTTCCTTTAAACACTGTCATGAATAAGACTTGCATGAACAAGGAGAACTGACTAACTGAAGAGTAAATACACTGAAATGTAAAATATCAAGAGACCTGTCAAACACAGTGAGTAAGTGGGGAGGAGTAGAAATTTTCTTCTAATCTTTCAGCTATTGTAAACACATCTCACTTGTAAGAGCACATCTTATCGATAGATGTTGGCTGTTCTTGTCTTTAATTGCTGCTGTCACTTTAGCTTCTAGCGGTTCCTGCTGCTACGGCTCAGTCATTCAAAGGACACTTCTCCACTAACTTCTTATAGCTTTGCTATCCTGCCTCCGTCTCGGGGCGGGGTGTGCGTGCTTTCTTTGCAGCTTCACATCCCTGCTGCCATGCCTGCACCGTGGTGGGGGTGTGTGTAGGTGGGTGGTGTAATCCCTCTGTGCTCAGACTGCACTGCTCACTCGAGGGACAAAAACTGTTATCTCCCATCTGGTCCCAATTCTAGGTGGCCACAGAAGAACCATGTGGCAAGTGCTACTTAAAGAGAGCTCTTCTCATGCTCAGACAGGATCCCCTTTTTATCCTGCATAAACAGTAGCAAAGTATTTTTCTCCACATCATCCTCTCAATTCCTGCCTCTTTGCTGCTCTTCTTTTCCTACCGCCACCACTGCCTTTTCTTTCTCCCGTGGGACTGGCAGAATCTCAGAGGAAATAAGTAAAGCTTTCCTAATATAGAAGCTCATCTCTGAAACCACTTCTCATTCTGTTAATGGAGTTCTGGAAATGTTTCAGTTCTCTCCCTACACTAATACTTTATTCTTTTCCTCTGATAGCTGTCCAAGCACCAGTGTCATCAGTTTTCTTAGCTTTATTACCTCGTTCTGCAAAGAAATGCACAGGCAGTCTAACAAAACAATAATAAAAATTTGGCTGGAAAGTTTTATAGCTATGTACTCTCTTTAAAAAAGTAAATATGTGTTTAGAGACATCCTTCTGAGGCTGTTCCTTTACTGGGCTTTTACACTTCACAAATATATGTGCTCTACATACAAATATCAATGGAAGATAACACAGGATGCTTGATAGATTTACACACATTCCTTCTCACTTCCTCTCTTACCCTGACATATGTTTGGCCCAGGGCTCTTCTTTCAGAGCCTTTCCACCTTTGTAAATGTGGCATCAGTGCTGAATACTTGCAAATCCACTCTTAAAATTTTATATAACAAAAGCACAAAGTGCCTGCAAATCCTCTGTGTGGAAGGGAGTGCTTTTTCTGTGCCTCCCTCCCCCACAGTTACACTCATTCTGGGGAGCAGCAAAGGCAAGCGCAGAGCAGCAGGCATGGAAACGCTCTTGTTCTGCAATGAGAATAGGGTTTTCCACCAGGAGAAGGTATAGGTTAGTAGCAGGAGGCAAGCGAACCTGCTGTGCCCAGTGCTGGTCGTGCAGCGTGCAGCAGAGACAGAGGAAGGCTCGGGTAATCTCCTGTCCCCTCAAAACCCCAACTTCAGCATGGGAGATGGGGGGGTTGAGCATGGAGCCTTCCACTCTCAAAACAGAAATTGTGGGGAGCAAGTACACGCTAAGCAGCAATGCTTGGCAGGGTGGGAAGTTAGTGGGAAGAGGAAGAGAAGTTCTTCAGAAAGGTGGCATCTGAGGAGGCTATGGCTGAACACAGAAGTATGGGCAGCTGATAACAGGACAAACGCCTGCAGTCACCCTCAGAAAGAATGAGTTACACAGAGCATATGAAGCAGGCTTGGTAACCACATGCTCAAAATACTCTGCCTGCATTTTGGGGGCATCCATTACTACCAGCTACCTCCCCTGTGCTTTACCGTAGCTGCCCAGGGCATGCGTTCCTGCCTATCCCTTTCCAGACACAACATGTGCAAAAATAGGAACTGACTGAGATAAGCACCATGCAAGACATGGACAATTGCTGGCAGGCAGTGCCCTGTCTAAACGGCTTCTCCCAAATGGACAAGAGGGGAGATAGGAGAATAGTCAGCTGGGGTGGACTTCCATTTCACACAGCCTTTTCCAGTGAAGACTAATGGGTGCCTTGTTCAGCACAATACAGCACAATACAGAGTTTCCAGGCAGGTTGTAGCATCTGGCCAGTTGGGTATCCTGTCCCTTCATGACCCATGAGGATGCCAGCAAGACAGTTGCTCATCGGTGGTAGGGTCCACCCAAAACTAAAAGTGAGGGCAAGAAAAAGAAACTGGATCTCTGCTAGCACAACTTGTTTGTATGAAGTGCAGTCTGGGAAACGAACTGGTCTTGATAAAGGCTAGCTATGCTAACCTCAGAAATTTGGAGTGTGGATTTGGTGATAGCTGTGTGCACAGAATGCAGAGACAGGGAAAACCTGAGCCAAAAAAGTGTGTTCTCCAGCAGGAACACAGAATTAAGGTGCTACTTTTATGCTGCATTTTTATTAGTGGCATCTCAAAAATATCACTTTCAGCATGCCTTTTTCACTTCTCCCACAGAAGCATGCAAATTAACATCAGCTAACAAAATTTTCTATTGCTTTGGAGGAAATGTTGTTGAGAGGTGTTTATACATTATTTGTCTAATTTGCTTTTTTTTTACTTTATCAAAGTTCAGTCACCATTAAATTCCTGGATTTTATTTATTTATTTATTTTAAGGCATGATTTAATTCTTCCTCCCCTCCCAGAGACTGACATACACACATACCACAACAAAAAAAACCCACAAGATCCTTCATGCAGGGTCATTTCCCATCAAATTTCACACTGGGCATGATATGCCAGCTCAGATAAAATACAGAAACGAAAGCCACATGGTCTGGCACACAGCTCCCAGGTGCAAACAGCAAGCTTGCCCCCTGGATGGCTTGAGAATATCTTCACTGATTGAGTTCTGCCATATGCAGAAGAACAGCTGCGCTGCTCATGGAGGTGAGGTGGGCCACATTTTGGGGACACAGTTCATTCTCTACCTGTCCTTTATGCTAAGGGAGAGGTGCTTGAGCTCACACCTTCTTCTGGTTGCTGTTGTGCCACATGGAGAGGTCAGAAAGGGCCTGTCCCCACCACCTCTCACCTGACCTTCCCCCCAGCACTGCTCCTTCCAACCCAAGTGGTCTAAGGAGACATTGTGACTGCACATCCAGGTGCACGCACCTCTGCAGCTGGCATGGCGAATTCCTAAGCTTTTGCAGCCCTTTCCCTGTTCACCAAAAGTGACAAATAGTTGTTTTCCCCCAGCCTGATGTGCTACCACTTACAGGTAGCTTATGCAATTCCATACGTGAATTAGCTCTACCCCAAACAGGAACCTAACCAGGGTGAAGGTCAATTCCTGTGAAAATATCCTATGCTGCTGCTTGTTGTATCGTTCAAATTACTCAAGGTCAGTTTTTATTTAAACATCCTTCCTTCCATGATTTTTTCCCTCCAATATTAAAAAAGCAATTAGATAACAAAGCATATGTAGCTTGTTTACTTGGATTGTTTCTCAGCTTTTTCCTAAATTGTCACTGCCCCTTTGGACCTCAGCAGCAGGGCAGCTGCCAGGTTTCCACAGAGATGGAAACAAATCCTATGCAATAAAATATCATCTCTACATAACTTAAGCCCCAAATGTACATGACGACAGTTTTATGTTTGAATAATATGAAAATCCGAGATATTGGATGTGGGTATAATTTAGGATCGAGAGCTGCAAATATTTCTGTGCCCTGGAATCCAGTTAAAATGCGCCGTTGCACATGCTATGTTTCGGTGGTGAAGTATTGCTTGCCTCTGACCGCTGCATGGTAAGAGCTTTATTTTCCTAACCCATGATTTAGTGCTTTCCACCCCCTGTAAAGTGTAACTAACAATGGCCTCTATGTGAGCTCTAGTAGCTGAGGGGACAAGGGGGAGATGGCTGCAGCAGGGAGAAGGAAGTGGGGGGAGAACAGAAGGAGGAAAAAAGGGGCATCTGTAATGGGTAAACACATCCACAGCTTGCCTTCTTAAAGAGCTGAAGGCTGCATATTGGGCCAAAACCCCAATTAGATGGCAGCAGTGGAGCTCCACTGATTTTGAAGGAGCTGAGCCAGCCTGAACCAGCTGAGAAGTTGGCCTGAAGTCTCGCGTTTGGTGCCCAAAGTGGTTGGAGCAAGGGAGGTTTGAAACTGTACTCCTCACGTACCACAGTGGGGCCTGCGGGAATAATGTTTGCTTTGGCATGGAAGCAGGTTAGCGTAGACCTAGCAGGCCCTGCAGTGAAAGGCCCCTTTCTGCTGAGTGATGGTAACTTCCACAAAGAGAGCAAACTCATTCAGAGATATGGCTTAACCCACATCCTTCTTTAATTCACAGGTCCTTGCACAGTGCAGACCTCAAGGCAATCCATGTGGATACTCCTGTCCCCATTTGCATCCCTGGGGTGGGCTTCCTATAATTCCCTGCAAGGCAGAGACCTGACAGTGTTTTCCTTGGATACCTATTCCAGACTCCCTGTTTAGGTACCCATCAGCAGAGACAGTCCATGTTGGGAGCTGATAAACTGTGATGCATTGGCAATGCCTCCTTCCACTGCTGTGGGTCTGAGTTAGGGAAAAGGAGCTGCTGCATTTCCTCCATCTTCCCTTTGGCACACAGAAAGCCCCTAAGAGGGAGTCTGTGCTAAGATTTTCCTGTCTCTGGCATACATTCTGAAATTTGCTCTTTTCTTCCCTCATGTCCTCTTCTCTTTTCCCCTGATACCTGCTCTGGCTCTGTCTAGTTAGAAAGACACTCTTCTACCAGCATGTGAAATGAAGAAGGATCTGTGAGGAAAAAGCAGAGGTAAGATGCTTCTCTCACCATGGGTAGCCCCGTGCAAAATGTTTCAAGCAGTGCAGGAAAGGCCTGAACAAGGGAGGTACACCGCAGAGCTAACATCTCGGGATCCACCCCACGAAGGCCACCTTCTTTCAAACAGATGACTAACAGGGCAAACAACGGGTGGACAGGGGATGGTGCCTGATTTCTTTTCTGATATAGTAACCAGAGGATATAAAAAAAGCACAGCAGGCAACAGGTTTAAAATAGACAGAAATACTATGTTATGCAACTCATAATAAGTAGTTCCCCAGTTTAATGCCAGAATTTCATGAAGACCAGAAACTTCCATGGGTTCAAAAAGTGATTTGCAAATACACTAAATTAAAAGAAAATAATTCTGATGCAGGGAAAGCCTGAAGCACAAAACCTGGAGAAAAGGGAACTACCGAAAGAAACACCACTTTGTGTTTACCCTGCTGCTACGCTCTCCCATAAACACCTACATACTGGCCATCTTCACGGGTAGACACGGGGCTGGTGGGCCTTGCTCTGACTCAGTACCAACGCTGCAATGTTCAAAGGCCCAGTTGTTCAGGTGCTATGTTCCACCAGACCTGCAGCACTGTTCTCTTCAGGAACTCTGAAAACACCAGACTAGATCAACTTTCTAACAAGACCAAATTCTGCCATGGAATTGGCAATTCCAGATACTCTGTCCAGAAAGGCTGAAGGCATTTTCCTTCCAGGTAGAAGAAAATCAAAGCCCATGATAAATACTTACCACATTTACCTACAAAAATGCATCTAGTTGATGCATATTTAGTATGAGAGAGTGTCCTTATACATACTGAATTCAGTGGGAAGATGGATACACTGCAGGTCCTAGAGATGTACACCAATCATTCTTTGTTTGCTTCCTTTGGGCTCATCGTGTGCTGATATTCCTCACGACTGCAGTCATGGAAAAGCATCACAGGTGAGGAAAAGAAGGCATTTTGAAAACCAGCACCGAACATGTGTTTTGTGGCAAAACTCCAAAGACAATCTTTTTTCATTAGCAATTCAGAAGGGTTGTGTTGTTACGGACAAAGGACACATGCTCGCTGTGTTCAGGAGTGGATGCTGATCCATGAATGACCACACTGTTTACTTCCAATGCCACATTATTTCTCTTCCACCATTACCACAACAGAACCCAGAAATCCTGACCTAGAACATGTGTCTGTTGTCTTGTGGAGGCATTTCAAGCTGCTGCAGTACCTTGGGTTTGTTGCAGGCTGGTAAATGGTAATCCCATATTGACTGACACTTGGCGAGATGTTACATGTGGCGACCTGAGGAAGACCCTGGGCTCTCAGTCAGGGATGCTTTATCACCAAATGAGTTGCTTTATTTGGGTTAGCTGTTATGTCACAGCACATGACACTGCAATACTGACAGGGTGCCGTTCAGGCTTCTCAGGATCTTAGGGATATGAGTAATATTTAACATTTAAAGGCCATGCTAGTAGTGTGTCCAGGTTTTTATAATTAGCAAAGCTTCCAGGGTTCTGCCTTACAAGCACCTAGGATTTCTTTTTAACAAATGCAGAGCAGACGCCACGGCTTGCTACTCATGGTTTCTTCTAAATTATACAATCTATGTCATGATGTCAAGTCTGCTTGTTAGAAATAATTGAAAATATCTCACTGCTATCTGTCTGGAATAAACGTCTCGTGCTCTGAACGCCCTGGTGTCAGTGAAGGAATATATTAATATTGAACATGTGAACATATTAATTCAGGATTTAGGGCCTGATAGCGTTTAACAGTGGAACAGATCATCCATCACCACAAACTGATTATGAACATTTATAGGAAAATGGGACAGCATATGCAGATTCTGGATCCTGTCACCCCTCCTCACATCAGACTCTCCCTTGGCAAGTGGCCGTAACACCTCTTACCTTTCAGAGCTATTCCAGGCGCAGGGATTGCTCAGTGGAGCAGCAGCAGTGTATTTACAGTTAGGGCACCAATGTTGTGTTTCTTCCACTCCCCAAAGTCTCTTGCTTCAGCTCCCTGGTCCTGGATATGTTACACAAAACAGAAGCCATATTAATCCCAATTCAGCATGTTTGAATTGGCAAAGGTTGTGTGATACCTGAACTATGAGATGTTGCTTTAGGTTTTTGGCGGTTGTACCTGTACCTGATGGTTCCTGAAGCTAATGGGCACAAGGAAGGAAAACTATTTTCCTTCAGTGGATTTTACATGATTGATTTCAATGGGACCTTCAGAGAATCAATTCACACTACTTAAAAATTCACACTACTGCATGAAGAAACATCAGACTCATAGGAAAAATGTATGACTGAATTAATATATTTATTTAGTAGGCCTCAGTTCCCTGTTGAGGTTTGTTTTATTTAACTACACATTTGCTCCCTTCATCCTCTTTTATTTTTATTTCTAACTGTCACACACGCCTTTTAAGAAGGTGATGTGAGGTTCTAGGACTTTGTTCACCTTGACATAGGTATCTATACGCTGGCTAAACTGGTATGGTGACCTTTGCTCCATCAGATCTGATGTTAAACCTTCAGAAGCAATCTGATAGACTGATCTGGCTATGTATTTCATTTCTTCAATATAAATTATATACCTAGCTGCCACTTTCTTAAACTATTCTATAACAAATCCAGGATTGGGTTCTTTATTTTTGTTTTCAAGTTCTCTTTGCTCTGCAAGTATAGAAAAAAACCCGCATGAATGTGGTTTGAACATGAGGATTCTTAGAGCAGATGACTAGATAGGTCTAAAAGTGCAAAGATTTTGAATTTATTTGCTTATTTGAGTAGAATCCATTCAATCTCCTTTAGTTTGCTCAGTTATGCATCTGATTTCATTTCCACTTATATTAACAGGAGTTTATTCACCACTTCAATTGGCAGAATCCTCTACTATGGTCAAGTGTTAGTATAGTAAAGTTTATACCAGAGTTCCCATTTCAGCTTGATTTTAAAATCTTTTCATTTTATAAGTGTCTCTAAAATCATGATGTGATATACCAAAGAGCTGACTTCTTGCAGGTAATGAAATATTTCAAGGACTTTTATTTGGGGGGAGAGAGAGAAAAGATACATGACTTGAACAGTAACTCTGAAACAGGAATTTTACACAGCAATGAAGGTAGACTTAATTTAAAGATATGAGGGAAGATGAAGGAATAAGAATGGTCTTTTTTAAATAAAACGCTGTTTGACACGGTTAGTCTCACTTTCTTCACACCCATTTCCATCATACAAAATTAAGTAACAAATTGGTTGTCTTCTCAGGAAGAAATGTTCCAAAACACATACTAAATCCACAAATAAAACTATGAGACACAAGTCTTCTTACTTCAATCTAGATATCCTTTATTTTTAAAATTTAAGCTTGCTGTCTTTTCCCACATGGTATTGGTTTCTGGAAGATCCTGGATTTGTGAACATCTCAAGATGTCCTAAGCTAAATTTTGTTTTCCTGTAGTTATATTTTATTTCAGTACTGCTCAGAATTGCAGCCATTTCAAGGTAACATCTCCAGAATGTTTAAAAGACAAGTAAAAATCATGTGCTAGCTTAAGATCCTATAGCTCTCTTACTTTTCCAGCTTTTCTTTCCATCTGAGTTTTCATCCTTTCTCTTTTTCATTTCTTTGAGCATGTGTCAAAACCTAAAGATGGGGAGCAGAAAATTTCCTGTGATAGAAAGAAGAACCACTTCTGTGGCACCTGTTCTCTTTGATCTCCTGCTGGTTGGTCTCTCATCACACCAGCTCACGCTGCACCACATAACTCTCCTTCTGCCCCTTCTTGTCCTGGTCTACTGTTCTTTCCAATGGCAAACTGCTTTTCCTTCCATAGATCATCTCTTCCACCTGTTCAGCTCATTCTGGTTACCTTCCTTTCTTTCCAATGTAGTTTTGCAGCTTGACTATGCACATGTTATTTCCTCTAGAAAAAAAAAATAAATTATGGGTATGGTCTACCAGGTGTTTACATTGACTTTAGAGATTTTTGGATGTAATCCTCTCCCTGCAAAGTACGGACTGTAAAGCAATATGTTATTTCTTCCTTGTTGGTTCTAGAGTGTTCCATGTAATACTGCAAACTCAGTCCTCGCCTTGCACACAGCATTCAGAAAGTTGCTGAATGTTGCTTCTGTGCTGTACATTTATTGACTGAAACATTTGAGTTGTTTCTTTTCACACTGGTAATTTTAGAGCACAGATGCCTAGCATGTTTACTCACATACCAAGGCTCACATTTAATGAGCAAAATGTCAAGTATATTGTTATCCACCATAAAAACTGTGAAAAATATCCTTGCCATCTGCAGTGTGCCTTCTGCTTCAGCCTAAAAGACTTTTACAAGCAACTACATGAAATTAACATTAAAGTCAATATTTATAAATGGAACCACCTCTAAAGGGCCGGATCTTCTCCCCTCCCACACCCCCGTTCCTCCAGGAGTTAATGAGCTGGGGAGGAGGTTGGGTGCAGGAAGGGGAGCCGAGCTGTGCTTGGCTCCTGGTTGCAGTCAGCCAGAATAATCCATCCACACTAAGGAAGAAGTGGAAACAGAAGAGTGGCACTAAATGGCATTGACAGCGTCTGAGGGCCAGATCCCGCACTGATGTCAGCTGGCGTAACTTCATGGTCTTCACTGAAGTGACACAGCACGCATAGATCAGCACAGCTCAGCCAGCTTACGTAGCATGATGTTTGATTTGTGCCAGCTGAGGATCGAGCCTGAAATAACATTCATTAAATAGATGGTGGATAGCAAAGCTAAAACTGGGATTTGATAGGCTGCCATGAAACATGATAGCATCTTCCAAGAAAATGTTTTCCATTTCTCCACCAAATGTAAGCCTCTCTGGGGCAAGAACTGGACATTTGTTCTGACTTTTTATGGTGCTGAGGACAATGGAGATCTCATCTGTTGCTAAAGCTTCTAGCTTGTCCTGCAAGAATAATAAAAAAAATAACTGCTACTAAAATGTCCTTCTCCAGACAGAGTATGACCTTTTAATTTTGCTCTTGCAAAGCCTTCAACCCCAGCACAATTAGTGTGTTCCAGGACTAAGATCTAAACACATTCTGAAAAAATGCTGTTGTCCACTGCTGTTATCCCAGCATCCAGGAGCAGCTGAAATTCCAGCCGGACCTTTATGGGGCAGAGCTGACGAACCAAAGCCAGAACATGCTCCCTCAGAGAGGCGAGCAAAGATAACTTTGGCCATTTGTTCCAGCTGTTCTGCCAAGTCACCCACGTACTCTCAGCTCCACCAAGCTCATCTGAACCACAGTCTAGCAGGGACATCATGAAAGCTGGTCACTCCCACAACTGGAGGCTAATGAAAGAGAGAAAGGTAGCGTAATCATATAATTGACACTGCCTTCCCTTTTTCCTCATACACATGTTGAACAAGAGGATCAGGGAGAAAATTGCTGAAGTAATTAGTAAACATAGCATAAATATTTATCAAGGAAACTCCAGGTCAAACGGATTTTAAAATTTTTATTTAGAGTTGTTTAGATGTAAACATATTTCTTTAATTGGACTTTAAGAAGGGCACTCACATGTTTCCTTTTGAGCATTTCTAATATAATCATCACTTGGGCAATTAGGCCACTCGCTAAGCCACAAATCTTATCTTTCACACTTGTGAGTCATAAATAAGGACTGAGTCACAAATAGACCAGACAGACAAATGGTGGCAGGAAGGAAATAAGATTGGCTGTGAATATATTTAGGCTGGAAATTAGAAGATGGCTGCAGACTACCTGAGGAGCACAATTCTGATACTGTTTTCTAATTGGGAGGAATGGAGGGGACAGAAGTAACTAAATTGCTTTATCATTTAGCTTGATAAGCTCATGAAAGGGATTGTATGCTAAGCAGGAGTAGTTCTTAAGACTGAATTAGACAGTAGGAGTCCTCAAGTGTTCAGAGTTTCTGCCTGCCGTGACTACCTGCAATTAGAGGGTTAGTGGCCTGCTTACCAAAGTTGTTCCAGCCAGTTCTGTTGTTATTAGTGGTCCTTAGGATTCATACACAGGAGGGGCAGATTGCACAGATACAACCATGCCAGTGTCGTTATACATTCAAGGCTCTATTTAATGCGGAATCTAGCATTTGCACTGTGAGTTTGCAGCAGTGTGGCTCTGTTGCAAAACCCTCCTGTTAGAGAAAGTGGTAACAGCTTGACTTCTTATGATTGTATTCGAGGTCAAGTTCAATTATGGGGTATTCAGTGATGGGGTGCACCTAATAAGATGGAGATCAGCTAACAGCTCTATCAGCTAATGAAATGTTTTCCACTGTTTGATCACCACAATGATTTTCTGTCGTACAATCAGTGTTCCTGGGAACTGTTGTAATACAAATAATGGGACTTAGGATGTTGGGCTACTCTTTACTGGCTTCTTCATTTTCCAAGGAGAAAGGGAGACTGGATTTTTGCTGGTCACAGGAGATATTTTACTTACTTACTGAATATGCTGATGTAGCAAATAATACAGGCTGGAATGGTGTCTGAGTATGTGAATGCTATCTCTTAAACGAAAAAAGTCCCATGTCTGCCAAAGCATGGGTTTCACTGCACGTTGTTCCACATCAGCTTTGTTCTGCACCAGCAGCCTTGTCTTTAAATGTGATCCTAGCTTTGCTGTGATATGGTGTGACTCAAAAATGTGCTTTTAATCAATCCGTAGAACATGGAAGCACATCCCATACCATATTGGCCACATCAAGTGTTTTTACCAGTATATCCAGGGCACAGCCTGCTCCCTCTTGTTCCTTTTCCTTTGTGTCCTTTGGATGATACAGGTAGTGGTGTTTTGCAGAGACATTCATGTCTGGTTATGCAGTAGGAATGCATATGACATGATGCTGAAATTATATAGCTATGTACAATTATCATGTGATATGAGATGTCTACATTTTTTTATGATGAGGTCCATGTTTCCTAGCCAGTGCTCTACGCACCTGAATGAAAGGATCCTTCAACTGCAAATATCAGGGCTATCTGACCACAAGGTTCAGTACTAGCATTTTAGGATCAGTTACTGCTTTTTTTTTTTTTTTTTTTTCTTTTTCTTTTCCTGCAAGCTTACAATTAAATAGTGTTTTAGTGTCCTGGAGAAATATTTCTATCTCTTGCTCTTTCTTAACATTTGGTCAGTCTACACATGGCAATAGAAAGGTGTCCTACCTTATTGCCTCAAAGTGTGGGAAAGTCTGAAGTAGATAAAAAATTTCAACACCTCAACATATTTCACTTCAATTTCTTAGAAATAAGGAACCATTAAAAAATTAAGATATTAGCATTTAAAACAAAAAGTGATTTTTAACTATACGTGTTGCAGATTTTAGAGGTGAACATATCAAGTCTGACTTGAACTTGCACTTTGACTTCACTGTGGCCAGAACTGCATTCTGGTATGTAATACAGTCTGCCTTCTTGAAAAGTAACCTGTCAAAGTGTGAGTGTCAGCATAGAAATACATTCAGATTAATACATCGATTAAATTCTGTAAAGCAAAACACCCTTTCTTTAAAGTGTATTTGTTCTTTGCTTACTAACTTTCTGAACTGCCAGTTGGAAAAAAAGGGATTTGCCTTTCCAGAAACTTGGATTTTTTTTTCTCTCCTCCGTAGTTTGCCATTGGTTCAGCTTTCTTTTTCTCCTTTGCTAACATACATGAAGATCATTTTAAAAGGATTTCTGTTTTGAAAGTGTCAACTTTCAAAAATCCCTGAGAAACCACTCTTTCATAAGCACAATATAATATATTTATGAGCTGAATCCCCACTTCAAATGATGCCAAAGTTCCCAAATCTAGCTAAGTGCTTTTGTGAGCTTGCAAACCATGCCATGTATTTCACACAACATATACCTGAAGATAATGTTTGGCTGACACATGTTTTTCTAACTCCACTTCTATCGAGAGTTTATACCCACTTAAGATCTGCTGTCGCGGTTATGCACTGTAATTTACAGCAGAGTTGTTTGCTGTGTGTCCAACGTTGTTCATGCTTGAGGGTTTTGCTTTTGACCTCACTACGTACAGAATAAGGTCTGAGAAGTATGCAAGCTTTCTCCCACTCTCAAATTAACTTACTTATACTGTCCCCCAACATTTGGGCTGAAATTCTTCACATTTCGATATTATGACTGTATTGGTCACTGTATCAGCATAAGAAGTAGGAAAATCTTCCCACTTTTTCCATTTTAAAAATGACTCTTTCATTACTGAAGAGTTTGCTTGGCCCTGACTAGGGAAGCATACTGACTGCCTGTTTGTGGAGAGTTTCACCATCTCAGCAGGTTCCTTGTATCCAGATGTGCTGCAGGGTATAACGCCTAGCTGGTATTCGCTTTCAGAATTTCAGTTCCACTTTAAACAAGCGCTTAACTTGTCCAAGAGGTGCTTTGTGTTGGCAAGTAATTACAGGAGTAGCCAGGTACTCCCTGAGGGCTCACAGGGTGAGCTTACACAGCACAACCCAGGATTGAGCCATTCTGGGTCCTGGTACTGCTACATACTTTCTTCTGTGACTTGGGAAAGTCTCTTTTCGCCAGTGGCTTTGCCTCTGCCTCTGATTAGCATCCCTTAATTTCACGTGCTTGATGCTTGGGTGCCAAGCTTGTGGCAGAATTCTGGGAGTTTTAGAGATGCTGATTTTTCTTCAGATGAAGAATGGGATCTCTTGGAAAACTGTAGGCATAGGAATGGTGTAAATGTAACTTCCACATACGTTACTTCCCCTATGTGCTAAAGCAGAGAAATTCAACTCACTGTGCTACCAGGGCACTATAAAATTACATGCGTTACTGTTTGTAAAAGGCAGCAGGTTTCTTAGAGCAATACCACTACTGAAGTACAAAGTAATACTACTTCTTGAAGAGGAAGAGGATTGCCTTTTGAGTTGCCATCTGCTCCTGGCCTGACTCCAATTGCTTCCTGGTAAGTAATCTGAAGGCAATTTTTTAGAATCAATTTTCTATCACATTTTCACAATATGACATATGTAGCTCTAGGTCTTAAAGAGGTACAATCCACCAGTAGTTTGCCTCCCACTGTAGAAGCAAATGCTCTAAATTAGAGGATAGTAATTAGACAGATTCATTGATTTGCTGTAAATACCCTTGCTGTATCGTCACCCCATTGTGGTTCACAGAATGAAGTCTTTTTTTTTTTTTTTTTTTTTTTTTTTTTATATGGCATTTTCTAAATGATCTCATCCCTGAGGCATGGGTGAAATAAAGGTCAGTTCAAATGCTTCCCAAACAATAACCAGTGTAAGAGGATCACCAGGTCTTTGGGGGTAGGAGGGAGAACCTACAAAGAGATCAATGTAAGACCAAAAATGTCATCTGTCATCTTAGAACAAGGGCTGCGTGGGACAGAACATACAACCTTGAGGTGGGCACATGCTCAGAGTAGCCGTGTTCCTGCTTCAAGGGAGCCTCCTTGCTGGAGCACTGGTCCTGCTGAGGCCTTTCAGCCATCCAGCAACACGTCTGTATCTTCACGGGGTAGTGCATGTTAGAAAGGTGCTTACTCAAGGAGAAAAAAATGATCTTGCCTGGTAGATGTAATTGTCCTGAAAGGCTTTTCTGCAAAGATATTTTCTGTTCACCTTTGCTAATCTTTTTGTGGTAAAAATGGCTTATGGTATTCGGCAGAAGTGCTCCTTGATGCTACTAAGTTTAGAAAAATAGAATAAATGACAGCTAAATCTTAGGCTACAGGTGACAAGCTTGCCTGCCCCAAACTTTCAGCTATAGATAGTGAAAACTTCCTGAGGAGCACCAGTAGGATCTACTCTCAGCTGCTGTAGTAGCTCCTACAAGACTCCCTTAGACTTCTCACTGCCTGTGGACCTACAGTGCTGCTGAAGATGAACATCTGGGCTGCTATGTTGTACATGCCTTTGGTTTTCTACTTCACATCTGATACAGCATCACAAGAAAACAATTAGGGGCAATCTGACCTTAGTAAATTTACTTACATTATTTGATAGCCAAATGAACAATGGCCAGGAATTCACTTCTCAGGAATGTTACAAATCACAATAAGAATACATGCACATTATTTGCATACATCTGACAATCATGGGAAGGATATCTCTCAACAAAGAACAGTCTTCATATTTTTGAGAGGAGAGGAGATACGCATTTTGCCAGGATAGAAACTACAGGGCACTCCTTCCTGCTTTGAAAGATTGCTTTCTCAACAAAGGATGTATATCAGAAGGAACAATTTGTCCTCCAAGTTTTTCTCTGTAATAATGGTAGAGTAAATGCCTACTTCTGGCCAGATAATGTGAACTGCAAGTCCCATCTGGATTTGCAGATGAGGAATGTGGCTTCTGCTGACAGAGGCATTCTATGAGCACACCTACCAGCTTCAGCCCAGTACATATATTGGGAAAAGATTACAAATCTGGCCATTTTCCTCTCACAAGTAGATTAGATGACCCATACTAGGTGGAGAAAACATAGTTTAAAATCTCTTCTTAGCTTGAAGTGAAATACCCTTCCAAAGAAATTGACCCTCTCCCCAGGATGATATTCTGGCATGAGATTCTTCCAGTCTGTCTTTTTTAGATAGCTTTGTGTTAAATCATTAACCCAAAAGAGCAGGAGGAGTTAAAACACTAAGTAAGAGTTAAAACAGTACATAGTAAACCTTTCCTACATGGGAGAATGAAAGTCAGGTCTCTTCTGTCCTGGAAGGGTGCGCTAACTGCTAAGCCTCAGGGTCATTCTCATGCTCTCTCCTTGGCTGATTAAATATTTTTCCAAACAAAAGGAAGTAATTTAGATGAGAGAATGACTTCTTACTCCTCTCATATAGTCAAGTAAATAGACAAGACTTGTAGAAAATACGATTTAAAATCACTGCAGATACAACTTGTATTTTAATGCAAATTCTCAATACTCTGCATAAGCAGCCTACCTACTGTTTGCTAGGGATGGAGGAGGGGAGTCTCCTCCTGCCAGCTGACTTCTGAGAAAGGTTTGGCTTAATTGGGTATGGAGAGTTTGTAAGAGATTTAAACTTTATGACAAGGTATTAATTTAGATGGTAATGCAGTGTACATTTATTTTGGTTCAGTGATTTACTTGGTAATTCCTGCACCAGGAAAGCAAAACATGACTTCCTTTGGAAATGGCAGTCTGAGCACACGAAGTCCAGTCCAGACTTGAATTGATGATTAGACATCTGCGTTTTGCTCTTTTAAAGCCACACGATGGGAATGCTCTCAAAACTTCACATCGGCCTGCACTGGAGAGCAGCGTGAGACATGAACTGGCTGCTGTAGAGAGCAGTGGTGACTACAGGACACAGGGAGAACCTGACTAATGCATGCCTCGGCACTGCAGCCTTACCCTGCAATCCGACAAAAGGCACGCCGACACCTTGCAAGGCTGTGCTGTACAGAGGTGCATTTTATTTCAGAGGATGCTGGGATCTGCACACAGCTCAGCGCACAAACAGAGGGAGGATCTGGTTTGGGTCCAGTACAGCTGGATTGCTGTGTCTCTTCTCTCGGCTTGGTAAAATCTACTTCTTCGTAATCCCTTCTTGTTTACATCACTGAAACATTTCTGGGTTTTGGATGGCGCTAGCTTGATGATCCTGCTACAGCGGTGGTGAAAATAGGCTCCTAAAAGCGTCAGCATGCAGGGCAGTGCTGAAGCATTGAAGATTTTTCTTTTGTCATTGTTGTTATTTTAGGTTGCCCCCCCAGGAACCAAGAAAAGACTCAAGATGAAATCATGGTCGTGCTAAGCTCCCTAAGACTTCTGCCACTGACTGTAGTGTGGCTGGATTTCATTCTGAGTCACAGTTCTCCTTGCGTTCTCTCCTCCTCTGTGGCAAAGCTGTGAATGAGCACTACATGTTTTGAATAAATCCCGATTTCTCATGTCAAAAATGAGAATATATAGTATAGCTTGAACTGAATCTCCTCCTATTCCAGAATAATTTTGAATTTTTCTTCCCATCTAGTGTTATCTGGCATCCTAGTTGAAACTTATGCATCTGGAAAGCAGCTGACTTTGATTTGGAAAAAGTGAAACACTTTTAGCATGTCATTTCACTTAAAATATCTGATATCCAAAAGTACCCGTTTTCTGTATCACTTTATTGGAACTGAAAGAATACAGCAATTTATAGTTATTGATGTTGAATCTTAATTCAGTGTCTTAATTGTGGGGCTAGCACTGGGAACAGATGTTTTTTTGTGGAAGTGTGGGCTGAATGTATTTGTCTTTTTAATGCCATTTCTCTTTGGATGATCAGTATCTCTTAAAATTCCCTTCTCCTCTCTACCACCTTGTGTAACTGCACTATTTTGTACAGCCCAGAAAGAGCACATCTCTCTCACTGGAGCTTAGGACTCCATCTCAAGTTACAAAATGTCCCTGACTATTCAGCCTTTTGAATAAGCTGTAAATAGAGATATAACTTACCTAGCAACAAAAAGTAGATCTCCACAATGTAGTCTATGAACACAGTGAGTTTATTCAGTTATGGTCATGCCATAGCTCTTTTTCCCGTTGCTAGTCGTTTAGAGACAAACTATAGAAACAATCTTTTCTGTACTCAGCTGATGTTAAGAAATCCTTTCAATAACAGCTGAGCAGAAGATGAACTATCTGAACATCTACAATTATTGTTCTTGATGGAGTTTCTGCTGGGTCAGGTAAAAATCAGAATTGAGTGAATACTGGGGGAAAACATGGAAAGTTTTGAAAATGTCAGTCTTTTGGTGAATACTGATACACAATCTTTATCCTTTAGCTCATATAATTATATTTAGTGAATGTTTTTACAATCATGCTTAATTTCTTTCTTAGTGCTTTCCTGCACTTTCAGCTTTCAATCTCCACCACAGAATGATAAAATAAGTAGAGATAATAAAAGAAGAATGTAGACAGAAAGGAAGGAGAATGTTTCCCCCCCTCCATCTCAACATTAAAAAGACTTATTTTTTTCTGGGTTGCTTTTAAAAATGTTTGAAACATTTGCTTCAACTACAGTAAAACCAACAGAAATATTAATTTTGAGTTGGTTTTGCTGCAGATTAAGCCTTATTAAAATTCCGATGTGTTAGAAGACTTCCTATCTATTTAAGGTGAAAATCCTTGCCTATGACAAAAGAAACATATTACCATTTCAAAGGTTGGTCAGCCCTTTTGCCTGTACACCTACTAGGTAATAATGACCATGTCGACCCTTTTTTGATCGCTGAAGTCTTTTATCAGTGCATTCTACTAGTTAAAGATGATGCTCAATGCCGACTTTCATATAATGCTTTCATGAAAATGCCTTTGAGAATGAAAGCAGTGGCCAGATTCTGATCTCCCCTCTTCAGATCTTCTGCTATTGTTTTTTCATTTCCTAAATCAATGTAATAGAAAAGAAAATTATGCCTGTTCTCAGAATATATATGAAATCTAAGAATGTTTCTAAAGAAAACTTCATATCTACTAGACAGTTTTCATTAGTCAATTTAATAAAACTTTAAAATGACCTTTTTCTCTCTTGAGGCTAACTGAATTGTAGAGCTTAGTGTCCTTTGGATAAGTTCCAAGAAGGAAAGTCACCCTGCAGAGTTCAAGTCTCTGTGGAAAGCAAACCAAGTCCACTGTACTTGAACTCCAACAGCCATTTATTATTAGGTCTTGAGTCTTAAATGCAGTGATAAATAGACAGAATGGCTATATTCTGCTTATATTTTGGACCCGTTTCTGAAACCTTAACACATGGGAAACTTATGCCAATGGAAGTTTTCTGAGGAGTAAAAATGGCAAAGTGGGCATTTTCCAGGCTATCCTGATATTTTGAGAGTAGTAAATCGGGGAATAAATGGACATCAAAGGCCTAGTTGTACCACAGGCTCCGAGCTCGGCAGCTGCGGGGCAGCAAGACCCCCTCCAGCCAGGAGGGGACTGCACGTCCCATCTTCTTCTCCCCCAGCGCCCTGGTTTCCCCTGAGCACAGCTGAGACGTCTCATTAGTTCTTCCATCAGGGGTCAGTGGAATCGGCCTTCTCAAACCTGAACTTTAACCACAGCAAACAGCAAGAAAACAGGGAGCTGGGACAAGCCTCTTCTGGGCTCAGTTCCCTGGCACAGAAGTACTGAAGGCACCGAGGCTTCTGTGCTGATGTTTGCCTTTACTTTTTGGACTGTCCTTGAGCAGGAATAATGTTTACACAGTTGGAGAACGTTATTGCCATCAGTATTTCTTGTGTGGTTTTTCTTGCAGAAAATGACTTTTTTTTTTTTTCCCTCAGAGAAAATACTGGCATTTTAGGCTGTTATTTTCACGATATGGCATACTGTAGGGCTTTTTCAGAGATTAGTTCGTTAAGGGAAAAGAAGATGGCTATCATAAGTATGTCCTTCACTGCTGTTGAAAGGATGCATTGCTACTTCTGCATATAACAGTTTTAATGGTGCTGTTTTGGATAAACAATTTTATGACAGTACAGTTTTGTCTTCAACGACACAGCTGTAGTCTAGGAAACTAAACATATCTTTCCTAGTGTTTTTATTTTTCAGAGGAGCATTTTCAATACTTATGTGTATCTATTTTTTTTAACCCACCACAAAATGAAAAATATTATACTATTAAGATTTCGGCAGTCTCTTATTTGTGTATGTATTAGAAAGAATTGTAAGTACAGACACGGGCTTAATAATAATCCAATTTAACATTTTATCATTGTCAAAGGCATTTGTAGAGGAATCCATCAACTCTTCTGATTTCCATACAATGCGATTTACCATGTTAGAAATGTAATGTTAATGGTACTTGGTATACACACTGTAATCCTTTAAAATAATGTACATGGCAAACGGATATGTTCTCATGCATTAATAATTTAAAAGTTAATTTTAGGTACTTACTCAATATGATTAACTGATGGATCAGCAGTCTTATACAGAGAAGCAGTGAGCACACTTAAAGGAAGAGCATGCTGGAAGCCAGCCAGGTGGCTGCCTGCGTGAGGTTCAAAAATACCTGGGCTTTATCCCTCCTGTTTCCCTTCAGTGTTGGATGCGGCGCATCACAGTTGTGACGGTGCTCTCTGGTTTTGAGATGAAATGTGTAAAGTGCCATTGAGGTTGAGGTAGCAGGACTTTTGGGGCAGAGTGGAGATGTTTCAGAAGGTGGGAATCCATACGATCCAGTCCTGCTGGTGGCTGGCTGGCTCTGCTGTGCCGGCCCAGTTATGTAACTTCTCTTCTTTCACTTCTCGCTTTTTGAGGACACCCTGTAATGCCAAGCTGTAAATTGATATTCTAGGATGGAAATACTATGGATGGCAAGTATAACCATTTCATTGTGCAGCTAAAGAATGAGCCGGGGCAAATAGCATTAAACAGTATGTAGAAGAGGCGTGTGTTGAAGCCTGTGGCTGTGGCCGCGGCAGCGGGCTCTGCGAAAGCAGCAGGAACAGGACATCTATTGCACAAACTCTGGTCAAGTTTTACAAGTACATGTATGGCTACAAAAGAGGATGGAGGCTCTCTCTTCACAAGGAGCCACAGGGAGCAGGCAAGGGGTAAGGGGTCCAAGTTGCACTGAGAGAGGCTTCATCTTGAGCCCAGAAAGAAATGAGAACAATCATCCACCGGAACAACGTTCCCAGGGACATGGTGGAATGCCCATCACTGGAGGCTTTCAAGGTGTGATTTGTCAGGGTGCCAGATAATCTCATCTAGGCTTCATTTCCTACAAAAGGTCAGACCAGATAATCTTTGGAGGTCCTTCGCGACCTGGGCTGCTCTGTCATTCTACGACCTATAGGCACAGAAAGTTTCCTATGTAGGCGTGTGGGGCTGTGATCGCAGCCATACTGGCCCTGGGGTCCGGCAGCAGCAGAGAGGAGGCAGCCTCACCTCTAGTGCGGTACCAGCGCTCTGAGGCTGGACCCCCAAAGCGCACCACTGGGGAGAGCGACGGCTGACAGGCCAGGGCAGACCAGCCCCGCGGCGGGAAGAGAGGGGTGAGCTGGGGGCTGTGAAGCGATGGCGCACGGCGCAACCTCCCAAGGGGCCGGGCTGGGCCTGGGCCAGGCCGAGCGTAAGCAGTGCTGACAGGCTGGAGAGCGGCGCTCAGCACCGCATCAAGTGGGAATGGCCGAGGGAAGCACGGTCCTGGGAGAGGCCGGGGGGCTGTCGGCGTGAGGAGGGCGAGCAGCGGGCGCATGCGTCCGAGCGGCTGCGGTGACACACGAGGAAACCAGAGACACTTGAGGAGTTGAACAGGGAGAGCAAGTGGTGAGGACAGAGTGAGATCAGAGCAGGGCTGGATGGAAAGACGGGGACGGAGAGGGCGGGCTGATAACAAAAACATTCCTTCAAATACAGTGAAGAAGAGCCGCGGAGGGGGAACGCGCACGAGCCGGGCGGGTATCACGTTACATCGCACGGCGTGTTCAGCGCGGGCGCGGAGCCGCAACGCTCCCGCCAGCGCACACGCGGTCCCGGGAGGAAAAACTCGGAGATTCCCCCGCTTCTCCGCGCACTTGGTTTCCTTCTATAGCGCTGGCTACTTAGGAGAAGGGGTGCTGCATCTGGCCGGCTGAACGTTGCCCTCCTCCCCGAGCGCGGTAGCTTGCGTTGAAATCTATAGGCTTAAAAACACCGGCTCTGGGGGAAGCGCGCAGCTTCCCTCCTCCTCAGAGCGGGGTTTTTCGCAGCCCGAGCTACTCGCGAGCTACTGGCCAAACAGGATTGCTGGGAGCTACGGCAAAGCGGTGCGGATGCGGGGAGCGAAACAGCCAAGGTCCCACCGCACCGAAGTTCGGAGCGGCAGCCGGCAGCAGCGCCGGCGGAGCGCGGGGCTGCGGGGAGCTCGGGGCGTTTGGCGGCGGAGAGCGGCTCCCCGCAGCGCCCACCTCCGCCGCCCCGCCGGGCGCCTGCTCGGTGCCACCGGGAGCGCTGGGAGGGGACCTGGGGCACCTTCCCCGGGCAGGTTTGCGGAGAAAGCCGTGGTAACGGGGGAGGGGGGGGAAGGTTAAAGAAGAAGTCCCCGCGCGAATGTCCGGCGCCCGTGGATGCCCCGGGTGCTCTGCTGGCTTTATCTCAGGGAGCGCACAGCCCCCCTTCCCCCGCAACAAAAGCACGCGCCGGTGCTACCCGCGGGCGGGCTTTTGTCAGCGGGCAGGGCGCCCCCCGCAGCGGCGCCCCGACCTGCCGCCTCCCGCGCCGCCCGCCGCCGGGGCTCCCGGCCGCCCCCTGCCCTCGGCGGGGCGGCGGCGGCGGGGCGCGGGCTGGGGCTGCGGCTGCGTGCGGCGGGGGCGGGGCGGGGCGGGGCGCGGGGCGCCGCCGGGAGTCAGCTGGGCGCGAGGCGAGAGCGCGGCGGCGGCGGGGCGCCGTTAGCACCGGGAGCCGGCGGCGGCAGCAGCAGCAGCAGCAGCAGCAGCGGCGGCAGCAGCAGCGGCGCGGGCGGGCGGGCAGGCAGGCAGAAGTTTTCTCGGCGGATTCCTCCCGCAGCCCGGGGTTGCCTTGCGGAGGCGCGAGCGTCCCCCTCCGCGTTGGGTGTGTTTTGCCTTTTTTTTTTTTTTTTTTTTGTTGTTGCTGTTTCTGTGCTTCTTTAATTGCGTTTTTCCGTGATTTTTTAAATTAATTTAAAAAATATATACTTTTTATTGCTGTTTTTGAGGCGCGTGGCTGCGAGAGCTCGCCCTCCCGTGCCCCCTCCACCCCGCCGCCCGGAGGAGCCCCCTCCCCGCCCGCGCTCCCCTCCCCGCCGCCGCGCACGACCCTTCCCCTGACCCCCTGGCGCCCGCCCGAAACTTGGCGGGTGCGCGCCGGGCGGGGAGGGTGCCGGCCGCCCGCCCAGCAGGTAAGGGGCCGGGGGGCGGCGCGGGGGGGCGGGGGCGCTGCCCCTGGAGAGCCGCAGCGCGGGGAGGCCAGGCCGGGGTGGGGGGTGAGAGTTCGCTGGCTCCTCGGTGCCGGAGGCCGGTGGGAGGAGGAGAGCAAACTTCCTTTTCCTGGGGCCGCCGGCGAGCCCCCCCACCCCCCCCCGCCCCGTGCCCGCGGGGATCGCCACCCGCGCACCTCCCGCCGCCCGGCGGGGAGCCCCGGGGGCGGCCGGCTGCTGCTCGCCGCGGTGCTGGGGGGGAGCGGCCCTTTCCCCCGGCTCGGGGCTTCCTTGCCGCGTTTTGTTTGCTCGCCCGCTGCGTGCCTCTCCCCGGCGGTGCCGGGAGCCGGGCTTTCCCGTCGCCCCGCGCTGGAGCTGGGCGAAGACCTGCCCCGCCAACTGCTGGCGGTGCTGCCGAAACTCCCCAGGGCGCCCCGCGCCGTGCCCCCCCACCCCACCCCGTAGCCGCGCAGCGTTTGCGGGAGGGCCGGTGGATGGGCAGTTCGCAGAAATGCCACCCCGGAGTGCTGCCACCTTCCTGCTCATCCCCTGCGCCGGTCTGCGGCGACGGCCGTGCGTGTCCGTGTCCGCAGGGGGCGGCCCTGCGCGCCCCCGCCGCGCCGGGAGCCCCTGGCCAGCCCGGGAGCCCCGGAGCGGGGGGAGCGCTGGGGCTCTTCTGCCTCCGCTCCCCGCCGGGAGAGCCGCGCACGCACGGTGCTCTTATTGTGTAACGGTGGTACTGCAGGCTGGGGCTGAAACGATGGCATCTTTTATAAGAACAGTTTGCAGTGAATTGGTTTGGCAGATGAACTTCTGTAAAATCGCCTTGCCTCGCTTCTGTTGCTTAAGTGCCAGCGCCGCCCCCCCCCCCCCCCCCCCCCCAAGCTTTTACCCTTTTCCCCCGGTTTCCTTTGAAGCATCGCATAACTGTATTGCCAGCAGGATGGAAAGTGCTGATTCAGCAGCCTGGAGCCCCACTCCATCTGAAGTGGTGGTCTGCCTGAAATGTTCCCATTTGTTGAAACAGGAACATGTGTTGCTGGTATGTCAAAGCAGCATTGATCGGGTTTTCTAAAACAGCCCTAAAGAATGCAAGTTTGCTTTTCCTTTCACTAAAGAAGAATGAATTCGGGGTTGGGGTGGAAGCAAGAGAGGGATAGGAGGGATGTGAGTAGCTACTGCCTTAAGTTATGCTTGTAAGGAACAGTTGGAATTGTGTGGCCTCATAAAGGTGATGAGCAATTACTCATTCTAACAGATCTTGCAGGACAAGTAGCAGTGATGCGTTAACACTCCAACTCTATCCCTGCGTCTAGACACTAGTTGTGCTTAAACCTCTAGAAAAAGTACATAGAAGGGCAACAAGGCTAATCCTGGGATTAAAAAGGAGTGAGTTATGAGGACAGGTTAAAAAAACTCTGCACAAACACATGGAGATTAGAAAACCCGCATCAAAAAAGGAAGTGTATGCAAAACTTTAAGTGGCAGCTCTGGCTGTGCTTCACAATCATTTTGGGGCTGGGGAAGGGTGCAGGGGGTCAGCAGGGTGCTGCTCATGTGAAGGGTGCAGGCAGAGGGTCAGCGGGATGCTCTTCCCATGCAGTGTTAGCCTTCCTAGAGAGCTTACCTCACAGTGTGGCAGGAGGAGGAGAGTGTTCCAGAGCCGTATTCCTCTGGCTATCTTTGTACAGTTACATGCTAATATCAAGGCTGTTCAGGTTTTCTTTCTCCAGAGCCAAACTCTTTAAAATTCATCACGACGTAGAGCCAACAACCAAGCCTGAAAAGCAGTGTTTGGTAGCCTTATTGCAAATGATAAACTGACGGAGCAGCAGACCCTGACGCTTGCCTCCAGTGATCGCTTTACCATGTTATACTCAATTCATTTTCTTCACTTGGTCTTTATTTGTTCTTAAAGTAGGTCTTGTTTGCCCTGGCTACATATTAAAGATCTTGTGGTACTTCCATGGTTTTCCTTGGTTTTGTTAATCAAAATACACCCTCCCTTACCGCTGTGTGAGTTGGCTTTCATCCTCAGATACAGCCACACCTGGATTTCAGTAGCATATTCCTGTGTTTTCTGTTAGGTGGTCCGAAAGTGCTACCTGAATGCAAAATGGGTCTCAGTATTTCAGTTCTGCTTAAGCATATGCCATGCACTGTGTAAACATTTGCAGCCCTCTATCTTGCAAGCACTTAAACGATTCCAGCAAGAATTGTCACAAAGGTTTTTTAGAAATCTTTGGTCATGTTCTCCGCTGCACTCAGGGTGTAAATGGGCAAAAAGTATCTGGATTTCTCTGGCGAAGGGATTCTTCTAAGGCAGGGAGTTCCCAGCTGGCAGAGGAAAGGCATAGCTGGGTCATGTGCCGCTTCTGCCAGCAGCATGAGAGTGTTGCACTGGGAGTTTGTTTTCTGACAGCACCGAACGAGCAGATGTCCCTCTAGACTGTAAGGCACCGGCAGCTTCCCTGGGCGTGCGTAGCGGTGGCAGCAGGCTAGCTGGGGGGCTGCCGGGTAGTGTCACACCGGGTGGGACTGTGCTGTCGTTCCTTTCCTCCCTTCTGCCATGCCCCTGTACGTGTGGTTGCAGAGGTTTATGGTGACAGCGCTGAGTGAGGCCAGATTTCTAGGCAAAACTTTTGCTTAGACCAGCTGATCTCTGTCTTGGGAAGCATGTGGCGGGGAAGTGCGTGCTGAGGTGTTTCTTCAGATACCTGGAAGCTGGGGCTGGGGGGAGACATGAAGAGGGTGCCTTTTGATGTCTGGTGGTATGCATTTTTAGGATACCCTTAAGTGTTTGCGCAGTTAAAAATTTCACTGGTTACAGCAAACACGGTGGTGCACAACTTTACCAGTTTATGCTGGCCTTTTTACTCTAAACCTCTGTGTGAACATTACTAGTGGGGTCAAGGGAAAAAGGTTTTCTTCATTTTTAAGCCAGCATTTCTATCCACACTAAGACTAAAGAAGCCTGCTTTTCTTTGGATTTGCATCAGCTATGAGGGTACTGATGCTAGTTCACAGTGCAGCATTTCTTACGTGTGCCCACCTGGCCCAGGGTTTTCACAAACAAGAAAGATGACTCTTGAGACCTCTGCCTCTGTCAGGCTTGTGTGAAACTTGCCAACTGGCTTGGCTGCAGTGTGATTGCATAAGCCTCCTTCTGTAGGAAAGCAGGCTAAGAAGTTAGGATTGTTTTTCTTGGAAACTGGACCTGCTCCTGGGTATGTCCAAAATATACCAGTAGCAGCTCTTCACCTAGGGAAATCTAGGAAAGGAGATCCTTTCCCTAAAAGGTGAAACTCAGCGATCTTTAGGAATTATGAAGTTGCCAATGAATCCTTTTATAAGCACTGAACTTTATTGACAGGTTTGCTATCCTTGTGCCGCCTGCTGCTCGGGACAATACTTTGCAACCTAAACTTGTATGTGGCAAAGCAGTTTGCTTCCCATTACCTTTTCTCCCAAACCGGTGGTTGTTATGAAACATAATATTATCAAGTAAACAGATGTCACCTCATTGACTTTTCTTTCTCCATACTTGTTGAGCTATGCACTTCTGAACTAGTCCCATGCCAGGTCCTTGCTATTCTCATACCATCTGTTGAATTGGATGATCTTTTTGGACAGCAGTTCTCCCATTAGCTCGATATGGTTCCTCAGTTGTGATGTGGAGGGGACTGTCCAAGGAAGCCAGATTCTACTGTGAATGCAGCATTAAAAAAAAAAAAAAATTGTTGATCACTATAAGGCATCCTGTCTACAAACAGGCTGTTAGCTCCTCACTGACAAAACAACCAGAACAGCCTGACTTTATGAGATCTGGTTGGATATACTTGGCAATCCCTTTGCCTTGGCAATCCCTTTGCTGGTATGCCTTATTCCCCTGGGTACTGTTTCCTCAGCAGATAACCTGATGTGAGAGACAGGCACTATGTTTTTTGTACAGGTACATTCATCTGGAAGTAGTGGTGCTTGTGGTTTTTAGCAGCTTTCGGACTTACGATGTGCATAGGAGCGCTGAAGACTGAAGGATTCATGAAGTGAGTTGCCACCAGTGCTGAGTTATGCTGAAACTCTGAGAGATGTTCACATTCACACTGATGTGCATCCACTGTCTGAAAACTCATCTCCTTTGCTTTCCTAGGGTCTTCCACAAGTTGCAGATGGATCAGTTCATGCAGTTCATGCAAGCGGATGTGGCTGTCAGGACTGAAGGCATTGCAAGTTCAAGCCCTGCTTTACAGTAGTGCCCTTGTGAATAGTTCTGTCTTTCCTGGTCTGTGTAACAGAAAAGAGGAGTGATTTGTTTAGTGGTGAGGAGCTAGTGCTGTCAGTGAACTTGAAAACTTGTTGGAAGATGCTTGTGAATGCATGAGGTTTTGAGCACTGAGTAAGTGATTTTCTGTTAGGAGAATGTGGCGTCAGCTTAGTGGCTGCTTGGATTTTTACAGGCAAATGACCCATGGTGGAAAGGACCAGAGGCTTAGGTGTGGATTGAACAAACGTATGGACAGGATGAATCCTGTGGGTTCTCCAGAACCCAACATTGGCCATCATTTACAAGCCAAGAGAGCTTTTAATGAAACCTGCTAATTGCATCTCAGTTAAGTGATGGGGAGGTGCAGATTACCACTCCTGAATGACTGCAGCAAAAGCTGGCCATCGTGAAGACTAGTTGTTGGAAGTGAGTGATCTTTTTAGCGGAGTAGGAGACCTACTCAAGCAGCATGGATAATGCACCATGTGACTAATACAATAAGTTCGTGTGAGGGACCTTTTCCATCCTGAAGCTTTTCAGAAACCTTTGATAAGTCATTTTTGGTAAGTCATTACATTTGTTGAGTATCAAAAGATAACTTTGGAGAGAGGAAAGTGGTAGAGGAAAATGGGTGGTTCTCTGGTATGTAGTATGAAGTAAAATTACAGGTTGTATTGGGCTTGTAGATTGTGAGACTAGATCTGGCATAATGTAGGCACATGGCATGAAAGTCTGCCTTATTATAGTGAGAGAGGTGAGATGTGTCTTTCTTGGAGTCCTTTGCAGCTTTCAAGACTGCTGGCTTTGAGAATACGCTGGCTCAGGTGTGATGGGATAAATCTTGTTTGCTAGAATACATTTGACCTTTTCTTGGAGAAAGGAAGCGAAGAAATTTCCCCTTTACCACATGAAGGTAGGACAGACGCTGCTTATTCTTCCCTGAATTGAGGGAAGGGATGGGGAGAGGGGAGTCACAAGTCTTAAGTAAACTGCACAGTGTATTTCTGAAAACAGCTTTGCAACTGTGGTGATAGCCATGGTCCTTGAGTGCAGAGGTGAGGAGTGCCCTAGAGGAGTTTGCTGGGAACACTGTGACCATCTTTGCATTCGCTTCTTGCAGGTGCATACTGTAGGGTATGAGTAACACAGTGTCCTATTTCTGTTGTATTCTTTTGTTGGACTCCAGGGGAAGACTGCAAGAGGTTTTCCCATTATTTTACCCTCCTGCTGCTGACCTGTCATCCTTAAGCCAACAGCAACAAGCTGAGCAGCTATGTTGATCTTAGTGCCCAACAGTTGCATTAACGGCTACAGTATTCACTATTGGACAGTTCTGTTGCTCTAGCAGTACTATTCAAACAATGTATTTCTTAGCGAGTCTGTTTCAGCTTTTTTGGAGGAAAACCCAAGGAACATGGGCAGTTTCCAAAAAGGCAGTTTTACACGGGCAGGTTATGATGAATGGGCTAATTGTAAACACACGTTTGGTTAAACCACTAGCAAACCAGCCTTTGACTCTTCCCAGCCACCATCAATGCCAGCTTCTACTAGTTCTCAACAGGACAAAAATAGGAAATTACTTTCCTGGCAGCAAACTGTAGAGGAAATGCCATGCCATCCTGTTGGAATAAACCTATAGCTCAGTGGGAAGGAACTCTCCTGCTGAGCAGTGGTGGGATTTTCTACGTTTGGTCAAAAGTAAACTTCAGAGCATGGTCCTTGAGCTCCCTTCATGCTTACTGCTGCAGAATTTGTGTCAACAGGGAAATCGGAGAAGCCAAGCAGCCACAGTGAAGCCAAGCCTGCGATTGCTGAAGGCTGCAGATAAGTGAGGGTGGATAATGCTCCATGACACCAGTATCATTCTTCCATTATGCATCCCTGGTGAGAAAATCAATAAGCCGGGAGAATCTCTAAGTCCATAGGCTCTTTTCATGGTGGAGATTAACATTTGATGAACACTTGGAAACTTCTTTCAATGCCTGGGATCTAAATTATGCCATTCTGATGACTTGATCAAGTGCCTGCAGCTCTCTCCTAACTCATGTTCTTGGTTTGCAGCACAGACTAAGTTTTCAGAAGCTCTTTCTAAACTTTGATTAGCTTTATTTCTAGGTCATCTTCAGGTGCTAATTTTGACTTTTGAAACCATGGGGAAAGGAATCCTTGAAATGTCACCCAAATCTCTTCCACTGTGGATGCTTCCATTACAGAATGGTTTAATGCTTAAACACACTTTGTCAGGGAGTTACCACCAGACTCTTGTGTCTGTGCATGCTTCATATGTTTGTAGAGTGCTTCAGATTTCAAAACTAGCTGGCAGCAGGGATTTGGATCCTTTTCTAGGAGAAACTGTCCAAAAATTTTCCCAGATCTTGACTTTAATGGAGGGCAGTAGGACAAGATAGTTGTATACTAGAAAGGATGAGAGCAGAAGCTTTGAAGAGCTGACATAGAAATAGGGGAGTTACGGTTTTTTTTCCCTTTGGTTTTGTTTGTTCATGTCGTGCCCCCCCCCCCCGCCCCCCCTTCTTTTCCATGATGTTTATCTCTGCAAAACTACTAGGTACAGATGCAGATGGGAGAACTTTCTCTCTTTAAATGGAAATTGGGAGTGGGGGTGAGAGGAACTGGGGGAAGGTGAAGTCTGTAAGTTAGTCTTGCTTAGTGTGTTGTTAAAGCTTTGAGCATCCTTGGAAAGGAACGAGGAACTTTATATCAAAGCACAAGTGTGGAATTAAACTTCAAGGGGCTGGAAAAGCTAAGAATTGAGAAGCTTGTGATATTTCTGTCTTGTGCCAAAACCTTTCTTAAAAGGCCTGCTTTCCTTTCTGGCTTAAATGTATTTGAAGTCCATTTAAGAGAATATTAAGGGAGAAATATGTATTGCAAGGCCATTGATTCTTCCTGAATTAATGTCTTGTGGGTGATCATTCTTCATTCTAATAGCTGCTTGTGCTGACATCACCCGAGATGTCAGGGGATTATATCAGAATTCAAGCCTTGATATTTTGCAGAACAATGGCTCAAGTGCTGGCAGATGCTTTCTCGGTGGGTCAGGTTGCTTTTGTTTTTCCTGTCCAGCTCTGACTGTGATGTTCCAGTTACTGTACGTGGTCACAGCAAGGAATGTAGTAAACAGTTTCCAAGAAAAGGGTATCTGTGTAGCACAATTGTAAGGAAAAAGTACTACTTGGTGCTAAATCTTATGCTAGAGGCAGATTTGCCATCAGCATCTATACTTCAATGCATGCATTTTTTAAATGCTTTGTGGAAAAGCTCACCAGATTTAATATTGTCATCTTCTGTTTTGTGTTGCGATGAAATACTTCATTCCAGGAATCCTGGAATCCAAAAAGTTGAGGCCAGAAGTGGTGTTTTTGTGGTGGTTTCTTTGTTTTGTTTTGTGTTTTGTTTGGTTTTTAAGTTGTGAGGTTTTGGTTTTGTTTTTTTTTTCCTCCCTGGCTGCTGGGTTCCTAGCTTTATTGCTTTTATTTTTTGTTATTGAATGATGGTTCTTCCTGAAGGCCCTTGTTGTGGTTTAACCCAGCAGGCAGCTAAACACCTCACAGCTGTTCATGCACTGCCCCCAGTGGAACGGGGGAGAGAATCAGAAAAAAGGTAAAAGCTCGTGGATTGAGATAAAGGCAGTTTAATAGGACAGAAGAGGAAGGTAAAATAATAATAATGATAAAAGAATATACGAAACAAATGATGCCCAGTGTAGTTGCTGAACACCTGCTGACCAATGCACTGGCAGTCCCAGAGTAGGAGGCTGCCACCCTCCAGCCAACTTGCCCCACTTTTTTTTGTTCAGCATGATGCCACATGGTACGGAATATCCCTTTGGCCAGTTGGGGTCAGCTGTCCTGGCTGTGTCGCCTCCCAGCTTCTTGTGTTTCCCCAGCCTCCTTGCGGGCAGGGCAGCTTGAGAAGCTGTGAAGTCCTTGACTTGTTGCTGAGCAGTGCTTACGCTAACTAAAATACCAACATTATTCTCTCCCTAAATCTAAAACACAGGACTATACCAGCTACTAGGAAGAAAATTAACTCTATCCTAGCCAAAACCAGGACAGCCCTGTATGGGGTGAGTGATCAGAATAGCTCATTATTATGCTGTAGAAATGATCAAAACGGAATGTCACAGATTATACATGATTTTCATGAGCTGATAGCTTTTGATATTCTTTACTGGTAGGCTATTACAACATTACCCATAGTGACATCTAAGGTTTGAAAGGTTTCAGAAAAGGCATTGGTTTGGGTGGTGGTGTTTTGGTTTTGTTTTGTTGTTTTGTTGGGGTTTTTTTTTTTACCCTAAAAGGTTTCAGGAGAATTGAGCAAGGAGGCTACAAGATGAGCTGTGGGAGTGCAGAGCAAATGCTGTTTGGGTTGCTGGCATCTCTGATGTGTGCTCAGGCTTGTTTTGCATTTAGCATGTATTTTTTTGTTCTACAGCTGATGGTCAGGGTTGAAACCCCTGTGGAGTTCCTTGCAAGCAAAGGTGGATGACATTGTTAACAGATACAAAGTCAGAGGAGTATTGCAAAGAATGCTGCAGCTGATTCTGTGTGTGATAGGATGAGTTTAGGTGTGTGGTGACACTTGTAGCACCTCTTTGAGTTGTTGACTGGTGACTTCTCTCCCCAGTGTCCTTTGGAAAAGAGTACTGCTGATGCAGCCTTTGGTAGGAGAATGGCATTGCAAGATGTCTTGCTAGTATTAGCCTTAGCTAATTTTGGTAAGCGTATAATTTGGCTTGGTTTACTTGCAAGTGGTTCAGCTCTTCTTCCCAGGAGCAGGAGTTGTCGTGGTTGCCTGGAAAACGAGTGATTTTGAAAAGTGGATGAAGGATTACTGTGCTGTAACAGTCTGACTTAGTTTTGCTTGTATTGGTCTCTGAGAACTTCTTGGGCTCTTGATGTGCCACAGTCCAACTCTTCCTTAGAAGGTTTGTTCCCCAGGTCTCTCGTTTAAAATTCAGGTGAGCTAACGTGACATTTTTGTAGGTGAAGTAGCTTATTGGGTCAATTTGGCAGCACTTGGTAGAGTTTCAGGGAGACAGCTAGTATGCAGCCATCAGTGATACAAGTCACTTTTTTAGAGTGCTGAAATACAAATTTCTGTTGTGCAAAGTCTGCAATGTGGAGAAGCTTTTCCCCTGGGAGGGGCAAGTCTTCACTTCTGAAAAGATGTGGGCCATGCTAAGAGCTCACTACTACCAGAAGATGATGTTGTTTTTGTAAAGGCACTTGCAACTCTTACCTGGGGCCAATTTGGTCATGGCTGACTCTCTAACCAGGTAGAAAGCTGCCCTGCATACTTTTTTTTTTCTGAGAAGGTTTTTCTTGTGGATTAGGAGATGGGATCAGCTCTTGGAAATGTGATGGGGCAGCTGAGGTGAGGTGTCTTTCTAGGGAAAGAAAGAGAAATAAGTGGGAAGAGAACAGGTCCCCTCTCCTTTCAGTAGTAGCAAGCTGCTGGGCCAGCTTGGATGGGGAAGTCTACTGATTTTTCTGAAGACCCAACATAAGGATTTTCTCTGTGAATTCTGACACATGTTGTGGAGCTACACAAGTGAAGAAGCTAAGACCTGGCTTTGCAGAGCATCTCCAGAGCCTGTCTGTATTTGCAAGGTTTATCTGTTGAAGGGAGATTTTCTAGAATATGTGTGTGGGTTTAGGGAAGATAAAACTTGTTTTAACCTTGTGTCTGATCCATATGCTGCCCTGAAATGTGAATCTGAGCGACAGTGTCTTTATTTGTGTATTTCTTAAAAAAAAAATTAAAAGAAAATGGACATGTGTGGGTGGGTTGTTTTCTTAAAATTAATATGAAATTTCAGTGCTATGTGGGGCTTTTTATTGAGCAACGCAGCCGTAACAAAAATGTTAGTATTGTATGTATAAAGAAGATAAAAATATCACCTTCACAGTTTCAGAAAATTATGTAAGGTATGTGTAGCTGTATCTTATTATACAATCGTCATAAACCAGAGCAACTGAGGAAGTAACTGGTAATAAATCCATCATTATTCATATTATGAGAAACACTGAGCATAATAACTGCTCATACTTACAGCAGAGCTATGAGGAACACTGGAGATTTGGTTGACTTACCCTGAAATGTTGTGGTAAAACATACTTGTTTCAGGCCAGTTACCAGCTGAAATGTTTTTTTCCTGGAATGTCTCGGCTGTTCCCAGTCTTGCAGTCCTGGAGCTGCCTGCGAGCTGGTTCAGCTGCTCTGCTCTGACCAAGAGGGGTTTCTTTAGCCAGAATCAAATAAAGGCACTAGAGGTGTCTGCTCTTCCGTCTGCTAGGAAATGGCCTTGGTGGCTGTAGGGCAGATCTCACTCATAAACCCCTGTGACTCTTGAGGGGCTGCCTGGGATAGAGCTGCAAATGTTTCAGCCTTGATAAAGCTAGTATGCTTTAGCCTGAAAAAAACCCCAAAACCCACAAACCACCCTGCAAACTGAAAACCAAAATAAGTTCTTTAGTAATTTCAGTTATTATTCTTGCCTGTGGTAAATGTGGAATCACTCTGGGGGCAATGTGATGTGTCATGGCTTTCCTTCATTTTACCAAATGGAGTTTGGGAAGACCTGGAGTTTGGGTTCTTGGGTTCTAGATTACACAGCAGTGACAAGCATTTCTTTTCAGAAATGTTTCTGGTTTGCTTTTTCCATAGTTTTAACACAAAAAATGTTGAGCTAATTGACTAGCTCAGTCTTTCTGACTGGGTACAAACTCTGTTACACGCAAACTCTTGCATGGACTGAGGAAGAGATCTTTTCTGATTCTTCGTTACAGGGCTCTGCCTCTGTCTAAAAACAGTTTCTGGCTTTTGTAAAGTCATTTGGAGACTGACAAAATGCATCTTAAATATTCTCCCCGTACCCTGTGTTTTACTTTGAGCACTCTATCAGCTGCTGAGTGAAGTTCAGGTTTTGTAATAAATGCTACGCATAATGTTTCAGTTGCTTTGCATAGCTGTATTAGGTTTTTGGGCTACAGAGATGAAGTAAGTAAGGAATGAGAAGTAATTTTATGGGCATACTAACGTGGTTGCATACAAATATCAAGTTTCTTCCTCTCCTCAGGATATCAGGCCAATGGGTATGCTTGACTTCAGCCATATCATGTCTGTACTGACTTTGGCAGTGATTCAGAGAAGGTTCATCCAGCCAGAGAAGTATCCATGGGACAACTACTTTTTTCAATTTTAATTTTTTTATTATTTTTTTTTTAAAGGGGGGGGGGGCTGAAACTTTCTTCCTGTGCGCAAGTGTGGCTTGTCTAAAGTAAATGTTTTGAGTACAGATTTACATTTAAGCTGTGTGGTCAGAGTGAATTTTTGCCTAAACCTATGGTTGAGCTGTAAATCATTGCGCTGTGTGGGCAACGATGCTTTCATCTGGTAGCTGGTCTTAGTTTCCATCTTCCTGCCAGTATCCTCTCAGTCTGCAGTCGTAACTCTGTGACACCAAGCAAGGAAGCGTGTGCTTTGTGTCAGGGGCTTGCAGACTCTTACAAATCCTGGCTTGCAGTGTATAAAGACCAGAGCTTCCCAAAGCAGCTTTCTTTGCAGCCCGGGCTGCCTTCCTGTGGCTCGCTTGTCAGCAATGTCACCTCTGCTCCCAGCAGCCAGGTGGCCGTGCTCTTTCCCTTCCTGGCTACGCAGGTACCTCATTTCTCTCTCGGGGGTGGGTGGGATGTATGCATCTCAAGGTTGTGACAACTGCCAGAAGTCCCCAGTGGTGACTAAGTACCGGGAGCTGGAGTTGGTGGTGAGCACCTGTGTTGTAAAATAGAAGAGGAAGAGTCTTGAAAGGGTGTGCTAGGAGGGAGAGGGTACCACCAGTTTGCCAGTTGTGCTTTGCCACTGATGTGCTGTACTGACACAGAGTTACAGCAGGCTCTTATAGTAGAGACTGTGTCTACAGTACAGAGTTTCTGGAATGTCCTACGGATATTGAAGACTTGCTCATGAAGGATTTTTGAATGTAGTTCAGTGGTATGCTGGAGTTTATTGTAGACCTTATAACTGATGCATAAATGAAGCCGACTACATGGCGTGGGTAGAGGAGGGAAGAGATGGAAGGAAGAATGTACTGCTGCTCATGGTCAGGGTGACAGACATCCATCTGCAGGTCAGGATTAGGGCATCACCAGCGTGGTTTCAATTGAAATTTGTTAGTTTAGTGTACTCTGGTTATATTTACTATATTATGCAGCCCCTCTGTGGTGTCTGATGGATGTGTCTTCTCTGCAGTTCAATGTGTGCTGCGTGCCACATGCATTCAATGCTTCCTTGGTACCCTAGGACTTTATGATGAAGCCTTTCAGCAATGTGATGTATTGCCGGGCTGGTTCGTGTCAGAGCATGCAATGGGAGCTGTAGTTTCAGGCTGGGCTGTGGGGCCGTTGGGCTCGGTGGTAGCATGGAAGCTTTGCAGGACTGTGGCCCTGTGTGGAGCTGAGGGCCTTGGGGGAGAGAGCTTCAGGTTATGTCTTCCTATGGTCTTCTGTGATCCTTTTAAAAGTACTGCTGTAATGGGGTACCTCATGCTACCTGACACCCCCTAGCCAAGTCGAAGGAGGTCCCTAGAAAACCAGTGGACTTGAAAGGATTGTATTAGAAGTGACTTTCACCCGAGCTGCTGCCTCTGAAATCCATTAGCAGTTTAAAATTAACCAGATACTCCAGGTAGCTTTAATAAAAGTGGCAGAAAGTCATTAAGATTCATTAGAAGAGTTTGTTTTATAACCATGTTGCCTTAGTGCAGCCTGGATTGCAAATGCTTTTGTTTTTGTGGTTTTTTTTTTTATTACCCTCTCCCCCCAAAACAAACCATGAAGCACTCCAATGAAGATGATTTTGCAGCGTGGCTGTAATGTCCCCAAAGGTAGATCTGATCAATGAAGAACTAACAGGATTTGTGTAAACCAAAGCAGCCCAAAGTAGCTATATCCTAAAATTGACCTAAGCTATAGAGCTTTGAATTATGGTGTCATCTTCCACCAGGGAGCACTGCAAAGTCTTCCTGCCCTTTTCCATCCTGTAAGAAAGGACCGAGCCATGCCATTGTTAGGGAGGGAGAACTGAACACAGACTAGAGACCTAAAATTTAACTCAGAATGTGAATTTACCCTGAATTTTGGATGTAAGTGAACACCAACTAAAAATGTTTGGGTTTTTTTTTTTTTTTTTTCATTGTTGTGATACTTACTGTAAAAGAAAGATTAGGAACCATTCCAGTCTGTTTCAGGATTTGATTGACATTTTGTAAGTGACCTCTCTGCTCATGTGTGCATTTTGCAGCAGTGGGAGGGGAGAGGGAAAGCTGCTTTAGAGGAGAGAGTTGGGGAGACGTGGTGAGAACCTAGAAGAGAAGGCAGGAAGAAGGGCAATTTTAACACAACTCTCAACTTGTTAATTGACTCTGTTTTTTAAATTTTTTCTCCTCCTGGTGCGCCCACTTCTCAGCAGTGTGAGAGAAGGAATCAAATTAATTTCCATAGTCATGCAGGTATTTCTAGTGTGATGGAGAGAAAAGGCAGAGCAGGCTGCCCTCCTCCTCCCCGCCCCCCCCCAACCGGTGAAGGTGACTTCATGGAAGGGGGTGGGGTGGTGTCTTAGCTCACAGTATGGCTCTGAAAATTATTACTGATATGATTATCTTTTCTGAGTAATGTTAATGCTTTCTTGGAGCTGCTGTTGGGCATCTGTATGGGAAAAACCTGCAGTTTCTGGGGGCTGTGTTTTGCCCGTGTGGTGGCTGTATTGCTCTATATTCACTTCCATGTCCCATGTGGAAATTAAATTCTCAGAGATTGTAATTGCCTCTTCAAAGGTGGAGGAAGTGTTAGAAAGAAGAAAAAAAATCAGCAGAGAGTGAGTATTTACACCACAATATGTAGTAAACATCCCGTTTGTGATACAGGTAGCTAATTCACATCAAAAACTTGGCCTGACTTCAGTCCTGGTCTAAACCGCAAGTGTCACTTTTGAGTAGAAGTTTATTTGCCACGTCCTGTGGTCTGGTGGCCATTCAGGCAGCTGGGGATTCCAGGGTTTACCACACAGTGAGGCGCCTGAACAAAAAGCTTCTGCTCTGAATGCAAATGGTGGCATGTCTGAACTCCATGAAGTGGCAATGCCTGCTCTGCTATGACTTCAAGTATCTATACCTGTTGATTTTATTTTTTTAAAAAATAACTTTATTTTCCCTTCTCTTTCATTTCCCACCCCTGTCACTCTTTAGGAGTGACGAGTGCTTTGCCTTTGCGGGCTGTCAGCCTCATGCTCCAGGATCCCAGTATCTGCAGTTGTAAAGATGCAAAGCAGGGAGCAGACAGTCATTCCTGATAGGGAGGGAAGGGCACTGGTGCTAATCCTGTAAATCCACAGCAAGCCCCTCCCGTGCTTAGAAACCTGATCTTAACTCTTAGATCCTCCTTGCTGTTGCTGTGATATTTAGATATAATTCCTGCTTTGTAAACAAAGAGGGGTTAGATCTAGTCAGATTTAAGGAAAACTGCATGAACTAGCCTTACAAATATTTATCCCTGTAGCGGCATCTTACTCTGGGATACTCAAGGAAAAATGACAAATGACTGTCTTTTTGACGCTGTACAATATAAAGCAAATGCAATTCCAAAGCCTCCCTTAAGCCTCTGTGGCATGCTTAAATATCTTCCAGTTGCGTGGTTAAAGGCTAAAATAAGGCTTGTAGCTGGGAGTAGTGGATTTGGGAGATTTGTGAAATGCCCGTCCCCAGCTACTTCCATTGATGCAAATGGTGGAGACCAAACTGTGGTGTGTGGGGAGGGGGAACTGCAGAGTGAAAGTTGGCTGAGTAAGAGATAATGCTTGCAGTTATGTTTAATTGGAGTTCGTTTCTTGTTAATACTCCCAGAGGTTTGATATAGTGAGAACAAATGCAAACGGAGTTTGGAAAACGTTGGTGGGTACAGCTCATTGCTTACAATCCATAAGCTAAAAAAATAATTGATGGGATGAAGGTTGGGGTATTTTATTTTTTCCCCAAACTGCCAGAGATGCTTGCTACTGAGTGTTAATGCCAAGCTGCAGAACAATATGGCTGCACCTTGGAGTACTGACTTCAGTTAATTGTGCAGAGATAAACATGTATGGATGGCTCTTTTTCCATGCTCTTCGGGAAGAAGAAATTTCTTTGCTCCTTGTACCCTTCAAAAACCTGACAGCCAGTGAATCCTTAATATTTTGATCTTCAGCTCATAGGTAGTGGCTAAGCATAAAAAATTATTCAAGACACTGGAAAGTAGTAGTGTTTCTGCTATTTGTCCTCCAGAGTGGGACTGGAGAGCGAAATTCCCAGTGCTCTCCACAGGGTGTTGACCACGTGCCTCTCGGTTGTCAGGTTCTGGTTTGTTTGTAGCATTAGGACGTAATATCCTATGTATCAACAGAGGCAAGTACATGGGTTAGACTTTATAAAAAGAAATCTTAACATGTACGGTTTGCAGGGGGGTGTTTTTTGACTGTATTTTTAAGACTTTTTGGCTCTGGAGGTTACAGCTGGCATGCAGCTTGTTGGTGTTCTTGCTCTGTGTAATGTCCATATAAGAAAGCGAGGAGGCGCATCCCTGTAAACTTATTTTTCGTGTAGCACAGTCCTAAATCTGGAGACTTTAGAGAGGTCAACTAATCAATGAGAAGCCGAAGTATAGCTGTGTGTTTGACGGCGGTTTGGTGACAGTGATGGGGAAACTCTACGTGCTCCCTGAACGGTCTTGTCTGTTGACTCACTGATTTTTTTCCTTTTAGCAATTTTGACTTTGTGTTTTTCTTTCCTCTTTCCCCAGTGCCCTCACACCACACCCTGCTTGCCACTCCACCCAGTAATGTTTTTTTAAATCATCTTGTGTTGCTTTTTAAACCTTCCTGTTTCTTCTTCTGAAAGTTGTGGACATGGAAAATGGACTCTTCCCTCTTTCTTTGCAGGAGGCTTTCATATATTTGAAAGATATCATCATGACCCTTACTTTCACTTTTGGCTGAGCTCCAGTTCATCCTGTTTTTCATTTTTTCTTCCCAGATGTCATGTTTTTCTAATTCTGTGATGTTTCTGTTGCTTTTGCTTGGATTCTTTCCAGTTGATCTTTCCTGAAACTTGCTGAAGACTGGATACAGTGTCATGCTGGAAGCTTTATCAGCCATGAGTAGAACAGAACTATTGCTTCATGATTCTCACATATGTTCCTCTGTACATTCTGATATGGTATTTGCCTCTTTCTTGACAAAGAATTTTCCAGTTTCTAAAACTTCATTTGAATTCGGTATTCCAGCAAGCTGGCAGCTTTAAGTTAGCAGCATCCCCAAGTTTAATGAGCATAATTTTCTCCTTCATTATCTAGATCATTAGTACTAGAATAGTGTGGGACCAGGGCAGACCTCTGCAGGTTGTTCAGTATGGCAAGCTGTTTTGTGAGCCTTCCCATTTTTTTCAAATCTGAGCAAACAAGCCAGTGCAGTTATCCAGTCACTTTCAAATCCACCATAAGATGACCATTTGCATTGATAACTGTGTAACAAAGTTTTCTTACTTGCCAAAAGATTCAAACTGCATTCTTACAACATGGTTTTGCTAATGTTAAATTCAGTGTCTGCTGTTTCTATGTTCCTGAAAATATTTTATTCTGCCATAGTAGGAAGCTGAGTTGCATTGACCTGGCTTATCCATGAACTGTTGGTTTTTGTTGAGTTCAGTATTTTGTTTTCTTCTCTGTGCTCACACATGGGTTTAATGGAAATCCATTTGCAAATAAGCAGCAACTATAATTCTTCAGGTGGTTCTTTCCACTCGTTTCCCCTCCCACTTCTTTAGGCTATCACTGTTTACCATTTTCCAGTCTCTCTTAACTTACGAATCCACTGTGAACTCTTAAAAATAACTGCTAGTGGTTTGAAGCTTTAAGAAAAACTCAAAACTGTTCAACATGTTCATGACTGAATTTCACAAAACCCAGCTAATCTGAAAATGGATTCATGCAATCTTTATTCATTCAATCTCATGTTTTTTTCTTTCTGCTGCCTTGCTATCACTAATAGTAGTTTTATTGTTGGCTGGATTTTGGGGTTTTTTGTGTGTTTTTTTTTTTTAAAATTATTATTATTATTATTATTAGTTTTGTTTTTGTTTGTTTGTTTTGTCCTTATTACCTGTAACTTTCTTGAGGAAGTGATGAGTGGACTGACCTTTTCCCTGAAGCATTATTGTATTGCTGTGGAATTGTAGAATGAGTTTTTGATACTTTGTCTCTTGCTTCACCTTCACTTATTCTGGTATTGCAATAATTGTCTTCAGGCTATTGCTCTTTTTAGTGGAGTACAGGTGAATGGACTTAGCTTGACCTCTTTAGCTAGTGAGGGAGAACAACTAACTTGCTTGCTTTTGATCATGTATGGGCAACAGCAAAACTTAAACATCTCGAGTCTGATTATTAACTGGAAGCCAATTAGAAACTGGAGATGAGAGAGAACAAACAGTGGCAGGAAGCTCTCTTCAGATACAAAGGCAAGTTCTTTTGTCTGGAATCATCCCATTGAAACAGTTAATGGGCAAATGCCAAAAGGTTGAATCGTCATCTTGGCTGGTTTTGTCAGATTTGGGTTTGAGAACATCATTTAGTTAGTGCCCCTGATCAGCTCAGCCATAATTCAGAAGCCATGTCAGGTTTTGTGTGTTGTGCTTCTGCTGCTACAGAAGTTTAAAACAGAAAGTACAGAAATGTACTGATGAATCCAGAATGGCTAGATAATCATATGACAAACTGGAGGCTTGGTTCTGTGTCACCACTAGATCTAGAAGCATGTTGGGTAAGGGGATGTTTACAGAGCAGAGACAGTGAACAATACTAATACTGTTCACAAAGTAAGAACCCTTCTGAAAAGGAACGTACAGTTTCAAGAACAGATGGTGTAGTGGTAATGAAGACTCACAAATTTTTGTTGGCTGGCAGCCATCTTTCAGGTTAGGATCTTGTCTCTAAAGCTCTTTCATAGAGTTTACTTCCTTTCTGCAAAGTACTTGATAAAAGGGCAGAGTTAATTCCTCATCGGAACTTGTTCTTCCTGGTCTAACAAAAATAAGCTCACCATGGAAGCACAAGGTAAGCACCAGTAAGCTCATGGAGGCAGGTAGGCTTTCTTGAGCAGTCTGTGTGGCTATTTCAGATTTTGTTCTGCTTGCTGTGCTCCAGAATTAGCGTGCTGCAGGACGGTTGTCACCCCTTTGATGGAAGGTGGGAAGACTGACTTGGAAAGATGCACAAGTCTTGCTTTGATCATCTTATTTCTTCTGCAGAAGCAGCATATTGTTTGTGAGACAGAGCTTACATAATCCTCCTTCTGTGTGTGTGTAAACATACTTAACACAGGCCTTTTGTTTCCTGACTAGTTTAAATTTATCCGTAGCGTACTTGCAGTGTGGAAGGGGACAGAGAAGAAGGATGAGTTACAGGATGCATTTCAGATTTCTCTTCTCTTCCAGTGCCCCAGAACTTGTATGGACTCATAACAAGCAAGACAGAGGTGAAATAACCCCATTCTTCTCTTCTATCCATGCTCTACCCTGCTGAGAGCAAACTGACTGTCTCTTTATAATCAGTGGTATCACAACCCTTGCTCTTCTTTGCTGGGTTGATTCTTCTGTTGCACAGTAGCTGTAGGGAGGCTTCAAATGCAGAATTAGTGTATAAGTCTGTGCCATTTTTGGCTGGCTGTTAGTGTTTAAAGTCTTTAAAGTCACCCAGTAAACACAACACAGAAGAGCAAAAGTTGGCCTGGATATGTGGCGCGTGTGTTCTTGTTTAATATCGGAATTCCTGGTATGGCCAGGGATGCATGCCAGCTTTGGCAGTACAGGGCACAGTTCAGATACTTAAGTACTATACTAAAAATAACAAGACTATTTTAGACTGGGACCCAATTAGGGACAGAATAACTTGTTGCTCTGCAATCAGTAATCTGAAGTAGCAGGCAGGCTGCAATGTGCAAGTAAACTTGTCTGTTTTGCTTGCGGAGTTGCCAGTTTTGATGCTGCTTCCTCACTGTGTTTGTTGCTTGGGTGCTCTTCCAGAGGTTAAAAAAAAATGTTAAATCCTCATCTTCAGGCAGACTTTGCATGCTTTAGTTCAGATTTTGTTATTGCAGTGTTTAATAGCATTACAGTTCCTTATCCTCCAGTGGTGGCTTGGGAAATTCCTAGAAGGCAAGGAACAGGAGGCGAGAAGCTGCACTATACCCTCCCTGTCACAGCAAGGAAGCTTCGCCCTGCTCTGTGGAAGGGCAGCAAGGGTAAATCTGGGCAGTCAAGGAGCGGAGATGTTGCTTGGAGGATGGTCACTTTTTCCCCTGGTTTGCCTACTGGGGACAGAGAAGGGAATATGGTTTCTGAAATGTACTGCTGCTTCCTATGTCAAGAAGTAAAGTGAAAATAACTTGCACATTTAAGCACCTAAACCAAAGCATTACTTTTACATTTCAGTAGTTTCTCTCTGATGGTTTTATTTTTGGTGATGCTGCTTACTGCCACCTTCTATTAGATTGCCTGGATTCCAGTGAAACGAGTTAGAGGAATCTGAATTTCTCTCTGCGCAGGGCGTGTGGGGTGGCGGGGAAGGAGCAAGCATGCTCCAGCATCCAAATCCTCTAGTCTTGCAGGGCTTTCAAGTGATTGGCTATGTTTGGTCCCTGTTCTCTGACGCTTATCAGAGTGGGAGTCGTGGATGAGGGAATGCTTTATGGAGCCTTAAGCAAATGCTGTGTTGGATAGACTTTTGCTGATGCTTGAAATGAAAGCTAAATGCACCTAAAACTTCTATTTTTGTAGATATCTTTCTAGCATGCTATTTTGAGAACATGAAAAAGCCAGAGTCGTCTTGGTGTTTTGAGACTCGTGCTATTTTGAAAGTAGCTTTTAGGTTTATTTAAAATAAGCTGATAAGAGGTGTTCAAGGCCTTGTTCAGCTGTGGTCTCTTAGGAGCTTTTAGTATGGTATTTGGCCTCTGTTGTGATTTTGGGAGGACTTAAATCAGATTTGTGTAGGAAACTTCATGTTCTTTAAGATCCTAATGGTTTATTTGCTCTTGTGCTGGCCTGAAATCAAAGGCAGAGGCTTCCTAGATGGCCATTATGAAAACAGCACCCTTTGCATTCAGTGCTGCAGTGTGTCACATCCTGGCTGTTGTAAATTCCCATGGAAATAGTGGGAGAGGCACCCTGGCGAAGTGGTTCATGTTTTATGTTATAGAGAGCCAGCATTTAGGCATGTGCTTGTCAACTCGCAAGCTACATATATTCTACCTTCTGCATACTGCAGCAGCCTGCAGGACTTGCTGTCAAAAGTAAATGTTAGATGGAGGATGCCTAGCAACTGTAGCTTTTAGGTCTGTGCCAAATTGTTAAAGGTGCAAATCTGTTTAACTGATGCAGTGTTTTCTGGAGGGTGCAGTGTGGCGGTGCTGAGGTTGTGCTTCTGGACCTCTGTCACGTGGCTGTCCCTCTAGCTCTTTCACCATCCCCATTAGGTTAATGTCTAGCACTCAGAATTCACAGCCAGGAATATTAATTAATTAAAAAAAATAATGATGTTAACTTGAATTACAGACTTGGTTCATGTGAAAGGGCTACGTTAATGAGCTTAGCTGAGGGGCAAGTAGCCCTCTGTCCTGCTGTCTCTGGTGGGGGACGTGACCTGGGGCCAGCAGCTGGGAATAGAGATGTCTTGAATGCAGAGCTTGTGGCTCAGAAACCCTGCCTTCTGCCGGTGCTGCGGGCCTGCTGGGTGACCTCAAAATCCTTTCCGGCTGTCTCCACTTCTCTGTTTGGAAATGGACTTGGTACTTTGGGAAAAAAGGGCAATAATCTGCCTAAGAGTGAGCATAGCTTTGGCTGTTCCTCTTGTAAGCGTAGCAGTAGTGGATCAGACCACAGGTTAACCAAGAACAGTGTTATGTGTCTCTGGGCCATCGGTAGCAGTTGCTTAGGGTAGAAAGCCTGAAAAGAGATTTTCTGCTGCTTTTAGGCCCTTCTGCTTCATGGTGAGCTGTGCTGCAGTTCTTTGGAGTGTCTGTCTCCATTGAGCCGTCCCTTGACGAGCTTTCTCTAGTGCTTAGCCTAAATTATTATTTTAACACATGGATAGGTCCAGTCACCCCATGGAAATGATTTTCATGTTTCCTATCCACTTCAGACCTTTTACCTACACCTTTCTTTTGAGAGGGAATGGTCATTTTCTGGGCGCTTCATGCGTGTCCTCCATAACTGTCCAGATGTCTGTCATCTTCCCCCTCAGTTTTCTCTTCTCCATGCCGAATGATCTAGGCCTGTTGGTTTCTGCTTTAGGAATTCCTTTTCTCTGTACTCTTTCTAATGCTGTGTTACCCTTTTAGTGTTGTAACAGCCCACAGTTTTCAAAAAGTGGGTGTTCCCTGGCTTTAAAGGAGTTGTCATGATTCTGCTTTGCTTGTGGCAATTCCTTAATTCTTGATACCTCACAAGGAAATACAGTATTGTTTGCAGTTTTTATTATTTGCCATCCTCTCGTTCTCCCTAAGGCGATACATCCAAACAAGACTTCAGACTCCTGACGCTTGCTTCAGCAGTACACACTGGCAGCATTATTTTTCTTCTTGCACGTTGGCTTGGGTTTGTGGAAATTAAATCAGCGTTGCCCTTTTGGTGGCCCATTTGCTCGTGATCATGAGATCATTCCACTGTGCTTTGCGTCAAGCTCCAGCTCTGACTGAACATGTCACACTGCCAGCAAACTTCCTGTCACCTCTCTGTTTGTCACGTTTCAGAGAGCTTATGGATACGTTGAAAAGAAGGACCACTGTAGTCATTCTTGAGACTCCTTGTATGGAAAAAATGCTCTGTTTTCCTACCTCTAAACCTTCAGCTGGGTGTTAAGAGGGGAGCCACTCCTGCAAATTACAGCAGGTCTGGTCCTTTTAAGAGCGTCTGGTTAGGGATGACGTCCAAATGTGTCTTTGGTTGTACAGTATCATAAACCGTGGGTAGGTTTGAGTCATAACTTCTGCAAAAGCTGTACTAGCTCTTCCTCATGCCATCTTATTTATTATTTGTGTCTGTTATCTTGTTAACTAGTTTTTCAGTAAAGAAGTCACTTCCTGATTTTTCAGTTCCCTGCATTTACCTTGAACACACTTCTGAAAACTGATCTAACTTAGCATCTTTCATGCTACATCCAAATCAATTTAGGTGTGACAGGGTATATACAGCAATTAATGGCTTGGCAGTTTAATATTTTTCTTCAGAAATCTTGGCTGAATTAGTTCTATTCTAGCAACTTACTGCAGTCTTCTAATGCTCCTCTTAAAAATATCCTATATCAGCAGTTGTTTAGTTTGTATGGTGCCTGGTGAACCTTTGTAAGTTGGCTTACTGATTTATTTATTTATTTTTAATGAACAAACATGACATCTCTTAAGGAACTAAACCAAAACCAGTCCTTATCTTTTCTTCCTGTCAAGAAACCTTAAAGATGTTTGCAGCTGAGTTGAGACAGAGGAAAAACTTTTTCATGTATTTTGCAGTAGAACTGGTAGCAGATGCTATTCTAGTGAGGTCTTGGGTTCAGCCTTATGTCCAAGTTTGCTCTGGGCATCTGAGGGTAACCATAAACATGAAATTGATTTTCACTGTCATGACTTCTGAGGCTTTTGCCTTAGGTTATAGGGAGTGCCTGTTGCAGCATCAGTATATCCTGTGTTTCATTTCTGAACTTCAGTGTCCCTCCTCTGCGTTGCCGGTTCTCAAGTTACTGGGACACCAAGTTAACATCTTCAAGTACGCTTGGCAGAACAAAGTCGGAGGAATGTACTTCTTGGTTAGAAAACTTAGTCTCAGAGTCTGCAGCAAAAAGATGAATGCAGAATTTCCATGCCTGAGCAAGAAGTCTTGAGCAAACCTCCCACTAGCAGAGGAAAAGACCTGGGAAGCTCTCATGTATCTTTTGCGGTGTTTCTAGCACATAATGAAATGCTGCTTTCTCGTCCAGCCTGAGAACTTGTTTATGAAACCTAGTATTGCCCTGTGAAACTCAACACTGCGCTTCTTAATACTACAGCCGAAGCGATGCTCAGTGAGGTGGACAGGGTGCTTTGTGTATCAGCTGTTTCAGGCGTCGTGAAGTCTAAATACAGCACTTCCTTAGCTGGCACTTGGAAGCTTCACCCGCTCCTGGAGAGGGGAGAGAAATGTCGGTGTCACGGTGCAAACCTGTAGTTGATGCATCCTCCAAAAAAACCCCCAAAACCCCCCCCAAAACAGCTGAGTCATTTGTTCATTCTTCTTCTTCCATGCTGCCAGCTAATCCCAATACCCTTGTATTTCACAGAGGAGGGAGAAGGCAGACAATGCTGTCTTTTATTACTTATACCCTACAGGACACTATCTTCTCCACCAAATACGGGTGGCGTCTGTCTGTCTCCACTTCATGGGAAAGATTAGCAACAATGAAGGTCAACAATTAAGGTTGTGAAAACCTTTGAATAACTGCAGCATCTGCTCTTATACTAGAATAAATAAAATAAAGCTGGAGCTCTAATTGCCAACAGAGTACTTGCTCATAATCTATTTTGTAATTGCGGGCTTGTGAAATCCGTACTGTTAACCGGTCCCTCGCCGACCGCTGTGAATGACCAGCGGTCAGTGCAAGTAGTGGTTTGGCCAAGAGCCGTGTGCTGAAGCTGAGGCTGCAGGATGAGAAGTGGGAATCCTGTATAAAACTTGGGGCACTGTAGACTTTGCCATGGCAGTGGTGGTCAGGTGGCTCCTGAGGCAGCTGTGGGATGTAGTCAGCCCCTCACTTCGGGCATGGGAGTTGACCCCTGAACTTCTGAGTCTGTTTCAGTGTCAAATAAAACCAGTTTTCCTAAACTGCTGTTGACTCTTAACTCGTTTTAGTCTTGCTCTGAGACAGAACAGGGTTGTTGAGGGGTAATTTACTGTGTCTCATCTGACTGATTTTTTTTTTTTCCATAAGCTTCTTAAATTTGATGGTAAGAGAGCACCAGTGTATGTCCTGAGGTAGAAGTTTCTAGAAGTAGGCATTGAGGCAGCACTGGAAATAACTGACTTACAGTGCTTACTTTTGCTAATATATCAGGAAAAATCTACAAATTAAAAAGAATGTCCTGAACTTTACTTTAGGAGTATTCATTCAGATAAAGCCATTTTGTTATAAAGGAATGTTCTCCTATGGAATAGAATATTTTGGCTGGAAGGGACCTGATTGTCTAGTCCAAGTGCCTGACCGCTTCAGGGCTGACCAAAGGTTAAAGTGTATTAAGGGCATGTCCAAATGCCTTGTCTTAAAACACTTAAACACAGACTTGGGGCATCGAACACCTGTTTAGGAAACCTGTTCCAGTGTTTGACCACCCTCTTAGTAAAGGAAATGTTTCTGAGTGTCTAGTCTGAACCTCCCCTGGCACAGCTTTGAACCATTCCCATGCATCCTCTTACTGGATACCAGGGAGAAGATTTCCAGTAAGTGGGAATCACATATTTACTTAATTTTGTCTGACTGTACAGGGCGATTTCTTAACTTTGCTGATCACTTGCTCTGCAGATGTGTTGTACCATCCTTCCAGAGAATGAAAGCTTCAGTGCCGCTCAAGCGCTTGGAGCTGGAGCCTAGTCCTTCTTGGTACATGTGGCCTCTACAGAGGGAGTGGTTTGTGTTCTGGCTTGGTGCAAAAGTGAAGTGATTCTGCTCTTTCCAGAGCTTGCTTTTGTGTTTAAAAACATATCTCTTGAGGCATTACACCTTAAAACGCTTAACTTGCTGCACAGAGGTCTGTATCAAAAGACTGTTAGGGTTCTGTCATCAAAGTCTGGTAGAAAACAACCATGCTTTTCTATCCCTCAGACCATAAGAGAAGTTCAGGTTTGTTGTTCCTTGGTTTGCTCAGTATTTCTTCTTCCCCATCTATTGGTAGCGGTTTTCTTTGCTCTAGCTGCCAAATCTTTTCTGGCCAGTGCTGCTGCTTGCTGTCACAGGACAAATTATATCTGTGGTGTTATGCTTCATTGTTCTGTGTAGTCCCACCAAGACTGACCGGAGCGCTGTGTTGGGCAGCGTGTTGTTGTACTTCATCAGGAGCAGAGTATGACAGGTGTCAGTAGTTCAGGAGACAACACTGGCAAGGTTTACAACTGGGAGCTTCTCTGGGAACCACTGCTGCCTTCCCCTGCCACGGAGAGAAGAGCACTTTTTCCCTGTGGAGTAACCTTCTCAAACCTGGCTCTTGGGAGGCATCCAGCTTCACAGAACTTATGCTTCTGTCTTATTTTGGAAGGAAGCTTTTTGGTTTTGTATAATGAAGCGTTCTTGCTTGTTTAAATAAGACCGTCCTCATGAAAATCTGCTGCTTATTTTAGGCTATTGACTTACATGAGTTATTGGAGTAGAAAAGATGCTTAGGCAAAGATGTTGCAGAAAACAAATGTGATAGGTAAATTACACTGTGGCTTGGAAACTAAGACAAATAATGCCATGAAGAGGAGTATCAGACGTTGGCAAATTCTGTGGTACTGCTGCCTTTTTGATGGAGGGGGAGGAATATTACAAGCTAGGGAATGCTGAGATCTGTAAGCATCAGAGCCTTAGGTGAAGGAGATACTTGCCCTTTTCCAATGACAGAAAGTAGCATGAAAGCCTGAGGTTTCTCTTTAAAGCAGGCAGTTGCGTGAAGCCATCTCTTCATGCAGAACTGGGTTTTAATAAAACAGTACTGCTAATTAGTGAGGCTGAAAATTGAGACTTTTCTGATGTGTCTGTCAAATTGATTGCATTAATGATGAGTGAATTCTTTAATAGATCAAAATACAAAGGAACAAAAACTTAGGAATTGTTATTTCATCAGTTAACAGTAGCAATTGGAAATTTCAAATTCCTGATATTCAGAGAGGCTTTTGCAAGACAGCTTATCTGCTGCTTTTTTTGATAAATCTTCTGTTTTATTACATTGCAGTGTGTTTTGGAAGGGGGAGAACTTTTTAGAAGAGCAAGGAATGAGCAAAATCTCTGCCTCAAACAGCAAAAGAAATTCAGGGAAGAGAAGAGCTAGATTTTTTTTTTTTTTGAGGTTGGGCCTTCACAACGCTGACTTCTGACATATCAGCTGAAGTTCTCTTTTGCATTCTGTACTGCTGCTAAAGAAGCTCTTTATCTGCTTTTTGAGTTCACATGTGCATATGTAAGTGCATGTGTATAATATATGTATATGTACACACACACAGTGAAATTAGGACTGAAAAGTTGCTGGGAGAAGCTGAAGCTTTGTCATGATCGACTTCTGCAGTACAGATGCTAAAAGTCTTGGTAATACTGGGGGACTGGTCTGGCATGATCGTCAGTCTTGTCCAGAGGTGCTGAGGGTTTGAAGTTACAGTGCCGTACAGCGTGGAGGGATTGGTCTGGCTGGTTTTGTACTTCTAGATCATGGATGTCTGCATCGGAGCCTGTTTTCTAAACACTGTGTTTATTCAATGAAGAGAACCTGGTGCTCCAGTGGTGCGCGTCACTGAATTGTGTAGTGGGAGGCACCTCTTGAGACCACCTAGTCCAAACCCCAGCTTTCTCTGACCTCTTCTAGATAGCTGCCGTGGAATGAGGTGAACTGCTGTGAGGAATACCTGTTTTTCCTCAGTGACTGACATGACAGTACAGAGGTATACATTTCACCTATACCCTGCACACACAGGGTGTGTGATTTTCTTTCTTTGTATCCTGTAACAGAGTTGTGGTCAGCTCTGTGCATAGCCTGGATGTTGATTTGTTTTTGTGGGTGATGTACCGCAGGGCTGTAAAACTGTGTTGTGCGTGGGGACGCTTAAGTGCTGTCTTCTCCCTCCTTTCTACTGTTGCCAGTACCAGTTGGACAGCCTTGGGGGTGGGAGAATGCAGATAAGACCTGTGTGTGGGTTCCAGGCTTTTGGAGTACAGGTGTTTTGTGGGTTAAAATACATCGTACGTAGGGAAGCCACTTTGGATACATCTGGAGCCTACACCCTTTGAGAACAAATGTTCCCTTTCAGCAGCTCCCTAGTCTGAAGGTTAACTAGGAATGTTTCTCATTTAACACATATCTAGTTAACCTTCAGTACTGGTGACGTTCACTGTTTCATGCCTCTGTTAAATAGTCTTATAAGGCCTGAAACAACAGATTTCCTTTATGGCACCCTGAAAGAACAGGGAAGTAGCTCTTAATGTAGGTGGCTTGGCAAAATATTCTAGTGAAGTATTTGGCCTGCTACCCAGCCTTCGATATGTAATCTTTGGGTGCTGCCAAAATACCATTCTAATTAAGTTGACATAGTCTATGAAGCCTGGGTGGTATTACTTCAGTTTTCTTTCCTGTGCTTTCCAACGCTGTGTTTTGAAAGGGTTGATGGAAGCTGTGACACTTGCAACATCACCAGAGTCTTCATTAAGCTGGGATTTCAGTCACCTCGTGACCTTCAGGATCAAAGGAAGGAATATGCTGGTTTTTTCCTCTCTCTGCAGGTGCAAGTTAATAGCAATAAATAAATGTACACTAATGCACATGGGACATGTGATCAGTTGGCCAGACTTCAGCTTTCCATTGAACATTAACACATTAACCCTTCTACAAAATATTAACCTATCCTGTAAGTTTATTTTCTGTTTTGTTTATGCTTAGTTGGAAAAGCTATGCCCTGTTTGTCCCAGGGTGGTATATTTGCAAGTAGGTCAGCGTACTTGCTTTTGAGATGTCAGCTTTGAAACTGTTTTTCAGGGGCTGAAAAGCAAAAAGGGGTAAGAATGACTTTTAAGAGTTTAGCGTTTCCTATTTCTTTTTTTAGGATTTTTTAAAATTTTTTTTTAAAAATTCCTAGCCTGTATTCAAGAATAGAGCACCAGTAACATTCTAGTTGTGTCCTGAAAGGCAGTTAGGTTCTGCTGCAGCAGTGATTGCCTGCTGCTAACTGTAAGCCACCCGTGGATTTGGAGCTTGCATGTTGCATAATACCAGCAAATGCATCTGCGATTACAGAGTGGTCTCTTTGCTCTAAGAAGAGATTGTTCTGATTTCTTAGTAAGGCAGTGTTTAAAATGCACGAGGTATCTACAACATAAGTATCTTAAAACTGCAATTGTTGTTTTTTTTGTTTTTTTTTTTTTTGCAATTGACTGTACTTTGGTGTTGCTGGTACATCGTTGCGCAGGAATGAATGATTACAGCCTCTAAACTGTGTACTCTGGGCTGGACTGGCACAATTTTTGTCCCAGTCAGTTAAGGGTGTGTGTATTGCTTTAGGTTTCTTTGGATTATCTTCTGCACTTCTTGCACATCCCTTTGCATATCCCTTTTGAATAGACAAGATTTTCTGTTTGTCTCGAGAGCAACACAGTATTTGTTGGAGTTCCCTCCTTGCCCTCTTTGCAGTTAGAAGCACTGTTTGCTGTCACAGGCTTGCTTGGTGTTGATGTAGTCTGGGGCTCACTTACATGGTTGAGTTACTTACGGCTGTAATGAGTTTCTGCTTACCAGCTATACTGTGGTAACTCCTACCTTGCTGTGCATGAGAGGTAAAATGGGTTTGCTTGTTTATTTTGACTGCGTACAACTCTTACTTACTCCTTTGTTGCGTTGCAGCCGATTTGTGGTGTCTTAATTGTTTGAACAGTTGAGTTCTTCAGAATAAACTGTATTTGGGAACATATGCTGCAAAATTCTTTGGAGGGTGAATTAACGTACTGTTGATATTGGGGAATGCATCTCTGCTCGTAGCACATAATTTTTTCAGAGGCTAAGCAGAAAAGCTTTCTTTTGAGTGTTCTAAGTATGTGAACAAGAGGTATATTGAGGATAACCTGTGCACATAAGTGTACCTCTTACAGTATCTCAAAAAGATACCACCTTAGTGAGTAGCCTGCTGTTTGAATTGTCTAAACTTGCCTTCCAGCTTCAACCACTTATATGGTATTAGACAATGTAAATAAACTAGTACTTATTCACCAACATAAATTATAGGTAACTGTAAAAGCCTTTGCCAATTGGTTTGCTTTGAAAACATGAACCTTGCTGTCTAAATAAAAGCTTTTGATAATCTTAGACACTGTGTTAACTATTGGTATTAAACCCTGTAAATCATCAAAATGAAAAACCTAATGTCCTTGGTCCACAATGATGTGGTGTTTTTGGTTTTTTTGTTGTTTTTTTTTTTTTTTTTTTAATCCAAGAAAAGTATCTTAACCCACCTGAAAACTTTGAAGGGCAGGAGAGCCCTAAGGAGGATTCTGGATGGTATTGATAGATATTTGCGTATAGCATGGGTTTTAGTTTTGAGGTTAGTCTTATGGTCAGTGCTTTTGTAACCAGTACTGTGTTACAAAAACCAGCAGGTTCAGTGAGAAGCTCTACTGAACCCCCTGCAAAAATCTTAACTGAGCAGGAAACTTCCTTGTACAAAGCATCCAAGCAAAGAGAAATAGGCAGTGGATAACTGTAATGATGGGTCATTTGGATGAAACAGACTTGAAAAACTGATCAGTGGGTCATGCGATAAAAGATTACCTTTTGATCTTAGTTCCTTTTATATATATATATATGTCTGTCTTTGCCTTTTGCATCTCTCAGAAGGGGAGCAAAGGCTTCTGCATGCTCTGGAAGAATTTCTTCCACAATGATTGCAGAGAAATGAGGGAACAGAAGCTGGGAACAGAGTATAGGTGCTGTAGACTGCTAATGTATGAATTTGAGAGCCCCCCCCTCACACCTGTGTATATATGTTCAACTGTTTGCTCTCCTAGCTTTTGTTGTCAGGAGGCTGTAAAAGTCCCAGCTGTGGGGAGCATCCTGCTGTCTTGTCACCTCAGTGAAGTTGAGTGAGTCGGGTACATCTTTCCAGTAATGCTTAGGGATAGGCCTGTAGATTAAGCTGTGGTTTCAGCTGGGATCTGTAACAATCTGACTTTGTTCAACAAAAATGCATTGTTCAGAGGCTGATGAACTTGCTCTGTTTGTATAGGAGTTAAATAGAAAAATGTCTTGTGTGTAGTTTAGTCTCTGGATTGAGAGTTTAGAGCCATTGGCTTTCAATTCCCAGCCCAGTGCAGGGGGAAGGACCATTCAAACCAGTGGCAGGTTGAAAACATAAAGGCTTGTTAGTTTGTTGGGTGCAAAAACCAATGTTTTGGTAAGTATTTAATGAAAGTGAATTTTAGTTGAGTCTGTACTACAAGGGGAAAGCAAATGCCTTCTAGAAAATGCAACTTTATATTTTGTTTGGAGACTTACCCAAATATTTATCTTCTGTGAGATGCCTGGAAAGCAGTAATTCTCATGGACATGCAGCAGTAAAGGTTTGCCAGCTCCTAATGGCGGTAAACAAAGAAAATGAAAGTTCACAGGTTGCCTTGGCCAATGTAGTAGTTTGTTGCCACTGGAAGGGGTGATCCTGTTCCCTTCCCCTCTTGCTCATGCTCTCCTCCCATTCACATTGTGCCAGCTGAGCTGCTTGTCAGACCTAAGTTTACTACACTTGTTTCCTTAGCAGAAAACTAACCCATCAAACCAAAAATGAGTTAATTAACACATTAATTATGTGAGAAGGAGGGAGTGCCGTGAAGTTGCTGGGAGGAAGTAGAGAAAGAAAGCAGAGCAGAAGCTGATGAAGAGAGTGGGATGTCTGTCCTGTTCTTGGCAGTAACAAGCTATTCAATAATCTTAACTGTTGTACAACTTCACTCTAACTCTTCAGGTTGGATAATGAAAGCCTAAAATAACAGAAGGAAATAATTATTTAGACTGCTTCTCAAGATTGCAAAACCTTGGACTCTTTATGATGAGAAATATGACTAGATCGGGGGGGAAGGCAAGAGAATGATAACACAGAGGACAGAGGCAGTATTTTTTGGTTCTCTGGAAGCAATGAATATAGTGAGGAAGTGTATACATAAAATTAGAGACCATGAGTCATGGCATTTTCAGCTGAAGTTGTTCTTGGACTGCCTTACTATGTGTCTCTTATCGCAGTCATGTGTCTGTGGACCTGCCCTGCTTCTGCATGTGGCTTGCTGATGGGATTGTCTACTATATACTACGTAGTTTCTGTCTAATTAACCTTTTATTTAGACTTGGGTACAGTTGGTTTAGTTGTCAAAGTTCCTGCTTCAGTTACAGATTTAGCTATTATAAGGCAGAAGAGAATTTTCAGTTATCAAGGGAGATAGTGAAACTGCAGAGTTTCATAAATATTTCCAAAGTTCATTGTAGGTTTGTGTCTTAAGGTGGAATGCTTCCTTCAGGGACAAGGGGAAAAAATCATTACTTAAGTGGGGCAGGTGCAAAATAACTATTTTTCTCCCAGAACTTTATCCTTATTGTCAGTGAAGCTGCCCTGTCGGGAGGTGAACGTGTATTCACAGGCTATGAGTCTTGATTGAAGGGCCTTTTCAGAATTTTAGGCAGCTTCAGGAAACCAAAAAATGCTGAACTGCATATATTTTATTTAATTTTATTTGGCAAGAATTGAAGTGGGATGGCATCAGCTCTTCTGTGCTTCTTCCGAAGTATGTATCTGTTTTGGCTTTCAAAAGCCTGAATTACTGTTGCCAAGATTCTTCACTTTTTGGCAAAATTACAATGGCAAATGGCTTCCTTTACAAGGTGTAATATTTAGACTAACAGCTTTGCAATTAAGAATGGCAAAGAGAATTATATTCTCTTTTTTTATAAGACCAGATTTTTTAGTATGGAATCGTGGGAGTGTTTGGACGTAACTGAAGTGCTTTTGATTGATGATTTATATTTTGAAAGTGCTTTTCATTTTAGTGCGCAACACTCACTTGAAATTCTAACTAGAACAATGCTTTGTTTTCAAAGATGTTTGAAGTATTACTCTAGTTAGGCAGTTGCTCTATATCAGAGACTTGCAAATGCCTTTTGGGTACATATGTGTATCAAAATGTGAGCGCACATACCAGCTTGTGCAAGGGATGTGGGAAGAACTTGGGAAATCTGCAAGTATTCTTAAATATTACCTGCTGCTAATCTCATTAGGCCATCAGGATGTCAACGATCATGTCATTGAACCTCCTGCAGTTGAAGAGTGATGGCATTCTAGAGTGTTTGGGAAGGTGTTTTAGAGGCAAAAGAACTTGTTTGAAGGGAAGTTGCCCAAGTACTAGTTTTCAGCATGGCAAAACTGGAGACTTTGGATGTGGGGAGGGGCATTCAGAGCTGGAGAGGCAAGCATGTGTTTGAAATGAGTAAAATAGGGAAATGGACAATAGGAGGTTTGTGATGATGAATCCAGTCCTCATCAGTGCCTAACAGAGGAATGAATGCTGTGTTTTCTCTTGTGCAGGAAGCTGCCAGTATTGGTTTGAAGTCAGAGTCTTTTGGTTGTATTCATTTGGCAGCCTACACTAACGAACCTTTTGAGTCCTGCTGACCAAATTATCACCTTGTATCACCAAGGGCATCCTCAGCCTTGTAAACTGGCATGGTGTCTACCTGAAATGACCACCAAAAGAGGGGAGATCGCTTTAGAATTCCTTCTATGTAATGATTGCTAAAGCTGTGGTGGAGTCTGGTGGCAAACGTGTGTGCTGCAAAGGGTGCTTTAGAATCTAGTCTCCTTGGTCCAGCTAGCTAGGTGATCTGGTGGCACTTTCTTTCCAGCCCATGCAGCCAGGATTCCTTCTTGTGAGAAGTTGTGTGGGTCTTGTCCTTGCATGGCAAAGCACATCTGAGTCATGCAGTTTAAACACAGGTGGGGACAGTTAGCTGTCAGGTCTTTCAACTGCAGAAAATTCACTTGACATGCCTTCTGCTATTTGTATCCAAATCCTATTTCCATTGTAACTATGGCAATAGGAGTAGACTAGTAAGACAGTATATAAGTGTATGTGTCCTTATGACCTGTGTTGGTGTAGAGGACTACTAGATGCATCCATTTAACTACTTTATCTTGAAACCATGCTTTAGTGAGATAGATATATAGGTCTGCAGAAGAAAACAGAACACTTTCTCTACTAATTCATAGCATCTAGGAGCCTGGAGCCAGGTAGGTGGAAAGCTGGGATGTTGCAACTTGCTCTTTGTGTGGACCGACAAGACAGGGTCTTTTTTTTTTCCCTGGCTCTTCAAGATGTTAAATTGTAAGTCCAGCGGAGTTGACCCAGACAGTCTTCTGAAGATGACTTGCAGAATAATATTGTATGAACTCAGCTGTTTCAAGACTTTGTTCTGATTTTTTATAGAAATCTAGGTTTGGTCTGCTAAGCCTCATGCTGTAGTGTGGGGAGAAATGAAGTGGTGACGCTGAATGCCTGAGAGTAAAAGATACATAAAAGTAAGGGAAAGATTTTTAACCTGTATGTTAAATCTGAGGTCTTGGAGAAAGATCCTCAGGTAGATGAAAATGTAAGACTGTATTGGAGCTTTTTTCCCCTCCCCCTTCCACAGTAGTTCAGTTACAGAAAGCAGAACATTACAGAAGTAAAATAGTGAAACACCCAGGACTTGAAAGATAATAGTATTCAACAAATCTAAGTTACCTTTCATAAAAGAGCATAACTCCCAGTTTTCAAGAGCTCTGGAGCTCGTCTTGCAACTCTGCCAGGTTAAAATATTTTATTTTTTTTTCTCCTCCTCCTGTTCCTAACTAATCTGCAAGCGATAGCGTTTGAAAAATTATTTTTCTCTTGAATTTAAAGACTTTGACAGATGGCACATGTAGAACCTGGAAAACTTCCTGAATTGGCAGAGTGACCATACCCCTGCCATCTTCCTACTGCAGTATCTGTAGGTGCGTAGGCTGTGTGTGCTTCCAGAGTGCTGGGTGAGATACCATTTCCTCTGCTGCGAATATGCAGAGAGCAAGTGATAAATCGAAAAGCATACCTGGTGACAGGCTTAATTTGCAGTTAATAGATAACGTAATCTACTGGTTAGGTAGGTAATTTGATTGTGACTAAAACAACTCATTCAGAGCAGCAGTAATCTCCAGGGTGCGTACCCGCAACGTGTTCCATGTGGGAATGAATATCAATCTTCGTTAAACCAGCTCACATCATCTAAACACTTTTGAGGCCTAGCTGTCGAAGCTATGCCTCACAATGGACTGTTCTTTAGGCTAGAGAATATCATATCAAAAACTAGTCTTAAGACCCTTGAAACTTGGTTTATTGTGACTGTCTTCCAGCGACTCTATCCAAGGAAGACCTTTTAAGCCAATAAAAGCACATGAAGTCACTTGGTTTTGAATATGCACAGGCTGCCTGGCTCGATGCTGCACAGCAGTTGTTCTCACCACAATGTCCTGAGTTTTGTTAACAGTGACTGACTACCTAGCTTGTTTTCTAGTTACTGTCCTTTGGAGTTTCCCTCCCCGGTCTCAAGGTGTTTTAGGAAAAGGGCGGTACTTGGCACTTACACAGCACAAATTGGGAAGAGGTATTTGCATGGAAGGAACATGTAAGGCTGTGTGCAGTTATGGTCTCTGAAGGGAAGTGACATGCTAAAGATCATGTTTAAAAGAAAAAGTTGATTATTTACTTTTTAAATCCTAATTTTTATCTGCTGAACACGTAGTTCTGTCCCTATAAAATTTATTACTCGATGTGCTACAACGAGGCCTTAGATCTTAAAGGTGAGCAAAGGCCTTTTGTATTCCTGGGTTAGGACTACTTTGATAAACTACTTTTAGACAGACAAAAGAGATGCGATCTTAAATCAGTGTTAATGTGTGACTGACCAGGAATGATATCATCTAGAGATTATTGCTTTCCTCTGTTTCTGCGGTGTTAACAGATGAATACTCAAGAATGTAGCAGTGAAGCAAATGGGTCTTGATAAATTATGCAGTCTTGACTCCAACTGTTGTTTGAGGTAATTTACGATCTTCCACTGGTGTAATGGGGCTGTACATAAACTGCAGCACGCCCTAGAGTAGACAAATTGGTCTGGTATTGTTTAGGGACATATTTAATCTATCTTACTATAAGTGAATCGGTGCTTTTTGCTGAAATGTAGAGAGAAAGACCAGTATTTTGATATTCAGTCCTAAATAACCTGCGGTTAAATTCACAGCGGTTGTACCTTTTCCTGTTCTCTAAAATACTAAAGCGGTAATAAACATAAAACTGTTGCAATCTAAGGCTCTTTTCCCTTTACCTAAACTTTCTTTAATCTTGGTGGGTTTACGTGCTGCTAATACGGTTCTCTTTGTTCCTGATGCATTGTACCAACTTCAGAACTTCTATACTGTACTCCCTAAAGAGAGAAGCCCCCCCTCCCCCCCCCTCAGCCAAGATAAAAGAGGTTTCCATAAATCTGTGCTTAATTCTCCTAGGACAAACTGGGTGGATGGTGCAGACCTTGCCCTGCAAATGAAATCCTGAAATCTTCAGATCTGTCTTAAAATCTGACTGCAGATTTTTAGGTGTGAAGTGGGAGTTAGATGGCTGTAGACCACTGTATATATGTTTAAAGACTAACAGTACAAGTTGGGTATCATGCCCACAGTCTCAGATGTTTGAAGTGGTCTTCCCCCGCCCCCCATGTGAATGTTGTAAGATTTTGGTTTTAAACTTAAGTAAATGCTGTGGAAAAAAAAGTATCTAGAATAAACAACTTGATTTATGCATATTGGGTTAACTAGATTTTCAAATTTGCTATTGCCAAAACCAGTTTCCTCCCAAAATAATTGGCTATATGAATTGATCCCAGAAAGATGCTACCTCAGGAAAACTGCAGGAGCCCAGTTAACTCCTTCCTGGAAAGAAGCTCCCAGGAGTTCACATGCCTTTCTGATAGAGGAGGAGGCTATCTACAGTACCTCAGCCAAACTTATCCTGGAACTAGATAAAATAAAGCTTCCTCAATGAGTGCACGTTTATGCAGACCATAGGCTGCAGCTCCTCTGGGAGCAGTTTTTCCAAGATGTCTTTCACCCTTGTCCATGACTTAACTGTTCCATAAATCTTGCGGGAGCTTTGATTTGGTGACAGTTCATGCCTACTAGAGAGCAGTGGGTAGCCTGTTTAAAACTCTGGCTTTTGTTTAGAATACATAATTGATAATTAACATTGAACAAGACAGGAGCTCGCTTGTGGTAGGAGTAAAAGTTCTGGCTCTGCTTTGCAGTCTGCTCTGTACTCAGTCACCTTTTTTTTTTTTTTTTTAATTTGCTTGGAGGGGGCATCATTTGTCTTATTTAGTTGGTGATATCCCTGTAGTATGCCATTGGTTGGGAGAAATGCTGGTCCCAGGAAATAGTGCTTCATATTTATATATATATATGTGTGTGTGTGTTTTTGTTTAGGTTTGATTCTTTTGTTAGGAAGCAGCATTTAAAATCACTTTCTTGACGTTGGCTGAATGCTGCCTTTTGTAATTTTTAGTTCTTTAGTTATACGCAGCTCTAAATACGCTTGCAGTAGATTTCTTTTCATGCTCTGCCTGATCACAGAAGCGATGCTTAAAAGAAACACCACTTGCTTTGCAAAGTTGCTGCTAATAATCACTCGGAAGAGGAGATGCAAGACGTGTAAATGCAGATTTGCATGGGGTGCCCTATTTGATACATTGGGTGAAAATAAAGCCACGAGAGAAAAGACAGGCGTGAAAGGGTAAAGGGAAAAAGTTGCTGTGTAACTAGCATTGAAAGCTAATGCTGCATAATGATCTCTATGATATTATGCATCTTTTCGAACCCAAATGATTCTCTGACAAATGGTTGTCAACTTAATTAACTCCCAGATTTCAGTGTTTGCTTTCCTCAGTTGAAAACATAGCCTCAGTTGGTGAGAGCCAATCTTCAAATGGTAAGAGTCCAGGTGTGAAGAGATGCTTTCTTTTTTACCTGGACTGTGGAAATAAAGAAGGGGCCATCCAGCCTGAGAGTTGGGGTTTTGAATGAAATATCAGGTTGAATGTGTTTTCTAGGCTACAGACAGCAAATGTGCAGATTTGCTACTCGAAACTGATACAAATCCTTGTCACCTCCTCTTGTTCTTCTCTGTCTTCCCCCTCCAACTGTTTTCAATAATAAATTGATGAAATGTCTTCAGTATGGTTTCTGACAGTTTGTTTGTACTCCACAGGTCCTGTGAAGCAGTAGATGTAATTTGAAGAAAATTTGAAGGAACAAATGGCTTTAGCTGGCTGCCCAGACTCCTTTTTACATCTTCCTTATCGGATAGTAAGTTACGAAACTGCATGTTCCTGTCAGCTTGTAGCATCATATTGCTGTGTGCCCATGATTGACTGTGCATTCAAACTTTTCATCAAACTGCTAATAGCTGTCTGGCAATTCTCTGGGTTTTGCTAATGTTTGGGAACAGAGCCTCGGCTACCATCCTGTATTCAAGACCTGCCGCTGAAAAAATTGGGTCACTATTATATACTGATTAAGACTTGATATCTGTCCTCAAAATAGCCAGTTCATATTTGGGAGAATGCACCTTCCCTTAAAAAAAAAAAAAGGGGGGGGGGGGGGCAGGGCGCAAGCTGTGATGCCATTGAAATGTCTTGCACCAAAAATTATCAATGTTTGCTGAATGCTATATTTATAGGAACAAAGGCAGATTTCTTATACTTGGTTAGATCCTGTGTTTGTCAAGTTGTTAGGCTGTAGCTAAGCAGCCAATATGGCATATTACAAAGAATATATTAAAAAAACCCAACCCTTAGCTCAATTCAAAGGTGCTAGGCAAAAATGCACTTAGAATTTCTTTTTTTTTTTTTTTTTCCCCACAGAGCTGTGGTAGGCATAATATATGCTTTTTATTTTTTTATGGAACTGCAAATTTGTTGTTTCAGGGATGGCCTGTTTTTTGCTGTTTTTTCTCTTGTTTGTAGTATGCTTACCACTCTCGGGATTCAGCTATGATTTTGGGCCCTGCCCACACAAATAATTAAACAGAGTATCATGTGACATTGAAATCTTTTTCTCTTTTTCCCAAGAGAAACATTACTGGTAGTGATTACTACAGTCATGCTACTTATCTGAAAGACAAGCAGAAGACCAAACAAAACCAACAACAAGATCCCCAGCAAACGTTTATAGGATTTATACATCTGTTTTATAACATGACAACTTAGGATTTTTTCACCAACAGGAAACTTCAAATGAGTTAAAAGACTAATGTTAGTATATGCTGGGCTGTCAGTTGAATGTACCTGAATGCTTTTCCTGATAACAGGAAAAACAACAGTTCCTTTATAACTGCTTTTGCAGCTATAAAAATAGAATGGACTTTGAGAAACCGGGTGTCCTGAAAATCTGTTACTATACTTGGATCTATGATTTTAAAAGAATATGTGAATAGATGTGCCTGGACTTCGTAATTTTGATGCACTGTGAAATTATGCTTCCAATTTATTTAGAGCATCATCTGAGTCATGATGCAAAGCTGGGGGAGTGGAAAGCTATGTAAAAGAAACTTGAGATTGTAGGCAGTCATTTTTGAGCTGCAATTTCTTCACTGGATGTCAAACTTTCTCATGAAAATAGTGTCTTTAGTGGTTCATAGGCAGTAAGAACGTGAATTTTCTGTGGTACTTCCCCTTGCTCTTCCAAAACCTGTAGTCAACAGACTAGAAGTGTTAAAGCAACATGGGTGACTTAACAGGGAGTCACTTTCCCACCATCTTGGTTATTTTTCGTTGTAGCTTACTGTGTGTTAACTATCCTGAGTGCTTGTAACTGGTTTAAAGACTAGCTTTGGAAGCCCATTCACAACTACTGTGCCTTCTGTCAGAAGTGAAGTTCACATTAAAAAAAACCCTGAACATCTGTTTTTCCACCCCTACTAAATCTGACTTAGAAGCTTTCATCAGCTTGTCTTTCAAATTTGGCTACAGTGCCAGTATTGTGTTGGTAAAGGGCTGAAAGAAGGTTAAACTAAATATGCTCTAGATTAGAGTGTGAAGACGTATTCTATTTTTTCAGTACACTTTCTGACACTAATATGAATGGAAGGCTATAGAGAACATTCCTCCAGAGTCCCCAGGGTTGGGACCTTAATGCTGTAACTTCAGTGTTTAGAATAAATTGATGTGTTGGAGACTGGGATTATGTTCAAAGCAGACAGCAAAAGTGGATAAGTGAATACACGCTACAGAATATCCTTTAGGGTGCCTTGCTGCCAACCACTCTACCTTTCCTTTTTGTGTTTTTGGGGAGACAGGCAAGTATAGATCTCTGACTTTCTTACTGGGCTCTTTGTTTGGCACATTTGCTGCTTTCAGAAGGTTTTGGGTCTTGTTTAAGAGCTTTTTTTTTTTTGGTGCCCCCCCCCCTTTTTTTTTTAACTTTCTCTGAAGTTAGCACATAAGCCAGTTACACTGAGTGTATTCTCCCAGAAACAATCTCTAGCTTTGTGGAAAAAAATTGATACTACCTTTTAGTGGCTTTCAGGAGCCCTTTCCAATTTCTCAAACTCTTCAATAAAAATCCGGCAGTGAGAATTGGCAGTGTTTGTCTTCTGTTCCTGGAAATTCAGAACATAGTCCCAGAATTTCTCAGAAAAAATGGGATGATTTACTGTGTTTCCGTTCTTTTGCAATCTGTAGTCACAACAATATTTATGCGCAGTGATTTGAACTCTTGGGGAAGTTTTAGTTCTTTAACCCTTTGATGCATGAATTGTGAAAGTCTCACTGACATAAGTAATGGGTTTTTTTCTCAGTTTCTGAATATAAAATTCTGGGCATGCGGGAGTGTTCTCTTCATCTTCTATTTTCTGCCTTCCATTTATTTTCTTATAACCAAGATACAGACATGACTTTAATAATTAATAGAGTTTGTTTTCAGAGAGCTGAATTCTTACTAGTGAAAGGACATGTTCACATCATACTCATCTAACTTGGCATAAAATGCACTAAAAGCACTTGGTCACGAAACAGGGAGAAAATAGAAATTGTTTTCTTCTGTGTGTACAGAGCTGTGGATTTCAGGATTGCAACAATCCTCTTGATGAGATGAGAGCAGAATACTGCACATCATACTTCAGAAGCATTGTGCACTTCAGGAGTAGGGAAGTAAATACCTAAGAATTAATGAGTTAGAGGCTAGCTACTATAATAAATGCTTCCTTTAATGATGTCAGATTTGTGGATCTGAAGATGATGTACTGCTGTTACTACAAGGGTCCCATGGTTTTTTGCCTTCAGCTGGAAGAACAGCTAGGCACAGATTCTCCAGGTTTTCGTATGGCATCCTTGTTTTCCGTAAAATGATACAGTAAATTAGAAGACACCTTTGGAGGTAGCCTGATCCAAGTCCGTGGTATACTGAGGTTATGTTTGTTTTCCTAAGGTGCTTCATCTTGGTGAATGTAGGTTTTTGGGAGACTTACTTTTTATACTTTCAAGGGTTGTTTGCTTTGATTGGGTGGTTAGGGAGAGTTTCTGTTTTGGCAGGGAAAAAAAAAATGCTTATATCTCTTAATGCAGAGTTACCTTGGAGTATACTGTAGTCCTCATCCCTGTGACATCTGGATGCCTGCCATGTGACTTTGTTCAATTCCCAAGTGGCAGAGAGAAGTCTGTTATATTCAGTGTTAATATAGGTATACATGCTGCTGTCCATGTTTGGGTGAATAAAATGTCTTTTGCCCTAAAAAAACACAGCATGAAAAAAACAAATTGCAGAATTTCTGTCCAAGTAGACTGAAAACCTATGTGGGAAGGGCCTATGTTTCAGCCCTCATTTTCTGCCTGACACTGTTTGAAAACCTTCATTCACTTAGCTATTGACAGTTCTTTGTCAAGGCTATAGAGATCTTGACCCTGGCTGGGATGCCAGATGCTCACTGAAGCCACTATTGCTCACCTCCTCAGCTGGACAGGGGAGGGAAAATATAAGGAAAGGCTCCTGGGTTGAGATAAGGACAGGGAGATTACCAATTGCCATCATGGGCAAAACAGACATGACTTGGGGAAATTAGTTTATGACTGATCAAATCAAAGTAGGGTAATGAGAAATAAAAATAAATCTTAAGAGACCTTCCCCCCACCCCTCCCTTCTTCCCAGGCTCAACTTCACTCCTGATTTCTCCACCTCCTTACCCCAGCAGCGCAGGGGGACAGGGAATGGAGCTGTGGTCAGTCCATCACACGCTGTCTCTGCCGCTCCATCCTCCTCAGGGGGAGGGTCCTCACACTCTTCCCCTGCTCCAGCGTGGGGTCCCTCCCATGGGAGACAGTCCCCAATGAACTTCTCAGTGTGAGTCCTTCCCACGGGCTGCAGTTCTTCACAAGCTGCTCCAGCATGGGTCCCCTGCAGGGTCACAAGTCCTAACAGGAAACCTGCTCCAGCGTGGGCTCCTCAGTCCACAGGTCCTGCCAGGAGCCTGCTCCAGTGTAGGCTTCCCAGGGGGTCACAGTGTCCTTCAGACATTCACCTGCTCCAGTGTGGAGCCTTCCATGGGCTGCAGGTGGATATCTGCTCCACCATGGACCTCCATGGGCTCAGGAGTGACAGTCTCCCTCACCACGGTCTTCACCCCAGGCTGCAGGGGAATCTCTGTTCTAGTGCCTGGAGCACCTCCTGCCCTCCTTCTGCACTGACCTGGGTGTCTGTCTGCAGGGCTGTTGCTCTCAAATAGTCTTACTTCTCTCTCCGATGCAGTTGTGTGGGGTTTTTTTCCCCCTTCTTAAATGTTATCAGAAAAGTGCTACGACTGATGGCCATGGCCAGTGGTGGGTCTGTCCTAGAGCTGGCCGGCACTGTGTCTCTTGGATGTGGGGGAAACTGGCATCTTCTCACAGAAGCCATGTCTGCAGCCTCCCGCTACCCAAACCTTGCCACACAGAATCCCAATACATGATTTTTAAGAATCAAAATAAATGGCAGTATGATTTATTCTCAGTAGGTTTAAATGCACAAGGATACTGCTTGTGTAGGATTTGGCCCAGAGTTTGGAGTTCTTCATTGTAACGGAGCAATATGGAAGGACCAGAGTGTGAAAGCAAGCTTTCAGTCCTTGAGCACAGCTGAGTGAAAAAGCACCAGAGGCATTATTGCATTGCGTCATTCTTCTACATATTGTACGAAGAAATGAAGCTGAAATGTTGCTACTGCCAATGCAGAAAGTCATCAGATTTGTGAAATATGGTGTCAGTCAACAGATATTTTGTTGATGATGCTCTTGTTTTAACAGTTTACATGTATGTGGTGTAGAGGGTTGACGGACTGCAGCAGACATGAAGTACAAAGCAGTGAGAACATTAGTGAATATTTTTGCAAGTCATGTTGCCTCCAATATGAAGTTATGAAATCTGTCTCCCTGAGTGCAGACTGCAAATGTTTTTTACAGATAGAGTTGATGCTGCTTGGTAGTTCTTGTTGAAGAGCAACTGGATCTGGATTTCTAGCCTCTCTCTCTTTTTCTTGGGAAAAATCTGTTTAAAAAATTGTACCAAAAGCAGTTATTTTCACCAGCATTGAAGTAGAAGTGTGGTGCTTACCTCTTTAAGAGGCCATTGGGAGTGCACTTGCCCTCACTGTTACATATCATCAGAATACTGTATATGAAGCAAAATGTCAAAGAAATTTGTATCTCACACTAAGCTTTTATACAATTGATTAGTTTCCCTTCTTACAAGAAATACCCATCAATTGTCTTTTTTGCTGTACCAGTTTACCTTTCTACAATTCCAACTGAAAGTTTGTACTTTACTGTTTGCATTTCTACTTTTGTATTCTAATTCACACACAAGTTCACTGGCAAAACATGAAGTGTTTTTGAAGGTGAATGCAAGCAAGACATTTCAAGGGGCTAGGTCCACATTTTTCAATTATAAGATTTTGTAACCCATAAGGGAAAAAAAAGACTCGAAGCACCCTAATGGTCAACCATACCATTTACTGCTACCATTGAGGAAACAATATATGTATTTCAAATCAAGTGAGGAAATTTAAAGAAGTTTAATTTTGCATCTTCCAATTAATGGTTTCATGCTCAATTCTTGAACCTATCTTTTAATCTTACTATGTCATTATATACAAGCAGTCTCATAAATTTGTCTCTTGATTTAGCTCTGTTTTTCATACATGTTTAAATCTACAGTTTACAGTTTTATTTAAAACAAAGCTGAAGGGGAATCTTATGAATGTATAGAAGTACCTGAAGGGAGGGTGCAAAGAGGACAGATCCAGGCTCTTTTCAGTGGTGCCCAGTGGCAGGACCAGAGGCAGCAGGCACAAACTGCAACACAGGAGGTTCCCTCTGAACAAGAGGCAACACTTCCACTCTGTCACCCTCACGGTGAGCGCTGACACAGGTTGCCCAGAGAAGTGGTGGAATCTTCATCCTTGGAGATACTCCAGTGCAGTCTGGACACTGTGCTAGGCAACTAGCTGTACGTGGTCCTGTTTGAGCAGGAGGGTGGACTAGGTGACTTCCAGAGGTGCCTTCCAACCTCAGTCATTCAGCGATCCTGTGAAAATCAAAAGCAGCAGATCTCTTCAGGTTCTGACTTGTGTGCAACATTAAAATGCCACTTCCAGATTGTAAAACCACCCACGTTGATAAAAACAGACCATATTCTGGTGTTTTCTCACGAAACTTCATGAGACCATTTTGAAGTAATGGTAGAAATCAGTTCAGCAGACTATAGCACCAAGCTAAATCCTGTATATTTTTTTTTCTTATGAATGGGATCTTTTCCAAATGAGTAAATATTTAACAAGCTGTTTACCAACTGGTTATTTTGGAGAACTACCAGTCTAAGTGTTTTCACGTTAGTAACAGCTCTCGCTTAAGAGAAGTTGATGTACCAGTCCTAAGACAGCTTCATACTTCAGATGTCTGTGTAAATATAAGAGAACAGAAACTTGAAATATAAGAGAGTGCAAGGTTCTTGTGGGTTGGTTTTTTTCAAATTTGCTTTGTTATAGTCAACTGGAATTATATTATTGATAGTTTGGGGTATGTGTGTGTTTCATGAACCTTCCTCCTACAGATGTTCTGTGCTCTACATATGAGTAAATAATAAAAACTGGAGAAGTTTTGTTTAGATAGGATTCCTGTACGTTTAGAGCTGTCACTTTTCAAGAAAGTGCTGTGGCTGAGATAATTCTTGGTGTTGCTGTCCATGCCAGTTGGCTCAGGACAGGCCTTTTCTATCCTTGGAAAAGGCCAGAGATGTAATGTTGTTTTATACTTAAGTATTTCCAAGAACTACATCCAGATGCAGACCTTGGTAGAAGTGCCCAGTAGATTTTCTTGCGTTACACAGTCTAGAGGGAGACTGTTTGATCAAAGGGCGGACAGTATTTCATAAGCACTGATGATATCTTCTTTTTTTTAAAAAAAAAAAAAAGAGGGGGGGAGGAACCCAAACAACCACACCACAACCAAAATCCTGTGATTCTGCATGAAGTTGTTTAAGTGTAATCAGCTCTGTGAGGAGAATTTTTCTGTTTCTAGAAGTAAACTGTGGGTACAGTTTTCAAACTTTATTGTTAGCGTGATGTCTCATGGCAGGGGTCATTTTGTTTATACGTTTGCAGACCATCTAGGTGTAATGCTGCAGCTGAGTCCTGAACTGCAGCTGCTTATTCAAACAGGAATGGATAGCCTAAACTCACCATAGCTTCAGCAGTGAGGCACTTTGTAAAGTTGGGGATAGAACCATAGAAGGGTTTGGGTTGGAAGGAACCTTAACGCTCATCTAGCTCCAACCCCACTGCTGTGGGCAGGGACATCTTCCGCTAAACCAGGTTGCTGAAAGCCCCATTGAACCTGGCCTTGTCCACCAAGTACTAGCTATGACTGAAAAGGACCTTCACTGCTTCTTTTGCATCCTCTTAAGAATTTTTCTTTCAGTTTCTGATACAATGATACAAAAAAAAAAAAAAAAATCCGAAAACTTCTCCCTAGGTTCCCACAAAATTGTGCCACTTTTCAGGTGTATCTGTCATTCCTAGCATCGCAGGTGCATTCCCTTTGTGGAGATGTAAGATGGAGAGTGTGGTATGGGACAAGGACTTTGTTCTTGAAGGATTTGCTTTGCTTTTTCAGGGTGGAATTATACCAAATTGATCAGCTTTCAGGAATCCTTCATGTAGAAAGGGCCAGATTATTGGTTTTAATGGCCTTTTATTCTAGGTAGTATTGATATTTTAATCTGAGGCATTAAGATACAGTGTTTTTCTTTCTGGTTTTGAAAGAACAACAAGCAATCAAAGGTAGGACACAAATGCCCAGCAAAGCTTTCAGGCTTTACTGCTGTTTTAAGATAGCCTTGGCTTGTGTACTGGTAAGACTAGTGTGCATATTTGAAATTCTGGCCTGTACAATGAAAAGACAAGCCCTCGGAAACAGCCAGTGGTTTTGGAGCATGCTTGTTCTTTGCAAGCTGAATGTTAAACAATGACTTAAGACTCTACTACGCACTGGCTGTAGCTCTTGATGTCTTACATGCTGGCTCCATTTTTTGACATAATTTTGGCAAGTGGGGGAACCTGGCAATCCTTCATGCTAGAGGCCTTAGCTCTAATAAAGCACTTTGGTTATTAGCACAAGTAAATAGTTGTCCATTTGTGCTTCATTAATGCATATTAGTCATACAGTAAATACTGTCATGCTGGCAAGTTCCCCAGAATACTGAATACTTCTACATAGTTCAGGAGGGGGTTTCTGACAAAGTGGTGTTGGCACCTTTCTTGCAGAAGTTCTTGAGGCTATTAATGTAGGAGAGTGACAGACCATTATTTCAGCTCACAAGAGTTTTTGTAAAATTGATACCTCAGTGGAGGCAAAGAAGTATTTTTGGTTGATTTTATACTGTTGCAGTAGATCCTTCTCAAGTTTGCAGTTCACTTTTCTACAGTCTTCAGCTGTATCTGAGGCAGATTGCTTGTTTTCAAGGGAAAATAATTAGATACTCTAAAATCCCTTTAAGATTGTCCAATAAAATTTTAACTGTATGTTTGAAGAACCTAGCATGTGCAACAGTATGAAGACATCAAAAGCTAAGCACAATGATCCATGATCTGTGTGTTTTGGTTTCTTCAGGGAGAAGAACCTTAATAGAAATGGTATAAAATTGTGAGCTGAAATGTCAGGTATGACTTGTTCTTTGGAACAGCCAGCATAGATGTACCAATAGTTTTTTTGTCTTTCATGTGCCTGGTAACGACTTCAGAAGGACTCGCTCCATAATCTTGCAAAAAACTGGGCAAGGCTGACCAGCTTCTGGTTCCTCATACCTCATCCTTGCCCATTTTGAAGATGAATGTGGTTTCTGCCTCTGCAGTCATCAGGAACCTCCTCTGATCAGTGATTTATTTTTTGAAGATAAGAGGGAGTAACCTTGTAGTGGTATTGGCCAGCTTCCTTAGCGCCTTCTAATGCATCCCATCTGGTCTCAGGGCCTTGGTCCAGTTAGTGTGTGTGATCCATAACCTTCCTTTTCTGTGAGTAATGGTTCAGTCCCCCAGATGCTGACACTGTGCTCAAAGAACTGGGAGATGCGAGGATGAACTTTACTAGAAAAAACTGAGGCAAAGAAATCATTGATCTTTTGTGACCTCAGCTGCTGGGTCTTGTACACAACTGAGCGCTGGGTAGACTAGTATTTGCCATCCATTTGCCCTTGCTTACCTGTAGAAGCATTCCTTGTTTTTTCTTGGCATCCTTTGCTTGTTCCAGCTCTTCTGCTTGGGAAGTATCTCTATATTCTTTCTGCATAATCTTTTCCTGCTTCAACCTTCTCTACATTTCAGCATTTGAGCTCAGGCAGGAGTTGCTTGTCCATTCATCCTGGCTTTTTGCTATTCCACAGTGACTTTCTGCATGCCAAAATGGACCATTCTTGAGCTTTGAGGAGGCTGACCTGGGAGATCAGCTTGTTATCCTGGGCCCCCGGTCCTTCAGAGTAGTCTCCCATGGGAATCTGGCAAGCAGATCCTTGAGCAATCCAAAAATCTGCTTTCCTGCAGTCCAGGACTGTAATTCTTCTAGTAGGCTTGCTCCCTTTGCTTATGCTTGTTACCTTCATCTCAGCATGGCATCAGGCTGCCATCAACCTCTGCCTCCCCAAATGGTTCTTCTTTGTCCATGAGCTGGTTTTGCTAGCTGTTTGATGAGGCAGAACGCTTCCCTGGTTAGCTCACCAGTCACTTGCAACATGAAGTTATCTTCAGCCCACTCCAGAAATCTTTGTAGTGTCCAGTGCTGGCTGCAGCTGCACTATTTGCTTGTGAGTGGGTTAGAAAAGTGTAGTTGATTTGTCTCCAGTTCTTCCCCATCCTGTGCACCTGGCTACAAAAATTGACTTGTTTGTCAAGGCAGGTACTCTGAGTTGTCACTTTCTCCAAGACGATGGGTGCCTCTTTTGGAAACAAGCATCGAGGTGGAAAATGAGGGACTTGACAGTGTGACAGAGGCAAAGAAGGACCAAGGGGTGCTAGCCAGTAGCCTAGGTATCTCCTGGCCCACGTCTGTCCTTTGTGGCTTCCCAGCCAAGCTGTTGATACCCAGTCTCCTGTCATGGCACCCTCCTGCCTTTCCTGGTGTTTTCTCTCTCTCCTAAGGTTTATGTCCAAGCGGGCTGTCTCCCATATTGCCTTTTCTGAGGACCTACGGCCAGCCATATCTCCCCAGAACTATCCCTGGGACAGTGTGGAGAAGCTCTCCCCTCATTAAGTGGCTTGTGAGCTTCCACCCTCAGGTCTGACTGGTGCTGCTATCCTTTGGCCATAAGTGCCCATAGCTCCAAGTCATTTGGTGGGGATGGGCATGAGACACTAGGAGTCCTGGCCAGATGTTCACCTTTCCTCTCCACTGGGGACTGGGGGGCCTTGCAGAAGAGATGCTGCCCCCCCTCCTCGTGCCTATGCGTGAAGAGGCGGTGCAGGTCACGAAGTAAGGGCTGACACAAGCCTTGAAATGCATGAACTGTTTTATTGATTGCAAAGAGACTGTGCCTAGCCTGGCAAGGCTAGCATCTCCCTTTCCTTTCAGTGGGTTTTCTATCTCCTCTACCCCTCTGGCAGGGACCTGAGCTGTCCAGGATTTCCTTGAGTGGTTGTGTGCAGGCTGGTGCAAAGTAGTGCTTGGGGGAGCTTGAGAGAAGACATTTTGCCCTTCTGGGAAGGAGATACTGCCTCTTTCTGGAGGATGGCAGTGATGGTGTCAGGAGGCAGTGACTGTACCTGTGACATCCACCTCCGTGGGCTTTCTTTCCTAATCATCCTCTACAGGCTCTGGGTCTCCTGCCACCTGGTTGATTGAAGCCGTTTAGTCCTGCACAGTCCTTCTGTATGCTTTTGCCCTGTTCTCCCTCTGCATATCCTTCTTCTTCCAGAGCCCTTCTCTTGGGCTCATTCTTCTCTGAAAAGCCAGGAATCAGGAACTGCTTGGCAAGTCAGGAGTGCTTGCGGCGGTTACTGTGCCATGACCACTGTTGGAAAAATTTCTGCAGAAGGTAACTCTAGGATCATATGTTACATATACGTTCTTCAATGTCTTTTGTTATTCGTACTTGTTAGATCACTTCATGTGTTTGATCACCTCCTGAATGTAACAGATAGCCATTTATTAAAGCAGCTTACAGCATGTTTATCTGCCCACGTGTGCATGCTCAATTGATGTGATTTTTTTTTTTTTTATTCCTTTTTAAATTCATAACAGACTCAGACTTTTTCAAACCAAATACTGATGCCAACATTTGAGGTAGTGACCTTAAGCCTTCTGTAGCTGGAGGCACTTGCAGAGCCTGTTCTCTGAATGTGAGTTAAGACCTTAGAGTGCCCCTTTTCTCTGCTTCTGACCCTACAGAAGTATAAGGCAGTGTGTTGTAAGTTTGATGGGAAGAATGCCTTACTACATGTGTGCTGATGAAATTTCTGCATGAAATATATATTTATTTATTTTCCCCCTGACATGAACAAATGGTTAACCAAGTGAGCTAAAGATGTTCTGAAAAACACATCTCTTGCAATCTTGTTTTTTCTGGAGTCCTTTATGTCCTCAAAATTATAACAAGCTGCTGGCTGTTGAACATGAATTGGCTGGATGGTTTAAGTCACAAACCATAACTGCTATGCTGGATGAGAGCAGGTTGGAAAAATAGTTTTGTGACAGCGTATCTTTTAGAGCATGACTTGCCCTGGAGATTAAAATAAACTCAAACCCACAAGACCAGAAACTTCTCATTGACTGACCCACTAGCATCTTCTGGAACAGGGATATTGGCACAATAACATGTGTTATTAGGATGCAAGATTACACACATGCTATCAATATCGTGGTGGTGTGCTAATGAACTCCCAAGTAATTTGCTACAGTTAATTTTGTTGTTTTAGTTAGATGTAATGGTCTTAAGTTCAACTGTATCCAGAAGGTGGCTTGTTCCTCTTGTCCACAGCTTGCTGCCAAAGCCTAGTTCAAAGTTTTTTCTTCCTTATCCTATGGTTGTTTGTTTGGTTTTTTTTATCTCTGGTTTGACTTTAATCTCAGCAGGAATCTTTTCCACTACCCTTATTTCACAGATCTACATTTTTGGGTTAGAAATAATAGCTCAAAACTAGAGGAAGTAGTATAATAAATACCGATTGTGCTGTAAAAGGTACCACCCTGAACTCTGGAGTTGAACACCATCTCAGCTGAAGCGTGGTAGCTGCTCATGTGCAAGCTTCTAGCCCCTTGAACTGCAAAGTAAGCAAGTCATATTTCCCCTCCGCCCTTGCCCGCCATCTTCAGCTGCAGTTTCAGGGAAGAGAGAAAAGTGTTCTCTAAGCCGCTTTAATACTGATTGAACAGCGGCTCATCTGATTGCATCCTGTCTTCCTTGGAGTGAAGAGTAGAAATCCATTTGCAGAAACATTCTCGTGGTTAGTAGCTGTAGTGGTTCAGCATTGCTAAAGCCAGTATGTTCAAAGGTTGTGCACATGGCAGTATTGCAACTGTGGAATTTCTTGAACTTTTCATCTGGCTGACCAGCTTTACCGTCCCTGTTGAAATCTCTCCCTGTTTGGAGACCCTGTACCAGGGCAGGTCTTGTTTGGGGTTGTTTGCTTGTTTTGTTTCATGCGATACCTTAGCAATTTTTGGCACACCAGACATTCCTCCAGTAGCGCACTGGCAGTTAGGAAAACTTTGATCTGTTGAGGCCTTAATGTAGCCAGCATTCAGAGGATTTGTGCAGAATTAAAGCAGCTGCTGCTGCTAACCACCTTGAAGTGTTAGAGTGTGTGTTCTGACATGCTGTGGGTAACTTTGCTGGATGTATCCAGTAAGCATTAGCAAGAAGTGGGGAGAAGCTGTACAAAATAAGTGGTCACTTGACACGCTTATGCTGTGAACAACTAGTTATAAAGCAAAACAAAACAAAAACAAAACCTTCCAAGCAAGAAGAGGTGGTTGACGTGCTTGCTTTTAGCAAGCAGGTTTTTTTCTGAGTGCCAGTTTGTGCAAAACCTGAAGATTTACACTTTGTATTGGGCTTTCCTGGGACAGCTTGCAACTTTACATGTAATCTGTTACTGTTTAAATGCAAACTACTGAACTTTTGCAAATTTCTTCCTTTAGAGAATGTTAAGTCAATAAAGGTTTTCCGATAAAGCCGACTTGATGCAGGATAACTGGTAGAGCTACCTGCAATTAGCTCACTTTCCTCAAGGAGGGGAAAACATGGCAGTCTCTACATTTAGATAGATAAATAAAAACATGTATGTTTATTAATACTGGAACAAGTGTAGCAACTAAGCACATTTCATATTTTGCCTAGAAAATCAGACAGGAATAGATAAAGTATCCAGAAGACTCAGAGAAGTAGGCTAAAAACTACCTTTGACAGTAGTAAAATCCAAGCAGCTCAAACTAGTTACTTCTTTTTCATATTCTGGTAAGGCCTCTGAAGTTGTAGAAAATATTGCAAGTTTCTTTAATTTTGAGAAATGGGTATGAGACACTGGCGCACTGAAATATCCAGGATAACCCCTGTTGTTAGTCTTAGCTTAATTTTTGTTTTGTTTTCTATCCAACTGTTGTGAACTGACAGTTTGTACGTAGGCAGCACTGCACCATAGTTTGTATTAGAAATATTGTCCAACTGTTGCTAATACTTGGGGGCAGTGACTTTACGAAGTCTTAACAGAGGATCGCTTTTGAGGATGATTTTTTTTGTCAGTTTGTTGTTTTTAAAAACTTTTGAACATCAGTGTGAAAGGTGCGGTGATTTTCTTAAAACTATGAAGGTCAAATGAGAGTCAAATGTGATTAAAGGAGGAAATGCAGAAATAGAGGTATCTTGGTTTATTGGTAATAGTCGGTGTTTTGGTTTGGTTGGTTTTTTCTGAGGGCTTGCAAAGTAAACTATTACTGCATTGTAAGCAGTACAAAAGGCCTATGTTTTTTAAGTACCCATATATTGTACACTGTTTCTTACACTCCATTATTATCTTTGCATAAATTATGTTACTGATTTGCTCTGAGAGAATGGGGCCCTGTGGTTTGGTTGGGGAGAGCACAACGATCTATTCCAATACAAGTTCTGATGCTGAGTTGCTGATCATAAAAAGGCATAACTGTTGTGCTTTAGAGACGTGTCTGATTTCTGATATGATGGTTTGGTTTTTTTTTTTTAATAGGTTACAGAGCTGTCAGCTGTGGTGTATAAATCTTTACCCCATATCTGAGATTCTTAAATATCTTAATTTTGGTAAGGCTTGATGTTCTGGAGATGTGTAAAGAGTTCGTTCTGTATCTAACTGAAAACAAGTCACCCGAACTACAGACATCCTTGTCTGAGGTGGGCAATTAGTTCTGGGGCAGATTGCACCATGTAACAGGTAAATGGTTCTTTATCTAAGCAGAAAGGTGTGTGGTTGATATAATTAGGATCATAGGTTTGATCAGATGGGATAGCCATTTCTAGACCTAGTTAATTACTTATATAGTGCCAAGGATCACTCTTCAGGGAAGGAGGGAGGGGTATCAAGTACACCCTAAATTGCAGCAATTGAGGAAAGTGGCTAGAAAGTAGAGAGATAAGGTCAGTATTGCTGATAGTTGAAGCAAGTAAGGATAGCAAAGTAGTCTTGTATGATGTTGTCCAACATGACACTCAAAATTCATCAGACTTTCAGTTTGAAGATCTGAAGAATAGTTCCATTAGCAACCTGAGAGGCACTTTGCTTGCTGGTGTCCGATGAATTTTAATGGACTGTGTGAGCACAGTGGCTTTTGCCCCACAGGAGGTTTATCATTTTATCATTTCTGTTGAGGGCTGTGAAGAATCATCTTCACCCATCAGCCTGTTCAAACTGTCAGTTTGAACCTGAATCATCAAGAAGACAAAAGGGTATGACACTATTGTCTTTAAGAAAGCAGACCCACATTCAGATGAGTCAAATTCCTTTGCTCTGTTTCATGCTGCTTTCATTCCTTTGATAGAGTTTCATCAGTCCTCGAGTTTTCAGAGCTGCCTAGTTGTAAGGGCGCATACACACAAATGTAATTTATCTAGCTGTGGTTACTGCTTCTCAAAGTGCAGATATTTGAATATCTATTCTTGAAGAGAATTCACTTGTAAGGAAATAGTTGTTCCTGAAACCTAGGTAGCATTGTCCCTTCTATACCTCCTGCCTCGCCCTGAGACACATGAACGAGTTGCTGCAGTGCCAGATCCCAGAGTCCACCAGGTCATCTTTTCAAGCACTAAGCCTTCCAAGGTTAATGCAGGCCATCATTAGCCTGCACTGGGACAAACTGTCCGAGGCGGTTCACAGAACGTCTCCCATCCGCTTGGTGCAAGGGTGCTGTCAAAACCTGACTCCCAAAGCCAGTGTTCTTGGAAGCAGCTGGCCAGCAGCACTGCTATAACTGGAGCTCTAGTAGTTTTGATGCCAAGTAGAACAGACGAGCTACCTTACATTTCACAGGTCTAAGCATGGGGAGGGCAGTGTGTTGAAAACGATCAAATATCCTGTACTTTCTTTCTGTGTGTTACAACTTCCCCAGTAAGAACATGTGAAGATTTGGGGTTTTTTTAGTGCATGCTGAAAGAAAATAATTTTGAAGACACTTTCTCAGGATGAACAGGTGTATTAGCAGGTGTGACATGCTGAAATTTTCTATAGAACTTGGGTACAAATATTCCCGTTACACTTCTTTTCATCTTTCCAATGAGGAAGGAATCTACTCTGACCACGCACTTCAGAATCTTGGACAAAACATAGGAAGTGACCCTGGTAAGGGTTCTTGAATAGGCTAAAGGTTTTATGAGCAACAGCACATCATTACAGGTTGCATTACTCCCTTAGATTGCAAAAGCACCATCCAGTATAATAGTTAACATGTATGGATCACTAAGTTTATTAGAGCCTTGCTGTGCTTTTAACTCTGTTTAAGTAGTGTAGTCTATTAAGTGTCAGTTCTTCGATAAGAGAAGCATACAAAGTATCACTGAAAAGCCTCTTTAAGAAGAAAAGGAATATGCCATATTACTTTAGTTGATACATTCTCAGGGTAACAAAACACATTTTTCCTGTTTAGTTCCTATTGGTAAACAAAATTCTCTCTCACAGAAAACAGATTTTTCAGGGACTTTGTTGATGGAGTCAGTACTAACCAAAACCAGAGAGCTTGGAACATGCAGTAAATTAGGGTTTTGGTAGCTTTTTCAGTGGCACTCCCTTGCCAGTGAGTGACTTACTATGTACAAGCTAAAGATATGTTATCAGGATCTATAAGCACCAGCAGAAGAGAATTTCCATATAAGCATGTAATTTTCTACTGTGAAGAATTTCCTAATATAAACTTCATTTATTCAGTGGTGCTTTGTTGAAAATGAACCTAGTTTATGTTTTAAAAAAAGAAACAAAGACATTTCATCAGAAACTAACTGCTTCATTTTTTGTAAGTGCTTTCTAGCTAAAGACAGCTCTAAGAAGTGATTGCTTTCACCGAGAACCTTATGCATTTGTTTCTTTTCTGTATTTCAAGACTTTATTTTAGCTGTAAACTCTGTAAACCGTCTCTAACAGCCACAGTGGTTTTAGTCTCATTAAAAATAGAACAAAGCTTTTAGCGTTTCTAAGCCTGTCAGTTGGGATTCCCGCCTTGCTAGCTGATTAAAAGACAGCAACCATGATGCATTGAATTTTCTTCTACCATAATAAATGGCAGTCTGGTCCAGAAAGTGCACACTGTGGAATATACTATCCATTTTCTCTGTGCAGAGTACTGGGAGACAGCTAAGTTCTTGCAGAAGCAGTTAGTTTCTATTAAGAGAGGACTGCACATAGTGAGAGAAATTTAATTTGATGTAGTTCATGCCCAATTCTGGGTACAGTATTATTTAAAACTCTGATAAAGCTAGCTGTGCAAAGACCATCCTAGAGAAGCTGAATCTGTCATGCTATCCTGTATGCATGCTGTAGAAGTGCATTGCTGAAGCTGTCAGTAACATGGTATGCTCCTTCCTGCCTTACTGCAGAAAACCCTTTTATGAATAAACTGCTGCTACCAGATACTGTAGGAGTTTGCTAATCATGGTCTAACTCTTGCTAAATTAGATTTTCTTGATTTTTTTTTTTTTTTTTTTTTCTGGGGGGTGGGAGGGTAGGGGTGGGGTGAAGAGCCACATTTAAAAAAAAAAAAACAAAAAAAACCCAGCAACTAGATAGTAGGTAACAGCAGGTTTTGGTGTGGAACAATACTGCCCAAATAGCAGTTGCAGTGCAGGTAATAACAAGTCACATATCTGGTAAAAATCCTTACAATAGATCTGAAACACCTTCAGATCTGGCTTAGCTGTAGCAGTGTATTGTATAACTGTATCAGACCCTGTATTTAAGAAAGCTTTTTTCCTTGATGTAGGAGTAGAAGCACTTTGCTGACTTGGGGCACACAGACTATGGGGTGTTGGTGTTGACAACTGGGTCCAAACCCCCATTTTTTTACTGAATTGAAGGACTATCTGGTCAGTGGGTTACTGAAACCCAGACGGGGGTCGGGAGAGAAGTTCCTGCAAGGTCAGACTGGCAAGCCTTTCTGCCTTCCCCTGTATCATGGGATGTAATATAATTCCTGTGATTCATTTAACAAATTCCCTGCCACTGCAGAGACACAGACCACGGGCGCAGGTTTGTCTTGTCTGTCAGTCTCATTTTCCTTCTTTTCTTTGCTAATTTCTGGTACACTGTGTTTCTCTTAGCTATTGTATATGTTGCATGATGGGCTGGTAAGTCTGCTGAGGGTTGTATGAATGTGTGTATAGCAATAGGTCTGTGCGCCCTGCCAGGTCATCGCATGTTTTCAGTGATTTGCGGCACTGAGGGTCGGAGGTGCTGCAGTGTGTCGGGAAGAATGTGCTGCTGCCTTTGCGACTCCCACAATCACGAGTTGGGCTTGTTTGTTCCTGGTCTCTAGGGTTATCGCACTCAGTCTTGACAGCCAGTACTGTAAAATCAGAAGGCTTCGTGTAGTTAGCAGCTTTGCTTCTTTAGGAGAGAGAGCCTGACTTTTGACAAAACTAAGTGGCTTTATTTTAAGCCCTTGTTTGTACAAGCTCTCTTAGCAATGGGAATGCTAAAATTCTAGGTTCACGGTTACTCTGTTGACTTACTGAGCCTTTCGTTTGGCTCTTACCTAGTCAAATTACTATAGTTAAGACTCAGGAAACCTAGTTACAGGTCTTTAATTATGTAATATGTGGGTTGTCTGAGAATGCGCTTTAAAGTTTTTTGCCTAGTGTGCAAAGCCTGTTTTTTCTTTATTTCTATGACATGTTAAGCACTCTGGCAGAAGAGAGTAAAGAGTATGAATTGTGTTTTGAGTAAACTTGAAACCATTTGCAAAGCAGTGACTTTGGACAAAGCCAAGAGCCTTGCTCTTCCCTCACAACGGTACTTGGGACAGATTTCCTCAGTCTCTGGGTTGTCAGTAAGCTGAAAATAAGTTGTACTGGTAGGGGACTGTGTTTCTGCATTTAGCCACTAAGAAGCCCAGTGACTTTAAATCTTTTAAGAAAGGAGCATCATATGCATTACTAATTGATCTGGACTGTGGAGTTTGAATTAGAGCTTGAACATTCATCTGGATCTGTCAGGTGGATTTCTTTCTGTAATAATAGCCTATGTGTTTGCCTTCACAGGGCTAAAAGTAAAACTGAGTGACAGAACAGAAACTCTGTGTATGGCAGTGGTTACCAGTAAGCTATAGGAAAGCTTACTTAGATGAACAGTACTTAAAATAATTCTCTTCTCCTCCTTGGGCATTTGGTGCTTTAAGTAATCCAAAGCTGTAAAATATGGTAATAAAGAAGCAGCGTATTAGAAAACAATGCACAAAGTTACTGGACATAAATGCAAATAGTCTTTTGTTTGGGAAGTGAAGAACCATATGAAGCAGTCCTCAGAAGAAATGCTGCCTAATCTGTTTATTGCCTAAGGAAATTCCAGAAGCATGCTAAGAATGGCAGTACTGGGTCAGATAAAGAAATGTTTGTCTACCTCAGTGTCCTTCATTTAAGAGCAAGTTGCAGATACAAAGAGAGAGTGTAATTTCTCAAAGTATCCCCTTCTTGCTTCTGGAGCCTGGAGCCGCGTCCACTCTTTCACAGCCCTTGGGAGTTACCTCTTCAGTGAATCCTAATAATTGGGGTTTTTTGGAAACCACTTACGCTTGAATGCTTTGCAATAGTTTCCTCGGTCAGTGCTAGCAGAAGGCACTTCATTTTACTTTACACAAGTTGCCTGAACAGGGTAAAGCTAAGGTGGCTCAAGTAATGATTTGGCTAATTTTCTCTTTACACTCGACTGGTTTTAAGACATCTACCTTGGCGTGATAAAGTGGCACCACCAGGTAGGTGGCAGGAGTGCCTCTGCAAACTGAGGCGTATCTGCCTTGATAGTCTTCTAAACCACAGTAGGACCCATCAGCACGTCTGACTTGATTTTATGTTGTGCTGGACAGTGTACAAACATCAGAAGTATGTCATGATCTTAATTTGTCACTGTGGGACTGCTGGCATGAGTACGCGTGACTCCTGCTCAATTGAACCTTTTGTTCAGGGGCATGGCTGTGTGGGTTTGCAGACAGCTACAGTAAATCCAAAACCAGGGATTGTTGTCTTGGTGGTCTGGATGTCCTCGGTCTGGCGGTGCTCCCAGGAGCTTCCGAGAAGCTGTGTTGCCACTTGTAGCTTTCCTTCATCTTGCAAACTTCCAGTGACTGCTGAAGTTAGAAAAAGTTGAAGCCTTCAGCAGAAGGGGATTTCCAGACCTCTTGAGAAAGCTGCTCTGTCTCTGCTAATGTCAGGCCCTTCTTAGTCACAAAGAGAGAAAAGGGATGTATAGGTGTTACTTTATTATTTGTACTTTCAAATCTGCTTCCTCCCTTCTCTAAGCCCTATTTACTGTAAGATTATCCTGAATGACTGACTGGATAACCTTTGAGGAGGGAACCAGGATGAGAAAAGCAACAGTAAGAGTAGTAGCAACATGCTGGTCAAGCCTAATAGTGCTGCCTTGTACTGATAAACAACTGTTCTGAGCTAAACTGCAGGTGAGAACAGTAGTGCTTGGAGCCGAAGAAATGATTAAAGAGCATGTGTGCAGACAGCAGAGCTGCTATAGTATGGGGGTGTCTGACGATCTGATTAAAAGACCAGATTTAATGTTTTCTTTGATAACTGAAATGCTTATCATGCTAGCAGAAACAGCAGCAAACATTGTGTGTCATAGTTGAAGGAGTGGAACTTGAAAGGCTTGGTTATAGATTGAAAAATAAATCCACATTGTCCTGGTTACTGATATGTAGAGATAACACTGTCTGTGAGTGGACTCTGGCTCTTAATGGGATGCAAGCAGGTCGCGTTTTGCATCATGCAATATAGGTTTGTGAAAGGACACTGAAATCTAACCTGTAATGACAGTGCATTTGGCTATATGAAATGCTAAGGTTTTAAAGGACTCTGTAAAAAATAAACCCTACTTCTAGATCCTTCTAGAACGCTTGCTGGTTACTCGATTAAATCATCCTTGCTTGCAGACACTGACTGACAGAGAAAACAGTACATGCAAACAAGTCAGTGAGGACTAATGCTCAGCTAGCTTCTAAAAATACTACAATAGCTGGATGGTACAGTAAGTTAAGTAACATGCTTTAATTTCATATTGAGAGCATTTATTGGAAGAGGAGGGAGAGCTGGGGATTAAAACATGGAGCAAACACATGACTTACCAGGTTTCAGCAGCCGCGGGGGGGATGGTGATGGACCAAAGCAGGTGCCCACCTTGCTGGGGGCCTCGGCCCTGGCTGGGAGCTGGAGCCCCACAACAAAGCCACTGGCACAGAGCAATTATATAACTTTCCCCACAACAAAGCCACTGGCACAGAGCAATTATATAACTTTTTTTTTTCCCTTTCTTCTTTTAACCTTGTTCCAGTGTCTGTCTGATCTCTGCTGCAGCTGGCCAAGTGCCAGCATTTGTCTGTGCACAAGGGATGCAAACACATGACTGGACGGTCATGTGAAACTACTCTGAGCTCTTTAAATCACGCCGCCCTTACCTTTTCTCCTCCGCTGCCTGCATTGCTTTAATAGGTGCGGCTTTGTTTATGCACAGCTGTTGCTTTGCTTTAGCACCTGGGTTATGCTGGCCCTTGGTGCTCCAAGGAAACCTTCTGTTCTAGGCTTTGCCTAAGCTTGCAGGAGTGGTCTCTGGACCTTTTGGGGCAGGGGTTTGCACCTCAGGAAACAAGCGGGGGTGTCAGCCTTGTGGGGGCAGCATCTGGCAGGCATCAGTCATGGAAACCTCTGCTTCTAAACCCTCTGGTGTATCATACTGAGACTTTGGCTTAAGCTTTGGGAGTGAGGCCTGGGGGTCTCGGCATCTTCTGGTACAGCTGTAAGGTGATTCCAGAAAGGATGAATCCTATTCCTGTAAATTACTGGCAATTGCTAGTTTTTTTAAAATAATAATGTTTTAATTGCAGAGTTATGGGCTTGCAGCCAGCTGTAAGCCTGAAATAAGGTCGTCTTGATCAAGTGTTTGTGTGTTACTGGTGTGGGAAGCCCAAAGGTAAAAAGATGCATCTTGGCCACATCTCCTCCTCTGTTACTACATAGTACTGCAAACATCTTGGCCTCCTCTGGGGACTTTCATGTCTTGGGACAACTGAAAATAGATGTAGGTGTGTAAGAAATGGCTTATAACTGTTCTACTTTCTGTTTCTGTGGGGATGCCTTGTTGCTCTTCCCAGCTGAGAGGCACTATGCAACTGTATCCGCGCATTGGATGTCCAGACTCGTTCTGGGATGTGGAACTAATGCTGCTAAACTGCATCAGTGGGGCGTTAGCTACCCATTATGAATAGGTGATGTTGAATGGCATGGGGGGGAAATGCACAAGGAAAGCTCTGCACTAGGAAGAAGGATGTTCTACGGCTTTGTTCTCTGTGCTTGTGATGTTCACCTCTCAACCCTTGTACTAGGTTTGCAATAACTGAAGAGCAGTTGACTTCAGCTTTTAAGTTTGGACTGAAACTTTTCCTAGGTAAACATCTCACCCCTGGTATCCTTGGAGCCCTTGAAAGAATTATGCTAAACTTTCTGGGGAGCAGGCTCTTAGTTTTGTACGTGCTTTCTGCTTCCTGCAGTGGCCTTCTCGTGAGGTAAATCTCAAATTTCCTTTCTGAAGTTTTAAATTCAGATGACAAGAGCCAGGCCAATGCTGGCTGTGTGGTATCCCAAAGAAAATGAGACTCATCCAGTGAAAGTGACTAGCACTCCAAAAGCGGTAATAAAGTTAGGATGTGATACCCTGTGATTCAAGGGATTTGACATGAGGTGGGAACTCATGAGTTGCTTTTGTTCTTAATGTATATTCAGTTAGCTCCAGTGAAGGGGGTAACAAATATTGCCATGTTTCAAAAAAAGTAAAAACAAATACAGTCATGCTGATAGGAGGTCTGATATTTTTTTTTTCTGGATTCCTAAGAACGAACTACAAAAACTTGTGTGATTACCTAGACTTGGCTCATGAAATAACAGCCAGTGTTGTGAAAATCAGTGGTGAGGATGTGAAGAGCTGTTAGAGGAAGTAGCCAACACAGAGGCAGAAGGCTGAGTGGTCCCAATTGTATCTGGCATAGATGGATGGATGCTATATGTATCTTAGCATATATTGTTTACTTCTGTAAACCTCCCTTAGTCACACCAGTGTTGGCACGTCTTGCTTTACAAAAACCTGTGGGTTTCTGAATTGATCCCTGATGGTGAAGGCACTCAAGAGCGTTGCTTGAGTACTTGAATCAAAGCTCAAGTATCTGCTGTTTGAGACAGTCTCTCTGAAGAAGAGAGAATTTATTTTATATTCTGTACGACTATATACAGTTCTTATTCCCAAACATCACATCCACTGCATTTTCAAGTGTTAGCATAGATTCTGTAAGCTGGAAATGTTGGGCTGAGAGCTCATGGTTGCATATGGTTGAGTTGCCACTCACTGTGTGCATATTATTGCTCTGCTGTAATTACATTGTCAGTGCCATGAAGGTGGTTCCTATGTTTTGACATAAATGTGGGTCATGCTGTTGTGTATTTATGCCACACTTTGGGCACAGCAAGAACATGTATACAGTCACGTAGATCACTGCAGCACAGTTTATGGGCAGTGATACGTTAACGTAGTCAACTTTATGCACTTGCTTCTGTTTTTCCCTACCCTACCCTTAAATGGTACATGCAAAGGTATGCCAACTTCATAAAACTGTGTACCCGCTCTAAATTTCCTTTTTATACTTCTAAAACTGTGTGACTTGTCTTGCTTTTTTGTTTCATTTTGTTTATATTTCAATTTTCCTGCTTTTTCCTAGTTGTCTTTTTTGGCAAGTTCTGTGAGAAACCATGATAGTGTAGACTTAGCCAAATTCGGTCTGTGTTAAAACTTCTTGAAACCTGATCCTGTGAGAGTTCTAGTGTGTGTATGTATATCTATATATATAAATAAAAATATTACAGGTTGGCATCCAGAGCCATGGATGTTTATCTAAACTGAACTTCGGATTCCTCTTGAGGTTTGGTAGTTCACTACTGAATCTGTTTCGATCCAGTTAATTAGTTACAAACCCCTAAGCCACAGACTTGGAATTAAAGAAAACAAAGCCCCAAGCCTCCACATAATTTGATGCAAGAAGAAACTTTTGTTAAACTAAGAAGTGTGTTTACATCACTGTTTCCCACTTTGAAATGCAAAACTGATGTACAGATGACCCAACAACATAATTATTGGTTCTAGATTCACGCCACCTGTATTAATGTGGTAGTCTAGTGTCCCCCTATAATCTTCCTCCCCCTACCCTGACATCGGTTTCTCCTTTGAGGTATGGCAGGGATTTTCTGTTGTGTCAGTGGTTTGGCTCTGCACAGTGTAGCTTACAGGGAGTACAGAATGCCTGTTTTTGATAAGATTTTCTTCTCTTCTGTTTTTAGGACAATGTAGATCAGACTTCAGCTCATGGTCGGCGGGATCTGGTGGAACCGGGTTTCCAAGAACCATCTAACCGCATCTCCCTGAATCACCAAGGTAAAGAACAGTGGGTGGGAATCCAGGCTCCTTGGGGGAAAGCCAGTCACTGCTTAGGCAGAGATAGTTTTGCCTCTATGTTACCATTTCTCCTTCTCATTTAAAATAATAATAATAGAAAAAATATCTGGATGGCTGAAGGAGGAGAGCTGAGAAATAGGTTTTCATCGCAGCTGTCCTGTGAGCTGTGGATGAAGAACACAAAGAACTTCTGGTGTATCTCAAGCCTTGTAGCCCAAACCAGGATTGCTAGCCTGGGTGGCAGCTATATTCTCCTGTTTTTAGTGGGGTCATGGGGAGAGAGCAGTACTGAAACTGAATTCAGTATTTGTAATGTTAAAGTTGCATTTAAAAAAAGTCTTTGACTGCTATAGGAAGAGTTCAGGTCTCTGGTTCAACTTTTGCAGTAGGAGAAAAGAAAAATATCTTTACTTGCTTTGCATGACAGAAATCATCTCATTTGGGGAAAGAAAGTCCTGAACTAGACAACACAATGCTGGTGCAATAGTTACATCCTGTAATTCAACAGGACCATATAAGTTCAAATAAAATTATAATAAATCATAAAAGTCTTTCTTTGCCAATTTTTGTCTGTTCATATACCTAAAAAAAGGCAGTTACTATTATAGCAGGGACATTGAGCTCAGCTTTATGTTTTCGGCTTTGAAATAATGAGTGCCATCTTAACCAGTGAACCCCCTTTACCCTCAGGGTTCCTGATGGTTTAATTTGGAACCAAGTCCTTGAAAGTCATCTTCAAAAGTTGTTTCTTCAGTGCAACAGCTAATAGTATTGCAGTCAGCACAAGGCTATTGAAACAAAAAAAGATTACAAACATAGTACTTAAAATATTTGGTAAATATGACATGCTTAACTTTTCCTTTAAATATCCAGCTGCTTTCATATGCCAAGGGGCAGCAAGGCTGGAATTTCACAACTCGTAGATCCTCAAGACTATTTATGTTTCACAAAGCAGTCCTAGAATGTAACGAGGTTTGTATTTTAACTTACTCCCCATGCCCCAAGTCTTCCAGTTTTTTAAAGCTTTTTTTTTTTTCATTGAAAATGGAAGATGACAGGTTGCCATGTTACCCAGTCTAAAACTTCCAGTAGCACAGGCAGTGTGTTGTGGCATACTTGCATATGTACAGAACAAGAATTTATAAATTCCATTTTTCATTTGTAGTAGAATGGTACTGTTACATTAACTTTACCTGCCTTGGGATGTGCAAATTCTGGAGCAGATCAATATAGGTGACGACTTCTGAAGCTATTTGTAAATAAACCCCTTTAATCAAGAGATTTTGAGGGGAAATGTGTCCTGTGTGGTCTAAGTTCATGCATTAAAAGTATGTGTGGGTACTGCTTATGAAGTCTGAACATTTACTGAAGAGATGGGGAATACTGCAGTTTGGCAAAATGCCAGCTTCCCAGCCTGATGTTTTCCTGCTTCTTTTTCAGGTCCTTTTTTTTCCTCTATCAATATTGCAGTACTGCAGAAGGATCTATACAGTATGATCTGATGTGTGGCTCTCTCAGCCACTTTGAGCCAAATGTCTGTATACAAACTGGTCCAATTTAATTTACGAAACAGCTGTCTTCACAGAGAATGCTTTGCATAGTGGGTACTCGCAGTTTAATGCCTGTTTCTAGAGCAAGGCCCAGTTAATATTTTTCCCAATACTTTCTGAAATAAAGATCACTTTTGCACCCACAAATTGTTCAGGATTTTTCTGTACATCAGCTGACAGCAGTCAAATCCAGTATTTCTAAAATCTTTATTTTGTTGCTGAAGTAGGTATTTAGCACATTACTGATCTTGCCTACCAGTGTGACTGAGACACTGTTATGTTAGTGGCATGGATTAGGAACTGAAACCTGAATGTCATGCTCAGCTGTAGAATTTCTGTCATCTTGCAGTGTTGGAGGGAAGCAATGTGCCTTACAGGCATGGTATCTGCTGCTTCAGTATCTTTGAAAATGGAAGTGACTATAAGCATGATGTGATGTCATGTCTTGTGTGTTTGTTCTGTCCAAGTGTGAGCGTTTACACTGTTTCATAGCATATGACATTCTTGTCAAAAACTTGAAAGTACAAGTATTTTAAGAGCTGCCGCCTATTACAGATACTGATTAATGAATAGTACATAGAAAAATATAACACTTAGAGCTTCAGAGGTAGTTGTGACATGGTCTGAGCTAGCTCCCATGCAGTCTTATTAGTCACACAATAAATAGGAGGACCAGATTATCAACATAAAGTGGGTTTTTAAGTTCTGTGGCAGCTGTTTGCTTTTATACTCTTACTGTCGCTCACTCTTACTGTGTTATCCATTACTTTCTTTTAAAGCTTTGTTGACACTGACAGTGATGAAAAACTTAAGAGTATATCTGTACCCAGAAGTAACTTGCAGGCCCACTGCCTGCCTTTAATGAATTAATCTGTATGGTGGTATGTTTTGATTATGTTGATGAGAAAGATATTTGCAACAGACTATGGCAAATTTTGCTTCCAGTTATATATACAACATTACTTGTTGACTTCAGCTTATACCTACTAGCAGATATAAAGCTTTTAAAGAAAACTGATAGGCTTGCAACAAAGGGTTTAATGCATATTTAATGAGAGCAGAAATTGTGGAAGGGTTAGAATTGGCTAAAACATTTCATGTGTTAAGTGCTCCCTGCCTTTTTCTCTTTAGTGTATTGTGCCTTAAATGCTGCAGCTGAACTTTGAGCAACTGTACTTACTACTTTATTTTATGTATATACTTCCAATTAATACCTGACCACGCTGCTCAGTGAACACAGCAGATTGCTAGTTTCTGTTGAACATTAACTTACAGCCCTTCACTGGGAGAGCACTTGCAATTCTGAACCAGACCCTCCTTTCCACAGCCTATAAAAATGGTGATTAGCTTCCTCCCAGGCATCTGAATCCCTTCGACACAAGCTGGAAAAAGAGCATTCAAGTGGAGGCTGAGATATCCCTGCCAACTGTCCCTGCATGAATAAGCTCTTTCTTGTGAAGGGTATTTCAAGTACATGTTTCCTGCTGAATCACTCTTTTTACACAAGCAGATGCTTTATAACTGTTCAGCTTTTTATTTTAAAAGATATCTTCTAAAGATTGGGGAGCCGAGAACACTTTTTGTAAAGTTAGGAGTCTTTATAGGCAGGTTTCATATGAAACAGGTTGAGTTTCTGCATGACAGACATGTCTGCATGACAGACAAGTAGCCTTGTGCTGACTGCACCATATGAAACAGGTTGAGTTGAGTGCAGATGGAATAGTATTTTTTCTTAGAAATAACTACGTTCAGTAACTGCTTATGTGTAGGTATGATGAACTTGCTTACTTTAACAGTAAGTATTTTTATATCTAAGCTATTATTTAGTATTCACTTTTCAATGATCTGCTACTTGAGAAAATTTCATAAAGGTACTAAGCACAGAGAGCAGGAGGTAGGATTTCTCACCTGTGTTCCCCAAAAGCTACATTATAAATTAAATGCAGTGGGAAAGACCAAGCTTCATCCAGCTGAACAGTGCTAATGTCCACTCATGTAAAGTAAGAGATATGCTTCATCTACCTGTTGAAAGTTATAGAAAGTTAATAACAGCCATCCAGGATTTGGCATTTAATAAACAGTAAGGTAAGTATTTCTTTAGCAGTTCTTCCAGAAGCTGTAGTAAAGCCTCTGGGCTCGGAGAAGGAAAAATATATCTAAGCTATGTGGCATTTTGTGAAGAGTTAAGGAAGGAGGTGAAGAAACAATAAAAAAATTCACGAACTTTAAAAACCTCAAGAGAAAGAGGAAGTTGAGAGCATGCTTAGAATGGGACAGGTATTGTTATTTTTCTTTTTTTCCCTTTGGGAGTGGAGTGTGGAGATGAGATGAAGAAAACTGTAGCCTGCTCAGCCACATGTCAGCTTGCAAAACATTTAGCACTCACAAATGTTCAATATTTTGCAATGGCAGTTTATCTGCAGTGTGTAGCCTTCAGTGTTCATAGCCTGTCCAATAGCAAGGGGCAGAGCTCTGGAACGTAGTGGTGATTTTGGTCAAAAACTTGCATTCATGTGGAGATGCCATTTGGAGGCCTTTCGTAGAGGTGATGGACTCCAGCACTTGGTCTCCCTGTCTGGTCCCAAAGGATGCTGCTGGTTGTCCTGTCCGGACCCGCAAGCACCCTGGCAGTGCAGCCTCCACTGCCCTTGGCTGAGCACACTGCTGTGCAGTGCGTTCAAAGTGAACCTCGAATGTATCTCAGTAGCAAGGCAAGTTCTATCCTACAGATTTCCCTGTGCTGCCTAGGAATGGCCTTGCCATGTGAAGTATGATAGCAAAACACACCATGCTGCAGAAAACCATAAGCCCAGCTGAACTTGTTTACTCTCAGGCTTCAGGCGAGTTTAACCTGCCAGCCATGCCACTGCTGTTTCTTGTCTTGCTCTGTGCTTCTGGTTTTTTCTTTGTTGAGACATGTTTCAGAGCTCATTTTTCTGTTTGTTTTTCTAGCAAGCAGCAAATAGTGCCAACTTTAGTCCCGGTTGTGAAGTGTTTGAGCAGTACCTTTTATTGGGTACTTGATGTGTACTTTTTGAGATTGTGTAGCTACTTCTTAGTCAGGATTTTGAAGCCAGGCATAAATAACACATATTCTGTCACCTTGACTTTTAGTGGAAGTATTAGATGTGCAGTTCTGGCACTCTCTCTATGTGCGTACTTGTGGGATGATTTTCAGTGTCTGTACAAATGTGTTTTGCCATGGGTCTGTGATGAAAGATTTATCTTCTTATTAATGCATTTGCACGCAGCCTTCCTCCCCTGAGGCACTCTCAGCTCTTGTTGGACTTGATGCTTTTTGTCACAGCAGTTCGCAGGCAGAGCTGAGCCAAATATTGTGGTACCTCTGGCTCCATAGCCAGGTGGCTTCGGTAGCAGAACGAAAACAGTGATAGAAGTTGTTTTAGCCAACAGCTGTTCTTTGTCAACAGCCAGCTCATTGTTTGGTTTTTCTTGGTTGGTCATGGTAGGAAATCTTGCCTATAGCAAGACAGTGAAGATGCTGTGGCTGCGTATCAGTTGGCATTATGTTTCCAGCCTTGTATGTACAGACAATTTGTTCCCACTGAAACTGGTGGGGTCCAGGGCAGCTGCCAACTTGGATCACACTGCAGCCTGCTGTTGAGCTAGATGCTCTCCTTTACCTTGCTGGCTATAACTAACACATTAACTTTTATAGAGATGGTAAATGTCGGGGGGGGGGGGGGGGGGGGGGAACTAACCTTCTAGTATGCTGCTTCGTTCTAAAAAATACAAGCCCGTGTAAGTATGGACAGAGTTTGAGTATGGGCTTAGATGGAGTATTACAATTCCTAAGATTTAGCGCAGAGAAATAATCTTGTATACCACTTTTTCTTAACCACTGTCGTTACTTGCTCTTAAAATCTTTTCTTTTGTGTCTGCATCAGGATAGGCACGTGAGGTTGAGGCAATGTCGTTATTCATTCTGTAGCTAAGGAGGAGCATGTTTAATAACAGCCGGTCCTACTTCTGACATGCTTCAGTTATGGGATCTGACTGGGATGAGTCGGTTATTTTGGTGTATCACAACTAACACGTGTTTTTGCAGTATCCAGCTGGTACTGAATTGAAAATGTAGAGTGAAAAACAGATAGTCTTGTTTGTATTGCAGAAACAATACTGCCAGACATTCATGAATTCTCCTGCTTTGTATAAATGTAGTTGTCATTGTCCAGCCTTAGAAAAACCCAACCATTAGTGCCAGAAAGATTTACACTGACTACCCTTACGCAGAGAGCAGAGCCCCTGCTTCCTGCCTAGCTCATTACAGCACCTTTGTCTTGTTTTGGAGAAGGCTTCCATTATATTTGGTGATGAATCTTGTTAGCACAGCTACCAGGAAGGCACCTGTAATAGCTGTATAGAACTTTTAACTTCCCTCATTACATTAGTTCCCAAACCCTTGGGCTGAGAGAACCAGGGCGGGGGCAGTGGGTGGGTGTGGGGGGGGATGGTGTTTAAAAAAGAAGACAAAGTAGGTTGGTGTTTAGGAGATAATTTCAGAGATTTGCAGCAGAAGATAAAATAGACCAACTGTTGAGTTTAGAGGGAAGACTGTATATAATAAAGCTGTAAATGAAGATTTGAGTGAAATCATTAAAATGAGAAGAAACAAACCAAAAAATGTTTAAGGTATTACATGTTTGGAGAAACATATTTGCAGGGCACTGATAGTTTTTATTTTATTTTTTAAATTTTTAATTTTATTTTTCATATATCAAATTTTTAGTATTGGCTTCGCAAATCTTCGGTTTGGTACGTATTTAAAAATAAATGTGCCCCTCTGAAGGCCGTCTGATAAGAATTAAAAAAAAAAAATCCTGACTATCTCATACTTGACAAGCATGGGATTTTAAGTCTGTTTATAATCTCTCAAAATTCAATGTGTCCTTTGGGTAAATTGCTCTGACGAGGCAGGAGTCAGTGCAGGGAAGGAGCCCTCTGCTGTGGTTGTATAGGGTGTAACAGGGTTTGATTTGAGGCCTTTATTCATTGGAAGTTTTACAATTGGAGATGTAGAAAAAAATCAGAATTTCGAAGTAAGCCTAAAGCAAGAAGCACTACAATATTAAAAATCAGTCCTCCCTGTTTACGTGATTGTCAAAGTAAATTTTAAGCCTGTTTTCTTCTGTGGCCTATGGAAAACTGGTGAAGTTATTACCAGGTTTGCAACGAACTTGTTGCCATGTTGGAGGGGGTGGTGTTTGCTGGGGCAGGGCGGTTGCTTTGGGAGAGCAGGTGGAGCTGGGCTGGGGAGTTGGGTTCCTTGCTCAGGATAGCCCGTGATGCAGCCTACCCATCCCTTGGGGACTGAAGCTGTATGGGTGTATGGCATCTGAGAAAGTGTGTGTGTGTGGGTCATACCGAAGATAGAGAGATTGTGTTCCTCCACCTTCTCTTTCCAGATTTGTATGTCCAGTTACCGTGGGGCCGGATGGGGAGTAGCTTCACAAGGTGTGAATTCAGGGTGATGAGAAGCTCCCTTTCTTGTTGTTATTGTTACATTCTTGTCTAAGGCTTTGGGAGGGTAAATTGGGCATCTGGGTGGTGTTGATTCTGTTGCTTCTTTCCAGATCTTTCTCAGAGCAAGATGACATTTACCTCCCTCACTCCTTACGTGCTACCTGTTGGAGAACAAGTTAAATGAGTAATAGTATAAGCCTAAAGTGATGACTCTTAAGGAACTCACCACAAGTCAAATACGTAGAGGGAAACACTGTGAAATAAATTGAAAAATCAAACGTCCTTTTTAACTCACTTTTGTCCTTAAAATTAAGGGATTTGCATTACCTGCTACCACTGAAGCAGAGCTAAGGCTAACTGTTGGAGCAGTCAGTCATCATCTTGCATGCTCTGGCTAGGTAATGCAAGAGGTGGTGTAGGGATGCCGTCTCTTGTCTGGGGTTGTGCATTCTTGGGTGTCTGGTGGAAGACATGCCTTCTGTGCTGCAGCTATCGCACAAGAACCAGCTGAGTGAAACTGCACATTTTGGGGGTGGTCGGGGAGGGGCTGGGGTGTGGTGAGGTGGGTGCATAAACATGTTAGTCTGTTACAAACGTCTGCTCTGTTAGCAGGAGGCAAATGTTCACATGTGTATTTGTTGTTGGCATGCTTCCCCAGAGGTCTCTCAGCTCAGCGAGGTAATGCTGTTGGCAGCACAAACACTTTCTGTGCTGGTGTGGCCACTCGGGGCAGCTGGCTGCTTGCCGAGCACCTGTCTGCTGGCAGCTGGTGCAGCAGCCTCCCTGGTGGCTGCTTGGGTGGAAGAGTACCTTGCATGGGCTGGGAGAGGTCTCCTGGAGGAAAACAACCTTCATGGAGATGTTGTTGTCTGGGATTTTAATTACTGTGGCTTGAGCTCAAGAGTCCAGTGCTTCTGTTGGTAATGGTGTCCTTGGGGAAATTCAGACACCAGAGGGAAACCATTGCCTAAATATCTACTTCTGATGAGGTGCTTCTCCCAAGTTCCCGAGCTGAGCTCATTTCTCATGCGCTTAACTTTTGTAAGCAAAAATATCCAAAATCCTATGGGTAATGTGCTCCCTCCTCTGTGAATGTGTTTACTTAGCAGCCTGCATCATCCTCATCCTTTCTGTAAACAGATCGCTAAAGCGGCCAAATGCGATCGATTTCACTATAGTTTAGGTTTTTTATATACTTATTTACTGTCCAGCAGATATGGGTAGACCTGTGGTCTCAGCTTGTCCTCTGCCTCCTAGGTGGCTTATTTCATCCATTTGAGTTAATGGTCCATAATTGAGCTTAGTGATCTGAAATGCCCTCTTGTAATTTAATCAAGTTAACTCTAAGGTCTTGGGATGAGCTCATATGTTTTCTGGCATAACTTCATTGCCTTTATGTTTTCTTTTTTAATCTGACTAAATTTCTACTGTCAAGATATTAGGGGAGCAGAAGGACGGAAATTGATACTACCAGAAAATGCTCTTTTGATAGCTTCTGGGTGATGTTTTTAACGTGGCTGAGTTGAATTCTTGCCTTTGCCACTCCACCATCTTCCTGCACATTCTTGGGTTTTGCATATTCTTCCCTGTTAGGGAGCATGTTTTAAGTGTATTTAGCTTTAGGTAAGGTTTTGAACCTTTCAGTGAAGGTGTTACAGCCAAATGTCAAAACATGGCTGTGGGCACTTAAATAGTCTCAGTACTGATGAGCTTTCCAGCTAGGAGAGGTGATTTATTATGTAGCCTAGTTTTTAATCATGCCGTAACAATGGTGTCTGTTCAGTAAAAACAGCGTCTCTGCAGTGTCAGAATATTAACTTCAAATTCTGGCACGTTAACCAAAACCAAATCCTAAATTTCAAAGGCAGCTTGACATGTAAAAGGGAAGGGTGTACTGAGAGGTGGAAACAATCCATACTCACTGCAGCTGTACTGCCTGTTTTGAAATACTACTTTAAAGAATATTTTTGAAAGTATAAGTGTCTCTAATTTTTGAGATAAAAGTACAGTGACACTGTGCAAGGTCAGCCTTAATGGAGAGAGAGCTGCCTTTCAGTATCTGATTATATGGAAAGCTCTAGGGCACTAATACGGCTTCATGACTGTTGTGTTCAAGTCTGAAATAAAGGTTTTCTGCTTATTCAGACATTTAAGAGTGTCACCTATAAATAGATCAGAAATTGACTGCCATTTATCTGCAGTGCATCTAATGTTTGAAATTACTGTGACTGATACGGGGGGTGGTGGGCTATTTAATTTTTTAGATGTGTACTTTGGTATGATCTGTATCAAGAGCACAGTGTTACTGTACATCTCTGTGCTTTCTGAAGGTGACAGGGGAAAATAGCCCCCCTTTCATCTGAAACTTATTTCCAAGAGTGTGGTAGCAGTGGTGTGGCAAACTGGAAGCAGTTGTAGTGCCAGAAACTGCTCCCTGAATTCTTGAGATTGTCTGGACTTGAGCTTTGCAAGAAACCTTTTGACAGTCTTAGTTCACCAGTACATTTAGCAATTTTGAGACTAGATTTTTTAATTTTCCTTCCCCAAAATGAAATCCATTTAACTCCTTCAGATAAAGCCCCAAGTTACTCCCACCCCCATTTAAAGCATGCTGGACTAATTTGTGTCCTGTCTCTGATCAGCCATGCACCTTTGATCTCTCTTGTGATGGCAGATAATTTCTAATAGCTGACACAATGCAGCCCTCTTGTCTGCAAACAGTTCTGAGAGGTGTATTCAATTTTTAGATTTTTCTTTTCCCTTGACCTTCAAGGTTGTATTTTTGGTCTCTGTCAAAGTAGGGAGAGGGTGGAGAACAAGCAGTACAGCTCTTGGTTTCCTTCCGTTGTTTGTCCTAATGATGAAAGTGTCCTAATCTTTGGTTTCTGTCTCCTTTCCAGCGCCTCAGGTAGAGCAAAATTTAGGTTAATTTAGTTCTTTGTGAGCTCCATCCTCTAAGCAGAACTTTAATCATCTTACGAATGAATACAGAAATTCATGAAAAAATAAAAATAATTAAATAAAAAATAACCCAGCAACGTCTAAATGTAAATTTCCAGGGGTAAAAAACGGAACGAGGGAGAAGAGTAAAGTGGGGCATATTTGTGATACAGCAGCTCTCCCAGCAGAGGCTTCTGTTGCTTTAGGATTCCTTACAATTCAACAGCTTGGTGCCCTTCCTTTTCAGTTGTTAGCTGGTCTTAATTAGAGGAAGAATTATAAATGCTAAACAAAAGTTGGCTTTGTGCTTAAAAATTGAATGGATTTTAAAAGTTGGCTGACGCTATTATGGCAAATTTGGGTTAAGCAATCTGAACAAGTATAGAATTAGTTTAAGGTTTTAGTATCCTTTTCTGCATGTTAGAACAATTTTCAGGAGCTTCTGTACTAGAAAACTGGGTTTGCCACTTAACGATGCAACTCATCTTACAGCTGAGAGGAAAATGCCCAATTCAAGTTATAGCTTAAACATCATCTTTCTTAGAAATGCCTTTTCTAACCTGTTTATAAGAGAGATTGGTCCTGCCAGATGACTGGGAAGTTGAGGACTGCAGATTTTAAGATTTTTCTAGCATGGGAATGAATTTCCTTTAGTCAAGACAAACAAGTTGTACTGCCATGTGCTCATGGTCTGTATCAGCAAGTATATCTTAACTGAGTTAACGTCAAGAAGAATATATACTGTGGTATATCTGAAAAAATGGATATCACTAGAAGTACCTGGCTAACAAATTACTGCAGTGTTGTTGGGTGAATGTGAAAGTAGGCTTTCTTAGTGGCAAAATTGTGTTTATTTAAGTATCAACATGATTTTCTATGTTTAAAAAATTATTAAAGTTTCATGACTGAAGTCAGACTTCAGATAGCAAGAATATTAAAATATTTACATATAAAAATATGTAAAATGGTACAGTTTGCTTACACTAAAATGCTGGTTCTTTCTGTAAGCCCTGCATCTCCGCAGAGTGTATTGCCTGTACCCACAGCCAGTCAGTCCTCACTGAAAGAGAGCGATTTGAAGGCAGCGAGTGACCTCGGGCTGGCTGCCTGTTTTACTGATAGCAGAGCCGTTGTTGGGGGAAAGGTTCCTTTTCCGCTCATTTTGGAAGCTGCGTGGAGTAACAAACCTCTGAAGTCTGCGCTGCAGGGTTGCACAGAGACTCTTAGGCTCATACACGAAAGAGAGATTGCAAACTATAGCAGTTAATGATGGCAGCAACAGACCTGACTCCCATGTGTTAGTTAGCCATCTGTACCTCGGGCAGCTATAAGCTGCTCAAAATAATTGGACTCACCCAAGGTTTTGATGAAACTCGACCACAGAAATCATTGCGGGATGCTCCTAAGTGTACATTTCTTCACATGAGCATGCATAAGCGGTGATGGGCTCTCTGCTCCACGACCTCCCCCAGCAGGAGTTGAGCAATACTTGCTGGAATTGGATACTCTGCCTGTGCAGAGCAGGGCAAAGAGAAGCACTGGTTCAATAAACTAGCTGTTACATGGGATGAAATAAATCACTGTAGATGTCTACCTACATTTTCCCCATCAGCAAAATGAGGATATTGCAAAACCTCTGTCAAGTATGTGGTTGAGATCTCCTTCATAGTGTGCATGCTGTTTTTGAAGATGAAGTCCTGCTTTGTTGATGGTATTGAGAGCAGGTTCTGAAGAGATGAAATCAAGACTGAAATGTGAACATACGTGAGATTGTATCCTAATATATAGGGTAAACAGTAGACTGTTACTTTGATAGGGTGGATTGCCTTTCTGTAGATTGACTTGTTTGTATGCAGCATATGGTATGGAAGTGGTGAAAGATAATGCAGCTTGTAAGTACTATAAATGTACTTTGACTGAAGGTGCATAATTCTTGACTCACAGCAGAGGGAGGTCAGTGAATTAAGCTGAAGGGTAGTTGAAGCTTTCTCCTTGTGCATATGGGGGTTAAAATGAAAGTTGGGAACAGTGACCAGCCTTGCATGTTGACCTTGGAACATTTACTAAAAGGAAAGAAAAAAATTGGCATTAAATGTGGGATAATGAGATAAGGGAAAACCACTTGAGACATAAAGCATGGTAAAAAGCCATGGAGTTTCCTTAAGATGGTTTTAGTATGTAGCTGAAGTGAAACTCTTGAAAGAGATGTATTTAATTTTCATTACTGTAGGAGCCGAGATGTCTACTAATACAGTATTTATGTGTGTGGTAATATCTCTTCACCACTGTGTATCTCTCTAAACCTTTTGTTGAAAATACCAACCAAACAAAGCAAAACAACAACAACAAAAAAAAAAACCCGCAACCCTCACTCTGTATGGCAATAGTGCCGAGCTGTTTGGGCCAGGATACATGTCTCCTGCTGTGTGAGGCTGGTGAAATGCAAAACAGAGAGATCTCTTTCTGAAGAGCAAGTTCAGAGATGAATCTGGCAGATATTTGGCTCCAAGGCAAATTAGGACTATCGGGGAGAAATTTGTTGAAGGGGAAAAATTTGTTGAAGGCATGGCTCAGGTGAATGCCTCCTTTCTTACAGTCAGGGTGTTTGAGCAAGAGGACTTGGTGATCATGGGGCTGATGACTTTGCCCTGAAAAAAGATGTCCTTTCAAGTAGGTTGTTCTCAGACCATTTAAATTCCCCAGGGTCTGGTGTCTACCAGGGGTTTGGTGGTACAGCTGTGCTGGTACCCTTACTAACGTACTTGGAATAGCAAAAACCCACTTTCTCTGAAGGAAGTTTTATTCTGATTTGACAAGTGAAATGAAATATAGCAGTAAAAGCATTTGTAGACATTTATCCTCGGCTAGAAATACAGATATTTTAACAGGAAAAACAATTGAAATATGGAGTAATTTCTACTGAACTGGTTGAGAGCAACCTGTCCTTGCATTTCAGGCAAACTGGCAGACTTATACAGAGTGAGGGCAGTGAATTCAAGGAGTTAATGTTTAATGTGGTATGTCTGTCAGCTCCAGCCTGACATTAGTCCTCTTGATGTTTGTGTCATACAAACACATAGGAAGGCTCAGCCACCTACCAACAAATCTGACACAAAAGGGATAGAGAGAAGATGCTGCCGTACTATGAAGTTGGTGGTTTCAAATTTGTGAGGTAGAACAGAGATTTTTAGTTCCATGGGTTAAACAGCTTTTACATAGGCTTGGAAGAAACTTAAAGGTTAATCTGTCCCCAAAACTTTTATGGATATAGTATTACCAGTAAAGGTTTGTGATCCCTTTGCAGTATTTTATACTTGTAATGGGTCCTTGTATATAGGTTCAGTTGTCCTGGGAAAATGCTACTGTTTAGCATACCTCACTTTGTTCATTGACCTGATAGAAGCAATGTGAGTGCTTTTCACACGTTAATGAATGCCTGCCTGAAGAACATCAGTCAAAATGCTTGACGTGTCTCATGCAGGCATCTAGATTACTTCAAGATGAATTTTATTGACAGCATATGGGACAAGAGGGTCTTCTAGTGCATCCTCAGTTTTGGAGGGGCCAACAGACAGACTAGCTAATGAGTGCATAATTGAGGGGTGTTGTTGACAGAGCAGACACTGTAGAGGTTAATATGGTTGAAAAGAGCATAAATGGCTTTCAGTGAACTGGTAGACACTGGTGAAAGAGGAGAACAGTAAGAATAAGAATCTGAAATTTATTTGAATAGAGTACAAAAGAAAGTGTTGCTCTTCAACTGATGCGAGATGACTCTCAAAATTAGTTCAGTGGATGTTGAAAGGAAGCTCATGTGGGATGTCCAGTCTGGGAGGACCCTTGGGGATGGAGAAAATTTTGAAGCAGGTTCTTGCTTTATGTAGTGCAGAAGCTCTTAGTGCAGGTCTTTTCTGTTCCCAAACCACATGTTGGGGTTTTATCCGTTTATGATTTGAGTTAAGGATGTATAGGTGCATAACAAATCAAAAAACAGAAAAAACCTTCATTTATTTTTTACTACCAAAACTTTAAAATATTTTTAGGTAACTGTACATTCTGATGTTAAGCTGCAGATGCTGTGGCTTGTGCTTTAAGTTATATACTTGTCAATTAAGGAAACAAAAGTCCATTGTTTGTTTCTTTTTCTAGTCAGATGGTCCTCAGGTTCATCTAAGAAAAGATTGAGGAACATCAATGAAAATATGTTGTTATTCCAAAGAAAATTCTTTTGGCTCATTTAGAGGAGTAAAATAGTGAAAGATAATATTGTAGTGCTGCATTATTCATGGTGCCTGCAGCTTTGAAAAAACTTCGCAGTGTTAAGACTGGCCCAAAATGAACTGGAACAGTACACTTCTGTAATTCTGATTTCCTACATTGTCTATAAAGCAGGTATACTAAGCTTGGGACATGTATTAAGCTCACATAATAAGGGGGGGGGGATGATAAAAAAAATCAAATTTTGTAGCTTAATAAAATAAGCAAAATCTGTAGAAAAACAACTCTGATGTAATTTGATGTCAGTTCTGCATTAAAATTTTTCACCACATTGCAGCATTGTAACAATAAACCTCAGTCATCACTGTCTTTGAACTTACCTGACTGCGATAAGCAGTGCAGTATTTATTTGTGCCTTTATGTAAACACTGTTGCAAGTGGTTCATGACAGCACTTCACTATGGCAAGCTGTGTCATGTGAGGATACTTTAGAAATGCTTAATTTCAAAGCAGCTGACATTCTTGCATTGAGGATGAAGAAGGTTACAGCAAATTTCTTAAAGCCAAGAAGCTTCAAGGGGAAGATCAATCTGAGTGTGTTAATTTGTTTAAGTCTCTTTGTGCCTATTGAAAAGGACAAGATTCTGTCAAGCTAGTTGTATTTTCAGCTAAAAAACCCCAGACTTAAATGGGGCAAACCAGCTAAACAAAAAAAAGTAAAAATAGAGCATGAGTTGTAGCTAAATTTGGAGTTCTTAACAGCAAGCAGCTGCTTAAGTAATTAAAGTATATAAGGTGCTACTGACCAAAGCAATTAGTATGTAATTTCATTAATGGTATTAGGATTGCAGTAACAATATTTAAGTCTTTCTGTCCAAATCAAGATTGCGGGCAATTTGTGACGTGCAACATGAGGTTAGAAGCAGTGCAGTGTTGTAGTATGTTACAGCACCACTGTCTGAGTGGATTTGTAACTGCGCAAGAACATGTCTTAAACTGGCTGTGTATCTTGTTAACGCTCCTAATGGGTATACATCGCTTGCAAGTTTACATATCCATGCACACGTGAATTTTAATAAGGCTGTATGTTTTTAAGGTTATATATAAAAAAGCTTCATCAGGGCTGCTAATTTTTTGTTTTATCTTTGCAATTCAGTTGTGAGCTTGCTGCTGTTCAACAGCAAAAGAAAAATACTCTTTCTGTATATATTTTTGTGGTTTGTCCTGAAGTGGTTGAAAAATCCTGGAGACCTCAGACATGTCAAAATATTCAAAGTCCCTCTGAAATCTGAAGTGCTGCAGATGACGGGTTTCTAAACTACGTGGTCTGCAACTGAAAGACAAGTGGATGATATGCCCAGCAACCACAATCAGGTGGCTCCTATCCCCAAGAATAACTATAAATATTCTTCAGAAGGTGACAAAGGTCTAAAGAGTAGGTAGAAAAAATTCACGTCAGAATGTGCGTCTGGAATATACTGAAGTCCAAATGCAGTTCACCTCCAGGGTAGGGCAGCATCACTGGAGAGTCAGGTAACTGGAGCAGTGATGGCTTGCTGCCGGGACGCCCGTGGGTATTACAACCACAGCGGCTCACCTGGAGTTGCTGACATGGTTGAAAAGCCATCGAGAGAAGTCCTTCAGAGCATTAAGGATTTACAGTAACACTTTTGGCCTATGTTAAGCTCTGTCCTGTTCACGTGTTGCCTCTTTCTAGGTCTAAGGCTTTCCAGGTCTGTAAATACGTGGGTGTGCTTTTGGTGGAGGAACCAGTCTTCTCTGCTTTTCTGGGCTGTATTTCAGATGCCAAATGAAGGGAGGTGAGCAAGTTGTCTACCTCTTGCAAACACTGAACTTGCGTTCCTGGGTTTTTGGGGTATCTTTCGTAAGAGGAGTGGTGGGGGTGATTTTGGGAGGCACATTGCAGGTTGTTGGAGCCCTGAAAGCTCATCTGAGTGTACCGATGGCATCCAGGTCACACGTGGTGAAGGAAATGGAGACTGCTGTAAGAAGCAATGGTCTGATAACAGAGTACCCTCAGGGAAAATTTCTTGTGTCCTGCTTCCAGCATTGTTTTGTGGGTTTGCAAGGAGACGAGTCTAGGCAGGGGCTTGGGGTCCGTACCCACAGCCCAGTGAAAACCGACCAGGCGGAGAAGAACAGTGGGCTGGCTTCCCAAAGTCGTGGGGCACACTGAACACCCGAACCAGGAATGCACACAACCTGTAGGATCAGACGTCTGTGTCTTGGAAGGAAAGCGGGCATAATATCCAAGTTGGCTTTGACTGGGGTCAAGCTGTGAGGGATCTCCATACATAGCGCTACCTGTGGCTTTGGCTGCGGGGTGAGCCTGAGCCTGACTGACTGTAATCGGTGCAGTTTACCTGCAAGACGTTAAATTGTGAAGGATGATGCGCTGAGTAGCTGATTTAAAAAAGGAAACTTGGATTTGGTGAGTCTCAAGAAACATAAATACATTTCTGTGTTTCTTAGGCCAAGATAAATTTAGGCTAATGTGATCACTCTTCATTGACAATCTGAGTGGTAAATTAAGATTACTTTTGGTTGATTAACAATGGTTTGTTTTGGAGTTCTTTTCCCAGGGTTTGAGGTTTTTTGGTGTTTGGTTTTTTTTTTCCAGGGGGTGGGTTCTGGGTTTTTTTGGTCATTGTTCTTGTTTGGGTGGTGTTGGATGTTTGTTTGTTTGTTTGTTTTGTGGGTTTTTTTTTAAGGTTGGCTAACAGGGACTGTTTGGGTCAGTGTAGTCATGGCAGAGGAGAGTGTCATGGAGCTTTTATAAATGACTGGTTTCCGCGTCAATGGTGTGGGGTATGGATGCCTTCAGCAGTGCCTCCACACCGCCATTTGGGATGCGACTGCAGCAATATGCTCTGCCATCTGGGGATCTGTGCGGCATGACTGTGGCGTTCCCTTCTCACGCAGCGGAGGTTCGTGCTTCGTTACAGCCATAATTCCTCACAAATTATCTGACCTTTGCTGGCAGGGCCAGAGGAGATCTCCTTGTGCCGCACCTGAAAGGACTATGTGATTTTTCTGACAAGACAGCTAGGCTTGCGTGAAAGGAGAACCTAAAACAGACAGCTGGCTGAAGGGCAAGGTGTCTGTGTGCAGATGAAATTCAGTGCATGCCCAAAACCATAGTTCCCTTAGTATGGTAAAGAAATGTAGGGAAAGCTTATACTGAGGCGCTGTCAAGGCAATCAGAGAACATCTGATGGCAGCCACCTTCATCTATGAAGCGGAGCTAAAAAAGGCAAGCTTGCTCGCTGTTATTTGTCAGGGTTTGAAAGTCCCAGGTTGGGGGCTCTTAGGGGGCTTTTTTGATGCGGTGTTGCAATTCCAAACAACTTTCCACTAGTTTAGTCTCTTGTAGATAATATACCAAAATGACAATTGCAGTTAATACTAAGCTGTTAAAGCAACTGGTAAAAGAAGTCAAAACTACCCTAGTGTTAAAGCATTTTACTTTTTCATATGACTTTGGTTCTGTTAACTAAACTCCTCTGACTAGAAGTACCTTAAATCTGAAATATTTGTTGTCTGCTTTGTACGTACATCGGTCACAGCTAGGTAACTATTATGTGCTGAAAACGCAATCTTTAATTAACTCAGAGGAATAGTTGATTCATTAATTGCCATGTGCAACTTTTGGAACTTGTATTACATCCTATTAAACATGCTTTCTAAGCCAGCAATAAACCTGTTCAAAGCAAATTTTAAAAATCGTGGTTTAAAGTTAGTGGGATTAAAGGTTAGCCTGAGCATCAAGGGATGAGGTGCCCACCTAATTTAATAATAATAATGTTTTAGCATCAGCTCTGCAGACCCATGGCTTCCTGAAGACAAACGCTAACAGACTCTTTGGGTTAATCCAACCACTCTTCACTTGAAAGCTTTATTTAAGTTGTCACAGAGTGGCTTTGAAATGAAACCCCCGATGGAAGAAGCCTGGGGTTTGCTGGCTGCCAGGTGGGGGCTTCCCTGTGCGGGCGGGCAGTGCTCTTGCTGAGCAGCTGCCCGCACCGTGCCGGAGCAGGCAGGGCATTACAGGCTTTGGCTGGAGCTACGCAGCAGCACGTTAGGAGGTTACGCATGATTTTTCACGGAGTGGGGATAAAGCTTGGGCTTTCTTGGCAGGGCGGGGGGGACTAATCCGTGCAGTCGTACTTATATCAATTTGTAAGGATTGTTCAACTGGGATTATTCTGCTGGGTATTATGGTCTTTAATCAGGGAGGGAGAACGCAGGTTCCCTAAAGGAAAGCGGTAGATGCTTTGACTGTGGTTTTAACTTTGCGTTTAATAGCTTTAGGCTTCTAAGACATGCAGTGGTAGTTCTCATCTGTCTGAATTTTTAACTCCATTTTGAACTCTGACTTGTCTTATTGGTGTTGTTTATTTGTGTATATTTGATTTACACTCTCATTAGGTGGTTGTTCTTTCTCTCTGACATGGGCAATAAGAAAAAGATATCAAAGAAAAACTTCAGAGAAGCATTATGAATAGGAATGTGTATATAGGAAATGGTAGAATAAGTTTTGAAAAATATTAATTTTAATTCATGGAAGCATAAGGAAAACACAGTATTTTAAAGCATTTTACTCAGTTTCTTTAATGAAAAAGTATGTAACCTTAATAAATATGTAACTAAACCTGACCTTTGCCGTATCAAATTCCAGCTCTCACTGACACAGGATATCCTCTTAAAGCCATTCACCCATAAATATGACTGTCTAATATAAGATGCGGTCTGCCATGCATTTACCATGTGGCCAGCGGACAGTATTTCAGTGCATTTCACCATTGTCACCCAACATTGTGCTTCCTGAGTTCTGACTTGGAAGTACCTTAAGGGCTCAGTAGATTAATACAGTTTCCCCCGTGACCTGGAAGGCTTAACTGGGTTTTCTGTTTGGCTTCGTGTGGGCTGCACGGGCTAGGAGCCATTGCCCAGGTTTTACCCCAGTCCTCTTGAAGCATGAGTGACGATCTTTCTGTAATCATCATTTTGGGATGTATTGCCAGAGCTCTCCTTGCTGGTTTTGCTATAGAGGTAAGGGACCAAGACTGAGGCATCCAGTTAACCTTACCAGGAAAATAGTACTTGAACAGAGAACCCCTGGGTCAGTTGGTCTGTCTGTGTCTCATGCATTCACTGATGCTCACTCTCTTCTTTTTTTGTCCTGAGCAAAGAAAGGGCTGCAATAAGGCTATAGGTACATGACTATTTCTTGCTCAATTATGAATTAAGCTTTAGGTTTCCGTCTGTTCCTATCTTCTTTGGGGTCAGGAAAATCAGCCTGGCCTGCTCACCCTGTGGCATATCATACCCTTCACTGATGCAACCACTCCATCTTTGAGGGTTTTATGAGGGTTAGTCTACTTGAACCCCAGGTTTGGCTTTGGAAAGGATACCCCATTCTGTCCTCCACGGTCCTGCTTCTCTCCTCAATTAATGTTATTTCCTGTCACCTGGGTGACTGAGGCTGGTTTGGGTTTTCTTGTCTTGATAAATCCAGCCAAACAGATGCTTTCCTTTTAAGGTCTTTCTCAGTCTTGTTGTAAACTAATGAACTAAAAGTCGGTGACATGAGAAAATGTGCAGAGAAACCACTGAATCTTATGTTTGCAGAAGGCGGCTGTGGATGTTACTAGTTTCTTGAAAACGAATCTTCTGACTGGATTTTGTAATCAGCTCTGGAATTTCCCAGAGGTCTGCTTAACCTTGGATTCTGCTTTAAGTGATCTGTTTACTCAGTATTTGCTATGCAGCAGTGGTTCTACACTCTGCAAAGAGGAATTTGAAAGGCTGGCAGTTGCTGGTAATTGCTGTTAATTGGGACCTCTGCCATCAGCAATGGCTAGACAAGGGTGTGTGGTATGCTCACCCAAGAGGAGCTGGTCAGTCACACAGAATCAGCTAGTGTCCTGTTTGACTTCAGGTTCAAACTTCGACCTGATGTTTCTTTTAGGAAAGTATGCTTTTTTCCTATTATTATTATTTTTTTTTTTAGCTGCAAGTTTCCTACTAGAAAATGGGTATCGGGAAGATTGAATCAGAACTCTGTGTTCTCTAAATGGGGTGGGGGGGTCTGGAAAGGGGCCTGGCCATAGTTGACATACTTTATCTTATCTCTTGTAATTGTAATAAAGCTGGTATGTATATGTATAATCAGCATTCTAGATGTTTTCCTTGAGTTTCAAACCCTTCTGTCACAGCGATGCCATTAGTGCTTCAGCATCTGTGTGTGCCTTGGGAGTCAAGTGAGGGCTCAGTGGTGGTAGTGGTGGTGATACCCACCTACAGCAGTCATCTGTTGAGGTGACCAAATCCGTCCATTCCACAAAAGGACCAATGTGGCTCTGTGGTTCTTGGGTTAGAAATGGGAACATGCATGCTGGGAGGTGCTTCTAAACGTTGTCTGTGAATAATTGCAGTGTTACCAAAGACCAAAACTGTTAAAATGTTTGTCAGAGATGTGCTTTACCTTAGTTTGTCTCTGGAATTAAACGAGCTCTCCTTATCCAGCCTCCTCCTTACAAATGCCTAGCTTTCATCGTCTTTACTCTTTATGATGTCAAGTGTTACATGTGTGAACTGGACAAAATCTGAATTTTCCATTTTTTAACCCTCCATTTTTTCCATCAGAATTCTTAAAACTTACTTTATGGACTAGTTCCAGGGTAGAACTTCATTCCTTCCTGCTGTGGGGCATCTATAGCTGGTTACTCCTGTTACTTATTAATGCTTTGATTTTTTGGCTAACACTTTTCATATGTAGCTTATTCCTATAGTAGTTACATAGTAACATTAATTTTGTTCAATTTAGTTTGTCTTCTATTTCAAGAAACTTATCAGGTGTGTTGTAAGAACATTTCTGGAGTCCAAGCATTGAATCTTCCCAGCACCTGTAATTAATGTACAGATATTTGGTGTTGGCTATCCCAGCCTTACTGCAGAAATGGGAATAGATGCACATGGGGATTAAAAATAACCTGGAGAATACTGGAGCAGTTACAAGTTCACTGTTGACTTCTTTGTGTGGCGTTTCGTGACACTCAAAGAGCATAGATACCTATCTCAATTTCATGCTTTTTTACCAACTAGCATCTCTGATTCTTGCCCTTCTTCCCACAGAATGGTCCATTTAGCATTTTGAAAGCTGCACATGCACTGATGTGACATTTTGTAGGCCAGCAACCATAGTTAGAGTACAAAGAGGATTTCACTTCTGCTGAAGAACATTAGAAAGCAATAAAGGAAAGCACTCTTCAGGACAGAGTCCCATGAAGGGGGCTTACAGGGTACATAAAGTTCTAGCATTTTGGGGTTCAGGCTTGTTATTTTTAATTCAGATTATGACTGCTCTGGTGTGGGTGATGTCTTTAGGACACAAAGTTGGGTTTGTGTCTTCTGCCTTCACTTGAAATGAACAAAAAACCCTCTAAGCTCCTAATGTTCAACCAAGGCAATCTTGATATTTTTATAATTGGGGCCAGTAGCAGACCTGAAGAACAGTGTGAAAGCATAGGGTTCGCTAATGTTGTTGATAGTTTTTGTTTCTTGTGCAAAACTACCATCTGTATGTAGTTTTTAATAAAGTATGAGAGGAGAGATTGTGTAGAATCAGAGCTGGTATTGGGAACTGGAGAGTGTCATTCAGCTACAGCATCGCTGTAGAGGTCACGGGGGGGGTTAAAAAAAATGTAAGAAATCTGCTTATCATCACCCACCTTATGTTGCACGTGCCTCTCAGAGGTATAGAAGCTGCCAGGTACTAAATGCACACAGCCGTAGCGGGGATGTAGGTAACTGTTTAGCGTACAAAAATTGCAGGTCCGAATAGGCAACTGGTGCCTGTTTGGCATTAGTGGAAGCTGAAACAGGGTATGGAGGGAGGAGAGGCATTTGTGTAAACATAGCAAATGTAGTTACAAGATCAGAGGGACAAAGTAACAGAGGAGTATAAGTGTTACCTAGGGTCGACTTACACATCATTGCAACTGTGTGTTGTCAGCAATGATATATTTCCAAAAAGTTTTAGTAGTTGGAATTTCTGAAAAATGCTTTCAAAGCAGCATTTGGACATTGCACTGGAGGGTTGTGCTGCAGCACCGTTGAGCAAAGGATCCTTTTAATATAGAGGGTTACCTTGTAAAAGGAGTTTGTATGCACATTTCACTGTGGCAATCCTTACCTGCATTTTTGATTATAAAACATGAGATTTTTGCAATACCGAAAACCCTTGCAAAACACTTGCATCAACAACATGAATCACAATAACTTAGGAGATTTGAAACAGGATGTTGAGGTGGATATGAGTATTTTAGATGGGTTTTTTCCCTTTTAAATTCTGGTTAAGTCCTTCTGTTTAATTTAAATGTCTTTTTCCCTGTATTACCTGTAATTTAGATAGTGTTTCGCTGCACCATTGATATAGGATGCTAGGGTACATGCAACTGTGTGTTTCTTTTCTTTTGTTGTTCCCATCTGTCTCCTTGAGGGTTAATTAATGTGTGCAGGAGGGGCCTGCTAACCACTTCGATATCTTCCTCTACTGAGCTAAACTTGAGTGAAATCTCACATTAGTTATATCTTAGCTTCTTTGCTATGTCAAGCTGTATCTTGAACATGCTGTACTGAAACTCATTTTGGGGAACTGATCGCTGGAGTTAGACTGCCAAATAGGCACAGGTGATCCATCAACAAGCTGCCTTACAATAACACCAAACAGCTGTTTATATTCATGCTGTTAGGCATAATGTAGTATCAGATTTACTTCCATGGTGACAGAAAGGTGGTATAGCCTTTTCACAAATCTCTAAATTCCTAGCAGCGCTTGTATCAGTCTGTGAACTGATATGAGGGATAACGCTGGATAATTAAATTCTGAAATGAGCAAACAAGAAGGGAATGATGTATGTACATATACAGTTTTTAAAAGCCTCTTAAATCACAGATCACTTAAATCCTGTGGTATTTTTCATAGTATTCCCTGTGAACTGCAGAGCATATGTAAAAGGGAAGGGTGTTTGCTAGGATGCCATTTAGAGACATGAAATGCATCTTGGTCTGTAGTCCAAAGCCAGGTTTCTTTCCATGTTCAGCTTCTATTCAGTAAACAGAATTTCTGCAGTGCAGTGAGCCCCTTAACAGCCACGGAAATACCTGCTTTCTTCAGGAGGCTGGCATGGATAAAGCCCATTTCAGCTTTACATCTCTTCAGAGTAAGTGGGATCTTGCTTAGTCTTGTTAGCTGAGCTTGACATGTCAAGGCCAACAACAACTGAAACAAGTGAATAAATTAGGACCTAGGGGGTAGGGAAGGGCTAGAAGCAGAAAGACAAGTGGGACATGGTTAAGCACAGATTAAAATTTGCTCAGCCCTAATTTAAGGGTTATCATCCCTCCTATGGTGTGCTTGAAAACATTCAAATAGTATTCAAAGTGCTTCCATTTTTGTGGAACGTGATAACTTAGCTTACTAGCTCAATAGAGGTTTTATAATAAAGTTTTCTTTGTTCCTTGAATTAACTTTAATTTTTTTTCATGTAATTGAAATAATGATTTACTTTACCAAAAATACTACCGGCAACATCCAGTGGAGCTGGTTTATGACCAAAGCCAAAGCTTAACAAGCTGTAGGCAAAGAAGCAAAGTGAAGTTCAGATACCAGTGCGTGCAATTTGGATCTAGTTTGGGAAAGAACATTGCTCACAGACATACCACGTATTTTCTTATGGTGTAAGAAGTCTACAATATGCCAGTACCCTATCCACTACCAGAACTATGTCAGAGGTAGGTTTTGCTAGTGTTTTCCTCTAAAAATTACTTGCAAAAGCAAAAGGCTGTTCGGATGTTTGCGTGTAGAAGTGATAAGCAAGCCTCCGTGCTGTTCAGTTGAGAGAGAAAAAAACAGACCTCAAATATCCACTTTCATACTTCTTACGTCAGAATTCAATGCAGATTAAGGAAAAGAGCCTTTAGTATCCCTGAAAGCATGTGTCTGCAAGATAGCTAGAGAGCTAGAGGCTCCTCGGCTGCCTACAGTGCTCTGCCTGCTGTAACCTACAAAGGTGATTCTTCCAGGTCAGTCACAAAATCTGTGTGCATGTACTTAGAGGACCAGCGTGATTCCATAGTGGCTCAAAGCCCAGTGATTTGCAAATTTTGCTGTTAACTAGCAAGCCTCCTCAAAATCAGTTTTGTCATCTTTCCCTGCCTGCCCCCTACCCCACCCCAGTAGGATGATCTTCTTAGACGCTGGATCTCACTGGTTGGAAGAGAAGAGTACTTTGAAGGATTGCACTATATATGAAATATCCTTCTGTATAGTATCCCTCCAGATGGTTTAAGTGGCTTAGAAATCCCATGGATGGTTTGTTTGATTTTTATTTAATTAAGCTCTGTAGAGAGCCATCACAAGTAACATACTGGATTACTTGGCAGGCTGAGACATCTGCTGGCACTTCCAAGGTAGGCTACAGCAGTAAGGTTTCTTATTGCAGCATGCTGAAATCTCTCCAAAACTTGATGGTGTTTAGTAGTAAATGCTATTGTATAGAGATGAAACTGTATGAAATTTAAGTTTGCAGGCTTTGTCTTCAAAAAGCTTAAGGATCTGTGCTCCTGCAGAAGTTTTATAGCAAGACTGAGGGCTATTATTAGCAGTGCTGCACCCACAGAGAAAGGGAGCTGACAGAGGAGTGAAACCAGATTCTGGACTTCAGTGCAGCATATTATTAGAACTCTACAGGCACCCTGTCAGTGCCTGTCCTGTTAGAAATTGAATTTAGGTGTGTAATTGATATGCTTAAAAGCCTGCTAATGGTACTTCGATGCTTTAAACAATGTACTTGGTTTGCTTAGTGTGTTGCATGAAGCACCTCATTTTTTGCATATTGGACTTCATATTATACCTTTCTGCCTATTTGATTATTCAGAGATAGCTTAAACTGAGTCTTAATCATTCCTCCCGTGTTACAATTATCTGAAAACTTAATAATCTTGCATGCTAATAGCTTTGTCTAAGTTGTTAATAAATTAGTACCCTTAGGGACCAAGCTTTATGGACATCCACAGAATGTATGCCTTGACTTTCTTCCCTTTCTGCTTTTCACTGTGCTAAACAATTGCTGCTAGTTGCTGTAATTTACTCCCTGACTCTGTGGCCAGGGTCTGTCTTTTATGTCTCCTTCATCCAACCCTTAAGCTTTTACTTGACAGCTATCTGACACCCTACAGCTCAGTCTTCTGGTACTTTAGATGAATGATAAAATTCAAAAGCCTTGTAATTCAGCCTCTCCCTCTTTATACTCCTACTCCTGTGGTTCCCTTGTGATTGCTCAAGAAGTGTTTTCGATATGTCCTCTCCGAACAGGGTAAGAATCTGGAGGATGGAATTAAATTCAAATTGCAACTCTCTTTCAAGATCCCTAAAAATAGCAGGAAAATTATTGTAGACTTTGTCCAAGCAAAGCAAAGTCTAGATTATTGAAAAAGCATGAACTAGCTGAAAGACAGAGACGATGGTATAGCTTAGTGGAGGTTAGTCTTGGTAGTAGCTGTTAAGTACAGAGACTGAGGGAAATAACATAAAGAAATTAAAGGAAGAAACCTCTTTTTGGGTTAATGGGGTGTATTGTTTTTTAACACATGTTCAAACATAGAAATCCTGTGAGTACGTTTTCAGTGAAGGCTAAGTGGCTTTTACTTTGGTAAAGGGCCTGCTGACTTTCAGTGAGGAGCATTTCAAGGCATTAAATAGAGCTCAGACATAGGGACCTGACCAGCACCTATTTAATTCTGAGCAGATCTTTGGTTCATCTAACACTGAGAAGTGGAGTTGTTAGCATCCGAAACAATTGCCATGTAAACGCCGTGTTCATATTCCATTATTACAGTTATTGAGACATGTTGGTGGTGGACAGAAATTGAGTGGTACTGTTTTGGATTATATCCTCAAGAAAGGTGACATTCACGCAGAATTGTTTAAGGTCTCTCAAGGAAAGTAGTGTAATTGGTCACAGGCTGAAAAAGCTGCTCCTGGTGGTGCATTTGCCTAGAAAATGTGGCAAAAGAATGGGTATCAGAAAATATTTGGGGTGAAAAGCATATTTATCTGCATAGTGCTGTGCAAATGTTTGCTAGCTCCATTGCTTGGCTCTGCTTTCCATCCGTGTGATGAATTTTGCAAGATACGAGGTTTGCAGGCAACAGTGTTACGTTTTACCAGGCCAGTTGATACAGCTGGAAAATAAGGGCGCATTTTTGGATGCACAGAGTTATGTTTGGTCTGAACTAGCTGTTCAGACAGTGGCTGTGCAGTAACCAGAAACAGATATCGATGTGTGTGTTCATCAGCCCGTTGAACCCCCCTGATGGGGGGTGACGTAACTTGTGGCAAGGGAGTAATTACAGTACTCTGCAGTAGGAGTTCAGAGAGTGGTTAGTGCAAAGGGCTTGCAGAGTTTTGTTGTCTTGCAGAGTAATTATGATTGTTAAGGAGGAATGAATGAGCACACGCTATTTATTTACTGTGAGGTAAGATGGCATATATAGAAAGGTTGATGCACTTTTTAAGGGCTGATGTTCCTCCAACCACCCACACCACATCCCTGGTTGATTTACATTGAGCCCTTTAAGGTAGAGGGGTCTCTATCATGTTGAAAAAGCAACGATACAGATCTTTAGAAAAAGTCCTTGGAGTGATAGCTAAAAGCTTGCATTGCCTTTCAAAACACTGTATCACAAAAATATGCAGAAATACAGATGGGATTTTTAACAACCTATAATGATCACTTTCCAATATGTACAGCAGAGGAGTGTGTCTTCCACCTATTGACTTCTGCAACAGTCTTGTTTTATTTTCTTCTAAATTACAGCATCTTGCAAAGTTTTTATTACAGCGTTTGACAATCTGAACTTGATACATTGACAAGCTGAACTGAGGTATTTGTATGTGATACGCTTTTGAAATGTTTGTCAGTTTATCAGCAAGTGAAGTGGTGCTTCATGTTAGTGTTGACATTATTAAAGACCCTACCAAATTTTGGTGTTTTTTACATATATAGTAAATACTATAGTAGAAGTATTTCATTCTGTGTCAGTATAGCTTTTCACCAAGGAAGACAAAATAAATAACCAGCACTGGCTGTTATTAGCTGCATTTTTCTGCTCTAAAATAAATAAATTATTTCTGCAATAAAAATCTGCACTGTAAAAAATATACTGATACAATTATGTGATAACTTCACTGAAACTTAGTCTTTGGTCTTTCCAGATTTCTTTTATCTGGGACTTCCAGATGTGTTACACTGCCTTTATTTTGTTTTTCAGATGACGATGTGGACCTGGAAGCTTTGGTAAATGACATGAATTCCTCATTTGAAAGTTTATACTCTACATGCAGTATGCAGTCGGAAACCACACCACTCCTTCAAAATGGTCAGCTCAACCGCAGTCAGTTGCCGTCCTCAGGATCTGGCGCGCTGCAGCCCATGTCTCCAAGACAGAAGGTGCAGCGGTCTCAGCCAGTGCGCATTATGGCAGTCAGGTAGGAGCAAGGGACTCGCCTCCTTTTTGTTAAAGTTGTCTTGAATACCTTCAAAAGAACTATGTTGTAAAATAGCTGATTGAACTTCAGTAGGAGCCTAGTAGTGGTAGGCTGGACTTCTTCATAGGAAAAAAGATGTACCATGTAGGTGAAGGACATAATTTTTCCATGTATTCTGTAAAATTTAAAAATGCAACATTTTCACTCTTTTTTTAACCAAGGTTTGATGTATCTGTAGTAGCAGACATGTAGAAGTGTATCATTAGTACCAATTTGCAGAAACTGTCCATATTTGGATTTATTTCCAGACTGTTAAAAACTGTTCTCTCAAGTATGGTACCTACTGACAGCTTCTTGGTTTTATAAAACATAAAGAGATCATGTAGATAGGTGAGGGTGCAATCAGCTAGGTTTGATATACAAAAAAATACCTGTCTTCGTGGAGGTTTCCTGAACAGTCCAAGACAAACTAAAAAGGAGCACATCCATAGTTATTTAACTGTTCTTCCTAGAGCACTTTCAGCTCTTTCACTTGAGTGCATTAGGTGAGTTATTATAAAAAAAGAAAAGTTTATGTTGTCTCCCTGTTGTCAGGATGGGGGCTTGAATTCAAGCTTCAAGTGGAATATTCTTGGTGGTGATGGGAGAGTCTATAGCTGATGCTGAGATTCTTAAAATCTTTTTAGGCAGCAGGAGGAAAAAAAGCTCCTGTAAGCACAAGTAAATAAATTGCCTGAATTGGAGAGATTTGGAGTTTTCCTTTCTTCCTATTTAACGGTGTCTGCTCCAAAGGAATTGAGAAGTAATGCTAATAAAAGAAAAATCCCAGATTTTGAAAAGGGTGCTCCTCCTAGTTCTTTACGCTGATATATTTCCTATAGGACTGGTATTCTTAAGACAGGCAGCTTTTCTTTGTGAATGGGTACTACACAGTAACTGCAATACAACCAAGTCAGTTGATGATGCAATCATTTTTACAAGTATTTAATATTTAACCTTGAATAGGGCTGTTCTAAAAAATGCACTCTCTAGACTACTATTAACTATGGATGTTTTGTAAATATCTCAATCAAAACACTTCATTTAAACTATTTTTGGCATTTGGAAACTTAGCAGCTCTTTTTTGAGAACACTCTGCCTTTCTGAACTCTGTACTTCCATATGCACAAGAACATCATGTGTTTATTATTAAAGAAAATAATGGTGGAACTTCTGTGCAAGGTTATCTAGACCCGCATAGAAGGGGATGGCTGCATCTTTTCTGCAGCCAGAACAGAATGGTTGACTGTGATAATTCTCTTAAGAGCACGGTTTTATGTGTGTGTCAGTCATTAAATAAATTATGCGCTCCAGCAGTATAGGCAGAGCACAGTACAGCATAGTGAGTTTTAATTTTAAGAAAACCACACCTTTTCTAGTTGTGTAGAGTCTGTAGTTCCACTTCTTGTAATGGTCAGTCCAAAACTCGCAATACAGAGCACAGCTGCTTGATAAAAGTCTACTGGGCTGAAGAAATCTTACACCCTCCTTTACCCTGTGCTGTAGGGCAGTGCACACATGGATAGCACACAAAAACAGTCAAGCAGGTCAAGTAGTTGTTAGTATGGCTCGTAGTTATGGTTGGAAACTGCTATTTATAGCAAAACCGCAAATCTGTAAGGCTCATTCGTGGAACACCAAGGCAACTAAATTGCGGGATAGTTACCTGCGGAGCAGATTTCCCAGTATTTATTTTACCAGCCCCCAGGTTCTGGTACAGGCAGAGACAGTGCGCATGGCCAGAGTGGGACACGCTGCCAGAGGCAAACCCAGCAGTTGTCTCCCAGGCAGCTCTGTTAAGAAGGCTCTGCTTGCTGAAGGCATGGGAAAAAATGAGAGCAAACTGAGTTTCTAATGATGCACATTTCAAATCCAGTTGCTTGTCTCTGGAAAATTCCAGAATTGCCACTAGATGGTGCCTTCTGCCAAGGCGTTGCAGGCCATCCTGCAGCAGAGTCATGTAGTCCGTCTTCAATAGTGATATCCTAGGAGTAGGGAAACCTAAAGCAGTCTGGGTGGTCATGAACGGGTCTTAGATCTTTTCAAGCTTTTCTGTGGCAACTGGTTGGCTTTAGTTTTCCTTTTGTTGGTGTGGGCAGTACAGGTGTATTGTAAACTGGGACATGAAACCCTGTTGATCCTACGTGGGCTCATGAGGTGTATCTCAGGAGATGCAAACTTACTTGCCTGAACGGTAACCGTACAACTGGCATGAGGTGGGAGGGTGTAATTGCAGTTTATTGCTTAGGCTGAATCTTTGCATATCTGTTTCTCCAGGAAATGCTGCGATGGTTGCTTGGAGATGGAATCTGGTATTGTAGTGAGGTGACAATACTGGTTTCAGCCTCAGCTTAAGAGACTTTACAGGTGTACACCTTCATTTGCAGACCTATGTGGAATTTGGCTCCAAGTGACTGTTGTTATGTTCTCCTGATTCACGCTGGTTTGGAAGAGCTTAACTGACTTTCTGGCACACAGAGCTTAAGCTTGTAAGCTGTTGCTTACAACAGCGAGTACACACAGATAACTGGTTTACTTTATTTGCACAGTTACCCAAGTAATCAAGTTACAAGCAACAAAACAAGCATAGTTACCTGACTGGTCGTTTTTCACATGCAATTACGTACTTTGTGCTTGCAGTTGCTGTAACTGTATAGTAGTTGTTTAGAAAAAGAGTGGGTTTGATTCCTTTGCTTTAGTACCATTATTGTAAATGGTGGGGCAGGAGATCCAGGTCTAGTGATGCCAGTTTGTTCCTCTTAATGCTTAGTGTTTCTGTGTTTATAGGCGTCTTCAAGAAGAAGAGCAGCAATTCAGAACGTCATCTTTGCCGGCCATCCCAAATCCCTTCCCAGAACTTTGTAGCCCTGCAAGCTCTCCAGTGCTGGCCCCTGGATCTTTACCTCAGAGTCAACCTGCTAGTAAGCATGTAAGTATGGGATGAAGCTTTGGGTCATCCATTCATGTTCAAACCATCAGTGTACTGTTGTAGTTTGAAGGCAGAAAGAAAGTTTCTGGATAAGTAGAAACACTTGTAGGGTTTGTCTGTGAGTAGGGCAGCTCTGGCCAAGAGAGTGTCTTCAAACAGGCTTCAGACCTTTTTTAAAAGGTTTCTAAGTCTGAAGTGTAAAAATGAAACAAGTCTCTTCCATGTATGTGCATGTTGTGAATGAAGCGGTAATGCCTAATATCTTTCAGATTTTGTTATCCAAGGTAATGACTTACTATTTCAGGAGTCAAGTTGATTAGCTTAGAGTTGGAGGAGGATCTGTGCATGTTATACTACATATTCCAGGTGTCACAGAAACACTGAACAGCTGTTTTCTTTAAGGACATGGTGCTGCTTTATTTTGCTGGTTTTCGTGCAGCTGCTCAAAAAGCAAAATTGTCCTCTTAGAGCATGTATCTAGGCACAGCTCCTTGTAATGGGACTTAAGGCGAGCACTGTATCACGGAAAGCTGGTTGAGTGGCTCTCTGGGTTCTTGGCAGCGAAGACAGCATAGACAGACCTCTCACATGGTCTGGAGCGATAACCTCAAGTGACACTGCAAGTAATTTTTCTTCTCTGTCCAGCTCCACTCTCTTAAGGAACAACCGTCTTGTTTTGTATCAGTCCTTGAGCATGTTTGAAGACCGAAGCTGGGCTCAGAAACCTTGCGTTTTGTAGACTGTGCTGACCTGCATGGGGTTGAAAAGATGGGTCGCTCTTACTGGCTGTTGGCTTAGAACAGTTCTGTGCTTGTGTTCCCAAAAATATCACAATGTTCTGTGTCACTGCTGAGTTAGTTTGTAAGTAGCTCCTGCGTCTGCCCAGACTGATAAAAGGGTTTGGATGGATAGTTCAGCTACAAGCAGTAGGCCCTGATGTGCATTCTCGCATCTTCTGTGTTGCTTCACATCACCATAAACAGCTGTCTGCTTACTTGAAAGGCACAGTGCGTCTTCACTGGTTTTACTGTATTTCTGACAAGAACAAGATGGACAGATAACCGAATAATGCCCTAGGGGAAGAAACTGAGTCACCCCCTCAGGAAATTAGCAGGACCTCATCAAAGGCCTGGGTACTGGCTAAGCAGAGAGGCGGTTTTGTGACGGCAGTGCTCGCCTGACTCTGGGGAGACAAACCAAGTACCGACAGGACAGCAGCATAGCTGCCTTCCTGAGGCAAACTGAAGTTGCCGATGAACCTGCGTTACATTTCCAAATATTCCCCAGTTTCAGGGTTTCTTTTGTGTTTTCAGTTTATGTTTTACTGAAATTAATCAAAGCACGCTAAAGATCACTCTGTAAAGCCTTAAGAACCTAAGTGATCTGTGTGTCAGTTTTCGATGGAATTTAGAAACCAGTGGTTTAACAGCACATATTAAGTAAATCTTTTAATGTATGTTAGAAGATGGCTAAAAAGACAGAATAAAATGGGTTTTTTCCCTAAATTTTACTTCATAATTTTAAAAAATATGGCTGGCTGTTAGTGAAAATGAGCTGTGTTTTAAGAAAAATACAAATACAACATTAAATGCAAACCGAGGTTAAACATAACGATGCTTAATTTCAGGTTCTCTCCTTGCAGGTTATAAACAAGGATTAAAATGGGGATTGGAATGAGCCATTCTGATTACATGGGATATATGAGGTGTTTGTAAAAAGCAATTCCCTTCGTGCTTCTCAGGCATGTGTGGGTAGATAGGCAAATAGCAGTTCCAGGCAGCAGTGCTGCAGCTCTGATCACACAGGGCATCATGGCATACGCATGGCATGGAGGAAACGTTGCTTTTGGTCAGCTCATATCTAGGGGACTTGAGAGGGACCCAGGTTAACGTAGACTTAGTGGATTTCAGAAAGGAGCAGATATTTTGTTTGCTGACTGTGTGAACCAGTGGAGGATCACTGGGAAGCTGGGATATCTGATATGACTTCACAAGAAAGGAAGTGTCATTTCTATTGTTCCTCTTGGAACAGCTCAGCCTTATGGGGTATTTTTTTAATAATTTTGAAATACAACTCGGCAATGATAAAACCTAATAGTGATCATGCAAGAGGAATGTAAAGATCCAGTCAGGTTAAACACAGAAGAGTCTCATGTCACATTGTTAGACCTTGTGCATAAAGAAATGCCAGCTCTGTCCAAGTTTACTAAATTAAAACTTTTTACCGGTATGTTGTTCTTTTTTGGAAAAACATGCATGTATGAATGAAAGAGTGAGTAAAGGACCTTTCAGATCATAAAGCTTGAATTATATTTGCAGCTGAAAGAATGGATGTCGCCTTTTCTCATATGCAAAATGTTAATCACATAGCTAGAGCTTGAGACATGCAAATCTTGTTAGGATGCCTCTGATCCTTTCCCCTATTTTTTTCATGCAGTTACCACCACTTTTTTAACAAGTGGTTCGTAACATTGCTTATGCACTGCTCTGCATTTGTTTCATGCTCTTTCTTGGCTCAGCAAAGAAAGGTAAAAGCAGTAAAGCAATGAAAAATAGCTATAATAAACTTTTCTTACTTTTTTGTGGTAGATATTTTCTTTTCTTGTGGTAGAAGTTGTTTTTTTTCTTGTGATGAGGAAGCATTTTCTTTATCTTACTCCAAAAAGTGCACATATCGGGAATAATATTTTTAATATATTTTCTGAGCTCTGTTAGGTAACGATACCTATTTCACCACAGCAGGAAGCAGTATGCCACCTCTAGCTCTGCTGCCAATCAGGCACTAAATACTGCTTTTCAAGCTGATGGCTGCAGGAGTGTACAGCACCTGCTTCCCAGAAGACAGAGAACAGCGAGAAATAACGGGTCTTCTGTACGAGCACAACACTAAGAGCATGTGTAAGCAAATGAGATAGTCATTTAATGGCAGCATCAGTATAATAATCCGGGAGGTAAAACTGGAATGTTAGGCGTACAAAATCATTGCAGATTTTGGGGTTTATATTTGACTTTGGGTAATCTTCTCTGGTTTAGGAAAAAAGCCTAAAATAAAACATTTTGTTGATACTTTTTTTTTCTTTTTTTGAAGCACATAGGCAGGTTGAGTAACTGACACATAATTTAGCAGTGAAAGACTTCACGGAGAAATAACTGTGAACCTTTAGATTACATTTCAAAGGCTATCCTGCACAGTGCAACTTTCACACTGGTGAGGTCTGGGCTAATACGGTTGTATGACCAAAGACATCTGATGGTAGAGGTTAAGAAATGACTTCTAATTAAACATCTATATGCCTCTTGGGAGTTCAGCACTATGATCCTTTATTACAGTTCTGCAGGTGGAAACAGCCCGCTTTGAGCTAAGTTTTACTGTGAGAAATGTTAGACATCAACCTGTTGGTAGTGAACGGCACATGATTCTGTAAAAATTGGCACCACTAAAATTTTAGTAACGTAGTCATCTGGTTGGTGAGTACCTGGGCAAAAAGTAGCTGTGCTGTTGAGTCAGTAGCTACTTCAACTACTGGTGTGGTGAGCGAGACCCCTCACGTGTCTTGTGTTTGGAGAAAGTATGACCCTTCAAGCAGTAGCTGCCAGAAAGCTCTTAAGTTCCCGAGTTGAGAGCAGCGTTGTTCATGAGCTTGGGCAGCAGGAGGCTGATGGGGAGAGGAGCTACCTGATCAGTGCATGCCCAAGTGTTTCCTCCTCCATCATGTGCCTCTCTGTCCTCTTAAGTACCACCCATCTGCCTCTCACCATGGAGCCCAACCATGAGCTGGGAGAAAATTCAGCAGACCTCTGTGAGCATGTAAGCACTCCTGCCCTTCCCAGCATGGAAAGTAGGTAAAGGCAGGAGCAGGAAGGCCATTTTCTGGGTGACACCATGGGATGTTGCAAGACCATTTGGTATTTTTTCCTCTCCCTTTACTCCACATCTTCCACATGCACACCTACAAACACGAGATCACCCCATGTCTGAGGGGGGCAGTGATTGCAAGCTGGGCAAAGGGACAGCTGAAAGTTTTTAAAACATAATTTACTTAACAGGATAAATGCGTTTGTCTAAGAAAAATGGAAACCATAAAACTACACCAAACCAAGACTGAACATTGTCCAAAAGATCACTAAAAACATCAGACAGCTAGGTTACCACTAATTGAAGTCCATCTTTGTGTTGCTGGTATAAACTAAGAATTGGTTGGTAACTTAGGTTATAATTTCTGGTTGTGTACAAATATTTTGGAAAAAGCATGCAATAATTACATGTAGGTCACTGCAATGCCACAGGATATTAGGCTAAAGAATCTTGTGTGAGTCAATGAAGCTTTCAACTGTAAAAATAGGGCAAATTTCTCACATCCCCCTTCTATACAGCCCAGGCAAACTTCCAAATAGCAGTTTGATGTACCAAAATTATTTACTTTTTTCTAGCAAATTAAATTCATAAATGGGTATGAATTAATGCTATTTTTTTTTCCAGATTTAGTTACCTTTCAAGGGAACTTGTGTAAACAGTTCTTGGTTTTAAATGTTTTATTACATGTTATGATGCAGCTTTTAAAAAAATTTTCATCCTGTAAAACTTTTATATTGGCTTTTTTGAAGACAAGGATGTTGATTTCCGAAAGAAAAGCTGTGTAAAAATACAAAGTTTTGTATAATGAAATCTTTACATACTAAGTTAGATTTTTACATGTATGACAGCAAATTTTGTACTTAATCCTGTAGTTGAATAACCTTTAGCAACAAGACAGTTTGAAAATGAATACTGACATCAGGTTGAGTCAACGTGACTTCACTTTTTCTAAACAGGCCAAATCCTGTAGCTGGATTAATCTGGACAATTCCTTAGGTCCAGGTCTAGGCACTCGCTTTGGCCCTACTTTGAAATACAGGTTTTCATGGGTGTCTGCCATGATCTATCATGTTGTTTCTCTCAAGTCTTGCTTCAAAGCAAGGCTCTTAAGCTAAATAAATAAATCATACATAGATTGCTCTGTGGCACGTTTAACTTGGATGCCCTTTTTTAAGAAAGTTGCAATTGTGTTTGGGAAAAATTGGGAAAGATCAGGGCTCTGCTGCGGCACTGTGATCTCATGGTATGAAAACAGGCCTTGCACTTCCCTGAGTGCCCCTCTCTCATTTGGAGAAATAACACTTTCCTGACTTAAATGAGCTAAATTTGATGGACAGTGTGGGAAAGATGTTGCATTACTTATCATCTTGTCCCCCGTGTCACGCGAACACGTCGGGTTGCTCCCGAAGAAATCGGGGAGGGGTGAGGTCACATGGCTCTGAAGGTCTCACTTGCTCGTTACTGAAGAAGAGTAACGAGTCTGCTGGACGAAGCTAAAGACAGGCAGTCCTCAGCGCTGTTAGCGCAGGGCTGTCGGTGGGTCTGCAGGCTCTTCGGCTGGAGCCCTGCACCTGGTCAGCTAGGGATGGGGATCAGCACCAAGTCAAGAGCTGCTGTTTCTCCTTCTTCATGCCTGTTACAGCAAGAAGCTTGGTGGTAGAAAGAAATTAGTCTCTTCATTCTTGTTTGGAAAGTGCCAGAACAGTAGTTACAGTCCCAACATGAATTACTGGAAATACTAAGGGCATCTCATGCTCAAACCCAAAAGTATGTTATTTGTTGGGATTTTTGTTTTTAATGACACAAACCTGGCCCTGCTCCCAGGAGCATTTTGGCTCCCTGCCCGTGAGCAATGCTCCTGCAGCAGGAGCGTGCTGAGAGGAGGGCTGCGTGGTCAGGACTGGCGGCAGCGCGCTGGGGGATGCGTTGCCCGGCCAAGGGGGGTCTGGCATGCTCCAGCACGGGACCAGCCCAACTCAAACCTCTCCTGCTGCACATGTGCTGGTAGCCCCACCAGGTGTTCAGCCACACAGTAACACTTGCAGTTGTTTTAAAAACTGGTTTACAGTAGTAATGCAGTTGGCAATTAACCTTTAGGGCTGTCGTGTATAAATACTGAGCAGTCTGTACTATATGCTGCAGTAGCTGTACATTAGTGTATTCACACCAAATTTTCGTGTGTGCATCTTGGTAAGGTGTGCCCTTGCACAATTTTGTTGTGCGACATTATTCTTGCTATATTTTATTAATGGCACAGTGAGAATGTAACTTCACTGTTCTGCACTTTGATTGGGAATTGACAGAATTGAGAAGCTATTAGGCTGAGAGTGCAGGGGGAAAATGGGAAAACAACATGAGGGAAATTCTGATTCTCTCTGTGCCTAGCAAGGCAAGCAGGAGTGGGTTTGGGTGTAAACATCAGTGCAGTAGGGAATTAAGAAAAAAAAAACAACCCAGAACTATATTGGTTGATTGTAATTATACTGTAAATAAATGATTGAGATCTATTAGGGATGTCATAACTTTATAGTTGGCCTTTAAGGCCTTTAGATGGCCTTTAAGGAGTCGCACAGCACGGTGAGAATTGCTGCGCTGAGTCTTGGCTCTCTTTGCCATCTGTGCTGCGTGGACTCAAGGTGTGAGTTCATGTCAGCTTCCGACATTTTGGGCAGAAACCTTTTCGGACCTCTGCTGCCTAGTAGGACAGATGCAAGAAAGTTATTTTATAATTTTATTTAAAATATATTTTTATCTATATTTTTATTAAAAATTATCTATATCTCTATTTTATATATATAAAATAAATATATATATAGATAGATATATTAAAAAGATATATATATATATCTAAACTTACAGGTTAGAGCCTCTGCTGTGTACCCTGCACGACCTTGCAGCCCAATGTTGTTGCCAGCGGTCGGTAGGTGAGCTAATCACGGGGTCCTTTGTGAGCTGAGGCAGCCCTTGCAGAGCTGAGCAGCAGGTAATCCCCCAGTCAGCGCTGTGGACATATGTACTGCAGGACTGGGAAGAGGCCCAATTTTTTGCTTGCTTGCTGGCATCTACATCTAGGGGTGGAAGGCAAAGCCCAGTGTTTAGTTTGTTCATTTCCAAACCATCCACACAGTGGTTGCTTAAGTATCAGAAGTAATGCTGTTTGTTCATAGCATGAAAAAGGCGGCTTTGGGATTGCTGTGATTACCTGGACAGTGAACTGTGCCCACATTTGAAATGGAAATCTGTTTGAAATGTCTGTCTTCACTTACTTGGTGGTTGTGTGTGGACGTGCAGGGGAAGAATGAACTTTCAAGTTCAGTGGTGTGGTAATGGGATGTTTATCCATTGCTGCAGAACTGGCAGATAAGGTTTTGTTCCGTTTCCTAAACAGAGGGGATGTCAGTTGGAATTTAATAACATTTTTGCATTAGAATAATACCACTGAGTTAATTGAATCATTGTGGGATGAGTTTCAATTCTCTGTGCTCTGATTTATAGTCTTCTTACTGCTATAAAACTCTTATTGTATTATTCTTTCTCCTAATAGGAGTACAGAATTACTGTACCAAAAAGTGATTTTGTTTAATTAATGTAAGTACCTTCAATCTTTGCTTCCAGCCTGCCTGTAATCTGAACATCATTTGCAAAACTTCTATAAAAATGAGTTTAATCTGGACTTGTTAAAAGGCAAGCCATCACTGATTCACAAAAGCCACGTCATGTTTCTGTGTTGGCATTAGGATTGCTTATTCTCTCCAGTGGTAGACCCTGCTGCTGCCAGGGTTACTGGAGCCAGTTTCTCCTGCTGCATTTCAGGAAGCAACGGAGCTGGAAACTTCTTCGTGATGCTTCATGCCATAAGTGTTTGTTTTTTCTCCTGCTGCTGAGGGGGAAATGAATACCACTCGGAAGCAAAATGAGTTGACTTATCAGCTGGGAGTTTGGATTTCAGATCCCATGTTAAGCATGGGATGTTTCTGGAGGATGTGGGTAAAGCAGCTTTGTCTCAGCAGACTCATTACCAGTGAAATTTCATTAACAGCAAAGCAGCAGGTGGTCTGCACGTTTTCACAGGGGAAGGGGGTGAAAGTGGGAGAGACCTTGAAAAGCTGCTTTTGTTTCTCACCAAACAGGTGCCACGTTAGAGCACCTAGGTCTTCCCAGCGATCCCTTTTATCTGCCCAGCTCTTGTCTGGCCAGAGTGAAGTGCTCTGGTTTTTGGGGTTGTTTAGTTATGGACTTTGAGGACATCGCTTTACCCTGCACACACCCAGTGTCGGTGGCATGTGCTGCCCATCCAGACATCAAGGAGCATCACCCCTAGCCGCACGAGGGTGCTGAATGGCCCACGCCATTGCAGAAGGCGTCAGGCTCGCTGGAGCGTGCTCAGCAGCCACAGAGGGCCCGAGCAGGAGGAAATGGCCTCCAGTGCCAAGAGTTATGTCTGTGCCCTGCAGCCACAGGGGAAGGTTGGCTACCTCACCCTGCGGTGACCTTGCATGTGCTCCTCCTCTCACCTTTTAGGTTCAGCTTTAAAAATCACATTTCCCTACTATCCTTGCCAGAACAGGTAACAAGAATAGGAACAAGCCATCCCTAAAAAGAAATAAGGTGCAAAACATTATGGAAAACAGTATTCCAAGCTAAACAACAGCATCCTGATAGTAAAACACCAGGATTTAATTTTATAGGCAATTTGCCCTTGGGCTTCTCTGAGTCATTTTTGAGCTCATCCTTGCCTGCAAACTGTTAAGAGCAGCTAATTACTCTGAAGTAACTTGCTTGTCATGCTGTTGCTGGTCACACTTATTTCCCTGTTGCTTACTAAAATCCACTGAAAGTGAGCCAACCACCGTATTTCCAGGCCTTATAAATAGCCTTACAAATGTTTGCAGCAATTCCCGTTCCCCAAGTGTATGCAGTTATGTAGAACAAGCTATAGACAAGATCTTTGATAAGTGTCTGGTATCAGGTTGTGTACCCTGTGTTTTAGCATTGAAAAACGCCTGGTGTGCTTGAGTTTGAGTGCTTTTTACTGAGTTCTCCCAAACTCCAGGTTAGTGTTATGTTTAAGTGTTTGAAGTATGTGCATGTGTGTGTGTGTGTGTGTGTGTATATATTATATGAATATATAGGAGAAGATCAGAAGATTACTTGCAGTGCTGTCACACACCTTGTAATATATTTCTGAAGCAGCTTGAAAAGAAATAGACATTAAACATATAAAGATCACCCTCTTAATTAGTCAAAGAACTGAAGCTAATGTTAAGGAATAACAACATCTAGTCATGCAAGTAAAAACCTGGTGTTTGATATTGTCAGAGTATTTTTTAGCGTTATATTTTGGTTTGTTCTATGGATTTTTTTCCACAGCTGACCTTTGAATTTTTTACTTTTACAAAGCTTTGCCAAGTTAGTTTGTTAAGCTTGTCCAGGTGGGGCTGAGCCTTGCCTCCTGTGTTACAGCCTTGTCAAATGAGCGTCCTCTGATAGCAGACTCAAATGATGTCTGGCTGAAAAATGTCCTTGCTGTGCTTGAAGCTACTGTCATTCCACTTGTAGCATTTAAAAAGTTCTAAGTACATCTGAGAACCTCCTATTAATTTCCTCTTCTGTCGGCTTCATGAGAGGCACCAAGTCTGGGTTTTACTCCTGAATGTGGATCCAGTCAATATTTTACATGCTATTTGGTGAAAGTTTTGTTAATGCTTTTTGTTTATCTTTGAGCATACTTACTTATTCATCATGATTTGCATCCTTGTCTGTTGGGGCTTCAAGTTGGTTTTTTGGGGGTGGAGTTTTGGGGCTTTTTTGGGTTTTTTTGATGGCACAGATGAAAAAGGTAATATAAATCCCAAATCTTCCATTGGCTGCAGGGAGAGGCTGTGACTGCATGGGGAACAGAGTGCTCGTCAGCTGGGGAGGCAGGAGAGCACCACATTCAGCTCCAGGGATAGAGAACGTATATTTCTAAGCATTTGTACAGTGTGACACATTTCTTAATATTTTCTAGGATATTAATAAGAAGGGAAAACCAGGAGGCAGCCAGCTATATTTGTGCAAATGTACCTTCAGTGTAATTTCCCTTTGCTTGCTGTGAACATTTAGTTCTGCGTTACACTGCATGCAGGTTACAAATGAGCATTTGCTTAAAGGCTAATTAAGTATAGCTTAGAGCAGTACGTAATTGCAACACTTCAAGCAATACAGAGAAACTTCAAGCTGATCTGGCTAACAAGAAATTAACTTTGTGCTCTGCCCAAGGTTGCGCTAGCTGCTGCGTCTGTAAGGTTTCATTACAGCTTGCCCTCTCTTTATGTGCATGGAATAGCCCTTGGGCAATCTCCAGAAGTCACTTTTTGTCTAGGAGAAGCCTTGAGCATTTAAACTGGAGCGGGGAATTCTGAAAGTGAAACAGGGTGAGGGCATGGTGGAGTCTTTCAGTGGGTAGGGAAATGGCTTGTGCAGCGCATGCTGGCTTTGAGTGTCTCTAGCACACTTCATCCATCGAACAGATGTCCAAACGGGTCTAAGTTGAAAGACTGCTGTGTTGATGTATAACCATTATAATGAAGGAGCTGAATGAGCCTTACAGAAGGCTTTCTACATGTTGCTTTTATCCCTTAAACAAATAAATAATCTAGTAATTCTGAAGATGGTCAAACAAATTTTACAGCACTGTAAACATGCTCGCATCGATTTTTCATCTTTGCCTCTTTCTTAAGCCTTCTCTAACATGCAGCTGTAAATGCTGCGGTGGTGAACTGATTCTTGTCTAGCAAAATGGTTGAGGATGATGTGCATGCAAAGGGCTTGTTTTTCCCCTAAGCTAGAGTTTTGGCAATGCTAATCTCCCTACATTCAAATAGCAGCCATTAAGGAAGGGGAGACCAATAAAATTCCAACAAAAATAATAAAAAGTGGTTTTAGTGCCAGACATGATTCATAGTGAGTGCATTCCTTTATGAGTTTACAGCAACCTCTGCTTTCTACATAATTGAGTTCATCTCTACTACGATTATGTATTTTCTGATCATGTAACTGCCAAGTATCTGGAGGTGCAGCTTAGTGTATTTCAGTATGAGGACTGATGGAGTGTAGAGGAATTAGTTGCTTTTCTTGGTGGGCTGCTTTGTTACTCTATTTTGAAATCTGTAAATGTAGGGAAGTAGAAACTACATTATTTTTCTCTTAAATTGTGAGACTAGGTTTAAATAGAATTTCAAACCAGTAAGGTCTCACCGAGTTCATTTAAAGTCTGAGTTGATAGTAGCTCAGATTGCTTGGCTTAGACTTACCTGTCAATGCAGAACTCTGACCCTGATATGAAAGGACGTCTTCCATTATTTGTGTACAAAACCATTTCTGTTGGTGCAAATCTTTTGCAAGGCCAGTTCTCCTTCAGTGACTCAGCAGATCTTTGGAAAGGTTATTGAAGAGTATTTCTTTATGCGGAGCAATTGTTCAGTACAACCATAATAAAATATTTTGGGAAGGACATATCTGACTTTGCCTAACATGACTGCCAGTTGGGTTTGTATGCTGCAGCTGAACTACCAATATCTGAACTAAGTACCTCTGTTGATTGCATATTGAATTATAAAAGGTGGGCATTAATGCAAGACAAACTTTGAGGTGTTTACATACAACAGACAAGCAGTAGGAATATCCATGCTTTTCATATTATTTGCTATGCAGTGGCTTTTTTTTTGGCTGCTGGAAAGTGGCATGTAGACTAATGAACATATCCAGCATAGTTGTATTTTACAGCTACAGGCAACCTTTTCTCAAATCTCAGCTTGCAAGAAGTGGAGATGAAAGTCTTTAACTTTGGAGGGGGATACTAGGATTTCTTGCTGAAGATAATCTTCACCTTTTTGTGTCTGACTTTGTATTGTGAATGCTTATTATCAGTGGTTGGCTCAAACTCAATGTACAAGTCACATATGAGCTGTGGCCTAGAATTGGGTTTAATCACCCTTAGGTTATCAGAGCCCTGCTGTCAGATTAATTCGAGGTAGACATGATAGTCCCAGTCTTTTACTGTCCTTCTGCTCACAGACCTTTTCAGGTGGCTGCTTGCTTCATGTAACAACTTACTAACAGCAAGTGCTGTTTTGGGAAGGGCCTTTGCATGTGCTCTGCTCCTACCCACCCAAAGTTATGTTGCTCCGTGCAGGGATAAAAATTTCTTTACAGAATTGTATCTGTTTGCCTTTTCAGTTTATTCTGTAGTAAAACTGAAACAAAACTTTCTAACAAATACCACTTAGCAAATCTTAGGTAATACTTTTTTATATTCACTGATCTCTTTATCATTGTATGTAATACTAGGCAACCACATATCATAATTTTTCACAGTATCAAGAAATATGATCCCCTTTAGACAGCCTTTGGGTGGGAGTTATTTCTGTGAACTACAGTTATATAAAAAATTAAATCTCTCATTTGGGTTGCATGTCTGGGTATCTCCAGTCATTGGTGACATAGGGGAGTACATTCATACCATCTTGGTTGGAGATGTGGGTGGAGATTAGGGCAGCAGAACTACAGAAGATGAGAAATTGCACTGAAGTGCCTCTTCCTCTTTCCACTGACCACAGAGAGCACCTGAATGATTAGTGAAGCCTAGATGTGCTTTGACTGAGGTGACTAGTGACAGCCGAAATGGCTACCACCTCTGTGTAGTCTGGGTGGAATGCAAACGAAACCTTAAACTAGGTAGTGGTCTGTGATGGAGGAGAACCTTTCCTTCCCTTAAGTTACCAGGCTGTTTTTATTAGGACCAAATCTGGCCTTGTTTCTAAATGGGAAGTTTTTGTTGACCGTTGGTGTGAATGGCCAGCCTCCTCATCGGTTACTCCTCCTGGAAGAAACTACAGAGTTTGTTTATCTGGAGAGACACTGGCAGCCGCAGGGCTGATTTTTTTTCCCCATCACCTGTTAAAGGCCTGTGAAAAATGATCAGTTTCTAACCACATTTCTTATTGTACAAATTAGTCAGTGCTCTTCCATGCATCTCTCCTTAGTGTTTTTATGTATGTGTGCAGTGTTCAGACATCTGAGGTAGCCATGTAAAATAGATAAACATATATAAGAATTGGGGAGGGAATACAGACTGTCATGGGCAGATACTTCTAGCCATTGGAACTTCATACGTGATAGTTATGCCAAATCTTGTGAATTGGGTTTGGGTGTTTGTTTTTTTTTTTCCCAGGAGCAAATGGGAATCTTGGCAGGGGGGATATATCTTCTTCAAGAGCCAGTAAGCCCATAGGGGAGAGAGTAACAGCAGGGGTTTCTAAAGTAGAAGGTTGTGGGACTGGACAACCATTTCTGAAAGTAACTGACCTCTTGTTGATTTTGTTACAGGAAAAGCTACCTCAGCTCTTGTTTTGAGTAGAAAACCAAATGCAACAAACAGAATTTGGTTTGTAGAGAAGGAAGGAGTGTTTATGTCCCTAAATTAATTATCGGTGCAATGGACAATCGAAGTCATTAGGCTGTCTCTCTGATGTTTTAGTTAAAAAAGCTGGATTTGTCATCTCTAGGTAGTTTCCGTGTTGAACCCCAGAATGAAGCTACCTGGTAATTTATCTAATTCAGTCTGTACACATGGAAAATAATGGTCTTCATAGACAAGGTTAAGCCATTTGGCTTAACAGGGCACTGCCATAGGAGGGAAATGTGTTACGTGACACCTAGAACAGGGTGCATCTTTTCACTTACTCTTTAAACACAGATTTCATAATATAGCTTGAGTATGTTCATGCACTAGCTATTTTGTTACGCTTTAAAAAGTGAAATTCATAGAGTGTATGGGTTGGCAGAGCCTCAGTTGACATGAGCCAAGCAAACTTGGGTTGTTTTCTGTACAGCTGGGTACACTGAAAGAAGAACCTGCAGAACTCTGGCAACAAATCCACAAAACCACTTCTTTCTTACAAGTTACACTTTGAATCTGATCGGTGTCTGTTATGTTGAAGGGTATATGAGCAACAGTTGAACTGAAAATAGTTTCAGTACAGAGTATTTTTTGTTAATACCGTGCAGCAAGCCAAAAATTTTTACTTTTGCCATGTGTAATCTTGTGCAACAAGATGGGGGAGTTGTGGAAGAAGCAAATGTTGTGACACTTTTCTACATTGTACAAAAGGCAAGATAGATTTTTTTTCTCCAATAAGAAACCTTATGGCGGTTATGTTAAACCACCATCCAAAGACACAACCTTGTGAAGCTGGAAAAGGCAATAATTTTTCCCACGTGTAGAATTCTCTCTACATGAATAAATAAAGAGTAATAAAGAGTGATAATGAGTCGTGTTTGCTGAAGTCAGCAGATTTTGTTCGACACAGAAATGCAGTAATAATTATTAATAGCTAATCAAAATTATTATTGCCAGTTATACAATTACTAATGCAAAATGTTTTTAATGGACACTCTTCACTTCAAAATAAATTAGTTTTGATGTGTACAACATCAAAATCCTGTGTGGTGATTGAACAGAAGTAGGTGGTGTAATTTGAAGTCTACAGAATGAAATTTGAATGTATGTTACTAGTTTACGTAAATGCAAGGCTGCAACAAGCATATACTCTGAAGAAAGCCGATCTTAGTATTGAGATCCATACCAAAACCAAGCTAGTGTTTGGGAGAGGGGGTGGGGAGGAAGGAAGAACACTGTTTACATTCATATATATTTATTTATAAGTAAAGTTTTGTCTAGAAGGGACTATTAAATTATGTTGCCCAGGATCCTAAATTGAGTTGTTTACATATCTTCTGTTATATGTTGATTTAAGTTGTACTTTTGCCCTTTAAGCCTAGCCTTCTTAAAGTTGTTCTTACATAGCTGGGTCTGTTTGCCAAGTGCACAGCATTTTAAAAAATGTTTTATTTTGGATGGGAATGGAATTAGCTCACTCATGGAAATAGAAACTTCAGAATAAGGCAGACATCAAAAGGTTGATCTACCTTCTGCCAGTCAATCTGGAAAAAAAATGAGCTTGTGAAAAGGCAAAATAAACCTGACATCAGTGTTTTTACGTTCTCTTCTGGTTTCTCTGTGGTTCAGTTTAAGAAGGTTTCAATGACCTAGATTTTTCTCAGCATAATTCTTAAAGAAGATCCATGATGTAAATACAGAGCCATCAAAATCCTTTTAAAAAAATTGTCATTCGTGCCAGGATGGAAATAAAGTTACTGGTATCTTTTCATGGTAGATTTCTTTAACTTACTACCAATAATTTATAGAGAGGGGAAAGGGGAAGAAGGGAGCACGCTTAAGGTAATGACTGTTCTATGTTGTCTATAATACATAAAAATACAGGGTCAACTCCCTTGTCATTGCCTTTCTGAGTCTTGGAAATGGATGAATTCTCCACAGTCAGCTGCAGTAGTAAGGCCACTGTTAAAAGATTTCCCATTTAATACCATGCAGAACTGGTTTCAAGGGAGTGCCTGTTGTCTTAAAGAAAAGATTTGCCCAATATTTGGTCTTTTCCTCTGGGGATCTTTTTGATATTCATTTGCCTACACTAAACAAAGAAACTAGGCATATGAGCTATTTGAATATAAATGTCTTTCTAATACAGCTAATTATTTTAAATGTTTAATGGGAGCCTTATGAAAATTGTTGCATAAACTTTTCAATTAGAGAGAAGGCTCGTTGATTGCATTTGTGCAAGATGTTTAATTGGGTGGACAACACAGAATAAATACATTTGGAAATTATCTCAGATTACCTACTTTTAGGGGGATGCCTACAGGGAGGAGAAAGCTTTGCTTCCAATCAATTTCAAAGATAAAATAGCTTAATTGGAAGCTGGCTGTGCCTTGACAGCTTCGGAGCAGCAGTGACTTCCATGTAAAATAATCTGAAGCAGATGCTGAATGAAGAAGTAGCATTTTCTTTCGTGCAAGCTTTGGCATCAGATCTCTAGCATTATATTATCTAGTTCTATATCACAAGGCATCTTTTTATTGTGACTTTGTTTCAGTGTACTACCTCATGTTTAGACTTACACAGTTAAGTTCATCAGCCTTTGACAAATGGGCTTTTAAGTGTTTCGGAAACACTTAACTTAAAGGAAACTTAGATCCACTGTGACATGGCTTGGGAAAATACTGATGAAAGATCCTAGGAAAAGACCCATTTAGGGTTCCTAAACTGTGATCAAATTTCACTAGGTTGTTTTTTTTGTTGGGTTTTTTTTTTTATGCTTTTAGTTAATATTGTGGTATTTATGTAACTCTGCACTATTTGTATAAGAGATTACAGGCTAGAGAAGTGGGCTGCCAGAAACCTCACAAAGTTCAGCAAGGGCAAGTGCAAAGTCCCCACTTAGGGAGGAACAACCGCAGGCACCAGTACATGCTGGCGCCCACCCAGCTGGAAAGCAGCTTGGCACGAAAAGACCTGGGGGTCCTGGTGGACACCAAGTCAGACATGAACCAGCAGTATGTCCTTGCCACAAAGAAGGCTAATGATACCCTGGGCTACCTCAGGCAAAACTTGCCAGCAGGTTGAGGGCGGTGATCCTTCCCTTTTATTCATCACTGGTGGGGCCATGCTGGAGTGCTGGGTCCAGTTCTGGGCTCCCCAGAACAGGGGAGACACAGGCATACTGGAGAGCATTCAGGAAAGGGCCACAGAGATGATTAAAGAACTGGAGCATCTCTCCTATGAGGAAAAGCTGAGAGGGCTGGAACTGTTTAGCCTAGAGAAGAGAAAGCTTGGGGGCATCTTATGAATATATATAAGCACCTGAAGGGAGGGAGGGTGCAAAGAGGACAGAGCCAGGCTCTTTTCAGTGGTGCCCAGTGGCAGGACCAGAGGCAACAGGCACACATTGAAATACAAGAGGTTCCCTCTGAACATCAGGCAACACTTCTAACTATGAGGGTGACTGAGCACTAGCACAGGTTGCCCAGAGAGGTGAAATTTCCGTCCTTGGAGATATTCCAAAGGTGTCTGGATGTTGTCCTGGGCAACAACAGGCTTTAGGTAACCCTGCTTGAGCAACAGGGGTGGACCAGATGACCTCCAGGGGTCCCTTCCATCCTCAACCCCTCTGTGATCCTGTGATTGTTCTTAAACTTTATAATGGAAAAAAAAAAGGTTAAAGGCATGATGATTCTGAAATACATCATCTCTGCGTTATGCCTTTAATACTAAGTTTGGAATTGTGAGGACAAAGCTCACTGTTCATTCATTTATAACTACTGAGTTTCTAAGAAGAGTAATCTTTTTACTTGCCTAGTATGTGCCAGCATTATCAAAATAATCAACTTGAACTCATCTTTTAAGGATTCTGTTTAGATTTACTTAAGGGGGCGATTTCTGTGTTGAATGTTTTCATCTTATTTGTCCATCAACAGTACTGAAATTAAGCAATGGCAACCAAAGTATGCCTAAATATCTGTTCACTTCATACATCAGCAAAAATAGAGAGGAGCCAGTCATCTGATTTATAAATGCTGAGAACCTGGACCAGAGCACTTAGAAGATGATCTGTTCTCATGGGAAATCCACAGCCTTGGAGGCACTAAAAAAGAAATCGCTCAAACACTTATTTAACTAATCATAAGAGATAGTACGGCTTTAGAATAAAAGATTACCAGTTGGCAGAAAAGATGATGGAAAACATTTAAGAGCTGTGAAAAGAGGTTTGTATGATTCGGTGAAGCTTTGCACTGAAATCTGTTTAGTAAGTGGCAGAGGAATACTAATAATGATGTATTCATGAAGGATAAAGCCTGGTTTAGAAGTATGATGTGAATCACACTGGGCAAGGAGGGTGTAGTGGTACCAAGATAAGAGGAGCTGCTTTGGAGCAGGTGGCTGTGTTGGTCCACAGTACAAAGCAGCGCTCGTATTTCCATGGTATGACCAGTGATGGGGCATGCAGAGAGCTGACATCTTAGTCTTCAGGGATGGGCTAAGGAGAGGAGTTGCAAGAGAGGGAGGATGGAGCCATGTGTGGTACTTCAAATTAGGCTGCTGAAAACAGTGTGGAGAATGTGAGAAGAGGGGCTGTTAGTGTTCAGAGACAGCTACATGGCCACAGGTCCTTTAAGGCAGTTTGTGTGCGGGTATGCTGAATGTCTTACTCATTGTAGCTTTAGCAAAGTAACCTTCTTTTTAAAAGTTGGAACGAAGGCTGCCAGACTTCCAGCCAAATAATACCATCTATAATGAGCTAACTACTTTGCTTTTGAGCTACTGCTGCTCCAAGAATTAGCGCTTAGAAACGTCAGCACACCTAGACTATAGGGGAGAGCTTCTAGAGGACGTTGTTGTGAGTCAGATTGTATAGAGAACCATTTAGTTGCCTTTTTTTCTCAGCTTTTGGTAAAAATCCTTTCAATTCCTAATAGGCTATGTTCAGATACTAAGCTCTCTGTTTCTCTAATGTCATGTATTGCTTGTTCGGCATCTTTTTAATTAGTGACATTTTATTTAGTCCAAATTAAATATGCCAGATGTAGCTGATTTAGTGGCTAACAATGATGAGTGAGGGAAGGGAGGGAGAGCTAACATTATGTAGCCGTCTGTTCTCAGGGAAGTTGTTGGTTGGGTTTTTTTATTTATTTTTTTTATTTCTAGTTCCACAAGAGAAGTTGGAGTGGTAACCATGGAAGCAGGGAATTTGTCCCTGTAAGCTAAGCAAAGGGTTGGGTTGTGTGGGTTTTTTGTGTTTGTTTTTCTGTTTGTGGTGCCCCTACTAGGAGGAAGGGGGTTGTAAAATGGTCTTGAGCAAGCCCTGGAGAGGGAACTTGGAAACAGATAAGTTAGAGGCACTTGCCATGGAGTTAAAACTCACGAGTTGGTCCTGCTGTATGTGCACAGATGGATGGGTGCAGCAGTGAAGCAGAGCAGTGAGAGATGTGAAAAAATTCTTGGTAACTTGCATCTCTAGGCCAGGTGGTTTGGGTGGGGTGATTAGACACTGTATGCTAATAAATCTCTTGTATGGTTGTGCTTGGGGTTTTGCCAATATTTTTCACACTTTTTTTTCACTGAAAATGAATAATTCTTAGCAAGTTGGAAGAGAGGGAGACTTGCATGGGGCTAGCTGCATCCAGGAGAGAATATCTAACTTAGTCATGGTGACATAACCCCAGATTTTGCATCAGCCCTCAAAACTTTTGATAGATCATTGTTGAATTTGGGCAAAACCATTGTTTTCCTCTGATACATAAATTTACTGAAAATTAAACAGCAAGGTAGTTTTATGGAGCTGTTTCCCATTAAAGCAATTGCTGAAAATTAGAATTATACGCACCTTGGGGAGAGGATAACATGAGCCCTCTTCTCCCATTGACATAACTTTTCCTGGGCTAAGATCTGCAGGGGATTAATTCTGGCCACACAGTCAATGCTTACACAGTTGTGCAGAACTACTCTCCCAATGTGAGCATCTCTGTTAAAAGCATTTATTGTGTGCGTGTGACAAACTGACCCATAAAACATCCTGAACCTTGCAGGCAGCAACAATTAGCCGATACTCGCTGCTTGGAATCGCCAGCTTCCAGAACGGTAGCTTGGGAGACAGGAAGTGAAGTGGTATTGTTGAATACTGTACAGCGAGGAGGCAGCTGACGGCCAGGCATTAGGGATGCTTTGCCATGCTGCTGTAGTTAAGCCTGTCACCCGCTCGTTATAAAGCACCCTTCTTTTATTGTCAGGGCAGTAGGAACTCAGCCCTGTTGGGAAAACCAGTTGTGGGTTGCGACTGATGCTGTTGGAGTACAGGAAATTTCTATTTCCCAGGTGTGCTTGAGCTCTGGGGATTTTCATCACCTGGAGGGCATTAGGCTGAAATACACATTTCATAGTGTATTTGTATTTCAGGTTTCAGTCATGTAAATGGTCATAATTCCTTGAGTGCCTGGAGGTTATAGCCAGTCTTTATTAGGAGTCTTCCTGCATGTTTTGCCATTTTTTCCATTAGCTTCCATTACCTTTTTCACTGCCCCAAGTTGCTCTTATCTTCATATTTTCACACTTGTCTTGGTTGTAGCCCCATATTGTGTCTCCATGTGATACGCTATACTTTATTCTTGTCTAATCAAGTTACGCATATTAAGTTCATATAATTTTTCTTAAAAAGTTCCATTTTGATATCTAGCTTCCCCCTCTGTCCAGAAGCTTTGGTCTACCTACCTGGTTGGGATGTCAGTGTTGGTTCATTGGGGTGTGGAAGGGAATAAAGGAACTTTTGTAGTAACAGATAATTGATTTTTTTTTAAATTTAGTACGTGTCTGTGTGTGTCATGAGAACTCTTTTTATCCTGCTGTTGCCAATTCTGGCAAGACTTGTCAGACCTAGGAACTGGGGCTGCAGCTAAGAATTTGTTTTCATTATTTTTTCAGATCTATTTCAGCCTTCAGGGCTGCAGAGAAAACCTTGGGAACTCTGCATTTGCAAGCACCAGGGAACAAACTTACAAGTCCTTAAATCCTAGGCTTTTTCACTGCTTGTTATTACTTTTTTTAGGAGGAGGGAGGAAGAAATATGAGTGGGAAGAGGGTCTATCTTTGTCTTCCTCTGTGTTGCATTCTAAGCTTGTAATTTCTGTCCAGCTCTGCATCTTCTGCTTCCTTAGATTCTTTTGCTACCAGACTAGGTAAATTGGATTGCAGTTGTTCAAGACAAATTTCATAATTACCGGTTCTTAAAATACTGTGTTTGCTTTGTCATGTCTGGACATTCCAAATATAGCTTGTTTGGCATTGTCCCTGATTGTTGGGCTGTTGTTTCATTTCTGTGATTATATCAACCACAGTCAAAATCCTGAGCTCCCATCATATCAGATAAGAGACTGCCCTAAAATTTTTCTCATGCGTTAAAAATGCACACATTTTCAAATACTAATCCTCAGTTTCCAAAGACATCTTCAAAAGTCATCTCTAATCCCTTTGCTAATAATACGTGGCTGGACTGATGCATGCAAATGGATGGCTGGAGCCAATTCTAGCTATATATACAACCCTTAGTGTTTCCATTTTCTGCTCTGTAACCTCTCTGCTCCTTTCTCCTCAGAAAAGGGAAGGGGAATTTTGTGGACTACCCTCGTAGAAGTTGTACTTGGGCAATGTAAATGGAAGTGAGAAGCCAATTGTATGTTGCCGGACCCTAAGCTGAAATGGCTTTCTGATTCATAGGGTGGCCTGGGCACTCAGATGACAAGTGCCTCAGCTGCAGTTGTCAGTGTCCTGCTGGGAAAGGAGGACCCATCCAAATCTTTGGGAGCTGCACCATTTTTCTAAATCCTATGGGAAGCTGCTCTCTGGAGCCTTGCTGCGCTGTCTGCCAGGCTTCAAATTAATGTGGTTCTTGTGGTTGAAAGCCTGTGCAGCAAGGAAGATGTGGTAATAATTCCTTTTCTACAGAGTAATTTATAATGGCAAAACAATTTTAAATACTCAGTAACTAGCTTGGTTACTTAAGAATTTTAATCACGAAATTATTATGGTTTTTCTTTGTATTACCCTTGCTAGGGTTGTTAGTGACTTAAATTGTGTTTGAAAGAACTTTTCTACTAAACCTTTCTCTTGTAGCAGATTCAGAAAATAAATAACACATTCTGTAAGCACAGCTGAGGAAGATTGCAAACTATCTAGGGATTAAATTGCACAATAAAATATATGAAAGATAAAGGTTAATGCCAGCAACATCACTTAATGTCTTTTATTACATAATCAAAGCAGTGTAACAGTGCCTGTTACTATCTTTTTTTTCCATACATAAAGGATCTTGAAACTAGAAAGGATTTTTGCATGAAAAGCAATTGCTGTTGGGAGGAGCTGTGTGGGGGGAAGGGGGCTCATTTACAGACATAATCAAAACTAATGGGAAATGCTGGGTGGGGGAGGATGCAGGTGAAGAGGAAAATATAAGCTGTCAGTGCTGTGACCACAGGAAGAGGCTGGACCCCCAGACTGGGGACTGGGTGGGCTGGATGTTACTGGGCTGCCTTCCCAGTGATGTGGACTGGCACTTCGTCAAAGCCTATCCAAACTGCTTCTCAAGCTTTCTTCCTCTCTTCCAGCATCCTGCAAATAGCCAGAAGCTTCAGCAAAATTCGTAAAGGCCTATTGTTATTCTTCAAAGGATTGAAAATTGGTCTTTCTCCTTTCTTTTACCTGAAAATGAGGGGCAAATGAGGAATTGAGTGGGAAGACATGAAAATGTTCAACGGGTCAAATGATTTATCTGACCACATGAGCATTAAACCGAAGTGGGAAAGAGCTGTCATAAAATCTGTGTGTTGTCTGTTTGTAAGTATGTATCAGTTAAAACTGCATTCTGCTATTTATTTATAAAATATGGAAATTACAGGGTAGCAACTTAAGTTTCCAAACTTTCAGCCTTTAAATGTGAGCACATGTTGGAATAAATCTTTTGTTCATGCAGGCAGAGGTTATATCTTGAAAACGTGCTCTGTACAGTCTTTTCTTAAAAGTACATTGCACAGTTCACACCTTTGTATGTAACAGCTGAGATTTCCTGTACAGAGGGCATTAGTACTTGAGAAGATAGAAACAGATAATGAGTATAGACGCCTATACTCATTGTCTCCATAACAAATAGCTTTTTTCACACCTAGTTTTGTATGAGAGGAGGAAAAGCTTTGGCTTGTTTTTACAATATTTGGGGTTTTAACTTTAATAGTACCCCAGATGTGCTTGTTGTATATGTTCCTTTAAATGTGCTTTGTGTATCAGCAACATCACACTTTTTGCTTATTTTTTTTAATCTCAAATGTTGACAATTGCAGTATGTAATTATGCTGGGTATGGCTGGGGTAGAGTTAATTTTCTTCACAGTACCTAGTAAGGGGCTGTGTTTTGGATTTGTGCTGGAAACAGTGTTGATAATTCATGGACGTTTTCATTACTTCTGAGCAGCTCACACAGAACCAAGGCCCTTTCTGCTCCCCACCCACCCACCAGCGAGCAGGCTGGGGGGGCATGAGAAGCTGGGAGGGGACACAGCCGGGACAGCTGACCCCGCCTGACCAAAGGGATATTCCGTACCATATGGTGTCACGCTCAGCAAATAAAAACTGGTGGGAGAAGAAGGAAGAGAGGGTTTTCAGAGTTTTGGCATTTGGCTTCCCGAGTAACCGTTATGAGTGCTGGAGCCCTGCTGTCCTGGGGATGGCTGAGCACCTGCCTGCCCATGGGAAGTGGTGAATGAATTCCTTGCTTTGCTTTGCTTGCATGCATGGCGTTTGCTTCACTTATTAACAACCCACAGGTTTTGTCATTTCCACTCTTTGACTCTGTCCCCTGTCCCACCGGGGCAGGGGTGAGCAAGCGGCTGTGTGGGGTTTAGCTGCCAGCTGGGGTTAAACCACAGCAGTATTTATGCCAATAGTGCAGAGACATGTTTGCTTGATTAGTCACCTCGGCCTAAATTCAGCCACTAGAGCTTACAGCATCCAGCTGAAGTCCAGCCTCAAGAACCTAGATTCCCTCTGCAGCTTGCAAAGAGACACAAATGCCTTTGTCATGTGCTTTAGATCTTAAGTTACCCCATCTCTCTCCCTTAGCTTCAGAAGGAATTTAACTCTAAAATTACCTGGGGTGAACGTGGGCCTGGGCATTTGTACGTGACAGGTTTGGAAGTGCTGACCCTCCAAATAGAGACGCTGACTTGAACCCGGCACTAAACCCAGTCCTGCCCTGCCCTTCTCTGCCCACACCACTGGGACTCCCAAAGCCCATCTTGCTGGTATGACCTCACAGAGTTCGTGACCTCCTTATTGGTGTTTGATGACCACTGAACATATGATAATACTGATTCCCCTTCAAGTTGAGTTACTTCTTTGCCTCTTGGAAATGGGTTTAAAATTTAGCAGCCCAGCAAAGAGGGACAGAATCAGGGTTTTGTAACGTGGCCAGCTGAAGTTCCCCCTGCCTCTTCTTTTTGAAGATTGCTGTTCTGAATATGAAAGTCAAAGGCTGATCTTGATCTTCTAGCAGTTGTTCTCCTTTGTTGTTCATAGGCTTTTAAATGTGTACCTAAATATAGTATATGCCAGAGGAGAGAGTTCATGTTGCTATGAGAACCTTAACCTCAGCGTTTACTAAGGTTTTGTGTTTATATGTAGGGGGGGGAAACAATGATCAAATAACTCAGAGTTGTTTTTCTTTTGTAAAGAAATGCTATCTGATGCCTTGTATATAAGTGGTCCTATCTGCAATGTATTGCTGTTACTGCTGTTGTTTTTTCTGAAGAGCTTTTTTCTTGTATGAGGTGAGCAACAGAGGAGGCAAAAAGAGCCATAGGGTTAACCTACATATTTATTTTATTGCAGCACTTGAAATTCCCATGTCTTACAAAGCTGTGTTAATGGAGCTGGGCAAGTAATTGGGAACTGGCTGGTGTTCCAGTGTGTAGATGTGGTTGACCAGGTTGCTTGCCTGTCAGGTGTGCAGAGAGCATGCTTAGAGGCTTTTCTTTATCAAACGTTTGCTAGTTTAGGAAGCAAAACCTTTTTTGTTACCTCTTCACCTAGGCAAATGGCAGTTCAAGGGTAACCTGCATGCAGAGCTTGAGTCTTCAGCAGCTTTGAGTTGGACTGATCCTAACTGAAAGCTTCCCCATTCCTCTAGTGACTCTGACTCTGCTCTTGTGAGCCCATGAGCTTTGTGTATAGAAAGCTTTTGGAAGAACGATCTCGTCAAAACAGGGTTTCAGAAAACAGCAAGTACCTGCCTGCTACGTAGGCGCTGTTTGCAATAAATTGCTCCTGCTTGCACAAGGTACATGTGTTTCAGTTGAGTTTTCTTTCTGTGTACCTCACTGATGGTACAGTTCTCATGTCTTGAACAATCTTGAGTGAAATCAGGGGATGAAAGTCAAAACTTGCTGGACTGATTTTCAGTTTGTGCAGCTCTTGGTAATGACTCTTCAGTGTATTTTAATGGCTTTCTGTGATGTCTCTGATCTTCATCTCCTATAAAGGGCAACTCTTGAAGAACTAGTGTACTGGAACTTTTTATGTATTAGATTTCAGTCAGAGGGCCTTCTGATAACTAGTACTCTCTCCTTCTACTTAGTTTGAAGTCATAATCCAGGAAAACAAAGGTTGGTTTGCAGTGATACAAATTACACTGTGATTAATTTCAGGCTGTAGAGTACAAATCTGGATCCATTTGATGCTGAAGATTTTCAGCATAACATCATTTAAAAGCATGAATTTGAATGGTAATTTTGTATAGTCATAGAGGAGTTTTTGCAGAAAAAGGAAAAAAATAGCACAAATAGAAAAGTGGAGAAGTAATGTGAACATGACACAACTAGGGTTCTTTTTGTCCTCATTCCTAATAATGTTTGCCTTACTTGATGCACACAAAATACTGCAGTGAAGTTGAGGAACTGAGGCTGGAAGATGAAACAGCCATGAGGGTACTCAAGATACGCGACCCATTATATGAAACCACTGAACTGATGAATATTAATGTGCTTTTAAATTTTTAATTTTTAAGTCTTTCTGCCTTTCAAAAAAGAAAAAAAAAAACTAAGAGGAAAAAAAACACCAAAAAGAAAGCTTGGGGGAAGAATCCTTCCCAGAACAATGGTGCAGTCTGTTATCTGCTCCTTTGCACTGTAAAGCACTGAATGTTCAGCCAATATAGTGCTCTGGTTGGCTTAGCATTCTTAACCTTAATTTTGAATAGAAGGTGCCTTGTGCTGCTGACGTAATTAGGGCCTTTTGTAAATCACTGTTGCAGGCAGTCTGCTGTTGCATTTCACTGCATTTCTCCAGCGATGCAGGGCAAAAGTGTCTAACTTTCTGAACCTCTCTTCAGGCTAAGTCTTTTTATTATTGGAGTATTTTATTCAGAATGAACTCTGCTTCATTTTCCTTTGTAGATAATAAGCCCCAAATTAATTTTGCAAATGAAGCAGTGTTTTTGGTGGGAGAAGTTTGAATAGGGAGCCTTTAATATCGTGAAGTAGGAGATGATGATTTGGGGAAAAAAAAAAATGAAATGTGAAAGGATTGGATTTGACCAATTGGCTTTAAGTTTAGTTCCCTCTGTGATACAGTATTATCTGCCTCTTTTGTCCCAGGAGCTGTCAGAAAGTTTGAGCTGAATCTTTGTCATCGAGCTGGTTTCGTATTTGCGGTTGTACATCGTGCTCTACAGTGTTGTGTGGGGGCATAAAATCCCCTTACCTTTCATGTAAGCCTCTGGGGACCATCGCACTCCTGCCTCCGCAGAGGCACGGGTTTTCATCTCACTTCTGCCTCTCCTACCCTCTCTGGCATGGTTCAGCTCAGGCCATGACATCCCCTCCTGATGCAGTCTTTTATATCCATGATGTCAGTGGCGACACGAGGCCTTGCGCTGTCCTTGATATCAAACACAGCACTATTAATAGTCAGTGAAGTTAACTTGTTTCTGCCTTCACGCTGCCCACCCACTGCACTCCAGGCCCCGGGCTGTCAAAAGCATCGATAAAACCATCCCGGCAGATGAGCGTATGTGCCTAAGGTGGCTCCTGTGCTGTGGGAGTAGCGGGGTTCTGCCCACAGGGCCTGGCCAGGGGAGCAGGGAACGCGGTGTGCCATCTTCCCGCAGAGCGGCACGCAGAGCCGCAGCCGTCCTGTGTTCTGCACCTGCCTTGAGGTGCCGTTGTAGTTTGGGGTGGCTGGCATCGGCTCATACTCTGGGCAAGGAGCGGGGGGTGGGACACATACCTGCGGTCCCTTCGCTATATAGCGAGGGAGCGTCGCATGCATGAGTGTAGAAGAAGCTGCAGCGTTCTTCCAGTGGCCATGCTCCATCAATTCTTTATGTGCCTAGGGGCAGGGAAAAGCATGGTGATTGTCTTACAGCTCTGTCCTACCTGCAAGGGCTTGAGAGGCACCCGCAGCAGAACGGCTTTCCCCCTCTTCTGCGACTTGGCAGAGGCAAGGGTCAGGCGCAGCCTGTGCTACATCGCTGCCTTGTTCCCAGAAAAACCGCAGGGAAGGAAAAGGTTTCATGTGCCGCAGGTGTTGTAGAAGTGCGGGTTGCGCTGGCGTGGCTGGCGCAGGCTGCCCTGCGGGGGCTGGGGCAGGGCGCAGGGCTGCGCCGCCCGGTGCTCCTGCGTGAGCGGGTGATGTCACCGGGATGGTTCCCGAGGCAGGAAGCCCATCCCAGAGAGTTTAGCTTCAATACAGAAAGCGGAGTTCGGTGCACCAAGAGCGCGCCGAAAGTAGGAAGGAATTCTTTCACCACCCCTCTTTGGCTGTGTCGCTCCTTCCTAATCTTTTGCGATAAAAAGTAGAAGGAAAAAAAAATTGTGAGCGGGTGTTACCCCCTCCCCGTTCATTCCCCACTAAACGCGAAACAAACAAACCAGCAGCTTTGTGTCGTGCCGAGCGCTGCCCCGCCGGTGTGCCTGCACGGCCGGAGCGGGAGCGCGGGAGCTGCGCTGCCCTGTTGCGGGCGGGTGCGATCGCTGCGGGCGGGTGCGCGGGGCGCTGCCGCCGTCCCGCGGGCGCTGGCGGGGGGTGCGCTGCCACGGGTGGTGGTGACGGGGCGCGGACTTGCCCGCAGGACAAAAAGCGGAGGCACCCCCACCCCCCGGTGTGTGCGAGCACGCCTGCGGCTCGGCGAAGCGCTGGCAGGAGCGGGAGCGCGGCTGCAGCGCTGTGCGGCACGCATACCTTCCCCGGGGCTACAGCAACCGGGATTCCCCCTGCTCTCCCCCGGAGCCGACTTCTGAAAGAGCTGGCTCATCCCCGCTGTCAGATGGAGCCGTTTCCTGAACGCGCGGCTTTGAGTCACTTGGGCTAGATGAGGCTTTAACTCCTCCCTCGCCGGGCTTCGGTTAGTACGTAGCCGGGGGAGCGGGGGGAGGGAGGCGGCGGCCGGCGGGCTCCGGCCGTGCGGTGCCGCCGCCCCCTCGCCCCGGCCCGCCGCGCCCGGCCGCGGAGCAGCGCGTCCCGCGCCCGTCGGGCCCGAGCGGAGCCGGCGGCGGGGCGGGAGCGGCGGCGGAGAAGTTCAAGTGCTTAAGTTGCAGCGGATGACATCAGCGCGGGCGGGCCGGGCCGCGGGCGGGCTCGGCGCCGGGCACCACGCGTGCCTCCGCCGCCCGGGCTGCGGCTCCCCCCGCCCGCCAACTTCGGCGCTGCCGGAGGGGTCTCAGACGCCCGTGGGTGGTCATAAAAACAAATTTCCTTTGTAATTTCTTTTTTTTTTGGGGGGGGTGGGGGGGGCGGGAATAATTTGGAAGTCTGATAGTGTGTGGGAAATGATTACATCAGTCGGAGGGAGGGCTAGGATTGGTCTACACCGTGTGGTTTGATTCACTACCGCAAAGATTGCGTGTAACCCTTTGAGTGGAGCTCTGGCAGAGTTGTTTCCCTCCCCAGAAACAGTCCCCATAGCAGGGGCTACGTGACAGGTACGGTACCGCCACCCGCGGACACCGCCGGCACCCCGGGCGCCCAGCCGCAGGCTACAAAGGGTCGGTGGAGGCAGAGAACAAACTCTCTCAAGAGGCAATCTCTATTTAAAATGCCATCTTGTTCTTCCGACTGCTGCCTTTTACGTGCCGTTGAGGTAAGATTTTTCCGTATCAAATTACCCCCCAGTTTTTTTGTTAGATTTGCCTGCTCTTGCTGGGATGCGGAGCATTTTAAACACGGAGTTGATGTAAATCTTGGACCCGCACGTTCACCCAGAGAAATAATTTTGCAGCAAGTGTCTCTCGCTTGAGCAGAACAATGCAAAGAGGAAAGCATCTGTATAATTCAGGAGGTGGGGAGAAGGTTCCTGACTTGTTCTCTCATCTCCATTAATATTTAGGATGTGCAGCGTATGCATGTTCGGTTTTGAACTACTTTCGAGCTCGGATCAAAAGAGAAGTCGGGGCAGGGAGAGAAATGCGTGGACTGTGCTAGCTAATTGATCCGCCGGTGAAGTGCAAGTGGGACTTCCCTGAGTGAAACAATCAAAAGTTAGTGGGGAACAAGAGAGCCATTTTTAATCTTCAGGGTCTTGGCCTGCTCCTCTGTAAATGTTCGGAGGCCTCCGATGGGATCGTAGAGAAAATTCTGTGCGTTTGACTGGATGTAATTTCTCTCGCCCACTGTTGCTGAAGTACTCTCTCGATACTGTTTCATGTTTGCTTACCTTACACAGCTTTATACAGAACCTGCTGTCTCACTTTTTCTGTGTATGTGGTCATATTAACCCTGCAGAATCTTTGTTCAGTGCAGGGAGGTGTTGGGGAGGGGGGAGGGGAAATAGGGCAAGAAGGCATCAAGAGAAAGTGTTATTAAGTGAATCATCCATGTCATTTGTCCTGGCTGCCAAGGTGCTTGGAACCCTCACACCAAGAGGATGCTTTTCACGGTAGCTGTGTGGTTTGCCCGTGTTCGGAGCTGTTGATCTGTAAGTGTACCCTTTATGTTGCAGGATGTAAAAGTCTTTAGTGAAGATGGAACAAGCAAAGTGGTCGAGATTCTAGCAGACATGACAGCCAGGGACCTCTGTCAGCTGCTCGTTTACAAAAGTCATTGTGTGGATGATAACAGCTGGACTCTAGTGGAGCATCACCCTCACCTAGGATTAGGTAGGGAATGGTCAAAGGGGTGGCATGGTTACCTGGGAACATAAAATATGTGTGATTCCTGTTAATGTGCTTCCAGCCGGAACGTTTTCTTTCCACTGCTTTTATTTGTACAATCAGCTGAAGTCACATACATGCTTTTTTTGTATTACAATTTGATGTGTTAAGCGTTTAAGCCATTTTAAGTCCTTCTCTTACTTCCCATCCTTTGGGGTTTTATTATAAAAAAGAAAAATAATTGTCTAATCTTCACGCTAGCGCTCTGTTGCTACCTTGCTGTGTCTGAAGCTATTGCAAATAAACAGCTTAGGCAAATTAAGCTTGATCCTTAGAGTACCAGTCCTGTGAAACAGCTCAGCTCATCACCAGCTGGGAGACCTGGGTGGACAGACTCAGCTTTGCATACCTACAGTAATGCTTATGAAAGCTAGACATGCTGAGGTGGGGGAGGGGGTTGGGTAAACTTGACTTCAGGCAGGGAAAAAATGGTGGCAGCACCTGCAAATCCAGGGGCAATTTCTGGACCAGCAGTGGCATCTGCTCTCCAGGCAGCAGCTCCTCCACCTGATTGAAATTAAGGTGTCATGGTTACAGTTTCAAGAAGGCACAAGAGAAAGAACTGTGGGGAATTAAATAACACTGTGAATTGGTTTAATTACAGTACCTGAAAGGATCTCATGTTATTCAGTCTTGCTTTTCCTGTTATTTTGTGGCACTGATTAGTTGCTGATTATGTGCAGCTTGCAACTGCATATTGCTCAGATAACACTAACTATAATTGTACGTAGCATACAATAGCGCTTTAGAAAGTGTAGCATTTGGAGTATTAGTCGATACACTTCACAAGGAATTTTTTTCTAGAAAATAGAGGAAGACAAATCATAAGCTGTGATCACCAGCACTGGAATTGTGAATGCTATCTGTAGCTAACAGAGGTTTTCTATGTCTAAAAATGTAATTCAGAACCCTTACAAATAAAAAAAGGAAAAGAATTGCTGGAGAGGTGACACCCTAAACCAATACTGTTTAACGCAGATAAATTCACTGCTCTACAGAACAGCACTCAAGAAAAAAAACCCACCAACCATATGATATCCTGCTTATTTAATTGTTTTATTGGGTGTCTCTCCTAACATAGAAATGTCTGAAAAAATGAACATGAAACACTCATTTGTCTGTGTCTGTGATACACTTGCAGTTCTGAGCACTTAGGCCGAGGTGAAGAATTAAGGTATAAATTACAGAATCTTTATCTCTGTAGCTTAATATGCCACATGTGCGCTTCTAGAAACCTTTACAAATTTTCAGTTTTATCAATGCTCATTAAACTACCAGGCTCTCTTTTTTTCTATATTCTCTTTCCCATCATTGCTGATTACCAAGGTATTGTGTAAACAGAAGCCTTCTCCTTTGTAACCAACATCCTTCTCCTGCCAGATTCATTCAATGATGCCACAATTCAGTGTTTGTGACATCACAATAGCTTCCATGGTGACTAATTGTGCTGTCAAACTCTGGTGTGTGACATCTCTGAATGAATCGGGCAGGAGGCTGATTAGGAAATCAAAAGCTTCTGTTTACACACAAATAACTTGGTAATTAACAATGATGGGAAAAGAGCAAGATACTTACCGGGCTGCATTTATATACGTGGGGACCTGCTTGCCTTGGACCTCTGTTTCACAGTGAAGCACAAAGTGGGGCCCTGGCTGTCCCAGAGAAACTGGGTGTGCGGGTTGGGGCTTCAGCAGCCACCGAACTTCGTTCCACAGGGACTGCTCCAGGGCTGTCCTCCTTAGGCCATGAAGCAGATTTGTGTGAAAAGTAGTGCAGCCTTTGAGGGTGTAAAGTGAACAAAGGAGAAAGCATCAGAATAGATGTAACGATACAGAATTCACATCCTTGCAGGGATGAAGACAGAAAAGGGAGTAGAAGTGTTCTTTTAACGGGAGACAGCAGCATCCAGTTTCTTGTATTTGGAGACCAAAGTATACACTGTGACATAATACAGTTTAAATGCCAACTTTCATCTGTCCACCCAGCTTTGGTTGCAAGTTGAATTTTTTGTTATACGGCTGCTTCTTTCTAGCTTCTCACTAGTTTAAATGTTTCCCTGTATTTCAGAGACTGTCAGTTCAAGGTATTAATCTGTCTTCACCTTAGATGAAGTTATTATCAGGTGTCTGATGTTCCATATTTCTCCCCCTAGAAATAAGATTGCTAGTATAAGTATGAAACAACAGTGAAGAGATACTTAGCAGTGTGGAAAGAAATACAGTTTAAGAGCAGTGAGAATTGTGTTTCCAGAAGACGTTATTTCTTACTCAAGACATCCTTGCTGACTTGATGCCATAGGTGTTAATCTTGAAGCCCACCAAAAGAGGCGAGTTCGTTCATTAAGTTCACTATCTTTTTTTTCCCCCACTAGTCTTGCCTAATACCGCTTTCCAAAAGAGCTCAGTTTGCAGAACCAGTTCATCTTTATACTATTGGGCAGACTGAGGACAAGAGCAAAGTTTTGAAGCCAGCTGCATATTGTCACTGTGGTGATCTTTTAGGTCCCAGTTTTTAAGAAACCTTCACCTCACTGTACTGCTTACTTTGCACGCATAGCCAATTGTATTCCAAATAACACGTGTGCTTCCAAATAACTTCAGACAGCTTTTGGATGGCACAGAGTATTTGTGTTCACTGGAGGCAGTGGTGTGGCAATTTACCATCAGACTTGCTTAGATTTGACATGTGGAAATGGTTCCTGCTGCATTGCACCGCTAGTGTATAAAACACTTTATGGTCAAGACTTAAGCAGTCTGTAAAACTCAAATTGGTCCCATTATTTCATTTGCATCTAGCAATACAGCTAACCTGTTCATCAAATGTGGCATTCTCCCTATGTGCTACTCCATGCTTAACTATCATCAATTTAGGACTGGGACTGAGGTATCTCTATTGGGCATTAACAGAAATAATGATGAAGACAGACGGTCATGACAGTATGTGTCTGGACACTGAAAGAATCTCGACCTACAAACCTCATTTTTCCAGCTCCAGAATTGACTGTACATCTTACTTAATATAGTTGAAGTAGGAAAGAAAAGTAGTAGGGCTCTGAAATATATGTAGGGTTAGAAAGAAGAACTGCTGCATAGTTTTGTACGTAGATTTTCTTGCTTACATGTGCATTGAATTTTATTTGTCTTAATCTGATCGAATTAAAAGTGAAGCAGTTAAACACAGCACTTGCTAAATTACAAAAACAGGGAAGGCTGTGTCACACTTTGGTCCACATGTCATTTGTAGTAATTCTCTAATTGGGAATTTTGGGCCATGCCTGTGAGTTGCTCGTGGTAGAATCTAGTTCCTTTTCCCATCTGGTATAATTTCTGCAGTTCTGTAGAAGTTCAGATAATAATACAGGGCAATTTGGGGGTGGAGGGGGCAGGGGGAAGAAATGAAAAGAAAGTCTGTTCTTCTAGGAAGTGTGTAGAGGAGACTGAGTTGAGCCTATCAGATAAACTAAAAGGAGGCATTTCTAGTCACTTCAGCAGCGATGCCACTTGAAGACAGACAGACCTATTGAACTTAATAGACAGACAACTGTGCTTCTAGTATTGTAGTGGGAAGCTCAAAGCAGGGCTGAGGTTGAATTGCTGGTGTGTCAAGTGGCAGTTCATCCCATTTCTACAAACCAAGTGCAGATTACCAAGGACCTCCCAAGTGTACAACTTCTGTGAAGTAGTAGCAAACTGACCAGGTCTAGCTTCCTTTTTACATGCAGGTGCTATGAAATGCCGTATCTTTTCTTCAGGATGGCTTTCACCATCAAAATGAAAATGTAAACATTAAATCAACACGAGTATCCCCACAGAATCTCAAAAAGGTCTCGAATTAGCAAAGAAATGCATCTAGGTCTGTTGCCTAAAACATCTTACGAAACAGTTACCGGGTGTATTTACACAAACTAACAGTCAGAATGCAAACCAAATTGACAAATGTTCATCTATACTGTGTTCCCGCAGGACAGAGTGAACAGGACATGGCTTGTCCCTGCCCTTAAGTGAGCAATCTTCAGTGTGTTAGGACACTGAGGACCACAACTTTGTGCAGAGACATAAGGAGGCAGTAACGAGGTCTTTCAGGGTTCGTACTGTGATGAAGATTCATTCCAACATAATTAAATGTTTTCTGAAGGAAGCATAATTTAAAAAAAAAAAACAACCAGAAAGGCCCTTCACCCTCATAGGCCCATCATCTTCATCACAGTGTGGAGGAGATTTGACTTAACTGGTTGCCTAAAACCAGGACAGCAGCAATAGATCAGTGATGATACCTGAAACTTCACCTGTGAAACCCCTAGATAAAACAGAGGTGTAGGTGATGAATGCTCAGGTGGTGCAAAATGTCCTTAATTAACTGCTACCAACAGCAGTGTGGCTGCATACCTTAGTTGAAGAACTACCCTTTAAAAGTGTTGTTACGACTAGTGTACTAAGACTAAGAAAGCGGCTCTTTCTTTGAGAGCAGCCCAGTATGGAACATCTTCAGCGTTAACCCCTTGAAACAAAACCTGTGGCAAGGCAGGACATTGCAAGCACACGGTAAATGTTGAAGTCATCAGTGAGCTGGTGATGGCTGACGATCTAAATGCAGGTGAAGAAGACAGTAGGACCATTCAGAGATAGGTTATGTTTTCAATCAAAGAATTTACATTAATCTGCTAAGAATAATCCAACTGACATTCAGGTGCTTGCTGCTTTTTGAGATGCCAGTGACTGCTTGCTTTCTGTCCTGAAAACACCCCAAGAGAACTTGGGCAGCAGTCTGACATTTCTAACCGTGGGAGTGTAAGGATGCAGGAACACAGAGTGGGGTAGGGACTCTCCAAACTTCTTTGACCAGGAAGTCACACGCATTTTGGATAGAGCTTTGCGGAAGTTATTTTTTGTTTGACCTCATTTTTATATTTGCTGTTATATAAGGGATGAAAGTACTGACTACTAATATTTTTGAAAAATACCTAAATATTCTCTCAGAAACTTGTGAAGATTTGCCAAGATAATGAGTTCATTAAGTAGTGCCGCACTTAACCCAGTTGCCTTCTTTAGAGTTACTTAATGCTTTCGGTGAATTGGATTTGTTAAAGCTATCTGTGTGTGCTTTGATGTGCCATTCTTTTGACCAGAGAAGTGGTGGTTATGGGGAGTTACCTTGTAACCAAATCTAGAGCAGAAAATTACCCTGTTATGTGTACAAAACATTCGTCTCTGTCAGTATTCCTGTAAAGTAGATCCTGTGACCTCTTTCATAATAAACCCCATTGTCTAGCATCTACAATAAAGGCCTGAAGTTCACCTTGAAATGAACTGGGTTTATAGAGTGTGATCAAATAGGACACTGTATTTCTGTGATAGTTCAAGACCTAACGGTGGCCTTTCTACAGCTTTTTTCCCCTTAAAACTTTCTACCTTGCCAGTTCCACAGCATACAGCTAGCACCAAAAGGAGAGGTTTGTGTGTATGATTTAAGCTGCTGCACACCAAAATATCTTGTTCCCTTTCTCAGAAGTCTGTGCTAATGAAGCCCTGATGTAAGAAATCTGTGAAGAGCACTGTCATGTAATGTTAAACTTTGTAATACTTAACACCCTAGTACATTTAAATGCCTCATGGCAGTATGGTTTGAAAACTGCAGTATGTTTTGCTAACTTCTTAAAATGTAGTGGAATTACGCTGGGTTGTTTTACTGCTGTTCTTTGGAAGTTGGTCTTGCTGTTTCTGCTGGTTGGCTGTGTGTTAACGTCATCTTCTTTTTCCACAGAGAGGTGCTTGGAAGATCATGAGCTCATAGTTCAAGTCGAGTCCACAATGGGAAGTGAAAGTAAATTTTTGTTCAGGAAGAATTACGCAAAATACGAATTTTTCAAAAATCCCATGGTGAGTCTTATTATTATTTAGTTGCTTACATGACAGAGAGGGGGATGGATTGCGATAACATTGCTGGGTGCTGTTATCTCTTTAAACATTATTTAAAAAAGCAACTGACTAGGAGAGTTCTTTCCAGTGAAATTTTAATCAATGTTTAAATTCCTTGTACTTTCCTCCCAGCCTAAAAACCTCAAGTGTTTTCAAGTTACCAAATACACTTGCTTCAAAATGGTGATTGTTAGAGAGTGACCATGACAGGGAAATGTTTGTTTGTGTAAGAAAAACAATCAGAAGTGTAATTTACTCATTATCTTCAAAGTCACTTGATTTGAAGCAAATTGATCACATAGCGTGCAGTATCCAAACATTTTAACTTCTGACAATAATAATTAAAAAACCCAAACCTCTGGTGTTGCACTTACTACATACAAAGTATTTCCAGTTTATCATTATGTGTGTTAAACAGTGCCTCACCTATGGCTGTGTTTTACTTGTGTGCTCTGCCTTCTTTACTGATCATAGTAACTTACCCTCTCTAATGTCCTCATGTATATCTACGCTTGAAAAGCATTGTATGTCATAGCTATACTTATTCCTGGATTTGTATGATCTTTTGATCTGTTTGCAGTGTAACTGCTTATTTGGGGATGTTTTTTTCACATTTTATCTAAGCAAGTAGGAACAGGCTGTTTACATGAACCAGTGTCAGTTTCTGTGACCCATCTAGACAGCTGAAGAAGGATAATCCAGAGGTGGTTTAGGTGAGAACAGATTTTGGGTCAGTCAGGCATTTGTGGTGCCAGAAGAAAAAAGATTAATGAGGTCACATGAAAACTGATCGCTGAAGTTACTGTGGATGATAAATTCATTTCTTTCCTCATAGAAGCTAATGCACAGTTGCTGCATCCTCGCATGTGTGCTTGCACGTACATTTGTCATCTGCTAGTGCTTGTTTCAGAGGCTGTGCCTCGACTTACTGTATGAAACATTTCTGTACCCAGAGTGTTTGTAATCTTGATCTTCCCATCTGATAGCCTATGAACATCTGAGTGTTGTACAGAAATTTTGGTATCATAGGAGCTAGTACATTGGTTTCATGTAGCATACTTTAATTAATAACAGAGCATGGGAGTAAAACCAAGAATGCTTGGCATTCAGTCCCAGGCTCCTGCAATCAGAGAATAAATCATTCTTTTGGTGTAAGAATACGAAGGCTCCCTATCCGTTGCATTAGCTGTTGCCATATGGCACTGTTTCTATTCAAGAGAGGCTGGTAAATGTTAGCTTTCAGAATTCGTTGTGCAGCGTACCTGGTAGAAGAGTGATTCCTCTTCAGCCCTTGTCTTTATGCCCTAAAACCTGAAATTTACATTGCCTGAAGAGTGACAAGTGTTCTAAACTGGAAATGTTTTGGTTGTGATTCATCTTGTTATAATCAGTCATTGTTTTATTTCAGACATTTCTGCATGTCTTCATGCTTCAAATAATGTTTAAAAACTTCAAAAGTGACTTAATGTAATCTCTGCGTGTAGTAAATTCAATGTACTGAATTATGCAGGCATTTTAAAACACGGCAAATGAAAAGGGGAACTGGAGGAATAAATCTGAAGTCAAGTCATCAAGTGTCAGTGAGAAAACTGTCTGACCTTTGCCATGCAAAGATTCGGTATGAATGAGATATTGTACTGGATGCCTGGCATCGAAAAGCTCTGTAGAAGCACCTGTTTGTGTGTGAAACAATATTTACTTCTGTGTTTGTGGGGTGGTGGAAAGGAGGTAGATGTCTGCTTTGAGATTATTAAAATCTAGCAGTGAAGCAGGGCATGCAACACAGAGCCTAGTTATTGCACATGTCCTTGTTCAGTTTTTAGTGTTTCATTTCATGGAATGTATGCTGACCTATCCATATAAGAATAAACACTGGGCTCTGTTATGTTCGCCTGAAAAACAAATATATAGGGCTAGATTTTGCAAAAGGCTTTTCTCTTGAGAGACTGAATCGTTTCAAGCCCTGAGCATAACCTGGCTGTTGAACAACAAAATGAAAGCATCAACAGTCACACATGAGCTCTTTCTCATAATTCGGGTCTGCAAATGGTACTTTGTTTGGAGCCTTCTGAGGGACTGAGCAGGTTTTAGGGTCACACAGATACAGCACTGAAGAACTGTATTGTGGATTGAAAGAGTGCTGTCAAAGATAAAGGTGTACATACTGGAGATCCTGCAGCATCCTTGCTGAGTTTTCTTTTAATGTATTTGCATCTGGCTTACTCCTGTAAGGGTAGAGAAAACTTGTTATTCCTCCTGTTCTGCATCTTCCATGTGGCAAGTGGAGTTACAGGGAGTTTGTTCACTGAACAGCCTTTCTGGATGGAGAGGGAAGCCCAGAAATTTCGTGGCAGAAATATGCAGTAAGCAAGGACTCACTGTGCACCCAACCTGCAGGACCATTCATCCTGTCCTTTCCTAGAAAGTAGAGGCTGTTAAGAGGTCCCTGAAAGCTCTCAGTAGAAGAGGAAGCAATGGGAAAATGCACTTATGAAATATTGTGTATCAGATACTTTAAAAATCCACATTCTGTCTGCATGGGCGTCTGATGAGCAGAAGGAAGGCAACAACTGCACTTGAAAGCCCTAGCATTACTTTCTGTGTCATGGGGTACCCAAACTAATTAAAGAGTGATAGTTTAAAAAAATTAATTACTGGAAGAAAATTTCACTTGCCCAATGTAAGAGTGCTTAAATATAATGTGACTTGCAATTGTCTTCTCTTTTTGTGTTTAGAATTTCTTTCCAGAGCAAATGGTTGCCTGGTGCCAGCAAACAAATGGCAGTATCCCACAGTCACAACTTTTGCAGGTACTGTACATTATCTGTATGGACAAAAAGGGTTTTTGAGCTGGAGGGGAGAGGTTGAGAGGAAGGAAGGGAGAATTCAAAGGTCTGGAAATAGCTGGTTGGAGAAAGACCAGTATAGTGAATTAGCATATGGGACTAATGTTGAAAATACCTGGCAAAGATCTTACCCAGTGGCACTGAGGTGTAAGTTATAAGCACAATGTATTCATAGCTATGTTCATACATATTTGTTCCATTAATACTCATCTCACTCTGTGGGTACCTGGTTGGCCACCTAATGTTCCTAAAATGGTCTCAGCAGATACATTTCTAGAAAAACAAATATACCTTATAAAAAGCAAAACAGAAGCACTCCTTTATACTCCACGTCATAGCATAGAAGAAAGTGTAAAAATGCATGTGTACATTAGAAAATGGGTTTGAGATGGTGAGAGGTTTTGCGTTTGCTTTTTACATCCCGTGTTTGTGCCTGGCAAGAATTAACAGTAAGGATAAACTTCTCCAAGGTTCAGCCAACTAGCTGCTCTTTTATATAGAAAAATAATTCCCTAAGAAGTAAGCGCAAGTAGTTACAGAAAATTATATGTAGTATTTGCAAAGTAATCCCATTTAAAGCTCTCCAAGTTAAATTACAGGGGTGTGTACCTTACGCATATGTGTTGGTAGAGCTATGTAATCTGCGTGGCAGTGGCACGTACATCGAGTTTATACTGAAGTTTTGATGTTGCTGTACAGTTTCTTGCTTGCTCATGAAGGAACTGTGGTGGTAGCACAGTTTGTTGGCCTCCAAGGGTGGTGCTGAAGAGTGGGCTACCTCTCTGATCAGTAATTCATTCGCTTAAACCTCTCAATTTAAGAACTCCCATGTGAGCCCTGTAGTCTTTTTCACTTTAGTTGTTTTCTCAAATGGGGGACAGTCAACTCACAAGGCCAAATTAAAACGGTTTATTAAAAGAGTGCTGTATTAAGAAGTAAGACCATGATGCCTGGAAGACAGTACCACGAATAACAGGCCAGTTATAAAGCAGAAGGCACAAATGTATCAAGAAAGTCTACATAAAAATAGCTGATTTTAGCTTGATTTCTGTCATTTTGCATGTTTGCAAACATGCACTGACTCTCCTTTTAAATAAAACAAGTTTGCACTGACTTTTGAACCAGTGCACTCATTTTGTCTTGTGACAGTTTCAAAATCCATTAAATACTGGCTCCAGGTTCACTGAGAAGAATTTAAAATGTTAACATCCACTCTCAGCTGGGAAATGAAACCAACAATTTCTGGAATTAAAAATGAAAGTCAGCATGCAATGAGGCTGCAATCAGGAACCAAACCTCTCACGAACAGGCATTGCCACAGACTGGTAGGAACAGAGGTGTTCACACCTTGGACCCTTTTTCCTGCCATGTAAGTGGAGAATTGAGTTTGCTTGTTAATACAACCAGCAGGACTCCCTAAAAGAGAAGGATGTTCTTGAAGATGGAAGAGTTTCGAACCTAGGGTAACTCAAGCAGTAGGGGAAGGAAAACCTTACAAGCTTGTGAGATACAAGAGTTTGCTTCTGGGAAGGCTCAGTTAGGTACGATCCTGGAGAAGCACTAAGTCACAGGGGTTAATGGCATGAGAGAGTGGAGGAAAGAGGATGGGTACATTCTCCTTGGTTTGTTGTTTAACCATAAAAAACAATCTTCCTTAAGGCATTTATATTAAATACCCCTTTCCTTTTAAAAAACATACAACCGTTTTTCATCATTTCAATGACGGTTGCTGTTTTTTGAAGGTAAGCTTCCTGCGGTCTAGTAGTCATTATGTGTGTTGCATCTGCGGCAACCACAAACATGAGCAAGTGCGCTGTTTTTAATTACACACGAAATAGGAAATAATACTAAGTTTTATCATCTCACAGTGCCATATACTGCCTTAAGAGCTAGTATTTTTAGTCTTTTAACAGTAGCATGAAAAACAGCGGGATCTGTTTGGCCTAATGTCAGCCTGGCTCAGATATGCAAAAACCCTTGCATTGTAGTTTACTTTTGGTTTATCTAGCTGGATGGAGAGAGTACGTTCTCCTCTTGGTCTTTTCCTTTCACAGTTGAGAAGTGGATTCGTAACAAAAATAGCAAGAAAATTGACTGTTAGGTGAGATGGGGAAGGAAGACTTGAAAAAAAAATTAGGTTTTAACACAACTAAGAATTCTGACACAGGACACTAATTTTTGGTGGTGTTTCCTGTGGGCATTGTCCACCAAATAACACCAAAACACAACTTTCAAGAATTGCAGAGGCTTCTAGGCCAACTAGGTTTATGCATTTATCTTCCTATTATTCAGTTTATTAGTTCAGCGTTAACTTACTGAGCGAGCCCTCTGTCATTTAAAAATCTGGCCCATTGTAAAAAGTGAGCAATCCTTCAATTCCCTAACCATTGTTAATACTTCTTTCCTTTGATGTATCGCAAATCAAATGATTCCATATGTGTTCCCTCTAGTTATGTCAAGAACTTAAGTATTTCTGGATCTTGAAGTCTAATATAATTGCTGACACTTATTTGACTGCTCTGTGTTTCACTCTGAATTAAATACTCTGCCATACCTCTTGTCTTGGGACAGGTACCTGTGCTATGTAAGACTTCAGTGTGGGAAATCCTGAAACAGGCGGTTCCCATTCTAAAACTTCAGGATAAAATTGCAGGTTTTGGCTAATGTTTCCAAGTTAGACTAGTTGCAAAAATGGTTGTGACAATATATTATTTTAAGAATTAATAAGCTTGCTTTGTGTCCCTTCTGGCCAGGTGCAAGAAGGATAGGGATACAGCGAAAACGTTAGCCTTTTGGAGATTGAAGTATTGACACAGAGAACAGGAAAGTGGCAGTGGCAGGAGTTAGCTAGGTAGACATAAAGGGAGGAGCAGGAATATCCATTTTAGTTGTAGATCAGTTTAAATATGTAGGCCAGTTCAAGCATAATGTGAAACTGTCCCAAGTCAGTGAAGTGATTTGCCATTTGCTTTTCTGTTCTGCACATACAGTGACAATTTTAGGATCCATCCATAGGGCATAATCCTCATTTACATTTTCCTCTCCAACAGAACTTTTTAAACTCCAGTAGCTGCCCTGAAATTCAAGGTTTCTTGCATGTGAAAGAGCTGGGTAGGAAATCATGGAAGAAATTGTATGTGTGTTTGAGAAGATCAGGACTTTATTGTTCTACAAAAGGAACTTCAAAGGTAAGATTAAAAAAGAAGTTGCACAGTACTAGCATGTGAAAGCATTTTCTGCTTTTACAGTGGGTATTTTTTGCTAGTTTTTAAATATCTGCACATAGTGCTTTTTTTATCACATAGAAAAGGATAAGCAAGCCATGATCAAATGACAATCAAGCCCTAGGCTCTCAATGCATGAAAATAGCTATATGGCATTGTTACATAATGAAACCAAACTAGCCAGGCAAGATCGTTGTGGCTACTAAGTCGTGCTAACAAGGTTAGCAAGAGAAATCATGCTCTCCAAGCATGTTTCATGAATTTAGTTTAAACGATACCTTAAACAATATTTCATGTTATCTAACTTTCAGGTTTCTCTGGAGCAATGTAATAGGCTATGCCATTTTTAATGGGATGTGTTTGAATAAATATTTTCTCAGCTTCTTGTATAAAGCAACTTCTGCTAGTAGGCTGACACTTAAAAGGTGACATGCCTGCCCACTTCAGGCTGCCCGAGAGAGGATCACAGTGTTGATACCCTGCCCTCTGTCGGAGGTTGGTCTTGAGAGACTGCAAAGCTTGCAGCAAGATCTTCCAAAATCTTTACACTTACCTACAATAAAACGCGGTATTTCCCCAGGAGCCAAGACATTTGCAGTTGTTGGCGGACCTAGAAGACAGCAATATCTTCTCATTGATAGCAGGCAAGAAGTTGTACAATGCACCTGCAGAGTATGGATTTTGTATAAAGGTAATTCTTCTCATTAAGTTCTTCCAAATTGCAAGATGGTGTTGGTAGCTCAGAGTCGTCACCCCCTTCCTCTACCAGCCATCAGCTAAATGGGATTAGCATGTAAAACTCTGCAAGCGTTTCTGTCACGAGGACTTGATCTCATGGACGTCTTTCATTTGGCAGGCATGTCCTATGAATCTTGCCATCATTTTATGTGACACTTTTAACACTTTATCTGGTGCTCCTTTGGCTTGGGAAATTTCTGTGCAAGATCAGTTCTGTGCTGAAGCGTGGTGTGCCTGTGAGGCGGCCTTGATTCACCTCACAGATAAAATTTTTTTCCAAGTACTGTAATTCAATAGCAAAGTCTCTCTGGACAGTGAGCACCAAAACTATATCGCAACAAAGGATCAAGCTCTCACTGGGTTTAATTGTACCATTATTGTGGACCAGAGGTTTGCATTTAGAGCCAGATAACATGGGTTTGCCTCAGAGTAGACACCGGCTGCAGGACACATGGTGAACTGATGGACACAGACTTTCAGTAACCTTCAGTTACAGAAACTTAGGTTCTTCATAACAAAATGGGGTCTCATAAAACTTGTCACAATTCAAAAAAAACCAAAACAAATCAAAAACAACCCAAGTGCCTTGATTCTGGTTCTAGCATGGCCCAAGTACCTTGTTCCTATAAAATGCCAGAACGGCAGGGTATTTCAAAGCAGGCACTGACATTGTCTTACTGGACCCAGCTGAGAAAGTTATTTCTTTCAAAGCATTCTCAGCCTCTCCTGAGCTTTAATTCAGGGTGGTGTGAGCTTTTCCTGGCCAGTTCTTAGACTAATACTGTACCTGCCTTTACTCTGCAGCAAAGTTAGTGGTGGCAGGTTTTCTACTGAATGTAGCTGACTTCCTTTAATACTTTATAGCCCAACAGAGTGAGAAATGAAACGAAGGAACTGAGGTTGTTGTGTGCTGAAGATGAGCAAAGCAGGACGTGCTGGATGACTGCATTTCGACTCCTCAAGGTACTTCATCTATGTGAACAGAGCTATGCCTATAGTCAAGTTGCATTCGTTATTTTCTTCATGAGAAGATATCTGTATGTTCTTAAACATCATCTGCCTCCAGAACAATGTGGCTAAGAACAAAATGCCAGGCAGACCTGTCTCTCCTAAGCTTTTAAGCACAGGACTGAGCTCAATTCCTTTCACATATGAACCAAGTATAATAGTTCTGGAGCCAAATTTATGGTATGTGAATTAATTAAAAAAACTGCTTAACAAGGTATTTGCAAGTTATCATAAGCTAAAGAAAATGTATTGAGAATGGTAAGTGGTTATCTTAAATATAACAGAATGCTATCCAGAGCCTTTATAGTTTTTTTAAGTCTTCTGAAGGTTCTATTTAAAAAAAGTAACAAAAATAAGCAACCCTATCTCTTGAGTGAAAGTTACTCATATCTGAGAGAAAGAACACAATGAGATTTCTTGATAATATTGTAGGAGGCTTCCGTTTTTTTCAAACAAAATCAGGGTGGAAGGAACTGAGGAGAAAGTTGGCTCTTTTGATCAGAGAACTTCCTGATCTTCATAGAGAAATGGGCAGAAGTTTTGGTTTGGTTTGGTTCTAAACCTTTCCTGAAGATGCTGCCTTGAGAACGACTGTATTCTTCTCTGTACCTTACTATGTCCTCCCTCATATTAAAGGGAATATACACATATATGAAATAATACAATAAATATGTACAGATAATGTGTTACCCATGAAAATCCACCTCCTGTCTATGCCATTATCTTCCTCTGTAATATCCTGTGTCAAAGTGTAATATACAAAATGTGATAAAAAATAGAGGCATGCCCAAAGTGGTACTGTAGTGCTTGTTACTGGATACATGTCCAGCCAAATAGGATGGAGAACCTTGAACTCAGTCAACTTTGGCTCTCTCAGTAGCAAACAAATAATTTCAGATTTGGAAGTGAGGGCATGGCTGTTCTCTCCAGGCACCGAGATCAGTGTGCCAGCATCCTGCTGGTGTTTGCCACCTGTGAGGCTGCGCCCAGAATGGGACGTGTAACCCCAGGGTGCTGCGAGCATTTGGTCTTGCTGTGCTGAATGAACAGAGTCGCCGTTCCTGCCTAAGTAGCAGCCTGCATCAGCAAAGCCTTCACACCCCTCTCTGGCAAAATGCCCTTTTCCCCACTAGTGTTTCACACTCACCTGTGGAAGAAGATGCATTCCTACAGCGTGTGTCCAAGGAGCTGAAAGGGAGCGGGTGCATCAGAAAAAGAGTATGAGGTTTTACGGCTTCCTGGTCCATGTGTGGCATTGACTAGGAGAACCCACAGAGGTTCACATCGCTGCATGAGCGTTGTTTATTCCTCCCCTCCCTTTCAAAACAGTTTATCTCATTTGTTTATCATTAAGACATAAGACATGACAAATGTTTGCTACAATTACCCGTTTCTCTCCCCGTGCAGACTGTCCATCATGCAAAACCCTGTAAGCATAGGGAAAGCAAATCAGACTCCTAGACCTGCGGGTATGAAATCGCAGTGTCTGTTCTCCATCTACATTAAGTGGTCACCTTCCAAACCAGAGTACATCTCTTTGAATGCTCTCCAAATATTATCTCATTTGTTATTTTGTTAATTGTAAGAGATGCTGTGTTGCAATACAGAAGTTCCTAATTTAAGCTGTTACAAAAGCAGGTGCACTAGCCGTAGTATGGGCCAGGATGTAAAAAGCAATTCCGGTTACAAGATGCGTATTTGATTTCTGTGGAGCTGATACCTGTTGACTATCATAATCTGTTCTCCAGTTACTTGACTTGACTTGATACATTAACAATTATGGTAAAGAGTCTTAGTCCCCAGGCAAGTCAAAGTGTTTCTTCTCAGCTGTCCTTTACTTTCCCTGTTTACACAGAATTTTGCATTGTGGGGAAAGTGCTCAAACAGAGGATCAGGTAATTGTAGTGAATTGTGCCTTGAAGATACCACTTGTTCTGAAGAAATCAGTTACACTGGTCGAGGCACTAATGTTTCTGAATGGCAAGGAAAAGCCTTTACGCTGTACAGAATTAGCTGTTCTTATCAAATACGCAGACATGCATCTTGCTGTGACCGTTCAGAGGAATCTTTCTTCGCAGTGCAACCTGTGGCAGGAACAGTACTGCATGGCAGTGATTTCTGTATACTGGCATGTAACATTCACCCTTAGGCAGTTAACACTAGGGGAAGAAAAGGGATTGTTTTTAAAGAATACTGAAAGGTGATTGAAAGTGTATAGTCAGGGAAAATTAAGGCTGTGCCCCTGGGCTGTGGCCATGAGCCTCTTTTTTATTTACCTACTGATTTAGCTTTCCATATTCCTATATTGCCCTGTTTACAAAATTATATATACCGTTTCAAATAGAACATTCAGTAACCAGTGTTGCTATACTTCAGCACTGTGCCTCTAGGGAAGGCACTGAGTAGGTGTTTTCCTACCATCCTAGCTACTAGTGTTGCTAAAATTTATCATGTTCAACAAGGAGCATGACTGGAATTCAATCACCTTATTTTTGTAAGGATGAGAAAAGTACCAGAAGTGTTACTTCCTGCTGAAATTTATTAAAAGAGCTAGTGTATTAGAAAGGTTCTTATTCTTTATCATTGTGAAAACTGAGTTTGAATGTCTTAAGCAGATTTTTTTTTTAGGTTCACATTACTAGAGGGTAAAAAGAGGGGGAGTTAATTGTGTTCTGACCGCGAGTGAAAGCTCGTATTCTACAAGGAAAACGTGGTGGTAGTTGAGAGTGACAGAAAGTACTTGTGTATTTCACTCAGGCTTGTAAAAGTGTTGCTTTTTAAATAAAACCTGTGCATATATACTGCTTGATTGCCACCTGCCAATCACTATTACTCAATGCAAATTGCTTTGGGACAGCTTCTGATCATGAAAATAATAAGCTGGTGGCACTTTGCTCCACTGTAAATGGTATTATGAAATTACTACAGTTTTTTTCCTAGGGTATATATTTGAATAACGGCCTTGCATTTCTGTTGGCAGTATGGAATGCTACTGTATCAGAATTACAGAATTCCCCAGCAGAGAAAAGCCATGCTTCCACACTTTTCCACACCAGTAGTAAGTAATGAACTTTACCTCATTAATGTATGATGTTGGAAAAGATATGTTTGCTTTTGCATTTTAAAAGTGGAAAAATTTATGCTAAGAAACATAAATTCAGCATTGTGTAGCAAATCAATGTCAAGTTCATGTTTCACATGAGTACAGTTTACATGGTTGGCTCTCCATTATCTTAGGCTTACATGATCCACATGATTGAAAAATCTTGGATACGTCAGGCACTTTGAGATGTACAGTACAGAGACATCTGGCTGTCTCTGCAGAAGCCAGCTTAGGTCTGGCAAAACTAACACGTAAATTTCCTAAAATATGTTGGGCCAAGAGCTGAATGTTAGCTATCTAAAAGTGAAGATCCTATATTTGGATCCCAACTGGCCCTGAAAATGACTGGAGTGTAGTAATAGGGCAAGTGGGCAACCTGAGCGATACAAGATTTTATTCTCAGCCTTTGAATCCTCTCCCTCCCCTAAGGTCTAAAAAGTAAAGCCATCTATTTTTGTGTCTGTGAATCTTTTGGAAGGGGGGAAAAAAGAGCTGTATTTTCTGTGCTGTTGAAGGATAACTTTGGACAGTTTTCTAAAACCAAAACATTTTGAAATTAAACTCTCAAGCTGGTTTTTTCTTTCCGTTTTTTGAAACAAGTGAAAATTCCTTTTCAGAGAAGTGTATCTGAAAACTCACTAGTAGCAATGGATTTTTCGGGGCAAATAGGAAGAGTTATTGAAAATCCTGCTGAAGCACAGAGTGCTGCCTTGGAAGAAGGACATGCTTGGAGGGTAGCTATCTTCTCTTCTTTTCTATTTTTGTAATTAGTAAGTGTCTGTTGAGAGCCAAAACACAGAGTGTGCTATGATGTTAGTGCAGTGCTGGTCACAGTATAGCTTAGCTCCGACCTGAAGCAATCACACTGCAAGCATGCAGATCTGAAAGTCAATATCCATCTTTAGCAAAACTGTCACATTCACAACAACCTTCTACCACTGCTTCTCTGTCCCCCTAGTGTCCAGAGGAAAGTTGAGGGGGAAAGCAGACCCACCAGAACTTTACTGCCAGTTTGCAAAACCAGTCTCTGAGGAGGAATATGTCAAATTAAATGCTTCCCCACATGGAAGAGGCTGGGGCTCTGACTAATGGCTTGCTCCCAGTAAGTTTAATTGCAGAATATACAAGAGGCAGGACCTCTTGCAATGAAAACTGATGTAACTTGTTTATAGTGTCTTGTGGACAGACAGCTGCAGTACAAGTTTTCCCACATGCTCGTCTCTTAGGGACTAGGAGTCATTACTGAAGCATTAGCTGGTGCTTTATGTACGGGAGGGAAATACTGCTTGATTTACTGAGTGCCTGGTGTTTTGCCTGAGCAGAAACATATCAGACTTTTCTTTTTTCTGTCATTTTTTTTTCTTTTTTTTTTCTTTTTTTTTCCTTTTTTTTTTTTTTTTTAGATACTGAGCTTTCATCATTAACATCTGGCTTGTGGCCAACTGAAATGAGCTGCTGCTTGTAGATTAGCCCCCTTCAAAGTTGCATTTCTTTTTCTCATCCTTGCATTAAACTTGCCCAGCCCCCAGTTTCCTGTAAATTAAATCTGTATTGCATGTGCACTGATTCTCTTCTGTTGAGGCCTTAGTGTGGATTTAACGGTAATTCATTTTCTCTGTAGAAACGTAGCACAAGAATGAACATCTTGGGTAGCCAAAGTCCACTCCATCCTTCCACACTGAGTACAGGTAAATTCTGCTGGTTTGTAAGCATAGTATCAGAGGCCTCTGTGGGTAAATAAAAGTTACGTTTCATACAGAGACAGAGTGCAGTCGTGTAGTATTAATGCCTCAATGTTAAATACAATGTTTATGTTTATTAGCAGCTTCTGTGTCATTCACATGCTTGCCCATACAGACATAGTAGAAACTTCTTTTCCTTTGACGACATGCTCAAACTTTTCTTCAGTATTAATCTATTGAAACTCAGATTTTATAAAACCAGACTCCATAAATGTATCCATTGAAAACAATCCAGAAGTATTTTTTTTCATTTTAGATGAGGAAACTCAGTGAGTGATCTGTTAATCTTTAAGGACTTAAAAAAAAAAAAAAAATCTCCTAAAAGTCTTTAAAATAGCATTCATTCCATAACAACTGAATAATGTAAAATATGGATGCCTGTGAGTCCTGAACATCTCTTTGAGATTTTAAGTTTATTAAAATAATAGGAAATTGCGTATTCATATCCTGGACTACTTAGAGGAAACACAACTATTCCCTGTTTCTGTTTTTATTCTGTTGAACAGAATTTAAAAACACCATTTGAAAAACAGTAAAACAATAAGTAAAAATATTTGGGGGTAACTCCACCCTTGAAAGTACAAGCTAAAGTGCTTTTCATTATTTGAGAGTTAAAGGGACTTGGTTCTGACTCGTTAGCATATACATTGTATTCCAAGAACGGTTTAGTCCCAACATTTTCAAAAAGCTATGAAAAGGCAGTACTATAAGAGATTTCTCTTGTTAACCTAATTGTATATCTGCAAATCAGAAAATACATGGAGGTATTGCCTGTCTACTTGGTATATTAGCTAGATGCAACAGCTGGTCCTGTTTTTCATATTGTTTCATTTCTTATATTGATTCATGAAAGATATTTGATATTCTGTAACAAAACTATACCCACTTTTAAAATGTTTAAATAATTAGTGTGTGGAAAAAAATGTTGCATATTTCACTGTTTTTAACCATCCTCTCTTTCCCTATTTTCACTCTCGCCTTCAGTTATTCATAGGACACAGCACTGGTTTCACGGCAGAATCTCTAGAGAAGAATCTCACAGGATTATTAAGCAGCAAGGGCTTGTAGATGGGTAAGTATTCCTGTTGCTTACTATTTATGATCTGATGATAAGCGTTACAGACAAGAGCAGAATTGCTGCTCCAAGGGTTTACAGGTTCCTGAACACTTCTGAGTAACCCGATTCTTGAGTAGTCCCATTATAGCCTGCCTGGATTTCAAAAAGTCAGGGTATGTGTTTGTAGGAGTGGGGTTTAACTCTTAATTTGAAAAATAAAATGTTAAGAACACACTTAAACTTTTTTCTTTTTCCAACAGAGGTAGTTAGTTATACATTAGAGAAATAGAAATGGCTAGTGCTTGTACATATTCATCAAGCATGGGGTTTTTGTCGTTTTGGGTTTTTTGCTGGACTAAGGCTTTGGGGGTTTAGCTTAGCAGGTCAAACAGAGAAGAGAGGCTGAGAAAGCAAAGGAGCACTGCTGACTTGTTGGGTTTCTGCTTCTCTCACACTGCAGATCTTTACAATCTCTAGGCTTTTTTGACTTCTGTTGCCTTAGGAATCCAGTGGCCTGTCCTTCTCGGGCTTTTCATAAATGTGTTAATGCCTTTGAGACATTGTTAAATTTGTGCCTAGTGAGTTTACTTACTGTGGAAGGTGAAGATTGGTTGGTTTGGCTGTAGCAAGGTCAGTCAGCAGTGGCAAAATAACCATGTTACGGATGTGCTCTGACATCTAAGGATCGTGGTTTTCAGGACAGAAAAGTCTTGCTTGTGTTTTCCTGCTCTGTGTGTTCTTGAACAAAAGAAAGTAGAAAGTTAACAGTCTTCTCAACGAGTCATGTAAGTTGTTCAGCAATGTGTATGTGCAGCTGATACTGCTATCATTTGACTGTTTCTGGAAAATACTGTTGAGGATGCATCTGTCTGTGTGGACACCCTGTTGCTTGCCAGAAGTTGAGTGAGCAGGATCAGTTGTGCTGAGCTTTCTTTGTGCCACCAGCTTATGATACCGTGCATTATCTGAAATGGGATGAAAGATAATTTAGAGATAACTGCATGAACAGCAGTAACCACACGGCAGTTAAGGTCTTTCTCGCTGAGATGGATCTGAATGTCTAAAGTCTTTGGTCCCTTTTCCACACATCTGGTTTTGCTAGGACTAAAAAGAATGTTGAAATACCATGCATGGTTTCCGGTGGTGGCAAGACATGCCTGTCTCTGAGTATTGGACTGACTCTGGTTATGATGGTGCATTTTTGCGGTAGTGACATTTCTCAATCAGTTCTGAGGAGCTGGAGTAAGTTCTTTTGGGTTCATAAGACTACGAGCAGTTCTTGCAACTCAGCCTTGGAAGAGTGTGTTCCTGGCGTAGTGGTTAGCAATTAAGAGGGCTTGAGGCCTGCCCCAGTACTGTGCTTGGCCATCTCACGAATCCACTAGTGATTAGCACTGTGAGCCTTATGCCAAAGGTATATTCTTGTTTGCTGTGTCATGGAGAGGTTCTCCTTCCTTAGTTCATAAATGTCAAGTGGAGGAAACATTTCCAATGAGATTTTCTTCTCCTCTTCCAAGTATGTGTGTAACCATTTGAGTTAGGACTTCAGTTTTGTGCGTCAACTTTAAAGTGACAGTTACATAGCATATGATGTTGCTAGCTATACTCCTAAAAGTATATTCTTTTCCAATGATGCTCAAGGGAAAAGTACTGTGACTGTTATAGAGGAAAAATCAGTGTGTTTTCCCCATCTTGATGATGTGGATGCTACTTAACTGGTAAGTTGTTTGAAGAAAGTATTGAGCTGGTTTGGGGCAATTGCAGCCATTTAACTGAAATTTAATTTTGCCAACACTGGATTTCTGTAAACTGATGTAAGATACTGGAGAGTGGGAACAGATCCTCATGTATTACCCATCTACAGAAATCCAGATTTGCTTTGGAGTTCAATAAGAACATTTTCCTCATGAAATTACCTATCAGTAATGGAGGGATCCGTTAGAGACACCCTTAAAAAAATCCTGATGCATACATTCACAGGTGAAGAACTACCGTCATACGTCTTTTCCTTCTTATTTCTTCATCTATTAGTGTTGCATAGCCATGGCATAAAAACTGAAAGTGAATTGCCAGTTATGGAACCACCTGTTAATGAGACTAAATAAGAGTTTGGCAATAGCACAAAATGACTGAATAGCTCTGATTATTTATGAAGAAACGGATTGTGGTATTCAATGTGTACTTAAAAATGCTCTCTCCTAGACTATTTCTTCTCCGGGACAGCCAAAGCAATCCAAAGGCATTTGTACTTACGCTGTGCCATCATCAGAAAATAAAGCATTTTCAAATCTTGCCGGTAAGAAGATTATTTTTTGATACTGGTCACAAAAAAAAGAAATTTTAAATCCTAAAGCTTTGCCAGCATCTGAAGAGATCTCTTACTAATTACTGATGTCATTAACAGGGATGTTTCCATTAGCAAGTGTATTAGCAAGTATTCTTTAGAATTGTCAAATGCCTGATTAAAATTCTTTGTTAACATTGCCTGGAAAACCAGTGTAAGTCACTTAGGCATAGAAGTAATGCACAGAACTTGTTCTCTGGGATTCACAGCAACAACAGCAGCAGTTGTCTCCCTATCACTTAGGCAAATGTAGAATAACAGGGAAACTTTAAAAAGCTTTATTCTGGAGGTTATCCAATAACATGGAGCTTAAAATAGCGTTACACTGAAATGTCGAGAACCTATTTGATTTCTGTCTTGATCAAAAAGAGCATTAGAAATTTAAGATCGTGCAGACCTCTTTATTGGTCCAAACCCTCTTTTCCATTGCTTTGCCTGCCAATTTTACAACTAGCTAACAGATATATTTGGGGCATTTTTGTTTTATGTCATGAAGACCGGTGCTGTGTCTACAACTTTCAATTACTCTGCCCATGAGCTTTCACTTTCATAAAGGAATGTTGGGTTAACATGGTATTTTTCTAGGGCTGTGCGTGGTTTCATGAAGATCTTTGGGCACTAGGCTGTTTGGGCAGTGCCCATCATTTATCTTAAGTCACACGCTGGTACTCTTCTATGTTTTGCCACACTTGCATCTCTTCATGTGCAGTCTAATTTGAAAAGGATGTTTTGTTTCCCCAGTGTGAAGATGATGGACAGATATTTTTCAGCCTGGATGATGGGAACACCAAATTCAGTGATCTAATCCAGCTTGTTGAATTCTATCAACTAAACAAAGGAGTCTTGCCCTGCAAACTCAAACACCACTGCATCCGAGTGGCCTTATGACCTCAAATCCGACTCTCACTGAAGACTGGATTTGCTAGGAGAGTAATTGTAAGAGAACGTTGACACTGGGGAATTGGCAGATTTGTAAGTTGGTAAAAATAAATAAAAATATTATGCACCTTGGGACTCTGAAAGGGATGGATTCGACAGGTGCCAACAGACCAAGATTGCTGGTTTGTCTAACACCTAAGAGTGATTGCTGCTGAGTGTCCCAGCATCCCAAAAATGGGGGGAGGGTATGTAAAACAATGAGTAAATTTGAAACAAAACTGGAAACTATCTTGGCTGGGCCACTTAACAGAAACAAGTGTGAAGAGAAATCTTTGAAAAGAACTCTTGCCCTGGAATAATCTTGACAATTAAGACTAGTGTGTTTACTTTTTGTATTGATCACTTTTTTTGCACTCCTACTTTGTTTCGGATATTGTATGCAGCCTATATTAGGAGCTGATGTGGCTTTTAAAATTCATGCAGGAGTTGGGTATTAATCTGCACCCTAAAATGTATGGAATGCTTCAGCCTAAAAGGATCTAGAAGAAAATCAAGAAGTGTGTGTGTGTGTGCGAGCGTGTGTCTCAAAACTTCTCTGGAGACCTGAGGTTCGATGATCTGCAGATGTCTTTGAAGAAGAAATGAGGATACAATTCTAAAAGAACATACCACCATATACGTACTCCTAAAACTGTTGACTTGTAGCATTATGGCTGTAGTATGTTGATGGCATATTAGTGGCATCCAGTCATGCAAAGACTGTATTAGATTCTATGCACAAATTTTTATTATTGGAGTGGTGGTTTGTTTTTTACAGCCTTTTGACTGTTTTCCTGAGGAAACTTACTGTTACTAAATAGAATAGGACTGAATGACTACACTTGTATTTGAAACCACCGGTTTTTGTGAGAAGATTCTTCTGCGGGTAGTCTTAGTATGACAAAATAATAGTAAAATAAATAATTTTAAAAACAAAAACAAACAAAAAAACCCCCACAAACGAAAAACCAGTGTTTTTAGCTTTATAGCTCCTTGAATTTGCAGACTGTTTCAAAGAGCTCTTTCCATATAGTAAAGCTACAGTGACACCAAGCTCTCCTGGGGATTAGGGCATAAAAAGAACTGTACCCCTGCTGCTTTCTGTTGGGCCATGAAAGTTTACACAGTGAGAAAGAACATTCTGGGAATGGAAACACATTTCATTGTGAGCTAGCTGCTGGCAATGCCATCCATCGAGGTAACTGGTGATCCCTGTGTCATATATGCTAAAGCACGCCAGTACCTATGGCAGACAAGGATGTGTCCTGCTCCAGTGCTGGTTTGTCATCAGAATTACTTTATTGTTAATGTTTAAGTCAGTTATTTAATGTTTACACAGTAACTCTTTCTGATGATGAATCAGTATTAAAGTTAGACAAGTCCCACCAAGATCCTCCAGTTGCAAGTATCATTCTTCCAGCAGCACAGTCGGTGCAGGAGCTGTTACGGAGTTGACTTCCCAGTACTTCATGCAGTTAGCCACAGCGAGAAGTATTCCACCCTGGGAACTTGCAGAGTGTAGTGCAGAACGGAGCGTTCTTAAGATGGTAAATGATTTACGCAGGCTAGTTCATCCTTACTAATATTTGCCACTGGGTTTGAAATTCTAGCCATCTGAAAGGGTAAAGAAGGAAAACCAATCCTATACCTTTAGGTCTTCATGTAGTGTTGAGAATAGCTTAAGACAAACCATAACCTGCCTGAGTCGTCCATATCAGCTTATAACTATGTCAATGGTATAGAAACACTGTATTTTAGTTTACAGAACACATTTAGTATTTTTTTTCCATTTAATGTCTAGATATTAAAAATGAAGAAACTTGATTTTGTTTTTAGTAGAAGCCTTTTTTGTTTTGTTTTGTTTTTTAATTGTACATAGTGAAATGAGTGTTCCTGCTTTCTAGACAATGTATTTTAAAACCTTGAAATTAAGCTAACTTAAGTCTGACTTCACTTTGCATGCTTCTATTTGGCCCCTATTAGGAGAAAAAAGATACTTGTATTGACTACATTACCAGTTTAATAAGACCATTTATACTGTAGTTTTAAGTTTTTCTGTTTACATAGCTTAGTGACAACCATGCATTTTTCCCAGTAGGCAGATAGTATTTGCAGTGTTTCATATTTATAAAAAAAAAAACCTTGCATCTTATTTAAATTGAGAATAAAAGTTTGACTATGAATCATGATTTTTGTATGTAGATGGTTGACTTAGTATTTTGTACTTTTCCCAGCTAAAGTGAGCTGTTTTGAGAAAGTGACCACCTTCAAAGTGGCAACAATCTTACTTAAGCAGATCACTGCTTTGTCTTCTTTCTGCTGGAAAACAGTCAATACCACCTTAGTTTTCCAACAGATTCAGCTGGCTGCCAGCTCAGAATACCAAGGACTGAAGGACATTTGACTCTTATTTTTGTATTTAAATGACATGAATGTAAAGGGGATGCTCAGGGTTGTTTTGGAGCCTGTTGAATTTTTATCTTTTTGCCTGTGATTTTATTTTCTAAATAAATACTTCATGTAGCAATCTTGAATATGTTGAGAAGGAAAATGCCAAACCATTTTGGTAATGAGGTTACTAGTTAAGTTATGTTACGATAGGTGTTAAAGTACAAAAAACTTTTTATTTGTTAATTAATCTTGAAGAAACACGTGCCTCAGTTTAGATGTTTTGTCTTATCTTTTCTGCACTAAATACCTGACAGTTTGACCAATCAATGCACCTTTCCAGTGGCAAGACTTGCTTATCGTAAATTATATTGTCACAATGCAAGATTTAGTGACTGTAAAATGGAATAAAGTTTAAAGTTTCAGGGAATGCAAAAGGTATTAACTTAAGAGACAAAACCTTTATTCAATATGCTTTGCTTCATACTGTAAATAGCTTTTTGGCTTGTGAACCTAATTGTAATCTTTCAGGTATTTTTGTACAAATAAGGGACTGATATTCTGTTTCTTGTAATTAGAAATAAACGTTAATACAATGCTATTCATTTTACATTGGAATGAATGTCGTCTTTTGGATATATTGGTACACCATGCATCTCTTGCTTTAATTCTGGGTTATTTGGGGTGGGATATATTAAACAGCCTTTAAGAAGAGTTAAGAGGAAAACAGAATCCCCAAGATTTATTCTATAATTCAGTACAAACCCGTAAAAAACAAGCAAACCAACCCCAAAACCCCACATTACTTTATTGTAATGTTGTATTTACTACATTTGGAACAGGCAAACAAGAAGATGGCATGAAAAAAAAAAGGCACCACAGTAAAATGGTGATGGTAAGCCTGTTCAGTGGCAGGTAAGCCTGTTGGCATATTTGTCCAAACCGCCCACAACTGTGGCAAGTGCAAAATGATACCAATAAAGTCTGGCCCTAAACATTAACAGCAGGTACCTGTGCTATCAAAACATCACCAATACAAAAGCAGTCTGTCTCAGAAACAGCTATGTGGTACAGATTTGATTTAATTGCCTGATAGGTTTGTGCTGCTTTTACATTAGTTGCAGGACAACAGATATAATCAGGTGTCTGATCCCATGTGAAGCCTTCCAGCATGAAGTTCAGCTGGCAAAACAGCTAAAATGCATTTGAACCTATGAGTAGATCTGTGTCAGACTAGTGTTTTACAGCATGTGGCTGCAGCACTTTTATCCTGATACACAGAGTGCTAAAGTTAGATTTATTTTAACACCAAATCGCTGCTTCAGCCTGTACCTGCAAAACCAGATGAGAAATGCATCACCAGATGAGCCACTTCCTTTCAAGTAAGTTGAATTTCAGATGACTTTGGCTTTATGTTATTGCTGTTTTAGTGATGCTTTAATTTGGGTTGTTAATCTCCTGCTTGTATATTGCTTTGTGTCTCAGGCATTGTTTGTCTAATGTCTTGGAAACTTCAGTAGCAGTATCAGCAGACAGAGAAAAGAGGTATCTTCCTTTGAAACATCCACATTGCTTTAATTTGGGTTGCTTCTGCATCCTAAATCTTACATCTTCCTTCCTCAACTTGGAGCAATTTAATTGGTATTTGAAAACCTAATATAACCACAACTATGTCCAAGAGCTATATGATTTTCATTAGATATTGCAATTAGTCACATCTGAGACTTCAGAATAAATTAGTTTGTGTAACACTCACATTGCAAGCTCTTAGCCCAAAGACATTCTGCTCTAATTGCTCATCATTTTACACAGATACTAGCAGATGTTTTAGCAAGAAAGATTGGTTCATCACAAGACACTGAACTGTGATTAACAGGGTCTTACCACGCTTGTTGGTTACCCAGGTTTGTATACTTTGCTGTAATGAGGTGTTTTCCATCTGTTGGCTGCAAGATCCTGGGGCAACGAAGGGGAACAGGGAGATGAAATTATCAATACAGCTGACAGATCTGAGTCAAAGTGCAGCCTGGGTTTATGGGCTCTGAAGGTCAGCTCAGCCGCAGTCAGAGTAAACCTCTTCAGAGAGTTCAGAAAAGCTAGGCTGGGAGGGAAATGAAGTGGAGAAAAGAATTACTCTTGGGCAGTATTGTCCAAGTGATGGTTTGGGTGTGACTAGGAACACAGAGAAGATGGTGGTGTGATGCCAAAGTGCTGCTCACCAGTCCCTTAAAATCAGTTTTCCCTCCTCTTCCCTCAGAGCTGTGAATGTGCTTCTGTGTAAAGACTTACATTTTATTTGCCTTTTGAAACACATTCTGTAGAGGTGTAAGGAATTGGCGTTTTGGGTCATCAAGCAGAGAAACAGCTATAGAACTGGGGTCGTCTACAACCAGCCCATCCTCCAAAACAGTCTGTCCAACTGCCATCAAGAGAAAAGGAAGGTAAAAGGATGTACGGTTCTGCCAACAATGATGACAATGGTTAAAGCAAATGGCCAAGCTGAGTACTGAAAATGTATAGTTTTGTTGCCTCACAAAGAAGGCTAGGCATACGCTATTTTTAAATACTTTAATTTAGTTAGACCTTTTCAGTATTTGATTACTTCCATAATACTTTTTTTGCTGCAGAATTTCTGCAAGATACTAATGTGCGCTGTGTGACTCTTACCAACTCTTAGTTTTCAGGTTACTGTAGTACTTTCAGAATTGGGTCCAAAGACAAAAGCAAATACAGAAATGAGGTGAGCTGTGAGGATTAGAGCTTCTTGAAAAATTACCCCATAACACAGCTAGTCATAGAAGAAAACAAACTGATAATTATAGAACTAGTGAGTAGAAGAATTAATTTGGTTTTTCACTAAGGACTATGTGGTTTGTGAAAATATCTGGCTAAACAAGGACAAAAGTTTACACAGCTTGGCTCAAAATACTCACAATTGCCGAAACGAGCGCTTGTCCTGCTTGAGAAAACTGAGTGCTTCAGAGAAAAGAATGTGCCTGAGAAGGTCTTGGATCCTCTTGCTTGTATGCACACTTTCACAAACAATCCTAGAAGCTGCTGTCCTTGAAAGGATAAGGGAGCAGGAACTCCTAGGACAGGAGCAGGAAAGGAGGCTTAGGATGCAGTAGAAATGGAAGAGATACAGGGAAGAGCAATCAGGATGGTCAGAGGAATAATCAAATACAGTAAGAAAGTTCAGCCAGCTAAAAAGCAGAGACTGAAGGTAGTGTAACAGACTTAACAGAAAACCAAAGGCAGTTGAGTAGAACAGAAAACCTTCAGTTACAGTCTCTGCTAATACAAAAGTCACAGAGCATTACCTGAAGCGTGCAGGGGCTCAGTTCAGGATAACCAGAAATACTTCTTCATAGACTGCTCATGTAAGCTTGAATGTTCTCCACCACAAAATGCAGCAGGTGGCAAATGTTCACGTGGGTTCACAAAGGGCTTAAACATCATGATAGAGAAAACTCAGCTGATGGACGTTAACTACAAAAATACCATCTTTCACTCTGAAATCCATGGGCCACATGTCACCAAGTGCCAGGAGCAGTCTTTAGGGGAAGAATAATTTCCTGACAGCCCGTATTTGTACTCTTTCTTCCCTACACATCCACTACTAAGTGTTAGACAAGGGCAAGAGATATTTTTGATCCAGTGTGGGACATGTATCCACATGAGAGCCCGCTGACACACAAACAACTGGAAGTAGTACTAATAGCTGAGGGAAGACCAAGAAAGCCTGTGTTACTGTCAACTGCAGACTTGCTTTGACTGAATTAATGCTGCCCTTAAGAGAAACGGCCACATAAGCATTGAATTTGCTCCCTACCACCGCAGAAGGGAGTGCCTCCAGGGCCCGTGGCAGCTGTCCCCCCTGCCCCTGCAGCCTGCTGCCAGGAGGGTTTGCTGAGGGTGCAGGGGCTGCCGGGTTCAGCTGCTACAGCAGACCAGAGCCTGTTAGGGCTCTGAAGCTGCACAAGGGTAGTGTCTGGCTTCATTCAGCCCCCAAACAGGGTGATGAATAACAGGGATTGAGCCAAGCTCATGCCTCGTCCTCTAAAATGAGCACTCAACTGGGAATAGGTACTGCTCGTCTGCAAGTCAGGAGCAGGCATCCTAGAAGTTGTGCCTAAGTGTGCGTATCTCCAGGCTTTTTTGTTCAGCGGTGCACAGGGGCGTCCTGTGAAGGCTTCTCCCAGGTAAAATGCAACTTTTCCTCCCCCTGTGCAGGAGCTGAGGAACAGAAAGGGCCATACAAGGGCTGAAGCACCGTGCTTTTCCTCAGTGAAAGCTGCGGTGCAGCACGCAGGAGAGGCCTGTGCTGGCACCGCACAGCAGGCCCGAGGGGCACCAGGGCGGCCTGCCAGGCTCTGCCCAGCCACCACTGCTGGTCAGGCAGGGAGAGAATGGGAAGAGCAAACGCGGGCGCTCACCACGGCTGCTTCTCCGAGGCGCCTGCTGCCGAACGGCCTCCAGCAGCACACACCAAAGGGCGGCTGGGTGCTGGAGCCAGCCAGGCAGCTGCTGCCCTGTGAGGGGCTCCGAACCCACCCTGTGGAAGGACAGCCCCCACAGACGGGACCTTGCGATGATGAAAGCCCCCTTAGCTAATTCCCACTCTCCGCTTCTGACGGGTTTAAATCCTCGAGTGAGTCAGGACAAACAAAAAATCAGCCTTCCGAAAGGAAAAATAAGTAAATAAAGAGATAAATATGCCTGTAACATCAGTGCCGGCCAATCGAAACACAGCCTGGACTTCGCCTCATTCCGCAGCTGAGGGCAGGCGGTTTCGCACCCCGGAGAGCTGCAGGCAGGGCGGGCCGCGCCGCCCCCGTCCCTCCCCGCACGGCCTCCGGCGGCCCGGCCAGGCCGGCAGAGGGCGGCCGCGGGTGAGCCCGCCATGGAGCCCCGCTGGTGGGCTCTCGCGGTCCGGCCCTAACGGGCGAGGGGTTTTTTTTCTCTGCATTTGCTTTGGTTTATGGCGGCAACCGAGGGCGGCTGCAGCCTGGACCTTGTGTCCTACAAAACAGCAATTAAAACAGCTCTGTGTGAAGCTCGGGTGTTCGCCAGCCTCCTGAGGGGTACTTGCTGCAAATGGCGGCACACTGCTGGCGGTGCCGCCTGAGGTGAGGCCGGCCCCGAAGGCATCGGGGTGCCCGGCCCGCCCGTCACCCGCCAAGGGCAGCATGCCTCCGAGTTGTCGGCGTGAAGGTTTCACCTCTCGGCAGTGCCGGGGTAGCAGCCAGCCTCCCCCAGCCCCTGAGGTAGCCGGGCCCTGAGGTAGCCGGCCCCGCGAGCTGCCGCCAGCCAGGCCCCTGGGTGCGCCGAGGGCTGCGGCTGCCCTGGCGGGTCTGGTTTTGCTGTGGCCGTTATTGTCCCCCTTACTTTCCAGCGTGAACTGCCACACATTGCAGATGCATAGACATTTTCATCAGTGTAATTCCCTGGCTTCACCTCGGCAGTGGCAGGATCTGCTGGGGCGGCTGCCTCTCCCTACTCCAGCCCTCGTTGGCACCTGGTGTATTTTCACTCGAGGCTCTGTGGCTCCCGTCCCCAATGCCTGTGAATCGCCGCTGAACAAGTTCACAAGTTTTCTTTCTTCCCCTTGTTGAGAAAGAAAGAATGACTGACAAAGCTGATGAACGGAGTGCTACACATGGTTAATGGTTAATGAAAAAGTACAGGACAAGCACAGTAGCAATGAAGACCAGATAGTCACTTGAAAAGCCGTAGAAATTTCTTGTGATTAAAATTCCTTAGTTGCTTCTGGTGATTTCTCGCTCGCAGGACGGGAGAATATAAGGGAACTACAGAAAATACTTGTATCCAAAGTATGTGGAAAAGGAATAAAATAAACAGGTAAGGATAAACTCACTAATATCTGAAAGTGAACCTGCCTCTGTACTTTCACCAGATAATCCTATCTGGCAAGTCCACATAATTTGTTAAGTATTAAGCTAGTGAGCATTTAGAAATGCAGTATAATATGCTAAATGTAATTCTGTTTTAATTGACATGTGCTTAAGCCAATTTTGTTGAAATACTCCACAGTTCCTGTAGTATTTTAAAATCAAAACTTCGCAATTCACAATATCTTTAAGAGAGTGTCTTCTCAGCTGCTTCTAAAACTTGACTTGAAGGCACTGCGGGTACAGTGGAGTGGTTTGGAGGGATGGCAGTACCTCTGAATGACGGCATACTGCACAATATTGGAGCTGAATCCCAGCTAACAAAGAAATTTTATTAACCTTTTCAAATTTGGTCAGAAAAAAAGTTCATATTTGTTTGAATATTTAATTCTCCTGTTCCTGTAGCTTGGTTTCATTGTAAATGTGTCATGCTGGGCTTGTCCTCTTGTAGAGGTCCTGTTTATGGCACAGGGACTGGAGCAATCTCCATACATTGACATGACAATTTTATGTGTGGCTAAATGCAGAACAGCAAAAATTATTTCAACACTGGCGGGGTTCAGAGAGCAAGATTATTAAATTGAAACTACTGTTCATAGAGATACAGTTGGGAAAGGAAAGGGGAATAAAATGACAATTTTTACCATTTACCATTTACGTCACATAGATTTAGCATTTATGTCAATGGTAAATAAAGGGGGGGGGGGGGGGGAGAAGAATAGATATCCTAATGAGAGGGTGATGAAAAACAAGTTTCCAATATAACTGTGATGCGTATTGAAAGGTTTCCTCAGGAGAGTGACACTTAGGGGAACATAATCCTGTAAGTCTGACATTCATAGTGTATATCCCCCATCAGTAACACAGACTAAAAGCAAAGAGAGGAAACTGGAATGTCTGTTGCAGGAACAGGGGATTTACTGAAACAAGGAGGTTGGACTGTGGATTTTTAATTGTACAGCTATGTCCTATCTGCACACATAGTGAGGTAAAACTGGTGAAACAGAGACCGTCATCTCTCCTATCTGTCCCATACTGTGAAGTCAGGGAGTGAAACAGCAGGACTGGGCTAGGTGGAAGTTTTATCTGATTATTTATTTAGAAGATAACATAGAAGCTCTGTTAATAAAAGGGGTTGCTGATACTGCATGTTGGAGAGTAAGGAGACAGAACAGTTTTCAAAGGTGGCTTCAAGCTGGCACATTAATCTTGTGAAAGTGCAGAAAACGAGATGTATTTTGCCTTCCCCTTTTGCCAATCAGCTGGCTTCTTTCATGGGGAATGTGCACAACCAAGACAAGTAGGTGAGGGGATGGGTAATGGCATTTGAGGTGAAGAGTTGTTACTCTGTAATGGAAGGAAAATTGCTAAAGGTTGTTTGAAGTTGTCAGCAAGTTTCTTGGTATGGTCAGTTGATAAACATCGCTGAGAAATTTCTTTGTTGCTTCACTCTTTAGTATATGTTTCTTACTCTGCTCCTTCCATTATACATCAAAAGGTGGTTGCTTCATTCTTCTGAGGCATCTTTTTTTTATTCAACCACAGATAATATATTGCATAATCAGCAAAAATGTACAGCCAGCAGTATTTTGTAATACCATCATTTGTAAGTGAAAAAATTAGCCTAACCCATCCAACAAACTCAACTTACTTCCAGAGTGTGCTAATCACAGTCTTGTTATTCAGTGTTCCTCCAAATAGTGTCTCCCCATCTAACCAATGCTCAAGCTGTTTGCATGTTTTATCTCTTGGGAAAGAAATCTTTCTTGTAGAAAATGTTTTGAATGCAACAACTGGGGGGTTTTGTACATTTTTCACCTTCTTCCTTGATCCTGTGCAGGTTGTATGTCTATCTATTCACAAACATAAATAAATGGCAGAAGAGATCTTGTGGTAGATCGTCATTATTTCAAGGATAGATTGGGATTTTAGTATTAGTTTCTTTGTCAGACAGCTGGCAGGAGCATTGTACATGTAAAAGGTTGCCCTTACAGTTTACTACTGAATAATACTATACCACTGTTTCCCTCTTGCTTTTGAAAGGCATGTTTGTTTTTAACATTCAGGGAAAGTTTGCTCAGCTTTGTGAAGGTGTAATAGATTTTAGTCTTACCCTTCTTGCTTGTGTGTTTTGAAAGGAATCGGATGGTTTATAGGGAGTCAAATGCAGTTTAATATTGTTATTCTTGTATTATGTCAGATGTATGACTTTATTTCTTATTTTATTCTTCGAGGTTTCAATGGCAATTAGAAAGATTCTGTCTCTAAGAAGATGACAACTCTTTTGAGGATTAATGGCAGCACGTGATATTTTTTTTGATTGATTCTCCATCTCATGCTGTAAGACTGGATATAGGAACATAAAGATGTGACTCCGGTGCTGTGTAACCTATCAAACAGTCTCTATAGAGGATGTATCTCCCAGTCTGTGACATACAGCCTGTCTTTGCAAAACTGGATATAAAGCAGAGATGTTAGGAAGTTTTTGAAATAGCTTGAACAAAGATAAGGTTCAAAGGTTTCAATCACTGGAAAGGGTACAAGTAGAGAGGACATGGGACTCTTCTGGAGACACTGAAAACCATAGTAGCGGTAATTCTGCATTCCAGTAGAAGCTGGAATACGTATAACCCTAAGTGAGGGTTATTATTAGCATTTCAGAGTTTCAAGCCAGTCTTGCCAAACTTGGGTTTGTGACATTCCTTATGCTTCAGAAAATGCTTTTTCTTACATATCAAGTACCATCTACTGTCTGATTGCTAGGGTAACGTCAAGCGCTGGTGTTAGCCATACTGTCATGTACTTTGGAGTTCAAGAGATACAGTAGCATCTTAAAATGCCTAGAGGGATGCTACAAAAAGGAAGGGAATAATCTCTTCCTGCTTGGTGGACAGGATTTAAAGGACCAAGCAACAACCGATGGAAAAGGGATCCTAGGGTGAAAAAAAGGCACTGAATCATATTGTTTAAAAAGGCTATAAATTCAGTGTCAGTAATGCTGTTAAGTTGCTTATAATACTTCCCCATGTGTTGCCCTCATTTGCGCTCAGTTGTACTGTTGACAAACTGTTTCATTTAAATGAAAAAGCTCACAGTTTTTAGATTTTCTTTGACAGATGAAAGTGCAGGTACAGTTAACATGAAATGATAAGAAACAAGCATCATTACTATGACTACTTAGCCATGTAAAAAAGCAAGATGGGAAATTACAGAAATAGTACATATGGTGCTTTCTGCTTTTAAAAAACAATCTGAGCTCAGAAAATGAGAAACAATCCAGCTATTCGTAAAAACAGATATATGAATTTCAAGGTGAATATACATTTCCACATACATGGGACAGGCTGAAGGCTGCTGAAATGCTGGCATGCTGGGGAGATGGCTGGCATCCTTTTCATCTCAGACAGTACCATAAAGGAACCGATCTTTCAGTGGGGCTTATATTGTCCCTTTCCGTACTGTTCCTTTAAAGGGAGGGAGAGAGAACGAATGCAAAGGATTTAGGAGGAGGTGACTTTTCTTTAATGGCATCCTTTGGGTGCATTATCTTGCTGAGACCTTTTTCTTTGTATCTCACTCTGATTAGCACATTTCTTTGTGCAGTTTTAAAATGCTTGGACAGTTTTCCCTGAAGAAATACATGTGCCTTCCAGCAGTTTTAAATTGCTCTTGGTATGTTTGATATCCTTATACATCTGCAAACCCATCAGAATCTTGCTGAGTTCTTGACTGCAGTGCTTCCTGTGGTAATTATTTTTTCTGCAGTTTTAACCACACATCATGTGAAAAAGTGTTTCCTTCTGTCTGTTTTTAATCTGCTATCTTTTAATTTCACCGAGTAGTCCCTCTTGGGCTTTTGAAATTTGAAAAACAGAAAGAAGTTCTTTATCTTCTTCCTTTACTCTTTCTTTCCCTTATCCTTTCCTTGGCTTCCTTCATGTTGTTCTGTTTTCAGAGCTAACCAGGCCCGCTCATTTGAATCTTCCCTAGAGGAGGGAGTAAGTGCCTTTGAAGAGAAATCTTCTCTTAAATTCCAGGAAGGCAACGAAGTCTTTTTGAAAGTGAAAATCTGAAAGAATATTGAATATCCCAGAACTGTTCCAACAATGGATCAAAAGTCACTAGAATATTTTTTGTGTAATTCACCAGCTTGTTCTTATTGGATCCAAACTTCTTGCTATTCTTGATCATACTACATATTAAACAGAGGATTTTCATTCAGCAGCGCCACCAAGTCCATTAGTTTGGCCCTGAAGATTTTTGGAGGCTTAATTCTACCCTCCCTCTGTATGCTGTGTTGCTTCAGAATCAGTGTTACTGAGCTTCCTGAGACTACTGACTATTCAACATATAACATTCCTGGCTGTTGTGCCCCCAGTTCCTGTGGCTGCATCTTTAATAGGAAAAAAAAGGCTAGGGAGCAGGGGGAATGGGATGGTGGGATGATGTCCTTTCACTGCAAGCTTTCATATGCTTACTAACAAGTACAAAAGCTCTCAGGTAATGCAGCTTTCATGCATTTTAGACAGCTGAGGTAGAGGAGTCTACCAGACCTCCTCGGCAGTAACTGACTGAGACAAGACATAGAAAGGGTAGAGCAGGAGGAATACTGTAGTAATGGCTAGTCACAAAAGAGAACTTTTGGGAGAGAAAGAGGAATGTTGTATGTATCTTTTGCCCATGGCTATTGACATATTGACACTACTCAAGATGTTCCATAAGATGGTAGTATTTTCTGCCCAAGCATAAAAGATCAGCTAATCTTACAGAATTTGCATAGGAAATGGAAACACCCAGGGAGTAAAAGAATTAATCTTTGGGGAAAAAAAATAAATATGGCTACAGAATATCTTTTGGAAATATTTATCATGAAAGGCAGAAACTAGGAAGGTGTTAACATTGTCCTTATATTAAATATTAAAGCATTAATAATTAAAAGTACCCTATTGATTATCTAAATCTGTGGAGAAAACCCCCTTATAGCAGTAAGTTTCCAAATTAATGTGTGAATAAAATTTAATGTTACAATGTAGATGCGAAAGAAAGGCTTGATTGTAGAGAAATAGCATGGAAATCTCTGTATGACTATACTTAATGCTATTTAGTATTAAGGACTGATGATAAACCAGGGTGTACTGTCAGACTTCACAACAAATGTAGATACAGAGTTATCATTACTCAGAAATATAAGTCCTGAGGTCAAATGTATTTGCTTGTTACTCATTCACCTTAATTAACCGATTCAACTGAGTAATTCAAAATAACAAATTAAGTAATAGAAAGCATTTTTCCTCTGGCATAATCTTCTGTTTCTTTGGTATTCTTTTTCCTCCAAGGAAATTTATATTTACTGTTGGCATCTGTCCCTAGAATCCTTCTTTTTATCATGTCCTATGATTTATTTGATTATTTAGTGATACCTTCCTTGTCATGTTAGGGTTAGTGACATACTACTGTACAGCCTTTACTCAGGCAGGTATGTAAACACATGCTTATATATGTTAAGCTCCTATTACAAGATCTTTCCAGGCTTTCAGAAGTCCTTCATTTGCTGGTTGCTAACATGACAGGGGCCTCACACTCCCTTTCCTGTTTTCTGCTGCCTTGCATATGCCAGAAGTTTTTTCTTGACCCTGCTGACAGGGCCCAGTCCATGGTCCCCTTATGTGCGTACCTTGCCAGCTTTTAAATGGGCCCATATGGTGCCATTATCTTTAGACAGCTAGAGACTGGGTACATAGGTGTTGATTCCTGAGTAAGTATTGCAGGACCACAGTTGTGAGGCCCGCCACAGCTGCGGGGTAGGTGCCTTTTTGTGCTGTGCTGCTGAAAATAATGTTTATTGTGATGCAAAGTTTTAAATAAAAAAAATAAACCTCAGAGCTTTACAAATGTGTTTTGTGCTAATGAAAGGTAAGACACACACACACACAAATAGAATACATTATTACCACTGTGTGCAAGTGTAAGGATTCTCTGTAGCTGCATCAGCAGCTTAGCTGTTTATAAGGCTGACCTCAAGAATGTCTGCCGATAGCACACAACTTTTGTATGATCCATGCCCTGGATTGTTCTTTTGCCTGCCTCTACCTCCCCCTTTTCAACGTTATTGATGCATATTTCTGTTGTACATCCTAATGAGTATGCTTCTGGCTTTGGGTGATTTCCTTTCTAGCAGTATCTACCACAAGGATCTGAGATACAAATATATTTTTTGCCCATTTAATGTTCCTTTCTTTTTTAAAAACAAAATTACCATTACAATGATTTGTTACCATGTTGAATGTTGTTCTGTTCAGCCTAGTAATTACAGAACTGTGTGTTAGTCTTTAAATGACTTTGAGTGGTGAACTACTCATTTGCTGCTACTGTGACTTCCTCACACATTTCCTTTCAAGGTTTTAAAAAAAAAAAAGGAAAAGAAAAAAAAATCTCAGTCTTTGTTGCTACAACTTTTTCATTATTTTGAAAGTTCTTTTGGGCAACATTTTCCTAAATTTCATGTGCAGATTTCTTATGCTTTTTAATGTACAACTCTTAAAAATACATTGCGTCCTTTTGGAGCAACAGTTTTTGATGTAATACCTCTTTATGAGTAGTCATTTAAGGGCACATAAATTTGAGTGAAATTTCATAGCTGGCAGAAGGAGTAAGGTATTAAAGGTGGGAATAAATAAATATAGGGAAGCCAGGGTTACTAATCTTACAAAATATTAAAAAACTTTATTAAAGATCAGTAAGTACTGTCTGTTAGTACCTTCTTTCTCACCTGCTCTTATTTATCCTGCTGTTGAAAATGGCTGTTAAAAAACAAATTTTGGGTACCTTTTTATTTAGAAAATCATCTCTAACTCCCATGTTTCATTGTTTTTGAAACTTAAAAAGATCTTGATATTCTGCAGGTTCTGTGGTGGACCTATTGGCTCGTTTGTGCTGTTTTAATAGGACAGGCATATTCATGGACCTTTGAGTTATCTTGCTTGTTCCTAGCATAAAGTGTAGCCTCCACACCCTCATTCTTAAGAAGAACTTGTGATGGAGGCTATTTGCTGCACGTTGCTTTTAAGTATCTATTTTTAGTGTACATATGTTTGGTACATAACATGCAAAAATTTGTGTGAAGAAGGGAGATCACTATTCTGAAGCTTGGAATGTTATTACATTGCATTATTACAACATTATTACATGACAAAGAGTATCACATCTAATATGGCTGACCTTGCTACCAGGTGTTATTTGTGATCTTTTTGCAGTTTCTACTGCTCAGCACTACTCCATGTTAGAAGTGAATCCAGTACTTGTTTTATGAAGATTGGTCTTTTGAAAAAATACAGTTCCTACAAACTACTGGTAGTTACTTTAACAACAGAAGCCTGTCATGGCTTAACCCTGGCCAGTAGCCAAACACCACACAGCCGCTCACTCGCTCCCCTGCACCCAGAGGGATGGGGAGGAGAATCAGAAAGGAATGTAAAACTCAAGGGTTGAGAGAAGAACAATTTAATAATTGAAACAGAATTAAAATGAAATAATAATAGTATCATCATCAACAGCAACAGTTATAATGAAAAGATGGGGAAAGGTTAAAATCCAAAGGGAAAGGGAAACAGGATAACAAGTGATGCACAATACAACTGCTCACCACCCGCTGACCAATGCCCAGCCAGTCCCCAAGCACTGATCAGCAGGCCCCGCTGCTCCCTCCAGTTCATATACCAAGCATGCTGTCCCATGGTACGGAATACCTCTTTGACTGGTCCGGGTCAGCTGTCCTGGCTGTGTCCCCTCCCAATTTCCCGTGCCCCTCCAGCCCTCTCACTGGCAGGGCCTGAGAAACCGAGAAGTCCGTGACTTAGTACAAACATTACCCAGCAACAACTAAAAACATCAGTGCGTTAGCAACATTGTTCTCACATCAGAGCTAAAACACAGCACTGTACTGGCTACTAAGAAGAAAATTAACTCCATCCCAGGCAAAACCAGGACAAGCCTCTGATAAGTAGTGAAGATGCTCGGAAGTTACTGGGATGATGCATCAGAATTTGTTGTATTGAAAGCATCATAAAACATCCTTTTGCTCAAGAAAGTATCTGTAAAAGGAAACTGGAAGGAAAACTGAGCAAATGTAGACCTAGAAGCATGACTCATTTGTTTGAAAAACAACAGAAAGGTTATCTTTTCAACCAACAGGAAATGGTATGAATGTGAATGGCTTATTTGATTGGTATTTAATGGGGAACAGAGAGAAATATGAAGTGGGTAGTGCTAGGTGATGAAGTGTAGCTGAGCTGTAAGTACAGGAATTTGTGTCTTCTGCTGTAATTTTTATGTTATTCTCTGCTTCACTGCACAGTGCCTTTACATTCCTGGTTCAGTCCCAATCCCATTTTTCCTGGAAAAAAAATAATTAAATTTAGATGCCTGATAGGGATGTGAATACAGCTTCATTGTAAGAAAACCCACAGCTCCACCTATCTCTATTCCAAATTCACCAGGCAGAGCCATAGCGAGTGTTTTAAGTCTTAACACATGTTCTGGATCCCTTATTCCCCATTCCACATGCTAGTTGAGGATGTTTCTGGTCATCTTGCCATCACAGTTTTACAGGTTGTCTTCCTGGGTAGCAGAAGTAGCAGCCAGCAGAGCTGTAAGCTGCAGAGCTGAAGAGAAGTGTATTGTCTTGAGGATCCAGAAATACTCTTTGGCTTTTCGTGACAGCTTGCTATCTTAGGATTGGTAGAAACCAACTGTTTTTATAAGTATCCATTGAACATATAACACTATTTCTCATGTTTTTTCAGTGAATAGGAAGTGTCTTCCTTTGTAAGGAGGTCATGTAATTCATCCCTTGTTTAACATTGCATTGGGTTATTTCCTTTATCTTAGCAATTTTGCAGGTTTGGAATATGCTTGGCATGCATGGTACTTGAAGTTGAATCTTGAGTTCAGCTTTGCTTTTATATAGTAGATTAATTAATGCAATTATTTATATTGAAGACTGCAGTTACATAACATGTAGACTACTGACTTGGGTTGTATGAGTTTATTATTGTATAAAACACAATAAATAAATCATGATTTTGATGAAAGGTTAGTGTGATTTTACATGCCAAGAAACAAAATTAGCAACCAATGTAAAATGTGCTTGCAAATCATTCACAAGTCAGAGAATGTAGATGCAGATCAGTTTTCTTAATTTTTCCTTCAGTGGGCAATAGGAATAGACTGGTGTCTTGTTGAAAGAGAGAAACCAAAAACACTATCCCCTAGAATTCATCAGAAGCTACAGGGAAGTAGGGTATTTTGCTCCATTATATGTTGTAGTATATGTAACATAAAATGTGGTAGTGATTATCCTTTCCTCAGCATACTTTCACTCCATTCTGTATTTTCTGAGCACTGAAGAGGAGTGCAAAATGACATTTCTTAGCCACTTCCTGCTGACGAAAGTTAGCCTGGTGGTAGAAGTGGAAGAAGTGTCTCTTAAGACTATTCAAATCAAGGTTGCTCCTAAATTAAAGAGACAGGTTTTCAAAGAATTAGCAGGAAGAAAAAAAAGCAGAAATCTCACCCCACCCCACCCCAAAGTTTCCTAGACTGTCTTTTAGAGAACTATGCAGAATGTCACACTGCTGTAAAGGCAGGTTGCTTCTAGGCTGGCAGCATCTGACCTCAGTACACAGAGGTTCAAAATCTGTGCCTCTGACTAGGGAAAAACTCTGCCAGAGTGTGGGTGGGGAGGTGCTGCCACTTTAAAACTGGCCTAGATTTAGGCCATTTGGAATCCAAATGGAGTTGGAGCCAAATGTGGTAACACAGAAAAATAAGCTGGAAGAGAACAACCCTTCCTAGCAAAATATTTTATGGAAGCTGCCCCTGAGGCAGAATTGCACAGCATATGGCAGACTTGCATCTGTACTTGAAAAGAAGAACTTGAACTAAGGCCTCTGAGCGCAAAGGTAATGAATGCATCAGACTATCTTTCTTATTTAACTGCCCGTCTCCTCTAGTCACATGTAAATCCTGTCTAAGTGAGAGCCTGTCTCTCCTAATGATAATGTGGAAGCTGTGATTATCTGAGGTGTAGAAGTGAACAGTATCATAAGGAGAACAGATGGCAGGCAGTTCTGAGTAGGGATACGGCTGGCTGCACTGTGGTGAAGCTACCTGCAGCAGCTTAAGCTGTTATCTTTCCTGGCTGCCTGTTTTGTCTCCTAGCTGGAAATGATTGCCCTTCTTACAGAGTTGGCAGGATGGAGCATGTGAACACTTGGTGGCTCTGTCACCCAATGCTACAGGGACAGACAGGTTCTTTTGGGGATTTTTGGTAGAATGAGGACAGACCACAGGATTGTACTTAACAATTAGAGCTTTATTATTACATAAAATATTCAATTATCAGCATAGCTTATTATTACCTACGATTTCTAGCATTTAGTGTAGCTTATTGTTGCACAAAGTTATCAATTATCATAATTCTAGTTAAGCCAAATTTCTAGTAATCAGTGTAGCTTTCTCACTATCTGGAGTCTTTAGTTACCTAGACTTTTAGTCACCCGGACCCTCTGCAGATGGGGTCAAATTCTTAATAATCACTGCATGATACACTAATCGTAATCTGGACTCAGACTTTACCCAAAGGAATGTGACTCACTGTCACTCAGTCTTCAGAGGAAGAATACAATGGTGGACACATCTCAGACCACTGGGGGATCATGGGTTTTGTTGTCCAGCAGCAGGACTTGCAGCTGCTTTATTTTATAGGCAATATCTCATGTGCTGTTACACTTCCCTGTTCCATAATTGATGTCACCACATCCTGGCAGCAGTGTTTGGTGGGCAAATAGTCTTGTCACAATGCTGAAAGGGAATCTTAGCTGTACTATGATGCGGGTCATCACTTCCTGGTGACAACCACACTTGAAAAGGGGAAGAGAGAAGGAGGTGATAAGTGATCAGCACGCTTATATTTTATGGCCATTTGTCTTAGGAAGTGATGTTGGTTATGCTAACCGTATTACCAGGGGTGAGGAGCAGGGCATACTGATCACACGGCTCTAATGGAAAGCCTCATCTTAGTGTAAATGCATCTTCCTAAGCATTTACATAACATAACAGTTGAGGCATGTACATATATCACTGCCACCTCTGAGACAGAGACAATAACCCACAGAAGAAGGTAGCAAACATTATCTTACTCATTGCTTCAGCTGTGAATGAGTGTCCATGACCAGGGAGACCTGTGGATGTGGAAGATTCAGTTCCCACTCAGTTCTTCAGAGTCTTTGGTCTGTGATATGTGTAAAGTAATTTCTCTTTCTTGGAGAAAGTCCAGGTACTCAGTAACTTTTACGTTATATTAAACATAAATTCTCCAGGAATTTGGCATTGGTCTTTTCTAGAAAGGTGCTCATGTTAGCACAGGACTGAAGGGTAAGCGAAGACACCTTTGCAACAAAGCTGTCAGGGAGGAAGGGCAAGAAACACCGTATGATCCCTTGCCATAGTACTAGCTGTCATCTCAGACAATTGAGCACCAACATGCTCTTTATGAGGAGATTGCAATGCTGTTCTCATCCCAAAAAGAATGACTCACAGCTTATATTGGTGGTAAATGCTCTTCCAAGCTTACTGCAAGCAGTGCATGGTATTGCATAGTCCTCATGACAATGCATTAATCACAGCCACTGACAAAATGTCTTCTGGACCAAGCGTTATGTGATCTTTGAAATCTTTGTAAACAGTGATCAAAACAAGTCACTTGCAGAACAAACACTGCATTGTGTTCCCCCTGTATCTCAAGCCATCTTGTTCCTCATACCTCACCTTGGTGTGTCTTTTCATCCACAAGTGGACTATTCCATTCATAAACTAACTGCTGTAATTTGCTTTTCTATCTCAATAGCACATTTAAGCCCTGATGGCAGTTCATCTATGAGCCACAGCTTCTGTGAGGCTCACAGTAGTCAGTGCTTGAGAAAATTCTTTCTGTGAGCTGGATGAGTGCCCCAGCAGTGCCTACACCCCTAGGTAAGCACATCATCTCAGCTCACAGCAGAAGCTATTCCTATCTCTGTATTGGAAGAGCCTGCCTACTGTGATTGCAGCCTGCTCTCACTGTCTCTGTGACTCTTCACAGCCTGTCAGTTTTTCTATTGACACTTTTTCAGTTCATCACAACCTCTCTTTTCTGTAGGCTTGCTTCTGTAAGAGTAAAGTGCTTAGGCTGCCTCAAACTAGCGAGTGGTACGTTAACTCCTCTGAAGCTGTGTGTTTGAGTCTGTGTCCATGTTCACTTTGCTAGCTGTTCCTTCTTATCCTCTTTGGTTTACCTTCACAGGTTCACACAGACAGCAATATGGAACTGAACAGGGAAAACAAGTCACATAAAATATGCATGAAAGATAAGATAGATACTTTCCCAGTTTGTCAGCTCTGTCTGAGATTCATCTCCTGGCTGATCTGTTGCAAAGTCTACTTATGTTCTGCAGGAGACTTAGTTTTTATCCTTGTACAATGCAAGTAATCCATCTATTTGTGTCTGAAGGCTTTAATTCTTACTCTCTTCCAAAGGAAATGCAACCTTATTTTATCCAGAAAATTGTTCATTGCACATTTCTGCTAAAATACTTGCTTCTGTCTTGTCACATCTTTATGGCTCATGCAGATTTGGACCATGTTTATGGAACATAAAAGAACTTTTAATTCTAGTACATCTGAGTGATTCTTAGAGGTTTTTTTTCTTTCCTTTCCCTTTTTGTAGATTTTTCCCCCATTACTGGTATTGTTACTTTCATGGAAGAATATTTTGGGGAAAAAAAGACAAAGACTACTGTTCTTTTTTTGAAGGAGCAAGAGTGAGAGAATCAGAAGAAAAGGCCTGCAGCCTCCAAATAGCATCCTCGAGCTACAGATAAGGAGTAAACCAAATATGAAGCAACAAACTTGTGGTTTTTCTATGCTTAGGCAACAGTGACTGTTCCTTTGACACCAAATGTTCAAAACAGGCACAAACTTTGTGCTACTATGATTCCTAATTAATTGTTTCAAGTTATTTCCTCATATCTAAAATGTTGATGATATCTGAGTCAATTTAAAGCCATTCATATTATAGCTTAGAACACTTTTGTTCAAATAATGTTAGGCTCAGTGGTCTACAGCACAAACATATCTTGACCAAATTCAGTAACTAGAGGCTCACCGGGAGGCTAGCATGAAATGGACGTCATGCCATTCAGGTGAGGGAAAATAAAACTGAGAATAAAGCCATCTAATTATAACTGGACTGAAGGCCTGGGAAAACTGCTTTTTAATTTCTAATCTGCATTGTATAATGATGGAAGAGGTAAAAACTGTTGGACATTGGGTACAAACTGTTCAGCTCCCTCTGCTTTGATCCATGCCTGTGCACAGGGACTGGCAATGGGACTACAAAGTGACTGATAGTACATTGTCTGCATCACTCTCCAGTGCTGTGCTGGAGCCTCCTGTTCAAACACGTTATCTCTCCCAACTTGTTTGCAAAGCATAGAGTTTAGCAATGGTAATAAATTGGTACCATTTCTGCAGGGGCACAGAATCATTATATGTCATCATCAGGGTGATGTACATCCACGTACAAAAACATGTTGAACCCTATCTCATGTTAGCTGTAAATAATATGATCTGTTGCTTACTAACAAACCCCGGCCTTCAAACCTTTTAACATCATCTGTTATTTCTCACACCTGGTATCTTGAATTTTGACACAGTTTGGCAGTAAAGGGGAGATCTCTAGTCGCTGTGTTTCAGCAGTAAGAGAAGCTCTCTGTGGAAGAGCTAACACATTGAAGGGTCTGGAAGAAATTTGCAAGGCCACAGCAGGTCTCACTTAGCCAGCACCTGTAACAGAAAAATTAATAATCTTGCTTTTGTCCACCACAGAAAGATTCTGTTAAGCAAAGATTTGTGTATTGCCAACAGTTGATGAGGAGAATTATGAAAAGTAGTATGAGCCAGAATTACTAGAAGTATAGGGAGACATGGGCTATTCTTTTTAGAAGGGCATTTAATTCCTTTTTTCCACCTTGCTTATTTTATCTCTCACACTTTATTTTCTTTTTCTTCCAGAGAAATAAAAAAACCCCATTTTAATATAAATTGTAATTATTGCTCGGTCACAGCAACTTTTAAGGTAACTTACAGGTACAGCAGAGAAGTAAAAACACATCAAATGACTTTGAATGGTATTTCAACACTCTGATTAAACCAGCATTTTATTTTAAAAAATGTATTTATTTCATTTTAATTTCCATTTTTTATTTCCTTTGAAAGTGATTTACCTTTTGCAAGCCATTTGGGTGAAACATTGAAGTTAGAATTGAGGTATTTATGTTTACTAGAGGCATCTTCAGTTTCTGTATCTCTTACACCCTTACAACACATTTTGCATTTTCAGCCTTTTCAGTTGAATTCAGGGAGAAATAAAAAACAGGAAAAAAAATCTCCAAAACACTTTCTTTTCTTATGGAGTCCAAATTTGTCCAGCCTATAACCCTGCACACTCAGGAGTTGATTTGTGGTGGAAAACAACTGAGACCCCGCTGCAAGTGGTCCTGGGATTTCTTGATCTTTCAAGATTATAGACTAATCATTACAGCAGACGCAACCCAAAAACTCAAAATGCAAGTCAGATCACAGAGTAACATCTAGCAGGACAAAAGCGATAAACCCCTAAAGCCCATTCGTGGATTTTAGGTCCTGTTTTTATTTTGACTAGGCTTTTTCAGAATTGTGGCAGAGTTGTAATTGGCCTTATATCATTATAACAGCAAACACAGCCATGAGAGTTTTAAAATATATGACAGCCGGAACATTTTCCTCCCTCACAAAAAGGTAGGCTGTAATACTGCAGTGCACTGGAGACCAGTCTGGGAGCAGTGGCAGTCCCAGATCTCCTGCCACACTACCTGGCTATAAACTATTCAGGACTATGAAATGCTGATAGTATTTTTTAAGACAAACTTGAACTAAATAGACAATGACAGGCAGTTAGCAGTATTCATCTAGGAAACAGAACTCCCCATGAAACTTGTAGAGCAGGGAAACAAGTCTTGAATGTTTGCTATTGTTTTTAAGTATACATATGATGAAAGAAACTGGAAAAAAGTTAGATACAGCACATCTGAGAATGTTAATCTCACATGTACAACCTGTTCAGAGCTTGCAGTCACTTGAGTAGTATTCAACTGTAGTTGTGTTTCTTTCCTGAAAATAATGTTGCACAGAAGTGGTTCAAAGCACTCGCTGTTGCAGCAGCAGCCCAGCAGACTTGTCCCGGAGCGTGTAACTCAGAGCGGGAGCATGTGAGCAGCCACCCACTGCCAGACTTGTTAATGGGCTTGATGGAAGGAAACACACACCACAGCTAATGCAGGCAATGGCCGTTTCTCAGTCGGATCCGTTTGCCTTTCGGGTAGGATTTTTTTGCTAAGTGTGTTTTGGAGGAGGTGTGGGAGGAGGGGGAGATGCGGCTGCGGCATGTTCAATGCAAAGCAGTTGGCTGTGATAGGCTGAGGGGACGTGGGTACTGTGCCTATATATGCTGGCAACGGCATCCTTAGCGCTGTATAGCTGTCACAGAGAGCAAAGAAAGACAGTGAGAAAGACAGAGGAGAAGGAACCACCTTACCAACTTGCTGTAAGTAACATTCTTTGTCCTTAAAGCTTTGTGTAGGTACATTTGGATTAATGCAACAATTGCTTACGTAGAGTGGGTGCTCAGCTCATAAACAGCTAGCCTGTGTTATTTTAGGGATAATCCGGGATGCTCAAAAAGCATTTCTTTTTAACCTAAGCTTGCACAATGTAGTGTGCGCATCTCATTTTGTGTTTGCTTGCTTTTACATGTGATGTATGTCAGCTATAACTGTTTATGTACATTAATGCAGAATCCCATTTATCCAAAAGTTTATATCTTGCCTTTCCAAGTGCAACAGTTCTGAACAACTCAGCAGACCTTGAGAAATAATCTGCCAAATACTTTGAATAATAAAATTTTCAAGATAAATTCAGTGCATGACTTTTTAATGTAAGGTTTTCCTCAGAAATAACCCTTTCCAATCCCTATAGTAGGACTTCAGAAAGGAAAATTACTAAGCTGCAGACTGTGCCAGTGACACAATAAATAAAACCAGAAAGTTATAACTGGAAAATGGAAATTTCAAATGAAACGTAGTCTGTAACACATATACCTAATTTGTGCAAAGGAAGAAGTACGGAGTAGATACAGTTCCTTTTTAGTCATGCTGAATCCTACAATCATTATTCAGGCAATACTCCTATTGCCAATAGTAGAAGTTTAGCTTAGCAGTAGCAACAGCTGCAAAAACCTTCAGCTGAGCTCAGTAACAGAAAGTCCTCCTGGCTTTAGGAGCATCAGTGTAGCACCACAAGCCTTTAAAATATATTCTGTAGCATCAGTTGGCAGATTAGTAAGTGCACTTGTCTCATTTATTCAAAAGATACACAGTTACTACTTTTTTTGAGCCGATGCAGCTATTAGTTTAAGGTGCTATTAATGTGAGTATGCATTTTTTCCTTTCTGTATTTAATAATAGGAGCTGCTAAAAGATTTCATTATATTATCTGGTTTTTATTTTACTTTGAACTGGAGAACAGGCACTCAAAATCATAATAAGTTGAATATACCTCTCTTCACTTGTTCTCTTTTCCTCTTTTTTCCTCGTTTTTTTCTCTTTTTCTTCTTCATAGCAAATTTCCCTAGAGTTTTAGCTATCTTTTACATTTATATTTAGTTAATACAAAAGATAGATTCTAAAATTATAGCCAATACTTTTAAACAGAAATAATGAATAGGCTGAGTGTCGTCTATGTAATATTATACCTATACATGTATTTAATACTTAATTGTACATAAACTGCTCATTTGTATGGTTCAGTTTCAAATAAAGTAGAAAATGGTCCACAAATGAACGTTATACTGAGAATACAATCTAAAAACTACTGACGGTTTTTAGTAACTTCACTAAAATATGATGTTGCCATATTGTAATTTCAGTACACTGAGGAAGAAAGGTAGTTTAAGCAAAGCAGCAAAAGATATGTCGACTTTAGGTTGTGTAGCGTACTTGTCCTGTGACAAATTCCAGCAAAATTAAAGAGCAAAGGGTTTATATATGAAGGGGGGGTGGGGGTGGAATAAAAGATACATTGGTATAACTTAGTTTAACATGATTGTTCTTGTTTTTTACCTGAAGTTAAGAGCAAGACTCAGTCTTCTCCAGTAAAGTAGGACTTGATCTGAAGAAGTATGCGGTGGTGACAATATTCATTGATTCTTGCTGGGAACAAAAGTACTCAGACATAATATATGCTTGGAAAAAATGTATTTTATCAATCAGAGTGAGGCTGTCATGAATACAGACTGTGCTTAAAAAGCGGTAGAGGTTGATAATTAGGTAGGGTGCCTCCTGAGAAGCTGTGCTCTCCTCACTTGGGTTTCAGCTGACAGATGTTGAATATGCTGAAATTCATCCTGGGAGCAGTGGGATCCCTGAAAGCGTGAAACCTTTCTCACATTTTGTGGGCCTTCAGGAAAATAGACCACTATTAAATACCTTAGAGGGAGGCTCAGTTTCTCTGAAATTTCCATTTAGTTTTGGAAGCTTGGAATGCATTATTTTGCAGTTTAAGTCCCTTTGACTTCAGTGGATATTTTGAGTATGCACAGATTGTAACACTCAGCCCTTTAGAAAATATGGATGCTCTCAAACAGTCTTTTCATTTTAGACCCTAAGGGCTGAGTTATCTCAGTTATTTTGCTTCTGAGAAAATCATATTCTATATTTTCAAAACATACTGGCATAGAGGGAAGGTCTCTATGCACTGTGTTGTTGCATTGTGTATGTGTTGTATATGCGTGTGAGAGGTAGAAGGAAATACTCTGTACTAGAAGAGAGGTGAAGTAGTTTGCATTTTTATAATACTAACTGGTAAGCATTACAATTGTCAGGTATTCAGTCTACTGGATGTGGCTTCCATAGTAAGTAATACCTTCAAGCAGATGAAGTGAGGTCTATAATGAACAGTTGAGGAAGAGAATAAAATTAGGGATGAGAGTGTAATTGGGTCTTGTCACTCACAGAAGAACAGATATAAAATAGGAGGTGAGAAGGAAATTTTGAATGACCACTGTGTTTCTGCAAGGAGTATGCCTTCACAGTTCCCAGTGAGATATGTGTATTACAGTAGGTAAGGAATTTTCAGGCAAGGACTTTTAGGAAAGAAGAAGCATGGATACATAAAAATAGACAGATGTTTAGATAGGTTTTAATTTCTCAGTATTGTCTTTAGAGGAAAGAAGAATGAAATACTTCACTTCAGATTGAAGCAGATTGATGTCACTGGGTCAAACTGAATTGAAAGTTCATTAGAGATTAACTAGATACTAGCTTATATTAGTTTATAACACTGCAGCCACTATGGCAGATTTAGGATGGGTGGTTCATTCTCCCATTCCTTATGGTTAAGCTTCCTGGTTCAATTACTTCTCCCATGCAAAACCATGGTTTTCCCCAGTAATTTAATTTTTTATCCTGAATTTTGAGAATGCTGTTGCTACAATGATTTATGATAGAAGTAGCACAGACAAAACAATGTTAGGATGAGCCAGCAGACCTCCAGTTCTGGGGAAGAACTATAGTTAGCAAGGCAAGATAAATTAACAAATAAGATCTCAGTGATTATCTAATATGTGTATTTTGTCAAACTGAGGTGACAAATTTCAGATGCATGGTCATAGGTGGAAACCACAGAATGTGTAGCTCATGTTTAGACCTAAATTTTATTTACATAACCCAAAAGAAATTTTTCCAAACTGGTAATAATAAAAATGGCATTAAATTATATCAGCATATTATATAGGAACAAGATGATGCAAATATTACTTGGAATAGAAAGAAATTTCAAATAAAAAAAAATCTGGGCAGTAAAAGAACAGTCACAAACTATATAACATAGTATCTATGTTGTAGTAATACGATAAAGTAAATTTATTTTTGTCTGAGTGTTTGTAAGCTGTTTTGAGCTTACACATGATGCTATTGAATTTATGCCATTTGATTTATATTTTGGGAGAAGACCCAGCAATCCATGGAAGACTATGTTAAATGATGCCCTATATTTGATTTATACAAAGTAAAGCTAAAGAGAAGTATAGTGGTAGTCTCACCTGTTCTGACATTGTACTGACAGTTCCTTGGCCCTACAGATACTGAATGAGATATAATCAGTTGAACTGAGCCATGTGTAAAAGTCTGTAGGAATAACTGTAACTCAGTGGTGAGCAACAGTACAGCTAGAAACACCAAGTCCTCAGGTTCCGAGTCAGTTCAGTCTCAGGCATGTTCCACTAATTTGGCAGTCATGAGTTAAATTCTTATTTTCACAGCTTTCATCTCTGCAACCAGAGAAAAAAATAGTTTCCCACATGTGAGTTCTTTAGTGCATACTATAGGAATGAACTCATGAATAAAGTAGCATAAAAGAAACAATGAAGCATAAGTTAAGGATTAAGTTAGAGATAGTTTGAAAAAGAAGTGAAACAGTACAATATTTAGATTTCTTGTGGCAAAAATAGCTAAACCAAAGAATTGAGCCTTGGGGTGTAATTAGATTGCTGCTACAGAGATGCATATTCAGTTCATGCTGACTTATTTAGAAAGTTTATTAGAATTCTGAACTGCAATCAAAGATGTGTTAAATGAAAATGCACGAAGATTTGGGAGGTATTGAAGAAATGGCATCATCCTGGTTGTAAAGGAGTAGAAACAAAACTACTTGCTTAAATGCAGTCTTTCAAAGAGGAGATGACACACAAAGCTGCCCACCAGAACCCTCTGAGGACTATAATGACTACTGGTAATGCATTTCCAGCAACTTAGTAGCAAGATCTGAGAAGGGCCCTAATTCCCCTTTCAGAAAGGCATAGAGAGAGCCAAATAAACACTTACATGATGGTTAAAGAGAGTAATAGAACTCTTAACAAAACAGCAATAAGAACAGCTATTCTCCAAGGGACTGGAAGTCCCTACTGTGCAGATCCTTGCTTTCCCAAGTGGTTGATGACCTACAGCAGCATCCTGACTTCTCAAATAGCAGCAGGAGCTGCTCCACACAAATCCCAGAACCCCTATTTGTGGCAGCAGAGATGTCTCTAGGATGATGATTATCAACGATGTCTTTCCTTTGCAATGTGAATGTTCTGATTCAAATATAATAAAGCCCAGAAGGGTCTCTTAACTCAAAATGATGTTCTCAGTTATAATTCCTTAGCACAAATAATTGTTTTCTAAGAAATTGTCTCTTAATTACCTAATATTCACATTGTGCTTAATATAATTACTTCCTTACAAAGTTGAGATCTGAAGGTATACAAACTAAGCATTCTTTACACCAGCAATAACTTTGTTTTACTGGCCAATTTTCATATTAGATCCCAAGGAACAGTATCACTCACTCAGAGTGTACAAAGACTCTTGGATGCTTTATAGGCACTGTGGTCTCAACCTTGTGTTCACTGAGCAGTCAAAATGCACAGCCACATACAGTAAAAGAGTTGGGTGGGCCAAGATGGCAGGAGCAGGCACCCTAGCAATAGAAATTTGTTTGCACAGCACTTTGCAGGCAAATTCCAGCTCATGTCAGCTGACCTACATATCACCTTGAGTGGGCTCACACAGTCTCTGCCTAGCTCAAAGTACAACCCAGAGCTCCAGCCTGACATCTTGGAAATAGGGACAGCCCCAGACTGAGTTTCCTCACATCTTCCTGCAAAATACAGTACAGATAACTCTAAGTGAATTCTAATTGAAACCTCAGTAAGAAATAAGGTGATAAGGTGTTGTAAATGGAACAGCATGTGCATTTACAGTGAAAGAGTAAAAAAGCTAAATCTTGAGGCCAGACAGGAGGCAAGAAGTAGATGAAATGACAGGGCAGCACAGTGGATCACTGTGATAACTGTGGTTATTATAGATTATCACAGAGACACATAGCATGCTCTTTTCTTAGACTTCTTTATAAGGCAGGAGGGAGTTGATTATATGCCACATGACAGTGCCACATCCTTGTGTCAACCAGCAGCAGTAGGGATTAAATCTGTGATTTCTGAATCTTCATTGACGTGCCTCTACTGCTCTGCTGTGCTAAAGATACGGCCTATCTGTTTTAAGCTGATCTACGTCATGACCTAGACATCAAAGACTGAACACTGTGATTTACTTCTACATAATGTCCAGCAAATATTCGAGTGAGCAGAATGCAACACTGTCTGGGGCTTGGCCTAATAATATGCAGAAATAAAAGTGTGTGTGGTCTTTTCAAAAAGGCGGTATGAGTAATCCTGTAAGTCATTTGGGTAACAGGTTTAAAACTAATAAAATTTCCTTTCAAAAGTGACCTTCTTTTTTTTTTTTTAGGGTTTTCCTGATAAATCCTGAACTCTGATACCCATGGATGCTGCAGAGTTCCGCAAGAGAGGGAAGGAGATGGTGGACTATATTGCAGATTACCTGGAGAAGATAGATAAAAGACAGGTGTTCCCAGATGTGGAACCAGGCTATCTAAGGCCCCTCATTGCAGACTGTGCACCTCAGGATCCTGAGAGCTTTGAGGATGTCTTTAAAGACATTGAGAAGATCATTATGCCAGGGGTAAGAAAAATGAATCTGTAGTGTGATGTTGAACACTGCAGTTAAGTTTTCAAAGACTTTAAGGAAAGTGTGGTTTGAAGGCTGCGGCAGCTAGACCTTACAAACATAAGTACCCACACCGATTAGCTTGTAGAAGGCAGAAGTCTGCTTTATGTCCATAGTTAAATATCATCTAACACTTTTTACAAGTAATTTTTTCTGTTCTTGCTTGAAATAAATAATTTTTTTGCTTCATGCGAGGCTTGCTTTTGGAAATAATCCCTTTTCCTCCCTTGGATTGGTTAATGCAAAGCTTCATAACTTTCAATTTCAAAAGCAAAGCTTCATAACTTTCAATTTCATGTGATATTTTTGCTACTTGCAAAGCACAGTAAATATTTTACAAAATGGGATTTTTATTAGTCTGCTGTGCCTAAAGTGTTCCTTCAAGCTGATCTTTAAATGTTAAAATTCTCTTAGGAAATGTCTTTTTATTAAAGAGTTGACTAGAAAGGATTCTCTCCAATACTTGTTCTGTTGACTTACTCTCCTAAATGTCAACTTCTAGTACTTTTTAGATCAGTGTTGGACAGACAATGCAGAGCAAAGCATCTGTCAATTGTCCAGTTCTGAATCTTTCTTGGTTTTCCACTCATGGTATACCATTTTTATTTTAAATATATGCTTGTTTTCTAAGGCCTCTAAGTAGCTTGAAGACTGGATTAGTAGAAAAGGTTAATGAGGAATCTCTCCTTTGGATCTCTGCAATAACCACTTTGGGTTGCTTCTCTGGATGTAGCTAGGTGATATGATTGCGATGTGACTGGACATGGAGCCGCCGCTCTGCAAATGTGTTCAGTCAGTGTTCTATAATACAAATTCCTTTTCATTGACCAATGTAAATATTTGATATTCAATATGACTTTATCTTGTTTCCCTTGGAGCCAACCCTGCTGTCCTTTCACAGGCAACAGTTCCACCGAATTCAGGAAATCTCTCCACTCTTCCTAAAGATTTGTTTATGAAGTCTTGAATCCAACAGAATTAAATCAGTGCAGATTAGATAAAAGAATTACATCCAACACATGCAAATACTTTCATTGCTGCTCATAGGTACAATTGCCTTCTCTTTTTCATTGTAAGAAAATACTAACCAATATTTTTTTGTCTGTGAAGTAGAACAGAAAATAGTTTGCTTTGAACACTTGAAAACATTCAATAAAATAATAAATTAAAAAAATCAGAGATGAATCACTTGAGAATAGAAAGTGAGACATTGAATTCCAATTATGTCATCAACATGTCATGTTCCCTCTTAACTAAATTGATTTTTTTTCTTGGTATTTACATTCCCTGCAAGTAAATTAACTTTTAAAAAGTGATACATTCTGAAGAAGAAATATTCTATCCAAAACTTTCCTCTGGTGTGAAATGTTAGTGTTTGTGACACAAAAAGCACAAGTACATATATTACAGTTCTTATGGTAACTCTGATTCTGCCTGCATTGTTTATGCTAAATGCTGAAGACTCACATGAGCGCAGAATCACAAAGACGTAGTATAGTAGAGGTTGGATGGCACCTCTAGAGATCATTTGGTCCACGCTCACTGCTCAAAGCAGAGTCAGTTAGAAGAGGTTGCTCAGGACCATGTCCAGCTGCCTGTTGAGTGACTTCAAGCATGGTCTTCACAATCTCTCTGTAAGTTCAACCACCTTCAGTAAAAAAGCTTTTTCTTAAGTGGAATTTTCTGTATTTCAGTTTGTACACATTTCTTCTTGTCTTGTCACTGGATACCACTGAGAAGAATCTGGCTTCATCTTCTTTACACCCTCCCATAAGGTGTTTATTACACATTAACAAGATGTCCCCTGAGTTTTCTGCAGACTGAACAATCCCAGCTCTCTCAGCCTCTCATTATATGACTGATGCTGTAAGTAATCGTCTCCATGGCCCTTCACTGGAATCACTCCAGTATGTCCATGTCTGTCTTGTACTGGAAAACCCAGAACTGGACACAACATTCCAGGTGTGGCCTCATCAGTGCTGAGTAAAAGGGAAAGATCACCTCTTTTGAGCTGCTGGCAGCATTTTCCTAATGTGGCCCAGGATGCTGTTGGCCTGGTTTGCTGCAAGGGCACATTGCTGGCTTATGTTCAGTTTGTCCACCAGGACCCCCCGGTCTATTTTTGCAGAGCTGCTTTCTAGCCAGTCAGTCCCCGGCCTGTACAGGTGCAGGGGGACTATTCTTCCCCAGGTACAGAATTTTGCATTTCTCTGTTGAAGATCATGATATTCCTGATGGTTCGTTTCTGTAGCCTGTTGAGGTCTCTTTGAATTGCAGCATGATCATACAGTGTATCAAACACTCCTCCCAGTTGTATACCATCAGCAAAACTGCTGGGGGTGTCCCATCATCCAGGTCATCAATGCAGATGTTGAACAGTACTGGCCATGGTATTCATGCCACTGATCACAACCCTATGTCTGACAGTTTAGCCCGTTTTCACTATGCTGTCCACTTATCTAGTCCATGTTTTGTCAATGTGTCAGTAAAGATGTTATTGGAGACAGTATTAAAAGTCTTAATGGTATCTTGTGCTCTCCCCTTGTCCACCACATCTCTGTGATCTGAAAGAGATCACAACGCTGTAACAGCACACAGCCTTCTAGTTCCTCTTGTTTGTTCCCCATGCGTAGAGGTGCTTCAGAGAGGCACCCACTTGTGCTGATTTCCCAAAAAAAGATACAAGAGCTTCCCCCCACAAAGCTGTCCTCTCAGCACTTCCTTATTTATGTGCATACACTTGGGGTGTGCCTGCTTTAGCCCTACCTTGTTTTCAAGATTGCTATTGTCCTCGTTACACCCTTTGCTTGCCAACTTGGTCCACCTTGACTCTGGATTTTTCTCTCCTTCCCTTATTTTTGCTAATTTAAATCTCTCCTTCCAGGTTAGTGAGCCTGACTGCGAAGATATTTTTGCCCCAGTTATTCAGGTGGATCCCTTCTAGGAGCTGATCCTCAAGGAGGGTCCCACTAGTCTTAAAACTGGGCTTCTTCATAAAGAATAATACAACAGAGGTCATAAAAAACCCTTGTTTTGCCCATAAGCAATCAGTGGCCCATAAGTTATTCTTGTTTCTTCCATGCTGACATCTTTACTGCATTAGTTGTGTTCAGATATTTGCTACTGATGACTGAAAGTGTGAAAATGGTGTTCCTTCAGAGGAGTGAGGATCAATTAATTGTACAAAGCAATAACATAGTATCCATTGCTGTCTTTACCCTATAGGAGAACAAGCATTCATAATTGGTAAAACTTTACAGAGACACCTTGTGAAATTGGATGTAGACCTTTAAAGGGTAGTCCACTAAATGATAATGACCATAATGGTGCTAAGTTCCTAACATTAACACAGAGACTGAGGGAACAACTGCTGAACTCTGATCCCCACAGCAGGAAGCCGAGGTGGAAAAGATCTGCATATAAAAAAAAATCAGTGGGAGTCACCCTTCTCTCTCAGACTTTTCTCTTGAAATTTATCTCCTCCTTTTTTAGAGCCAAAAATGATCAAGCTTAGTTGTAACTGCAAATAGCAGCACTGAAGATGCTAATTTTCCTCACATTGGACCCATTAATCTATGAACTTTCAGCTGAAGTACCTATCCTTAGTGTGCGGTAAAGGAAGACTCTTGCTTAGACTAAGCAAGATACAGAAAGACAGACACCCTTATAAGAAATCTGGGAAATAAAATGTCTCTGAGAAGCATTAGAGTGGTAATTACTGAACCCAAGACACTCGTGTATCGCTGTTTATCAGCAGAGGGCTGGAAAATCAAGCATCAATTATGTCACGCTCTTTGCAATATTTGTCTAAGTGTGTCTGTTCCAACATGGTGAAATAAATTAATTTTACAGCTGCTTCAAGAGAAGGGGGAAGGGGAGTCAGGAGGAAGAACCACAGCTGTACTTGCCCTAGGGCTTTTGGCTTTTTTGCTTTGTGTGAGTGGTGCAAGTGGAATTTGCTGTGTTTCATCAAACAAATGGCTCCCAGCAAGTAGGCAGTTTAACTTGATTAACCCAGGATGAATGTCACAAGTCTTACAGATCACAGAGGATTATTGCTAGGGAGATGAACAGTGGCAGCCCTGGCATATTATGGACGTCAGGGAAAGTCTGTGCATGTAAGTCCTATCAGGGACTGCTGTTTATTGAGTATTTTGTTATGTGTTTATTGTTTTTCTGTGAAGAGCCACGTCCCATCCCATTTTTTTTCTGATTTGTGAAGGTGTTTGCCACAAGTGCTTAACAACTTTGTTACAGCAAAGAAAGAAATCCTGAGCAGATATAAGAGATACAGCTTAAAAAGTTCACAGTGGCTTGTCTTTGGATACCTGATTTGAGCAGGTTTGGACCTAGTGACCAGTAAAAGTGAAATCTTGAACATACCAGGTACAGAACTAGTTTAGACAGTGGAAAATTGTAGTGGACAGGAGCTGTTGTCATATGAAAGAGATAGGGGCACCCAAAATGTTATATATGGTGTACCTACAGCAGAGAAAGTGATATCTGATTCATTGTGTGTACAAGAGTTAAGACAGTTTCCCCTTAGCATGGAGCATGTCCCTTAAAGAAGACCTGGTTGCTGGCATGAAGAAGATTAGAAAAGAAAATAAAGGGATATCTGCAGCATGCAGAACAGTGCAGTACAGTGATCCTTCAGTTAGCTCCAGAACCAGAAACCTTATCACAGGCTGGGAGAGAGGGGAATGTGAAAGGTAAGTTCATCGAGATGGAAATGTATAGCAAAACAGTAAGGACATACTGAGCCCAGGCAAGAGAGAATGTATGCTCTTACCATCTTCCAGTTGTACCAAAACTCCAGTATTCAAAAAAAAGAAAAACTTATGTAAGAAAAGGCTAGGCTTCAGTAACTCAGCAGCCTCTGGATTTCCAGCTAAGGAAAGATACACACATTGTGCTGAATTCTTGCTTTATCTAATTCTCTAGAAGCACTTTTTCCTAAAATTTGCCTTTTATCTTGAATGTGAAAGCTGGTTTTGCCAAATATATCATATTACATTGTTTCACTGAACATTGCAGTACATTTCCTGTTTTCAGATTTTATTAGATTGGTGTTGTGGAGCACTATCAAGTATCTCACAGATCCTTAAAATTGGTTAGATGTTGCATAAGATAAATACTGCTGCTGCAAGACAACTGACTACAATTTATACAGTTATTGTGTTGTTGTCTCTTATTAGTACATATAAAGTGGAATTGTATATAAATCACAATTTGTTATAGGGAGATGATAGTTTAATTTCCTACAGAACATACTGGGTACTGGAATGGATTGTTTCGTTTTGTGATGAGGAGCTGTTTGGCCACATTCAGTGCCTGCCTTTTTGCAAATAACTCCAGAGTGTGGGCAAGAGAGTTCTGTGCACCTCTGCTGCACTGAAGACACTCTTGCTGAGTCAGTTGCATGACGAAGATGAGAACAAAACACCGAAAGAGGAGTCCCTGAAAGCAGAGGCTCAAGGACAGTGCCCTGCATAGAAACTCATGCTGCCACTGCCCATGCAATTCTTGTTTTCTAGGTAGAAAAATGGAGAACTCTGATTTTGAAACTGTTGGGAAGGGGGGCAAAAACTAATTTATTCCTGGTTTGAGTAAAAGATAGAAATAAATTGAGAAAATACAAGGGAAGCTTTTCTGAAAAATGGGATCCTGTGTTACAGCCAGGTAGTCAAGAACTGTTGACTGGTCCCAAACTCTAATCTTTCCTGATTCTGTAACAATTTGTTTCTGCTTCCTGCATTTGTTAAAAATGACTGTTTTTCTCTTAATACAGGTGACTCACTGGCACAGTCCGTACTTTTTTGCCTACTTCCCTGTAGGCTCTTCTTTCCCATCTCTTCTTGCAGATATGTTGTGTAGTGGAATAGGATGTATGGGCTTCTCTTGGGTAAGTTTATTTGGGTATGTACTGCTATGTGGTAATGGTGTTTCACCTTGGCAAGATTTTAAGCATTTCAGGAACATTCTTCAATTAAATCATTGATTAATATAGTGAAGTCACAACACTATTTTTATAAGTAAATTTCCATGACTAAATTAATGTTTTCACATAGACACCCTGAATGACTCCAGGAATAAAAGGCTATAGAAGTTATGCCCTTGAGAAGCCACCAGCATTTAGAATTAGTGGTAGCAGTGCAAACTTACTGGTAATTCAGTAAGTAGTATGACTGTTGCCTATCACCTGGTGTTGTTACTTCTCCTATCATCTGGATGAATGTAAAATTGTGTTTTAAAAACCCAAATTCATATGAGATGGGCTCTTCTCAAAAGAGGTTGGTACTTGATGTCAGAAAAAAATTATGCAAGGTGCAAATCCTAGCTATGACATTTGATAGTCATGGTTCTATGTGAGGCCCAGTTTGACATTTTTTCAGTAAGTATTAGAAACAACATGCACAAATGGACTTCAGGTTCCTAATTTAGCTGGTGAAGTTAGTCAGCTAGTCTCTTCCTCTTTAGTCAAAAAACAGAGAGAGAAAGAGTTATTCTTGCCCTGGTAGATCCTATTTCTCTTCATGGTCTAGTGAGGTTATTCCCTCTGTTCTATTTTTCAACACAGGCTGCGAGTCCAGCTTGCACAGAGCTGGAGACTGTCATGCTGGATTGGCTAGGGAAGATGATTAATTTGCCTGAAGAGTTTTTAGCTGGGAAAGATGGCCAAGGTGGAGGAGTCATTCAGGTAAGAAAGGATATGAAAAAAAAATATGGGATGAGTTTGTGAACTTCATGGTTTTGTAAAACCTTTGTACCAAAACACTAATAAAGGAAAGATTATTTTTTTTCTGCTATATGGGTTCCTTTCACATTTTCAGAAAGACTGTTGCTCTGTGAGAATGTTCATAGGTGGATAGCATCATTCATGAAAGTAATGGCTTTGTTTTCAGAGCAGCTGAATTCTGAAACACTCTGAGAAGAATTGCTAGTAATTCAACAGCACAATCTGGGCTTAAAATTCAAATCATAATGTTGAAAAATCATTTAGGATGGAAACTTCAATTTGTTGATCAAGTGAAGTGAGCTTAACTTATCAGTGAAGTGAGCTTAACTTATCAGCAATGTGTATCAATGTTTCATAGCTGAAAATAGAAAAAAAACCCTTCTCAAACAGAAATGTAACTGAGGATTTTGAGTAAAGTGGTTATAAAGGCTTCCATGAAGTCCACCTGATACATGTGCAATTGTTTATTTCAGTCAGTTTCCAAAGCACCCTTCCTTTTTTTCCCCCAGAAAATAAGTGTCAGAGATCAAGCAACAGACAAGAACATAGGATTCTTCTATAAATAGAAGTAATGGAAGGTAGTAGAAAATCTGTCAATCTTTGTCAAAGAAGTTGAAATTATTTTAAGTTTTCCTTATGCAACAAAATGAAATACTAGAATATTATACTAAAATGAAGAGCTGCTTAAAATTTTAACCTATTTGTTTCTATCAGTAGATAATACAATTTTCGTACTATGCTGCAGTATCGAAAACAGAACAAAACCTCCAAACCTTGATGTTGACTGCTTAAGGAAAGCCTACAATGCCTGAACAGAGTATCTGTATGATTATGAATGTATCATCAATGGGAAAACTTGCATGTGTAATAAAGCTATATCTTTTGTCAGCCATGGCTCCACTAGCACATGGTCTTTCTGCAAATGTGAACTCTGGTCACAGCTACTAATCTAACTAAAATACACTTTGAAAAAGACTGAATTTTAAATAATTGTTCTGTGCTCCTTTGATAATCTCTGGAGTTTGGTCATTGGAGGCCAGGGCACAATCCTTTTTATCCTAAGATAGGCTTCTAAAATACATCTGAATTACATGCTAGAAGTGGTGGCTTCTTTCTTCAATCTCAGCTGCAAATGCTTACAAGCATATTCCAATGAATTCTTCCCAACATCTTCCCAGGCAAGTATGAATTTACCCCAACTGCTGTGATTGTCCTAGGCAGAACTGCACCTACACTAGTGTATTTCCGGTAAAATTCTTTACTCATCTGCTTGCTCTGTTAGGATCTTTATCACTAGGATTACTAGGGAGGGGGTTATGTTCAAGAAATAAGTCATGTGTCTCAGCAGTATTTATTTTGTACCAGTGAAAGCAAGCAATTATTCCTGATGGTTATCAGCAGGAAATACTGCCCTTCCAGGCAGACAGTGCTGGATTGCCCATAATTTTAATCAGAAACCAGTGAGTTTCAAGAATCGAAAGTGGGCTCTTGTTCCTGCTTACAATGAAGTAATTTGTGCTGCAGATCTTCTTGTCTTGCTCTTGAAACAATAATGATACAAATAAGAGCGTGCGAGGCAAAGACAACATGAGCGTGTGAAAGTGCCAGTCATCCTCTCGGTAAATACCAAGTAATTATTGTGGTATTGGGTAAAGCTAAGCCTGTGAAAATTGGCTCTTAATTACATTTGAAAGTCTATGTCAATATGAAGCACTTTGTTGTGTCCAGGATGACACCTGAAAATGGCAAAAGTTGAAAGAAAATTTCAGTTCAGAGCTCTGGTGGACGTGAACGTCAGCTCTTGCTGATATTTCTTCTGCCTCTTGAGCCTACTTGCCATGGCAACCTTTGTTTGCTTGTGGTAAAAGGAAAGGTATCATCATCCTTCACTTAATGCAGAATACAGCATTCAAGAGGAGAAAACAACAGCTTGTAAAAATAAGTGAGAAAGCAACTTTCTTCCTGAAGCTTATATCCTGCTGTTTATTCTAGATAAACTGCTGAAAAGTGTGCCTACTTTGAATTTTAAAGAGTTTTCTTGCTCTGCAAAGAAAAAGTATTTTAAGGGTGAAACAAAATGAGAATCAGCCTACCTTTGGCCTGGCAAGGAACACTGCTGATTGATCTTTCTTGTCAGGTAGCCAAGTAGTTCAGGAACCAAGGGATTTTTACTCAAAAATATTTAGCACAAGACTTTGGTGCTGAGTGAATAGAAGAGCCTTACAAACCAGGTTCTGCGAACACTGTAAGCTTCAGTATGAAAAAGGTGACTCATGAAAACTGAGGCAAGGTGAAAAAGCCTATGTCTATTGTGAGACACACAAAAACATTTCCAAGCTGCTGGATTCAGATGCCTTTAGGCTATGTCCCACCTATGTATCAGGAGGCAAGATTCAGCTGGGAAACAGGCCCTTTTCCTTTCGTCCTTGTTTCTGTGTAAGGTCATTCATACAAGAACTGTTGTATACATTGACTATGCACCAGCCTGGATGAACCACCAGGATGTTGTGGCACTCCTCAGAAGGCTGAAGCTATTCTTAAACCTAAGTCATTTGCCTGTCCAGCCAGGCATTCTTCAGGATAGTCAGGGCTTAAATGTCCAGATCTCAGAACTGCTGCCTTCATGGTATGAACATCATAATAAGTTACAGTGCTTTGCACAAATGAAAAGTATTCTCATGTGCTGAATTGCTGGAAAGAATATTTCAGGCAACATTGTCTGATAGTACATGCCCATTGTGCAGGTCTTCTGATTACGTAGGGTTCTTTAGAAGATTGTATACTGCTTGTAAAGAACGTAGGAAAAAAACCCAGCTTCTCAGAAAATAGGTGATATTCTTGACTGTAAAACATTCCTCACATCTGCTGGACACCCAGGACCTGAATTATTATATTCTAGCTCACAGGACTGTCAGGAAGCACAGATATTTTTTTTTTTCACTGTTACTTGGATGATTTTGTGCTGAGCATGGCAGAAATAGTTTTGCTAACAAAGACATAAGGACAGAGGTTTCTCATTATGAAACTTACACTGTGTGAGATTCATCTCACATTTTGTCAGATGAAATTGAACATACAAGAAGGTAACTTTAGAGGAACCATATATCTCAGTCCAGACGATTTGCCTAAAATAGATGGCTTTGTGGATATGCTTACCTCTTCCCACTGACTACCAAGGGGCCCCAAACAATTATTTTATCTCAGATATTTAACTATTTAGACAGATAAAGTAAGATGAATCAGATCTGTAAAGTTCTTGATGTGTGAGATCAAGATAATTGTGTGCACACACTCTTGCATCATGAGTTTTGAGAACTACAGGCAGGCATGATTTTTCGGTGTTCAGATATTCTGATGAGTATTCTGAATACCTGGGTAAAGACCATATGCAGAGTAAGATTAAACGGGGACATTGCCAGATTATGCTTTCTGTAATTAATGGACAGAATTTCATTCACCCTTTGCCTTCACATGGAAGTTCTATCTTACTTGACCCAAGAGGGATATTTGTTTTCCTATACCATTATGTAACTGTAATATTTCCCTCAGTTGACATAATGCTGTATGCAGCAGCAGCAGCTGTAAGAAATGCACTAAATTGTCTCCAGTTCATCTTTTTGTCCTGATGCAGACCTTGAAGTCTGCATTCCTCAAAACCCACACCACTGGAAAAGCAGATAAAACATATTTGTCATGGCAATACATTTAGTAAATGTTTAGGGACTGTCCTTTTTCCTGCTTACTCTGTTCATAAGGCTGTTGAATTTCAGATGGAGTTCAGTTGAGTTTCAGAGTTCACTCACTGTTGAGATGTTGACATATGTAGAAGGCAGCTTTGTCTTACATTAATAGCTCAGTTAACTTCAGTATTAGGAGAAAGTTTTGAGTTCACTGGGATCAGTCTCGTGTACGAAATCTGTAGGATCAGGCCCACCTTTAGGGAAGAAATAGACTTTCCAAATATTTAAACATTTGGTAATTAGTAAGTATACATAGGTCTTCAGCAAAGGGAGGTTAGAATTTTGGTACAGGATAAGAAACATCACTCCAAAATTAGCTTGTTGACATGGGATATTTCTGAGACATACTTATTAATACAACCAACTGTATTCATTGCACTGTCACATGCTTGGCAGAGGAAGATTCACATGACAATTATTCAGTTTTGAAAGTACCTAAAAACTCCATCTTGCATATGGACACCCAAAACCATTGAAATGTATGAACAGGTGTTTTCAAACTGTTACTTATAATTTAAAAAAGCAGTTTAGAGCATGTTTCATCTGTCTGTTCTGGAGGAAAACTATACGAATTTGTGGTAACTTGTATTTTCGTGTGAAATTTACAGATACCAAAAATTCCCCTCTTTGTTGCCACAGAGTATCTAAGACACAACTGAAATTCATGGTTTGTTTCATCTGTCTGTTCTGGAGGAAAACCATAAGATTTTGTGGGAACTTGTATTCTCTTGTGAAATTTAGAAATCAATTGATAGAAAAAATTCCCCTCTTTGTTATCACAGAGTATCCAAGATACAATTGAAACTCATGTTTTGTGAGTCAAAGTACAGTTTAGAAGTAGTGACTGTCCCTTTCAGCAATATATTTTTGATGAAGAAAACATACATAACATACCTTGAAATGCAGTTAGCTATACTGAATCATAGCCTTTTTGCTTTTCCAGTGTTTTTTCTCTTTTAGCCACAGTAATTGACTTGCCCAGGGTAACTCTAAATATTAAATAATGTTACAATGTTGAATGTTGCTTGAGAGAAATGAGAGTTGATAGTCAGGTTCTGATGGAAGAGAAATGTATGAAAATCCAGAGTAGCAGAAGTCAACAGTTAGTCTGCCATTGTTACTGGTTAACAAATGGTTGGTGCCTGGTTTGAGAGTCTTTTTACATCCATTTAAATCTGCTTTCTAGAACTGATTGCAAGGCTGGTGCCTAAACTCAACATCATAGAGATTAAAGACAGCATACAGAGGCATCAGGAAGGAGGAGATGAAGGTCAAATAGAAAACCCTCTTTTGCTGTCACACATATTCTGAAAAACACATGATATTGCACAGTTTCTCATATGCCGTTTCTGTTAACAACTTTGCAGATTCATACAGAAGAAAATATTGCTTTCTTCTTCTAGAATGCCTTTCATTTAAACCTCTCTTCAATTTGTCCCACAGGGAAGTGCAAGCGAGACCACCCTGATTTCACTGCTTGCTGCAAGAACAAAAACTATCAGACGGGTGCAGCTGGAAAACCCTGAGCTAACAGAAGCAGATATCATGAGCAGACTTGTGGCCTATGCCTCTGATCAGGTGAGCACCTCTCAAAAACATAGAAACGTGGGGTCTATACTTAATGATTTCAGCCATCTCAATAGACAGGGAAATTAAGTATAAACTATTAGGGTTAGTGAATATTCAGTTTTGCTTCTTCAAATCTTATTGTACATCATAATTGGTCTGGAATCTTACGTGTGCTACCATAATCAAAAAAATAAATATTCAGAAGTCAGTGTTGCCTAAGTATTGCTTCTTTAGAAGAGCTTGTTTGAAGTAGATAATGCTACTTGAGTAAGGTGTTAATTTTAGTTTTGCTGAGTAAGTCTAAAGCATGTTTTGTTACCTCTAGGCTTGTTTGTTCATGTGGGCATGCATTATTTTCCTCCTACTTACGCATGTGCTAACAAACACACATACACCCTCCCCTTGTATGCATGCATGGGTGGTGAATGCACACAAACCTAGAGCATGGATATAAAATAAATTGGTCATAATACTTGAAGAAGCCCAAAACATTGTGTTTTTGGGGTTTTTTTTGTAAGTAAAAAAACTCTCCTAAGATCTCTGTGTATCAGTCTAGCTAAAGAAATCTTATGAGAAAACAGAAAACATAATCCTTGATTTCTGATTGTGAGTGGTATTTAGCAGACTGAGTTAGACTAAATTCTCAGAAGGCCAGGACAATGAGAGGCTTTTATTGTTAATGAAATTAGTCTTGTGAGTTCTGCTGCTTGTGCTTTTCTGACACACTAATCCTGCTGAAGGACCAAGCAATGTTGTTTCTCTCAGTAGCTGTGACATTTTCTTACCTAATTGTGACCAAGATAGAAGAAACTTCCTTAGTCCTTGATCTTTAAAGAAGTATCGGATTATGTAGAATAAAATAGATGGGTTTCAGGCCAGGACCATGAGAGACTTTTATTGTTACTGAAAGCAAATATTAAGTTTTGTGAGTTCTGCTGCTCGTGCTTTTCTAACACACTAATCCTGCTGAAGGACCAAGCAATGTTGTTTCTCTCAGTAGCTGTGACATTTTCTTACCTAATTGTGACCAAGATAGAAGAAACTTCCTTAGTCCTTGATCTTTAAAGAAGTATCGGATTATGTAGAATAAAATAGACAGGTTTCAGGCCAGGACCATGAGAGACTTTTATTGTTACTGAAAGCAAATATTAAGTCTTGTGAGTTCTGCTGCTCATGCTTTTCTGACACATTAATCCTGCTGAAGGACCAAGCAATGTTGTTTCTCTCAGTAGCTGTGACATTTTCTTACCTAATTGTGACCAAGATAGAAGAAACTTCCTTAGTCCTTGATCTTTAAAGAAGTATCGGATTATGTAGAATAAAATAGATGGGTTTCAGGCCAGGACCATGAGAGACTTTTATTGTTACTGAAAGCAAATATTAAGTTTTGTGAGTTCTGCTGCTCGTGCTTTTCTAACACACTAATCCTGCTGAAGGACCAAGCAATGTTGTTTCTCTCAGTAGCTGTGACATTTTCTTACCTAATTGTGACCAAGATAGAAGAAACTTCCTTAGTCCTTGATCTTTAAAGAAGTATCGGATTATGTAGAATAAAATAGACAGGTTTCAGGCCAGGACCATGAGAGACTTTTATTGTTACTGAAAGCAAATATTAAGTCTTGTGAGTTCTGCTGCTCATGCTTTTCTGACACATTAATCCTGCTGAAGGACCAAGCAATGTTGTTTCTCTCAGTAGCTGTGACATTTTCTTACCTAATTGTGACCAAGCTAGAAGAAACTTCCTTAGTCCTTGATCTTTAAAGTAATATCGGATTATGCAGAATAAAATAGATGGGTTTCAGGCCAGGACTATGAGAGACTTTTATTGTTACTGAAAGCAAATATTAAGTCTTGTGAGTTCTGCTGCTCGTGCTTTTCTGACACACTAATCCTGCTGAAGGACCAAGCAATGTTTCTCTCAGTAGCTGTGACATTTTCTTACCTAATTGTGACCAAGACAGAAGAAACTTTATTAGTCCTTGATCTTTAGTTTAAAGTAATATTGGATTATGCAGAATAAAATAGACGGGTTTCAGGCTTGCCTTGATTGATTACTCAGTGTATGTTAAAAAGCACTGGAGAACAAGTTAAAAGTACACTTGCACTTTGCTGGTAGGAAAAGGGACTACAGTTGTAGGGTGAGAATTGTCAGGACAAGAAAATACGAAGAAAGATAACCTTTTAAAAGGCACAAAGGACATTTGTCCCTTTTTTTAATCAGGGGCCCTAAGGCCTGTCTTGCACACATGGTGGTCCCAGAGCTCTAACTCTGACCCAGTGATGCACAAAGCCTTATACTTGTTTTCATTTTTTGTCCCATGTAAGTGGCTGACCTGAAATGTAGACTGACAGGCGTTCCTGCTTACTGAAGGTCAGAGGATCTTATGTTTATAGAAGGATTTGCCTTAAGATATTGCTGACCTTTCAAAGCAGATTGTTGCAGAGCTCACCGGTCCTTCTGCATTAAGAACAGACCTGTGTGACTCATAGGCAATAAGCCACAGAGGAAAGTAAACCTAAGCCATTCTGTGGGAAAGAAAACCACACACTGGCAAAGCACAAGACTGCAAGAATGCATTAGGAGGGAGGTAGAAGGTTGGTCAGTAAGGAGACCCAGAGCAGAAAGCTGAATTCAGATCTCATATTTTGGGAGATCATTTTAGTTTATATGCATTTTTGGAAAAACTTTATCCTATTGAAATAATTTTGCTTTGTGTTAATCAGTACAAAGCAGGACTGGCAACAAATCTTTCCCCAATAACTGCTTCAGGGGTTAGAGACACAGAGGAGGATTCCTGTCTGTTTTAGTGCCTGGGCTATCTTGGCTGAGGCCTCTTTTGCAAAGGATGTTGCATGTGAGATCTCATGGCTGAGAGGAGCTTCCAGCTACTGCTGACAGTAGACACCTGACTGTTTGGGACCAGGCAGAAGTCAGGGTAGTTTTTTGATATTTTCAAATTTTCTCAGGCCATGTCCTTTAACAACCTTTTTTTTGCCATATTTATTTGGTTCCCTTAGCTGCCCACTCATTTCACTGATTTCTGTCTGTCGGTAGGAGATTCCCGAGTACTTTGCTGAGGACTAGGAATTCCATGGAGCAGCAGGTTACTGAAGATATGTTATAATGCAGAAGCATCTTGGCAGTTTTAACCTTAAGTTTGTGAATGTCTGTGGTTAACAGAGAGCCTTACTACAAGTTGGGAAACTTGAGAAGCAATTCAGAGATTCTGACTGGCTAACAACCTCCACGTATTGTTACAGTTAGCTTATTTGCAGTTCTCGTATAAATCAGTTATAAAATACCTCTTTCCATTGTACACTTTAATGAAGTACGGTATTGCTATGGTACACACATTGTTTTCCACTTCAAAAGTTGTATTTCAAGTCTAGACTTTTCTTGAGTCAGTGCCTATTAGTTTACCAAAGTACTTTAACAAGATGCATCGCTGAGATACAGGTTAATAGTAAATCTGCCTTTAAAACATGTCATTCCAGGGATATGTGAGGTTGAAAGGCAAAAATTTATCTTCATCTGGTTTTGTTCAACCTATGATTCGGCTTATTATCATTTTTTCATTATTATATGCTAATTTAAAATAGAATTAATAAGTGTTCTTGTAGGCACTAGCAAGAACCAACAAGGGTAGGATGGAGATTATGAATGAGAATAGTCATAATATGAAAAGGTGAGGAATTTTTCTTTTTCAGATTAATGATGATTCATGAAATTGTAGAAGTTGGAAGGTAAAATAGCTTTTTCGGGGTTTAGGCACACTTGAAAGGAGAGTATTTTTTGGTGAAACTTATGTTTTACTGTTAATACTTAACACGTTTACAATAATTTCTTAGTGATATCTTTGTTTATATTTACTGAGATGTGCTTTATGGTCTAAAATATATTACTTAAGGGGAATTATCAATAAAATGATGTATTTGGAGTCATTCTGAATTGCCTAACAAAATGAATGAATGATTGAACCACAATTTAGTCAGTATGTAGTAGTCTGAAAAAAAAAGGTAAGAAAATATTTGAGTCTGTACCATACTATGACGTATATTTCTTGAGTTCAGCAAAGCTGCACCCCATAAAAATATGCTAGTGAGAAACTGAATCATTATCAGCCAAGCTGATTATCGGCATGTCTTTTCATTGATTTAGAGCCAAATCCCGAAGCTCTTAATCAATCCTACCTAACTGTGAATATGTTAATTAAAGCTCTCAGTAAGGTTAATTGAACTCTTGTCTGAACGACATATGGCAACGGTATTGAGAATACTTCAGGATTTCTATTAGTGTATTGTGTGTGTGTCTGTCTGTCTATCTATATGGAAGAGGGAGAGGTATGTATATGTTAAATACCAGCAACAGTCCCAGGATCTCAAGTATTGCTTTACTTGGAAGAAATTATTTTTTTTCTTTTTAAATTCAAATGAACTTCTTATGTTCCAGTAGAAGGTATCTGTCTTAAAACTTGCTCATTTCCTTGTAGGCTCATTCATCAGTGGAAAGGGCTGCATTAATTGGTAGTGTGAAGATTAAAAGTGTTTCTTCAGATGATACATTTAGTGTTTGTGGTGCAGCCCTGAAGAAAGTTTTGGATGAAGACAAAGCTTCTGGCCTTATCCCATTCTTTGTGAGTACTGGATTTTAATTAATCAGTGGATTTATTGCTTCTGATAAGCTATTTTTGACATGAGTATATAACCTCATCCCCAACAGAAGGGTCAATAGGCAGCCTAGGTAGAATGCCAGGACAGGTTCCATGACTGTTTACACACCTCTCTGTGCAGGAGAGGCAGCTAATTTGAGCAGCTGGTTGCACTTCTCAGCAAAAATGGTGTCTGAAAAGGACTTAAAGTTATATTAGACAGTTGAATAAATGGGGGTGTATTTTGTAGTTAAATGTAGTCCTGCAGTGTTATAGTCCCCTAACACCTGAATACTGAACTGCCTCTTTCAAAAAGGTACCTTTATCTTTCAGATTCTAACTTACTTACACATAAAACAAATTTAAATGCAATAAATTAAATGATGGTATTTCAAACTTAAGTATTTTCAAGAAACAAGTTTCCCCTCCTCTCTACTTTAGCAAAGAAATGAACCTTCATAATATACCCTAAATGTCATCAAGATCAGACATTGTTAGACAGGTATCTGTGAGCATGTGACACCTTTATCAGGTGAGCTACAGGGAATCCGGCCGTGGAAGCTTTAGGTATTGTAATTTCTTGTTATCTGTCCACTTTCTTTTCCAGAGATTCCTGTTTCCACAGCCGTCTAGCAAAAGCAATGTTTATGTCTCAGTAGATAAAGTTCATAACCCCCCAGGTTTTGACACAGAACAGTGTTAGATTGGATAAAATTCTAAGGTTTGGTTCTAAGTACCTGATTGAAAAGGATATTTGCTTATTCATCAGATCTACCCCTGCTGTTAGTTCAGAACACCGTCTTATTATTTCAAGTTAAAACAAGATTTTACCATTTGTTTTTTCTTGGAGTAGGTAACCTTCATTGGTTTTTTGTACACCATCAACAAAATGTTTTGCTCATTTCCAAGCATTATGTCTCTACAAAACTTGATATAGACCATTGGCTATATAGATCTGTTGAGGTGCATAATATGCTCCCAAGAATATGTTTTTACTGGCCTCTGCTGAAGAAAAATTGGACAAACACACATACACCACCCCACTCCCCATCTATCTTAGAAACTGACAACTTCAGAAATGGAATGTTTTTGAGAAAAGCCGTGTCTGACTTGATGTTTTTTTCTTTTCTTTCATGAGGTAACATTTTGAAAAGGGCTAATGTGACTTAAATTTCTATGAACTGTTTTCAGAGGAATTAGCAGATTAAGCTTGTTTATAGTCACGGATAAGGCCAAATGGGACAAAGAAGCTTAAATTTCACCAAGCTCTTTTGAAAATGTAATCTTTTCGCTCTTCTTGTTAACCTTTAGTGTCTGCTTTTATGTGGTATGAGGGTGGCTAGGGTGAAAAGTATTTTTCATATGTGCAGAATGCTGCTGATTTCTAGCCTGCCTAGAACTAGTGAGTCCTTGGGATGACCAAGCACATCCCATCAACTGCTTTCCATTATAAGACAACCATGACTGAGAAGCAAAGCATCTCTAGAGCTTCCAAAATGAACTTCTGTGGGATGCACCTGTTGAAGTGGAGATGTGTCATAAGGCATGTTTGATTTCTCCGTTGTATGGTACCAGCTTATAGTATCTTATATAGGATCCTACTTTTTTTCTCCCTACAAATACTAAACAATTACAAGTACAGCACTATATCACATCTCCATGCACTAACTACAAAGTTAATGTGTTTTCCTCAGCTTTTGTCCATTAACAAAAAAAATGCAACTTGCCCCTCATAAATATTAATTCCTTTTTAATTTTTCTATGTGTAGCAAGAGGAAATAAAAAATTCTGTTTTATGTATTCAGTGACACTTTTACAAAGGGTGATTTAACTGTTGTTTTTCTTCCTCTGTTTGCTTAGCTGTGCAAAACAAGCTTTCAAAGACAGCAAAGGCTCAGTCTGAGTGAATATGGCCTGTACCAGGTCTTCCATTTATTTGTATACATAAAACATGTCAGCTTAGATTAAACTAGGTCTCATTAGCCTTATGGTTGGCCTCTTAACTCAAAAGGTGTGTTAATTCTCTGTCGTGCTGAGCAGCAGTCCATGCACTGTATTAGTCCTCCCCTTCCTGGCTTGCAGATTTCAAAAGCCTTTCAATTTCTTTTGTTCTTGAGTAATTTGATGCTATTTTATTTTGTTCTGGTGACAAAGATATGCACATTGACAAGAAAACACCTTATGCCACTTTTTTCCTTGTCTCCCTGTATCCACTGATCGTTCACTAAGGATAGTGACTCAACATCAAAGCAACAAGTTTAACAGAGGAAATTCTGCCTGAAGAGACTTGTGACAGCAGAGAGATCATTCCTAATGAAGACATCTTTGTTGCATCTAAGCTGATGCAGTTGCTATTGTAAGGAAAAGAAAAAAAGTTTTGTAGGGAATTAAAAAGAAAATACAAGCAAATTACAATGCCTTATAGGCATGATTCTCCTCTATATTTAATGAATAAATGACGACTCGTTATACTGAACTTGATAGAAGTGCTTTGCTTGTAGAGGTGAGTGGAGAATTAGGGGCACATTTGCTTGATGTGAACAGGTTCTCTCATTACAGCAATCTGCTAATTATAGGTTTGCTTTTCACACACATAGGATTTGGCAGTCAGCCTTTTTTGGGGAGAGGCATTGTCTTTAAAATGAGTTTTTGACTTCCTATCCACCATCAGTATCTTTTAGCACTAGTAGTATGTATATAATTTTGTTCATTGAAGGCTATCGACAATTAGTCTACCCAGACCTCTCCTTTTGTTTCCTTTTTTTTTGAAAAATTAACTTGTGTTAATTTGCCTCTCAAAATACTTTTGCAGAAACTGAACACAGAGATATTTTTATGTAATAAAGCAAGCAGACTGTGCAAACAAAGCATTTAACCGTGTCAGGGCTTGGGCACTAAAGTTGCCACAATTTATAGAGGAGCAATTTCCAACTGTGACTGATAAGCAGCCCTTCATCTGGCCACCAGTTAAGGGGGAGCTTTAAAGCACGTGCTGAAGTCATGTCCATTTCATTAATTATAAACACTAACCGGTGGTTAAGCACAGGCATAAATGCCTTTCTCAGCTGGGCCCTGTGCTTCCAGCTTCAAATGTGCCTCTGTGTTGGATGAATGTTGACAAGGATGCTCAAACGTGGAGACCACTAAGTTAAGCACTGCTAAATCCAGACATGGGGTCCGCTGCACTCAAGCCTCGTTCACTTGAGTGTGTGTAAGTGGCTTGTGAGCTTTATGCTGTCTTTCATAAATCAACATGATATATTGCAGCTGGCATATATATAGTACTTCAACAACCTCATCCAGTATAAAGCTGCTATAACATGATTGCCTTGCTGCTGAACAAAGGCAAAGGTGCAGCGTGAAATATCTCTGATTCTAGCTGAAATGACTCTTCTGAATGATGATCTGCAGGATATTAAGAAGCAGGCTGTTTGTATCCAGACTCACTCGGGAAACAGTAAATCAGAATTAGACTGACAGAGGAGCCATCTTTTCAGTAGAAGTTAACACGTAGATGCTCACCACAGATTTCCATTTGGAAGAAGCATTCTCAAGACATGTACAGATGTATAGGGTGATGTTCTTTAACCCACAGTTTGCGAATGACTGCTGTTTTGTAAAATACTGAATGGTGGTTTAGTAAACTTGCAGTTTTCTTCAAGCCACAGACATTCTCATGAGTGCAAGCTGTCAAAAAACTGAATAGAAGATAAAAACAGTAAGAGAACATTGAAAATTCTGCCTCATTGTAGTTTATTGCAAATGAAAAGCTTTGATGGTGAAACTGCAGAATAGACCCACATCTTTTTCAAAAGCTGTAGGAGGTCCTCCAGTTGAAAAGATTGAGCGTCATTGCTCTCAGGCATCGTAAAGATTCACGTATGTTTCCTGACATAGCTCTTGATTTCAGGAAAGCAATACAAGAGATGACTGATGCAACCATTTTAGCTGCTTTGTATCTGAAACCAGGCTGAGTCAAATTTGAAGTGCACAACCTGAAAAGGACAAGGCCTGCAGGCTATACTGAGCCATCAGTCCCATTTCTGTGATGCAGCCTGTCCCCCGCCCTTTGCACAAATGTGATTTTGCCCATGTTATACAGGTTACAAATTGAGTTAGATTCATTGTGTAGTACTGAGGCAGGGTAATGAGAGTCCTGACAAGAGCGGATGCTGTCACTGTAAGTGGTTTCTGAGAATTAAAACAAGGAGCTTTGAGGTTTAGACACCTGCAGAGAGGACAACAAAATTATTTTAGAAACTGAGGTATACTTTACAGAATAAGCCATTATTTAAATAAGTAAGCATATGTTTGAATCTTTCATTGAAGCAATATACTCCTTATCCTGATTAGACAGTACTTTAACTGCAGTACAACACTAATAACAATAATGTGGAACTTCCTATTGTGAAATCTCCATCATTATTTGAATTGCTGGACTAGCCAAGGTAATTACAGTCTAATCTTGTCAGAAAGTCCACACCATATTATCATAAAAAATATATATAAAAGCAGAGCTAGGTCTATAGTGCCCTCTTTATTTGGATATTTTCCAATCCAATGGGTTAACCCCTATACTTTATGTATATAGAAAAACTTGAATTTTCATCACGGTATCCTCCATTTCTTGTGACCCAATTGGTAGATCTATAGTTCAACCAAAGATTAAATGCAGTTTTCTCCTGATTGTGGGAACATCTTAGGTAGACAATAATGTAATAAATGTATTTTCACTCAATACATGCATGCCCTTTTAGTAAAAAAAGGGAGCAAACGTATTTCATTTTTAAGAAAAAAATCTTGCAATCTTTTTGAAACAACCTCTCTCAAAGGATGATTAAACTTCCAGAGAAGTCATGAACATACCTTAAGGCACTATAATTATTCTGTTCTTCTTATGTGTCTCAGGAATATGGGAAGGGCCTGTATAGAGAACATCAGATTATTTTGAGGGAAAAATGTGTGAGCTACAAAATTTTGTTAACAATACGTACTTCTCATTTTCAGAACTGTATTTGTTTCAAACTCAGGTTCTTAGCAGCTTGATGTGGAAAGAATACTGAATTTTCCCTTTCTTATTTTAATAATAACTTTTCTCATAGCCAAGATTTTTTATTGGTGCAATGAAACATGATTATAATTATTAATAGTGCTGTAATTGTGAGGTTGGGGGAACGTGTGCTGTCAGGGGTAAAATGTTGTCAGGGGTTTATATGGCTACATTTAATCAGGTCTTCCCTATATAAAGGTAAGATATGACTTCCTCTAAGAGTGTACATAAATTCATATGAATTGAGTACTATCTGAGTACTTTCCATTAAACAGAAAAATTCAGCTCCCTACAACAATTTAAAATATCTCTGAGGTATATGATATAGTATAGATATTCAAATAATAATGAAATGTTATATATGATATAGTATAGTATATATATCATATAGATATGATGAATAATAATGAAAAAATAATGAAATGTTATATATGATATAGTATAGTATATATATCATATAGATATGATATGGTATATGATATAGTATAGATGTTCAAATAATAAAGAAATGTTAAAAAGTGTACTTAAAAGAGAGGTTTTTATCGCTCTAGCAATAGATTATTGGATTAGTTCAATATTGTTGGGATGTGTAATTTTAAATGTATGGCTTTTTGGATACATGTCCACCTGCCCTTTTTACTGGATGTTTGTGTTAGTGTTAGGATTTCCTAGATATTTTGAGAAATCTAGTTTAATAAGTAGTACAAAAACCATCTCTCACTTTGCATGAATTCTCTAAAAGCCTGGAACTTGCAAATGAAAATCCCATCATATTTATCCAATTTTTTGTCTCATAGCCAGATTATTTTTTCCAAGATACCAGTCCTTTTTAGTGTGGTGTTGCCACTTTATTTCATAGAATGAAAAGAAGAGGAAGAAGAAGAAGAAGAAGAAGAAGAAGAAGAAGAAAGCTTTATGGAAAAATGTGAAAAGCAAAAAAAAAAAAACAGCCCATGTTAAAACTTCATGAGAAGTTATTGGGAGGACTAGTTAGGGAATGCCCAGAGGCACATCTCTTAGTCCTGAGATGTGTACAAGACTTGCTTCAAGATGTGACTGTAAATGATTCGTAAAGGTCTCCAATATCCAATAGCTGGTAGAAGTTAAAAGTCAATAAAATATCTAGCTTGAAAACAGGTGGCAATTTATGAATCAGGCTGAGTGTTCAGGGGAACAAATAAAAGGGTAAAATAATGGTAGCTATCAAGCAGTCTGTTTAATTAAAGCAGAAACACTTAGTGCAAATGTGTAACACCCTTTAAAAAAGAAGGAAAAAAAAGACCCTCCTGAAAAAGCTGGCATCGTAAAACTTTTGAGTAATGAGAACTCCTAGAATTAATGAGATATCAGTGAAATGCAGGAGAGACAGAATGTGAATGCCCAAGCTAGAAGAATAGAAAAGAGCATACACTTGGCAAGTGAAACATGGTATTAGGCTAAAACAGATTGTAGGATTTTGGCAAAGGATTTGCTACTGGCATAATAACATGAAATTATTTTTCTCAGAAGTAGAAAGCTTGTTGTTCTAGAGAGAGACTAAAAGCTGACAGCAGGTAAAGTCATATCAGGTAATAATATCAATGTGGGAAAAGTCCTTCGATACAGAAGTGCTTACTCACGTCATGATGACTGTAACAGAACAGGCTAAAAGTCCACCCATCCCACACACTCAAGCCACCAGCTGCACATCTCAGCTGGGCACCTGCAACGTGTACCCATCCTGCAGCAGTTCCACAGCTAAAGCAGCAATGACAACAGTGCATGCTGCTCTCCAGTGAGATGTTCCCTGGTGTGACAGGAAGACCTACTGTACTGGACAAACTACACAGACACTTAAGAAACAGGAGCTATTACTTGGCACGTTGGATGAGCTAGGGAAGTCCAATGCAGTGAAGGAACCACTGGGGAAACATTTCCTGATGGTATCACTCTTGCTACAAGGGAGAACAGTGAACCCAAAGGCCCTGTGTAACTACTCATTACAGAGCTGTGAGGCAAAAATGCACTGTGTGGCGTTTTAATATATAATTGTATCTATGTTTTGCTATGACAGTATGTTTTCTTGAAAGGTCTAGTGAATGGACAGGTATCATCTAGGTGTTCCTTTGTCTTCTTATTGGTCTTGTCATGAATTCACTGTGGGGTGTGCACACACACAGACACACACATACCAGAAAAATGTGGCTAGTTGCAGATGCATAGGGAAAAGCAGTGAAAACAAAAGATAGTGCATTGACAGTGTACTTGGCAGAAAAAGTAACCAGAAGTACAAAAATACCACCCCACCCCCCCCAAATTCTGGATTTGACATATTTATAGTCATCGCCTGGCTGTACTATAATTTGTGTGTGACCTCAGATAAATGATCTAATTCCTTTGTACTTCAATACTTTAACTAAACCGGCATACTTTATTTGCCTATTTAAACTATAATGTCTTTTATTATATAAAAATCCAACAGAAGGCAAAACCCAGACCTAGCCTTCATCAATGCTTGCAAAAATGAGACAAGGTGTTTAAAACAAATGTAGCAATGAAAAATAAAATAATGTCAGTTTATATGCACTTGATCGCTGTTCTTTTGGGTTATAATTCTGTCTGCATATTCCCGGTAAATTACCATAGCTCATTTTCACCTAGTTATATTCTCTTTCTGCTGTGAAAATTCAGCATTTATGTTGCCTCTGCTTTTGGCCCACTGGTCATACAGCAGGACACATTAAATGAGGCATTAACAGAATGAAGGAAAAACAGTTCCAGTACGTTAGAATTAATTTGGAAGAAAAAGTTTCTCTGGAAAAATATCTTGCAAACCTAATAGTGAACATATGCTACTAGTGAACAGGTCCCAGACTGCAGACCCATTGAGCACAAATCAGTTACAAATTTCGGTTCCAGAGCTGTGGCTCTTTAATTCAGGCAGTAGCATTTTACGATCCATTCTGTCAACAGGAATTCCAGAACCTTTAAGCTGTTCAAGTTCAGAGCTTGCTTATATACCATAAACTGCAAATCATTTTGATGATGTTTTCACATGGGAAGTTAGTACTGGACCACATAAAAAGCATATGGAACACATAGAAAATATACCATTAATATAATACTGTGACTAAATTACATTACTTATCAGTCAATTTTATATTAACATTTGATTTTATGAATTTGTTTCAATGGATGCTTATAGGAGCTTTGAAAAAAATCAACCTAGATTCCCAAAAGTTCCACTGAAGGATAGGTATTGACTAAAATAAATTTATTTCCCCCCTATATTATCTATTCTCTCTGTTCATTGTTGCCTTTGCAGACAGTTTTTTTCATTTGGTAATTTTCTTTGCTGTAACAAATTTTTTTGCCTTTGTTTTTTTGGCTTTGCAGTTCTGTGCAACACTTGGAACGACTCCTTGCTGCTCCTTCGACAAACTGTTAGAACTGGGTCCTATTTGTAAGTCTTTGCTGCTACTTTCTAAAGCTGCAGATACCAGTTTAAGTCACACTGAGTCATTTCCAGCGCATTGTGCAGCGTCAGTGTCCAAATTCAATAAGGCTACTTATAGATGAGACCTTCAGTTTTCTTTCTAATATTAGGTCAAGCAGCAAGTCTAAAGAGTGCAGAGGACATTGCCTCAAGGGTTTTAGTGGGGCAAATTTTGGAACACTGTCAGTTAAAAATTACTCTAAGTTCTTCAGGTTGTAAAATTTTTCTTCACGTCCTTCTACCCGCAAGCACATCTAGAGCAATGGTGAAGATCAGGGAAAAGCTGAACACTAATTCTCCTCTGCATTGAGTGTTTTATTTCTGTGTGGTTCTAATGACTATAGAAAGCAGTGATATGTGCACCAAAAATCCACATGTATTTTCCCTCCCCTTTTTTTCCTTCCTCTTGCAAGAAAATGGGACAAATGCCAGGGTGTTTAATACAGTGATCGAGTCACGGACTTTTCATAAGTATTTCTGTGTTGTGTTTTGCTGTGTCAAGCTTTGATCAGCACCAAGGCTTGGTCAAAAGCACATACTTGCTGGCTGATGAAAATGCAATGGAAGGGCACCATATATATTCAAGAGTACATTTAGAACAGGAAGTGTATAGCCATAAGCAATTGGAGGCAGCCTCATAGAAACACAGCTAGATTTGATGTTCTGTTAATTTATTCAGATGAGGCCTAAACATTTGGAGTTTGTATGGTGGGGACTTGCTCTGTGAGGTTTCCTTCCCTTCAGCACAAGTGCCAGAGACTCAGTTTCTCCCAGTCCTCCTTTCTAAAAAGGTTTCTAGTAGTTTGCTTAGCAGCTAGAGATTATTTTGCTATTCATATTATTCCTATAGACCTGACCTAATAAAACAGTGACACCTACACTTTCAGATATAACAGCTAATCATGTGTGTTTCACCAGTTGCTCTCAATGAATTTCTGCTTGTGCAGCAGAGACCAGCAGAAGGATTACACACTACTCAGATCATAAGTCTCATGTTAGCTTTTATGCATGCAGGTCAATTGTCTTCTTAATATACACGAGCAGTAGTCCTTTGAAATAAAGGCAATGTCCAAACCAAGTATATTTAAAAATAAATAATCAGTTGAACTTTGAACATGTTTTCAAGTAAACCTGAGTTGTGGATGTTATGAATAATATTTTATTAGCTTTTTTAAGACATTTGTGCAAAAAGAGAATGTAGTTCACAAGAATGCAAATTCCAGCTTGAACTTGGAGCCCAATTGCAGATCTGAATGAATATACCTCTGTATGTGGAAATACCCATCAGAATTATTTGCTGACCAGTGTAAAGATGTTATGTGGGCTTCAACTCATAGACCAGAATTGTTACCGTGTGCATTAATGCAGGTGAAATGTAGCAGAGTGTGAATAGTAAATTACATAATTAATTAAATATTTTATGTTGCTTAATATTAGTAAGATAAAGCTAGACATGTAAGGACTGTATTCTAGTAGAAGTGGGGAGGAAGAATATGTTATGTATACATCTTTATGTATTAACAGAAACCCAGGTGGTAGAAACATTTAATCTCTTAATTTAATTTTAAATTCAGAAAATAATAGCATCAAAGAAAAATCTCATAGGCACTGGGTTTCATGCAAATTAACACAGCTTTTTAATCTGCTTTTTAATTTATTTCCCCTTCGATTCCTTTTTCTTTTTTAGGTAATAAGGAAAATATCTGGATGCATATTGATGCAGCCTATGCTGGGAGTGCATTCATCTGCCCTGAATTCAGGCATCTTTTGAACGGAGTGGAGGTAAATGAAGTGTTTCTTCTCTAGCAACCTGCTAAAACCTAGCTCTTCCACAGAATTTGTGTGTTTCTTATGCATCCAAAAGTAATGATTCTTCTAGAATCTCTGAGTACGCTGCACCTCAGTTTGCACTACAAATTCTTGTATATTCTGTTACATTTCTTATGCTTATATAATTTTTACTGGTTTATTCTGGGAGTATGCAGGTAGCCACAGTATATAAAAGTTTGTCATTCAGGATAGCAAATGATAGTGAATCAACAAAGTGTTTTACAAAATAGAAAAGAGGAACGTTTCCCTGAACATCCAAAAATGCATGTTTATAACTTCCTAATTCTACATTACACAAAAAGGAAAAAAAAAAATTAATTAGCTCATTATGTCGGATTTTTTGCTTGCATCTTCAGTCATATAGGATACAGCCAGTAGCTGTATCTCAAACAGGCAGGGTTTAATAACAGAGAGAGCTAAATGAAACATTCTCCCCACAGCACTCTTGTTCCTTTCCTGCCTCCTCGCTGAGCTACTTGGCATTGAGTTGCTTAGATAAGAATACTTCAATTTCCTGCTGCTCCCCTCAGACAGTCAGATAAGTCCTTGTCTTCCACATCAGCAGAGAAAATATTACTGTTTGGTAAAGCCCGAAGTTTAAACACAGCTCTGATAGTTAGTGACTAATGAAGAAGAGGAGGGAAAAACCCATCACAAATAAAGCATTTATTTCTGTCTCTTTTTTATCAGCAAATGAAGCTTGTTGTAATTTCCTGTGGGGGAATATTTTTTAAATTATTGTTATTGGTTCCCGAAGGAAATGAAACAGCATCCCTTGTCTGGGCCAGCATTTGTTGTAAGAGTAAATATTGAACAAGCATGAATAGGCTTCCTACCTTACATATTACAGGGAGATAGCTAGGTGGATGTATAGACACATAGACAGACAGACAGATAATCTTATTAGAGCAATTGTTAATTGTTTACAAGTGACAGGGAGGGTTATGAGAAGCAAATAATAGTAGGAAGGTTCTATATGGAATAGTCAGATCCTGGTGCGGCCAGGCCCCCATCTCTCTTTTTTAAGGCTGATGGCTTCTGCCTTTTTTAAAACACAAAACATGGATGAAGCCTTTCCCAGACAATGTCCATCTTACCTCCCTCGGTTTCCTCTGGTGCCACACCTAAACATATGTCATGTAAAATGGGCCTGTTACATGATTTATATAAACATGTATTGTGAATGCTTATTCTGTGTTGGTTTTTCTTTCGACTTAGATGAAAAAAATTACTTTCACTAAAAGAAAATACTCTGATAGTAAAAAAAAATGTAATTTCCTGGTCAGTTGTAATTTTATGAATGAATGTGATACACAGATTCTGAACTAAATATATGATTTCTCTCTATATATGAATTATGTGTGTATATTTAATATTCTTGGAAATAGAAAGCTTAGTGAATTGTTATTGGAAACTGGGATATGAACCACAGTGAATGTTCCTGATTCCTAAAAATGCAGGGTTTTTTAGTTACACTGATACATACTTTTCCGTAACACATGTAGTATATACTATAAAGTATAACTGTTAGCAAATGCTAAAAATGTTCATAATATCAAAAGCCTAGCTGCACACCTAAAATGAGTTCCATCTCAAAAATAAATGAAGAATTAACTACAATAGTTAAATAAGGTGGCATTAGCATGAACATCTGTAAAGACCAAATTCAGGAATTAATTTGTAGTTACAAAGTAAGGTGTACTCAGACAATGTGACAAAGTTGTATCATTAGCACATGGATCCTTTTCTCTTTAATAATTCTGGTTTTTATTTATCCATTCTCAGTTTGCAGATTCATTTAACTTTAATCCTCACAAATGGCTCCTAGTGAACTTTGACTGCTCTGCTATGTGGTAAGTATTACAGTAAAAGGAAACATTACAAGAGACAAAAATCACATGTTAAATTAACCTGCCTTTCTAGCAGTAGACATTTATTTACATTTCTCTACTGAAATGAGAAGTTCTGGATAGCTTTAACTTTGTAAATTATTTACAAAATTCACTCTTTCATTTAATCCAAGTTTCAAAAGTGTAAAATTTATATATAGCACTGAGCTCTGCATTATGTTCCAGAGAAAAAGAAATCCTGAAAAGTCTACAGATTCCTACTTGCTCCACTTTGGGACTGTTTAAAATATAAATGAAAAACTTCATTTAAGGATGTTAATACAATGAACAGCATGCTTTTTCTTCTTTTCCATAAAATGTCTTTTTCTTTGAGCATTGATTCTTTCAAAAGCCTTTCTAAACATGCTTGGGATTTGGCTGATGAAAAGCAGCTGATTTCAAAAAGGATTATTTATGCAATTTTGTACTGATTTTCAGTTTCCCCAGATGACAGCAGAGATGACATTTTGATATAACAAGATGCCAAAGTAGAAACTCATAGACATACTTTGAAATAAAGTTAAATATCATAGCAGTAATAGCAGCAGCAATAAAAACATCCCATAATAGATAATCCCATTATGTCCCAAACTGGAATCTCCAGAACGTAGTGTCTACCAGCATCATGACTAATGATACTTATTAGCAAAACAGCTATTCAGTATATTCAGTTTATTTATCAAAATAAATGAAAACATTAATTTCAGTTATAATAGAACAAAATCTGCAAAAATGAAAAAAAGAAAGAAAAACTGAATATTAAAAAGAAGACTAAAACATAATCCAGAAAAAGGTGACCTTATTTAAAAGAAGAACAAATATGAGACAGTAATCACTCAGTTGTCTTTGGTTAACCTTCGTCTCTTTTAATATCTTCAGCAAAGCTGACTTTTCTGCAAACGTGTAGATTATTCAGATAATATATTACATGTTTTCCTTTAGTAGTCTTCCTGACATATGCACTTCAGTTATTCCAAGACATTATGGTTTTTTCTTCCTTTTCCTTAGAATAAATGACTTACATTTTGATGCTGATTCATTAGTAGTGGCAGTGAGTGACCCAAGACTCCAGTTTATAAGTACCTCATAACTAGCTGTTGCTCTGTGTATACGAAAATAGGAAGACAATGAAGTTTCTTTGCTAGTTTCGTCCATCTTTTTCTCATCACGCAAAGACATTGTTAACACAGTAGCTACTTGGAAATGAGATAATACACCATCATTCTCTTTAATCTATGTAGGACAGTTCGGGGCCAGAGCCTAGTCCCTACGAGTTTAATTCCTCATTATTTCTGCTTTCCCCAAAACCCCTGTGGAACTATATTCAAAACATTTTACCTGGCTTTCTTCTTCCTAGCAAAGCTTGGATTTTAGAGTTAGGAAAGTATTTTTCTCCATGTTGTTTCTTGCTTTTTTCTAGATAAACCATTTCCTAAAATGGTTGTTTTCATAGTTGGGAAGATTCCATTAAGAGGAATCTCGAGACTTCGCAACATTATTCCTTACTCAAAGAGAAAGCTTTACAGCTATAGCCATTCAGGCTTCATTTCAGAAAGGCATTTATGTATAGGTGTTATTCACTTAATAAAGAATGAGGTACACATTTAAAGTTAAACTCTTTGAATTGAAGCCAAAACCATTGTCCAGTTACTTCTAAAGCCCTCATCCAAAATTCACCTCTCTCATCAACTGTAACACTGTCTGAAAAGCTGAATTGTAATAATAAAGGATGAAGGAACCTGGTAAGAAAAAGTAACTGTTAAGGATACATAGTCCTCAGGATTCATGAGCAGTGTTAACCATGATATTGTAATAACAAGGAAAGAGTTCAATGAACAGTGAACACCATTTCAGAATCAAATTAATCTGAGTTCCATTGATAGACAGGCTTCTAAATCACCCAGGCTCCTCAGCACTTTCCCCAGTAAACACTCGTATTTCTTTTCCCTGCAAGTTGATTAAGATAATCTAGCTGTTATATCTGTAATGTATTTACTTAAATACTTGGTGCAATCTGTAGTACTGATCTCATTTGGGATTTGGAGACAATTTTGTCATAAACATGTTGTAAAATATACTGATTTCTCAACATATAGAAAAAAGCAGTCAATTTCCTATAAAAAGGAATTTAATATTGCCCTTCAGAGAGGGGTATATTTTCCATATTCAGATGTTAGGGTCATTTAGAGACTTTGCCTTGAAACTAACAGTCCGTTTTCTCTGACTTGTTTAATTGGTATTTTGGAATATCACAAAATAGGAAGAAGTGTCTTTTTTTCAGAGGGAATGAAAATAATAATCTTGCAAAGTCTTGGTATTTTTGCTTTTCTCTACTTCTTTTGGGTTTAGGTGTAAACTTTTGGTTGGGAAAGGTTGTTTTTGTGTTTGAAGGAAGGTGCATACAGGAAATCCCTATCTGTAGATGGAAGTGAAATTTTCCTGTTGTATTATAATATGGTATCAGCTTTTTGGTTATTGTATCTATCATTTAAAATGGACAGAATAGAGTAAGGTTGTCAAAAGCTGCAGATGTGCAATCCAAGTCAGTCACTTTTTACAGATTTTCACTACTTTATTCGCCAGGATTTTTGTTGTGAATTTTGTATTATGAGTACTTAGTATGTGAACCTGTGCCGCTCAAGCTTGATCTTAGTAGGTCTACTATCATAACATCAAACATTTAAAAGATGCCAGTTTATCAGTGGCATTTTTGAAATATATATTCAGGATCCTTCAGTGAACCAGGGGTGTTTACAAAGAAAGTTAAGAACACCACTTCTGTCCATTACCAGACCACACAAGCCCTTACTGCAAAGAAGTTTAAATACATAGGGTAAAGTCTAGACATGGTCTATAGAAGTGCAGCTCAAATGGTTCATATACATTGATGTCCAGGCTTTGGATTTATTTTAGTAATCCTTTTAGATAGTTTTTCATGGTTGCCAGATTAAGACCTGTGAAATCCCTAGATGGAACAGACACCATCTTTTAAAAAAGCGGTAACATCACCAAGGAAGTACAAGATGACAGCATTTTATATCTTCGAAGCTAGATGTTCCTGCAGAACAGTTAGGTGTTCCATTGTTTAGCACAGCATATTACAGGAGAAGATATGAAGCACTCAGAATACAACTAATTATATCGCTTGTAACTTGGCTTAGTTGTATACAGAATGAGCTACCGAAACACAACTATATCAAAGTAATCAAACATATCAAATTACAGTAGAATAACTAGGTTAAAAATATTTACCCTAATTAAACCTGCTTTCAGTTAATATTTCTTCCTTCTGTCCACATGACATTTCCAGCACACAAATAAAATGAAATTGTTTTTATTGAGAGCATTCTGAATATCTTTTACTATTTTTCATGTGCATAAGCTATATACTTTCCATACCTGAAGACAAGTACTTAACCATTAACCTTAGTATTTTCCTGACCATTAGTGAGAGGAAGGCTTTTTGTTTGTTTGAATAAGATGTTTTATGAGCACAGTCGAGATGTGGATGAGAGTGGAAGTATGTACTGGCCTGTGGATTTATATATACACACTAAAATACTGGAAATTAGATTTTTACTTAGAGATTTACAATTTTACATCAAAACACAGGAAAAAACGGATGCATAGAACATCATAAACAGTTCAAACATTTGTCATTTAGAATGTCCCTGTGTTGACATAATTATTGCTTACTTTGTAATGTATCTGTAGGCCTAATATAATGGTGTATCAATCTTTCCCTTTTTGATTTCTGGTTTCTTCTTCTTCTGCCTCTGTAAACCCCAACATTTGGGAAGGTGAGTCAGTCTTACACATGGAGTGAAGCATAAACCAGGAAAATCTTGTTATTACCCACAGGCAAAACGTAGCTTATTCTCTTTAAAAGGGACACACCGGCTTTTCAACCTTAGTCCAGTCACATCCCTCACTAGCTGGCAGTAGTAAGGTATGCTTCTCAGTTTTACGTTGTGCTGTAGTATGCTGTCACTTACTGTATATTGGGTCAAGCTAGGGCAGGGTGGTACAAGAAGGAAGCCTGAGTCTGGACCGCGTGGCTCTTCCCTACTAGTGGCTGCTGCCACCACCACAACGTGGAGGGACAGCGGCCAGCATCCACAGAGCCTCACCATGGCTGTGCACAGTGTCTAGGAAGCTGCAGCTCTTCCCACACAGCTTTGTACTGCAGTAATTTCAAGGCAACTTCTGTTGACTGCAAACATTAACATTGCTTCAGCTAGTCTCACATTCTGGTGTGAGTGTCTATCACCATAAAAAGATCCTCTGTGTCTGTTTCTTGTCTGTTTTTAAATATGCAGTCGTGCAGTCATGCTGCCCGTTCCTGCTGAGCCTTACACTTAACTACTTGTAAGTACAGTACTGATATGGCTGTGAAAAAGCACTGAAAATGGCACAGGCTGTGCTCAGGAAATATGCCAGTTTAAACACATTCAATTTGCCTTCCCTTCTTGTGGAAATTTAATCCCTTAAATTTAATTCTTAAATTTCTCTATTTGCTTGCTTTCTTTTTTATACAGGGTGAAAAAAAGATCAGATTTAACAGATGCCTTTAAACTAGAACCCGTTTACCTGCAGCATCACCATCAGGAGTCTGGTAATTTTACGATTAAATGAGATCATGTTGATTATTATGTATGCACACTGCTCTTTAATGGACAAAAAGACTTAAGATGAAAACTGAAATTTTTAAAACTAAGTTGTTTAGGAGCCTATTTCCATTTTCAGAATGCCCTAGGGAGTTAAGCTTATTAAAGTGCAAACACATGTCTAGGGAGATTTTAGTTAGTATAAAAAGCAACTGAGGGAAAGCCATTTTATAAAGCATTATATTAATAGTTTTGTATTAGGATTTCCCCAGCTCCAGACTTACAGCTTTGTAGGAGTGTTGATAAAATTTTTAATGATCTTGCGTCAGTCAGATAAACATATTATTGGGTGCTGTGTATCGAGTCCCTTAACCTGCCTTCCCCAACACATCTTTCTCCAGAATGGTTTCAAGCTATGATTTGTTTTTAGAGTTTCTAAAGTCTGTGACCTTTTCCTTAGCTTTTCATGCAGGCTCTGATTCAAATTTTCAAAACCCCATGTCAGGAGCAAACACTCCCTGAAACTGCAATAAAAAGGCGAGCTGTGTTTGATAGCTACTCTATTTTGAGTAATAGCTATCGGGGACTTTATCCTGTTGGTCTGGTATTCTTACATTGATTGTAGAGAAGGTGGTAAGTGTAGACTATCTGCCTTGTACCAATTGTTCACAAATGCTTTTCACAAAGTGCTCACAAAGAATTTACAAATCTTAGGCCCTGTACAAAGCTCCTTAATGGATTAGTGCTGCTCTTTGCACATACCTAGCAACTGCAGAGTGGCATTTACCATCCTGAAGACTGGTTTTACACATTTGGTTATTAACTGATTAATTGTGAAGAAGGTCACAGCAGTGCAGCGTCAACATGTGGTGCAAGTTCCCTCACAACTTTCTCAAGAGGCTGAATCACATGTGGATGTTTTTAGCATTTACTCTATCTCATATTTCTCCTGGAATTGCTGGTGCTGATCTGTGTTCAGATGTGTATCGTGAGTATTTTTATCCTCTCTCTGTTATGGCTATGAACATATTGACATTTAAATTAATACCATCCAGAATTCCACCATTCACTAAAAAGCCCTAGGAAAAATGGATTCCTGTGCTTTTACCCTGAACTGGCAGAAATGTTACACTTTTCCTTTTCTACAGTTCCAAGCAATGCAAATATAGACCAGTGCAATAAATAGGAAAATGCAGGAACTCTGGAGCTGAAGTTCACCCTCCAGAGGCTAGAATTGTTCAGGAAAAAAAAACAAAACAAACAAATAAACAAACAAACAAAAAGACTGTCTTTTTGCCTTTTAAAATGAGAAATACAAGTTATAACAAATACACCTGTCACTGTCTTTTACTTAACATATATGAAAAATATTTCTCTTGAGGAGAAAAAATCCAACCTCAACTAAAGTGAAAATAAGTTCTTGTGACAACTGACATTGCCGATACAAGAACCATAGGTCTTCCCCAGGTTAAATAACACCAGAAGGAAATCAAACCTTTCCTAAAACTAGGTGCTTTCAGTGAGGCCACCTAGCTGATCTGAAAACTTTATCTCCCCAGTTGGATGACAAGTTGTTTAGCCTTCATCTTGCCTTCAGAAGCTGTGATAGCATGTTATATGATCTGGACATAATGATTTCAAAGAGATCAGCTGATTACTAGCAGTCTAGTGATGTTGAATTTTTCTATGCTCTATTCCCATTTGATAGCAATTTTCCAAAGAGCTGGACAACACTCTTCAAATGCAAATGCCTTTAGTTAAACTGTTAAGTCCAGTCCACACTTATGCCTTCAATAAACAGTCAAATTTGCAAAGGTGCTAGGCTGTTACAGTTGATCCCTGTGGGTGGGATGTAGGAGTCATGAAAATATGACTTGTCTAGTGGAGGGTCTTATTTTCTGAATATGTCTCAGGTCTGAGAATTCCGATCATGGTTTACAAGGCAAATGAAGTGGTATTTTTTAATTCACTCATCTCTCACTCAAGAATTTAAATGAGCGGAAAAATGTCTCTATCTGTGAGCAATTACTCTTAATAACCATATGGCAATTATGTATGCCCCCAAGGGGAAAGTCTTTATTTTGTCATTAATTATAATTTCATGTGATTTGCATCATCACACCAGGAAGATTATACTAGCTTGCTTGGCAACCCACGGTATAGGTCAAGTCCTAATGGCAATGCTGGAAGAATGCAGCTTTATACTCTATTGTGAACACCACATATGCTCCCGTAATGCAATTCCTCCTGGTTAAATACAGATGTAAGACTACGGATTGTAATCAAGGACTAATCATTGATTGCATTCTGCTTCAAAGCCTGTGAAAGGCATTGTTGTGGGTCATTAGACATAGTCCCTTACAGGAGTGCAGGATTATTTATCCGTCACCAGTTCTTTACTCTCTTTGCTACCAGTCTTGCAGCTATCAAACAAAAATGGCTGCTACAATGCAGAAGAATGTGGATGTTATCAAATTACCTTCTTACCAAGCTGACACAACCATGTTCACTTCCTGAAGTCCAGGAACAGGTTAATGATTGTTGGTTGTTGTGTGGGGTTTTTTTATCTGGAAAATAACCTGGTAACACATTAAAGAACCAAATGACTGTATGTTGCAGAGAGGAAGGACCATGGTTTTTTGTATGTTTTTTGGCTGTGTAGATGAGAGAACATTGGCAAGAGAGCTTGTACACAGGAAATACAGGTGGTTTTTTAACTCTTATAAAATAAAAAGGCTGAAAATTATGTAAATGACATAGACTGGTCAAATTCAGAAGCTACAGTTCTATACTGTACCTTGCAGTTCACAATTTCAGGAGCACTTTGACAGCATTTTCCCATGAAATTTAAGTACTTATGAACTTCATAAGTTCCTATGAAGCTTATACTCCACTGCAGAGTAATAAAGCAGAATAAACAAGCTAAGCAGATGCTTCTACATTTTCCTGAATAAGTATTTTAAATTTTATGTCAGTTTAATTTCTGTCACTGTCTTACAGCAAGTAATCTGGTTTTATGTTACTGTTTCCTTACTGTGAAATCAATTTAATTACCTGATTCAAAGAAACCATCTTAAATTCATCTTGATGAATCTTGATTCTGTGTGCTTATACAAAAGATAACTAATAATGCTCTCTGCTTGCCTCCCTGGACTGCTTTGTGGCTTGGTCAATCTGTGTTTGTAAGAGGCTTTCACTACATCAAATGAAAAGCCATAACAAAATGTGGAATGCCATTCTCCAAGGTCAATACTGAGTCAATTTTTCCAGTCACTTACTAGACAAGCCGAAGAATTAGCAACAAATACATACATGAGTATAAAAGGTAGTTTGGAACTGGATTATTTTAAAAAGTATTACCAGTTCACTAGGGTAAAGGTGGTGACATTTCACAGCAGACATGGAGGGATGAAGTGAACTTGGGGATTTAACAAACTGTTTAAAACAAAACTAATAATAAGTGTTTTATCTACTAGTTCTCCTTACAAGAAGTAAATAAACGTAGGTTTTAGTCCATCATCTCCACAGTATCTGCAGTACAACAGAAAGGTAAACTGTAAACTTTTTGATTTGTTAGTGGTATATTCTGACTAGCTAATTACAAGTACTGTCATTTAGCATGCTGCCAAATATCCTGCTAGGTATTTAGGGGTCCTGTTGACACTGATGATGGTGAAATTTGTAGCAAACATACAGGACGGCTAAGATACAGCTTTTTCAATAACATTAGAATGATTGAAGGCTTTGGCTGTTGTGATAAAGTAATGTGAACATTTTTTTCTTTGGCTTCCAGGTCTTGTAACAGATTATCGGGTAAGTACAGCATCAAAGCAATAATTAATACTATTAGTTGTATATATTGATATTTTCAGGACTTCTTTTTTCCATTCCCCAAGCTGAAACTGTAAACTTTTATTTTTTGGGGAAAAAAAAAAAAAGTTTAAAGGCAGAAATAGCCTTGCATGTACAGTATCTCAGGGGTTAGGCAGTAGAAAGAGATATCCTAAAAGGTTTTTTTCCCCTTAACGTAGTGAACAATACTTTAAAAAATAATAATGCATGTGTTTTAGTCTTTAACCAGCTTTAACCAATAGAAACACTGTTCTTTTGAAATGGCAAATGGCCTTGCCATTGTAGACACTAGCCCCACAACTGTAAAGAAGCCAATGTACATGAGTTTCTAAGAGTTATTTTTCTAGAGCTTTCAAGGAGAATTCAGGATGCAAAAAGAAAATTTAATTTTCCCTGTGACACTTCCATTCTGACACCAACCTCCTTTTCCAATTTTAATTTGAAAACTTTAAGTATTAAACAGTCACACCAGGAATAATGCCTATTATTATCTGATCCACCTTTAGCAACTTCCTGTAGGATGTGGCAATGTTGTATGCTTCAAAATCATTGCAGAATGTACAGTTTCTGCAATACCAATACCACTGCAGTGGTGACTTCTAACAGGGGTGCCCGCCCTTCTCCCTGGCTTGCAGCACTGGCAAATCCCCCTGGGTAGGAGATTCCGCTCCCTGAAGCTGTGGTTTGTGCTGAGGATGTATGGGGTCACAGGACTGCAGGAGCACATCCGCAAGGTAACTGGTATTTGCTTTCTTGGGTAACCTGTGGTGGGGTGGCAAGGGAAAATGAGCTGGCTACCTATCTACTTTCCATGACTTCTATACACATCAGAAAGCAAAGGCAACAGCTTTTAGACAGCTCAGTTCAATAGGTGTGCTGCTTGTTTGCCCCATGTAGTGTCACAATTTCACATCATGGCAGGATCAAAACTCATTTCTTTTGTGTTTGTCTCTAGGGAAGACAAGTCTAGGAATTTGGAATTTCTACAATGTGGGATCATAGTTCCCTCCCAAATTAAGCCAGAGCACATCCATGGTTTTATTGTGGAAAAACATGTTTATTCATTATTTTATTAATTTACGTGCATTGATAGCATGTTTAGATTATGATTAAGGGATACATTATTGGGCATGTCCACCTCTGCTGCTGCTTTGCTTCCTGTTTAAAATACATCTTTTTTTAAAAAAAGAGTATGTACAATTTACAGTTTGTTAACATTGTTATTAAGTACCAAGTTTATTCTTGATGTAAAAAGAAGGGTGTTTTTATCACAAAACCCACATCTGGCACCAGTCTAAATTATATATATGCTGCCTCTGTAGCAGTAAAGTCAAATTCAAGCATACCTTTCATCTTTATGATGTTTAGGGAAACCTCTTGTGAGGGGACAGCAATGACTTAGCTCTAAATATTTACAAAATACCAAACTCCCTGCAGACACACATTCCTTTCTATTGTGGTACTAAACAGATTCATTCCCAAGAAAGGCTATTTCCACTGTTGTAAAGTCACTGCGTGTGGAAGTCTCTTTTGATTTGGAATGGTTCTGGGATAGAGGGTGTCCTCTTTGCTTCCCATTTTTATCACACTATAATTTTCAACTGACTCTACAAATGTCAAAATTAGATTTTTATCCTTAATGAGGCTTTCAGAAATAAATTTTAACAACAGTGGCCATCATGATGTTCTGTCATCCTTGTGGCAATCTGATACATATCCTTGTGATGAAAAATTGATAAAAGGTTTGTTACCACTTTGCTAGACTACCATTAGTTTCTAGTGGGATTCTCTCTCAGGTTAGATTTCTGGAGACTGCAATTATTTCAATATGATACCAAATTTTTAAGTAGGACTAAATCTCTCACTGGGAAGATAGAGAGTTGGAAGCCTCATATCAAGTATACGGCCTTTTATCAGGCTGGTTTCCACAGGTCAGTATTTACATTCAAGTTCCCTCTTTCCCTGTCTCCCAGACATTTCCCTGACTGTCCAGCCAAAAAGTGCTTCTCTTCCTATAATCATAGCTGAAGACCAGGTTGTTATATCTTCCGTGACAATACAGTTCAGGAAGGCTAAGCAAAGATACTGACTCCAGTGTAAAACCCTAATATGTTCCCTTATTTGTAAAGGTGATTCAGACCGCTCTATTTCCAAGGGCTTGTTAAATTGAGAATGTATGTTTAATGTTTCAGTAAGGACTAAATTGTTCCCTGGTATACAGAGAAAAATTAGCCACCACCTTGTGTTTGCAACTCTGAAAGGGGAAGAGGGAAAACTGTGTGCAGAATTTGGCTCACTGTATCTGTCAAACTGTAACTATTAAGTCAGTTCCTCCTCCCCAACCCCACCCACTTGTCCCACCCTGGATAGATGCTGATGAAATTTAGTGGGTTTCAAAGCAGCTTGAAAAAAAAAAAAGAGCTAATTTCTATCTCCAGCAACTCTCTGTTGGACTTAAATTTCAAAAAAAAATTGCATTTCATTTGCTCCCTCCTCTAGGAGAATTTAAGATCTTTCTTGCGAGTTTGCAGACGTGTTGGTGAAGTTATATCAGTAGCTGCAAAACAACAATTATAAATGTGTTTTGTAACTTGCACATTTTCTTCTCTTCTCAGGAATTACAGTGGGTTCCAGGTATATTGTGATGACTTTTCTTTTGGTAGTGTAGTAATGAAGTATGTAAACCAGCCTGACACTGGTTTATATTTTCAAACCTATAGACGAGTTTCCAAATGAAAAGTAATTTGGAATTTAGCTTCATTTGTTAACTTCACTTGAACATTGCTTATCCCAGTGCTTGGCCTTGAGAAGTTGCTTTCTTTTAAACATGTAGAGTCTTGTAAATAACAGCTTTTATATTCCTGTTGCTGGCAAAGGCAGTCCTTGAAGAGAAGAACTGGCATGTGTCTTGTGTACTTGGGACTTCTAGCTGGGTTTTAAGGGAAGCAGGATTAATCCTGAAGCTGCATTTATTACAGTGGGTGATAGAATGCACATAGTTAGAATGAGAGGAGACCTAGGAATAGTGGCAGGGGCAGGTATTGTAACCTTCAAGTGCAGAGCATTGTGGCTGGAGCTGGGGAAGTGGGAAGAAGGGCTCGCTCTGTTGTGTTATTAAGGAATTGCCCCAGGGAAAGGGCCACAGAGTCAGGCAGAAGAGCAGAAGTTTGAAAAAGCTCCTTGGACTGGAACCTGGGAAGGGGATGCCGACATTGGGATGTAGCATGCAGTCATACAGTACATAGTTTTCATACGTCGTTATTTGTGTGTAGGGCACATCACTCCTGTTCTGCTATACGATAGCAGCTACGGGATGCCTGTTCAGGTGCAGGGCTGGGCCTTATTGAGAGATTTGGGACCTAGGGTTTAAACTCCTTTCTGAATTTATAAAAATCCCAATATAGATGCTGTGATTACCTAGGGGAAAAAAAACACCAAAACCACTTCATCTTCTAGGTCACAGAAAACTGTAGGAAGATTTATCCAGTGTTTACAGGCTTATAGTTAGGCTTCTCTTGAGCAGCCAGGTGTTATTTATAAAATGATTTGAGATTTTCAATACTGATGAGCTTCTGACATGATATAGAGTGAAAAAACACTGCATGTCCCTAAGAAGACACCCTATCTGCTGTATGATTAGCAAGCTTCTATGTGGAAGACCAAAGATATCTGCAACTGTCTCTTCAAAAAATTTCCTTTTTTTTTCTGGATGTAAACTGCCAGAAAACCTGATTTGTCTCTTTCTTTCTTTTTTGTTCCCCCCCGCCCCTCCCTCCCCCCCCCCCTTTATTAGTGTGTTTTAAGGAAAAGATGTTTGTTATGTTTGCAGCCTAAAGGTTTGCATCAAAATAGCTACATAACCACTGCAACCTGGCATCTCTTTATACTGAGGAAGGCATTTAGGAACTAAAATATTCCTGAGAGATGAGGATGTGTGACTTGGATTTAGACAGAGTAACTTTTTTTGTTTTCCAAACCTTCCAGTTATGCACTCTTTTCCCACATAACATGTAATATTAACCTATTGCAAAGTATAGGTTTTAAAGCAGTGGTAAAGGGGAGGACAGTCATCTCTTAAGGATTTGGGGAGAGAAAAATACTGCAAAGCTGCAGAGGAGATGTACAAAGAAGGAAAATCAACAACAGTAATAGTCTTCTGGACTGATTCCAAACACTCAGAGTCAGTATAAAAGTGAAACCCAAGTGGCCTGTTTGTAAATGGTGCATTTGCAAACTGCTTGACCATCTATTACTCCTTTGTTGGTTTAAGTCCTCTCAAAGATCTCAAAGTCATTTGAGAAATTTAGCAATGAATGGTTTTGTATGTGAACCCCATGAACATTCTGATCCAGATGAATCCTCCGTAGGACATGAAGAAATCAGTGTACGTGTCTTTTTTTCTTCACCAAGGATAATGTATTCCATTAAAAATTAACAGCAGAGACTAAGAAACTGGAACTGCACAGAACAGCAATGCCAGAGATAGCATTTCAGCTGGGGAGTGGTACACATCAGAAAGCAAAGGCAACAGCTTTTAGACAGCTCAGTTCAGTAGGGGTGCTGCTTGTTTGCCCCATGTAGTGTCACAATTTCACATCATGGCAGGATCAAAACGCATTTCTTTTGTGTTTGTCTTTAGGGAAGACAAGTCTAGGGATTTGGAATTTCTACAATGTGGGATCATAGTTCCCTCCCAAATTAAGCCAGAGCACATCCATGGTTTTATTGTGGAAAAACATGTTTATTCATTATTTTATTAATTTACGTGCATTGATAGCATGTTTAGATTATGATTAAGGGATACATTATTGGGCATGTCCACCTCTGCTGCTGCTTTGCTTCCTGTTTAAAATACATCTTTTTTTAAAAAAAGAGTATGTACAATTTACAGTTTGTTAACATTGTTATTAAGTACCAAGTTTATTCTTGATGTAAAAAGAAGGGTGTTTTTATCACAAAACCCACATCTGGCACCAGTCTAAATTATATATATGCTGCCTCTGTAGCAGTAAAGTCAAATTCAAGCATACCTTTCATCTTTATGATGTTTAGGGAAACCTCTTGTGAGGGGACAGCAATGACTTAGCTCTAAATATTTACAAAATACCAAACTCCCTGCAGACACACATTCCTTTCTATTGTGGTACTAAACAGATTCATTCCCAAGAAAGGCTATTTCCACTGTTGTAAAGTCACTGGTGTGGAAGTCTCTTTTGATTTGGAATGGTTCTCCCTCCTCTAGGAGAATTTAAGATCTTTCTTGCGAGTTTGCAGACATGTTGGTGAAGTTATATCAGTAGCTGCAAAACAGCAATTATAAATGTGTCCAAGTGGCCGTTGAGGACTCTTTTGACAGCATTTTCATTGAGTGTAGTGGGATGAGAGCTACAACAGGCAGAATGGTGAAATCTATAGAGGGAAAAGCATGAAGTGACCAAGGCTAGGCAGGTATGCTTATTTGCATAATACACATTAATGTACTCTGATCCTTCAGACAAGCTCCCTTCAATCACAAACTATTTCAGTTCTTGAAGGCTTTGCCCCAAAATCAAAATTCAGTTTAAACACCTCAATGCAGAAGCATTTATTTTTATATACACACATATACACACAGAAATACAGATTTTTTTGTAATAGGGACCATATCTTAATGCCTTGCAAGCTTACTGCTCTTATTAGTGATAATGTAAGACATTTCCCTTAATCCTGAATAACCAAATGAATTAGATCCCTTTCTTTCTTTTTTCCCTTCTCACTGCAGAAGAGATATGGTTATTTACCTGAGAGAGATAGTTATACACAAAAATTCCTTATAAGCTTTTTTTCTTCAATCTGCTAAATTTCACTGTGAAGAGAAGGGCAGGTATTCTGTTCCTATACACCAAGACTTCTCAGGCCACTAATGCAGTCTAAGTGATTCCACTTTGGGAACCCATGTGGTAAAGGGATTGTCCAAACGATATTCCTAGAAACAGTGTGTGGGTTGCTTTGTGTACATCCACTTTTTTTGTTCAATTATGTAACAGCATTAAATAAAATAATTTTAAAAGGTTAAACGATATTTGAGTGTCAACTTTAAGTTAATGGTGCTAGGGACACAGCATGACACAAATGTCAAAATCAAAAGCATTTGGAGGGTTAAAATATCCATAGAATAGGCTTAGTTATGTACACATTCAGCAGAACACTGAGAACAGCCTTTCAGTTTTTACCTCTTCTTCTTTCCTGTCCTTAGTTTCAGTGCCCACAGTTCTCCAAATGGGGCTTTATTTTCACAGATTACCTGCCTGTCTTGAAAAATTGAAGCACTAAAGCCATGCTTTCCTCCTCTAAGTTATTGCCATGCTCACATCCAGAGCGTGGGTACAGCCTTTGGACTCTCGGAGGCAGGTGTGATGCCTAAAAGCCCTTTAGTTTTACAGAATTTGTACTTCCAGGCTTGAAAGTCTTTAACTGTATTGGGTTTAGTTATGTTTGGTTGCCACAATCTTTGTAAAAGCAGTTCGGGATGATATCTTATGGCTCAAAGGTGGAGGGTCTTGGGTAATTGCGTTAAGCAAAGCTATACAGGTGCAATTCCAGTTGAAGCGCCGCTTCTCTCCTTCCAGTTGTGTAAAATCTAAAACACTTGGTGCCACCGAGTGGCTTTACAAATTATTGCTACTTGTTAGGACACTGGATACAAGTCCTTTTATACAGACATGAATATAAAACACTTCCAGAAGTCTGTGTTTTACTGAATATTCTGTATTTTCCCTTGCTCTTATTTCTTTCAAATCCCTGAAAAATCCTTTAGTGCAAAAAGTGGACATAAATACTGGCTATAGAACGTACAACATGGGTCTGGAGTTTTCCTGTATAAACCACTTGCATTAAGCCAAATCTTAAATGTTTTTTTAACTTCAGTTGCTACTCAGGTAAATTTTGGTTAAATTCAGTTGGTGATTACATTCAGCTGAACAGTTGTGAAATTCTTATCTCATTGAACATTTTTTTTTAACATTTCTTTTTTTGATGGCTTTGATTTCCAAGATGTAGTATATGCAGTGTGAAATTTTGTGGAGCTGTGTACAAGACATCAGATTGGTTAAGACTACAGAACATGAGGAGAGGAGAAAGCAGTAAAAGACCATTACAACACGCATGCGTATTTCACGTATGTTTTCCATGCACTCATACATACAAGTATCTGTATGTATACGTATACTTCTGGTGAGTTTTCATAGCTATAAACTCATGCTGTTTATATTAGCAGAACATGCAAATGCCTTGGAAAGGACTGGATTTTATTGGTCTCATTCCTGACTCAAAGAGTTTTCAGTCTAATTTTAGAGGGAGACGATAAATGGATGTAACAAACAGCAGAGAGGAAGTGGTAACAAGACTGGCTGGTTGCATAGGGTACCAATACGCCCAATATGAAGGTTTTGAAGCAATGTTTTGATTCAATATAAACAACGTTTGTCTATTTTAAGAAATAAACAAACATCAGAAAGCTATGATTAAGATTGCAAAATGTGTTGGGGTTTTTTTGTTTGTTTGGGGTTTTTTTCTTCTTTTCTGTAATTTCTGTCTTGCCTTCTTCTTGCCCATTTGGAAAGTTCCTGTGAGATGAAACATTCCACATCTAACCCTGGCCCATAGTGAAATATTTCTCTTTTTTTTGTTTTTGTTATCTGCCCTTGAACTTGCAAAAAAGGTGAAGTGCAAAAGCAGGAAAATACATGGGCTTAGTTGTTTATTTTTGTAAAATTATATGCATTCATAAATATATAAAAGCTAAGGAACTTAAAAACATTATTTTAGATGTTGCTAATAATTTTTGCTTTTATATATGTGTGCATATATATATATATATATATACTGTCTGTTGCATGAAGACAAACTGTAATTCTAATAGCTGGTTGCTGTTGTAATCTTTTATATATGTGTGTGTAGGGGGGTGGGGTTTGGTGGGTTTTTTTTAGGGTAGTGAGCACTAAACTGATGCTAGCCAGTGAGAAGGGGACTGCATAAGGTACTGCAGGTACCTGATGAGGATATGCGCTCTTTTTTTCCAAGTACTTTTGAATTAATTTTCTGTTTGGAAGAAAGTGAAACATGGTATGAGTGTGCAAGCATCACTGACTGAGGTTAAGACCTCCCAGCTCATTGTTAGTATGCCTGTTGGTATTATTCCTGTTTGATTTTGGAAGAGCACTGGTTTCCCGTGCTTCAAAATAACTGCTTTGGCTTGGTGTCCAATGTCACTCTTTTTTCCTCAGTAACTTCTAAACAGGTTGGTTGAGATTTGCTATCCATTTTCTGGGTTATGCTGCCATCATCTTTCTTTTCAGCTGAACCTGAGCGTCCAGGTCAGAGGAGTGAGCAAGTTCTCCCCTTCTCATATTAAATGAACTATTCAAAAAAGTCTGTCTTTCCAGATTATTTTGCACTGGAATTGCAGTAATTTTCTCTTTATATCTGTGCACCTCCCCCTTTCTCCATAATAACTTTTGGACTCTGTAGCCATTCCCAGCCAAAATTGACAGTGGTAGAAAACCTAAAGAAGAATTATTACAGTTATTTACTATTAATATGTATCATATAAAACTGCTGAAATGTTTAATTAAAAAACAGACTAGCATTGCCTAAGATAGGCTGAGCTACCAATATAGCAATGGCTCAATACAGTCACTGGAAGTCATAAACGGGATGTAAGTTAACATAAACAGATGACAATATGTGAGTATTATCACATATCAGAAGCAGGAACAGAGAAAGGTTAGGGATGGAAACGATTTAGCACATATTTTCTCTTGAATCAAATGTATACAACATGGATACGATCTCTCTCTTCTCAGCATGTCAGGCTGTCGCATCAGTTTGAACATTTAGTCCTTCAGGATGGAAGATTTGAGATCTGTGCTGAAGTTGTCTTGGGACTAGTCTGTTTTCGACTGAAGGTAAGGCAGCTAAGACATCCTATTTCCTCTGTCATGTTTTACAGCTATACAATAACCTGCAATCAAATATAGTTTTCATAGTTAATATATTTAATTGTTTTTTAGGGAAAGTAAAGGGAGTTCATGTAGATCAAAGCAGATTAAAGAAAGAAACTTAAGAAAAAATTGTTAAAAATTAATCAAATGCTTAAGAAAAATTCAGGCATATGAGGGTATAGAAATACATAGTCAAGGCAAACAAATGGTCTACCTAGTCATACAAAATGACTGTTCTATGCTTGATAGGCTTTGATGAAGATGATTGTTTTAATATATTTCACTAGACATTTGTATATGATGTGTAAGTGTATGTGTGTGCATTAGATCTTTTGTGTCAGGTTAATTTTATGTGTGTATATTTAATAACCAATTATATATATATATAATTACTATCATGAATGAAGATTAGGATAAAAATTTTGTTGTTTTATTTAAAGAATACATTTTCATTTATAAAACCCTACAGTCAGACTAGACAAATTGGAGCAAGATATGAGTAAGAACAGGTTGCATGGGAGGCCAGCTTCCCAACCACCCTTGGCCCTGGGCTGCCTTTTTTTTTGCTGAACATGATTCTTTTGCCTCTGTTGGCCTTTCATTTTCCCAAAATCTCTTTAAGTGCCCAGTTCACTGACAAAGAGACCTTGCACAACAGAACTAGAAAACTCACTCTGCACTCAGAGCATAACAGCTGCAGTAGTTGGGAGGGCTCCCTTGTTTAATTAGACATTAGAAGGGGATCAGTGTCTTATTTTAGGTAAAGAACTCATTTAATAGAGGAACTTGCAACTAAAGCCTCTGTAAAGAACTGGATTGTGATACTGAATCCATATATCAAGCAATAATTAATAACAGCACTGTTTTTTTCTAGCTCACATGATACCTAAATGAGCTTTTAGCTTTTCTGAAGGCTCACAAGCACATCTTGGCTCCTTCAGAGTAATGTGGTATTACTACTTTTCACAAATTCTTATTTCAGTCATTCAGTTGCCCCAGTTACCTGAGTTTGATGCAATTGGCTGAAAGGGGGTAATGAATCTTTAAAAATAAGGCAATGGTGAATTCATCTGGAATAGGAAAATGGTTTTGTTTGAATTTATGTTGTTTAAAATAAAAGAAAAAAAATCTGTTGCTAAGGGATTAGACAGATTACAGAATATGAAGTTTTCCCAGTAAGTGGAACCATGAATGTATTTTCTTTCCTAATAAGAAATTTTAAAATATTTTGAGGAATAGGTTCTATGGCTTTTATTGCTCAATAACAGGATGTTGGTTGTAGTCTGCTGTCTCATATGGAACAAGCAAACAGTAGTTTTGCAGATCCTGAGACAGCTGTTAGTGCTCTACATTTACTATAAAGGAACAGTTCTGGCGAAATAGAGCATAGCAACACAGGAATTGTCACTTTTGATCAGACCAGTAGTTTATCTACAGCTGTTCTTCTGTCACTGACAATCCAGAGGAGGAAATCAGATCTACATGGAAAGACAATTTTTCAGTAGAAGGTAAATATTGGACACCTAGCTAAAAAACTTCTGGACAAGTTGTACACTAAAGGCATGATTCTGCTTAAAAGCAATATTGAAACAGCAGTGTTTTCATCGTTTGCCTTCCCACTCAAAAAAAAAAAAAAAAAGAAAGAAAAAACAAAAAGAAAACCCCCAACTAACAAGCTTTTAAATTGAGAGCATTTTGTAGTTATTTTTGCAGCTTTATTTCCTTTTTAAATCACTCTTTCAAAAATCTTCCTGTGATTTCTGCAATTCATATTAAAATGCATCTTAGAAGTAGGATACTTGTAACATTTATGTAGTTACAGTAGGACTAAAGGGACTTAGTACTACAGGGGACTTGAGCTGTGATGCTGCACAGCTGTAAGAGTACGACATTTTTCCTTTGCTCTTGAGAAATCCTTTTTAATTTTTTTGCTTAGCTGTAACTTTTAATTATTTGCCTTTCACACCGTTGAGCAGAGGGACTAATAATGTACGACTTTCATATTATAACTATTTCATCAAAGGTATCATGACAAAGGGTTAATTTCTGGCCTCCTTGTCATGTCTGCAGATGAATACAAGTCAAGCTAGTCATTCCTCCAAGGGGGTGAGAATACTGTTTTATTGAAGCTGATGGACTCAATCGGAGCTGGCTTCTCAAAGCTCTAGGACAGGATTAGTCACTACTAACTTCAATTTGACATGACACTCAAGTGTCACAACAGCCCCTAGGTACAGCTATAAGAGCAGAACAGAAGAAAGATATATAAATCTTTCTCTTTCCTCCGCTCACCCCTGCCAAGGGCATTAACTTAACATCATATAACTGCTTGTATTGCCTAAAATTTAATGCTGTGCATTTCATATTAAAGACAAGTATCATAATTTTAATGATGCGTTACTGTTGATAAGAAAGCAGGATATCACTGTCAACAGTGACTGACCTGTAATGGGTGGGGACTTGCAAAACACCAAAGTTGGTCCTTTTCTTAGTTAGGATCAATCAAGTTGCATAAATATCTCCTAGAAGACTAAGGCTAAGCCATGAATTTCAGGCTCTCATCCAAATTTCCTAACAACCTGTGCTAAGTCAGAACAAGGTTTTTATCTGGGTTCAGCTCTAACTCTTACACGATCAAATACCATGGGAATAATACATTTATCCTCAGTGCCAGTGGGAAACTGTGTCTCCCTTCTGCTTTGTTTTTATATGGAAAAGGCTAAGCAGGCAAGTCACAACTTGCAGATTTGAGAGAATGTTTTCTCATACGGATGTTTTCAAGACCAGTGCGTTACAGTAACAAACCCGCTGCTGAACAGATGGATTTGTCCATTTGTGATTCTTTTACCAGTCAGTGTTCAGGAAGGGAGCACTGCAGTAAAAACACAGATGCTCCTAGCATCTCTCACAATTCTGTGTTACCAGCAGTGTAATAGAAAGAGTGAAGGCTGTACAATAGCTTAGATACTTCCCCAAAGAATAAAATTATAGCACTCAAGGTCAACTTGGTATATCCTAAGCTATTACAGGAAAATTCCCAGCAAAGCTGAAGTCATCTCTCGGTCTGCTGATACAAAAGTTAGACAGGCAACTTCCTTTAATTTGGGTAACAAGGACTGTCAAAGATATGCAGCTAGCACTTCATCCTGTGTGGCTAAATCAGACAAAAATCACAAGATTTCTGGGATACCTTCTTTCACTGTTTTCATTTAAAGCAATTTACTACTGTTTTTGAAAATTTGATGAATTTTGTTTTATTCACAAATGCTGATGGACGTGAACTAGGAAAACCATTGATTCAACATTTGCTGAACTTGCAAAAGAACCAGTACTCCTCTGTACAGTCCTATTTCTTTTGAGATTTGATATTAAAAGCCTACAGCTGCTCTACGGAAAATCCTCACATTCACTATTTGAGCACAAGGAGAATGAAGTACACTAGAAGGAGATGAGATTCAATACTGTGTGCATGCAGACTCCTTCTGACCTTCTGCAAGATATTTAACATTTATATCTCTGTTTCCTGGAATGCAGAAGACTCTTTACTCCCAGTGGATGGGTCAGTTTACCACATTTCTAAAATCCAACCCAAAAAATCCACTCTGTAGGATTCTGTGGTGGACACTTCCTATAGAACTAGAGGCAAATACATTTTTAGAGTTTCTACTGATAGTATGGAACTTACTTATGCTAGGGATACATTAACTATTTCCTAATTAAGGGCAAGAGTTCCATCTTCATATTCATAAGATGTCACAGCAGTGATGCTTATGTGAAGACCGGCAGGTCTGTTTTACAAATGTTAGTATAGTGCATTGCAAAACTGCCTCCCATGTTTGTTTGATTAGATCTAAGAAAACTGTAATGAAATGGATGCAATAATGAATGTTTTTACATGTAGCTACACAGCTCGTGACCTTAGGTCACAAAAAAGCAGTCAGCTATCACAAATGTCCCAGTGTGAACACTGCTTCTAAACCCCAGTTAATCCTTAAATCTCATTGTGGCTGAAAAATTATCTCTTGTGCCGTCACCTTTTTGTAATCCTTTGATGGCAAAGCACTGGGAGATGAGAAAGTGGCTGCGTGTTACTGGTAGTACTTGGGCTTGGCTGCTTGGTGGGCTTTACATATTGCAAACTTGCTTCTGAAATTCATCACCGTATCTGTTGAATTACAATGATTTCAGGGCTCGGATGAACTAAATAAGGCACTCCTTAAAAGCATAGATAAGGCCAAGAAGATTCATCTGGTCCCATGCCACCTGCGAGAGAAGTTTGTGCTACGTTTTGCTATTTGTTCCCGCACAGTGGAATCCACCCACATCAAGTTCGCCTGGCAGCACATCTCACAGCTGGCAACTGAGCTTCTGAAAACATGGGAGTAAACCCACCACCACCAGCAGTAACAGCAGTGAAGTAGCAGTGGGGAGGAGGTAATTAACTAGCTTTCTCTGTGTTGCCAAATTTTGTTTTAAGAGCAGGTGGGAAATTCAAATTATGAAGGAAAAAAATACAAACCCTTTTGTTATATAGCCCAGGTGCGGCAGCAAAATTCTTGCCAGCAAGTTCTGTTGTAACCTTAGTCATTACTCCTCTGTACTGTAGTTTCACCTTGCCTGTTTCCAGGGTGCAAATAACCATGGGGGCTGGAGCTATCATTTTCTAACAGTTTGTAATCAAGAGCATTTATTGAACCAGGCAATGGGAATAGACAGGTTAGTGCTCTCTCCGTTGTTCCCATTAACCTCTAGCACACCCACTCCTTTTTTCACAGATGAAACTGTGACGTGTTACAACCAATTAATTTAACATTACTATGACTTCAGAAAGAATCCAAGTTGGAGGAAGTTCAGTAACCCGGTTATAACCTTCTTCAGGTCCTGTCTAAATAGGCACGTACAAATGTTATCATGATTTGGGGCACTATTATGGCATGAGACGCTGCAATAATTTTGTAAATGAAGTTAGGACTTCAAGACTTCCTTCATTACATTGATCAGGGTGTGATCAGGGTGGAATGAGCACTAAATGAACCCTAACAGTCCTTATGGCAGGTTCTCTACTTTCTCCTAAAGGTTTTGCTTTTAAAACAGCCATTTTGTCAAATCTCAGCAACTAGGTTATGCTGGCTATTGGTTTTCACTTTGATCATTCATAATGAGGCCTCTTCAAAGCTCCTTCTTAAGAGTTTTGTCAAAAGCCATGTGCTACCTGGTATGCTGTATTTTTAACCAAGAATTATAAGCAGTGATTACTTAAAAATAATCTGCAAGCTATGTTCTGTGAAATAGAGTTGTGATTTCTTTCAATGGCTACTATTCTGCTTACTTCATTGTGTAATAAATCTTTGACAAAATGTGCTAAGAATTGTGATGGCAAAAATGTTACTCTTAGTTTCTCAAATAAGCTAACAAACAAGATAATAAATTACAATAAAAAGAGAAATCAAGAGAACTAACCTCCAAAATATTTTCATATTCCAGGCATCAGTGATTTTCTTCCATTAACAGGGATGCCTGGAATATGAAAATATTGGAGAACAATTAACTTTCAAAGGAAGTCATATAATATGTACTAGACACAAACCATTGATAGGTCATCCTGTTGAAGGCAGGTACAGTAAAGAAGTGAAATGAGAGTCAGAAACAATATCTGACTTTTATAAGTACTTCTGCCACTTCAAAAACATAAATTCCAGAGTCATTTCTATATACATAGGAACAAAATAAATAGCTACTCCAAGAAAAATAATTTGTAGGATCCAGTTCTACATTTGCATTTGTTTTAATCTTTTCCTTTTACTGCTCATATTAACTTCTAAACCATCTTGAGCAGCTTGCAAAACTATTCAGCTTTCTTCCTCCATCCCTTGCAAGTATAATTCCTACATTTTGGAAGTTGCAAGTAGACCATGAAATATGCACCAGGACAGTTAATTTGGCATGCAGTCTGCTCCTACCCACTCTCTTTCCAGAAGGGGTTAAAGAAGTTGACTATGGACAAGGTGGATTTTTCTAATGGTGGTAATTTCTAATCACGTCACTTCTGTGGTGCAAACTGAGGAAGGATTAGTATTAATGTGGGTGCAAGTGGTACATAAGAGATGTACATGAACCTTGACACTTAGGAAAAACCGGCCAAGCTCTGCATTTCCAGCAGGTCAGCCTAGGTGACGAGGGGGGGTGATGGCATATTGCCCTTCTGTATCGCTAGCCAGAGGCTATGTTATCCACCCAGACAGAAAAGCTGATTACTATTTCTTCAAGGAATTGATTTCACAGGTAACAGAAGCAAGGGATGACAAATTAATGTGGTAAAATCCAGGAGTATTCAAGCAGGTGACTGAGCTGTTCCACAAGACACTAGTCTCAGCTACAGTATCAGAAATTTTGGTGGCATCATTCTCTTTAGCAGAACCAATATGAAATTAAGCTTTTCTGTAGTAGCACAACGCAATAGATTGGTAGACTGAAAAGAGCAGAAAATGCTGGCAGTTGTTTCCTTTCTCTGTTACTATTTTTTAAAAAACATTATTCAGTTCTCATGACTTGGGAAACAATGTTCATCCGTAGCACATATGGTTCACACTGATACAATTTTACAGCTTTTACATTACAAAACCACAAGAATCTAGGAGCCAGAGAAGAATTACACCTTCTTTATGAGACAGGGCAGTATTTTGCATGTGAAATATATAACCAGGTCTGTCCAGGAAAAAAAAGCAATCAGATTCTGATCAAAGCAACTGTAGAGTAAATCCAGGATAATTCTACTGAAATGAAATAAGAGTTGCTTTGGGCTTATGTGTCTATAATTGAAATTAAAAAATTAACTAATAAGTACTGGAAAAGAAATGCATAAGGTAAGGCAACACTAGACTGAACATAAGAGGATTTTGGTGGAAAACCTCTCCATGGCAACCAAAGCAGAGGTGGATGATGCATGCCGGTGTGAGCCTCAAACTGCTGAGGAATAGGGACACAGGCAGAATGCACATCCAAACCCAGGAGAGGTGAAATGTTCCCAGCAGCCCAGAACTACACATAGGTCCCTCTAGACATTTGTGGGAAAATGTTGCCAAAACTGACATTCAGGTAAACATTTTTCAGCATATGGGTATCAGTTTTAGAAGAGGCTGTTGTCCAGATTCAAAAACTGCTTTTGGAAAAGAATTTAGGATAAGGGTTAATTTAAAATATTATAAATGCAGTAGAAGTTAATTTATTTTTATTTTTAAAGAATTGATATAAGTAAATCTAATGAACAGCTGTGACAAGACCCATGGAATTACGTTTCCCCATGGCTAGTCCAATACAGATATCTGAAGTTCACAGTTCTAGTTTTCTGAAATTCTGGGATGATTTGAATATATAAATGGTGAAGGCCGCCTTAGTATTCATTCTCTTATACCCTCTTTTCCCCACATGATAATTCCTTCATAGACTATGTCCTGATTTTGGCTGGGATAAAGTTAATTTTCTTTTCAGTAGCTGGTGCAGGGCTGTGTTTTGCATTTGATGTGAGAACAATGCTGATGGCACACTGATGGGTTTAGTTGTTGCTGGGTAATGTTTATACTAAATCAAGAACTTTTCAGTTTCTTGGGCCCTGCCAGAGAGAGGGCTGGAGGGGCACGGGAAATTGGGAGGGGGCACAGCCAGGACAGCTGACCCAAACTGGCCAGAGGGATATTCTATAACATAGACCATCATGCTGAGTATATAAACTGGGTGAGTTGGCTGGGAGCTGCCGATTGCTGCTCAGGGACTGGCTGGGCATTGGTCAGTGGTGGTGAGAAACTGTATTGTGCATCACTTAGTGTTTTTTTTCCTTTTGGATTTTATTCCTCTCCTTTTCTCAACTTTTCATTACAATCCTTGTTGTTGTTACTATTATATTTCATTTTATTTCTGTGATTAAATTGTTCTTATCTCAACCCACAAGTTTTACCTTTTTTCTCCGATTATCCTCCCCATCCCACCAGGGGAGAGGAGGTAGCGAGTGAGCGGCTGCATGGTGCTTGGTTGCTGGCTGGGATTAAAGCACGACAGACTATTAACGTTAGGTCATCTGAAAATTAAATCTGGGCTATGTAATCAACTCAAGAACAAAAGTGTTGAACATTTTGAAAGAAGAACATAAATGCTGTTTCTGTTCTGTAGCTTTGCAATGTATCTGTGAGAAATCCTGTAATTATGAATAGTTAATATGTGAACCTGGATTTATTGTGCCTTGTGGTGCAAAATGTGTGCAAAAGCTAATACAGTCTGTACCAATTAATACTGTTTGATGTTAAAAATAATTACAAAATCTCAGAATTGTACTTTGGTAGAATATCTACATCTCAATGGAGGCAGTGCGGCTACTAAAGAAGGAGGCAAAAAAGTAACTTTTCAATAACCATACGTATTTTTTTTAAACTAGTAGAGTGCTTGTACAATACTTACATTCCTAAAATAATGACAGATTATATTTTATTACTGATGGTGAAATATTGAAAAAGTATGTATTTAAGAAATTATTGCTAATATAATAAATTCTGGACTGCATTTAATTATTAAATTTCTAATTTTCTCTTGCCTTTACATGTAAGATTCTGCTTATGGTTGGTTTTTTGTTGTTGCTTGTTGTCTCCTGTAAGGATACCATAGCTGATGAGTAGTACTCACATTGCAGTTGCCTTATACAGCAGTCTAAACCTTGAGACATGCATAAACTAGAATTGCTCAAAAACAGGAGCAAATGAGAAATAAAACTGAGAACCCTGAAGACTGGGGCAGAGGTCATATTAAATAACCATCAATGGATAGTATCTACATAGCATAGAGGCTGTATGACCTACATGAAAAAATAATCAGATATTTATTATAATTTGTGAGCTGTCGGGTTCCTTTAAAATCTGTATCCAAAGCCTACTAAACAGACATACAGGTTTTAATTGGCAGCATGAATAAATGGAAACAAAAATATGACTATTGTCTGTCTTTGCTCTTAACCAAGCTTTTCCTATTTTATTCATGTCAGATGGTCTAGCTTTCCAACTTGGGTCACATCTGTGCCCTGATTATCACCATCAGTGATTTCTTCTCAGCGTGCTCTTCAAACAAATTACTTTGCAAATGAGAGCTCCTGCAGGAAGTTTCCTCCTCAGCAACATGAGTCTGAAAAATGCCTGGCCATAACCAGGGTCGTTGCCGAGCCTCCTGTAAAGTTCTGCATGGTCCTGCAGCTGGATGTGCCACTGGAGCCAGCTGCCCAGCTACAGCTTTGGTTTGCAGCTCAGGTGCCCGCAGGTCAGACGAGGCAGCCGCCCATTTCATTAGCCCTGCCTGGCTGCAGCCCATGTCCCCGAGGGGAGCTTGCCGCTGCAGGATCCTTCACTCCCCGCCCTGTGCAACCCAAGGGAAACCAGGCACACGCCTTGCGGGAAACGTGATAGCAGCAGTGTTTCAAACTGTAAATGTTAGCCCAATTTGGTCTTACATGATAGCTTGCATGGTAGCACAGACAGTTTAATATGCTGTCTGCACTAATGGTATAACAAGCTCGATGTATAACAAAAACCTGACAGTAACTGTAGGAAATGTTTCCCACGGGAAATTAAATGTTCACCCACACAGAAGTGACTGTGTTAATATCAGAGGTGTAACTTCAGCGTAGTATGCTAACTTGCATCTAGGTTGGTGCTCTATTTGAATGTGGGTTGGTGTGATCCAGCTAGGGCCTCTATGACCACGTTCAGTTGCACGGAATCACAGAATGGTCAGGGTTGGAAGGGACATCTGAAGATCATCAAGTCCAATCCCCTGCTAAAGCAGGTTCGCCTAGAGCAGGCTGCACAGTTGCATCCAGGTGGGTTTTGAATGTCTCCAGGAGACTGCACCTCTCTGGGCAGCCTGTTCCAGTGCTCTGTCACACTCAAAAGTAAAGACATTTTTCCTCACATTCAGATGGAACTCCCTGTGTGGCATTTTTTACCTGTTGCCCCTTGTCCCATCACTGGGCAAGACCTGAAAAGGGCCTTGGTACTTGCCCGTCAGGTATTTGTATGCATTGGTAAGATCCCCTCTCAGTCTTCTCTTCCCCAGGCCAAACAGGCCCAGCTCTGAGCTTTTCCTCATCAGGGAGATGCTCCAGCCCCCTCATCATCTTTGTAGCCCTCGACTGGACCCTCTCCAGCAGTTCACTGTCCCTCTGGAACTGGGGAGCCCAGCCCTGGACACAGCACGCCAGATGTGGCCTCACCAGGGCAGAGCAGAGGGGCAGGATCACCTCCTCTGACCTGCTAGCCCTTCCTGGCCACCAGGGCACACTGCTGGCTCACGGGCACCTTGGTGTCTGCCAGAACTCCCAGGTCCCTCACCACAAGCAGAGAAGCTCACAGGATACATCCAGCTGGGCCACCATCTTTTGCCCTTGAAGCATCTTGCTATTCATTTCGTCCCTCTGCCAGCGACTCCAGCTACCGCTGGCGAGGCCTTCAGCAGAGCTGTTCTCCCAGAACAGGCCTGTTCAGCTGCTGCTGCTGAGGGTGTTCGCCAGCACCAGCTGCTGCCGCTGCCACGGTGGCTGCGGTGGCCGGTGCCACAGTGGGGGCGAGGCACTGGGTGGCCGCGGAGGTCACCGCAGGTGGCGGGAGGGCAGGGTGCCCACAGGCCGCCCCCGAACCGCCCCCTGAGCCGGGGCTTGCGCTCGGGCACGTCCCCCGCGGAGCTCTCCCCGCTCCGAGGCGGTCGCTGAGGAGAACCCGGGGCGCCGGTGGCGCGGCCGCCCCCACGCGGGAGCAGGGGCGCCCGGGGCCCCCAGCCGAAGACAGCGGGTGGCGCGGCGGGCGACTGGGCCGTGCCGGCGGGGGGCGGCCGCCCGGCCCCTCCAGAGCGGCGCTGCAGCAGCCGCGGCCCTACCGCTCCCGCCGCCGCAGCCCGCCTCCATGTTCCCATCTGCTGCCGCTGCCGACAACGGCCGGGCGGGCGATAAACATCGCGACATCTTCTAAATGCCCCGGCTTCCTCCTTCTGGGCGGCGGCACCTCCCAGCTGAGGAACCGAGCCTTTACCATGAGGCTTCCCGAAGCGTGTGCAGCCCTGCCAGCGTGGCAGATCCCTGCCGGGCCGGCAGCGACAGCCCGAAGGCCAGCGGGCCGCCGTGCGCCCGGGGCCGGGGCTCGCGCGGGACGAGCTCGGCGTCCAAGGACGGATCCCGCGGCTATTGGACGGCGTTCGCCTCAGGCGCAGCCAATAGGAAGCAGGAAGGTCCGCGTGCGGGCCCCGCCCTCGCGTCCTTTCTCTTCTCCCGCCTCCCAGAGCCCCGGTAGGCCCGAGCGGATGACGTCAGGGCGGGGAACCTGGCCCCCTTCCATCAGCCCTCCCTTCCGGTCTCTGATTGGCTGCGCCTCCTAGAGCGCCGTTATCCGATTGGTGGACGCGAGCGGGGCGGGCCGCGGGGCAGAGCGGGCGCGGGATCCGCAGCGGCGGCCGTGGCTGGTGGGTGCGCGGGTGCGCGCTGGGGGCGGGGGGAGAGCTGTGCGGCCGCCGGGGCTGCTCCGCGGGACCCCCGGTGCCCCCGTCCCGCCCCGCCCGGGGCCTCGCTGCGCCCGCCCCGCTCTCCGCCCCGCCGCCGCTGGAGGCCGGGCCCCGGCCCGGGCCCGCATGAGGGCCGCCGCTACGCTCCCGCGGCTGAGCCCGCCCAACCCGGCCGGTTTCGAGGCCGCGGGTCTCTTCGCCCTGTTGCGGAGGAACGGAGGCCTCCGGCGAGCCCTCGGGGCTCCGGTGTCGGCCGCCCCTCTCCTGTGTGGTGAGGGTTCCTGGCCTCCCTGAAGCTGTGCCGGGGGGGGCCGGGCTGAGGGGGCCCGGCCTGCGCGCTGTGCCGTAGCGGGGCCGCCGTGCCCGGGCAGCTGCCCTGCTTGCCGGCCGGGGGCTTGCCGGCGGGCTTTCCCCGTGTGTCGGACGGGTGCCCGTGTGCAGGCACGCACGTAATGGCATCCAGCACGTGGCTTGATAGGTAGTTACGTGCCCCTCTTTGCTGAGGCTGAAACTTGCGTGCCAGAAATTAACGATGGCCCGTGCTTTGGTAAACCCCCAGCCTGAGACGCTTGTGTGAAAGTGTGATGTTCACAGCCTCTGGCAACAGTTTTGGCTGTTGAAAAGGGACTGATGTACGCGTGTAGCTGCCTCTTGGGGGTGGGGGTGGGGAATGGTAAGGCTACAAGGACAACTAATGGGCATTGGAATAGGGGAGAATATAAGGAGTTAATTAAGAAAAATCAAACTGGAATTTTAGACTAGCTACCACTGTTCAGTTATTTTGACCTTCCTTCAGTGCTGTGAAGATGATTACTAAATGTTTAGGAAGTGGTGGTGAACTTGAGATTTTGTTCTAGATGATGTGTATCTGTGGAAATATTTCATTGGACCAAATGCGTGCTACCAAACTTGCTGAGCTTCGCTTATATGTTTCATAAGTCATTTTGATTCGACAGTTAAAAATAGTTATGTGCACAGTGACGGTTATTTAGTATGTTGTTTAGTGGTTGTTTAGAGAAAAAAAAGACTGAAGCCCTCCATCTCCTGTTCATCTGTGTCTCAGCTGCAAATGGATTATGGTGGGAATTTGCACCTCATTCGATAGGTGCAAGTCAGACATCTCACAGTGCAAAAGCTGAACAATTTTTCAGAGGAAGTCTTATTTTTGTGTTTTGTTTGGTTTGTTTTAAATTGACTTCCCATGTAAAAGCACTGAATTTGCAGGTAAAAGATATTTTGACTTTTCTAAACAGCTCTACAAAGTTAGGTTGAAGTAAAAAAATCCAAACCAAAATAATTTATCTTGTTATTCATTATTATGTGTGTAACCCCTCCTGCTATAATTGTATTATGTTCTCTGTTGTTTAGCACTGATGAAAGACTTTTTGAAAGTAGAGGATACCTTCCCCCCTTCCCCCCCCCCCCCCCCCCCCCCCCAATTCTTTCAGCTCTGTCTGCCCAGTCTTATTATAACACCTGTACCTTAATCTGCCTTCATACAGAATCTGTAGGTGATTCAGAAGCTTCCAAGTTGACTGGTACCCTGTTGGAAGGGGTGCAGAATATATGGACCTCCACTTCAGCAGTTTTTGTTTTAAGTATTCTCTGACTGGAATATCCTGGTACATATTGAAATTAAAAAAAAAAAAAGGAGAAATTAGAATTTAATGTATTGCAGTCGTATCATATATTAGGTGTATGTCCCTTACAGACAGATGAGAAGGTCATGGTTACTGTGTGTTAAGAGCTTTCTGCAAAACCTTTTGAAGCCGTGGTAGGCTTCTCATAATTTTACTTGTGCTTGTGTCTCTTCTGAAATCATGAATTCTTGACATCAGAAATATCTCTGTACACGATATATTGCAGAGAAAGTCTTCTTTGAAAATACATTGAAACACAAGCATATCTTTTCAAGTCTAGCAAAATGCTCCTTCCTAGCCAAATGTCATCTTTCCTATTTCTTCAAAAAAACACTGAAGGAATGTAAATTCCACTTTCTGAAACAGAGAAACAAGTATTGCTTTAAACACAAGAGCTTTGTTTCTCTAAAATGTAAACCAGGGACATTTTAGTACATTCTGAATGGAATAGTTTTGACATTTGCTATGAATCTGTGAATAGTTTCTTAATCTCGAAGTTACTACGTTCAGGCTTATTCATTCTGCTTTTACCTCCCCTCAAAGACTTTGCATATAGTTATATTTATTAGCCTCATTGTTTCATTTTTATTACCATCACTGTAATAAATTTCATCATTCTGACAGTGATGTGTAATCTGTCCTCCTCTGCGCTGTGCTGTATTCTTCTTGAAGTAAAAGTGAAAGCACTGGTGATTTCATTTAACAAGGACAATTTTTGTTTGGCCATCTGTTACCATTCTTTGCAGCCTACTTACCTCCCCAGGAGACCTCTGGTTAGAAGCAAACTTTTTTTTTCTCCTTCTTTTCTTTCTTTGAATAAGGAAGAAAAAACTCAGCGTAAATGGCTTTACATCACAAAGCTGGTTGCTTTTTGGATATGCTAAACTGTCCAGACTGGCTAACTCGCTTACAAGATCTACTGTGCTATTTCTCTCAATTAAAATAAAGTATGTTTTCATGTATATGTATTTAGGAAAGGGGGAAAGCAGCCAAAGCAAATAGTTATGAAATGCATTTTATAACAGCAGGTATTTTATGTATTTTTCAGTGTTAGCGATGGAAACCCCCACCCACAACACTGTGCACCTGAGCGACTGGCAGAAAAGTTACTTTGCTATTACCTCTGGCACCTGCACAGCTGGACAGAAGGCAGATGAATACCGTGCCAAAATCCTGCATATTCAGTATGCATGGGCAAACTCCGAGATCTCTCAGGTCTGTGCTGCCAACCTGTTTAAAAAATACGCAGAGAAATACTCTGCAATTATTGACTCTGACAACATAGAGACTGGCTTGAATAACTATGCTGAAAACATTTTGACTCTGGCAAAGTGTCAGCAAAATGACAGTGACAAGTGGCAATCTGCCTTGACAACAGATAATATATTTGAATTAAAGTGTGTGCAAGAGAGGATGCAGACTGGCAAAAATTTCCAAAGCTCTCAGGTGGCACCAACAGATGCCGGTACACTAGCTGATAAAGGGGTCAGTTCCTCTGCTGCTCCAGGTCTTCCTAAACTCGGTATCTTCAGCAGTGCCGGAGGGACTGAGCCCTGTGCTGGCTCAGCAAAATGTGCAAGTCAGGGACCAGATCTTCTTGAGCATCCCTTGTCTTCAAAGTCTCTTCAAAGCAGTGTGCTTCCTGTGACCAGAACTCTGGATACACTTCCTGCCTCTTCAGCCTCTTTAAACGAACAGGTTCATCCAGGCTTCCAGGTAACTCCCCTATTTGGAAGTAAAGAAGCAACAAGTAGCAGTTCTATGAAAATGTCAGGTAACTGTGGTGATGGACAAAATGTATCTCTTCCCAATCAATCCGCTGTACCTGCATGGTCCACAAGTTCTGGGAAAAGAAAAGCATTTTATGGTCTGGCTGATGAAGGCAGCACAGCGATTCCTAACCTCGCACCATGCCAGGCTTCCATTAGTATAGAAACCAGTAGTTTTTCAGGATATAGGAACAGAAATGAAGAGAGCTGTGTTTCTGGTTTTAGAACTGCAAAAGAACAGCTGTGGGTGGATCAGCAAAAGAAACCTCAAACCCTACCCCAGCGTGCACTGGTCTCATCATATGGAGGTGTAAAAAAATCACTGGGTGCAGGCAGATCTCGGGGTCCGTTTGGCAAGTTTGTTCCTCCAGTTCCAAAACAAGATGGAAATGAAAGTGGAGGAGCACAGTATAAACCTCATACAAGAGGACCAGCAGATCCATCGCTGCCTGTAGATGAACGACTGAAAAACATAGAACCAAAAATGGTTGAACTCATTATGCACGAGATCATGGATCATGGGCCTCCTGTCAGTTGGGATGACATTGCCGGAGTTGAATTTGCTAAGGCTACTATAAAAGAAATAGTAGTCTGGCCTATGTTGAGGCCAGACATCTTCACTGGGTTACGTGGTCCTCCTAAAGGAATCCTTCTCTTTGGCCCCCCTGGGACTGGCAAGACTCTTATAGGCAAGTGCATTGCATGCCAGTCTGGAGCAACTTTTTTTAGCATCAGTGCCTCTTCACTGACTTCCAAATGGGTCGGTGAGGGGGAGAAGATGGTCCGTGCGCTGTTTGCTGTGGCACGATGTCAACAGCCAGCAGTGATTTTCATTGATGAAATTGATTCTCTGTTGTCTCAGCGTGGAGATGGAGAGCACGAGTCATCGAGAAGAATAAAAACTGAATTTCTGGTCCAGTTAGATGGGGCAACAACCTCCTCTGAAGACCGTATTCTAGTGGTTGGAGCAACAAATCGACCCCAAGAAATTGATGAAGCTGCCCGAAGGAGACTAGTGAAGAGACTGTACATTCCTCTTCCAGAAGCCTCAGCTAGGAAACAGATTGTCACCTGTCTAATGTCAAAGGAGCGCTGCTCTCTAAATGAAGAGGAAATTGAACTCATAGTTAAGAAATCAAATGGGTTTTCTGGGGCAGACATGACACAGCTCTGTCGTGAAGCTTCTCTGGGCCCTATTCGCAGTCTTCAGTCCATGGACATTGCAACCATCATGCCAGACCAAGTACGGCCGATTGCTTTTCTGGACTTCGAGAGCGCCTTCAGGACTGTGCGGCCCAGTGTCTCCTCCAGGGACCTAGAGGTGTATGAAACCTGGAACCAGACGTTTGGCTGTGGTAGATAAATTGCATTGTAACGGTTTCACAGAAACATTTCTTTAGCGCTGACGCATATAAAACCTGTGATAATTCAGAGTACATTTCTTTTTGTTTCTGTCTTGGAAATAAGTCTTCTTACGTTACACAGGCAGATGTCTAGGCCCTGGCCTGAGGTTTTGTCAACTTAAAAGACAATGAGAAACTGCTGGTGACAATATGAGAAATTGCTGAACACAAGTAACAGAGTGAGAAGCTGACAAAAATTACAGGTAGCTGCTGTGAAAGATGGATGAATTTCGCCAGTATTTAAGGGGAAGATGGTCAAACCTCACGTATCATTGAAGGGAGTATGGGGGGGAATCTTGCAAGGCCCACTGCTGTATCAGTAATACCATGCAAAGCTGAGCAGACCAGGTAACATTATCAGAAATTCCAATTTTGGGTAGGGATGTAGCAAAACTGGGACTGATGGGGTAAAGTAGTTAGGGGTGCATTGTTTGGGAAGAGATGGGAGCAGAGGAAGGAAAGGGTCAAGGTGGATCTGGGAAGAACATGCTTGGAAAAGTAGAAGGGGGGATAAAAGGGGATGGTCTCATGTAAGCAGTGCTCTTGTCTGAGCCTTGTGCCACATCACTGCAGTCTATCCCAGCTTATTAAATACTTTTTCTGATTATTTTCTGCTTGACCTTGCTTTCTGTGCTGCATCTGTGTGTGTAGACGTGTGTTACCAGGAGATATGGGCACCTGCAACTGGAGAAGAGGCCATGGATCAGAGGGCCTCTGGGATATGAGGGCCAGCCATGGGCTAGACGATGTGTTTACAACCAGATGCTGTAGGGATCTGGGTATGTGTGCAAACTTCACTAACAAAACTCACTAGCAAACTTCAAGCTGGACTAGCTGGCAAGTATGAGGAAATGAGCATCTGGAAAGAGCCCAGGTATAAGCCTGTGGCAGGATAGGGGGGCTCAGGGTGGGGGCATGGATATTAGATGGGCTGAAATCCCATGGCAATGTTTGAAGGCTCTGTGAGCGCAGTGTCCTTGTGAAGCTGAAGAGTGCAGGGGCCTGTGTGTCTCGCTGGTGAGCTTCAGCCCTGTGTGGCTGGAGATAGAAAAGGTGATGCTTTGTTGTTTGGTTTCTGTGAGTGCACTTGCACATAGTGTGCTGGCAAAGCCACTGCTCACTCTGTCCTTGTCTGTGTGTGTGTGTTTGTGTGTGTCCGCTGTTGGGGATTAGGGGCTCAGCCTCACTCCTGGCTGGACCCACAAACAAAACCAGCGGCAACTGCATGCATTGGACCAAGGCAGGAGAAGCCTTCGTCTGAGTGTGCACCCACCTGGGCTCTGGTGGCTAGGAAGGAGAAATCCTATGTCCCAGTGTCGACTGGGTTCCACTGCTCCTTAAAAAATGTTCATGCAACAATGGTAAAATCCCTAGCTAGCTTTTATTTGGTGGTGTTACCTAAGGTCTGAAAAAAATGCCCAGCCTTTTGTTCATGTAACAAGTCCTCGTCCACTGGCTGGACAGAGCTGCCCCTGAATGCAAAGTAAAAGCTTTCCTCTGGATTCTTTTGTTAGTGTGGCAGAGCTGGCTACTGTGGTGTCCACGCTTTATTGTCGGTTTCTTTAAAGCGCTTTTTCTCCAATTGGGCAACACGCAAGAGCTTAAAAGCTAGTCTTACTTAGAGTTTTCTAAAAGTGGATAAATGCTGTTTAGCTGGCATTTTTGAAGCCATTTGGGAGCTACGGGGGCTGTGACACTATAGTGAACCTTGATCTCAGAGTAATTTGGAAGACTGCATTTCTTAGAGCTCATTGTCATTTAAATATAAAAAAAAGTGAGTTATATTCTTAGCTTATGTTTTCAATAAAACCTGGTAAGTAAGAGAAATTGTTTTGTAAAGGTGTAAAAATTCAGCTATAAGAATTTATCTTAATTTTTGAAATAGTGAAAGTAGAATAATTTATTTCATCAGAACAATTGTGTTTTGTGGTCCAAACTGATTGACTTTTGTGCCACTTGGGTAAAGATTATGAGATTAAATCTGCTTTTACAAATTTAGTACTGGAGAGCTAAAAACATGTACTAGGTATGATTTTTGCTCTCCAAACATCTCTCCAAGCCTGATGAAAACATGTTCTTTAAAATCTCTTTTCAGGCAAGTGAATGAAAACCCCAGAGAATCTTAATTGTTTAGTAAAACCTAAGGGTTGCTCAAGGGTAATGAAACCCTTATGTATGATTAAATAATTGTCTTATTTATGCTGGGAATTATTCTGGTGTGCTGTGTGAGCATACTGTGCTCATCTGCGTATCTGAATATTCATATTTTAATGGAAATGGCTCTACTGAAAGGACCAGAGAGAATGCACATAATGACAGAAGAATAAAAAGCCTCCTAAGACAACAAGGACTGGGAGAGAAGTGCTGTGCCATTCTCTTTTTCTCCTGCAAAGTGGAACTTGTGAAAGAGTAAAAGGCAGAACCATAGCACCAGACAGGAGTATTCTTCCTCCTACTTAGATTATTAATTACTTAGCACTCTCTTGAATTACATGAACATGCTTTTGTTTTAGAAAACACAGAAATTTTGAAAGGGAACATTAGGTAAAGTTTATTCTATTTCTTTTTTTTTTCGTAATGATGCAGGTAATATGACTATCTCTCCAGCCATCCAGCAATATTCAGGTTATGCTGCAGGACTCACAAGTCAGCAGGACTTCCAATATTAGCCCAATGTGTATTTCATAACCTGCTATAACAGTCCCACCAAACGAGATTAGATCGCTGGTAACATAATTTCACAAAATACAGAAAATTGCACAAAAGTAGGGCATGATTGTAATTTAAGGGAAATGGTGCAGATAAATCCACTTTAATGGATCTGTTTAGTGTATGCAGAAACCTGTGTACTTCGTTATTTATTCCTTTTGGCTGGCTGAACTTTGTAAGAAGAAATGCAGGACTCTCCTCTGGTTTTGTGGTTCAGTAACATTTGGTGGACAATCTCTTAGTTTCTCTTAAAGGTAAATAACTGCAGTCCTGGAAAAGTGAGGTCTTATTAATAATCAAGGCAATTCAGACTCTTCATTTTCGCAATGCGTCTTGTATTTGAGTCAGCTGAATTGTCTCAGAGCAGTATGAAGTCCCCAGATGAATTTTCGTTTACAGAAAACTCTGCCCGCACAACTAGGTAAGAAGCTGATGGAGCGGCAATGATTGTCGTCTGCTAACGGCAAGTGGATGCAAACCAGACAGGTCTCTGAAAGCATGTTAAGATTGTCTTACTGAAATAAGGCAATTTCTCTTTTTCTAATAGAAATTATGGAACTACTCCCAAGCCAGCATGTCATTGGAAAAAAAAAAGCCACCAAATAAACAGAACCCCCAACACTCTTCCTATTAAAACTGTAATTTTGATGGCAGTGAGGGATTGGTCTTGGTGGGCATGTACATTTACTAAGACTTAGAAGATGCTTTGAACTGTAGCTGTACAAAGCACTGGTCTTCAAACTCATGAGTGCACAGCCCTTTGTAATTTAAATGAAAGATTGGTCTTGGGAGAGAGCTTTGAAAGAAGGCTCACAAATAGTTTTCTTCCCTAAGAGATACTCTTGCTGGTTAACCTTGGCTAACAGCCAGGTGCCCACGGAGCCCCTCGACTCACTCCCCCTCCTCAGTGGCACAGGGGGAGGAAACAGGATGGGAGAGAGAGACGAGGAGATCACTCACCAGTTACCGTTGTGGGCAAAACTGACTTGGCTTATTAACTTGTTGCCAGGTAAAATAGATTTGGGTAGTGACAAAGAAAAAAACCCTTAACTCCGTAACAACTCCTTTCCTCCCTGCTATCCCAGATTTGACTTCACTCCCAGCTCTCCTGCCCGGCTGCCGTGGGGTTCAGGGAGGTGGGAGGTTGCAGTCAGCACGTAGCAGTTTCTCATTGCAGCTCCTTCCCCCTCATGTTTTAACTCTGCTCTGGTGTGGGCACGCTGCAGACTGCAGTTTCTTTGGGAATATCCATCTGCTGTGGCATGGGCTGCAGTGTGGATATCTGCTCCACCGTGGGTCTGTTGGAACCAGCTGTGTCCAGCATAGGGAAGCCCCCGGCCTCTTCCCATGGAGGCCACCCCGCAGCCCTCCCCAGCTACAAAACCCTTCACGCCTACACCCAGCATAGGTGCCTTCAGCAGAACAATTCACATAACTGCAGTGCTTAGTGAAGGTACTGAGATAAAATTCCCAAAGGCTAGATCTCTCAGCCTTACCTTTTAATATTCTATTACCATTCTTTATCTGCAGAAAAGCAGTCATGTATCGTGCTCTAGCTATAAGCACTTGCAGTACTAATGGATGTGTAGTACTTGGTTTTGTCTGTTGGGTCAGAAAATTCATATAATCTTGGCTCATACATGTGAAGCCAAAACTGCATTATCACAAAGTTCTGGGTCTGGAAAGGACTCTTAAATTCTCGTATCCGTAGGGTGAATTAATTTTTGTGATTCCTGGTGCGTGTTTTGCCTGGTTTGTTCATTAAGACATTCAGTATTTATAAAAACCTTGGTCTCTTTCTGGACTTAAACCATTTTACTACTGAATGTTCATACCCATACAGTCACTGGACTTCCTATATACAGTGTATGCTGCTATGCAAACACAGTCTGATAAATACCCCATGTTAACCATCAGTAAAATGGCTTTCTTGCCTAGAATCTTCTTTAGCAAGTTTGAAGACAGGCAAAATTCTTCCTCAGTGCCTCATCTCTGTTGCTAAATGCAAATGTTTCATGCCTTATCCTGTCCTTATTGCTCACAGATATGGGGAAATGTTTATTTCCCCTTTGTAGCAGGTACTTAAAACAGTTGAGGTCTGTTGTCATTTGGCATTACAGTACTGCCTAGAGTAAATAAATTTCATTCTTCCACTCTTATGTCCTGTCAATTAGACTTCTGATCACTTCTGTGGCTTTGTGTCTCCTGCATTATGATACCCCAAACAGGGCAGTGCTCATCAGTGATCAGGGAGGAAGCTGGAGCAGAGCAGAAGGACTGAACGTGGTTTCCAGGGTGGAAGGTAGAGGAACTTCTCGCTGGGGCATGCTTGTTTTTCCTTTTTGGTTTGCAGGTAATTTTCAGCAAAGTTGTTCTCAAGTTGCTGTGTTTTCCTGTCTTAGCTTTGTTTCAACAGCAAAGTTATGTGGAGGAGCCTCACCTTTCCGTTGCTTATGTCACTAATGAAATCATTGACACTGCTGCAGGAAAGACCCCTGTGAAATCTTTGATCTGGCCTTGCTGCTTGTCTATAGCTGCACATTGAATATGGTTTTACAATTAACTGTGCCTTGGTGTTACAATTATTTCAGTAATTTGTATCTTCAGAAACTATCATTCAAGAGTTGTAAAAGACTCACAGAAGGTAAGACAATGTCCTGTATTCTTTTTCCCATACTGCCAAGGCATGTTACCTGTTCTAGAGGAATATTAAGTTGTTTTCTTTGGCAGAGGAAGATGCAGCAGCAAAGCAAAAGGCGGTATTTTTCTCATTCAGAAGCTGAGGGTGAAGGAAAGTGAATGTCAGCTGCAGGGGTGCTGAAAAGATACTGAATCTGCTTTTTGGCTGGCAAAGAGATGTGCTTCCGCACTGTAGGTTACTGGGGAAAAGGAGAACAACTGCCATTTATCCAGCTGGGCTCGACTGGAGTTGCTAGCTGGGCAGGGAGGGGGGGACCAGAAAAAGGTGAACCTTCAGCTGTGCAGGCTCAGGCAGGGGAAAGGCTGCTGCTGTGGATTTGGTTGTAGCATCACAACCACGCAGTTCATCCTGACTTGGATGTGCGCAGCTTAGGTGATCTCTCACATTCCCTAACAACACCCTAAGCCTGAGAGTGCCCCTGTGTTTGAGTTGAAGTTACTTGTAGACTTCGGGGGTAGAGTGGCATCTTGTGTTCTGTCATACTCCTGAGCGTACCACGTCTTCCTTGGGCTATCGGTGTATGCGGCACAATCAAACATCCGTGCTAGAAATACAGCCGGGCTGTTCTGAGGCTTTCCACCAAAGCCACATGAAAAAAGCTTCCAGGATCTGAGGCTTTCCTTAAATTATGCCAATGGAAAATTCCAGTTCCAGATTAGTTTGCCTGCTTTTGGAACTGGAATCCTGCAATCTGAAATTCTCACTGGGCTTTGTAAAGTGGAAACACCTGGGCACATGAAACTAAATGTGGGTCTGCTAACGCATTGCTTTGAAAGACCATCTAGAATAATTGTGTATTTACCGTCAGGAAAAAAAAGGGTAATACTGACTTTTTTACTAGAATTGGATCAAAAAGTCCTAGGCAGTGGCTTGTGAAAATTTCTACCAAATTCTTACAGGTTTTGAGTTCTGTACTGTGGCTTAAAATGTAATGCGAGATAAAATTGCCTAGGTTCTACTTTTAAATTTAGAGTAGCTTATGTGATTTTTTTTTACTCTATTTACTGATATTAGCAAAACTGTCTTTGGTGACTTTTTACCTACAGCCAGAGGAAAGGATGTCTCTGTCAGTTGGAATGGTCCTTCCACCTAAACCTGTTACACAGAATCATTTTGATTAATAGGTCTCACCAGCTGGAAACATTACTGAGTGGTGGTGAAGAGCTACAAGTCGGTTTTCTCCTTTTCCAAATAAATAATTTTATTTTGTGCCAGTTACAACCAGTGGCTGCTTATCCTTGCAGACCTGATGTAACCCATGAAATTTCTTACAAGAGTTGTCGTGAAATAGCTTGTGCTCATATACTTGATTCAGTATTCTGAAGGAGAACTTTGGCCTTCGTTATTACTTCACCTATGGATTTTTTTTCCAAATATGAAAACTAAAGGAATAAGAAGTGTGAAATATTGACATAGGGAGCTTCAGTACTCTTGATATATTGCATTTCTTGCATACCAATTATTTGTGCTACAGAATGGATATATATCTGTTGTAGTGAAGAGTATGGCCATGAGAAGCACAGTCATAGCAACTCGTGATTTTTCTTGAGTTTTGGATATTTTTTTTCCAGACAAGGCATGAACTCTGGAAGCTGCTTTCTGCAAGCTTTTCTGGTGCCAGCTACCCCTTGAAAAAGGGTAAAATTCGTAAAGAATTGACAGAGAAAATGGAGACGTGTTGTGGGGAAATTGATTTACATGTAGAATTGATTACATATAAAGATGCAAATAGACATGTATACTTTGAAGTTATTTCAGCAATGATACATTTCTTCGTATCTGTTCATGGGATAATGTTATATAAAAGCATACATTTAGCAGTGATGTCATAAAATTAGAAAAAAGAAAAACTCCACTTTCAAGAAGGTCACAGAAACTCTGGGCTGGTATAGTTACAAGAAGAGAGAAGGAAGAGGTAGAAAATAGGCTTGCAGTGACAAGGGAGGAGTTAATAGGCAATTTGTCCCAGGTTCTGTGATTAGTCTGTTGTTTTCTGAACGTCCCTCGTGATTTTTGCAGTGATTTTAATGATAAACTTAAAAGATTCCACCCTGCTTAATATGGTGCCTTACTGTCATATGACGGTGAATCCTATAGCTGACTGAGAAAAATCAAATGTGATAATTAAAGCATTGTGATATCTGAAGTCATTAAAAAGCCAGAATTTTTACACCAAAGAAACGCAAGAGAACTTCAAGAACAAGTTTTCAGAAACTTTTGCTGTCATCTGCTAAAATATATATACTAATGCTCTGTCTGTAAGTGTCTCAGAAGGGGCGAACTTGAGCATGCTGGGGACTGCTCCTTTGCAGTCTCATTCGTGAAGGCTATTTCTCATGTGCTTTTAAAATAGTTATGGTAGTACAACTCCCCAGATAGTTACAGCAGTACAACCCCCTCCTCTAGTGACGCCAGAGTAGGGGTAATTTATACCAGGAAAGGCTACCTTTTATCTATACAGAAGAATCCCCATAAAAAATGACATCTTTTAAGAATCTTACTGCCCTTACAGCAGTGGCAAAGGAGCACCGCCTTATTTATTTCACTCTCAAGGGATATAGTCATCTGTAGGTGAGTCCTAATATCCTGGACACATCTGCCTGCAGGTGCGGGTGGCAGTGGTACTGCTCCTTAGCATCCACAGGCTGGGGATGTCTTTCCTACAGCACTCTCAGCAGGAAAAAGTGTGTGATGGGGTACGGGAGCCAGAGGAGCTCAAATGCTTTTGCTAGACACACGTTTAGGACAGACGTAGCAAGGCTAAAAGATGCTTTGCTCAGTTGATCCTATATAAGGTTTAGAAATTTATGGAGAAAAAAATTGAATTAAAAACCAAATCCACTTCACTTACAGTAACGGCAGCCTTTTCAAGTGAAAGCAACGCCTCTGTGGTGTTGACTTGATCTTTTTTATAGCCTGCCACCAGATGGAGATCTTTTCCCAAAGAAGTCCACCCAATTTCTTAAGGAAAGCCCAAGGGTAATCAAAAGTTACGTTTCCTTGGTTTGTCACTAAAAATCATCCAGTATTAATGACTTGTTACTGGCATTTTATTAAGGATTATTGTTGATTCGTTGGGTAGACTTTGATTTTTCAGATCTTTTTGGAGGGAGCAGTGAAAACAGCCTGACATTTCTAGAACTCTCTATTTAACAGACAGGATTTTTAAAGATTAATTTTACTGTGTGTCTCAGGCTGTAATGTTACACTGGGGTTGGGAAAAGAGGTGAAAATCCCAATACAGTGTATTTGCGTTGAAACTGGGCCTCGATCTTGGGAGTTCTAATAGGTGAGTAAATGAGCAGTTATGAGCAGTCTCCCAGGCTGAAGACCCTGAGAATGCATTGAAATGTGGACACATAGCAGGTGGGTAGCAGGAGCCCGGTCCAATTATCAATTCAACAGTCTCAAATCATTTGAGTTTTGGTTGATAGCAAATGGCATTTGTTGCTGTCCTCGTGTTGCCTCGCAAGTAAAAATCATTAGTGCTGTTGTAACAGGGTTGAACATCTGGCACCACTCTTAGCCCAGCATTGCAGGGACCTTCTCCTGTCCCACCTGACAGAAGTCCCAGAAGACAGAACTCCTACCAGCTGGGTGATTAGTGAACTTTCTGGGTGATCCCTCTGCTAACGTTTGAGGGAGATGCCTGGGCAGGGTGAGACATGCCCTTCTGTGGTCAGCACTGTAGACAGTTGTGACTGAAGAAACCACTTGACTGGTTTCTCCGGAGAAAGAATTATCTGGAGCTGCTGAACACATCAGCCCTTTGAGCACGCGCTCAGTGAAAATCGCTGATGCCATCCATGATCATTGATCAAATATATTAAAAAAACATATATATTGAGCTATATGTGGCTACTACTGCTCTGTCCTCTGGAGTCCTACAGTTTCTCACTTCCCTGCTTTGCGGGTCAGATGCTTGGCAGGGCAGCCCATTTACATCAATTCCTGGCACTGTTTTTAAAGGAAGCAAGGGGGAACAGCGCGAAGTCTCACTTTCTGCCAACAACAGGAAGCGTATGCTCTTTGAGTCAGGCAGCCTGTTTCAGCCATGCCTTTTGCTCAACCAAAATATTACCGGACTACAGATTCTCTCTTCAACACGGTAGTGTTGCTTGGCAAAGCCCTAGAAAGGTGATGGCACAGAGTGGCGGCATGGATGGTTGTGGGGGGAGCCATGTGCCGCTGCAATTCCCTTTTTCCAAGGGACCGTTGGCTTTAAAGACCAGTCTCGTCTGAGGGAAGAGAGAGGAAATGTTGATAACATCTCTCTCATTCTGTCCTATAGGTCTGGACATGCTGCTACTGAAACCTTGCTAGGGGTGACCACTGGGGAGTCTCCTGTTGGTGTCTGGGATGATGCCCTGTAACATAGCTGTCCTGCCTGTGGAACGGAGAGAGGTGCACTCTTGGATCCTGCACTGAATTTTTGTGTCTAAAGCAGGCTGAGATACTCTGTGGTGTCTGGGAATTTTTTGTGTAGTATTTCGAGACTTTCGTAAGTCAATCCAAAATCTCTATTTTATTTTTTCCAGATATATAGTTAAAATTGAAACTAATATGATACTACCTTTTTTAGAAAAGTAGCTGTTTAAAAAAAAATTAATAATCCCTTCTCTGAAATATCCATCTTCACAGGAGCAGTTTCCAGGCCCACTTTTTGGATGCTGATTGTACATGGCATTTTTACTATTCCTTTTGTTTTTCTTTTTTTGTTTTCTCCTTTTCCTGTTATCACTGCAATAAAACTTTTTAGAAAGCTAACTGCAAAAGCCAGTGTCTTTTTCCCATCAGCCTTCATTCCTCCCAGTGTTTTCCTGGTGCAGAGGCTGGCTTAGTCCAAAGAAGCCCAGGATGAGACAAGTGCAATTTTCTGAAGAAGTTATTTTTTTTTTATTTTACTGCCCCCCCAATATTTTTAATATTGTGTAAATTTAGTTTCCCCTCCCCACTTCTGCCAAACCTCTGTGTGTTTGTTTCTTCTAGGTACTTCCTTGCTAACTACACGCTAGCCAACTTGTCAAGGTATGCCGTGGGGCTGAGTACATCCCCCGTGAGGAGATGGGGTGTCTCGAGGCACCTGGTTTAGACCGTGGGCAGATGAGTGGCCCCGAGGCAGCTGTCTGATGGCTCAGGGCTGGGGCTGGGGTGCTGCCCACCCTCCCCCTGCACAGTCCCATGCCCTTGCTGCAGCTCGGACACTTGAGGAGCTGATGGGCTTCCCCTGGGCACGTCACAGGCTGAAGGTGCTGGGTGCGCATACTCTGGAGAAGGTACTGACCTGTAGTCGGGAGGCAGTCGTGATGGGAGAGCTTAGAAAGCAAGATCCTGCTTGCCTACTAATGACGAAGCATTTATTCTGCTTCTCTGGAGAAAAAGCTCCGAGTATGACCTCAGAAAGCACTGAGAAAGCTGGGCTGTGTAACTTCCCGTGTTGGCATGGCATGGAACAGCAAAGGGACTTGTCCCTCCAGCCCTGCACGCCTTTGGAGGGACTCTGCTGGGAGCTGCTGGACGGCACCATCCTCACATTGCCGCCCTGGTGACTTTACCTTGCTTAGTGTTGGTGCAGCCTATGGTTTGAGAAAAAGTAAGGTATCGATATATTATTCATAACACAAAATTATGGAAGTGACCAGAGGCTTAGTAGCAAAAGTACACAGCACAGTAATGTGTGGAAAGGATAGGGGTTTGAGTCAAACATTTCTCTAATTGCAAAGGAAATTAGGCAAGCAGTTTATGCAGGAGAAGCAGAACCAAAAGGAAAGCTCTTAGCTTTCCCTCTGTGAACATACTGTTTCTCCAGAGAAGCTGCGGTGATCCTGCAAAATTTGACAAGGAGGGTGTAACAAGTCCTTCCCTATTTTCTGGAAATCCCACCCTCTTTCCACAGCTTATCTGAAGTTTCTATTTTGCACGTTGGTACTTGTGCAAAGTTTCCAGCGAGCCTTCTGTTGTCTGTTGTAAATTAGCCTGCTAATTAAGCCGTCACAGGTTTATTTTTGCTTCGGAGCATAATATTTTCATGTGACCGTTGCCCTGTTGGTTTTTTGTTTGGTTTTGGTTATTTTTCCCAAGATAGCTTGGAAGGTAAATAAATTATTTTTGCATTGTGTTTTTAAGGCTTAGAAAAGCATCCCAATTTGTTAAATCGGTTGGTTACCATAAGACTGATATTTGAGCAGCTCATTATGTGTCCGTAGGAAAACCGAGAGAGGGCCCACAGTGCCCCACACCAGAGGGCCCCTCTCCCAATATTGTTTTCCTTTTTACCTGTGCATCACTTAAAGACGTTTTGTAAGGCAAAAGCTGTCTTAACTTCAACAACTGCTCATGGAAAGGGTTGTGTATCTTTGTTTGTTTGGTCAAAATATTCTGTAAATTTAGGTAACAGAAGATGTTTTCAGTAGCAAAGACATGGAAGGAAAACTGGCAACTGTTGGTTAAAAATATATAACTTGTTGAATAGCTTGAATTAGACACACATATAGTGCATACACATATAGAGCATGCACACACGTGCAGAGGCTTTGAGGCAATCTGAAGCCTGAATTCTTAGACCTGTGGCCTTTTTACAGTTCTTAGGAGTTAGTGCAAGGATCTGCAAATATGGATTCCTGAGTTTACTACCCACTGAAGGGGAAGCCTGGTCTGTGGCTGGCGAATAAGCAAGTCTTAGGACACCTGGCTACCGATCCTGATTTTGTCAAAAACTCGTTGCATGATCTTATACAAGGAATTTTAGGCTTTTGTTGTGCTACATTTTCCCTTTCAGGGAAGGGGCAAGGTTGTAATAGTTTCACAGTAGTGCTGCTGTTTACCAGCTTTTCAGAAAATGTGTCTTAGATTTTGGAAACTATAGAATAAATTTAAAGATAATGGTATGAAATTATATTCCCCTGTGGTTCAGAGTAATTTTCACTTATTGTAATCTTACCTACCCCTCCCACCTCCCACCCGCCAAGTCAACAGAGCTACACACCTCTGTATTTGAAACAAAAACAGATATTCTTCAGAACTGTGTGTCTCCAGGGACTGGGATATTAAGTAAAGAGATATATATTTTAAACAAGAATAACAACATGAATTGTTAAAAAGGATTTACAGTATGTGATTCTCTGCTTTTTCAGTCAAGTACTGAAAAAAAGGAAGTATGACTGTAGCAAGAACACCTGCGTTGGCTGCCTGGATTTGGCAGGGGGAGGAAGTTGCTAAAATCCAAACAAAAAACAGTTTTAGTTCATAAATCGATTTTAGATTTAAGGATAATCAAGAGAAGAGGCCAACTCTTTCACATTATAAAAGGCATGCAACTGTTAAGAATGGTAGAATTTTTTTCCCCTGAAATGCACTGGATTTGGCTTTTCTTAATTCTGTGGTAATAACCCTTAGGTAGAGAGTAATTTCTTCACTGCTGAACTTGATGTGTTAATTTTTCCACCCAATCTTCTACCACCCTTCATTTCCCTTCTGGTCTTCCTATCACTTCTGGTACATTTGCCCCTACCTTCAGTGACCAGATTATGATTCAGTTGTCAAGAACTATTTAACGAAATGCAGGGCAAATGCCTATAGTCTCCTTCTCCTGGTTTGGGCTTTGGGAATTTTGTTGAAATTGCTTAATTTTAGACTTTGTAGTCTATTAATACATGCATTTCATTGTTTTCCTGAAACCACTTTGGCTTTTCTTGTGTATTTCTACTCTTTCTGCTGATCAGGATCCAGTCTTTGTTTTAAGGTCAGTTAAATGCAACGTAAGTCATGACTTGGGGAGAAGCAGCATGCTGTAAGGTGCATGAACTTCAGGGTTTATTAGTACTGTGTGTTCTTCAGCAGCTTGATTATTTTCACTTATTCAGGTTTTACTCTGGTTACTGCAATAGAAATTCTGTTGGGTACTGTCATAGTATCAGCGTTAGACCTTATTAAAACTGGCTTGTGTCTCAGCCAGCTTTCATTTACGAAGGGACAGTAAGACAGATGTTTCCAAAGCAGAAGTAATCATTCTAATTTGTATGAATATTTAATGAGTCCAAAAAACCCCCTACATACATGTGTGTGTTAAGTGCATTTCCCATGTGCATTTGCTAGACTATGCAAATAAAATACTATATATATTATTAGTCTAGAACCAAGTGACTGGATGCGATGCAAAAATAGTTTGTGAATGTTTCAGAGTAGGACTTCTGAGATAGGGAATTAAATCCATACACGCTGTGCTAAAAAAAAATTAAAAATTCATATAACAATGTTTCTGTTGGTGCCCACAAATGTTTTCAGGAAGTATTTACTCCCTCTTGTTTTTCTTCAATGCAGGTGGAGAATAAGCCTATATTTTCTCCAATGAATACACGCAGGAATCTCTCTAAGATGATGAAGGTACCTTTTTTGTACACTACAACTATCAGTGAAACAAAACTGGAGTGTTTGAATCCAGGTTTGAACCTCCCTTGATGTTAAGAGCTCTTATATTAAGGCTGCAGTACATCTAGTCCTTGTCCTTGTCAATGCAACAGGAACACCGTGAAGTAAAAGATGTAGTCAAACAGGCTTTACTATGTCCTTTGAGACAAAATAGGGAGGAATAGGAAAAAAGAAACCCCTTCGTGTAGTGCCTCATACCTACGTGCTGAAGTGCCCCCTCAATACTCATGTTATTTTCCCTGTTTTTTTGGTAAAGTTTTTTTGTGCAACACTGGCAGGTGCAGAGGCTCTGACAGGCTGGTGGGTCTTTGCAGGTGGAGGTCCCCCCACTCCTGCTCCCCCAGGCCAGCAGGGAGAGATGCTGGGCTCATCTGGGGCTCTTGGCTCTGCTCTTGGTAGTAAGGAGCTTACAAAGGGTGTTAGCCCAGGCTTGTAGTATATCCATATCCAGGCTCTATGAATTTCAGCGTGTGCAAATAGAGGACATTAGCTCTGGCTCAGGTTTTCTGGTTGTACATAGGATGATATGAACTTTATGGACTTTAAATTGAAAATCAGAGCCTACTGGAACTTCAGCTGACTGAGCAGAGATCAGGGTCTTGGCCCTGAGAGCTTCAGCAGAGACCTGCTGAGCCCTCCCTGCCTGCATCATGGGTTTCCTTAGAAGATAGCTGAGAGCAACCTCAGGCAAACAGTAGGTTCAAAATTAAAATTTAATCTGGTTGAACATTGAGTGGGAAACAAGAAGTGAAAACTGTCAACTGTGCCCAGATCCATTCAGATCACTTCTAGGGACAGTTTTGATACCAAATTATCCTTGTTATGCAAATTTCCTCACCAACCGGCTGGTTCCCAGTTATGCATGGGGAGAAGCGGTGGCCACATCTGCTTCCCGTTTTGCCGTTTCAGAGACGAGCCATCTGTTTGGCCTCATCCCGAACAGCCTGCTCGGTGCTGATTAACTTCCTCACCCTGCCAGCCCCAGGCTCACTGTCTGCTGCAAGGTGTAGATTTTTTTTTCTTTTTTTTTTTTTTTCTTTTCTTCTCTAACTGCTTATAAACCAGAACCTTCACTTCTCTCCCAAGGGACAGGAAGGCGTTGGTTTGTGTGATTTGCAGCCGCCACCAGCGGCAGCAACAGCAGCAGCTGCCCTCTATCACTCACGGTTCATGTGTGGTTGGGACAGATAAAACTGGGAATTGTTCCCTGTCCTGGGATGGGCTTCAAAGCAGTGAGCTCGTACCTTATATTAAAAAAACCCACAACAAACAACAACCAAAAAAACCCAAACCAACAAAATAATGTTGCAGTGCTAACTGCGGCAAGTCTCACTGCAGTTAACAGGGATCTGGTCATTTAGCAAGAGCAGGGTTTCAGCCATGCTGACTGAATCCTTTTTTTTTTTTGCTTAAATGTGATGAACTCCTGCTGTCTGAAGCCTGGATTTGGATTTCTCACACCCATCTATCCATCCCTTTTTCAGGGAAACTGCAAATTTTTGGCCCTCCTGTTTTCTGAATACCCATCTTCTGGCAATTATGGCAGGATTTCAGAAACACTGCATGTCTGCAGCAGCTGGTAACTTCAATGCAAATTGCATGTTCAGCAGCCCTGAAAATTCAAAGTCTGTGCAGCCAAAAAAAAAAAAAAAAAAAAAAAAAGCATCAAAAATTAAAATTGAAAAACTGGGATAATGGCTCTCCTGTTAAGATTAAGACTTCTTGTGCCTTCCGCAGGCCAGATCTGAGGGATTTTTGTCTTTCATGATGCATTTGGACCAGAATTTGTGTTCATGCAGCGTTTTCCTTCCAGAGAAGAAGTTAACTGTGTTTCATGATGGTGGACACAACCTGGCTGGACCATAGCAGGGAAGGATGCCACAGAGCTCTGGCTTGCCAGAGAGGCAGGAACAGTTTTTTCAGAAATCAAATATTTTGGTTTCCCAGTTGCAACATTTTCAGCTTCCAAATTGTTGCTGCTGTTGAAATTTGAAGCTTTCAGTGAAAGCTTCTCCTTTATTTTTGACCATCTCACAAGCTGACAAAACCAGTGCAATATCCTCAGTGTATTGGCAAAGTCAGGAGCATTTTGAACCCCTTTTCCCCAAATAAGATGTTGAGCGATTCCCACCCCCATCCCTCCTTCGGAAAAAACAGGAAATGGTGAGATTATCAGATCTACATGCTCCAGGTCTGGCTCCGAATTCTCATTTTGACATTTACTAAAAGAACCTCGTGTGTTTTAGTGTATGTCTTCATTTCAAAGACTGACAAGGAAAACATTGGTTACTGAGCACATCTTAATACTGTTTAGATTAGATTAGATTAGATTAGATTGATTAGATTAGATTAGATTAGATTAGATTAGCAGTGTTTAGATGCTCATATATACAGATTGGGAAGCCTGTTCGGGGACTCGAGGCTGAAAATACTCACCCCTGGTAGTCATAAGTTGTGTGTGTGTGTATAACAATTTGTATTTTGGCACCTAACCAGTTTCTGATGTAATTAATTAAGCTATTGGATAGGAAAAAAACCCATAAATATGATGATTTTAAGAAAGACTTTGAGAGGTAATATCTCAGATAGATACACAGAATAGATTTTTAGGTGCAGAAACTTGCATTTAAATCTGCGGATATTTCTGCTTTAGTTCAAGGATTTAATAACATCGATTGAGAACATTACATTTGGTCTATTTTTGTGTTGATGATGGTGATGAACAGACCGTATTTACTTTGCAGAAGAGTCACTTGCTAAAATAGAAATTTGTAGTTAATTTCATTTACTGAGACCTAGCTATGATGGGGAACAAAAGAATTAGGATGTTAAAAGGTTCCTTCTTATAGAAAAGTAGTCATATTTTATGATGAAACCATATCACAGCAATTTAAGGAAAATTTAGATTTTGGGAACCTGTAAAAGAATTGATTGCAATACCATTAGAGTTTGGGGTTTTTTTATAATCTCATTTTTTTCATAATAATACAGTTTTATAAATAGAAATATTTGTGAAACTTTATAAACGGTGCTTTTTCTAAGCAAAACAGTGATTCTTGTTTGCATTAAATATGTGATGTGAAATTTACTGTGCTGGAATCTGAAGGAAACGGGGACACCCGCAGAGAAATCACCTTTGTTATGGCAAAGAGTAGACATAATTTCTCAGTGTTTTAGTTTGAATTACCATGACTCTACATGCAGAAGTAATTGTGTTCTGTAATGACTTTGGCTGGCTGGTGGGAGGGAAGGGCAGGAGGAGAAGGCTGGAAAGGAAGCAACCTTCTCAAAGTCAGCCGCTCGCAGTACTGGGTGAGTTTTGTGGCCAGGGACATGCTGGGTAGGAGGTAGCCAGTTTAGAACTTGACCTTCAGCTGGAGCTGGCTTGGCAAGGCTGTTTCATGTAGCTGGTGAGTGCAAGGTGACAGACACAGCGTGACTTTTCCCCCCCACCCCACCCCCCCCCCCCCAGAAGATGAGTTGTGAGGACAGCAAGGATGAACTCATCATGATGCAGGCTATAGGTGTGGCAGCAGAGGCTGAGGCCGTGCACGATGCTCAGCGCTCCCTCGCTGCCTATGGAGCTGTCTACCTGCCTCTCACCATATGTTGCCCCCATGCACACACAGTCACCACCTCCCCCCACCCCCCCCACCCCCCCAGGGCCTCCAGCTGTACCGAACAACTTCTTCACTCACTAGAGGCGTGACAGAAATATTCTAGGGTTTGGGGTTTTTTTACCATGTTCTCTTAAAAGATACATCTCACTTCGCAGACATAATTTAATAACATTTCCAATTTTTATGAAATTTGCTTGTTTTTTTTTAAATACAATGTTTTTAAAGAAAAATGAAGTTACAATATAAAATCACAGGAAAAAAAAAGTGTGTAAATACAACTTTTCTATTAGAAAAGGCAGTGTCTGGGGAAGGGCTGGGAAGCAGTTTTTTTGAAACATATATAAACTTAAAGCCATTCACCATATTTACTCGTTTTAGGGTTCAGCTAAACCATACCAGGGTATTGCACCATAGCAAAAAAAGAGAAAAAGGGAGATTACACTAAACTAGTCTTCTGAGGGCACAGTTTGTTTTGATGTACACACACAACATCCTATTTTCATGACATCTTTGCATATGTCCATAAATAAAATTATTGAAACACTTGTTTCTAGACAAATTGAAGTTGATTTTGTGCAAAAACAAAAAAAACCAAACCCCTGAAAAAAGCAAACCTAAAAAAGCTCCTTTGTGAACAGAGAATGCTGTTTGCTCCTGCCTTTAGACTATGCCCTCTGATACACTGTGTCTTAATATACTTACTTATACTACTGTACTGTTTAATAGACAACATCAATATATTCTGTTATAGTATAAATAAGAAAAGTCCAGACCCAGGAAACAAACCCACTGTGACTGACAGTGCATCATCATGTCATATGAACCATTTTATATATATATACATATATGTATGTATATAAAACATTAATGATACACAAAACCACAGATAAGGCATGTGCTTGTCAGCAAGAAAAGCAACACAGGAACTCATACACGTGCGTGTGTGCACAGAGATGTTGCAAAGGCAGTGAACCTACCCAGTAATCAGAAATCACATTTAAAAGCTGAAGTTCAAGGCAGTCTTAAACTCCACTGGAGCTATGCTTGTCTACATGGTTAATTAATGTGGCTTTATTTGTGTTGGATTTTGGTAAAAGCAAAGAAACAAAACCACCTGAGTAAACTTCTGTCCCCCTCCTCTTTATAGCTTGCGGTGTCTTAAAATGAAATGTTTAAAAAATTACGGCATGGGGTATGTGGTGGCCTAACTCTAAGAACAGTAGGAAAGAGGTGTAAGAGCAATAAAAGCAGAATGTTTCCATACAGCCAAAATCTGACTCCACACAGGACGTTGCAGCAGGGCTGCAAAATTCCTCTGTCCCTTCTTTTGGTTGGTATCAATCAAAAGTGGGGAAGGGTAGGAACAGCTGAATGTATCCCTACCAGCTACGAAAAAATTAACCCCGTTTAAGTTTATTTAAAGAAAAAATAATAAAGCAAACATCGCTGTAAGCTTCTGGCTTGAAGGTCCTCTTCAGGTCACCCCTGTACAAAATATTTGGTAATACCTCAGGTACCTGCCACGTACAGCCTGTCTTGAAGCTGAAGGCGCGGCAGGCGTTGATGAAAAAAATGTGGCTGGGGCATGCATGAAAGTGGCCAATGATTCCTTGTGTCCACCCCCTGCACAGTGTCTCAGGCTGGAAGGCAAAAAGCAGTAATGTCTTCTAAGGCAACTGACTGATAATGTGGGAGTAGAGGGGATCACCTTTGGCTTGTAGTTTACACTACTCAATTTCTGGGGGGGTGGTGGTGTCACTGGCCATCCTGTAGGCACTATGCTACCTAACGTGTACTAGTAATTTGTTTTCACTGTTGCGGGTGTATGCATCAGTCTACATGCACATCTGGTGACAAAGCTACTAAACAGGTATGCACACATGTATGTAAAAATACCTGTGTGTCCACGTGTCACATGAAGTACATGTCTTACGGTTGGCATGAAAAGCTAAGATGTGAGATTGTAAAAGCATATATTTGTAATCATTATTTCATCAGTATCTTTCCTCTAACTTGAGTGTTGTTGCTTCTGACTTACACCTGCAAAAGTGAAAGCAGAAGAAGGAACTCTGCGTGCTTGTAATGGTATGTATATATAGGAAATTTATATCAAATATAGCTACACATATCAGGCCAAACTGGCCTAGCTACAAGCGTTCATGGTTCCATCGAATCTCTTTTGTAAAAAGCGTATGTGCTTGCATGCACTTGTGAATACAGAACGTGTAACTGCTAATCTTGTTGGTTATATGATTGTGTTTATTGCAGAACATCCACTACTATGCAGAGTGGAAGTATTTATAAATTAAGTTAATAAGATAGGTTATTTTTATGAATGTTGCCCAGCACCAACAGATTTTTATGCAGCTGAAAACATTTCTTTTTTGCCCAATTGTAAAATACGAGGGTGTTTAGGGAGAGGAATGAACTATTTGGAAGAGGAAGTTAAGTAGAAGCTTTAAAAAAAGGTGTTTTTTTTAAAAATATCAATTGTGTTTGGGGAAATAAAATGTATTTCTCATAGAAGTCTTCATGCTGACTGGAGTATATGCAGCAGAAGCCACCATGGAAAAAGCTCTTGGTGGACTTCACTGCACTCCGCAAAATGCTGCAGTCTCTCGTCTCCATTCAGCAAAACGCCATTTTTTTAAGCTTAAGATTAGTTCCACTGAAGTAGAAGTAACTTAAAGCACATGGTGAAATGATTTGTTGAATAGGAAGCCAGGGTTCTCAGCACCTTTGTGGGGCCTGGTCTCTCATTAAACAGCAAGTGCCAGGAAAAAAGCAAGCTACAAATTTCAACTGGCTGTTTTAATTCAGCTCAGTGCTTTAAAAATAATTAAGTGCAACACTTACAAGTAAAGCCACAAATCTACAGGAGTACATCTGTGCAAGAAAATCGGATTTTTTTTCATAGGTAAGAGAGAGATTTTGGATATTTTCCAGGCAGATTTAAAAGATGAAAAATGTGCATAAGGAGACCTTCCCCACATATATTTCTAGCTAGCGCTTTTCTCAACTGTACATCATACTTTTCTAAATAACTAAAACTTTAAAAAGAAAAAAAGAAAAATTAAATACATTGTAACATTTATGCAGAGAGAGGAGGGGTTGCTTAACAAAAAGTGGGGGTTTATTGGATAGGAAGGGAAAACATTTATTCAAAGAAGAGCCAACAATACCCTTTTTTCTATACATTAAATGCAATTAATACTTCACAGAGTATATTACAAGGGTGTTTCTTCTATCTTTCACATACCTGCTTGCCTCCCTAGTGACACAAACAGGGCATGCCGTGATGTCAATACCAGCAGCACCCTTGCAGGTGGAAATGTTCTCCTTTCTATCACCAAAGCAACTCAGAACCCTCTGGCTGGGGGGTCCTGTCCCACCACAGCTGCCTGTGAAGCCATCTGAGATGGGGCCCTCCATCTTTAGCTGAGTTTAATCTTCCAAAAGAGTCAAATAATACCAGGAAGTCAAAAACCATACATCTGGTGTAAGAGCCCTACACTCACGGTGTTAAGAGAGAAAGCTTGGTCGCTCCTGCCTGTTGCATCCTCATCCGTGTGGTGCATCCTGTGCATGGTTAACAGTTTTGGCAAGGGAGGTTTGCAAGAAGCATCAGTTAAGGGAAGGGCTTTCAACTATGTAACTACAAAAGCTCCTACTTACATTAATAAAGGTTTTTGGTGATCAAACATTTTCAGTAAAAACTTTAGTATTAGAAAACTGAGTTGCAATGCATGCTACCAAAAGGAAAAAATCTTTTCTTGTGGGAGAAGATAGCTGAACTTTTGATTCTCTTGTTACTTTTACTGTCCAGCTGACTTGTGCTTTGTTGCTGTTGTGGCTCATGCAGCTCCAGTAATGCAGCTGTTGAGGCTAGATCTGTGCCGGAGGAGTTTTAACCCATGTGGAAACGGTGCTCCCCTCGAGTTATGTGGGAAGAGAATTCATACCTGTCCTGGCTATGGTAGCCACACATGTTGCATTCAAAAGGATCACGGAACCCGTGGCAGCCCATATGGATCGTATACATCACGTGATCCAAGAAAAGGACTCGACAGTGTTCGCACTTGTAAACTTTCACTTGCTCCCCATTGCTGCTGATGACTTTGAAAGCATCCTGGGAATTGTCAGTACCTGCCCTCAAGACATCATATTGCCTGTTTTCTTCTTTTATAGAGATGCCATTTCTTGCATGGGGACCTATGTGGTTTGTCAGGTAAATTAACCCACTGCGTTCCTCGTTATTGCTCTCTGTATCTGTTGAGTCTTGGCAGCTGTTGCTGGGAGAGGCGTCTCGTTCGGAGGAGACAGATTTGGCTTTGGAAAGCAGCAACAAGTTTTCCACTGCGCTGTCCTGAGCTGTATGGTTGGAGCGAGCCTGACTGTCTCCAAGAGGTTTGTGGAGCTGATACATGGGGCTGATGACGGGCACCACCTCAGAACCACCTGGTGGTGTCTGGACAAGGGGACGCAAGGACTCTGCCCCCAGGTAACTGATGGCATTATTAATGGCCTGGTCTATAACGTGGGTCTGCATTATCTCATTCTCCTTCTCATAGTTGGTGGTGGCATCATATGGAAGATCAGGAAGACATTTCTCACCTGCAGTGAAAAACAATCCGGGGTTAGAGGTTGATTTCTACATAATTAAGGAACTGAACATCATAGATTAATAAAACAGCCACGTGGAAGAAAAGAGTTGATCAAATCCACCTCTGAAATTCACCTGAGGTATTCATAGTTCTCTAACAGAGCTGGTCATAATAAAGTAGGTTGGCTGGTGTTTCTTTTTTTTTTAATCTGCAAAATAATTTGAGGTCTTTAGAAAAATAAGTGGATGAAAACAGACTCTGGACATAATTATATGGGGACTCATGGGAGCTACAGATTGAGTGCTTCATCCTCTCTCCTTTCTAAATGGACTCCTTCGCCTACCTCCTACAGTGAACTGAGGCATGCCTTTGTGGTTAGGGAAGACAATGTACCAGCACAGTCACAGTGAGCCTGGCCTTCATGCTTCACAGCACGAAGCACACTACGAATATTTTCCCCTAAAATATTAGTTCCATACTGGAAATTGTATGTTTTAGTTTTAGACCTTCAATTTCTTACGGATAATCCATACTGGCAATGTGCTTGTATGTAATTTCAGAGGAAAATCAACAAAACCTTAACTTTTCATATTGCCACCTCCCCCCCACACCTTGTTTTTTGAATAAGCCACGTTAGACACATTACCATAAGCTACACGTATTCCTAGAGATTTTGTGTCAAAAAGTTACCATCTGCGGGAGCAGTCAAGAACCATGGGAAATATTTAAGTGTGTATGCGGTTGGAATGTATTTTTCTTAAGAGGTAAAAAGCCCTGTATAGAGCAAGGTTACTTATTACTTGTAATTTCAACTATGACTTGGGATGCCAAAAGTAAAGGGGGGGACTCTTAATTTTCTTGAAACCAAACTGCACTAATGTATCTCTAGCTGGATACTCTCATATTGAACCCTTGAGTATCACTACGATTTCTTAGAATTCTGGGACAGATAGGACTAAGCAAAATAGAGAAGTTGAAAGTTAGGAGTGAGAAAAACTATTTAAATGTACAGATGCTGATTTTATGAACCTGAACAGTCTTCCAAACTGTTGTTATCAGGCCCCTAATAAATTTGTGCAAATGCGAAGGGGTAAAAAATTTCCACAGGTTCCTAGGGACTAGCAATAATACATTCTTTACAGTCTGGATGGATTTCCTAGCTATACAGATCTTGGGAAATTCATTGAAAGCCATAAACATCTCTGTAAGGTGCTGTCACCATTTCCTAATCAACATGACATTTGCTGGTAAGCCTAGGAAAATCCCAATTTTTCCAAAAGAAATGCTAATAGAAGCATGGAAAATTTACCAGAAGATTGGCAAATTAATCTATCAACAACCTCCCACCCAGATGATACCCAAATTGGCTATTCAAAGTCAGTGAAGAGCCCAGAAAACTTCTAGGCTGACAGCACTGCAATGACAGGGCTAAAGTGTAGAAAGTCCTGCAGTCTACATTTCCAACAAGGTACGGTTTCATACTAGTTTGTCCATGCTCTACAAGCAGAGAAAGAAACATTGTGAGCATTGACTAAGTTTGCATAAGGGATTTAGGGTACAAGCCCCTTCTGTCTGTGCTGTGCAAACTTCTGCTTCTCCTTGTTTCCTCTCCCTATTACTCTGCCGATTTGAGCACCCCTCTACCGGGGTGCATGCTTTTTTCTTCCACATTTACCCTTTCTAATGCTGTAGTTTTCAGGCAGTTTGAGGCTTAAGATTCAAAATAGGTGTTGTGAAAGACTCTTGAATTAAAATAGAAGAACTCTCCTAATATGAATGTATACCCTTGACTCAAGGAGGAAAAAATGAGGATATGAGGTCAAAATCATTTATATTCCATGGGCATTGTATACCACTGAAAAGTCTTCATTATACACAAAATTTTGGGCATACAGAAGGCATAATTTTAATAGTTGGTTTTTTGGGTAGTATTTGATTTATGTAGCATAACTAGTTGGTAGCCGGACTGAGAGGTTCAAGTGCTCATAAGGAAAATTTGTTTCCAAGCAGAGTGTCTGAAACAGACACAAACTTGAGGTAGGCAGGTATCATTTCTATATCTGGGCAATGCAGGTAATATTTGAACTCATTAAAAATAATAGCTTATTTCTGTGGTTATTAGAGCATAAGTAAATTAAACTGCTAATGGTTTGATGCACTTCAAGCTTTGCATTGCTCAGGTCTCTGCAGCAGATACCTAAATTGTAAAAATGCACTCTATGCATGTGGGCACTTTTTTATTTGGTTTGTTTTTAACAACTCTCTTTTCTTTGCGGCCTAATTGTTTTAACATGATAAACGTAACAACCTCACCTGCAGTTCTCACTCTCTGGTTTGGATGGCCCAGTTCTGCTTTCGGGTCTGGGAGCTATTCCAGTTTGGAATACAGAGAGAATTTTACAGATAACTGGCTTAATTTGGTGAACAATCTCACTTTTGAAAGGTAATGAATTTAGCCTTGAGAAAACCGAGAGAAGCAGCAGTCTTTCCCTTATGTGAAGGCTGCCATTTGTTCCTTCTCCTGGGAATTCAGCACGGGGATTGGGATGACACGATAATCTACAGGAGCAATAAACATATTTTATTACCCAAAAGCTCTCCTGACCAGCCGGCCTAACCTTGTGTTAATCAGGAATGTACCTATTACATGAAACAGCAGGTGAGGATTGGAAAGGAAAGGATCCGGGTGCATTTTCTTGTCAGAAAGTCCGTCCGTTTGAAGGTTAGCAAATTTCCATAAATATCTGCTGTCATTAGGTTGTCTTCCTACACCACACCCTGAATAACTGACAAGAAGTTCTGCCCTCCTAAAACTCATAGTTAAACTGGCTGTCTTTGCTGTTTCTCAGGGCGAAGAGAGAAAAGGAGAATGAAAAAGCTAGTCCACACCCATGGATACATCCCATATAGGATACTTGCTAGTACCTTTTAAATTTTAACACTTCTGGTCTTCCTGGAGCTTTCATAGAATTAGTATTTTGCTGAATGCAATCAGTTACCACAGTGTCTAAATGAATGAGGTTTGCCTTACATAGGTGATAGATCTTTGCTAACTACTACTACGACTTTTGTCCTTTTTTATAAGCATAAGCATTTCTTAACCATGACTGCCTCCTGGAATTGATTGCCTTTGGACTTGAAAATAACCTTGGACTTTCATTTCAAACTTTCTGTTGCACCTCCTGACATAGCTGAGATTCCCCTTTCCTTGTCTCAGAAATACCAATTTTCCTTTCACCCTTGTGCTCTCACTGAAAAAGGTATATCTGGAATTTCCATCCCATAAACTGGTCTTTTTTTGCCTTGACTTTTGACTGAAGACCTTCTTAATATGTGTTCTATTTCAAAGATTTCTGTTTTCTTTGGTTGTCTCCTTAAGAATGACAAAAATGAATGCACAGAGAATTATAAAAGAATCTAACTAGATATGAGTGTATGTTGTCCTCCGACCTCCCCTGTTTTTATTTATTTAAGACTAACTCTACATAGCTGACAAAATACTGTCTGTGGGTCTCAAAACTGATGTAACTACTACCAAGTACAGGCTTACCAAGCAGAACAATATAGATGTAGCCTCCATTTTTTCATTAAGACAAAAACTACTAGGTGCAAACGGGCATGAAGTTTTTGCATCACTTACAGAATGTACCCAAAGATCTTTTAATTTGGGTATTATTCTCAGACTAGGTTTATTTATTTCCATGATGATTTTGGGCTGTAACAGTATACAGACTTTATGAAGGGGTGAAGAATATTTTTCAGCCTGTGCTCAACTATTCACAAATGCTTTCACAAACACCAATATGCCCAGATCTGGATGTTATCTAGGAAGTTAATAAAATAATCCTGAAAGTGTGGTCAAATGCTTTCCCAACAGGAAACTTCTATTCCTATCTTCAGGTTCTTAAGGCAGCTTCAAGAGCCTGTCCAGATCTTGTAATGATCTGGTTTATAAGCATTAGAAAAAGATAGGAAAAAGACTTAAAATTAATCTTCAAATGTGGAAAATTAGACATGCAGAAATGTATGCTGGAGAAGTTTTGTTGCTTTCTTTATTCCCCCAACACATTGCTGTATCTGTTTCTATAGAGATAGATATTGCTAATTTAGTAAAACAAATAAAATCATAAAGCAAAAGTAAAAATCCTGTGAGATGTTTTTTGGGTTTTGTTGTTTTATTTTTTAGGAGACAGCAAACGTTTAACTCTTACCAACAAATTTCTGAGGCATAGAGCTCTTACGTTTGGCGACGTTACTTGCTAGTCTATCCAGCACGAGGGATCTTTCTGACCCTATCTTGCACAGGTCTTCAGCCATTTCACTCTGGTTAGTTTCCTCTTTTATGACTGAAATCAAATGACATCAGAAGGGTTAGGCACGCTTGTTCCATTTTAATGGAACTACTGTCTTAAGGTTATTGTTTCTCAGCTAATGTCTTTTAGCTCCCAACCAGCTGGAAGGAGGTGCTCACCACTGCAAACACAGGACAATTCTGACTCTCGGTAACAAAGAAGTCCCTCACACTGATTAATTTATGTACATGTTCATGTTTCCCTCATTTAGGATACAAAAATGAGATTGCAACTGCAAGGCAACTGCTTGTAACGTAATCACTCCACCCTTGTTCTGCAGCCACTCTGCATTTCTGTGAATAAATGAGGTCCTAACATTATACTGGGTATGAAGCATTTCATCTTTTCACCCTCCCACTGTCACCTCCCGCCCTGTTCCTCTGCACCTCTCCCAGTGGAACTGCCTGTATGATCACTGCTTCTTTAGCAGGAAAAACGGACAAACTTCTCAACTGCAGTAGTGGAAGATGGCGAGCTATACCAACCTTTCTCCCCACTCCCTCTTTTCCCCCTAGTGAATATTTCTATACTTCCTTGATGCAATTTCAGGCTTTAAATGACGATTTAAGTTGCTAAAGTCACATCTACAGTGGAGCACTGATTTTGAATAGTCAAACCTGTTTTCCAATTTCCTGCTGCTGCTGAGACACTGCAACATTAGAAATGAGCTTAGCTGTGAGGCACCAGGAAAGGGAGACTATTGAACTACATTTAGTTCGGTATTTTCCTGCAGAAACAGAAGGGATGAGTGGAAATGCACTGTCAAAACAATGACTATGAAAGATGTACGGGAAGGTATTTCTGACTTCCAACATCTAAAGGAAAGGATATGCAGAAAGATCACAGCATAGCAGGTGGTTTAGGGCTTTTTTTTGTCAAGGAGAGAAAGGGGTTAATTTTACTTTTACCTGCTACTAGGGTATGGGTATTTTTCCTGAACTTGTAAGCTGCCGTTAAATGGAGAAGTGAAAGATGATTTATAGACTGATTCTGCAAGCTATTTCAATTAGGTGTACCATTCCACTACATTTTGCCTTCTGTGAATGCTAAGAATACGTTTTATCACTGGATTTGCTGGTTCACAGAACCCACCGCGCTCTGGTACATGGGTGTTTCTCAACAGTAGAGTACACGTTGTTCCTATGCAATGTTATTTTGGCAATATACCACTGCCATAAAGGGATGATTGTGCAAGTTTCATTGATCCTGAAAGATGCAAAATCAAGGTCTGGTGGATAACTGCAAGGAGCAGGTGAATTGTCCTAGACAACACCACTCCACAATACAAACTGAAGAGTACACAACTGGTTCTTCAGTCCCTGCTGCAGCAGCACATACCGCAGTGACAGTGACAAGGAGTCTCATGGAATTATGCCCCAGCCCCAAAAGATGCTAAAGATTGTGACCAATGCAAGATATGCGCAGAGTAAAGGGTGTTGATAGTACCTAGGCATCACTGAACAGGCACATCGCAGCATCTTGTGCTGGCTAAGGCTTCCAGACACCACTTTAGGAAGAGGATTACAGAGAATGTTTAAAAGCAGCCCACTCAACAGGGAAACAAAAGATGAAATTTTTCATCTGTTTAGGATGTAATAACATTCCAATTCTAATCAGTTTAACAGAGGGTAAGTTATGTATTCAACTTTCAAACTTTTAAAACTGCTATGAAAAAGAAGGGCAAATTGGATTACGTACTGATTTCCAGCTTTTGCAACTGAACTATCCTGAAATTTGCTACCAACCTGGCAACTATTTTTTGGTAATTTGGTGTGTGTGAACTGAAAAAAAAAAAAAGTTTCCAAATGAAAATCCACAAGTGACTGAAAAATTGTAATTGACCCTTTTAAAACTTCATAAACTATTTCTTCTATTTTATATAGGCCTGGTAAGACTTCAGCACACTACCACTCAATTCAAATGCAAGACACCAAGTAATATCTGTAAGACAAGAACTTCATATGGACAGTGAGATTCTAGCCCTCTAAAATAAGAATTTTGCCATTAAATTCAGCAGGTTCCTAATTTTATGCTGAATCTCCTCTTAACGAAAGCAAACAAAAGTGAAAATATAAATACAATCTCTTGTTCCTATCTTTACTACTCTTTGCTGGATCTTTCCCTTACTTAAGTACTTTTTAAATTATATTTGTTAGATTTACAAGCTGATGGAAAGCATCAATCGGTTTAGGTCCTTTCAACTCACATTTTTTCTATGTATACTGCACAAAGTACTTAAAAAAAAAATGCAGTAAAGAGCAATCCTGATGTAGCAGAATGTCAAATCAGATGCCCTAGCAGATTTTCACACCAAGTTTTTTCAGTCTGGTGGAAAAAAAAAAAAAAAGCCTGAATTATGGCTCTAATAGCTCCATATCACACCTTGAAATACTGTAAGAACAGTGGTAGTATAGCTACTTGCTTTTCTAGATATAATGTAGAATGCACTAAAAATCCCAGGACAACCCACTCATTCTCAAGTGTTTCATTGCTTATTTTCATCTTTTTGTAAGAGTTTATAAAGGAAATAATGTAAACATGGCAAAATGGTATGTTTGCAGTGAAGCAGAATAGATTAGAATGCAAAATACTAGGAAAAATGCAGGAAAGTGTTTTTTAGAAACATAAAGAATTGATTTATTAACTGAGTACTTAATTTTTTTAAGAGTGAAGCATTTAGCTGAATATAAGGTCTAAACCCCAAAGTTAATCCTCTAATTTTTTTCCTAATTTGAGAAAGCACTTTTATTATATCATTTATATGATACTTTCAGTATATGCAACGAAGAAGTAATTATATGCAAGGAAGAAGTAATCCTTCCAAAGCATTCATGAATTCCCCAAGTTTTCATCCCACTGAGATACTAGATATTCAGTCCTAAGCTAGTGTAAACTCTCCTGTCATGATCTGCTACAAACAAAGGTCCGCCTCTAAAATTGTATAGTCTATTAAGGTTTAGGATTCATGACACCAGTTTCACCTGGACATTTTGCTTACTAAGACTTTAGTAGTACTTCAGCTACTCATTCACACAGATTTTCACATTCTGTGTGCAGACATTCAAATCCATGTACCTGATACTGAAAATTCAAAACCCAGGCGAGACTGAATATTTGCTTCTAAATCCTATCACCTCTTTGAGGAGTAAGTATTGCTGCCTACTGTATATTACATTCAGCTTTTCTATTTATACATTCTCCAACCCCTCAATAAAATTAGAAGGGGCGCTGCTCTAACATGCTGTCTGCCAGAAGCATCTCAGCTGTATTCACTGCCATCATTATGTGCATATACTTTACATTATTTGATAGCATGTAAAAACATATTCAGGTTCTGTCCAGATATAAACTATTAAATGAGGCATCATTGCAAATAGGTCAGAGAGAACCTTCCATTTTTGTCATTTGACAAACTAAATAACATATACTGACAGGATCAAAAAGGTATGCCAGAAATGCAACTTACTGGATGGGCTTAAACTCCACCACAGAAACTGGATCTCATATTCTCTATCTAAAACTACACATCCAAGGGATTTTTTATGGTTATTTACTGTGATCAATACCATGCAGATCTTTAGGATCTTTGTTAAAAAAATAAATATCCAAACCCCAATAGCTGCTTGCTCTCTTTCTGGGTATAGGTTTAGATTTTATGTTCTCCAAGAAACTGGGTTTTACCTTCATCATAGCACTGGTCTCTCAGGGAAGCACAACAGCTCCCCCCCCCCCCCCAGTGTTCTTCTAAAGAGGAGGCTGAGATGGTCAATGTAAACAAATTATTATCCTTTCTGGGCTGTCTCAGTCAAACTGGCTAAATCAAATGCCTCTGGCTTCATGTCCTCTTGCTTGGAAGAGTGAGATCAAAGACAGATGGCTCACCCTGGTTAGATGAGTTGGTCCCAATGGTCAAGTAAACCCCTTAAGCTGTGCGTGGGAAGGGCAGGAGATGTGCAGTGCTACTCTACCTAGAATACTGGTATTAAGTCTTCATTAAGAATCCACAAGAGTACTGTGATACAAGACTTCAAACAAAAGGGAAAGGTGTTGAGATGATGTAGTCATACTGCCCATACTGCCTTGAGATGGTGAACAGAAATTTCCCAGCTCTTGCAAGTGTTTTGCTATATGCCTGAGCTTTTTCTTTGAGCTAAACAAAACAACAGCCAATGCAATATCAAACGTATGGGGGGTGTGTGCCTCCGCAATGCAAAAAATGCCAAAAATGGTACTACTGTTCCTTCTGCACTTCTTTTTCTGCGTAAGTGACAAGACAGCGTCAGTCCCCAAATGGACATGTTTATTACCTGAATAAAGGCTGCTTGGGATATTCATGGCTTGCAGGTAGTTATGACAGCGTTCTTTATGTTCTTCCAAAGAGCTGCGCTGCTTATAGCTGCGACCACAGTATCCACACTTATGGGGTTTCCCAACTGGAAAAAACAGAATTACTTGAGAGATTCAGATGAGATATTAAACAGCATATTAATAATGGTAAGAATAACAGGAAAAAAAGACCACCCCAAAAACAAACTCATGCTGTGGTGAACTGAAGAAAGATTTTGTGAATTTAAGAAGAAGAAGGAAAAAAAACCTAATGGAAAACAAGTTGTATATCTTTACATCTACAGGCCTATTCTGTGGGTGCTGCAAGCTGATTTCAGATTATTCACATCAGATAAGGACTGCGACATTAAATCTTCAAAAACAGCATCTACATAGTTAGAAACTGAAACACCTTCCAAGGTCTGAGCGTAGCTGATTTAGTGCCTAGCTCCTACAGAGACTGCCAATGGGGGAACTGGTGGTGTAGGTACAGACAGACACCTGCCCACGACTGGATGTGAGTTCTGATGTAGCCAGAACCAGCTCAACCCTTACAAGACGATGGTAGATTTCATGTTTTCTGTTTCTGGAAATTCAAGAGAAATGGCATGACAACATTTTTTTCTGTTACACCAATCCAGATGTAGTTCTAGGAATTTTGCAGTAACTATACAGTTTCATTGACTGCTGGACCTGAATTTTCTATCTTAGTGTGACGAGACTGTCACCTTATATGTGATTTCAGAATTTTAGATGGTTACACAGCTTAACTTTTGTTTTTATTTACAAATTTTCAGGTGAAAATGAGACTCAGACATCCAACTTGTTTATGATGTACTGATGTCAATTTGCCAATTACAGGAATTAATCAGAGTCTATAGTTTAGGCATTGTCTCTTTATCTGTGGAATCCTCAGAGTTTGACAAATGTCTAGGTATAATTTCATGTATATATGAAAAATTATGTTTTAAACTGTGCAGCCATGAAAATCAGTAACAGCAAGGAGGAGGGAGGCTAAATAGTATTTGAGAGATGTGCTTTCCTGAGTCAGGCCAGGACTGAACAGGAGAAGCTGAAACTATTTTGGACATCTGGGACCAACACTAGGAATGTTATTATATAATGTATGCGTTAGAGAAGAATTTCTTTCATTTTGTGCAATACAAAAACGTCACTGCAAGAATTCCCCTTCCAGAACTTGGTCCCAAAGCCAACTTTCACAAGTAAAGTTAACAGTGTTGGTTCTGGCAATGCGTTTTGGAGGTCTACTATCCAAACAACAATTTGCATTTCCAGCTTAGCTTGGGAAACTAGATGAGACAAGACTCTGCTTTTAAAGGCAGTTTAAAGGTGTTAAAGTGGTTTTGCTTCACAGAAGGTATGTGACCATGGCTTCTGTCAAACAATGAGAGTTTCATGGTAATGAAAAAGTGCAGCTATTCAAAAATATTTGTTCAGATCTCCACATTACTGTTGAGACACAATACTGAAAAACTCTAGCAGAGTCCTCTTTTTTGGAAGATTATGATCTTTCTCTCTCCCACCCTCTTCTTCTTCCCTACCCTTTCTCTTTCAAAGTACTTGTAATAACAAGGTACAACAAATAACTGCTGCTAAATGCTGTAGGTGGTATTCGCTCCTTAGGTTAAGAATGACTACCAGGCTGGAGGTTTGTGAGACTTTGTGACTTAAAACCTACTGTGTTCAGACCTTTATATTATCTCTAGATGCAGATAAATGCCATACAAACCCTAAAACATTCATCAGCTTTATTTGACATTCGTAGTTCCATGAAATGGATTACTCACATGGGACTTGTAAGGTGAAACCCTAATACAGAAACTTTTGGTCAGTCAAGAAGTATGGGTAAAAACAGTTCTGGTGAAGGATCATAAGCATGAGATGTGTTTAGTCATTTCTTTGCTGCTAAAACACTACGGCCAGCTCACAGCTTGGTTAACCCTAACATGGGGCTACTCGCCTCCCCAGGGTGAGGAGACCTCTCAGGCTTGGTGGCCACAAACGCCCCCACCATCTCCTCATTGGATGCAGTGATGAGTGCCCCTGGATGGTTCCACACCTTCACTTACCTGAGTGAGTCCTCAGGTGTCCTGTCAGGGCATCCCTGCGACGGCAGGCGTAGTTACACAGGTGACACTTGAAGGGCTTTTCACCCGAGTGCAACTTTATGTGGCGCAGAAGGTTGCCCTTCTGTGTAAAGGAGGCTCCACACTGATTGCACTGGAAAGGGCGTTCTCCTATGGGGAGAAGGAGGAAATATATGAGAACAAAAAAACTTACGTGGTAACAAGAGAAATATTTCAGTGAGAAAGTTGTTTTCTCACTGCTGCTCTGTGACTTCCACCGGCTGCAGGTTTGATATAACATGAGGCTTTCAGACTAAACCTGCCAGTTTCTTAATGCTTCACTGGCTGGGTCAATTTGATCTGAAAATCTAATTTTTTTTTTCTAAATCAGAATGGCACATCACAATGCAAATTCAAACTCATTTAAATAAAGTGACTGCAACATTTTGTGTTGAAGAGCCACTCTTCCTGATCAGCAGTTTTGGAATAAACCAATATCCAATTTTGCATGTTGTGGCATTTGGTGGGGTTTTTAATGTGGCTTTTTTCAAAGGGTCTTTAAAATATGCCACTGAAGCAGCAAAATAAAAAGGAAACTCATTAAAAATGCATTTCAGGATCACAAGTTCATTTCAGCGTTACATTCTTATATTTAAATGAAAGGCACTTCATTATAACAGTTATAATAACTTCTTTTCATTTACATTTTCCCTGTATTTTCCCTTTCAATTTCTTCTCCATTACCTGTCCGTCCCTAAGCAGCCAAATCAGGAAAGAGACAGAGAAAGAAAGAGAAAAAGAGAGAGTAAAATCACATAAGTTAAGACAGTGCAAAGGAAGCCCTGTACTTCCATGCTGAAGTCCCAGCCCTTCTCTAGGTAAGGTATGAGAGAGGAGCTGCACAAACGGGCTCTGCTGGTCTACACTTTGGATGGACACAGGGAAAAACTTGAAGAGACACAGCCTTGATTCATCTAAACTGGTGCTGTTATCAAGGAAGCCAAGCAACTAGCCTTTGCAAAAATTAATATGGCAGTTGTTTGCTTTTTAATGCTGTTTCAAATCAATATGCCTCTTTATTCACTTAGCTGTTTTTTTGAAATTTAAGATAGATGAGGCCTTTTCTTAAATCAGTGGGAGATATGTTTTCAGTTGTACCAGATAGGAGTAAAGGTATATTTATACATGAGAGCACTCCATCAGCAGGAACCACCCCTGCATGCCCGCTTCTCCGTAGCCCTCAACTAAGTCAAAGCAGCCCTTGAAACTCATTTGCTGAATTTTGTTTCTCTTAAGCATAAATACAATCTGCTATAGTAATTATAATGCATTGACAATATTAAAAACAGCCCAGAGATGACCTGTTCTTAGTTTCAATTTTCTTTATGTAACAATAATGTTAAATTTAAAATCTCAATGCTGAAGTTAAAATATAAAAAAAATAAAAGCAAGTTAAACAATTTCTTTCTCCTCTCTCACGTAACCATCATGTATTATTTTGCACATCTAAGGACCAACTTGTATGTCCATATGTGTGCATATATGAGCAGTATGATAATTTTTTACTTTTGGGTAATGCAGTAGAACAGTTGAAAATCAGCAGCGCAGTCCCAACCCAAAAATGTGCAAATTCTACCGTTAGGGCTGGCAACTTTAGCATTCAGCAAACAGTAAAATGAATCTGCTTTATGTCAAGGGATTTTCATTGGTCAAATGGCTTCAATCAGGTCAGCATAGTCCCTGTCAAGCCGTATGAACTCATTTTCTTTGTCCATCAGGTAGCTGTTTTCATCTAACCTGTATCCGCAACAGGTTCAGCTGGGGTGACCCACAAAAATGCCAGCATTAGCCTTACAGGATTTTGCAATATACTTCATATGCCATGCACAGTAGTTGCTAGGGGAAAAAGAAAACGGCTAAGAGCCTGTCTGCTTTACCTCTTAATCTCTGGGGCAGTTACTCAGCGTGGAAGGTATTTTTGAGAAATGGACTGAAACAGTAATGAAGAAGTTTGTCATGGGGGACACAAATTTAGAAGAAATGGTTAATTCTTACTAAACAGCTTTTCTAGCATTCATTTCTGTTATTTTTACTCAGAGGAGTGTTAAAAGGAGAAAATGAAGATCGTAAAAGTACTTCAGGAATGAAATGTAAAGCAAAGCAAGAATGAAATGTATCTCCAGCCTACAGCTCTCACAATTACAGGGTGAAATCTTGCACCAGGAAGACAGACAGATGGAGCATTTCAAATGAGACTACTGCACATAAAATATTTCTACAAAACTGGGATCAAATGTAAAGGGAACCTGCATTCACTTTGCTGTACAAGGGAAAGTACAAGGTCTTTTGGTGGTGATAAGACCCTGCAACTATGTGTAGCTTGGCGGGCCATTGGTCATCCATGCTGCAACTACCCAGGTGGGGAAGACCTGCCCTGTGAGCCCAGCAAAGCTCCCAGCCCTGCTAGGATGGAGATGGTCGCTGATGGAAGGTTACTGGGCGTGGACAGGACTGAAAGAAAAAACGCATAATGCATCTTTTGTTTATACAGTCAGCTTTGTGTGTTATTGTCTAGCCAGTTCTGAACAGCACACGTCTATCCTGGGTGGATTGCGCTACATGGTGTGTAGCTATGGACGAATGTGGGCCCAGGAGAGAAAAGTGCAATGGGACCCCTGAACTGAGTCCACTACCACTGCAGTGATTCACAAGCCTTAGTGGGAGCATGAGCCCCCGACTACTTAGTGAAGAATATTCGTCATCTTAATTGAAATCTTTCTCATTTCTTAAACAATATAATGACAACATCACCTAATATGCAGAGACATGCATAGCTTTCTTCTCTTTTTTTAAATGCTCATTCTTCAATGGACATTAGTTTTCTAAATAAATTTGAGACATTCAGACCCAGCTAACAGACTTAAGTGAACTAAATGGTGGCTTAAGTTAAGGGAGTGTATACATCAGGAGGGAATATGTATACCTAGACACACATATATAAGCACACATACATAAATATATATCTACAGGCACACATGAACACACTTATGTGCACACTGAGCAAGAGAAGCCTCAATCTACACCCTGAGGTGTTTCTCTCTCCTTTCCAAATCTCCTTTTTCCTAAACACCAAGCAAGACAGCAGCAAGCTGGAGAAAATCAACATACTGAAAGCCTTTGGGAAGGAGAGTGAGGAGAGTTGGGCATCTGTGAGTGGGTTTCGCTCCACAGACAGGAGCAACAGGTAAGGTGCTAGGAAGCAGCGAGTGCTGTACAGCTGCTTACAGACAGGAGGGGGCAGAAATGTCAGGTGCTGCCCTGCATATCTGCACTTGGCAGGTGTATTCATTAAAAGTAATTATGCCTTTTATCAGGTCAGGCAGTCATTTTATTTTGGCACTTTAGTGCGCTAGAGTTTTGTTCACTTATCAAGTATTTATTTAAGGAAACCTCACTGCATATGCAGGTTTTACATGAATTAGCAGCAAAGTAATTCATTTGTGAGGCTTATTCCTTCACTGGGCATGTATTGAAATGGGCTTCAGTTAAATGTCTGTAATAGTATATCCCATTTCTACTTTAATTTTCACAGCACAGCTGAAAGGAAAAGCAGTCACTACTGTTTCCAATGACGTCCCTTTAATTTAAACTACTAGCTCCAAGCCTCACTCCCTTGCTAGCCCTGGAAAAACCTGAGCTTACTCAAAAAGGATGCTCAGGAGAGGAGCTGAGGGCAAGGTGGGAGGGAAAGCAAAGGCTTTCTTTCCATGGAAGGACTCAGGGGGGCAACTTCACACCCTTTAGTTTTATTAAGTGTAAAAGAAGGAGGTCCTGCTAAGCAAAGTGCTGCTCATGGGATGCTTCCACTGTAGGTTTTAACTACATCCTCTGATTAAAAAGAGGGTCTTGTTGGCAAGGGGAGGGCTCTGCAAAGGGTGGAGAAGTCTCTGAGTGACAGTCCTGGCATGGTAGCGCCCTGAGCACCCTCGGCAGGCACATGAGTCCCTTTGCCAGGCAGGGAGTTCAGGCAACTGGAGCTCAGTGCCAGGGAAACCAGTGAGGTAGCCCCTGGGGATGTCACAGGGAACAGGCAGCCCAGCTCATCCTGCGGAGACTTGGCCTGTCGGGTACCAACCGCTGCACTAGTAGCAAAGGCAGCTCTCCCTAAAACCAGGCGTGTCCACACACAGGCCGTTCAGCCCTGGTGCAAACACTGCCTCTCCCTCTCAGGGACCCGAACCAGCTCCTCCAAAGCAGCAACAGCATGCTCTTAATAAAAGAGCAGCCTCCTTCAACAAAAACAAAGACTTCTCCTAAATACCTGTGAAGTTGCAACATTTTATTTCAACTACCACAGCGTCCTCTTCAAGCCCATGGGTCTGTTTAAAAGGCTTCGTGTCCAAGTAATTTTCCATATACATTTTATCAACTTTTAAAGGATTACGTTAACATTCAATTAAAAAAAAAAAAAAAAAAGGAAACAATTTACCAACAAGCATTTTATTCTATCTAGGAAGTAGGCTGCAGCCTCTCTTCTGAGAACTAGTTGTGGTTTTTCCAATAAAGATAATTACCTGCTCTTCCCTGACAGAGGGATTTATCATATTGAATTGAAGAGTACTTTGAAGTAGGCAACGTAACAGCATTGCTAACTACCACCAGCACTGCTTCTGAAGGTGGCTAACCCACGTTTTGCTAACAGATCGCACCCTTCCAGAGCCTGAACAGCCACAGTTACAATGACAGACATTAGCACTGGGAGGAATGGATGACACTCGGGGTCTTTTCATGGATCCTCTCCATTAAACTCTGAAAACACTTTGCTAATCTCACTCCTTAGTAGTTCTGGGAAAATCATTTAAGCATGACTGAGGGGATGCGGAGGAAGAAAGTATGTGTTCGCTACCATGACTATTTCAGTGGAATCTAACCATTGGACAGGTTGTTCATACCTTAAAAATACTTGAAAGTTCTGTCTCATTTGAATATTCATGCAAAAATGCAAATCTATTTATTTTTTTGTTTTCAAAGTAACTTGTGTAGCACAACAGTACAGTTCAGTTCTTCTCCTTTGACTATGGATGGCCTTAAAAGTTTCGATTGGAAGCCTAACATTTAGACAGCTTATATCAGGTAAGATGAGACTCACCCTGGTCTTTACTTCTTCATTTGTTTCCACCTCTTCATTTTTTGCACTCTTTGAGACTATTTAGAATTAGAAAATTGAGGCGAGAAGATTCACAGCACTGTATAATAAAAAGCATCCCTATGGAGCACAGCAACTTTACATGTTTCTTTCAGTGTTTTAGTGGAAACCCTTTAGTCCAGACTTGACCAGTGACAATACCTGTTTTTACTTCATAAAACATTTGACATGAAATTAACCCCTTTTTATGAAGACTGCCAGTACAGTTCCCTTAATATCACTCTCATAGTCACTGATCCTTAATAAGCTTTGTTGCATTATTGGAAACATTAGAACTGGGTTGATTTCAGACTTAGCCACAAATGGGTTTTTCTTCAGGAATTCTTAGAAATGTCTTAGAAATTAAACAAGACTTCTTTACTTTTTTTAAAAAAACTTGATTTTTTCATGTAGCTTCAAAGCAAACACCCTGCAGAATTTCTAGATCAACAGATGGACTCCATCAAGAAGAAATCTCAATTCCTGTGCTGTCTGAAATGGTCTAACAAAATAACTGAGTTCCAAATGCCCACTGATGATTCATTATTTTACAAGAAGGAACATGTACATGATACAGAAAATATCTTAGTTCCTAATATGTGGCCAATTCATGTCAACTAGAGGAAAAACTATGGCAGGCCTTACCAGTGTGGCTTCGTTTGTGAACCATGAGCACATTGGGACCGATGCAAATTATCCCACAGATATCACATTTTAGCTTTCCGTTAGGAAGTCGAATGCCTCCAACTCCTGACATAGCCTTGCTGCCTGGGCCATTGTGTGAGCCATTCATTTTCTCTCCCGAGGTATCAAGCATTCGTAAATCCTCCGCACATTCTTCCCCATTCATTTCACAGGCACGCCCATTCTCTTCATCACTCTGAGTCTCTATTTTAATATTACCAGCTGAAAAAAACAATACAGGATGCCACTCAGTTTTGTTACAGAATAAATACGGTGGCAAAGAAACAATCACATTAAAGACGATTACTTCTAAACAGCATGTATAATATGCCTAAATAACAAAAGCTACAAGCATGACTACATTTCTATGGACAATGCGACAAGTTTGTAACACATGGAACAATGAACAGTGAATATCAGTGAGACAAATACAAGGCATCCAGGGAGCTGGGAATCCAAATAACAAGTCTGTTCCTAGATCATTTTGAGACTTCTGCAGTTGCAATGTACATTTTGACAATTCAGGCTAATTGGAATGAAACTTAAAATGAATCTACTTTACATGGATTTGTCTGAAACAATTGTGAAAGTAACTCATCAAAGACAGTGGACGAAAATGAGCTGGAAATGCAACATTCTCCACCAGGCAGGAAGATCCTGAGGGTTGTACTGAATCCAAATATTTGGCTTGCAGTTCTATGGGGTAAGCAAGACAATAAGAAAGCAAAGGGTACAAACACTGATAAAGAAACCAGGGTGGGGAAGGATGGAAGGAAGAACTTAAGAGCAAGAACTAGCATTACAGGAAATTACAGGAGTAATAATGGTGTCTCTAGGACAGCAGGATTAGGATCACTGAGTTAGAAGAGAGGAACTTTACAGCCATGAGCTACCACCAAAAAAGCAGTCAAATCAACAAAGGTGGGCGGGAGAACTGTTTTGACTTTATTCAAGAAGTCATTTGTGTTATAATGCCATAGGTGACAACTTCATGCAGCTAGAAGATTTCAGGTATAAATCTGGCATAGCCTCACTACAGGTGATAACACATAGGTTGGTAAATTTGATCTGATGTGAGCACAGCAATCCTAAATGTTACAGAAAAGGGCCAAGATTCAGATCAGTTAATGCCAGTATCCATTCCTTTTCTTTCAACAGGACTGTGTGACATTTTGTGTAGAATAAAATGTATTTAAGTTATTTCCCTTGTTTCTAATCTGATGATTTTTGTGAAAAGAAATAGTTCTTAGGCTGAAAAAGACCATTTCATTGCCTCAAATCTTACTTTCCCTTCGGTGAAAAACCTATTCCTTCACCTCACACCACCCCAAAAAGGGGAGCACATATTTTAATGGCTAGCTGAGTACACAAGGGGTCTGTTTCACCAAATAAAGGCCAATTCTTTTAATTTTGTGGAACAGCAGTTTCATGGTAGCCCTGTTCATAAGTGGTGGTGTAGCAATGACATCTATGGGCAATAATTACCTCGAGAAATGAAAGACCTTGACATTCATTTGAAAATGAAAGGTTTGACAAACTTCTCTGCTACACCCTGCAACCTTCCAGGTGTCCCAGGAAGGTTGCAGGAATGTGACCAATGAGAGTATCTGACTCAAAATCCTACTGGGAAACACGCTGAGCATAAAGGTGTTCACATTTCTGAACAGTGCTTGACTGGACACCTTTTATAAAGTCTATCAATCTAGGCATTTTAATGATTTTTTCAAATATTGCATTTTTAGTAGAAATCATATGCAAGGCAGAATAAATGCACATCATAATGAACAGGTTTTCCTTTAACATGTATGCTAAAAAAGTGGAATAATTTCAGATATGAAAAAAAAATAATAAAAAAATCAATGACCAGTGATTTACAAAAATGGTATGACTGGCTAAACAGAAGTGATCTACACTATTCTGCAAATTTAGTGGACTATAACCCGGTACTGCTGTTTTCAACATGGTGAATGGTTTGGCTTAAGCATATGACAGATTTTCCATAATTTTCACATAATTTTTTTCTCTTAATTACTAGAAAAATATTTTTAATATATGTATGTTTGTACAAAACAGTTACAGGCTCCTTGTCTGCCAGGGATTTGGAGAAGGTGGCTTTTGAGTTAGGCTTTGTGTTAAGTTAAGACAAAATACATGTAAGCAAAGCAAAAAGACCAGACTACTTAAGCCCTTTGGTAGCATATGCAGAGAAACGTACATTACTGAGAAGTGAAATGACACAAACAAAAATCATAAAGGCAGGAACTAGATGGAAATGGTCTGTAGTGAGCTGAGTTTGCAGTATACTTACGGGAAAAAGATTTGGGAATTATTGCATGAAAGTCCCTAAAGCCTTCTGCCCCATATGCAGCTGCAATAAAGAAGGCAAACAGGATGGTGGTTTGTGGTGCTGCTAGCAGTAAATGTAAAAGAAGATGGCATTATTGCTATAAGAGAAATACCTAGGAGGAAGACAGAACTATCATTACAGAAGCAACACAAGCAGTTTAGGATGAAGCATGAACAGCAGCAGGGCAGCTGGCAGGAGAATTGTGACCTGCCCAGAACAATCCCCATTTGTAAAAATGCCCTTTTCTTCCAAAGCATCCAACCCAACAAGTTTATCATGTTTTCTAAATGCATAACCTCTCTTGGGTATTCCCCTCGCTTGCAGGTTAACTCCTGCTGAAGTCAAGAGGAACTTTTGCTGAAGTGTCTCAGAAGGGTCAACTGGAGCAGAGCACCTAACACAGCCTTCTCCTACCCCCAGGGAAACCGTAAGTCCCTAGAGTGCAAGCTTCCTCTTGGGATTTATTTTTTGCCAACATGCCTTCTTTCTGTGCCAGAGATCTCTTCTTTATACATCCTTGTTTCTAGCCGCTGCAGCTATAAAGAGTGAAATTGCGTTGTTTTCTTCTTACTCCTGCTGGTCTGATGCAATGGAAGAAGAGGGAGTTCAATTTTATATATTGTGTATATCGCCATACTTTTTTTGCATTTCTAAGGCTTGTCCTCACAATTTATCTACACAAAAATAGCTGCACAAACACACTATATCCTGCATATTATGTGTAGCCACATGCAAATTTACGTGCCATGGGGCACACTTGATACAAGTAATAATGGATTTCATTACTTGACATAAGCAATGATAGGAATATTGATCCAGTCAATCTTCACTAAAGCTCTCTGCAGCTGTGCCCCTGGACTGCTGTAGCTGTGCTGCTCAACAAATGTCCCCACGCAGATGAGGCCAAGCATCCAGGATGCCCGTACAAATGGATCTAGTCGGCAGCACAGTTCATGGCAGGGGCTCGGTTCACATGCGGAGCTCACTTTGCTAGTGAAAGCTGATAGGTAGTGAGGTCACCCACCTTACCCTGGGTCCTCACAGGGATTTTATAGGTCTAATTAATGAACAAAATCTCTTCATGTTCAAAATTAGCACCTTTTGCAAACCTGTTTCGCAAATGAAAACTACTGAAAAATGCCCCACTGATGCAGGAGACAAAAGAGGAGAGGCAAATTGCTCCAGCAGAAATACTAAGGATCTTTACTAAACCTGAATGAGAAATGGGAAGGCAGGCTATACATTTTTTTTTTTCCTGGAGACATAGACTGAAAAGAAAAATAACAGTGCTTTCTTTTTCTTTTGTGAGAGAGGTTCCTGTCCCTCCCTTGCTATAGTGCTGAAAATCACTCTTGGAGCACTGATGATGTGACAAGTACCTGGGAATCAGACCTTTCAGATGCACTGATCAAGATCATACTCAGATTTGCACAGGTTTCTCAGTTACTCAATATAGTCTTTGTAGAAATACCATGTCTATGTACACATACATGCAGACATTAACTAGGTCTACAATAATTCATGGTAATAATTTCTTATTGGCTCTTCTAACATCATTAAGACATTACTCATTAATTAATTTACTTCAGTTTGGTTGGAGGTGACCTTAAAAGGCTCTGTATTTTATTCTCTTTGCACACATTATTGCAATTCAGGGGAGTTTAATCCAAACTCTTTTTTTCTGTGCAAGAAATGTGGAGTGCATCAGTGTCACTGAACTGATAGCTCTCCCCGGCTCCCTTTCTACCTACCCAGAGTGCAGAAAAGTTACCTAAAAGCAGGGCACTGGGTGGGTCTTTTGTGCTCTCTGATGTTTACTGGGAGCTTCACTCAGGATTTTCTGAAGAGCATTTGAAATTTATGTTACAAAGACTGTCCTGTATTCTATGGTTAAAGGTAGTTTATGCAACTCTTTGGAAAAAAAAAAAAAGAATCGACATGTCAAAGGGGAAAGGGGTGATGATATGATTTATCACTGAAGAACAGTGTAGCTGGCTCAGCACGCCACTCAGACTGGGACAGTCGGGAAGGCAGGATGGAGGGTGAGGACACGCAGTTGCTCTTCCCTGGAAAGAGCTGAGCAACGTGGAGAAGGAAGGGAGGTGTTCTGCAATGAGTGAAAGAGTCAGCAGTGCGGAGAAAGGAGAAACCAAAGAGACCTCCTTGGAAAGAGGATGTGGAGGGTAGCTTTTAAAGGACGGACAAATAGGCAGCTGGAAAAAAATGCATGTGAAGAATCAGTCTTTTTTTTTCAACCTATTCCCAGTTTACCTTCTCTCATAGCTATGGGACTCCCTCCCAGATGTAAAACCCTTTCAGTTTTGTGAGACTTTGACACTGGCACAGGTTTAAGTACCTGGGCCAAAATCCCATTTGGAAGGGGGCATTCACATCCCAAGTCATATTCTTCTCTGGCAGGATTTTTAAAGAAGAAGAAAGTGTAAGACCTGTCTGTCAAAAGAATTTAGAGAGTAACAGAGAAAGATAAGTCACACTGAAGCTTATTTCTGGGGCATTTTAACAATGGAGTTCCCTAACTCCCTTTGATTTTTAATGGGATTTAAGCATTTTTACCCCAGTAGATACTTAACTGTGGCATGTAACTGCCTTTAAGAAGTTATCCTTTAGCCTTTCTTTGAAATAACCATGATGATCTGATTTTTGGTCCATGCTCATACTTTGTAGCCAACAGCAAAGATCTCTCTTCTAGTTGCTTCAAATAATTTGGGTGCATGTAATTTTTTGTTTGAATGGCTCATTTTTTATTCCAAGATAAGACAGAAGTATTTTGTTAAAGTTAGTTGGTGTTTAAATGGTAGCTTTGAAGTCCAACAAGAGCTTTTCATGAAGGCACCGTAACTATTCAAACAGCAGACAGATGAAGCTGCAACAATACCTGGCTAATTTAAACAGTGGATTAGCACTGTTATGGTGAGGAGGAGAAAAACTTTAACACCATCCTTCCTAACAAACCATAGTAAGTGTTGCTAAAAAGGCAGAGTATGATCAAAAGAGCCTATCAGGCCAAAAAGATCACCTCAGCATGCCAACATGTATCAACAAAAGCAGCCAGGATCTCTTTCTATTTACATAGGTGCAAAAACCAAAAACCAGAATAATGCCAGCAATTCCACCTGTTAGTTCTTCTGTAAGACATAACAGCTATTCTGTTTTGTTACAGTGTACCAAACTCCAGTACTTGGCTATGATCTCAAATCCAGACCTCCCCCCTTTTATTTTTACATCATGGTCATTTACTGTGGCATCAGCTCTGTTCTCACTGTGTAAGATCCCTGTGGGTGGAGGATGCCATTCTCAAAAATGTGAGGCACAAAAGCAAGTCCACAGAATATTTAAGGAATCAGTATTCACTGGCTAGGCTCAACAACAACAAAGATCAATTCTTTAACTTAAATTATGCTTCCATTAACATTATCTTCCCTTTATGAGCTTCTGAAGCGACATGAAGAATCATGTAGGTGTAAAAGAGGCTAACAAAAGGTCTGGGCAGAGCAACCATAATTAGTTATGCAACGGCCTCAGCCCTTCTTCAGTAAAATTCAGAAGATGCAACACAACATAGGTGGAACTGATTTAAACTAACTAGTTAGTTAGCTATAGAAAAAGCAGATGCATCCAAGTGCTCTTGAAAATGACTGGTTTGCCCTCTCCTCTCTACAGATATAGCACTGCAATTCCCAGCTAATCAAGCATTTGGGATGTCTGCACGTGTAAAATGCTGAAAGTTAGAGGCAGCTCAGAACTGCCTAAAAGAAGCCTACAATACAGCTTAATTGCTATGGACAAAAGGAAACACATCAGTAAATAAAAGAGGCTGTATGCAGCCCATGTTGCACAAGCTGTTATGTTGGGCTTCTGTTAAAACAGGACCCAGCATTCACTGTGTCACAGGACAGAGAGACCACTAGCACCGCAGGCAGCAAGCACAGGAGGCCAGCGAAGCAGCTCAGCGGCGCAGTGCTGGCACCCTATTGTTTTGCTTGAGAGAGCTGAAGTCTTTACCACAGGATGCAATGGTGAAGAGGGGGCAACAGATAAAAATGAAGGCTTCTTAATAAGAGGCTCTCAGATGGCTTATTAAAGGGCAACAAAAATACAGGAAGAAGAGTAGTAGCAGGAACCTCTGGGGCACACCTGCAGGTAGAGCAGACTGGTGCCGACGGATAAGGAGAACCTCCCTGCGGGGTCTGTGCTGCCCCTCCTTTGACTCCAAGCGCCAATCAGCCCTTGGCAGCCAATTTCTTCCCTACTCTAATTTTGGCTTTCAATCAAATGTATATTATTCCAGAAACACAGGCGTCCCCAGATAAGCTATCTCCCACGGGACAACCAGTGTGAAGAACTCCACCCATGTCATCGCCTGCGTCTGCCATTTCCTCTCGGTGCTGGGCGCCCCGCTGCTGCCCACGGGGATGTGCCCAGCGTGCTGGCATGCACTGACCTGCTTTGAGCGGGGAGCTGCGCGCACTGCACTGCAAAACACACCAACACTGTTTTCCAGGGGCTGCAATGAGATCGAGTTGTAGGGTTTGCAAACAAGTGAACAAAACAACCAACGAAGTATGTCCTCACTAGGTACAAAAAGTGACTTTTGCTCCATGGTGCAGACTCCCAGTAACCTCCCATTAGTTACCTATGGGAACCCTTTAATGCACCAGTAAAGATGGAAAGGTTAAAGACTGATTCAAGTAATGCCCCTGAAACCTACTTACACATTTGAAGCTTGGAGCTTTTCATGTATCTTTCTGAATTTGTGTTTCAGCAGGAAACAATCTGTAACCAAGCCAAGGGGCTGATCTAGTTCATATTTATTGTCTTTGTTGTGCTACTCGCTGGCACATTTTGTACTGCATTCAAGTTGTTTTTCCAAAGGGCTGTGAACTACCTGGCTGCTTGATGTTCATCATCAGAATTACCAGTGAAACTAAGTTTTAAAGGTGAGAGAAAGAGCATTATCAAGAAAGGCCATGCCAAACCTAATTCTCAAGTTCCACATGTATGTGTAACCCATGCTTCCTCTATACGAAGTGCTCTGCGTCTTTTACTGGCTGCATGATGGAGAAGCTAAGGGAACGGCTGCAGGCTTGCTGGTAACGGACTTTATCGACACTTTTCTGTTTTGAGAAGTAAGCTGAGAAGGTTTTTAAACTGCAGGGATAGGTTTGCTGACAAATGATTGCAAGAACAGAGCTTCTCATCCTCAATGTCTTTGTCTCTTCTGCCTCCATCAGACTTTTTAAATGTAGGCATTGAAGGATGAACAAGTAGCAAAAGGGCATTTAGCACAAAACTTTTAAAAAGCAAAGTAACCTCAGGTAACGGTACACAACAGTGAGATAGAAACACTAACATATATGAAAACATGCCCAGCTGACACAGACATATCTGTGTGGATACACATGCTTATGTGCTGAGTCTGGCTGCACAGCCAAGCTGCGTTCTCCAGAAACACTATAGGCACAAATGTTGCAGCTTATGCTTTTCTCCACAGAGCAACAGTTATCCAAGAGAAGCAGAGGCTCATTCATATGATAATCTAACATTTATAAGGCATCCCCCTTCTCTCATCCTTCCACAAAGCATGCTTTGGTGAAATTCATGGGTGTTAACCTGCCCTCAACTAAAGCAACAAAGTTCCAGCTAATGGCAGTCGCACATGGCAGCCTGGGAGAATGTGAAAAGACGGTACACCTGCAAAGATTACTGTTTTGGAGAAGAGGAATGACTTTATTGAGATTTAACAGGGAAACCAAAGAAGCTCCTCACAGATGGGAGAGACAGGCAAACTCTTGCAAGAAGCCATGCTGTTGTGGCTGGAAGTTGTCCTTACCCTGCTGCGAACCCGGGGGCTACTGTGGGGATCGCTAGCCAAAGCAAAGGGCTTGAGAAATGCAGAAATAAAAATAAAGCACAGTTACACATTTAAGGTGACCAGTTATGTACAAGTGATGTGAATGATAGTTAGAGGGGGAATTTTAAGCTTGCTTGACCAAGAGAAAACCTTGTGAAATGTGAACACATACAGAGTGTATTGCTGAGGCCTGTACCAGCTGAAGAGAGCAGTTGTTACCCTGCAGAAGAAAGCTACCACTTGGGAGCAAGGCTGTTTCCTTGGGTCTGTGGTAGGAAGGGAAGGACACAGCTCCCAGGCTTGCTGTGCGGCCAGCATGGTGCGTGGGGGGCAGAAGGACAGGCAGGGAGATGAACTCTTTTGTATACTGCTTCAGAGCACCTAAATTTGCCTTGCTCTGAATGCAAAGTTTGTTCTTGCAAACCTTCCCCTTTTCATGCTTCAGCTCAGTGAGATGCTTACACACCTTTAATTTTGTCCCTGGAGTGGCACAGAATTACTGTGGCTCAGGATCAGGCCCTGGTAAGTCCACCAATGTGGACATTTAATGTGCTGTCAGCAAGACAAACATGGGGACTTTTACCAGGGACAGTTTAGCTACCATGATGATGTCTCGAGCGCTATTTTACACAAGTGTCCATAGTTCCCCAGCTGTCAGAGGGTCAGTAGGTCTAAAATTACACCAAGAAGCTGTGTTTAGGTCTGGGGATGTGCCTATGGGTGCTGTGCCAAGGCTGTGCACTGTCAGTCTCCTCTTTCAAGAAGAGGTTGGAGGATGAAATCGAGAGGAACCTACCCATTTCAGCACTTCATGATGATTTTATTACCTTGCCAGCTCAGAAAAAAATTGCAGAGTAGAGTCCTCTGTGACCCCTCACCAGACAGGGGAAAAAACCCCATAGGGATACTGAAAGGTTATTTTAGACTAAAGCAGATCAAACGCAGTCATCACTTCATGAGTGATAAAGTAGATGATCTCTCAGAACTGTGCAAAGAAGGTAATCCTGAGGTAGCCTGCTTTAGATCTGATAATCCTGAGTGCTCAGTTATTCTTCTAGAAGTGTCCATTCAAAGCTACTGAAGTTTTTTTTTTTCTTTTGGAGCTGTAGAAATATTGCTAGAAGGTTTTGCAATGTAAACTGCTGTTTACCTGATTACAGTGTGCTCAACAGTCCAGTGAAAGGAAATCCTAATCTACATCTTCTGGGGAAGAGGCATAAATGGTTCTACACAGATCCTAAAGAAATTCTTTGAATATACACATACAAGATGGCCCCTGAGGAGAAAAATGTCAGGACAAAACTAATTCTTTCACACCATGTATTGAAGCCAATGCTTTGCTATAGGGCCCTGGAGTCCCCTTCAGGCAATCAGTCCTCTGGGCTGAAACAGCAAGAAATCCCAAATGATGCTGGGAGACTCTCAGACACTCAGAGATTTGGATCATTCTGAAAGTCCGCAAACTCAGTTCAGTTATTTTTAGAAGGCTTCTTGTCTTTCCTCACTTCCTTGGCTATTTTTTGTGCCTGCTCTTTCCTTGCTTTTACCTCAGGAAAAAACAGCCCTCCTTCCCTTCCCTGGACAGAATCCAACCTTAACCATATTAGCACTATGAGAAGTCATCCCTGACATCGGATGCCTCTTCTGTGAAGCATCCAACAACTGCAAACTCGTATACTGTTTCCTTGGGTCTTTGAACACAATGCTAAGAGAAAACCCTAGATTTAACCAGCTTTCTGCAACAGCTGATTCAAAAAGAAGGACAGATTATTAACAAAGCCCCAGTTTCACAGAAAAGAAGTGGAGAAAAATAGGACGGAAGTTCAGGCTGAAGCTTCCTAGCTGAACTTTGTAGCTCTGCGCTGTAAGCCCACCTCAGCTGTGATTTGAAACTACTGCATTCAGGAGCCCCTATTCCTGTCCTGAAGGGTATCTCCAAAATCAGGCAGGAACTGTGCTGCAGAATGGAACTCTAAGCTGAGGTTTAGTTGGCTTTCTGGTGCAGGTATCATCATGCCTCCAGAAGAGAAAGGCCAATATAGCAATCCACTCAGGCACGGCTTCCTCAAACTCTGAACAAATATTCAGCAATGCTTAAGGCTGGTGAATGTAAAAGGGTGTTTTAAAATTATTTTACCACTCTCTTGAACGAGTAATCTCAAATTTGAAACTCACTGGAAATACAGTCAAGATAACAATCTTTAAACAGTCACAATCACCATGCTGAGTATCACTATCTTACATCAAAACGCAACCGTTTTCTTAACGTGGATAGATCAACAAAGCATCCAAGCTAACATGTTGCTGGCAGAGCTTCAAGGGAAAAGGCTTTCAGAATAATAGTTGTTGAATTAAATGGTCTTCAATAGCACCGCTCTCACCTAAATTGTCGTAAGTAGCCCAAAACTGACTGTTATGAACAGAGGAAACCTGCATAAACTCAGACCACAAACATTCTTCCACCAAGGCCTTCATTTCTGGCTGAGGTATAGAACAGAATAATCTAACGTGGTTTAACCAGCATTCAAATACTGCTTGACTTTCTCTAAACTCTTCCACTTATTTTGATATGCCTACCAATTATTTTAATATCTGTCCATCAACAAAAGATTTTTATAGAAGCAAGTAATGTTTTAGGGCTCTCCAACACTAATGAAACTAGATTATCAGAAAACAGATCACCCTGGAAAACAGTAACACTGAGAAATCAGATCGCTGTCTCAAGCTCCATAGCTGAATTCTGGGCATCCAGTCACCTCTGAAAATCAGGACCACCCTCTGTTTAGCATGCACATGCATAGCTCCTCACGAACTCTGTTTGCCATAATCTGTATGTTGATCAGTGGAGAAGCAGTTAACAAAAAGGACATGTATTGACTTATTCTGATTTCAAAGCTCAGAGCTGGTTCAGGTATTGCTTCCCAATCTCCAACAGACGGAGACTATCAAACCCTTGTTCCACTGCAGCACTTCACAGACTGCAGTGCAGCAACTGTGCAGCAGTGGAGCGCAATTCTGAAGTAACTAAATTATCTGGGAGCTTAAGTCTCCTTGACTTTTATCGGTATTCAGGTTTTTAAGACAACCTGAGCTTCTCATGGGGGGTGGAGAAACATCAAACCCACACTAAGAATGTTGTTGAACTTGAGTCCAATCACAGCCACAGCTGAGAAACATCACAGCTTCCCCCTTGTCTGGCTTAACAGGAAACCCCTATCTACTGTTCCTCTAACTCCTTCCACAAGCACACAGAGCAGCCTGGACATATTACCCATTTCCTCCCGACCCACAGTTGTTTATCGCCTTAGCATCTGTCATCCCCTAGAAGTTTGGAGCAAGTCCTACACCAGTTGCTATGATGTAAATTTATATCAATCAGGTTGAAAGGCTTCTAAGAGACCCCAGGCAAAAAGATAAGATGAGATAAGATAAGAAAGAGAAGAGAAGAGAAGAGAAGAGAAGAGAAGAGAAGAGAAGAGAAGAGAAGAGAAGAAAAAGAAGAGATGAGAGAAGAAGCACAGCACCTCTAATTAATGAGTGCCCTAGGAAGTAGTTGGAGCAAAGTCCATGGGATCAAGTCTTCCCAGCTGCCTGATACCTCAAGAAAGCTACAGCACCTCCTCATTTGCATATATGGCATCTTCCAAAAGTTTACCTCACACACAGACATGGGCACTAAGAATAATTTTTCCTTTGAGATTTTATAAGTTTATTTTGTTTTGTTGTTGTTGTTGTTGAAAGGACAGTGCTATGAGCTGTGCACAATACAGGCCTAGAGGTCTGCTCAGCTTTCATGTCTCTACAGGCAAGTTCAGAAACATGTCAGGATTATATCTTCTCTGTGGCAGCGGTATTATGGGAGACCCTTAGACTGGCACAGACCACCATCTCTTCTTTGCATTCGAGGACACAGTGATGGTTCACTTAAGGATTATCATAAACTATGGGGAAAGCCATTATCCCAAGTTCCTGAGCTAGAAATCTTGTGACTTTCTGTCATTTCTCTTCCCTATTTATAAATCTCTCCCTTCTTTTCCTTAGCTCCCCCGTCCTGTCTCTTCACCCTGACCTGCTTCTGCGTGCTCCCGGAGATGAAACTGAAGAGCACAGTTGTGACACTGCACTTTGTGTGTCATATTGTAACTGGGTTTCCACATCCTCCTCACTCTGTTGTAAAAGCACTTGAAGAGGAAGAAGGGCAAACAATGAAATATAGGAAAGCAGGAAAAGAGGAAGCAGCCGAGAGACAGCAGCCCAACTGAAATGCTAAGAATTATGGAGAAGTGACAGAAAGGGAAGCACAGACCAGGAATTATACTTGGTGGCTTAGCAGAAAAAAATTTTGAAACAAACAAAAAATATATAGGCTTACCCTTTTCTGCCTCTGCAGCAATCTTCTAGATCACTATTCCTCTCCAGCTCTCACCCACTTGACCTGTATTCCCATTCCCGCCTACTTTAAGACAGATACCAAACTGTGCTGCTCTGTGTGTGGTTGGACTTCACCAAACCTGAACCACGCCCCTCCCCCCCTGCTGCCCCCCCACCTTATCTTCAGATCAGCCAAGAGGAGGGAGTGCTCAAATCACTCAGAAAGAAAAGAGGGAAATCAAACATGAAGAAAAGGCCTCAAAATGCCTAGCCTCAGGGTGAGAAGGTTCGATTAGGCAATGGTCTTATGTGCTGAAGGCAGCCATGGAGTGATGATGGAAGAGTACAGAAGGAAATTGGCTAAAGCAGAGTAGGGATTGCCTAACTGGGCAGTCCTGCCCGGCTGCCAGCGAATGGAGCAAACAGCTTAGGAAGTTCTTCCACTGAGATCATGTACCATACTGTCCTGCTTGTTCAGAATGAAACTTGGCCAGAGCAGAAAGCGTTTGAAATTCACATGAAAAATTTTCTCTTCTCCATTTGCAGGCAAAAGAACAGAACATGAACCTCTTTAAGAACAAAGCAGGACGTTACTTTTTATACTCTCATTTCTCACGGACTTTTCAGCAAGAATTTGTCTGATAAAAGGCTGAATGGTAAGTAAAAACTTGAGAAATGATCCTCTGTAAATATCACAACACTAATAGTTATGTACCACTTTTGAGCCAAGCTCCAATATTTATTTTATCCAGTGGCTAACTGAATTTTGTAGCTTCTCAGGAAAACAGTGGTGAAATCCCACATGTAGATGAAGACAGGAGTGTTACACAAAGGTGTACTGTGGTATAATTATTTGTTCATCATGGCATGAAAACTACCCTGTTGGAAGACTAGTTCAAAACCATTTGTGGCTATTTCCCCACGAGTGAGGCTGTCAGGAGGTGATAAAAAAAGGGGTATTAGTGAGGCTTCACTTTCTTTGAAACACTCTTGCAGAGACTATCAACAGCCTCAGCTATTTTCCCTACCATTATCAGTGAAACAGGAAGTATCTTCTGGGCCACTTGATCAGTGTTTAGTTCTTCAGCTAAAGTTAATGTATTTTGGGATGTGTGGGACAGAGAAGAGATGACTTTACCTGCATAAGAAGGAGTCAGCAGTTTCCTCTTGCAAATGGCAACAGTCCCTTAGATGTTACGACTGTTGCAGACCTGCACTGCATGTCCCACCCTGCAGCTCTGACTGCTCTCCCACTTTCCTACAGATATAGCACCAATACTTCTAGTTCACAGTGGCATAGTTTATACACTGCGTTATTTTTTTAGGGATGCCGGGGTGACCAAGCTGTGTCATACCCATGTACACATATGTGAGAGGGACTATGACTGTTGTGAAGGTTTTGCCTAGTTTGTCATGTCCTACCTATTATAGATGAGCTGGTGTATATTGTCGGTTTGAGGGGCATAACCTGCCTTCTTCTGGCTTTCATAGTTCTGCTCTGGTTTTAACTTCAGTGGAGACCCTCTTGATTTAGTTCAGCATCTCCAAAGACAAAAACCTGTTCAACAAATGATGCTACGTGAAGTCAAATGAGTATTCTAAGACAGAACTAGCTATAGATGTTCTCCACAGCAAGTGGATGCAATTTTTCTATTTGATTCTGGATGAGAAATGTCAAACAAAAGAGGCAGAAATATGGTCATTTTCCTGTCAAGCCAGTCTTAATGTTTCTTATTGTTATACCAGGACAGCTGGAAATAGCTAAGTATCAGCCTCTACTGCAATCCTAGCCATAAGGAAAGGTATGAGTAGTTTTCTCAGTTAAGGAGCAATACCACAAGGGGATTTTTATGCTGATGTAAACTTGGAAAAAAAGAGAACATTAAATAGCAATAGAGATGGGCGATACTTGGTCCAGAACTATTCTCAGTTTCTCACCAATTATGCACAGTACTTTTAATAATTCTCTTCCTCACAAACACTAGCCTTCTGCTTCAGCCTATAGAGAATCGGATAACAAACAAAATGTTATGGCTTTAAAGCGGGACAGGGCACTGGATGCAGACTGAGGAAATCTAGGTTTAATTCCTAGCTCAGCCACAGACTTCCTGTGTGGCCATGGGAAAGGCACTTAATCCATCATGTGCCCTTACTTCCCTATCTGCATATTTTTAAAATCTTTTTTTTAATGTGGATAAGACTTTTTTTGTTTTGTTAATGGAGAAACTCAAAATCTATGTTGCTCTCTAGAGTGATTCCTACATCTGGGTACGTGACTTTCAAGTATCCTAATACGAGGCTGAAATCTGGCCATGCCTTGGTCACCCTCCTGGCATGTGTCAAACAGAAAGTGACTAGGGACCATGGGGCAGGCAGCAGTTGTAGCTGGAGAGGCTGCATCACTTAGGTATTTGTGAAAATGCTATCCATAACCCATGATGTGTCCTACCTAACTAACTTTGGTTATACCCATAAAATAGCAGATATCAAGTGCTTTGAGCCCTCACCCCGCTCTTCCTTATCTGGGATTACTTAAAGTCAAAAAGCAGGCTTTTTCTTCCTCAGAGTAATAATGGAGAAGCAGGGAAGGAATGATATTTTTCCTCAGCTGGCATTTTCCCATGCTACCACTCTGTTCCAAAAGAGATGTAAAAATCCCAAAGGCAACTACCTTAAGAAAAAAAAAAAAGCATGAGCTGTTTAAAACATCAAAACCAGTTTTAATTTCCCACCACGTTGCAGCCAGCATGGCAGAAGTTATCAGTGGTCTGAGAAAGGAAACAAGAGGGGCTCAGCCTCTACCTTTTTTTTGTAGGAAATGACCTAATATTGAAAACTGTCATTGCCAGTTCAGCTTCGTAGTGCTTCTCATACATGTTTAGTTATGAGGTATGAAAGCTCACTCCAAAAACAAATGACCAGAGCAATTTTTTTTGCAATGCAAAAGATCTTCAGAAACATCTCAGCAGAAAGAAAAGCCTAGCCAAAAATACCAATTTGACCCCCTGAAATATGGGTTTATATCCCAACTTGATCCTCAGCTGCCCACCCTCCCAGGACCAGCCTCATTCACTGCTCTGTCATGCCAGCACCAGGCTGTAATTCCACTCATCGCACTGGCACGACCCAGGACTCCTGCCTGTACATATCAGGCACAGAGCTGGAAATCAGCTCTCCCCTCTTTCCAAAAGTCCAAGCAATACAGTGAATTGCTCCTCTGTACTAAGATCTAGACTAATTACAACTTAGGAAATAAATTATTTCCTGATTCCCAAAATGCTCTTATCATTCGTTGCCAGTTTTTATTTTATTCCCTCATCTACCATCACCAAACCCTTCATTTGTTTATGTTTTCGTGTTTTATATGTTTTGATCTCTCTTTTCAAGCTAAAGGGACACATTGTTTAAAACAAAGCTGACTACTTTGAACCAAACGAGTCCCACTGCACCCTGGAAGAACACACAAGACTTCTGCTGCAGCTATTACAAAACCAAATTCGCTTTTTGGTCTCCAGGATACTATTTATGGTTTAAATTCCACAGCACAATTGATTACATCTCATTGTGCCCCATCTCACACTTACCCCGGCTAGGATTTGTAAGGCTTAATTAATCAATCATGTGTATATATAGCATTAATTAGATTGTAAGCTCTTTGGGGTGTGCTGCTGATGTTTGTGCAGTGTCTAGAGCAAAAGAGCTCTGTTCGTTTTCCAGGAACCCTGTGCCACAACACAAATTCATACATAAACCCAAGAAAACAATTGGAGATAAACAGCAGTAGAAACACCCAAAATTTAATTCACTTCTCTTCCCAGTCTTCCATAAACAGTAAGAACTAATAACATGGTGTCCCATAAGGGTCGATCTGTTCAGACTATCAGCGTTGGCATTTCCTGCCCTCTCAGCATTTATGGAATATTTGAAAGTGTCTAGCAGGCAAAGTTTCTGTGAAACTTCCTCTCTGCTCCTAGTCGCATGTCCTAGACAGTGTAAGTCCCTTTTGCTTGAAGGAATCCTTTTGTCACACTTTAAAGGATCTGACCAGTTTATGTTTAAAGTGCTTTCCAAATATTGCAAAGGAACATACGTTGTGTTGACTTTTTACTAAACACTAAGGATTCTAAGCACAGAAACACCCAAATGTGTCCTAATGTGCTATTACATGTTAAGAAACCTTCTTCTTTCCCATGAACTACCAAGTTGCAGCTCCTTTTAACTACCAAGCCAGAGAGAGAGCATCACTACCACTCAGTCCAGGATTTATAATGCACCTAAATTACATACCAACACCCAGATAGTGTGGCTGGGCTAAGAGCGAGGCTAATGGGAAGTGTGAAAAATCTTCCCCATTAAAATGCAAAGCAGCTCTATAGAAGTTGCTATTTCTTAATAGCTAAGGTAAACTCTGATATCTGTGCTGTGGCCATGCTGCACCATGGAGTATAGTGTGAGGTCAAAAACAGGAATGAAATCCTGCTAACACCACCACCTAAGAACATATAGATCCAGAAATACAGCTTGGGCTACTGGGCTATAAAGGCTCAACTAGGTCATGGCCAAGCAAATTTGTCAGAGACTGCAGCAAGTGAGCTGACTCAGTCTTCAGAAAATTAACCATCACCCAGTAAGCTGGCCAGTAACCAGAAACAAAAGCATTGGAGTGACAAATGATGCTTTGTTCATTTGGAGGAGAGCATCCCAATGAAAGTTGCTTCTGCCTTGTCCAACACAAGAAGACAAAATCATGCTGGCTGAATACTTCTGAGCCCGTAAGGCACTCAAAGCCCAGTGATCCCAGTATCCTACTGCCAGGCATTTGGACTCTTGGAAACTGTTAGAGATCAGGATTGTCACTTGCATCACAGCGCTGAGAGCTCTCCTTGCCACCAGGACCCACAGCTTCAAAATCTTTTACCTCAAAGGCACCATGGAGTCCCAGAGAAGCCCATGTGAGCCGCAGGGTTACACCTTCAGGGTAATGTACTTCTCAAGTGTTCATAGAAGAGAACGTTAGAAGTTTCATTTTCTGTTGTCGTCTTTTTTATCGAATGAATGTGCTGTGGCTGTTAGTAGTGCAGGACCGTGGCATGCTGTGGCAAACCTTCCCAGCAAGTCTTGTGAAATTTGCTTCTGCTGATGCAAATGTGCTATTTGCTAGAGCTCCCCATTGCTATCTGATGAACTCCCATCCTAGGCCTGAATGTCAAAAACACAACCCGCAGCCCAGAATGTGTGGATCACTGTGTTCTCAGGAAGTATGCAACTAATACAACTATTTGTACTCTGTCTCAGTGAGGGTAACAAATAGGGGTGAAAAAAACCCAGCAAACACCAGTCTTCACACAGGAAGGCTGGGGACTGCATTTTGCTCAGCTAGCCTGGTCTTTGTAAGGGGTTACATTTTGCACACAGCTGTAGTTCCCAGAGGTGTGCATAAGGAGATTCCCTGAATATCATGGTTGCTTTCCAGGATGAGAGAGCAGAAAGGTCCCTCATAACTGTTACAATATTTCTTTTAATCATGCTTTTACATTTGTTAGCTCACTTTGCTACTGAAACATCTCTAAGAAAGTTATCGAGTTAGGCATGCAGCAGCTTTTAGTGGAAAGCTGTATCTCAAATGAGAGATACAAGATATTATATCTGCATTTTCCATTAGATTATTTCAATGTGCCAGCCATCTATCCCTCTGCTGTGAGGACCAGACACTCCCCAAAGCTTCACTGTGCAATCCTAAATTTGGTATAGGACTATAAAAGAATCTTCTAGAAAAAACATTTCACCAGCATATCCCTTACCCTCCATTACAGACCTTACCTGAATAACACTGTAAGAAATTAAGCAAATAAAGCATCTGAGTGCCAGAAGGAACAGTGCTAATGAACTGCAGGGGAGGATCCCAAAAGCCCATGTACCCCTTCCTTCACTGCTGAGCTAGCAGCACAGGCGGGCAGGATAGCCTCTCCAGGGCATCACCTCAGGCAAGGGATGCCAGCAGGAAGGACTGAGAAGGGGGCGCGTGTCTCTCCTTTCCCCAGGTCCCCCTATCTTCATGAACTCCTTGGTGGTCCTTCTAGTATCATGACCCCATCTGCCTTCACAGCTGCCTTGGCCTGGCAGCTCTACACAGACTGCAAAAGCCACAGTGGGTACAAGCAGGTCTTCCTCAGCTGCTACCCACTTCCCAAATGGAATTTACACTTAGGTTTCTTATAGGGATACAGAAAAATTAGCAGGAACTAACCTTTTCCTCTTTTAGGTTTAAAAAAAAACATTTTTAACACGCATTTATTTTGCAGAGTTTGTGTTTGTTAAGTCTTTCCCTCTTCAAAAGAATGAAAAGCTCAGCTTTCAAGGTAAATGCTCTTTTGCATGTGTGCTGTTTTTTAGGTTTTTTACACAGATATACATACAGAGGAATTTGATTTTGCAGGCATATAATTTTATGTGTGCTGACAGACATATTTTTTTGTATGTACATGTGTGTATGTGTGTGCATTTACACATGTAAAAGGGAGAACATGGAATAAATGGCTCCTGTTGTCTGGAAAATACATTGCCATTTCAACTTCAAAGGGAGCATTAAAGGGAATAAACTAATTACAAAAAGTTTTAAAAATAAAAAGTATTTTTGCATTGTCTCCTTAACACCAAGGGCTAAATTGTATAGGTCAGTCTCTTTCATGGCACACAGGAAAGAGCTTATTAGAATGGTTACAATGTATAGCAAATATACAGACTCACTAATGTGTAATTACAGAATAAACAATATCATACTTCTCCAGTCTGTTTTGCAAGGAGGAAAATATTCCACTTAATACCACAATATGCCCATGATAGGATACCAATTTTACTAGGATCTGTTAGCAGCATAGTGGTAAGTTTAAACAAACGTGTTGCTACAACAGAGGTAATGCCTCATTACCATTATTCGTTCTTCATCTTTTACATGCATTGGCCTCCAATGACACTGAAGTCTTTTTCTAGCACAATTATGATTTCTCATTTTTAGTTCTACTTGCCATTAAGTGGACAAACGGGTAGGAAGCTCAGCCCCTCCCCAGAAAAGCCTACTTCCCATTTGACTTCCAGGTAAATTGTTGTAGGTCCACACCTGCAGCAGATGAAGTCCCAGCACCCACGCTGGCCATCAAGGCTTCCCCACCTCCCCTCCTATGTCCAGCAATAGGAGGTGCCAGTTAAAAACTTGTTTGGATTCTGGAACAAAGAAGGATGAACCCTGACTCAGAAAGGAAGGTGCCATTTCAGTGCAGAAGGGATGTTCTCACTGCTTTGCTCACGGCTTCAGCCTGGGGAAACCAGGAGAGGTGCTCTGCTTAAGAGAGGCAGAGACATTCACAGCCTGAAATGCGAATACAGCCAGCTGAAGGTCAGGGTAGGGATAGATTATGGACAATTCGACACTTCCCTTGGCCAAACAGGTGTTTATTTCCCTTTGCAAAAGTGAGCACAAAACCCAAGTGGTGGGTCTTAGCTACCCCACAATAAGGCACATAAATTTTTCATAGTGAATTCTACATGTGCATGTGTTGTTTTCCCCTGAAAATAAATTCTCACATGGAAAGACCTGGAAAGATATCTCTGAAACCCAGATACAGCGCGAGGGGTGCAGAAACAGCAGTGCTCCCTAGCCGGCAGTCACCATTTCGGTACTAATGAAACCATCCCACTTCAACACCAACCACTGCCACCACTTCCGAGCATTGCAACACGTATTCACAGCAGGAAAAAACAGGCTCAATAGCTCAGTCCAAATAATGCTGAAGTGCACAGTACTGTGAATGAGAAGGGGCAGATCTCCCTCAAAAAAACCCCTAAGCCATCATTAAAAATCAGAACACAAAGCTCTTAGCTCAGACAAAACCCAAAACCCACCAAAGATTTGGGAAGTTGAAATCCATAGCAAGGATGTTGGCTGATCACAGCTTCTTACAAATACAGGATGCTTTTAAATGATGAAATAGGGAGAATGAATATTTCCTCTTCTATTAATTGCAACACCAGCTGAAAGTATCGCCAACTTTAGTTAAAACCCACCTTTCCATTGCATTAAACACTTCTGTGACATTACTTAATCAGCACGGATGGCAAAATCATGTGCAGATACTCTCTGTTATATGAAGGAATTAGCAATTCCTTATAAAACTATCTTTTTTTTTTTTTAAAAAAAAAGGAGGGGTCAGGGAGCAGGCAAGTTCTTACGTTGTTCCATAAAATAATCTAGAAGTTGCTGAAAACTCTGGTAAGAGCCACTTCCCCAGAAGTAACATTTCCAGGGTAAAAAAAAAAAAAAGGCTTACATGAAAGTTCTCCTTACTCTTCAGTATCTTCTCTTTTTTCTTTTTTTTCTCTCTTTTTTTTTTTTCCCCTCTTTAAACTGTGATATGTGGCTTGGAATAGTGGAAGTCAATTTATTCTGTTACATTTCTCCACTTTTGCTCCATTTATTAAACTTCTCAAATGAGATCATTTTGGACTACCTTTGGGGGAGGAAAAATGGGGGAAATGGACACTGAAAACGAAAGAGCAAAACATGGACCTTAACTTTTCTTTTTGGGTCAGCCCTGTTTTGGTTGGAAATTGAGAGCAATTCTCTGTTCTGCATTTACTAATTCTCTGCAAACCTTCAATGGGTTTTTTAAACCCATTTTTAGGTATGGATTTCGGCATGTTAGGGTTGAAATCTTATTTACGTCAAATAGGAGTTATCCACTTCCAAAAATCCCATTTGGTGCCTGTGGTGTTATTACAGCTGATGGTGGAACAATAGATTAGATCAATAGATCCCTTCTTGGGTTCTCTTGTTATGCCTGCAACCTAGACACCTAAATGCTTCTGGAAAACATGACCCTAAGCTGCAATGGATACAAGAACTAGGCACTATTCCTAACTTAAAAATGTGTAAAAAACATAAAAAAAGAGAAGCATGCCAAATGGGTTACTAGGAGTTATGTTCCCTGGATGTGCACCTTTACAACACCGAATTCACTTAACGGGGAGGGAGGGAGCAGCAGAAAGCGTCTCACATTGCAGGCTGTAGGTCTATCCTGCTTTTGTGCTGCTGCTCTGCTGGCTCACTTGTTCAGAGGCAGTTAGATGAGGCAGGATGAGAGTTTTCAACAAGCTGTCTCCAAAGGCCAAAATCCTGGGGTGCTGGCTGATCCACATTCACAAGTCAACAGCTTGTTGTGGTCACACTTCTCCACCATAAATGACCCGCTAAGGGTGAGCCTGCACTGGCTGCTATGGCATAGCTACCTCCTGCATGTGGGGCAAAGCTTTTTCCAGGGAGACCATCTTCTAAAGCTTCAAGAAACCTCACATAGTGACCTTACTGATAAAGGTTCAAGGACAAATCTCTGTCCTGCTGCAATGAGTGGTGTTTGCTCCTAGCTTTAGGACTACAGCTCCAAAAAGGAGCTCCCTCCATCCCCCACTATTTACAATAAAGGGCTCACTGGAGAAACCTGTAGTGGCATGGCCCTGCTGTAAATCGTTCCCTGCAAATCTCTAATGCAGGGATGCAGCCACAGTGATGCTGTGTTTGCCTGTTTTGCTGTGGGACAGAGCCTGGGGAGCTCAGACCTGAGAGCAGAGAGCATCACTGCAGGCCCTCTGCAGCCAGAAACCACCTCCTCCCAGGGAGGCACCACAGCAGGAGTTGAAATTACAGAAAAGTGAGGAGAAGCTGAACAAAATCAAAACAGCAGCTTGTTCTGAAACGGCGCCTCTGTAGAGGCAGGTGGTCCCTATGCTGTGCCTCAGTCTAGTGGTTAAACTTTTCACTTGGGGTGTACTCCTGAAGAGCACTTGTGTTGAATGAGACCCTACTCAAGGCTAAAAGCAAGGCTACAACAAAAAGTAAGCAAGAAATTAATAGAGAATAGAGGGATGGCTGATGTTGGGAGGTTCATCCAATCTTTTGATGCACTGTCATTCCCTTAAAATAGCCTGAGGTTTAGCAAGCTGCAGTTATAGAGGTCCTCCCCAGCTTAAAATAAGCTCCCTTTCCAGCCAGAGCCCTGTATTTCTGAGTTTTGCTGCAGCCACGGCTGAGATCCTGCTAGATAATTTTAACTCCCGAGCTAGAATGGGGCTTATCTCTGAGGCACATCTCTTCTGCTCAGATAAAGACAACTTCCTCTAACTGCAGATTAGATCAGCAGGCTCAGTATCTGTACCTAAAAGCCACACAGCTAAACACTGCATCTCTCCAGTTCAAACAATGCTCACCACTTTCTCAGTGCTGAAGAGACAAAACTCACACAGCTCCCAGGGCTTTTCCTGGCTTTTGCACTGATGTTCCCCTCTGAAAACATAGCAGTACCCAGCAACTCCTCATTAAATCGGCCCCAGCTCCACAAGCTACACAGCTCTGGAGTAATACAGGAAAAAACCCCATAGCTTCACCACCCAGTACAACATCATGTTGCCACACAGTGGCAACAGAAACCATACTTCCACCAAATGGGACAGGAGTGAAAAAATTCCTTGCAAAACTAAATAGAAGTCACTGGAAAAGTACAAATCTCTTTCAGGATCAATTTTGTTCTCAATTATCACATGCTCCAGTTGCATCAGAGGACAAACTTTTACATGCCTGCTTACACAGCGTCTCTGGGACTGTGGCAGCTCTTCTTTCCAGACTGGCTCACCCTCCCTTCGAGAAACTATTTGTGGGTTTGTTTTGAAGATGTCCACCCACCAACATGCAGCATTTAAAAATTTGATAAAGGAATTTGCTTTCAGTATGAGTGCTGTTTTCCACTGGCCTTGTGAAAATTCGTGCACATTTTGCTAAGTCCGAAGTCATTACATTGAGCAGAGCTTCTGTCTGGTGGTGTAGCTAATGCCCCAGCTTCCCGACGGCCCTATATACTTGGATCCTTTGCACATTGCTCTAGCACAGTTTTACACTATGCACATACCTTTGAAGGCTGGTATATACCATACAGCATATATAAGGGGCATTCATGAAACCTGTCATATGCCTTCTCTCACTAAACCATCCCCACCCTCCTCTATAGAAATTCTCAGAAGAGTATTGTATACAAAATTAAAACAATCCTGACAAAAATATCTCCTACATTCCCCTTAAAAACAGGGAAGCCATACTGGCCGGGTCTCAAAGCATGCGTTACCGGTCCATACTGGGGACTAGTACTTTGGGGCTAGAAACAGGGGCTTCGGACCAAATGAGAGGGGAGATTCCCAACTTCCCTATTTTTGAAAGTTCCTAAAATATTTTAGTTACACGTTTTTCAATTCCTTCAGAAGGCTCCACAGTTGGACTTTCAAGCCATGTTTCATTGTGGAGGGTTAAAGACAATTCTTAAAGCTCCCCAAAACATCTTGAAACAAGTTTTCTCTCCGCTCTCAGAGCCAGTAGGGCCACATCAGGTGAGACAGCAATTATCAGCAGTCATCTACAAAGGCTTCTCGGCTCCTGGGCACTTTCATACCTTTGAGCAGCAGAAATGCCCATCTGAAACCTGAGCAATTAAAACACATTACAGTCTTCCAGGTGGCTTTAGTTCTCTGAATGATTATGTGTCCACATGCGACACCTGCATTTTATTACTCATTCACAACATTGCCTTCATAGCTATTGAACTCCTACAGGAGGAGCATGCAAAGACATTTAGCTCTGGCAGTCTTTTTCCTTAGCCCCTTTCCCTGTTCCACAGAAGTACCAGGGCAGCAGCGAGCTGGACCTGTCTAAGCAACAGGACCGATTTTGCAAGCTGGGGTGGAGCACTTCCCCTTTTGGCTTTTCTCCCTTCTCCCTTCCGTCTGCAGCCTTTCCACACTTTTACTCTGTCTCCACCCAGCTATGTGTGAGTTGCAGCAGATTTATGTAATGACAAGCTGTTGTGGTTGGCCTGCTGGCCCCTCAGCAATGCTTCTGTCCCTGCTTTCGAATGGTTGGGCTCCTTTTAAGGAAATAAAGGGCCAAAGCAGCTCAGAGGGAGGACACTTGCCTGCACCAGTAACGAGCTACTCATTTAGGTTACCACCTCTGAATGCCCGTGGCCAGGAGGGACGACCTCAGGATGCAAAGGGGATGCCAGGTTCCCACTGATGCCAGGCACTGAGGCTCTGCAGCTACAGAGGCTTCTGCTTTAGTGAGTGGTTTGTGGGAGGAAGGTAACATCAGTTCCTTGACATTTCCCACCAGAGAAGAAGGAGAAAAATGTTAAAAAGCTCTGTTCTTTTAACGTCTCTTCCCATACTAGTGTCCTTTCTTTTAAACAAATAGACAGTTTCTAACTTCATATAAACCTCATCTGTACTCTATTGATGTCTAGGATCACCCTTACTTGTTACTTTGGGCATCTTCTGTCAGTTGTCCAACAGTTTCCACCCAGTTTTTGTGAGATGAGTTCTCCCTCGGCTTTTCTGCTCAGAAAGAAGAGTATTTGGATACATATATGTTCCAGACCCAGACTGTAAACTGTGACTAATGGTGGTGACTTTTTTCAGTGGGAAACCCTTGACTTCTGTGTTGGAAGTCTAAATGGTCATCTTCAGCATCAGACAGCTGCCTGTGTAGAAATGGTGAGTCTCTTTCTGAGGCCAGTAACCCTGTGAGATTTTTGTTTTTCACCCATCGATGGCCAGCTATGGTATGGATGGTTATGGATAAAGGAAGGTACAGCTTGCCTTTGTAGGCAAATGCTACTGCTGCAGCAAAGGGCTTTTTCTGCGTGAGGTAGGGTCGGACCTATAGCTCACTGGATCGTTAGCTTCCCACACATGGCTTGAATTAGGATGCAGTCCCACAGCAGAAACAGCCCTGAATTGCAACTGTCTACCACACACAGGATGTTCAGTACTGATTATCCACAAAAAGGTGCACGCAACATTTAACCCGAAACTTGAATGAAGACAGTAAGAATCAGCAGAAGATATTTCAGATCAGCTCCTATGTTACAGATTAGCATGGGAAAGGGGGCTGCCCATCCAAAATAGGCTGAAAAGCACTAATTCTTAATGGAACAGAATTTCAGTGGGATGTGTATTTTTAAATAACTTACAATATTCCAAAGGCTATTTAGGAGAGCTGGTAAAATAGAGGCTCTAGTGCCTTAAAGAGTTGTGAAAATCTAGCTCCTGAGAAGGAAATTTGGGGTGGAGAAGAGGACAAGGAAGGAAGGTCTTCTAGTGGACAAAGCAGCAGAAATTAAGTTTGCAGGGGAAAGCTGCTCAACACATAGTGGCATTTTGGTAGTTGCAACATTAAAAACATAGCAAGCTCATCAAGGAAATGAAGAGTCGTAGCAGTGACCAGAACACAACTTTTAATATGTTTCTGCTTTGCTGCACTGCTTGGGGTTATTACGAGGAACTGTTGATGACTTTAGTTCCACAAATGATCTTTTCACACCCACTTATAATTTTTGCATTGGTCAGAAACAACACATGTCTTTATGTCCCCAGACAGAGGCACCCAAGTCAAAGTATACATCTCATGAACCTCTGGACACTTCCCCCATGAAATCTGCACCCTCTCTAGTCATTTTAAGTGAGAAGTTCAAAATCTGAAGGCACTGACAAAACCTGGCAATTGAAATGAGTACTTTAACTTCTGAAGTCTACTACCCCTTCATTCTCAGAGTGGGAGAGATGTTTCAAATGGTTCGATCAGGTCTATAGCACCACATTCAAATCTCAGTTTAGGGTTGGAAGAAGCAGGAAAGGAGGTTTTTGAAAACATGCAGAACAGCTAGAGACTATCTTTCTTTTCTAAAAACAGCTTACTTCCCCTAATTTTTGATGTTTAAAACGCTAAATTGATGAAAAAGGTAATTAAACTTTTGACTCCAGGGTCATGAAGGCTTCATGAAGTGTTACTACAAATCTGAGTAAGCAAACGGTCATTTGAACACATCTACCTCACAGGCTGATTAAAATTAACAACAGATTTTTTACCTAATTTTAGTAAGATGAGGTAAATACTTACTCTTTTTACTTACTCATTTACCAAACCTGCAATTTCCATTGTTACCTCTGTAACACTACATGTACAAAAAAGTCCTCCAGAGCCTAGTGACCCTCTTCCATACACGTCTGACTCAAATTACCCTTCCTCAGTGTATGCTATATGAACAGCTGATCTCTCAGGGCATTACAGATTAAGTGGAATGCATTGTAAATCACATGTTGAAATACAGTGAAGTGCATAGGGGATTCTCTTTTGACAAAAGAAGCAGATGGGACATTAGAAAAGTCATATAGAGAAAAATTGTTGTCTGGTCATATCTGCTCATGTGCATCGCCTGTCAGTTACCCTAGGTCACAGTCTATCTCCCAGAAATGAGATATATACAATATCAGTCTTTACAATACTGTCCCGCCTAACTATTGTTCTTCCAAGTATTTTTTCAAATCATCCTTTCCTACCTAAGTTTGGTGAGAAACAGATATTAAGACTTAGAGATGACTGCGTTGCACTGAACACCAAGCCTGTCTACACTGCCATGCCACTGCCTACCTAGAAAGACAGACAGTCCCCTTAATCCCACATCTGTGGAATCATATAGGCCAAACACCACTACTAAGGCATTGGTTTATCCCTAACCAGTTTTCTTTTGACGATGATCCAGAATGTGCATAGCAGTCATACAGCTCCTGATATGTTTGGGGCATGTGTTCAGACCCTTTTTGTAAAAAAAGACAATTTTTTCAGTATACTGTTTTCAAAAGGTTAGTTCAGGTCTAGAAAAAGGAGCAGCAGAAGAGGTACAAGTGTATGCAGCTTTACAGAAGAGAAAAATATTGCAAGTGCTGGAGTTGATACCTACAGTTAAGATCATTCATAAAACAGAGTACTGTGAATTGCCTTTGTTTCTGTTGATGATGGTAAATGTCTCACTACAAGATGTGACCCTTCAAAGTCAAAGAGCTATGGGTAGAAAAAGGGGTTGCAGAAGAAGTGTTGAAGTCAGGACATGGAAAATCTAATCTATTGTTGAATACACAAAGTAAAACTAATGAGATCAACGGATGGAACTTATCATATTTAGGACACCAGCGATAACATTTTCTCCTTCTTTTATTACAGTAACTTCTAATATATGTTTATCTTGATTAAGAGAATTGTTACAACATCAGTAAATATAAATTTCAACTTTGCTCGTTTTGTGTGATATTTGCAAGGTGAAGTAAATTCAATGCAATCAAAAAATCTGAGTTTGAACAAGGAATTTTTAAAAATTACTATTATTTTTTAAATCAAGACTTAAATGTTTTGTATGGTTTAGTTACTGTGGGAGAAAGAAGACTTAACTCATTTTACTGAGTTGATACACAAATAGTAAAGGCAAGATTCTGTCCAAAGAACTTTAGACTGAGAAACAAAGCACTAGGTAAGTGATCAGATTATGAAAAAGCATTTTCAAAAATTAATTTGTTCATAGTTATGTCAATATGCATGTAGGAGCTGAACTTTACACTCACATTTTTGGTAAAAGGGGATCAAGTAATAAATAAAGTGAAGATGCATAAGATGCTGCATTCTCTACTGGCTAGTGCTGAACTTTGGGAGTAGGGTCTATTCCTGATGCTGACACCAGCCTGCTGTATTACTTTGGTTTGGTTATTTTGCCTTCTGTGCTCCCATTTCCACCTACCAACCTCTATTGGACTTCCTTAGACAATGAACATTTAAAGGCACTTGCAATCTTTCAGTAAACAGTCTTCTACCCTGACCCTCATTCTTACAATAGCAATGTGAAAATGATGAGCAATACTATTTATAAACTATTTATAAAAGATAAACAAACATATTTTGATAGTGATTCCCTAAATATTTTTATGATACAGGACATTGATCACTGCATTCTGGGAGTCATTGTGCCTTTTTTTTTTTTTCCTTCTTTCTCCCCCTCCCCCCCCCCCCCCCCCCCCCCCAACTAGTAATAAGCATCGTGCTGAAGTAACAGCACTTTTGTAGTGGACCACATGTAAGCTGAGGCACACAGCAGTCAGCAGCACCGCTAGTCCTTGGCTTGGAGTCTGGGATCCCTAAGAACAATCAACATGTTGCAAAATCACCTCTGGCCAATAATTTATTTTAATCCAATAGACTATCAATTCTGGACTTTTACCTAGAACAAAAAAATTCAAGTGCTTTCTAAAGGTCTCCCAGTTAAAAAAATCCAAGGGTAAATGAAGACTGGATATTGGAATCTGAAACATATTAATTTTATGTGTGTTCTAATATGGCATTTCTAGAGAAATCTGAATAGCAGATAACATTCAAGATACCATTCAAATTAATATTAGAAATACCTGAGAGTTTACTAAATTTTTATCACTTCTGAGTACAGATAATTTTGACCTGGAATCACATATTTAATTCCATTTCCTACACAAAATGAAAACCATCTTTCCTGGGGAGAGTATCATGCAATGTCATGCTTTGGAAATAAGGTAAATAGTAAGACCTTTATATCTTCTCTGTAGATGGAAAGACCTGCTGTCCTTCAAAATACCTTTGCCAAAGAGAAGGTTGCACAAAAAACACTAAGTACCTGAGTAAACCTGTGCTGAACAAGGTTAGAAGGCACAGAACCTGCTTGTATACCAGCTTACTATATAGTACTTTAACATTATTGGCATATTACATTGTGTACTAGTATTTCTTATAAGAGCGGACTAGTCATCTTACCCAAGACTCTCTCATTCTTAGCACTCTGTTGTCCTCCAGTGCTAGTTGAAAGGTCCTCTGGTACAGGCATAGGTTCATCTGCATCATCTGGAACATCACTAACTGGAGGACTTTCCTTCCCTAGTAGTGAAGAAAGCAGCATCAGTTAGCCAGCAGCATAGCCTCATTTTTAAATAATACCTTAAGAACCACCACAAACCAAATAAAATTAACAAAAACCCTAAACACTACTAAAAGCATGACATTTTTAGGACCAAAACCTGCTGTCCTGCAGAGAAAGCTTCTTTTGAATACAGGGGAATTCTATTTGTGAAAAAAATGCTTGGCCAACATCTTCCAAATTTGCTGATGTCTCGATACACATTTATCAGTCTTACCATTTTGGATATTTATAACACACATGGATATTTTTCAGCTGCTATGCTCAGAAGATGCAGTTCAGCCAGCAAAACCTGAGAGATTACAAAGGGTATCAAATGGTTGTCTTCTGTAAAACCTCTTTTTTTTACCATAAACGCTCCTCGAGAGCACATCTGGATTTGCTTCAATGACATAGTGAAGTCAAACCCACAAGTGTTCTGGGTCTGTAACAGAATTACCCAAAAAATAATATCTTACTTCCAACTAAAAATTCAACTACGTCTTCAGCAAGCTTCACTAATACGCACAAATCAAGCTTTGGCTAGTTCTCGTACCTACAAGTAATGAAGTGCCTGTAGCTCTTGGGACTTCCTAAAACATGTACAACTAGCAGAGGTCACTCAAAACATGACTTCAAGGGGTTTATGGTCTCTTATATGTAAAGAGGAAACAAACCTGAGTATCTTGTGTACACACAAGGCTTTGCGGAAGAAAACAATCTGTGCTTTAGTGCGTTATAAGTATTAAGGAATGGTTCTAGTGCCAAATGCAATACAAAAAAGGAAAATGATTCTTCTGCTAAGTACTGCACTTCCAGAAACGGTGAGGTTTCTTGGTTTAGCTCTCAGCCACAGCATACACGTCCTGCCCACAATACTATCCCTGTCTTGCAGACCTTTTAAAATGACTTTGCACATCTGTGACAAAAACACACCTTGGAAACAACTAAAAAAAGAATTATCTAAGTGTTTAGTTTCATTGAATGTTACTAAAAGGCCAGTCTTTGCATTAATAGCAAAGGATGGAATAAACCCAGAGCAGGTTGTGAGCTCAGTAACGTTCACATCAGACCTTTGTCTCCAAAATGGAGATGTTACCAATTTACACTGATGCAATATATTAGACATCCCATAGCAATCAGCACACCAGCAAGGGCAGTAATTTCATGGCACAAAGGCCTAGTAAATTAATGGTTTTTTTCTAATGAGAATTCCCTCATTAACACACAAACATTAATTAATTTTGAAATCACTTCTCAGAGAAGGAAAAATTAAAACAAATACAGCTTACTTAAGTGACAACAGTCTGGTGATGCCAGTTATGGATTTGACCTGAAAGAAGAAAACTGTTTCCTTCCAACCTCCTGGATGAAGCAAAGCTTTGTGCTTTCCAATCTATACTGATCATGATGGGGGAAATGACAGGTGGGTTTAAGTCATCTTCCAAATTAGCTGGTTTGGGTTGTTTGCACAAATCTAGGTTTAAATAAACAAAATGAGTGGATGCCTGCATTTCTTAATGATGCATCTATCACACTGTGGAATAACCTCTGAGCAGGAGTGGTGGGAGCAGCAACAGGTGAACCATGCAACACTGCAGCCAGAGGACTCAGCAGTAATGATGAAGGAACAGTTCTGCACTGGCAAAGAGACCGACTAGATTATTTGAGAAGGGGGGGGGTGGGGGGTGGGGGTGTCCCCACCTCAGCTTCTGCAGGCTATTCTTAAATGGGCAAAAATCACACTCATTGGATGCAAGTGCATGTTCAAAGGTGGATTGCATAAGTGGAAAAGACTGACTATGAATTTTACAGCAGAGGAAAGTGAAAGCAGGAATTAAGTTCATTAGAACAGTTTTTGCCATTTACTGTTTAGCTCCTTGTTTAGTTATTCACGTAGTTTTCTGTGCTATTTTTATAGGTTGTAAGGAGCTCAGAGAACTGCCAGCAACTTTCCAATGCAAGCCCCATCCTCCCAAGCAGAGGTATCTCTTACATTTAAGATGCATGGGTGATGAGAGACAGCTGAAATGTTTCAGCTTTTTCAACATTTCCCCACCCCCTGCCGCCGCCGCCGCCCCCCCCCCCCCCCCTTCCCCCCAGCAAAACAAAAACAAAATCCCAGAAGTTTAATCACAGGGTAAGAGGCAGTCTGGTCAGAATCAGCTCTCTTGACACTACAGGCAGTTTGAGGTAATTTGTTAAAAAGTAATAGTAATCAAAAGCTACCTGTATCTTCAAAGGTTCAAACTGTGCTCCCAGTTACAACAATGGAAGCTGATGCTTTGACTTAGTCTAGATTTAGAGAAACACTTACCCTAAAAACCTGAAGGCTTTTTTTTGGCTACAAACTAATATAAACACATAATATCAGACCTATGAGATAATAGATAGCAAACAAAATCAAAACTTCCTTAGTGCGTAATTAGGCATCCTACAACAAGCAGGCTAAGTAGGATGCTTTGAAGATAAGTCAAAGTAGTCTTTTGGAATAGAAACCCATTAGTAGATAAGTGCTTTCGCAGTTTATGGTGAACTGTTTGGTTCACTAAATTAATAGTCATTTGCCCAGGTGGCATGAATCAGACTAGCCTCATGGACTTGGTAGGGCTGAAGCTGGAGATGTGGTAACACTTCCCTCTTTGCAGGAGACTGCAGTTAAGAAAACTTAGTAAACTTGGCTTTAATGACTCATTTCATATCATTTGATTTCTTCCTGTTACACATGATCGAGAAAACCCTGCATGCAAAAAGGCAGGGTAAAAATATAGATACATTTGTTGAGCTCTCAGTCTTGGATTCTAGAGCATGATATTTGTATTTCATGCCTTAACTACATCTAAATTGTTACACCATGATAAGTTCACTTCTGCATGGCAATCTCACTAACATTCTTTTGCCAATTAATTTAGAAATGGAAAGGGGGTGGGGGAAAGCAGGGAATAGTTTCCCATTTATTTTCTAACAAGCATGTCCAGAACAATAACTGGTGATAAGGGATGGAGCTAAAAAAAATCTCAAACAACAAACACCCAGTTGCAAGTACTGTGGTAAATTATTAAAATGTCACATAACAGAAAAAAGTACCATAGATTTATTCCATTCTCATTTTATATTTTTGCTCAAAAATAAGAAGGGAAGCATATCAAATGCAAGCTAGTCTTGGGGTAGGGGGGTGTCTTTTTTTTTTTTTTTTTTTTTTTTTATAATGAAGAGCCACCTGACATATCAAATGAAAAAAGGCAAGGCTGCTGTAGAGTTGAAGTTCTGTTTCTGGCACTGCCACTGATTCATGGTCTCCTTGGCTGAGTCATAAATGGAGATAACTTCAACTGCAGGCTGTATCATAACCTTCCCCCAGTTCATCCTGAAGCTCTGAAAGATGGTTTCAGATTTCCAAACACTGCCATTTCTGTATGAAAGTTATCAGAGAAGTGCCTAACCTATTGACAGCTCTCAGGTGGGAGATACCAGCCCAGGATACAGTTATTTACACCTTCACAGGGCCTAGCAAGAACATCAAATGTAAAACTCTTCTTCCTGCTTTTGCAGAGCACGGTACAGCCTCATTGGCGCTAGGGGATCTCTTTATGTAGATGTTAAACATTTCTACTGTTTTTTCACCTTCCTTAACTGTTAGGCCCTAGAACTGAGAAAAAAAAGAAAAAAAAAAAAAAAGCAGGAAAAATACTGCTAGTTAAGTGAGATATTATCTGTGTTTTCTGACTCTCTTGTACAGGCGCCGGATACCGTTTGGTTAAATGTATGTCAGCTCTCTCCTCATTTCAGAACTGCAACTGCTTGCCTCATGAAATATCATTTTCAGGAGAAAAATATAAAGTATGAACTCTGTGCTAGTCACATGGTATTTCAGTTCCTCTAGGAGCCAGTCATGCTTGGATTCCCAGAAGTGGGAATGCCTGTGCACACACAGGGTTTGGCTTGCTTACACTAGTTTTATACTCTTGGCCTGGCTCGCCCCTGCCTCACCTGAGTCAGCTACAGCTGCATAAAGCACATGGCTACAAAACACTGCTTCTGAGCTGAGAAGCCTGTTTATAGAGACCTATTTTATTTCTGGGTTAAAAACGAAAAAAAAACCAAAAAAAGCCCCAAAGAAACCCCACAAACTAATTTCTTTTTTTTAAAACACAACCAAGTGTGCTAGCGAACCAAGTCACCTCATTCCATAGGCTCAGAGAGTAAGCTACACCTGATGAGCATTACTCACAGAGCAGAAATAAAAAAAAAGTGTTTTTCAGCTTACAAGACTATCTCACACTCCTGAAACCGTGCAATTGTCTAAGTTGTTCCCAATATATAGTAGAGCTCTCTCATCACGCAAGAAAGAATCCTAGAAGCATGTAGAACCCCAGGAGGAGGAGAGGAAAACTCACTTTTGGATTCACCAGGCTACGAGAAAGAAGTAGGAAACATCCCTGTACCTTCAGATCCTCTACTTTTGAGGTCTAGGAAGAGCTTACGAAAAGCCAATATCTGTGGAATCTAATCTGACAAACTCCTGTTTCCAGAAGGCTGAGTTCACACACAACTCAGATCACAAATGAAATTAAATTAGCAAGTTCTTTCTTTGGCCAGTTGCTCAGAAATCCAGCTAACAATCGAACACAACTCACAGCATCTACTCATAGAAAGTGTGAGATGCTCAGTGACAGGAACAGCAGGAAGAATTTGAAGCAGATATTTTTTCCCTGTAATCTGTTTATGTAGATCTACCTGTTATCAGAGGTAAAATTCCTCTTACACTGATACATAAATATATATATATATATATTAAGAGAACCTTCTGTCATCACAGAAGAGTACTATTCTCATCAGCATGGTCTGCTACAAATGCTAAAGGGCACAGGAAAATACTACAGTTCTTCAAATCCTGGAAAACTTTCAGAGCTAGAAATGCTATACATAGATACATACACTGTATATATATTTACAAATACACAAACATTCAAAACAGCAAAGTTTCTTGCAAATCTTCCCTCTCAAGGAAGCCAAAACATATGACCTTCTAATCTGCTCCTTGACTCAAGGCAGCATCTCTCACACTCCTCTTCTCCATATCAAAAGAAAAAAAAAAAAGCAGTGCTTTGGTAGGAGGTAGCAGGTGTGGAGATCAAATTAACGCCGTTGTAAAGAATACCACAAAGGTTAGGTGTGGGCATCCAGGGGAGCCTGTGCTGCTGCAGAGGAAGAGGAGGTCAGCGCTCCTGCCCCAGGAGCTCACGCAAGCAGGAAAGGGTTCTGCAGCAGGCAGAGGAACTGGGCTCGAATCACGGAGCCTCTCACTGCTCCGAGCAGATCCACAGTGCTTTATCTGTGCAACGGATTAAAACCCCGCTGCTTTTTCTGCTAGGGGCACACGCGATCCAAGCACAGCATGTATACAGGACAGGTTTTATTTCATTTACAAACTGTTTCAGCATGTGACAGAACACTGATGTGCAAGTATATCTCGTTACAATTTTAAAATTGTTACCTGAGGAGGGGGAGTGCAACATGCCTCTCCACAGGGCTGACTAGGAATGATTCCTATACTAAACATTACTAATAATCTTCTGTTGGCGTGAAGGGTTATTTTGTTGTTCTTTCAGACAGAAAACATCTTTGTTTACCAATTTTCAGGTGACACTAAAAGTTCTGGGTTCTGATTTTTGAGAAAACTAAACATTTTTAGAAACTGGGGGGTGGGGGTTAGAGAAAATTGTGTTTCTATATTTCAGGAAAACCCAGTGACCTAGCACCTACACTTTGCCCAGACCTTCATGATCTCCTATAGCTGGCCGCCAGGTCCTGAGCCAGCAGTGCCCCAGAGCCGCCTGCCCAGGTACCTGCCAGGAGTGGCCTGGGTGATGGGGCTGTCATGCTCCAGGCTGAACACTAAAAGTGAAATCTGAAAGCCATTAACCGTTGCAGCTGCCAGCATATTAGGGAAACCAGGAAAGAGACTAACTTGTCCTTTTTTCAGGTGTGGAGGCACAACAGTATGAATATGTATTATCTCACTAAGCTGGTTCTTTAAGGAACCAATTTCCAAGGAAGTTAAGAATAAGCTCCCCCACAGGAATATCAATATGGGGTAATGCTGCAAAATCCTATCCAGGCCACTATAGGGCAAGTTTCCAAAATTTAACTTCTCTGCTGTTTAAATTTTTTTCAAAATATTATCACCTTGGACAAAAACAGTTACAAGCATAAAGCTTCATGTCTTTTTTTAGGGGGTTTTGTGGTTTTTTTTAAATATTTATAAGTAAAACTCAGTGCTCTGAAAAAAGTCAAAAAACTGTATGTGGTAAATACAGTTTATTTGCTTTTAGTTATTATTTACCCCCTCCCACCCGGTGAACTTTTTTTGTTCTATACTTCTGTAAGAAACAGAATTTTGCTCCCAAGAGAAAGAGTGTAAATGTGCATCCGACCATGCTTCAGGGATATGCTACCACAGGTTTAATGCAAAATTACATCTACACTTCTATATTCCCTTGACTTCTTTATTTACTCAGTTCCTTTTAAAAAAATCCACGCACTGTTGGGCTTGATATCAAGTCATATCATTAATTATATCTCAATTCCCACCCTGGTTTTAAAAAAGACCCAAAGCAATTTTATTAACAAGAAAAACATTGTACTGTGCTAGAAAGATGAGCAGGAATTTAGGGTTTTCTTCGCAGAAGTATTCGTTAAGGACCTCACCTGAAACCTGGGACATATCTTGAGCCTCATCTGTTTCCATTTTCCTCAAGTTATCTGAGAAGAGAGGAAAAGCCTTAAGTTAATGCAAAATAACACACACATACACACAGAAAAAGAAAAAAAACCACCCAACCTCACACACACTGAGAAGGAGAAAGAAGGGGAAAGAAGAAAAAAACCCACCCCCTTTGCTATTTAACTATAAGATTATCTGGGAAGAATAATGTATTTTTCTCTTTATTTCTTCCCTGCATACTTGCTGGAGTATCAGACTGGCACAGACCTTGATCCTTTTAAAAACAGCATTACAAAGATTTATAAAAATATCATTACAAGCACAGGAGGACCAAATTTGTTATTTATTGTTAATTTCCTACTGCATAATAACCCAAAATGCAAACTGACTGCAACAAAATTAAGCAGAAAATTAAATGGCCCTGGGTCATTGTAGGCACAGAATTCATTCTCTTGGTTGATCCATAGTTATGTTCTTTCTAATTTACTGAGCATGCATCGATGAACCTTGAGTCAGCTTGGTGACACGCGTACAATCAGCAATCAAAAAACGAAGCAATTTGCTGAAGAATGTCTCATTTACCCAGGCAGGGCTGCATATCTGAGCAGCAACCGCCACTACCGCCATTAATAATGAATACACCTCCAGCCACGGCAGATGGGCAGAGCAGCAGCTTCAGGCTTTGGCCCCTCGCTCGCCCGGAAGCCCTTCCTCCAGACCGCACCAGCCCAGCGCTGCACAGGGGAGAAGTACAGCTCCCGAAAATAGCTAAACGAGCCCAGGAGGGAAAGGGAACCTGTGCCTTCCTGTTTTGCTGACAGATGGCTGGCTCCATGGCATGGTAAGCGATATACCGGGAAGCTCCTGCCCTCCACTTGCAACACACCATCTTCCAAGGAGCCAGTGACCACAAACACCAGGGAGAAGCATGCGGAGGGTTAGTGGGGTAGAAACAAAATTCAGTTTTTCAGTCAGAAGGGGACCCTACATGTCCCAGGGCTTAAGCGCAGCTGTGGACAGCTGGTGGCCCCTTGGATAACAGATGTGCTGCCGGAGCAGGTAGTCCCAGCACAGCCTGGTTCCCACCTTGAAGTACAACATGGGCAGCTGAGGTAGCCTTAGGTGGGGAGGGGACAAAAAGCCCACAAGCTCTTTGTTCAGCCATGGTATGCTAGGTCACGTCTTTAGCTGGTGTGGCTGGCTTCACATCCTACCAAGCAGAGGAGCTGGCTCTTTGCTATTCCTTATAGCTGAGATACCTGCCCCATCAGCTCCTTTTCCTCAAATTAAAACAGATGCATTTTCTTGAGGATTTGAAGCAGAGGAGGATTGTGGCTTGAGTTCCTACAGAAGGGGTTCAAACTGTATCCTAACCTTTTTAGCCCTATTTCCATATACTTTTTAAAAAAACAACACAAACCCCCACCCCACCCCCCCAAACCCCACAAACTTCAACCTGCTACCCAAGAAGCTGCAGTGGGAAAGCGTAATACTTGGGGTCATATTTATTACTTGTATAAGTTTTATGGTCTCCTCACTTGCTTCTGAATGTCATCAGTACATCTGAGAACCAATATACTGCTGCCCCCCACCCCTTCCTTACAGAAACTGGCTTCCCTCACCAGGTCCATGCTGGACTTGCAGAAAGAGAGGATGTAGACTGCAACACTGAAGACAGATAGGTTAAGGAATAGATTTTGGTCAACGCAGTTTGCAAAAAAAGCTTGATATTCTCACAGAGCATTCTGCCTGTTGCACACGTACCATCCCACTGCTTAATATCCAATAATGCTCTGTCTTGCTTTATTCTGCTCCTGAAGTTTAATTCCAGACAAGAAATTTGTTTAATATCTATACATAAATCTCAAAAATGACTACAGCCATGCAAAATGCAAAAAGCCACCTACCACTCAATAATTTGCATCAGTTCCTATGGGACTGAAGAGCTTTCAATAGGCCCATTTTTAATGAACTAGTCAGTGGGAAATGCAGCTTCTCTTGCAGGAGGGAAAACCCTATAATGGTAGCCTGCTCAGTTACTGGAAACATGGTGTATTTATGGCAGGTGGGATGATAAAAGTGCTCGGTACAGTCCCTTATTCCTCCTGCAAGCATGACTGAGCACAAAGGAAAAAAAAAAAAAAGAAATGCCCATGCATCTATTATTGCCTTCAAGGGTCACCTGGCTACTATTAATCAGTTGATTACTACACATTTTTCCACAGACCACAGTGAACCCCAACCAAAGAAAACATCCCAAGAAAATATCCACCAGAAGAGAGCCACGCTCACGAAGGGCATTGCATTCCAACTGCACCAGCCTTCTCCCCATTGCTAGGGCTTCAGCAGGACTGGAAGCAACAAGGGGAGGAGGTGGAAAGGGAGAAAATTTCTTTTATTTTCATATTCCTCAATTTACCTGCCTTTGGCATGACAAGCCTTACATTCAGCGCTTCTGCAGCTTAAGCAGCACACTTCTCGCTATATTCCTTCCTGCCTCTTGCTGCCATCAGGGAGAATTCAGTTTGAAAACACTCCCCAGTTCTTAAACGGAGAGGCAAACTAGAGTACAGTTTGCTTGTTTGGGTTTTTTTTGGTTGTTGGTTTTTTTTGTTTGTTTGTTTTGTTGTGTTTTTTGGTTTGTTTTTTTTTAATGAAGGCAGACTGAAATACAGTTTGGTTTATTTTTTGTTTAGTGGAGGTTTGCCTTCTGTGAGACTGGATGACTGCTTGTCCTGAAACAGGTGCCTTCAGCTCTCAAAGAGATGACTTCAGGATTTATCCTTAAATTAGGTGATTTTAGAACATTTGCCAAAGCTGATCCATTTCCCAGGGATGAAACATGGAGAGAAAACAGAGCTGATAGAAAAGTGATGAAAGGGAGATTCTTTCCCCCTTAATAATTACTTAGAACAGTTAAGCATGGTTCCTAAATGTAGATTAAGATCCACAAACACTAAGCAAATTGATAAAAGTGAAAAAAACCCCACAACTTTAAAAATTCCTAAAGGGTGTTCTGAATCCCTCCCAGGGGAAAACTGTACTCTAACACTATAGTATCCTGTGGTATCTGGTAAATACTAATGAAATCCCAGCTAACTTCACCATATGCTCTGTATCAGCAAGGAATACATGGCAGGACACATTCCCCACCCCCGCTCTGCAATGACAGCAGTGCATTGGTTTTGGCTCTGTGACTGTTAAAAGGTTTCTCACACTGGACTTGGGCATAATGTGTCTTGGGCTAAATTTTAGGTGCTGAGTAGAATTTACCTCTTTGCCTTTGGTATGGTAAACCTATGAATAAGAAACTATGCCCTGTTTTTCCTCCTTTTCCTCCTCTGCTCTACAGTCAGAAGAAACATTGTCACTAATATTCCAGAAGGCAAGAGAGCCCTATGTATGGATGTAAGGTTTTGTGCCAAAGGATCAACTTGACATTAATCTGTTCTAAAATAATCATTCAATTCAATTTAATAGATCTTTACAAAGATTTATCTAAAAGAATGTTGGTTTAGAAATATTTATGACCTGAAACCCTAAATATCCATTTTAGCAAGAAAAAGAATTGTTTTGCAATTTTTCATTGTAAGTTTTATCTCCAGAACAGAGTTTATCACTAGCATAAGAACTGTGTATGACTTCACTATCTTCATTGTAGTCACATCAATTTAAGTTAGCAGTTAATTTAGTAGCCTGAAGTTAGAAATCAAAAGTTGGGCGGGCAGCTGACCGAAGCAATCTTGCTCTCAAACACTGAACATGTGTAGCTCTCATTTACAGCAGGAAAGGAGTCAGCACCTAGGTGTTAATATATATTTCTTCTATTTAGGAATCCAAATAGATTCAAAGTTCGGCCCCTTATTGAAAGGGCTACAGAGCTCCCTTCAAAACAGATAAAATTATTTCTTCAAGTCTTCAGATACAGAACTCTCACCCGTATGTTTTCCTCTTCAGACTCCAAATACCAGATTCAGAGATGAAGCTACCATAACGCTTTGAAAAAAAGAATCAACTATGGCAGTCTTAGGCTAATTCACAATCAACACACAACAAACTTGAAAGGCTTTGTTGATCTGATTTTGGTTTAAATAAGGAAGAACCTAATGGGCCATGCTCACACAAAAAAAACCCTTTGGATTTAAATTAGCCAGCATTTGTCCAGGTTATCATGTTGAGCCCAAAGAAAACTTACATGTGACTGATTTCCCTCCTCACAACTCTCCACAACATAACTTGTGCTATGTCTTAAGAATATACCAAAACAGGCCTTGTGAAATCACTGAGGTACTGCTCTGTTTATACCTGGTGTCAATTACAATCAGAGGTGGATTTGGGACCTTTTAGGATTCTGGGTGTAAGTAGGATGAGGTCATTGCAAGGTCAAGATTTTCTAATCTTTCAGAATAACACAAATTAATTATTTGCAAGTATTGGTTTATTATTTAGTCTCCTGTTTTACAATGCAAATTCAAAAGTAAACCTCCTTGTCAAGAAAATGAATGCTTAGCGTTTATACAGTGTTTTATCAATTCAAACAAACATATATGCATGTCAGTCCTTCTACAAACCCTTCTCCCTTAGGACATTAAGAGACTGCAAGATTGGACCATTGATATAATTCGACAGAATGACTTAACCCAATGCCAAAGACTAGCTATTTTATTTTCTTCTTTGTTTCCCAAACTATCTATGTACTGACTTCTCTGGAACAAGACATCCTTCACACTCAGCAGAACAGGACCTCACTGACGGTATGGAAATGAAAAAAACAAATTTTGATACTTGTGGGGCCACTTTGGGCTTACACCAGCACGCCTAAACTCAGAGCAGCCCTTTTAAGTACAGATAGCTCTACTTCTGCTGTTACATCCACAAACATAACATTGCATCCAACCGCATATTTCCTGACTATTTGTAGGTGTAGCCTTGCTGAGCAGATAGAAAGGTCCCTGAAGGAACACTTCTGTCTCAAGCCAAGCGCACTCCGCAGGGGCAGGCACACTTTTCCATGAAGCCCCAGAGCAGAAAATATGAGCACCCACGAAGTTTGAAGCAGGGGGGAGAAGAAATCTTCTACAAGGAACCTGGTGTTCTGCAAGTGCTTTTAAAAATATGAAAAGAGAGGGGAACACACGTTCTTTGGCAGCAGCAGCTCTGGGTTAACTGTGATAAAACAAACAAGCGAAGAGGCAAACCCCAGCCTTCCTTCCACAGCCCTGACAGGGAAAGGGCTGATTTTGCAATCCCTGTTTGTGCAAGCAGCCCCGTGGCAGGAAAAAGGACCACTCGCACAGGTCACTGAAGCAGCTGGCCCTAACTGAGCACCCATGTGTGAGCACATCTCATCTTTGTGGTCTTTGACATGTCGCATTGGCTCCTCATCACATAGGCTGCAGCTTTAGCAAACTAAAAATCCAAACCAACAACCAAAACCATAAAAACCCCAACCCACTTTACAACGTAAACTGAAGCAAAGCTCCTAAAATGGGTCTTAGATTCAACCACCCACAACATATAAAAAGAAGTTTAAATAAACAAAGCAAAACCAGTCTGCAGCCTGGAAAACACAGTACAGTTTAAGACCTATAGATCTTAACATACCTGACAGGAGAATTTGCACATTAATGACAGGTTAGGAGTGATATGTATCATCATGTATGTGTCACCGGTCTTTTTGGTTTTAAGCTGGGAGTTGCATCTACCTGCAGAACCATAATACAGCTGCTTTTCTAATTGCACCAGAGGGTCTCAACCTAGCAGAACCAAGCCTCTTGTATCCGCTGAAGTCAATGAGTTTGAACCAACAACCAAGAGAACAGATGAATAAAGACACCCTTGTAAAAGTATTTAGCATTTAGTTTCATTTTAAACAAAAGACCTAATTTTTCTTTTAATAGACTTTTAACTTCATATATGAATGTGCTACATACAACTGAACACAACAGGAAAGCTGTTAAACACAGGTAAAAGGTAATATGCATTGTACAATCTGTGGAAATACTTGAAGAAAATGGCTAGAATCCTACAAACTATTTTTAATTAAAAGCATTCAATATCTCAGCAAGGAGCTGATAATTAGCTTTATTATTGTAATTTAATATGCTAGACTTCACAATCTCTGTGAATGACTCTACTTTAGAACCATTTTAATTCTATTTTTAATTTCCGCCTCATCACACAGCTAAATGTAAATAATAACTACAAAGATGAGGGGTGGTCCTTTCTGAAAACTAGAAACTGAGAGTCATAATAAGCACTTCAGTGTCCTTCCATTTCTGTTTAAAAAAACCAAACCACCTTCCAGGTCTTTTAAAGGACTGAATTAAAACAGAAAAATATTAAAACTAAGTGGATCAGTTTCTCTCCCTCTACACTAATTCCATATTCAGGTTTTTTTACAAAGTCTAGGGAGATGTTTAGTTATTCAGTCATTTCTCTATTCCTGCCTAGTGTAAATTCTGGTTAACTACACGAATTGACAATACAATTATGAGCATACAGTCAAATTTCAATGGAGAGCTCCTGTCTGCAAAATGAAGGAAGCACTGTAATTCAACACACTAGATTGAGAAAAGAACTCTGCTAACAGAGCAGATGTGAAACATTTATATGTCTAGCACATGTAAAATTAATTTCCGTGTTAGTGAACAATTGTGAGGGTGTAAAAAAAGTTGTCTCAAAGATCCTACATAATTCTTAGTTCTTTGGGAATTCTTTCTCAAAGCACTGACAAATGATAAAAAGTGCATCTTGTGTGCATGTACGTTTTCCATATGCACTCTTAGCATTTTACTGAGTTTCAACTATATTAATGTAGCAATTCATCGTTAAAGGATATAATTAAAAAAATAATCTGTCCTTTTGTTGACTTTGTGTGCAAATTACTGTACTTGCTACCATTGCAAATATGAAAAAAGATTCTTTCTTCAGGTTTTTGAATTGTAACCAGAAGCATTACAAATTGTTTCCATAATATGAGAAAAATATGAAGGTAATTTTCCTAATGAAGGCCACATTTTATTAACTCATTAAACTCTGTCACCTTTATTCACTGAAAATCAAGCAGAAAAGTGGAATAAATTCACCATGACAAAGAAAATGCACACATTTCCGTCTTACAAATAAACCGACTAAAAAAAGGGTGAGGTGTGTAAATTAAGGCACTCAATCTAAGAACATAGCACGTTCTCAAGTGGCCAAATCGAGCTCTTGGATATTCTTCCAGGGCTCTCACTCAAGAGAAAGCAAGCAGCAGATGCAAAACTGTACTTTTTGTATCCATATATGTAGGATTTTAAAAGTGTATGATATCCTTAGCACAGTGTATCTAAATATGCAATAGAGAAAACACAAAAGGATCCCCTTATGTCTAGAAATGTTATTGCCAAGTATCCCTAACAATATATCAGTAGTCGATTTGTCCAAATTATAGGAGGTTTCAATAACTCTGCTTCATGATCACAGAATTGCTTCCTAATTTCCCTTCAAACTATTCAAGCTGTTACGGATTATTAAAGGACATTATCAGCCTGAATAAGCATATTAGAGGTCTGTATGATTCCCCCTCTCCCCCCAAATAAACCTAAAAATAACTCCTAAAATTACTATAATCGAAATGAATTAGCAAGTTTCTCCACACTACGCATTTCAGTTAACTCACTCTGCTTTTGCAAATATTTTGGACCCAATCCACTACGGACAATTCCAGCTTTATATTGCAATTGCTTCACTGTTTTTAGTGAGTTGACACAAGTGGAAAAATGAAGCAATGCACCAGGGAATCAGATCTATTTTATAGATAGAGAGCAAGTTTTCTTTTACTGATATAGCTAGAGCAACTGGGATCAGAAGCAGAAATTTAAATCTTACACATGAAATACACTTCAAAATAAGCTAAAGCAGCAGACCGTTCCCACTGCTTAAAAACCCCGACAATTTCAGTGTGACTGCTCTTCAAAAACTGCAGTTTGAATGGTCTTTCGAGGCATTTATACAAGAAGCACGAGCATGCCATGCAGGTCCCAAACCTGCACTGTCTTATCCCCATGAATTTGCAATGGTACAAATAAAGCTAAGGACACACATCTACCTTTTCAGGACTAGGACCTAATTTTGCAGTCACCACACTGTGTTGGTAGGGGCCTGCTCAATGCAGAAAAACCAGCAACAAGTTTTTTGTTCACCAGCCTAAAGCATGGAGGAAGGTGTGTCTTCAAGGAGAAGGGCAAGGCAGAAGTTGTTGGGCTTTTAATAAAGATAGATCACAACATACCCTTGGGGGCTAAGGTAACTGTGTTTAAATTTAGGGAGCAAACAAAACTCGTGTTGACTCCAAGTTGTAGTTATGTTTAGGTATAGATTCAGATGTAGGAACAACAAACCACAGTTGACCTTGGAAGCAGGGAGTTTCCCAGCTGAAGTCAGTCTGTTTTGCTGGATAGCCACTAGGGAGATAAAACTCCTGCAGCTACTTTGGATGAGTGAAAGGTATTTAACGCAGCCTCCTGTTTAAAAATTGCTGTAACACTGACAAGACCAAGGCTGCCTATCTTGCCTCAGACTGAGTTCACACTCATCTCTAAAGGCTGTTCCCCTCCAGCAGGGGAAAAAGAAAGTATGTTTGGATTACATGGGAAAAAAAACACCAGCGAGGAATATACCTTTCCTCTTGACTCTTGCGTTGAGTTGCAAGCATTTAAAAAACGCTTCCTGAAGAATCATAGCTCCAGAACAACTGCCAAGAGTCCTCACCTTACACTCCTCAACCGATACAAGGTATCTAGCAACTGCATAGACTCCAAGAGCATTTGTACAGCAGCGCAGCCTTCTCCCCTTCCCTGTCTTCTTTCTTTTTTGCGGGGTAAGGATACTGAGAACGAAAAATGGTTCCAAAACCTTTCTTTCTGTGTCATTTTACACTTCCTAGAAAAGTGGGGTTTGTCGCTAGTAGTGGAATTCTGGGGGAGCCCACTATGGTACCAGCAGCGCATCGGACCTTGTGCTCATAAGGATGACAACTTTTCCCAAAGATCCCATTACTGCTACACTACATTTTACTACTTTAATATGTTTTCTTTGGTCTAATTCTATTACTTTTAATAATAGTGGAAAATAATGACTAGTCAAGATGTAATCAAGTACATATGTGAATCTTGACTGAAAAACAATAAAATTCACTATGGACACAGCTCTTCTTGCACATAAAACCGAAGGGGGGGGGGGAAAAATCCCGAAAGTGTCCAGTGGAAGTTTTTCCTGACAAAAAGCCACACAATTAGGCTGTGATCCATGACTTTTGATATCCTCTGGACTTTTTAAGAAAATATTTCCAAAAATGATCTACCAGAACAGCATACGATTTGTTATGCCCTTGTTTTCTGTTGCTGAAATACAGACTGTACCCATTTCCTTGTTTTCTGCAAGATTGTAACCTTAGCACAAGTACCTAAACTCAAATAAAATATATCTGGAAATGTTTTTGGCTCCAGTTTGGAGTTATCCAATTTTAACGATGAGAAACAAGTTTTGCATTGTTGTAAAACTCTGTGGATTGATTCTCCACTTACATTTCTGCATTGCTATGCAGTGGAAGTGGCAAGCGGACCAGGTTTGGGGTTTGGGTTTTTGGTTGGGTTTTTTTGTTTTTTGTGTTGTTTTTTTTCTCATATTAAGGTCCACAAGGGAAAGGAAAATGGCTACAGTAACACTGAGATGAAGACCATTGCATTTTTTATCGTACACGGCACGTAACACAAATGACAAAGGTGTCATTCATGCTTATGTAAGGAAACATGCAACCAGACCATTCTCGGAGTGAGCACTGGCAGCCGGGAGCCGAGGTGGAAAGTCACAGGTGTACAACAAGCTTGTCTCTCTACTGCGGCTCCTGAGTATGGGACCTCCTAAAAATACACGCACTCACTTTGCTCAATTTGAGTTAGGTAGCTACCCTGAGAAATACACTCAGCTGGGATAAACCATGCACACAGGATCAATCTAAGCTTCTCCCATTACTGGGAGCATGAAAGGCAAAGAGACAAGAGTCCTCTGCCCTATCTTCCCATTATCAATCCCTCTTTAATTACCAGGGTCCAGCAGTCCCGACAGAATTAGGACAGTCTGTACAATTCCACATTATGCCTCTGCATCTCTGTCTCTTCCCCTGGAAGCTGTACCCAGGAGGTAGAGGACTCTTGCAGGTATCAGTGTATTAGGTTTGAAATCCTGGCTCCTGAGGTTGTCCAGCACTGGAATTCCATTGTTTTCAGTCTGGTCAGCTTTCTCTTGTGGTAGATAAGCCTGCCTTCTCCTTGCCTTTAATTTTAAATTTAACATATCATTAGGGATATAATTTATATTTCTTTTTTTTTTTAATATAAACTTGCAGTATATCAAGTTCTGAGTTTAGGCTACTTAAAAAAACCCAAAAAAATCACATGGAATGAATAGTCACCAATATTAATATATGTGAGAAAATATTTTAAGGTTGGAAGCAAGTCTGGGATAACAGAAACATGAACTAGACAAAGTGCAGAGCTCTGCAGTATTTTGGACACTTCCCCCATGCAGTTCTGCTACGGACAGCTATCATTTTAAGAGTTCTTGGTCTACACTTACTTGTTTCTCATGTCAATATGCAGCAGTTTCAAAGGCTTTGATAAAGCAATAAGGCATACAGGCATCAAAATAAAACTTGGAAGAGCTTTGCTAAGGAATGAGGTATCTTGAGGGGCTGGGGCATACAGCAGTTTAAGCAGTATTAAGTATCCTGTATTTCTTATTCAGTTTTAAACCAAATATTTATAAGTTAAATCAAAGCAGAGCATATCAATATTAGAAAGAAGCTTCTGCATGCAAGCAATGACACCTTTTGGAATAGGAATGTATTATGAACTATTGCATGCTACTGTTATATTAACCCATTAAAAGGAATTCTAGGCATTTTCATGGTAACATGAACAAATCCATTCTCACTTTGATTTAATTTCCCTCACTAGAGAAGAGAAAGAAGAATAAACAAAGTTTATTACTTTGTTACTTAAGTTACTTAAGGGCAAAAATTTGGTTTGGAAAATTTGTAAGGATCTACATTTTCATATAGGAAAGTCATCCCATCCTTAATTTGTCTATTTCACTAAAGACTCTGAACACTTCGAACCATGCTATTCACTAGCAAGGCAGGAGAGCAGCACCACAAGATACTCAGAACATGCCCCTGCTCCGTTGATTCACATAAAGGCTTTCCAAGTATTTGCAAGGAATTTCAGTACTTACTTCTAAACACAATATATTACTACTCTTTATCTTTCAATGATCATTTATAATGTTAAATAGAGAGTTATACTATATAGTACTCCGGTATGCATGGGAGGTACAATTGATATGAACAGTCAACTGAAGCTAACCAAGTACAGCTTTTAAAAAATTTGGCCCTTGCAATGCATTACAGCTCCCAAGTTTAAAACTAGACTATTAAGGTCTAGCAAATGGGTTGTTAAGGTGAATGAGTAAAATCAGGATTAGATACCTGGTTTATTTCATTTGGGTGTTTTTTGGACAGCTGGACAGTAACTGCATATGGATGTAACCTTAATATCATCTACTGAAAAGAAAAATACCTAGTCAGAAAGCTCTTATTTTAACTCCTGATCCCCACACAAAGTCCTTTGAAAACACTACTTACGCTTACATGTGTAAGCAGACTCAGTACAAGTGAAAAAAAAAAAAGGGGGGGGGGGGGGAGACAGAAAAAAAGAGAAAAAGAGAAAAAGAGAAAAGAAACGACATTGTATTCCTCAACAGTAATTTACATAGTTTAAGCCAGCGGCCATACCAGTCTGAAAATTCTTGCATTCCACAAAACATCACTTTTTTGAAACAATTTGCAATCATAAGCTACATCTTTTTTTCTGACACAGTGTTATTAACTTCTAACAATTTTTGAAGCAGAATGCTTTGCGCAACATCTGGCAGCGTTACCGTACCTTCTAGACCAAGGTAGAAAAGTAATCCAAGAAGTAATCAGGTTTCTCGAAGCACAAAATTTAAAGTTTCCTTAGAATCGACTGCTGCAGCGGGAAATCGTTTCTTCACACATACAGTTTCTAACTACGCACATCTTTAAGAATGACTACAGAGCGAAACTGACCCTTCACAGAGGCTAACTTTGCGGAGCAGGGCGGGAGAAAACCTCCGGCTGTGACAGGCTGCATCGCAAGGAGGAAAACTTCTGGTGGCACCGCTATTCGGAAGTCAGCAACTTCTCCTCTAACGCCGTTCCCCTCAAGCACACAGGGCCTGCTAATTTTACAAGTTCCCGAAGGCTTTTACAACCTCCACACCTGCCTCCCCTCTGCAAATTACAGGCGCAAGCAATTCGACCTCGGGCTTGTCATGAACCCGAGTGCGGCGCTGGCTGGAGGAGAGGGAAGCGGAGCGGTCCGCACCCGCTCCCGCGTGGGGTAACGCTTCCTCCGCCCCGCCGCTCCCCCCCCAATCAATGAGCTCCCCTTCCCGGCCAGCTCCCTGCGGCTGCTCATCTCCGAAACCTGAAGGAAGCGCCCCAAAACGCCTGGATTACACCCAAACTGCGGCGCAATGTTTTTTGGAAAAAAAAAAAAAAAAAAAGAGGGAAAAAAAAAAAAAGCCAAACGGGTGGGATGGGGAGGAGGGGAAGGACGGGACGGGACGGGACGGGAGGACCTGCCTGTTGGGCTCCGCAGTCTCCCACTTTACGCTCCCGGCAACTTCTCCCCGGCAGCGCCGGCTCCGCGCCGCCCCTCCTCACCCCCACGCCGCAGCCGCTCGGGGCTGCCCCCCCGCCCGCCCCCGGGGGCTGGGGCAGGTGCCCGCCCGGGACCCCCCGCCCCGCAGTACCTGCTATGCCGGGGCGGGGGCCGGGGCGGGCGGCAGCTGTGGCGGCGGCGCCGCTCCATGTGCCTGAGCTGCCCCGCGGGCGGCGGCTCCGCGCCCGGTCCCTCCCCCGCGGCTCCCGCCCGCCCTCCGCCCCGCTCCGCACCCGCGCACGCCGGCGCCCCCGCCCCGCAGGTGCCGGCCCTGGGACGGTGGCGGAGCGGAGCGGGGCGGCCGGCGGCCCCCGCGGGGCCCTTTACCTGGCGAGGTGCTCTAGCGCGGCGCCCCGCCGAGCCGGAGCCGCGGGAGAGGGGCCGGGCTCCGCGCCCCCGCCGGGCGCTGCCGGGGCCGGGCTCATGCGGCGCCAGGACTTGGGGGTCTCTCGGAGCGGCGGGCAGCGCTCAGGCACGGCGCGGCGGGTTGTCACATGCCGCCAGCTGCAGACATCCACCTGTAACGCCTCGGAGCTACGGCAAAAGGGGGTCAGACCGTCCTCCTTTATCTCAGCCTGGCCGTTCGCATCCCATGCGAAACGTGCCCCACGCTTTCCGAGCACTGGAATTTAACACCGCTGGGTCAGAGCGTAGGTAACTTACTTAAAATCGGTGGCAGAGACAGTCACTGAAATTCAGACCTTACGCTTCAGTCCACAGGGTACAGTGAACCTGACGGAAATTCCTCGTACGCTTAAGAATTAAGCGCATATACACTCTGTGTAGGGTGAGGATCTCATTTTTGCTGTGCTTCAGTTCCTCGTCTGCAAGATGAGGATAATAATACTTCCTTTCTCACATCCTATCTTTATCTGTGCTCTTGTATTACAAAAAATTAAGGCATAACTTTATGCATGCGAGTAATCTCACTGGTTTAAAAGGGATAATCCAGAGATGCAAAGTTAAGCAAGCACATAAGCATTGGAAAGATCAGGGCCCTATCACACAAGCTCTTCGGAACAGAAATTGTCTAGTGCTTACTACAAGTTTATACTGTGCAACGCAATGAGGTCTGCAGTGCTAAGCTGGGCTTCTTTCAGAACAGAAATGGCAAGACTGTACCTGGGGATTTATACCAGGCACTCCTTCCCTCGGAGCTCTGCAGACCTGTGAGCTTCACAAACCAGGGTAATATCTGGGTACGCTTGGGATGAACCAGACATACCTAGCGCTTCTCAATTTCTTTTATTTTTCACACTGTCTTTACAGAGATGCAGAACCCTCCTTTTACTAGAACTTGTAAGCAGATTGTATGGATCTGATAGGATTGAAACCTGGAGCCAAATTCTCCTGTTACTTATTCCAGAATACCTCCACATCTTCCAGCAGGTTTCATGTAGGGCAACAAAAGTATTTGATCGGTAGAATCACACACTATCATTAAAGAGAAAGAAAGAAAGAAAAGATCCACAGAAAGGTGCCACCACATGCACAGCAGTTAGTACCTTTCTTCAGGAAATCCCAAAGAGCTCTGCCTCAGAAAGGCTGGGAAATGCAGCCAGGGAGAGCTTCATCAAACCACCCTCTTAGAAAGCAGAAGCTGGTTAACTCAAGGGAATGCAGCAACTTTCCACAGATACACGTGTCCAGACATTTTGAAGTAAAAGGACTAACACTCCACCAAGGATCTGTTTCAGGAGCTGTTCGCTGCTCTCCTGTGCTCCAGCTGCCGCAGGGCCTGCAGGCCAGCAGCTCTGAGTGTGCTCCAGCCTACCAGGGGGGTTGGCACGTGTTTTCAAAGGGAGATTTCACACTGTGCAAGCCACGATTTCTCATTAAACATTCGCTAAGAGTTTTAAGGTCAGAATCAAGATGCTGGACATGTGTGAGCTGAGCCTGCTTAAGTCAAATCTTGTGAGATGTAAGCACCTTCTGCAACTCACTGTGCTTAGGTTTGTTAACAGCTCATAGGAGCTCTCAGGACTTAGATGTTCTGAAGATCCTTTTATGGCTGATGCCCTTGAGAATTGCTACGGTATAGCCATGGCAGCACGCAGATTGCTGCTGGCAGCCTGCCCTCAGGTACAGCAAGTTTCTTGCTGGGACAGCAGCAGTGGGCTGTCTGAAGGCAGCTCCACTGTCCTGGTGATGCTTACCCAAGCCTAGAGCTACTGGAAGCAGACCTGTTAAGGGATGGTTTCATATACACGCTTAGGTACTTGCCTGAAGAGAGCCAGATTCTGCAATCCTTTTCTTGCAGTATTTCCACTGACATTACTGGGAATTTTGGATGAACCAAAGTGGGTTGTGAAGGATATAAGGTAGAGCAATGTATAGCAACCCCCCAAGTGGCTTTACAGTGGTCTAATTCATTGCCAGCTAAATCTTATTTCGGAATAAATCTACTAAATAAACTTCTACATTGCTATCAGGTTTAATGTGGGAAGCATCTAACAAGTCTGCACGGTGAATGATTTCCTTCAGATTTGTTCTTAAATACGAATACTAATTGTTATTGCAGGAGGCACAATGTTTCTACTGCTGTGTGTTACCCTTCCCATTTATTGTTTTCCTACAGCAGTCTTACCAGCTTGAATCCTCAAAATGGACAGCATGCTGTATTTGTGCTGCTTCGGTCCGTTACCAGGCAGGTGATGACAATTTAAAACAAAAATTCAACAGAAAAGTTTTGCAAATTGAGACTCAATGAAGAAGTTTTAAGCACAAAGCATGCATATTTGCTTTAACAGCTGGAGTGCACCAGGCAGGTGCTCCTCTTTGCCTTTTCACCTCAAGATTTAGGTTGTAGTCCTAATTATGCAGAGAATGGCCTGGGCACAGTGTCCAGAGGGTTTGCTTGCAGGGTTGTGAATTCGTTGAGTGAATAGTTCTCCTTCAGTTTGGAAAACAGAAGTTCTGATCAAGATGAGGATGGTGAAGATTTATCACCTAAAGCGTGGTAAATTTCCAGAGGCACAAAAGGGTAGTGGATGTTGTTTTGTACAGCCAGAAATTTCCCCCAAACCCTGATTTCTACTATAATACTAATAGTGTGACCATCTTTGTTTCACAACCCTTATCGTACCTAGTCCCTCCACCTTGAGAAACCCTCCACAATGCTATTTTGCTCTCAGATGGCTCTTCGTATTTTACAGTGCCAGAAGTGCTCAAGAAAATATCATGGACCTCACAGTGAATAGTTGATCGGCAGCTATTTAAATATAACACAGGAAATACAGATTGCCGTTCCCATTCCACATAATGTCTAACATTTAGCAGATCTTCCTTTGTTTATGATCTTTGATACATTAATCTGTACTCTCAGATTTTTTAAATTTTCAGCAAAGAACAGTCACCTTTTAGCAAAGCTCTAATGCCTTTACCTTAAAAGCATCTCAAAGTTCCACAGTTTCCTCTCCTTACACATCATAGGAAATACTGCCTGTGCTACTGACATATAAATGCAAAATATCACCACCAAAATCTTCTTTCTTTCCCATCATTCTGTTCCATGTATTTTTCTCTTTGCATTGCTGTGCTGACTCCTCAGACACTGTTGCAACATATTTATTACTCACCTCTCTTTTATCTTAAATCAGCTTCCCACTGTCCTTTACCTGATCTCTCCCATCATTCTTGTTTCTCATTTACATATAAGCATTTCAGGCAATTATCTCCAGGCTTTTTTTCCCACATAACTTTTCTTCACTGACTGGCCTCCTAGAGCTCAACTACAAGTCCCTTGTGCTACCCCATCTGTGTATTTTACACTGACTTCTACCATACTATCATTTTTGAGTCACCTGTGTACAATCAGAAAGCCCCCCTTGTTTTCTACACCTCAGCCTCACAATTCTTTCTTTCCTTGTGGGCTTCTTATCTAGAGGCCAGAGAAACTCTTAGGGTCTTACAGGAACTACCACAAACATGAGATAAACAGTTGTAATAATGCAAGGAAATGTGGATGGCAGCTGGTCAGGTATGTGAGATTTTAATCTGTACATAGGTGAAAGGAGAGAAAAATTAACAGTTTGTCATCAGTGGTCTTGTTAACTTCTTTCCATTTTAGGAACAGTAAATGTGAAAAGAGGGGGTTTAGTTTTAAAAAAACAAGGTAGAAGAATATTTTACAGTAAGGTAATATAATAGTCTGAATATGACTGCAGACATATTTTGGCATCAAGGACAGGTACATATTGTATGATCAGTGACTGACCAAAGTGGAACCATGATGTTGAATGACATTTAGTATTCAGCAAGGAGCATCTCAAGTTTATATGTATCTATAAATTTGGTGGAATTAAACACACTGGTTATGGGTGTACACATACACACATGCACAAAACATTTGTGAGGGGGCATACCAAAGACATAACCAGTCCCACACATTGTATTGTATCGCTGCTTGAAAAGTGTCCCTTCTAAAACTCACTGCTCATAGCCACATCTGGACCAAAGCTAAATGCGGACCCAGGACAAATCTAGGAGCTCCCACTCACATCCAGCCTTTTATCTCCTTGTTTTGCCAGCTGATCTCTGGCATTTTTGTGGAGATCGCTCTGGTAAACTGAAGAACCTGTGGGTAGAATGACTGGCCAGTGGGCCTGCCTACAGGACAAGTGCAGTGGAGAGAGGGACCAGCCACACCACCACTCTCTTTCATAGGGAAGACACACTGTAATTATTGCTAGTTATGTTTAGGTAGCGCACAGAGGTGCTCGTTAACAGGTGTCACTTTACCACAAGCCATTCCAAGGAATTTGCTGTCTTCTCAGGCAATGTGAATTGCCTAATCTATCTAGCAAAATGGGACATTCTTGAGTACCAGCTAATGAATCTGGTTAAAGACTTGGCTACAAACAGCAATAACTGTGTGTCAGGGGAAGAGGGAAGGACACAATTTCCTTTGATAATAAGAAAGTTCTGACTACAGAAGACTAAGGCACTACTGTCAGCAACAGTAGCCTCAGCTAGGATACAACTAAAAAGTTGCAGGAACCACACTTCTGCTTTGAAGACCGCCCAGCAATTACTCTGCATCTAAAAACATGGCGTGTAGGATTTAGTCTAATGTAACTGAAAACACTGTGGCCTGTGGAAGAAAAGCTTTGCTGCTTCAGCTATTTTAAATGGTAGGTCTAGTTCATGAGCTTTTTTTCTGTAGCTATTTTCACACAGAATATACACAAAATTCAACTTCTAGTTACATCTGGAGACAACTACTGAAGTCCAAGAGTTACTCTAGATTTCCAGTGTTAAAAGTGAGAACAGAAATGCTTTAATCAGAGTTACAAATTTAAATTTAATTGAAAATGCCTCAGAACATGACTGCAGTCATTTCTGTACTAATACACATCCATAAGCCAGAACTCTGATCAGATATGAAGGAGAACATGCCAAGTCCAGTGCAGTGCAACAAAGACAATGAAGGGACTGGAGCACCTCTTGAAAGGCTGGGAGACCCAGAACTGTTCAGACTGGAGAAGAAAAGGCTCCAGGGGATCTTATCAATGTGTCTAAATACATGATGGGAGGGAACAAAGAAGAGGAAGCCAGGCTCTTCTTAGTGGTGCTCATTGATAGGATGAGAGTCAACAGGCAAAAATATCACCTGAACACAAGAAAGTACTTTTTTTTTTGCCCTGAGGGTGTTCAAACACTGGAACAGGTTTACCAGAGAAGTTGTGGAGTCTCCATCTGTAAAGATATTAAGAAACCAGCTGGACAGGGTCCTGGGCAACTGGCTCTGGCTGACCCTGCTTGAGTAGGGGGGGCTGGACAATGCCATCTCAAGAGCCTGTGATTAGAAAAAGGCAATCACCTGCTTTTCAGAAAGCGTTAAATCAACATATAAATTTTAAAACAGAAATATCCTATCATGTTAGTTCTGCTGTTACTGATCCCTTCCAAACTTGTGAATTCATAAAGTATAGCTATAGTTGTACTTCAATTTAAATTTCTTAAGTAATTTTCCTTTTGACCAAGGGTTAAAACTTTTCTATATATATAAAAGGAGCTGAATTAAGAGGGATTATCACAGTTCCTTTGTGTCATCCATTGCATCTGAGGTTCAAAGAATTACTCCCCCCCACCCCCCATCCCCTCCCCACCCCCCATATTATATCACACAGATGATGTGGCTGTCTGTCTACAGGGTGAAGATCACAGTGGTTAAGACCTAATCTACCCAGGCAGAGATGAAGTTGTCACCAAGCCTAGACAGATACTGGATCTATTCCAAGATTAACATTGTTAATCAGGCATTTCTCCACCAATAGAGTTGTGTAAGAGCTGACGAATGTTTCTCTTGAGGGACTACTGCCGAAATTAATCCTACCTGAGAAGGTGGCTGGGAATAGGAAAAAGATATAGGTCCATTTTTGTATGGCCTTAATCTTGACTTAATAAGATAAGGACATTAGAAACTCAGAACGATAGTTGAATGGTAAATGGATAGTTCATCCTCTTCCTCAACTACTCCTATGATTACTCCCTAAAAATTCATATGGACAGATTAAAAAAACCTTGAAAGTAGGTATCTGTCTGATTTTCCGACAAAGGTGAAATTAAACAAGTCTGCTGTTATTTCAGTGGTGTCTGCTAAGAAGCAGGAAGTAGTGGATAGTTGTGTTAATGAACCAATGTATTGGTCATAGAGGTTTGCTTTTTCATTTTCTTTTAATTCCATCTCTTAAAGTCTCTTGGCTATTTTTCAAATCACAAAACTGTAATGAAGTCAGATTAGAAAGATTCAGAAGTATGTTAGCCTCGATTTTCAGAAAAAGTAAACTACTAATAGTACTGCTAATACTTGAAGGACTGCACTGCTCACATGTAACAAATCCTGATTTTTTCAAGTTAATTTATTACTAATAATTATTCAGTGAAGATCTCTGAACAGTTGTGTTGGATGGTGGTTCAACATTCAATTGTTTTACTTGATTATATGAATCATATAATGTTGTTTCTGAACTGCCAGAAAGAAGCAAGAATATCCACATGCTAGTGAATCTAGCATTCATTCTGTGAAAGATTTGCTTTCACTAAACATTTCTATTAATAAACTTCAATTCAGCTTTATAATAAGTACATTCATTTGGCCCTAGAAAACAACACTGGTGTCTGTGAGGTCTGCCATCTTCTACAGATCCCACCTTGCTCAGGAGACTGTCCATTAAGATCCCTATATATAGCTAGTGATTAATTGTAATTTCTGATAATTGCTGCACACATGTGCCAAATATTCTGAGTCTGGAGAAACAAACCCATTTTAAGTAAATGACATTTCTTATCTTTGTGCCTTTCTATTCCAATGTATTTCAATATAGCTGAGAGTGTAAATCTCCTCTCTGGATTATCTTATTTATAGTTAATGATGACAGGTATGTGGTCAGAGTGCCGTTGTGGTCAGAGTGCCGTTGCGATCTCTATCACTTGTTGGAAACCTTTTTTGTTTAATAGCAGTTAAGAATTTCTGTTAAGGAATCCAAGGGGAAGTTTTCTTCTATAACAAACAGAGCAATAAAGCAAGCTCTGGAGATTAGTGCTGCAGTTTATAAGCAAGAGGCTTGGACAGTGTTCTCAGTGCAGTTTTGAATGAATCATTCAAGTCTCTGGATAAAGTAATCCATTATAAGGACACGTCTAGGGGGCAGACTCAAGCATTTTTGCCTTGACTTGGAGCTGGCCAGATTACAAGCCAGCTGTGAGCTTGTGGTGGATTAACTTTGGCTGGCTACCAGGTGCCCACCAAACAACTCCCTCACCCCCTTTCCTCAGCAGGACAGCAGGGAGAAAATATGATGAAAAAACTCATGGGTCAAGATAACGACATAGAGATCACTCACCAGCTACCAACTCCTTGATGGGGGGAGCATTGATCTGCTTGGTGGGATGGTGTGATAACTTGCATGACTGGAGGGCTGCTATGGATGGCTATAAACCCTTCAGAAGGGACAGGCAAAGAAGGAGAGGTGGTGGGGTAGCTCTGTGTGTCAGGGAGTGTTTTGACTGCCTAGATCTGAATGATGGTGACAGTATGGTTGAGTGTTTATGGATAAGAATCAGGGAGAGGGCCAACAAGTTGGATATCGTGGTGGGAGTCTGTTATAGACCACCCAGCAAGGATGAAGAAGCAGATGAAATGTTCTACAAGTAGCTGGGAGAAGTCTCAAGATTGCTAGTGCTTGTTCTTGTGGGGGACTTCAACCTGCCAGATGTCCACTGGAAATACAACACAGTGGAGAGAAAACAGTCTAGGAGGTTTCTGCAGTGTGTGTAAGACAGCTTCCTGACACAGCTGGTCAGCGAGCCAGCCAGGGGAAGTGCCTGCTTTTTACAGAGAAGAACTGGTGAGTGATGCAGTGGTTGAAGGCCATCTTGGGCATAGTGATCATGAGGTGGTAAGTTTTGATTCTCAGAGAAGTAAGGAGTGGGGTTAGCAGAACTACTACCTTAGACCTCTGGAAAGCCAGCTTTGTCCTGTTTCAGAGCCTGGTTGACAGAGTCCCTTGGGAGATAGTTCTGACGGGCCTGCAGGAGCAGGCTGTCCCTGTGTGCTGAAAGGCAAGCTGGTAGGGAACAGAGAGCTGCAGCTGGAACTCAGGGGAAAAAGGGGAGTTCACCACCTTTTGAGGAACTATAAGGATGTCTGGAGGTTATGCAGGGTTAAGATTAGAGAGGTGAGAGCCTACCTAGAACTCAGACTGGCCACTGCTGTAAAAGATAACAAAAAAATATTTTTACAAATACATTAGAAACAAAAGGAGGGCCAAGGATAATCTGCATCCTTTATTGGATGTTGAGGGGGAGTGTTGCCACAAAGGACAAGAAAAAGTCTAAGGTATTTAATGCTTTCTTTGCCTCTGTCCTGGTTTCAGCTGGGATGGAGTTAATTATCTTCTTAGGAGCTAGTGTGGTGCTGCGTTTTGGCTTTGATGTGAGACTTCTCAGTTCCTCAGGCCTTTTTATTGAAAAGGCTGGAGGAGCACAAGGAATTGGGAGGGAACACAGCCAGGCCAGCTGACCCGAACTAGCCAAAGAGGTACCCCATACCATGGGATGTCATGCCTGGTATATGTACCTGGAGGGTTGGCCAGGGCGGGCTGATCATTGCTCAGGGACTGGCTGGGCATCGGTCAGTGGGTGGTGACCAGTTTGCGTTGTGCACCATGTGTTCCTTTCTTCCTTTCCCTCTAGATTTTATTTTTCCTTTCCCCTTTCCATTATAACTGTTCTTGTCATAATTGTTATTATTGTTCTTTCTTTTTTATTCTATTTCTATTATTAAAATGTTCTTATCTCAACCCTTGAGTTTTACATTCCTTTCCAACTCTCTTCCCCATCCCTCTGGGTGAGGGGGGAGTGAGTGAGTGGCTGCATGGTAATTAATTTGCATGGTAATTAATTACCATCTGGGGTTAAACCATGACAGCCTCAGTCTTTAATAGTAAGACCAGCTTCCCCCTGGGTACTCAGCCCCCTGAGCTGGAAGACAGGGGGAAGGAGGAGCAGAACGAAGTCCCCACAGTCCAGAAGGAAAAGGTTAGTGACCTGCTGCTCCACTTAGATGTGCACAAGCCTATGGGGCTGGATGGGATTCACCCGAGTGTGCTAAGGGAGCTGGCAAAGGAACTTGCCAAGCCACTGTCTGTCATTTATTAACAGGCCTAGCTAACTGAAGAGGTCCCAGAAGACTGGAGGTTAGCCAATATGATGCCCATCTATAAGAAGGGCCAGAAGGAGGATCCAGGGAACTACAGGCCTGTCAGCCTGAAGTGCCAGGGAAGGTCATGAGCAGATCATCATAAGTGCCATCATGCATCATGTGCAGGATAGCTGAGGGATCAGGCCCAGACAGCACAGGTTTATGCAAGGCAGGTCTTGCTTGATGAACCTTATCTCCTATGAGAAGACTCGTCTAGTGAATGAAGGAAAGGCTGTGGATGTTGTCTACCTGGACCTTAGTAAAGCCTTTGATGCTGTCTCCCACAACATTCTCCAGGAGAAAATGGCTGCTCATGGCTTGGATAGCTGCATTCTATGTTGGGTTAAAAGCTGGCTAGACAGCCAAGCCCAAGGAGTGGTAGCGAATGGAGTTACATCTAGCTGGCGGTCGGTCACAAGTGGTGTTCCCCAGGGCTCAGTACCGAGGCCAGTCCTGTTTAATATCTTTATTGATGACCTGGATGAGAGGATTGAGTACATCCTCAGTAACTTTGCAGATAACACCAACTTGGGCCGGAGTGTTGATCTGCTTGAGCACAGCAAGGCTCTACAGAGGGATCTGGACAGGCTGGACTGGTGGGCAAAGGCCAGTTGTATGAATTTCAACAAGGCTCAGTGCCGGGTCCTGCACTTGAGTCACAACAACCCCACACAATGCTACAGGCTTGGGGAAGAGCAGCTGGAAAGCTGCCTGGAGGAAAAGGACCTGGGGGTGCTGGCTGACAGCTGGCTGAACATGAGCCAGCAGTGTGCCCAGGTGGCCAAGAAGGCCATTAGCATCCTGGCTTGTATCTGAAACAGTGTGGCCAGCAGGACAAGGGAAGGGATTGTGCCCCTGTACTCGGCACTGGTGAGGCCGCACCTTGAATACTGTGTTCAGCTTTGGGCCCCTCACTTCAGAAGGGACATAGAGGTGCTGGAGAGTGTTCAGAGAAGGGCAATGAGGCTGGTGAAGGTTCTAGAGAACAAGTTTTATGACAAACGGCTGAGGTAACTGGGACACAGGAGGGACCTTATTGCTCTCTACAGCTACCTGAAAGGAGGTTGTGGGCAGGTGGGGGTAGGGTAGGTCTGTTCTCCCAGATAAGAAGTAACAGAACAAGAGGAAACAGCCTCAAGTTATGTCAGGGTGGGTTTAGGTTGGATATTAGGAAAAATTTCTTCACGGAAAGGGTAGTGAAACACTGGAATAGGCTACCGAGGGAGGTGGTGGAATCACCATCACTGGAGGTATTTAAAAAATGCGTAGATGTGGTGCTTAGGGACATGGTTTAGTGATGGACTTGGGAGTCCTGGGTTAAAAGTTCAACTTGATCTCAGACATCTTTTCCAACCTAAACAATTCTATGATTCTATAATTATATGAGAAAGAAAAACACCTTCCCTCCACCCCCCTGCCTCCCAGGCTCAACTTCACTCCTGACTCTGCTATCTTCTTCCACCTGAGTGGTGCAGGAGGATGGGGAATGGGCATTGTAGTCAGTTCATAACACTTCATCTCTGCTGCTCCTTTCTCCTCACACTGTTCCCTTGCTCCAGTGAAGGGTCCCTCCCATGGGATACAGTCCTTCATGAACTGTTTCAGCATGGATCCTTCCCATGGGCTGCAGTCTTTCAGGAGTGGACTACTCCAGCTTGGGTCCCCACAGGGTCACAAGTTCTGCTGTAAAGCCTGATCCTGTGTTGGCTCCTCTCCATGGACTGCAATTGCTGCCAGCAGCCTGCTTCTGAGGTGCAGCTTTCTTCAGGGCACATCCACATGCTGTGACATAGGGTCTTCCGTGGTCTGCAGGGTGGATATCTGCTCCACTGTGGTCCTCCACAGGCTTCAGGGTGGCAACCTGCTTCACCATGGTCTTCTCCATGGGCTGCAGGGACATCTCTGCTCCAGCACCTGAAGCATCTCTTTCCTCTACTTCTTCACTTGCCTTGGTGTCGCAGGGCTGTTTCTTTCACATTTGCTCACCGCTGCTGCACAACATTTTCTACCCTTTCTTAAATATGTTATCACAGGGGTGTCATCAGTATTGCTGAAGGCCTCAGCTTTGGCCATCAGCCAGTCCATCTTAGATCTGGCTGGAACTGGTTCTGTCTGGCATGGGGCAGTTCACAGAAGGCACCCTTGCAGCATCCTCCACTACCAAAACCTTGCCACTTGAATTTAATGGGCTGGAAGACAAATAGGCACTGGTATTAGCTTAAAGATACCAGCATGTCTGTCTGACATCTCCAGCAGATGAACAGCATAGGTAGGGAACGTAGTATCTCCTACTTTCATCCAGGTTCAGGCATGCCAATTTCACACGTGAGCAGATTTTTACAGCCTGGGCTTCCAAAAAGCTGTACTTCAGATTATTTTTATCATTTGTGTTACCTGAAAACAAGTAGATGCCACTCAGGGTCTAGGAGTCCATCATGTGTGGTAGTGTGCAAACAGTTCATGACCTATAGTCGGACAATGGACAACCAACAACTACACACAGCTCAGGGAACTCAAGGAAACAGTGAGATATTATCAAGCAAATCAATAGGCTGGGGCTTGAAGCACAATGCCATTGTAGTTATTATCAAGTTTTGTAGGGATAACAGGTAAAAACAGGTGCAAGAGAGAAAATTAAGTATGGTATGTATAGACACATCCTCCCCAGCCCCACAAGTAACCAGAGAAAGATTTTTCAGAAGAGATTTTTCAAAAGAGAACAAGCAGGCAGGGGAGACTGGTCAGGGATAAAAGAACAGCAGAAGTATAGTAAGTCTTACATTAAACTGAAGATGGAGAGACAGGAGTAGATACAAACTCCCAAACCATGTGCTAAGGCAATGATGTTTCCAGCATTTTGGATGGATGTAAGCAGGACAGGACAGGATAGGCTTGTCTCTGACAAGGGTGAGAGACAAGGTGAAAGGTGACTGAGGCACAAGATGATGAGAATTTAAACGTGAATTTCAGCTATGGGCAGGCTTAGGAAGTGCCTCACCTGGGCAAAGTCATGCAGAAAGGATCCACAGCTTTCAGGCATATTTTTTAGAGGAGGAGACAATAAAGGTGGTTTGAAGGCAGGGCCATATTGTTTATTCTGGTCTGAAGCAACATGTATTATACATTCTAATTAAGGAGTTGATCATGTCAAGAATACATATCAACTGTGTAGCTTTCACAGCTTCTCTTTGTCCCATGCCTGCCCCTTCCCTGGGCGTGTCCTTCATAGCGAGTGCCCCAGGAGACTCAAGATGGAGCTGAGTGATATTAGGGTGAAATTAGCCATAAAGAAAACATTTAAATAAAAATGATTAAGCTAGTGTTAGAGCTATTATGAGACAGAAAAGAAATGTCAGAGAAAAAAAATGTGTACCACAACTGCCCCATTACACTATAATTAGTTTATCTTAGTATAATTTATGGTTAGCTATGTGTCAATGAATTCCAGCAAGAAGAAACCCCCAGGCCTGCAGCAAGGCTGAAAGATAATAGCTGGTGATGCCTGGATTGAGCAGACTTTTTAAAAGTATTCTGGGAATTCAGATGAGCTCTGTCATCAAAAATTAAAAGGAAGCAGCTCCTTCTTGTACAAGTTCATTGACATCGAACTAATTACAAACTAGGCATCTAAATATCTTCAGACACGTATGCTTAGATTTCCAATTTTACCTTGGTACAGGTTAATACTTTTAGGAGGAATTTGGAGGACTTCTCACTTCTTATATTATATAATCAGTCTAGCAGCTCTTGATAGGCATCAGCTGAGTTTAATGAAAAGTATTATTTATCTCAAGGGAAGTGAACAATTATTCCTTTTCTGGTTCTCTAACTCCCTCTTCCCTTTAGAGACTAATATTTGACTAGAAAAATAATCATTAAGAGACTTTATACTGTTAGATGGAAATCTAGCCCAGTTACCTGACTTAATGACACAAACATACAGTAATATGTATATATTGATGCCTTGAAGTGAATATCAGGATGTTTTGTCCTGCAAGGTTAATATTGATCAACATGTACAGTGTATTTTCCCTTTGGATCAATATGGCTGTTTCTTCTTAAATCAATAAGTACTTATTCTTACATAGAAGAAAAGTTTGGATCATAATTGGATAAAGGTGGGTACATAGTAAATGAGAACATTTTTCTTGCTTACCTCCAACAGTTGTGGGGCTCAGGGTTTTTTAAAAAAAAAGGTCAGACTGAACAGGTAGGATGCTGTATATGAGGTTCAGAAAATACTAGCTCTCACATCTACTGAGCTAATATAATAAACATCCACATACATGACACAGTTTTCTGACCAGAGAACAATGTTGCTTGCTGAACACAGCTGAAGCAGTCAATATTCCACATAACGTCTCTCTGCCTTTGGGTTATTTTTAACATCTTGGAGTATTCCTTCATGTGTATGCTTAAACAACAAGTACAAACATCTAGGGAATCCTGTGTCTTGTTTGGTGATTATGTATCTTCAAGCTCTGCATCCTAACTATTGTTCAGTTGCAAATGATACACTGACTTTGAAATGAGAGGAGATGAAAATTTGACCATTACTTCAGAACCTCAGCATTTTCAGAATCTGCAAATTTTCATCTTTTTTTTTCTTCTTTATTCCAAATACATGCAGATATCCTTTACTAAAAAAAAAAAAAAATCCTGCCACTTTGTTGTTCTTGTGGTTGCTGCTACAAGTTATTATTAGTAAAAAAAAAATAATAATGAAAACCCAAATTCACCATTCCTAAACTCCATCACGTAAATAAATTCCACACTTCAGTAAGGCAAACTAGCCAGCTGTGAAAGTGCTAGTCTGATCTATCCTAAGTGAGAATTTGGCCTAGTAGGTATTAGTCTGACAGCTTTAATATTTCAAGGGAAAATGCCCAGGGAAACAACAAAGTTAAGAATACTATTTAAATATAAAACCCCAAACAAACTAACAAAACCCCTTTATGGTTATTCTGGCAGCTCCTTTCTTTTTCCATGAAGTGTTTGGTGAAGAAAGAAGTATCAGAAACATTATCATATTTTGAAAATTTAAGAACAGAAATGCTTTACAAAAATAAAGTAACTCAAGATTATTAACTACATTAAGGCAGGGGAAGTCAAAAGATTCACAAACATACACATTGTTTAATATATCTTATGAATAAATGCATAACTAAGTAAAGTAACAAAACCCCCCTACTTTTATCCTCTAAAGAACTGCACTTTGGGTTCTTATTTCTCTCCTACTGCAGCAATACTTAACCGAAGTCAGAAGCTGTTTGCCAAGTCTGGCTTTTGAAGGGAAACCTCAATTTTCAATCTCCGGTGCTGCCAGGTGCAAACACCTTCCAATTCATCTGATGCATTTATGCCACTACACTGACATTTATATTCCCCAAGTGAATTAAGATCTTAATGGAATTTACATAAGTGGCAAATTAAGGTACTCAAGTTAGAACTAATTTGCCATTAGGTTGGCATTTTTTGCCAGTATGGAATTTTCAGAACATCTAAAGTAAGGCCACTGTATGGTGGTACAGGCTTCCTAAATCACTTAGGCCATTTTGTGGGAAATAGTCCCCAAAAATTTTATAGTCTGAATTTCTGAGATCTGAGTGGGAGTGCACAGGATTTAGCAATCTATGCACCCAGTCTCCCACTGAGAAGGGAGGTGGAGACTGAGTGAATGGAAAGTTGACTGTTGCTGTAAGGGCACAGCAAGAGGAAACCATCCCGCGGACACCAGGGTGACTGGGAAAGCAGTTAGGGAATTGTACTTTACTCGTTCTGAAGTCACTGCAGCAATTGGTGACCCCTGTGTACAGCTGTTTGACGAAAGCACTTCAAGTTGTAAGTGTATAACATTCTTTATATTGCATGCATAATTTCATTATTGTTAATAAAAAAGTTGAAAAGTAACAGCTTCAATTGCGCTGCACTGTGCTATTCCTGTTGACAATTTGCAAAGGTGTAACAATGGCAAATTGGCCCAGTATGACCTCTAACACTCCCAATAGCACCACTTTGCCTCCTTCAGGTCCTGCAGCTTTCCTTCACCACTCCCACAAGTATAGGAATTTTGCAATTATCTTCCTCTAATTCTTCCAGTTTCCTCAGTAACCCCATACACCATATCATCCCTCAATCTTCCTCCAGCTCATTCTCACTCTCTTTGTTACTTTTCTGTTAATCCATCTCCCCTGTTCCCATGCCAGTTCTGCAGCAGTCTCTCCCATCCTTGACTTTCCTTGCCTGTGTAGTTACCTCCTACATTTTCCTTCCGTATCTGAACACATTGAGTATACTGTCTGCAAGCACTGATAAAATTTCATGTATTCCATTTCCACCCTAGGGTGTCTAATCTAGTTTCTGCACCTTTACTCCACTGAAATTAAGAACAGCTAAACTTGGTCAGACCAGAGGACCATCTAACCCAATATTCTGTCTCACACAGTGGCCAAAATCAAATGCCTGTGAAGTGTTATCAGTACAGGCAAGGACATAGTGATACTCTCCCCACCACCCCCAAATGTTCTGATCAAAATCTCTAATGATCACTTACCAGTCACTTTTCAGAGCCAGAACTTAGTTATTCTCTTCCTTCTTGTCCTGTCTGCATCCTTTTTGCATAATCTTTTTCTTGATGACCTCAAAACCAGTGCTGGTTTTTGGTTCTTCTCCTAGCCTCATCATGCTCTTTTGGAGCCCCTCTTGTTTTTAAATCTTTTTTTTTCTGGGGAGGCTTCTAGGCTCTGTCCTAGACCTCTTCTCTGCAAACCGCCCCTCTCCCCCCCAAGAAGATGCAAGGTGCTTTTGCAATTACAATTTCAGGTAATAATTCCATGTTGATCATTGACAGAATTATCATCCAGACTTTTCTGTCTGGTTTCTGTACAAACTGAAATTTTAGCCTTCTCTAACATGCCTTTGTGAATATTTCTCTTAAGCCTAAGTTCAACAGTGCCAAAACAGGTGTCATTCCTCTACCTCAAGTGCTGACCGTGACCTCCTTCTGAATCATAGGACATGAAAGTACAGCATCCTGCTTCTTTGCTCAGTAACCCAAAAACCTCCTCCTCAACTCAGAATTGTCATGTTTTTCACATTCAGACTATTACCAATACTTTAAAACTATTTGAAAACATTTCTAAAAATTATCTCACTATATATTCAACAGTTATAACAGCTAATTCCAAGTTCTCATCCCCTTGTATCTTGTTTACTGCAATAGTCTTCCTTCTAATAACAACAAAAATTATTTAGCTCCAGTCATATTCATTCAGAATATGGCTACAGAGATCATTATGCTTGCCTGCCCCTTTAACCAAATAAAATCTTTTTCCTAGATACCTTTATTTGCTATCCATTCTATCACTTAAAAAAGGGAAGAATCTAGGGGCTTTTTTTAGTCCTTTCTGACTTACAGTCTCTCATTGCCTATTAAAATGTAAGCCCTGACGTTCACTGGCCTTTGAAACTTGCCTCCATCATCCAGCAATTTATTTTTCAAACAGGAATCTTTGTTCTCTCTCCCATGCTGCTCCTCACTAGTATGGCTCCTGATTCTACCCTTTCCTTCACTGTTTCGAAGTTCTCACCCATGGTCTTGTACAAAACCAGAATTACTGTTTCTCAAAGTTAAAACCAACAGCCTGTTTGTAATAGTCATAAAAGCACTGGAATTTACAGTTATAAAGTAGTGGCAAAGGCTTCATATGGACTACAAGATGCTTGTTGAAGAATAAACCGCATGGTGTTTCCAATCATAAGAAACAGGTATATGGATGAATACTTCCAATGTTAGTGTGTTTAGTTTTATTTCTCTTAGTCTAATATCTATTAATGCCAACATTTATAGGCAGCATTTTAAAGGTCCTCAGCAGAGAACAGTGATGATAAGTGCAACAGAAAAGTCTTGATTTAGCATTTTTTTTCAATATGTGAATGATTTTCCCAAGAAAGTGAAATACTAAAGATTTTTTACTAGAGTGAAACCAGAATATATGAACTCCACTTCCTTTTTTTTTTTTCAGTTGGTGAGGGCACTATTTGCCCATTTGTGAGATGAGGGATAAAGCTCAAAACAATCAAGAAAAACATGAATGATGGCAAACACTGTGCTTGGGACAGAAGATGAAGCCTCCAGCTGCTTGTCCCAGCATTGCAAGAATCACTTCAGTAGGATGAGAGAAGCCAGTACGGTCTTGATTAACTGGGTGTGTAGGGTTTTGGGGGGGTTACTTTTCTTAAAGCACATACACAAAACACAAGACAGAGGAAATCATATCATTACCCACATGAGCCTGTGGTTTGGAAAGACGAGCGGTTGGCTTCCGGCAGCTGCAAGGAATGATGGGGAGTCAGATAGGGGCAGGCTGTCACACACTCCATACGCTTTTTCGCAACACTTTTTCCCCCATTTTTTTTCAAATGCGGTAAGCATGCTGTCCAAGTCTGCCAGAAAAATGAATTACATATGTGTCCCCTCACCCAGCTATCAAATCCTTCTCTTCTAACCTACTAAATAAAGAGAGGGGCTGTTGCATTCATGAAGAAAAAAAAAAAGCAAAAAAAAAAGCAAGCAAGGTAAAATCGTTTTCATGCAAGCCCATACTAGAGATTCAGGAAGGTATTCATTTTATTTTGTGCATCTAGACAGTGATTTTAATGTTATGTAAATGCAGCAGGCAATTCCTAATCTATCCTGAAATGTATGTGTCAGAGCTCTTGTGTAGTACAGGTTACTGATGATAAAAACAAGATGTGTTTTTATACAAGGAAGGCGCATGATTACCAGCTTTAGAATTTTTTCTTTCATTACAAATTTAAAATAGGACAAGCCAGTGCAATGGAAACTGAGGGGTACCACCACAGAAAAAGCTAGTGTCTTTTCAGAGTCAAGTTTGACAAGCATTGTTTGCCTCTCTCCTTGAAACCAGAACAGCTAGACATGGTAGCAGCCTCTTAGACTTTAAAACTGATTAAGTAGAAAAGATTCTATTAATCCTTAGTGCACCAGTGTTCCTCATTTTTCTTTCTTCTTTTTTTTTTTTTCTTGTAAAAAGGAAACTTATCTTGTCTAAAGAACATTTCCAAATACTCAGTCGAGTTGAGGTTGTCATGATAAGGCAATCTTCACATCAGGAGGCTTTTTCAGAGAGGAAGAAGCTCAGATGCAGGCAGGGTCCAAGCCTCAGATCCAACTGTCAAGGAAGCTGATGCACAAAAGGTCTTAAACTGACATTTATGCTGCTGTTATATGCTTAGGTATCTTGGTAGAACAATCCACAGTCTCAAACTAAGACCCATCTACCATCTCCATCTGGCAGCCCCTCAATCTGTGTTTTTCCAGTGAAGTCAGCACCCTGCTTTTACCCCAGAAGCCAGCAGTTAGACCATGCATCAGATTGTGCATTCACATAGACATCTCTCCTCTGCCTGGGCAAACTCAGATTCACTTGTGCACCCTGATGGTTGAATATCTGCAACTCCCATGCACTCCTGCAAAGTCCCAAAAAGCACTTAGCTACAGGACCAAGCTCCAAGCCTCTTCCCCATTTGTATAAAGCTCTTAGGGTTTAATACGCAAGACAAAGACACCATTAATCTGAATGGTCAATACCTCCGCAGTTCAATCAACTGGCAATGTTCTCTTACAGCAAAATACAGGCTTCTTCCTGCAGACAGATGGGGAACTTGAACCAGGTCTTCTACAGCTGTAACAAGGACTCTCAGATAAAAATTTGTGTGGGGAGAGCAGGAAGCAGGGTGAGAGAACTTCTGCTGTGTTTTGTCAGAAAAAAAAAAGCAGACATCATAGGATAAAACTAAACTATCAAAGGAGATCTCAGGGCTGTAACCATCAAGTACCACCTAGTGTTTCCCAGCAGGCTGGTTATATACGTGACTGATTAAGAGCAGGACCTTAAACTAGTCAATATGAGCAGAGCCGAGGTGCTTCCCTCCTCATTCACTGAACTTTGTGGATCCTGTTCTGAGAAGTTTAGCAACACTGCCCATGTCGTCTGTGGCTTTTGCACTCAAGTGACACACCACAGCTCTCCCCTAAAACTAAGGTTGATTAACATCTGAGTCAATTTAGAAAGCCTCCAAAGAGCCCTGGTGGTATCAGAACACGATGGTGATTTCCTTACTCCTGTGAATTAAACAGCTTGATACAGAGACAATAATACTTGCCCTACTTGGCAGCAGTCTAGGGAACTTCTGAATTGTCATTTTAATTCAACACTGCCATATCTTTGTGTTGGAGAGAATTTCCAATGAGGCCAAAGAAGGCCCAGGACTCGGATATGGATCTCAAATCCCATTTCTAACCACATGAAAACTGTGCATTCAATTCCACCATCCTTCAGTATGAGACAAACTAGGAGCAACTACACAGAAATATTAATATAATCAAGGCTTCAATTGTAAATGATGCCAGTCAGAGGATTATCCTTTTGTAAGAATTAAAAGGTAATTTTACTGGGTCCAGAGCTTCTACTACCAGGTACAGTATACAACTGTAAGCAGAAAAAACTTGAGCAATGTCATATGGAATGGTGAGACTGACCACCCAAGACAGGGTAGAACCCAACCCAAGTAAAAGCAGAGAAAAAACAAGCCACAGGAATAAGGTTCTGCAGCACAAAATCAAGGAAACCCCCTGCATTTTTGCAAATTGCTTCACCTATCTGACATGCAGGCAACCTGTCACTTGGGTCTACAGACCAGTCCTCAGTCAAATTCACCTGGTTCTTATATTTTTGGGAAGCTACATTTTCCAAAGCCTCTTTGCTACCTGGAGAAGTGATCATGGACTCTTTTTTTTTAAAAGTCCTGTTCTTGTAGTGACTGAGGTATAGAATTTGAGGTATACATATAAGCTAAGACTGCTCTCTTTAGAGCTCTACAGAATTCATAAATGAAAAAAAATAAATGTAGATCTTTCACAGATTTATGTTCTTACCCTTGATAATGTCCTATGATGAAAAATACTGTAGAAATTTTCCAGAGGAAAGGAAAATATCTTCCTTTTCTTTCCTTTGCTCCTATGAGTGAATGGAAATGTTCATTTCAGAACAGAATCCGTTTCTCATTTACAGTCAGCTTGAACCCTTACTGTACTTCAATCTTCAGTCAAAACTGGGTTTAAACTTATAAACAAGGATTTATGCATCCATTGTGTACTGGTTGTGTGTTTCTCAGTGTTACTGAGAAATGGTAACTAGCATATACTAGAATAATCCCAAAGAAAAGGTTTTAATGGAAAAGCAGGGAACAAATGGTATCCCTTATATAGGTATGCCTCACAGTGGCTAAATTGTCCTGGTGAAATGGCATTGACGTTTGAATGGCTACATTCCATGTTTGAAACTGAGTCTCATAAGACAATTTCTATTGCTATGTATGATGGCCAGTTTTAGCCTCAAAACACCTTGAAGCTGTACCGAAGAGCCAGGGAAGCAACAGATAAACATGTGGGGACTATGTATTTGGAGAACAAAATTGTTGGTGAGCATAAATCAGCAAAGAATTACTGAAATCAGCTGGCACTGTGCAAGGAATCTGTAGGTCCCATGCTATTACCAGAATGCATATTTCATTAGCCTAACACCAATATCAAAATTAGGTGCACTATCTGGCCAAATAAGGCTTTACTTGCACAAACAAGTGTTACATTTTATCTACTCATACTCTGTGTTAGTGAAAAGACAGTCATCTCTCTTGACCTGAACAAGAGTTTCAGTCTCAGGACAAGAGAAGGAACTGTGCCAATATCTCATGTGTAAACAAACAGGCACTCTGATGATGCTGGTCCACATTCAGAAATAGGAACAAAAAGAAAGAAAGAAAAAAAAAGTTCAGCTTTTGTGAAAGAGACAAAAGAAAGACATTTTCAGTTCATCAAACGATCGTGACTACTTCATTTTGAGATCAACGCTTAAAATATTTACTCAACATTACATCAACATTCATAATGTTTTAAACAAGTTTTATGCATGGCCAAATAGTATGTAGACATTTGCAAAACAATTTGTCATCATTGCATCTGAAGTGTGTTTTAATGAAAATGTGAAATTTCATAAAAAAAAAAATGTTTAAATGCAAGCTTTCCAGTGCAATCAATAAGAAATTTAGCTGAGCAAAAATAGTACATTTGAATTCAAATGAGCTGTAAATACACAGTATCTAACAGGAATCTGTAAAAGCTATTTAGTAAAATAAACAATATTCTATTGCAGTATGTTAAAAAATAGCTGTTTAGGGGAAGGTAAGGCATCTGGAGCCTGTTATTCTATATGAGCTGTATACCAAGGAAGGCTTAGTTTGGCTGATGGTGTCAATGGAGTTATCAGAAATACAAGCATTTATCTAAGTAATTGCATAGGAGAAAACATTAAGAACTTGGCACATGTTAAAAATGATTCCTAATTAAAATGTTATTTAATAAACAGGACCATTTTATTACTCACGGACTACAAAAAAAAATTAATAAGTGACTGCTAAACAAGTAATTATAAGGGTAATAAAGCTCTCCATTCTGGTTAGGGAAAATATTCATTTCATGACCATCCAATGATCCATTTTCTACCACAGCTGTCAAAAGAGGCAGTCTGCAACCATTTAGAGATGTGCTATTGTTACTGTGCTTATGTAATACTGCTATTACATTTTGTAACAGTGATAATGCTCTCAAACTAGTTCTTAGGGTAATTATAGATCAGCTTGCTTATACATTAACTGCTCTTGAGTCTTAGATCACAGGTAAACTGATGCAATTTAGCTGCTGGGGTGGTTTTATAGCTTTCTGCTCCCTATCAGCATCACTCAAAGCAGTCAGCACTTCAGGTTATGGTGAAAGTGGTTTACAACTGCTCTTTGCCTCCAGTCATTAAAACCTTTGGTAGAAGGGCCCAAACCTACGAGATGCTGATCACTCACTCTTGTCACTGTTACCTGATGTAACTGACCATCTCTGCAGGCACCCCTGCAATATGCTTCAATGGTCTGAGAGACGAAAAACTTGGGGGGGGAATAAAAAAAAGTTACAGAACAGGTTTAACACCTGGTTTCCAACATAACCAGGGATCAGGGAGCTGGTAGGTTACCTTACTGTGTAGTCACTTTGCATGGCAAGGTTTTGGTAGTGGCAGGGCTACAGGGATGGATTCTGTGGGAAGATGCTAAAAGCTTCCCCCATGTCCAATGGGGCCAGTGCCAGCTGGCTTCAAGACATTTGTGCCACTGGCCAAGGCTGAGCTCACGAGCCATGGTGGTAGCACCTCTGGGATAGCATATTAAGAAGCCGGGGGGGCAGGAATATCTGTGCCAGCAGGAGAGGGGAGTAAGACTATGTGAGAGCAACAACTCTGCAGACACCAAGGTCAGTGAAGGAGGAGAAGGTGCTCCAGGTGCTGGAGCAGAGATTCCCCTGCACCCTGTAGCCTGTGGTGAAGCCCATGCTGAGGCAGGCTGTCCCCCTCAGCCCATGGAGGTCCGTGGTGGAGCAGATATTCACCTGCAGCCCACAGAGAGCCCCATGCCAGAGCAGGTGGATGTGCTCAAAGGAGGCTGTGACCCGTGGGAAGCCTGTGCTGAAGCAGGTTTGCTGGCAGGACTTGTGGACCCATGGAGAGAAGAGCTCACACTGAAACAAGTTTGCTGGCAGGACTTGTGACCGTGTGGGGGACCCACGCTGGAGCAGGCTGTTCCTGAAGGACTGAACCCCCTGGGAGGGACCCACACTGGAGCAGTTTGTGAAGAACTGCAGCCCATGGGAAGGACTCGTGTTAGAGAAGTTCATGGAAAACTGTCTCATATGGGAGGGACCCCACGATGGAGCAGGGGAAGAGTGTGAGAGGAAGAAGCAGCAGAAACAACATGTGATGAACTGACCGTAACCCCCATTCCCCATCCCCCTGAGCTGCTCAAAGGGAGGGCGTAGAGAAATTGGGAATTAAGTTAAGCCTGGGAAGAAGGGAGGGGTGGGGGGAAGGTGGTTTTAAGATTTGAATGGTAATAAATAAAACCAGTTTTCCCCAAGTTGAGTCTATTTTGCCCGTGACGGTAATTGTTGAGTGATCTCTCCCTGTCCTTATCTCAACACACGAGCCTTTTGTTATATTTCCTCTCCCTTACCTGGTCAAGGAGGGGAGTGACAGAGTGGTTTTGGTGGGTACCTGGTGTCCAGCCAGGGTCAACCCACCACACACTGTCAGTAGTTTAACTCCCTGCTTCCCTTCAGTTTTCCCTGCTCAGGACAAACCCCCATAACTGTGTGCACTATTTTCCTTTTCAGCTTTTTCAGGCAAAGGAGACTGGGTACTACTACAGTGGGAAACTGATCTGGATTCCAAACCATTTTCTGCCTCGTTTGTTGTAGCTAGACTTGGACTTGTTCAGTCAATGAGAAGACTAATTCCACTCACAGAAGGAAGTGCTTCCCCAGCAATTTTTAAAACAGGCTGTGAGCCATCTGTCTCATCTGTCTGCATTGGTGGAAACCAGGTAAGCTGTGAAAACAGATTTAATGACTGAGGTGGCCCACAGAAATGTGCTATCAATTATTTTTTGTTTCCTTTTTTTTTTCCCAATAACTTAATTATGCTTTGTGATATAACACAGGTGAGCAACAACTCTTCAGCTCCACTGACACTTAACATTGATGCTGTATTACTGAAAAGGAATAGTCACTGTCTTTCCCCAAGACAGTATCACAGGAACAGGATATGTTGTAGCAGGAGGCTATATTTCCAGTGTCATTATTAGTAAGGCATGTATTTACCTTACCTAGTCTACTTGGAGATTATCTGCATTTTTCTTGCCTTCAGAAGACTGGTTCATATGAGAAAAAGTTGAAGGATTAGTCCCCTTGCACTTGAAGGAATCTCAGAGCAACATTTGAATTCAAACAGCAGATGTTAATGTTTTCTTCACAGTTAGCCTTTATGATACAGAGCCCCCAAAGGTCCCCGCCAGCACCAGAGTTTAGCTGGTAGCACGTCAGGAGGCCCACTGCAGAGAGGAAGATGATACACTGGTTCCTGCTACTCTTAAGTGATAAACAGCAAAAGGAATGATTGCGCTTCATGAGGCAGAAGCACAGTTGGTGCTTTCCTTCGATATTCACATCTTTGCATGGCATCAGCCAGTGGATTAAAAGATAAAGGCCGAACATTTATTATCACACTTGGCAAAATGCGTGGGTTTAACTCAAGGCTTCATTTCAGCTGAGAAGTCTCCATTTCAGCTGTGAATCATGAGACCTGTGAGTGATACATACTCCTAGAAAAATTCAGGTGAACACTCAGTGTAAGGTAGGATTGTATGGAAGTCACTGTAGGATTTTCATTTGAAAATAAAGATTTTTAAAATGACAGCTGTGCATACAAAATTAAAATTCTGGAAATAAGTCTTTTGTTGCTGATTGTTAAATCCTGCAGTTCTTACCCATCTGGGCTAGTAGGAACAGGGAGGGGAAAAGAAAACAAAAAGGTAGGAGGTAAAACCCTAAAATGCTGAGCCATCTATTTTTATTTGATATGCAAATGATAGCATATATAAGTTTGGTTCAGAACTTGGGTGCCACGTAAGGAGAGTTTGTTTTTCAACTGAACTGCCTTAGAGAAGATTATTGGTCCTGCTGCCAGGAGGACTCCTTAAAAGGGAGATTGCAAGTGTTACGATCTTTGTTGTGAAGTACAAAAAAAAAGGGAAGAAATTCTTAACTATAAAATGCAGGAGATGAATTCTCAGAATTAGCAACCTCTTAACCAATGTCCTGATTCCCAGTATTAGATAGTAAAGACTTGACTCTAAGATGATATTTATATGAAGTATTTTTTGTGTATTTAGGGCCTCACCTGTGTAGCTCCACTGTGTGCGCTGTCAGTTCTGCCATTCTGAAAAAGTATGATCATCAGCATAAGAAAGGAACAAGGTCATTTAACAGCAAAATTCAAGAAATATGCCTACACTTTTAAAAGTCACTCACAGTTTTGGCTGCATTGAAAAGCACTATCCCTTAAAAGCAATTTAAGGAGGGAAAATTTACAAAAGAATTACCCAAATGCCCTAGTTAATCTGGAATAAATTTAGACAATAAAGCTCTCTACATCATATCTTGTGGGATGGGCTGCAAAAACAAGAGTATCCATATCACATCTTTCTCTTTGGTTTTGGCTTTTTCTTTCTTCTTTCAAAGGAAAATACTCCAGGTGAAAAATGCAGTCCCAAGCACTACTTTGAAAAGGACAAGCACAGGTGTTCCATTTCTCACTCTGATGAGAGAACAGGACACAACTAGTATTCTCCCCCTTACAAGAGGATTGTTTGTTTCTGCTTTTTTCTCCATTACAAACCTGGAAGACTAACTCGCCTTCTTTAAGAATTTTTAATTTAAGTATTTTTAATTATTGTTTAGAACATACTGTATTTTGCCAGGTAAGACTATAATGAGAAATCTAGATCTTATTTCCAGGAGCATCTTGGAAACTAAAGCAATTATTTCTCCAAATAGACTTCAGTTCTCAATTGCATGTCAGCAGCAGCTGCTCACTGTTGAATACAATAGGTGCTCTAGGCAAAGATCCATGCTTACACAGTTCAAAAGGGACAAGAGAGGCTCTTTTATTGAGGTCTCCCATGTTCCTATCATTGCACTTAGCTAGTGTACTTTTATGGGGAAAAAGTGTAGGCAGCTAGAGCCCTCCTCCTCCACCCCCTTTATTGTCATAGTATTTCCCCGCCTCCAAAGCACTAGATGTTCCAGATGAGACGAAAACTCCGATGAACAGGAATTTCTTGTTCTTCAGTCTCTATTCTTAGACCAGATCATCCCAAATGCCTACCCACTTGCTGCTTTAGGAACCAATGGAGGGTTCATGCGTGAAAGCTGCCCTGGCTGCAAGGCCTGGATGTACTCTTAGAGGGCCGTTTCTATCCATCACCCTTACTGTCATGACATTAATCTCGCTCAGCTAAGGCCTGTGCCTTGAAACACTGCAGATTTCATGTGCAGCAAGAGTACAAGAGGAATCCTACAAACTCTACAACAATAAGGCAAAAAAAATTGTTTCTTTACATCTTTTATATCCAGGACTGTGTTTAATAAAAATAATCATACACATGTAGGGTGCTTCAAAGAGTGTTTCCTAGTTTAACTGATATGTAATGTGATGGTGTAATATGACATCACCTATAGACTACAACATTTTTTTTCTCTAGGATTCTGCCTGGAAAACAGTCAAGATCATAAGTCATTCTCCATGTTCCCATGCAAATGTTTCTCACATCTAATCACTTCCTTGAATAAGAAACATAAGTGAGAAGGTATGTATTAATATCTACATAAACAAAATAAAAGTATGGACTTACCGAAGTAAGTGTGTACTGCAGCTTCTCCCTGGAAATAGCTTAAAAGAGGGAGAACTGGGGGGATTTAGTAGAATACTGTGTATTAAATTATATTTAAATTCCACCTACTAGCAATTCAGGAAACATTGCTGATTAATAGATGCTCTGTATATTACAGATAAAATACGATTTTTCTCTGGGTATTTTCTTGCTCTGCTTAATAATATCTGATAGTCATATATTAATTCTTTAAAACATTTTTTACAGGAAATGTGGTCTTCAGCAGCTGAGGGCCTACTGGCAGTTAGTCAAATAAATACCATGGCAGTTTTGTAGTGAATGCTGCCAGGACCGGTGCCTGAAAAGCAGGAAATCCTGGTAGCTGTGTTTGACCACTACAGTGACCACTGGCAGAATTAGACATCTGAGAAATACAGGATCTGGGTTTTTTTATTTTAACCTGAAAACCAAATTTAAAAAGCAGACTAGATACTTACATTAGATACTTAAGGATACATTCACACAGATCCCCACTCAGCATTGTTGGAGACACCAGAAAGGCTACTCTTATAATGAAGAGTCATACAAAAAACAAGCCTTACTCTACAGAAACTCCAGGTAACAAGTTCATTTTTACTAATCATGAATTTGCAAAACAAACTCTAATAGCTACTAGCTCCTTCCAGACAAGAAAAGAAGCCCTGGTAGCAGGGCAAATGGGACAGCAAAGAACACGTGTGACAATCCCAATCCAGTATATACGTTGTGGAACAAATATTGAAAAATGGAAAGAAAAATACCAGGACATAAGGCAGGAGTGGAACTGACAAAGGAAATCTAACCACTGCATGGCCTGCACTAGGGTCCCTGCATAATGAACCAGCAAGGAAATGCGTTAGTTACTGAACTCAGAGAACTTTCATCAGTCAGAAAATACTGACATTGACTGTGGACCTGCATTGATCGAAACCCACCGATTATTGAAAAGAAGTCACTGATCATTACCAATAATAAGATACTTGTATCTTCCCTGTTATGTCAAAGAAGATGATAAGTTGAGGTAAGAGGATAAGATACCAAGTATCTGCTTGGTGACACTGAAAAAAAAAGATAGGGAAAGGATAGATTCAGGTAACAGTTTCAGTGGTCTTGCCTTTGACCTCGGAAGCAATGATTCAGTTGGGTCACTACCTATAAGAAAGTGTTGTAAAGAAGTCCCAGCCACAACCCACGCATCTGAAACAAAAATGGTATGACGCAGGAGTAAGGCCATGTCAAACTAAGCCAGCAGTGATGACAGATGTTCTGAGCAGGACATGCTTTCCCAGTGAAGAAATAGCCAGCTGTGGAAAACGGGAGTGGAAGTATTATCTTGCTACAGCATACCTCTGGCTCTCACTGAGGGCCCAGGATAGACAGTGCAGCTGAGCACCAGATGGAAGAGGAGAGTCAGAGTAGTTCAGAGCTAGTGACATTTCCAAGATCCATGTCTGCTGAACAGAAGGAGCTGCCTGCTGCCTGGCAGGAGTGGACCTGTTCTTGCAAGGTACTTGGGTCTTCAGGGTGAAGAGGAACCCATCTCAGCATGTTTAAGAGCAGCTGTTGTCTTGGCTTTATATTTACATATGGAAATATGCCTGATATGAGCTAGGGAATATGTCTCTTGGTATCACTTAAAGAACCTGTTCAAACTGCCCACAAAACACTGTGAGACACTGACAGTGATTGGAGAAGACCTTACAGCTTGCCTAATTCTGCTGTTTAAAACCCGTCCTGGGAAGAGGTTGGAACACAGTCATTTCCTTGTAATGACTGGAAAGGTGCAGGCTGTACCATGCCCCTAGGACCACCAAGAGCACTCCCAACTTCCAGAAAGGTAACAGCTAAGGACAGTAGCTCAATCAAAATGCACACAAATGGATCTGTAGCCTTAAAATTTGTTGCAGACAACATCTACTGTTTTTCAGTGTGTAATGCAGTGATGGGAAGGAGGAGATGTATTCTGCTGCTGGTGGTAGTATTTTGAAAAAGAACTGATGTCAAGTCATGTAAAAAGAAGCTGAGAATGTCAAGTTGTCCATGATTGCCAATAGGCATGCAACACATGTTCTGTAAAGTGCTTGGGTAACAGGAAAAGAGAGGACATTACGCTATCATCAGGAAATAGGAGATAATGAAATAGATGCCAAATAAAGAATGCAAGTTGCAGCCTAATAAAATAGTTCCTCTTTTTCACCTTACTTTTCCTTTTTTCTTTTCTAATTCCAGAACATAGTGTTTTGTCCAATACACCAACTCTTTTTTTCATTCATTGGGCCTGAAAGAAAAATTAACCCAATTAATATAGTAGTCACATGTATTCTTGTGAAATATGAAGGATACATAAAGTTTGCCTGTTTGACGTCCAAAAGCTTCTTAAGATTCCTTGAGCTGGAAGTGATTACTACCCAACCTAGTGGAGCCTGGTTATATAAACTCACAAATGTTACTTGAATTCTAAAACAAACCACCAAAGAAAGATATTTCAGCTAAGAAAACCTGTGTCCAATTCCTTACTTAGCTTTTCTTCTGTGACCACAAGCATTTTCCCATTGTAAAATTAAAATGCTGCACATTCCTTCCTCAAAGAAGGAACCTCATCTACCTGAGAAAAAGAATTTATCTTTGAAAAGCACATGCCAGGATATGTAGAAGTTGCTTTAATCCTTGTTCAGTGGTCATGGTTAGCCATCAAATTTATTATCTATAGGGAGAATAAATTGCAGGTCCCATTCAAAGCTGTGTTAGCTTTCCCCTGCAATTTCACTGCTTAATGTGCATTTAATTTAAACTCTTTATTTGAAAAAAATATTAACACACCACTTATTTCCCCCTGAAGTAGATGCAGCATTTGTTTCTGAGATTCCAAGTCTGAGAGATGCTCAGAGCAGAAACTCATTCTTTGCACCTGTTTGTGAAGCACTCAGCCCTTCAATCTAGGACATCTCAGTTCAAGAAAGAGTCAATCATTAGTGCAGGTAGAAACTTTCATTTTTTTAAAAAAAGTACTTTAAAAAAAAAACAAACACAACACAAAGCCCTAAGGAAAAAAAATATTAAAAAAAACATTCACTTGAAATTGATGTCTTTCTCCATCGCCAGATTTTAACTTGAGGGGAGGAAAGTTCTCAGAGTTGAGGAATATTGTCTGCTCAACTATACATATCATAACAACAATACTTATTACACGTGACAGATTAACCTAGCCATGACAAAACTTTCAGCCATGGGAACTTTTCTAACACATGTGGCTACTGGAATATATGACTCTCTTTACGTCATTCCTGCACAACCCATGTGGAGATTGTCCCAGCACACATGCTGCCAGCTCACAAAGAGGAGCTGCAAGCATACTCACAATTTCCTCTAACCCATGTCTTTCAGTACCATCTTTCCCCTGAAGCTTCATTCATAGAGCTCAAGCTTCTCATTTAAAGCAAATGCCCCATTCCAACTCCACACAGGTAAGTGACACTTATTTTTGCACCACCTCTTTGCCTTGCACTCCCACTGACAGGTTTGCTGGATGTGATGGAAGAAGCTGAACCATCTCTTCCCAGTGTCTCCCAGCTTCAGGATGTACCAGCTCACTCCCACGTGGCTCATTTCCTCCCCCATCTTGGTTTCACACCTCCCACTTGACCTCGTCAGGAGAGAATAAAGTCTTGACTATATATAGTAAGGCGCTCAAACATTTCTCACATAATCTGGGTGGGCAGCAGGTGGGAGAAGAGAACACTCAGCATCACACCCTGCTAGGCAGGGAACACATTCAGACTTGCTTCAGGAAAAGTTCCTCTTCCTAAGCATGAATGGTTTCAGCGTAAATACTTTGGAGTATACCCTCATCTACTGAGTGGATCTTAAACTTGAACCATTATGCATCTCTGAATGGTCTTTAAGTTATGAACGCAATGTTTTGTTATCTCCAAGGGGAAAAAGTATTTATAACAAAACATACATATTGCTCTAAATTTGAAGTTGCTTTTTAGAGCATATCTTAAACATAATTTCCTACACATATAACTAATGCCAATTCTCACAGTACCACTCAACTACAGAACTTACTATGAAAATTGCTTTCCTCCTGAGGAGCTAATAAAAACTCACAATCCAACCAACCATCATCACCCCCCCACCCCCCCAAACAAACTAAAAGCTTTTTAATAACATGTTTCGAAATTTGGAATTTTTCATATGTTGCATTTTTCCTTTTCTAGCCATTCTCTCTCACCCACTCCACACTCCAAATATTTACCAGAAACGGACATTTTGCATATAAATATTTCTTTTCAGCACCAGAAATTCACATTTTTTCTTTTTTAAACAACTTTATCCAGAATTCTTTTGATCTTTTCATAAATACTCTGGCTGCACTAGAAACAGCCTCTGCTGACAAAGCCCTTATCCTAGCACTCCTAAACTGCCTTCCTTATACACCATATACATTGCCAGAAAAAGGATTGCAGTGGTTGTTTGCAGCACCCTGGCGCATATATGTGGCAGTGCTGTGGTTAGTTTCTCACCCTCAACTAAGGCAGCAATACTAGCAAAGTTTGTCAGTGGTGGCTCTCTCATCCCAAGTGTTCCCATTGAAACAGAGTTCTGCACTAACTTCAGTCTTTTCACAGTCTAAGAATCCTCTCAGCTTTACACAAGGACCTTTAACCTCCCTCCTTCATACATACAGCCATATGTGAAGCAACAGGAAGGAAGAAGGAGCCCCAGCCTGGATTTTGAGTGTACCCAGTTACTGGTCCTATGTAGCCTGAGACTACACCCTTGTCTCTGAACTATTCAGTGACCTGCAGACTAGAGACATTCACGTGCAGACATTCCCTGAAGCATAGACACAGTATGTATATGAGCATGCAGGCAGTATCACCTCAGTGAGCCATGTGACAAAGACAAGGCAATAAACAGATTATGAAGACTTGTCCTACAAAATCTAACCCTTCAGCTGTTGACTGCAATAGCATTCTGGCTCCTCTAGGAACAAATGCAGGCCATAAAATAGCACTCTGGGACAAAAATAGACCTTTTTTAAAAAAAAGTAAAAAAACCCAACCTGAAATAATGATCAACTACCCTCTTATAGACTGATCTTATCAAGGCTGAGTCACACCAGCTACAAACTAATCTCCAGGAAACAACACCACCCCCCCCCTTACTTGTGCTCTGGAAACTCTTTCGATCAACACCTCATTTTTGCCCATGTAAGTGTCATACAGAGACCATGTGAAACAGTAGGGAAAGCAAAACTCAACAACGAGACATCAGCCAAGGCAGCTTAGTAGGGTGAGGTACATTCTGAATTACCACCACATTATTCTTCAAACAGATATTCCTCCAACAAGGTAAAATTTAGCTGGGTTCTCCATCCAGCTAGTGCAGCACAGAGGGAGCCACAAGACCTTGCAGTTTCTCCCCAGAGAATCTCCCTCTCTGCAGGGATCCTCCACAGCTGGGAAGCTGGCAGCAGCTTCTCCTGTTCCTACAGCAGCTTTACTGCCTCCTGTGCTGGACTGAATGCTACAAGGCATAATGGGAACCTACAGGTCAGTACTGTGGGGATGAAGCAGCAGCAGAAGCTTTTCAAAGGAAGAGAGAATGAAAAAGCCAGGTAGCGGATCACTAGAGGAGAAAATACACTGTACCTTTAGGTCTTCAGATGATAAAAAACAATGTGAAGAAACCACATGGCTAAGGCACAGGCAAAAAAAAGATAAAAAAAAAAATAAAATCAGGCTTTATGTGATGTTTAGAGCAGTTCCCAGCAGCTAGCAGAATTAAAAGCATTATATGAACAACAACAGACTTATGCTATGTGATGGGCAAAGAAGAAAAAAAAATATTTTGCTATAGGAAGAGAAGACCAGGGGCATGACACAATAAGCTTCATTATAGCCATACACCTAAGGAATAAGCTACAGGTCTCAGATTTGAAAATCAGTGCTTAATAGGTTTTCTCAAAATAAATTATGGAAAGAGGATATTGATGCACCTCCAAATCAAGCCCCCTAAGTCACTATGCTACAGATTTAATACTAGATAAATATTTCTCTGTGTCTCCTGAGCACTTGAAGGAGAGCTACAGTTCCCCATTTTCTACAGAGAAGAGTGCACGCACTACTACATCTGTATTACCGAACACCTAAGTGCGAAATACTTCCAGGGAAGATTGTCTTCTGCTTATGTGTTTCCTATAGCGTGTTAGGTGATTATATACTGTATCATGTGGTTCTGTAATGCCATACAGTTATACAACTACAATTATATATCATATATATACATACTCATGGGAAAGTATGCATTTTTTTTATTTTGGATTAAAATCCTGCTCCAACGAATTTGCTGTCCAAGTTCTTTCCAATTTCCATGGAGAGATTTTTTTTTCTGCAATGTTTTGTGATATTTCTCATTTTTAACTAGTACATGTCTTAGGGAATGTGCAATACAGGCAAATTTTAATTGTTGAATTTCAAAGTCAGACTTTGGGGGCACATGGAAAGAAAAGTCAATACACAAAGCAGAGCTGCCTTTAGTGTTAAGCCTCACTAGATGTGTGAACTTGGGAAAATATCTGCTTTTTGCCTTAGTTTCCCCAAAACTAATGTTGGACTTTATTGATAAAAAGTACTGTAAATATACCAAGAAGCTATCATTGCTATATACTAATTAACCCTTCAGGGAACCATAAGCAAAAAGCATAAAAAGTGGTCTAGCTTCTCATTTCTCAATTGGTTAGACTTCAGGCACTTTGGCAGGGTAACACAGGAAAGCCTTGGGCCAGGTTCACAAGAGGTACTGGGGCACATGAATCCAGCACATATACACTACTGGTATCCATTCCACTCAACAGCTGCCTAACCCTACAGATACTTATGTTTCTTCCAGGCAAATCCCTGATCTCTAGACACATCACACAACTGCTAGAGTCCGATTCCTCTGAGCAGCTAAGCACTTTGCTCCTGCCAAGTCATGGTGGGATTTATGTTACTTGTAGGTCACCACCTCATGCTGTAGTGAGGCCTATACAGAAGAATAAACGGCAGTAGTAGGATCATTTTACACATATTAAATAAATTGCTCAGCTAGATTACAGAAAATGCAAGTTTGGGTCCTACTCTGAGAACTGCAGAGCAAGCACTTTGAATCCACTGCCCAGGTCTGCTGAGAAGACAGTTTCCCTGGGTGTGAGGCACAGATGTTGGTCTAGAGGAAGAATGAGAGCGACGTTTGCAAATTGGTCATGGCTCATGGTTTCCATACCTGCCCTGTCTTAAACCAAGGCACCAATTTACGAGAAGTGGTTTTGTTGTAAATGTTTAAGTCTTGGAGAAGGAGCATGGGGCAATTTCACCATCTGTTTCCATCTTGAGAGATCTGAGAAGGTTATATCAACACTAGTTTAACCTGTGTCTTTGCTTTCAGATTCCTGAAGTGTTTCAGCGGAAAGAGTTACCCATAAAAGCAAGCTCCAAAGCATTTTTTGAGCGAGTTAAGCAACATCCTTGTACACAAACTGAGTCACAGATGTCTTCCATGGACACAAGGTCAGTTTTGAGAAAGTGCCCTTACCAGTTCTACAAACCCAGAAATGTGTAGCCGGTATCTCTACAGTGCTGCTCTGGCATCCATTCTACTGAATTCTCTAGTAAAAGACAAGGAGGCCACAGGAGGGCTTCAAAATTACTGAACAGTTATTTAACCTGTGAGAAGGTGTGAAATCAGTAAGCAAGGCACAGGTGATGGAGTGCTCCATAGCACTGCCTTCCAATTTGAACACTGAGCTCAAAACTTCTAGGTACACTGTATGTTCACACAGCATAAGCCCATTTTCCATATGACATCTCACATTACTAAAGCTGGACTCAATTTAGGCACGTGTGGCAGTAACTGGAGGTTTGTAGTATGGGTGGTCACATGCTGGAAGTGCAGTATCACTTGTCCTGGATAAATTCAGAGTGCGATGCTGAATGTTACATCAATTGGGAATGACTGTCCAGATATTAATGACTGCTTAACTGGCATTTCCTTGATTTTTGGTGCACCCACTATTAGGTCATCTGAACAGAATTAACTATCAGTTAGCATGTTATTTTTGATGGAAAAGTAGTAGTTTCACATAAAAAAAAACCTTAAATACATTTTCATAGACATTTACTGAATTCAGTAGATCTCTGCAGAGACACACATTATCTCTGCTGCTGTGAAGAAGGGGGGAAAACAAAAAAAGCTGGTCATTGATCTAATCTGTCAGTTTGCCTTAAAAAGAATGAAACAGCAGGAATAGTAACTTTAAACCTGTCTCTGGCTGCCTTCTCTTTTTGTCTTTAATGGTTCCTCAGGACAACATTCAAAGTTTGATCGATCCCCTTCAAATTAAGGCCTTCCGCATCACACTTGAAGAGACCAAGCATCTAGGATCAGAGAAGAACAAGCACCACTCTTGCTACCAGTGATCAGATTTGTTACTAAAAGTTGTAATTCCCAATATGGGCCAGTCAGCTTTGAAGAGTGCAGAATCATTTGCCTTCCCAAAAGCCATTTCTGGCCCTTCTTTGCTCACGATTGCTACTGAGAGTAATGTCTAAATTTTTCTGGAGAAAAAGTGTGACACTTTTTGATTGTTTTGCCATTGATATGCAATTAATAAATGAGTCAGCACCTTCTTGTAAAACAGTAGCAACTTCAGTGTGCTGAATCACAGTTTCAAAGGTAGTCTAAGGTTCTCTTATCTGCCCAGGCAACACATTTTCTTTTTGCTTCAGCAGGGAGGCTATTATTCTGAGGCTTAAAAAAATGGTTTTGTGGTCTCATGTCTTATTCTGAGATCAGCATTTAACTCTTTCAGTTCATTGCATCTGCATCTTCACATGAGAGTTTTAATTCATTTTTCTAAGTGATGGTTAAAATTCTCCTGAGGGAAATGTATAGCACACCCAAACTGCTAACTCTGTGTTGCCATAGGCTTGGTTAACGAGTGTGGGCAGGGAAAGGTCATGTAAAAAAGAAACAGAATGATTAGTTTATATTAAAAAAAAAAGGTAAAAAAAAGAAGAAAAAATTGTTATTTGAGTATGAAGCATTGTTTCCTCTGGAATGAAATATCTCATTCTTCACGTGCCCCTCTCCTACAAACCCCAGCCCCCCATGTGCCACCTTGACCTTCTAGTGTGCCTCTCTGTCACTCCCCCCTCCCCCTGCTCTCTTCCCACACCATTTGCACACGCCGTGCAGAGGGAGGCAGTGAGCTCGGTGGCTGCCTCCGGGTGCCAGGTGCCAGCAGCCTGGCGGTACCACACGCTGGCTGGTCACCTGCCCTCTGCCGGTGGGCTGGGCAGGGGCAACTTCTCTCTGCTTTCTCCCAGTTCAGGCTCTTTTCTCCATACATACATGAATTGTCTACAAAGGCTGGTAGGAATTCAATATATTTGTGATCCCTTCATCATGTCAGATTCATCTGAATGTCACCAACCAGTCTGCCTGCTGTCTAAGGTGGTGTAGCAGCACAGCCCCATAACCCTCATGTCCTTAAAAACGAGGCCAGGAAGAAAAAAAGATCAGCTATAAACTCTCTGCAGATGAGGAACACGGTGAACAGGTACTGGAAAAGTGAGATTAAAGTTCAGCAAATGTATCTTACATTGGCTAAACCTGCAGTCTTTCTTCACTTGCTTTTCCCGACCAGATCAGGGCAACCCAGCTCGCAAGGAATCAAGAGGAATAAGTGCACAGGCTGTTTTTAATTCCCTGTCTACAAACTGTCCTGTTACAGATGAAAAAAAAATCCAGGGTTTTTTTACTCCACGGTGGGACTTCATTATATCACAACTTGTCCTTTCTGAGCCAAACCCTCTTTGTGTTGAAACCACTGGCAGGGCTGACTTTGCTGACAGCAAGAGGTTCCTACATCCACACTGCCAAGTGAGTTCAGAGTTGGGGCTGTGAGGTCATTCTCAACACCAGGGCTCATTTCCAAACTCATGAAATCAATCCCATGCAATTTTCCCACCAACCTTGTGTGCGAAGACAACAAACATGTATTTCCCTGTAGGGGTAGAGGTATGCAATCACCCCATCTACTTTTAAGGTATAATAAAATTTGCACTTTAGCATTCGTTCCATAGTCCAGTGCTTTGGTATTAATAATTTTGTTGCTTTTTTTTTTACTCAGGCATTACTTTGGTAAAACCTTTCCTTCATATTCTCAAAGGAAACTGGAATAAATGGTTGCCAAATGCCACATTTCCCGCTGGGAAACAGCATTCTCAACCATCAGAACACTTGGTGTACCACTGAACAGCAAAGCTGTGCTACAGATAGTATTTATAGTACATTTTATGAGACCAAAAGTTGTCAGTTAAACCACTAGAAACTAATAAATGGGCTTAGTGTCATTTGAGTTGTCAACAGGATATAAGTTGATGTAAGGGGAACACCTACATTTTGTAGGCTTCTTTTGCATGAATAAATGTGCAGTTGATAGTCATGCCTGACTTCGTAGGAATGTTTTGAGTAAGGAATATAGTAATATCCTCCATTGCAACAGTAATGATCATCGGATCACTAAAAGACATTTGTTATATAGGCATGTCTAATTCTTGAATGTGATGATGATCGGTAACCTCTATTTTACAGTAAGCTTTCTCACATACAGTGGTTTTATTGACCGAGAGACCTAACAATAGAAAATCACAATATTGAAAACTGTCTCTGTGCTGCAAAGGGTGGATGCTAAAACCCACAGAAGAGGGAAATATGATTTCATTTCATAAACAGAAAACCTCTGAATTAAATCACATTTTTTCAATGCATTAAAGCCAAAAAATATGTTGTCTGAAGTGCTGTGAAACTGCACTTATATATGTATATATAAGTTCAACAAAAGCAAAGCTTTCTTTAATAAAACAAACCAAATTCTCAACTGGTAAGACTCCATTCCTTGTTCCCCCCTTCCCCCCCATATCACATACTGTGAGGGTAACTATTTTAAACAGCTGCTTTGCAGAGGTAGATCAGTATCAGAGGCAGAGGTTCTTATCACCCTTCTATCATAAATACAGAACACCAAGAAACTCTGGATGAAATGTAAATCTAACCAAGGACAAAGGCTTGACCACAAGTTTTGAATCTGCCAGATTCTGATCAAGTACTCTGAGTGCCAAGATGAATCTATTTCTTTGTTTGGTTCTACTTCTGGTTATCATTAATACTAATCTACATGATGAAACAAAAATCAAATTTTATTACAGACCCCTAAGATAAAACGCAGTTTAATCAGTTTCTGTAAATGGAAAAATCTCAAATTTTTCACTGACACAACAGCCTGACACTCTTATATATTAAAGTTTTGAAAGTTTAACACAAACATTTAAGTGTACCTCATCCCTTCCTGGAATTATGAGATGAAGCACAGATGGCACCCCAAAAACATAAATTATTGCTCAGAGAACATGTGCTTTTAAACAAAGGCAGAGATTTCCCTGAAAAGGGAGGTCAAGGAACTTGCCTGTGCACATACTTATCGAGAAGAAATCTGTGACACATTTTTTTCGGTTTGAAATAGGAAGTGTATGTGAAAATACGGTGGGAAAGATTTTTCCAGAAATATATCAGGCTGTTTGAAAGAAGGAAGTAGTGAGGATTTTGAAAGTAGCAGGATTTTAATAGTTTTCTACTATTAAAATTTAGATAGTTTTCTGATAAAAGTTCCAGTGAGCCTTTTAGCTATGCTTTTCCTCATTAATTCTCTTCTGTTCAATATATACAAAGAGAAAACACTACACTGTTCACTCTGACCTCTGAACTTAGATCAAGTTGATCTTAAGAAGAAAGGCAGTTTGAGGAAACTTTTTTAAAAGCTAAGAAGGAAAAGTTCATTGCCAAGAGCTTCTGTTCCTATAATTTACCAAGAGCAAACACAATGACAAAGAAGAAAGCCAAATCTCAGCCATACAACAAAAACTGTAGATTTCTTCAACACTGAAATGGAGATAATAAAAGAAAACATAAAGAGTACACTTTGTTCTGGTACAGCAATATGTTTCCAGCACACCTGAGATTTTGCAGTGAAGGCTCTGGCCCTTGTTTGGATCATGCTAGAGTGTGGCTGGGAGGAACAACTGACATTTAAGCCAGATCTGCTGGTATGAGGGAGCTCGTCAGCCCCTCTAACAACTTGTCAGGTATGTTTGCATTTGCAGAAGAAGATACAGCCCTCTGGCATGGACTGACCTAACCAAGACAGCTTCAGCCTAGCAGAGCCACAACTGCAGCACAGTCTCCAGTGCAGGCTTGCTCTTGCTGCCCCTGAGACTCCAGGCAGATCTGTACAGCCCACAATGACTGACAATTTGCTGACTTGGTTACAGTGGCATTGGGTACTTGAGCTTGACTGAATGAAGGCAGAGCTAGAGCTATGATCACGCACAGCATGTCTCAAATGCTGTGCACAGAGTCCATATAGCTTGCTCTGGGCTCGACTGATTCTGCTAGTAGGAAGAAATCTTCTTTACACAGCACTTCTCGGCCCATGGCCCCTCTTTCACCAGACAGACAGCACAACAGATCTACTTTACTGGCTCCACTCCAAACTAGGATTCCTCTGATGTGAAGGGAACTGCTGAGTTGCAGGCTTTCTTTGGCACTCTGATGCAGAGGGATGCAAACCAGCTCAATCCCATGTGATCCCTTCCTGCATCCCATGTGATGGCAAGGTGCTTACCAAAAGAGCTTCACAGGAAGCCCTGCTGGTTAAGATCAGCTATGAAGCTGGGTGGCCCTGGGCATTTGTGTTTTGCATAAAAATGTAATTTTTTCATAGTCAAATGAACACAAATGCTAAATATGTTTTTTTTTTTTTCTCTGTTATATTCCTTTGATTCTCTTTGCTCTAGAATGAAACACAGATGCCCTTATGCTAGTCATCTTGAAACTAGAAATATTCATTGCTAGATACAAATGACTGATATTTAAAACTGCACGCTACTCCTCATTGTCTACCTAACGGCAATGAGTCACTATTTGGGACATTTATCCTATATCTGTAGTCTAGTTTTTGTTTGAAAGCCCCCAGGAAGGAATCAGGATCTCTCAAAAAAAATACCAAATACCAGAAAGTACTTCTATCCCTTGATGGAAAAATTAGATTATACAGAAAAAATGCTAGATTTCCAGAACAAAGGCACTGACATATCCACCTTGCAATCTAGCAGAGCTTACTGCTCTGACTTGGGCACTCAAAATCCTTACACAATACATGCAAGGCAGCTACGTGGTCAAGCATGGGACTCTACAAGAATAGGCAGCTCTCTAGAGCACACAAATACTGCCAAGGAGGGCAGTGCAGTTACAGCCCCAGCTTGAAGAGCATGAGGCATTTTTCCTACACGGAGAAACCTCTCCCCTGCCCCATGAATACACTGTCTAGTTGTGAATTAGGTATCTAAGCGAAGCTTCTCTGCAGAAGGTGAGCAACCTCACTTGTAACTAAATGCTTACAGGACTATTTCAGAATGTGGAATTTTTCTTCATCTGTGAGGAATTAAACCTACTTCTCTGGTGAAAGTCCCTTATTGATCAGATCATAGGTCAAAAGGTATCTAAAGCTGTCTAAATTCCATGTTCCATTTTCAATGGACTAGGGAAATATTTGAGGGTCAAAAAATGTCTCTCCAACTTGAAGCCTCTGTTTCCACACTGGGAAGAAATCTCAATGGCTACTAAGTGTAAAATGATTAAGCATTCATTTACTAGATCCTTTCTTATCAAGCTCTAAACTATCAACTTGAGTTCACACAAGAAACCTTTCCATGTGTTTTTAGGTATATGTGAACTGAAGACTATGATGATTCATTTTAATTTCTTCAGTTGCAGGAAATGTCTTTGAAAATATGACACCTAGAACAGATTACTGGAATATCAAGTTGCTTATAGAAGAGGAAGAAAGTGAATGTAAGTGTGAGTGAACTCCCATATAAAAGAGAAATAGAAAGAAGGAGAAGAGAAATAGAAAGCAAGGAGAATTTTAGTACTTTTAAAAAATCTTTCCCTTTATTTAGCTACAAAGGTGGATTTACTTTAAGAATAACTGTGTTTTCCATGGAAGAACTATCCCAAACACTTATCTATCTACTCTCTAGCACCTAGTCACCAATCCACTAGCTTGATGTTTTCTCGCCCACTCAATATCAAACCACAGCACACACTCGAACAGCTTGCAGCAGACTGACTGCTCCAGGGATTTCACTGCCTGAATTCTGTGATTTTAGTGAGGAACTAGCTGGGCAGTCTTCTTTATCAATTGGTATCATGGTGTGATACTATAACTTTGGCTCTGATTTCAATGCAGATATGGTTCAAGTACCTGATGTACCTGCCAGCAAATGGGCCAGTTCCAAGCCCACTGAAGTCAGCAACAGCTTTCCTGCTGGTTGGCCACATAGCAATTAAATCCAACAAAATAACAAAAATAAGTCAGAATATTTAACTAGATGTAAGAATGTTAAATAAGGACAGGCCTCTCTTGAGGAGGCTTTTTAATCATCATTTTAAAGTCATGTCTTTGGAAGAAAAGGTAAGGCTTTAGGCCACAACAATGTAAGTTTACCTTACATCCAAGTGTGAAGTCATACAGTTTCTCTGAACAATTCTTTTTCCAGCTCCTAACTACAGTGCATGACTGGAAGAAAAGAATACTCAGTCCCTAACAGCCTCTGTTTTGATGAATGAAAAAGAATACTTAAAAATAGCAAGGTGGTAATCAAGCAACCCCCTGCTCATATCAGCTAGCAGAACAGTAAGCATACAAGTTACTACAGATACTCATAGCAAACTATGGTGGTTACTGGGACAGAAGCAGTCTCTTCCAGTTTTAGTTCCTAGATGTATGATACTCTTTTCCTCCACCTCTTGAGGCTAATGTCCAAAGTAGAAAAAAAAACAAAACCCAAAACTGTTCCTGTGTCTAGTTTCATGACATGTCAGACAGCTTAGTGTGATTTGTTTGGGTTTTATTTTTCTCCTGGTTTGGTTTGGGAAGTGTAGGGCAGAGTCCCCTAAATTTTTCAGTAGAGTTGTCTCTAGATAATGTGTGTGTGATTTTCAGGTGGTTAGTATTTAGCCAGTTGTGCACTCAACGGTTGTCAATGAACTCAGTTGTAGCAAAGTTTCTCCATTTCTTATTTTTTTTTTCTGCAAACCCAAGACCATCTATTTATAAAGCCATGGGAATTTTTGCTTTGCCTGTAGTAAAAAGAAACTTTTACCTGATACCCCCATACACCTATCCTTTCCTACCTGTTTACACACCCAGGCACTTGGTTGTCTTCTTTGACAATAAAATATTTGTGCTCTGCCCCTTAACTCATGTGCACCTCTACATCCCTTCCCATTACTGTTCCCCTGCTGTTACCAGCCATTTTATCCTCATCTCCACTTCTTCCTCCAGTCATTGTATTTTCAAACCGCATCTCCCTCTTTCTCAAAGTTGTCAAGGTTTGCTGCTTCGGTTGCAATCTTTCCCACACCGTCAGTGTGCTCATTTCCTGTCCTTCCCCAAACCTCAATCTTCCCTTACTGTTTCTTCCTTGAGCAGGGAATTTGCAGACAAGTCATTACAATTCAGGGATGAAGGCTATGTCAAATGTGGGGCACAGCTGAATTTTCCGCTCTGGGGGTTTTTCCTGGAGCAACCATATGGCATGTGAAGGCTTGTCAGCCTGGCTGTGCTGATAATGTCATGGAGGAAAGCAGCAACGGGTCCCAAACTTGAGCTTCCCCAGAACTTTGGAAAGCTCCTTTCCCTCAGGCAACCCTGCAGCCTCATTGGGGCCAACCCTCTCCCTCACCTCTTCCTCTGTAGCAGAGTCAAAATAGCAGAAAAGGGGGTTATCTAGCCATTTTCTAAGCCTGCTTTTGTACATATTTACTGGAATGAGCAGCATTATTGCAATTAACAGAAACTTCCAATGTGATAAAAGTAAGCACACACATAATTATTCACAGAATGGGGGCTGGTGACTGCTGCCTCTTTGGAAAGCAGTGGTGCTGCCCTGCACCTCAAGAGCTCCAGCAAAAACCAGGGTTCACAGTTAAAGAAAAAACCCCAACCCATCCTCTATCATATTAGACAGCCTCAGCTATAATAAAATATAATTATTAAATCAAATGCCACAAACTTATTTACTTAACAACAGGAAAAACAGAATTGAAATGAATTTAACTCAGAGAAAGCCTTAAGGAAAAATCTGTTATAGGGCATTTTGTATATATATATATTTATATATATATTTTATTTTTTTAGACTAACTTAATATTAACTTCTAAGCAACCTTTTCACAGCCCCATACTTAAAAAAAAAACCAAAATAAAGCACATACCTTTGGACAGCTTGAAGATCTGTGCTGCCTGGACTGAAGCCTCCCAACCCTCTGCTTCCCAGTGCCACCACACCTGAGCAGGGACTGGCAGGGACTCACCTGAGTCCCCCAGGCTGCACCTTGGCTTTGGGCAGCTGTGCAGGATGAGGCCACCCAGGGCCTGATGGCAGCTGTGCCCCACGCAGCTGGGCACAGATCTCTGCAGGGCAGCCCTGCCGTGGCCTGCCGCGGAGGGAGAAGAGGTGAGGCTCTGCAGGCCTGAGCTTGCTGTGGAGCAGCTGTGCAGGGCAGGCTGGGTGCCTGCAATGGTGCCCCGGCCTGTGGGCGTAGGGGTGAGTGAAGGCCCCAGGTGAGGCTCTTCAGGGACATTAGGACTCATTAGTGCTGTCTGGGCCCTGACACTATTTTGAAGGGACTCCCCGGGGGAGGGGGGTGCAGCAGCAGTATGGGATTTGTAACTGCTGCAAAATGGCTGCTCCTCAGGGCAGCAGGAGAGCCCAGGTGGTTTTGCAGTGCCTTGGTTGTGGTACTGCCCCGGAGATGGAAGTGGATTGTCAGAGTCCTGGCTGTGAGCTTGTCCCAACCGCTGCCCTGGAGCCTGCACCCTGCAGAGTGAGGTGATGGCAGACAGGCAGGAGTAAGGCCTGCCTTTTCCACCACCGAGGGAGGGAGCTTATCCTTGAGCCAGTGTGTTTGCTGTCTCCTTATAAAGAAGCAAGATGGGAAGCAATCTGCCCTTCTCCCCTGAGCGAGAGCCTACTCTCTTCCTCATAGTTTCCAAATCTGCCTTTCAAATCCATATTCCACCCAACACCGTGCTCCCTCCAGGCGTGCCCCTGGCTGCCCGCAGTGTGCACTGACAGGCTCTGCCTCACTCAATTCTAGCCAAAGAGTGTCCTGGATCACAGGTTTTTGCTTTGTTGGATTGTTTCTTGAATGATATCCTGATGTCTTTTGAACACCAGGAGCCCAAAGATCTCAGGCAGAGAGGTGAGACTCAGCTCTCCCAGAGAAATCCCTGGGACTCTGGTCCTGGCCCTGCACAGGTGTAGAGGATGCCATCTTTCCTTCTCTGACTAAAAAAAGCGACATCGAACTGCTCATTCTTTTAGCCCTCCCCACAAAAAATGGAAGAAAGAGGACAATGGTACCCACTTAGGTTAAAAAATGGTCTCTGATTATCTTTCAGTGGAAGTTAAGGTTTTTGCTAGATGTTGAAAGGGCATAGCATACCCCATTATATATTCTCATTAATATACCAGTCTATTACAGCAGCAGTATCCCTCTACATGTCTCTGTTAATGTTGTGCAATAATTTCCACTCTAACCCACTCTTCTCAGTCACCTACCTAAACTCCTCGCTCAAACTTTCACCTTTCAGATTAAAAATTTCCGTGCCTGGCCTCTGTATGAAGCTACAACTTTTTGGAAATGTCAGGTAAAATTGTCATCTGAGTATAAGGGGAAAGGAAAACACACTTCTCTGTGTCAAAAAATCCCCCTCAAAAAATGAAAAAAATATCTCACTGCTTTTTCACAGCTCTGGGGATGGTATAAGGTGAAAAAGAAGTCAATGAAAGAAAAGTCTTGTAAAAGAGCAGAATATTTCCTAGACTCAAAGACTGCTGGGTTGGACTTGAAAGCCACATACGTCTGTGCATGCCTTAGTAAACAGCTGGAGTACATGTTTGTATACTTTTATATATATACAGTGTATAAAGTAGATATTTTTTATACTAGGTACACTTTTATAATATGTTTATACATATATATAGTACAAATGTGTGTAACTATGTATAAGTGTGCACTGTGCTCCATACAGATACTGTATATGTAAGTTCATAAGGTGCTTGTAGAGAATCACACATTTGAGAGCAGGTGATGCCATGCCTGGCAAAGGCACAGCCAGGACGTCATGCACTAGCCAAGTTCCTGTCCACTGTCTAAGGCAGAACATGATTCAGAAAGTGTAATTAGGGCTGAGGGCCCATTGAATTTCATAGGTTTTCCTCTACTTATTTTGCAAGTTTTAGGACTAGGATTTCTTAAAGACTGCAAACATCTGTGGAATAGATGCCTTGGTGTGTTTGCATAGACGATAAATGTACCATGCCCATTTGCCCATCTCCTCAGCTGCCAAGGCCTCCCTTTCTAAAGCACAGACAAACCAAGTTCAGTGTTTAGGCAAATATCTACCAGGCAGGATCTTTTCTCAGAGCAAGGGATTTTTATATAAGCTGGTAGACTTTTGACAAGTTTCAGAAAGTGAAATAATTCCTTTAAAACTATTGCTTTTCTGTTTGTTTAATTTTTCTAAGAAATCCTGTAGAATAATTTTGTTAGCAGAAGCTTGATCATGGTTAAAAACTGAGGAGAAAGTATTTTCCAGTGTAAGTGGATCTACTCACTTGGAAAATAAATAACCTGTGTAGAGCACCACAGCAGGCAATGTCTGCTATAACTAAGGATGCTCCCTCTCACTTCATCATCTTTAGCTGTCCCTGCAAGGTAAGCCATGACCTGGGAGAGATGTTGACTCCAGTGACGTGCAGTCCCTTCAGACTGTATAATAGCACATAGTCATATCCTCCATGCTTCCATTGTTATTGACTGGCTCTGTTCTGCATTTGGGAGCAGTCTTACAAATGCAGTTCTTCTAAAAAACAGCTACTGTGAAGTGAGCACTGACGTCATTGCTGACATTATGTTCTTTCCATTTTACATTGTGTGTCTATGGCTGTAACTAAAAATGGCATGGCTTTACCTTTTATTTTAAAAATAATACAGAGTCATGTAATTCCCTCCTATTTACAGTTTCTTAGCTTCTCTTCTGCAAATACGAAAAGTGTGCCTTTGACAAAGCTGTTTTAAGAGAAGACAGACAGAAGCTATTTTTTAGTAGATTATCTGAGGCACCAATGGTTGGCCTTATTCTACTCCTACTGAAATAGTTCTTTCTTTGGTTTTAATGTCTTTTATTTAAATAATAAAGAATAAGAGAAAACACTGTCTGATCAGAAGTCTGCTGTACCATCTAGAAATGCTTGTCAGACCATGGGTAGCCAGGAGCTTTCTCCAGTTCCAGACAAAAGCAAAGATGCCCTCATCCATGCCTGCCACCCCCCCACCCCCATCCTGACTGTACTCCTAATGGGGTTTCAGTAAAAGTTCTGGTGAGCATAATTTCTAGGGTATCATGTGATAGGGATTTCCTATCCTTGGAGAAGGCACTTTAATCCAAAATGAAAAAGGCGTCCTAAGAGAATATTTTAAATCAGCATTAGCTCTGTGCAACAGTTACGAGGATGAGGTAGCTGCTGCTGCTATTCAAATTCTGTTGATAGGTCCTGCAACTTGCACATACTTGTCACACACACTTGACAGTTTTTTAATTTTTTGTTCTCTGACTGTACAGCCTCATGACAAATGGAAAGAAGGAAAAGTTGTCTTAAAATATTTAGCAAAAATTCAAACAAAGAAGAGAAAAGAGCAGGCTTACAAAATTCGATTGCTTTAATTCTTTGGCTGAAATATTAATAAGGAAGTTCAGTGACCAAAGCAAAGCTTCTGGACTTTTTAGAGGAAGGTTTTTCAGGATTTAAAAAAATTATTTTTCAAAAGACCCAACCTCTTGGGTATTCCTGGTTGTACTTTGTGTGTTCTGCTTGCAAGGTATATATGCTGTAGCTTAGAAAGAATGCTTTCTCATGGACACTGAACTGTTTTATAGACATCAAATTAATCTAATTCTAAATCCCATGGATTTCTCCTGAAGTAATCAAATGCCCAAAATTAAGCATTAAGTTAATCACCTTGCTTAACTTGGATCTCAGCAACTCCTTCATGGTTCTATCAGAAATATTATAAGCAATTTATATTTGTGAATAGGACTAAAGAGCCTTTCCTGACCGATGGAGTTGAGGTGGAATGGGTGGATAACAAAGGATCTATTAAAACATCATTGGAAAAAGCTCTATAGTTCAAGCATTGGCTCAGTTAATCTCTATAGATTTTTTAATGCTGTTGCTGGAAGGCTGGTGTTGGAGAGGGGAAGAGAAAGAATGCAACCTTCTTTTTTGCACTTCATGGATCCTTAACCCTTATTTAAAGATGACTTTGGATTTTAGACCAAATAACTGTTCTTGTAATTATATCAAACAGTTAAAAAAAAAGCTAGTTAATGATGTTCAACATAAGTAATCATGTTAAATAGTGAAATTTAATTTCTTAAAAACTTAAATCCCCATATCTTTTGGAATGCATTGTACTGTAGGATGTCTGAGTAAATTAAATTCTCCCCTGCACACTAAAACATCAATTTCCTTATGGTAATTATCTGCTAGATTGGATCTGTCAGTAGCAAGGAAGCATGCCTGACATTATACCCTTTTTACAAAAAATGATTACAAAAAATTAAGACGAATGAGTAAAATTAAGGCTGCGGCTGGTAAGCCTATATAAAGCTCTCATAGATCACTTTACATAAGCTACCATTGTACTGGATACTAAGCTTTTAATGACTAGTTGCATAATGAGGTGAAGGCCATTAAAGAACAGCAGAGGTAACCGATCACAAAGATAAGAGCTAAAAAATGATTTTCAGCCAACTAGAAGCAATTTATTATACACAAAAACACATCTCTAACTGAAATATCTGGATAGATGAGGAACTTTTGAAAGTTGACAGTATTTCCTTCCTGGGAAAGTTTTACAAATATGATGGGAGCCTGTCTCTGTTACATTACATTCTTTTTCTTTGCTATTCAGTACCCCAGAGTTGGGGTGGTGGGTTTGGTGGTTTGTTTTTTGTTTGTTTGTTTTTTGTTTTTTGGGGTTTTTTTTCATACAGCTGGACTATAGCACTGCATTTCATTAGCCCACTTGAAAGGTAAATTAGAGTGAGGAGTAGCTGATGCAAAGTAAATGCATAGCACGCTGCCAGTGAGTGGTGTATGGAAGCAGGTTAGTTGTTGCAAGTCAACTGATACCCTGTCCTGGGCTGAAAAATAGCATCTATGCTACAGAACTGCCTCTCAAGAGGGGGGTTTAAGGTTGCAAGGTAACATATTGCTCCCAGGGCAGTACTAAAATGAATATGTAAGTAAATTTGCTTACAATGAGCAGTCACTGGGGGGCAAATCAGAAAAAGAGCAAGTGCCCTAAAGATAGCGCAGGGTCAAATTTTGAGGTAACCCCATCTCACAGGGGAAACCACATCCCAAATTTAGACAAAGGGAATGTGGGAAAGAATGCCTACGGAGAGGCAGGAACTGCAAATGCAGGTGAAATCCTGCAGCTGCGCTGTCTGAAACACTTGGTGTGTAGCCACTTCAACGCAGCCAGTGGGAGATACATATGTATCCATATATATAAACACACACATATATACACACATGCACATGCACACACATACTAGCATATTTACTGTGTCTGCATAAAATGCTATTGCTTATTAAGGGGTATAGCTTTTACAACAAAAGAAATCTACAAGAGACTTCCTAATAAAAAAAAAACAAAACTGGGGAAGCTACTTTCCCTTCTTCCCTCCCTCTTTCCCACATCTCCTTTATGTGGCATGGAAATTCAGTAGTCTGTTGGCTTAAAGGATTCAAAAGGCCAGATAACCATAAGCTGCCTGGAGATAGGAGAGGTTACTAATGACAAATTGGAGAGTGTTCAGATGAGGGCCACAAAGATGGTCATGGGGCTGGAGCACATCATCTAAGGACTAGGGAACAGGGTTACTTTAGCCTGAAGAAAAGGAGTCACATGGGAGGGTGTAATTGCAGCCTTCAACTGACCAAAAAAGGTTACAGAATAGACAGAGCCAGATGTGAGGTGCAACGTCAAGTGACATGAGGGAATGGTCACAAACCATAACAGAGACAATATGAGGAAAAGTTTCTCACAGGGGCAGCTGGGAAGCACTGGAACGTGTGGCTCAGAGAGGCTGTGGAGTCTGCATGCCTGGAGATTTTTTATAATCCAGCTGGGCAAGGCCCTGGGCAATATGCTTTGCCTTCATCATTGGCCTCATTTTGAACAGGGAGTTTAAATGGATGACCTCCAGAGCTTCTCTCCAAATTATGTTTATTTATGACTCCATGATTCTTTTCTGAGTCTTATAGCCATCTTATTCTTGCTGCAGTTCTGAATCCTACCCATATCTCTTCTTCCAAAGGACATATCCTAATTCCCAGGGGACAGGTCACTTAGGGAAACTCTTTCTTCCTGGTTATTGATGGTTTCTGGAACTTGATCTGGCTTATGTATGCACTATGTCAGGTAATTCTGTGCAAGCTCTGAAGCAAACTTCTGCAGCTGTGTCTACATGAGCAAATGAAATACCACTGGGGACTCTTCCTGGCTGTACAATTGGACCAGCTATACTATTAGAATTCAAGCATGGCATCTGGCATACTCTTGGTTCATGCTGAACAGCATTCTTCTTCACCCACCCAAAAAAATACCAGGCTTAAATTTGGAAATTGGCAGGAGTTACCAATGCTTCATAGTGGTGGCATCCTTGTTTTGGACTCTTGTCAAGTTAACAGCACAGATATTTGCCATTCCTTGAGCCAAGTGCCATAAAGTGGCACTTGATATGTTTTAATTCACCAATGTGTATACATCCACAGTGTCTAGGGAACTTCGAAGCCAGAGTCAACTTCAGGATGTGCTGGCAGTTTTGCATCTTTATGTATATTGTGGGGAGGAGAATTAATCTCAGGTTTTGATTTGAGTAATTAAATCACACCTGACTTCTGCTTTAGACTTGCACTTAATGCACTTAATCTTTAGCTGTTAGAAAGCTGCAGCAGGTCATTGAAGTCAGTGGATGCTTTTGCTTTTGGGTGGTTTTTTTTTTGTTTGGTTGTTTGTTTGGTTTGGTTTTGTTGTTGTTGCTTGGAGCTTGTCCAGTTTCCTGATAAGGTAAATAGTTGGAGTTACCTTGCATTTTAGGCAGCTTTATCAAGGCTGTCATTAAGATTTTTCTTTTTAATCACTTATATTTGCGATGTGGCTTGCCTTCACGAAATCTTCAGTCATTCCAGTCATTTCTCCTTTATTCTCTAATTATTTTAAGTGTAAATTAGTTTGATTTACAGCCTGCTGACTGTATCATTATTTGAGATGTGTACATACTAGCATATTTACTGTGTCAAACTGATGGTGGCTAATACAATTATATGCTTTTTTCACTGATATCTGATCTCCTAATTAACTGGAAAATATTTTGATTGGGGTGACTGCTTACCCAAATTATTTAATTGTCCCACGCAAGGTTGTCAGCAAAAAAATATGGAGATGAGCCTAGGAAGTTCTGTGAGATTTCACACTAACAGCTCTTCAGGTTAGGCTGGAATTAGACAAACGGAGAAATAGCAAGAGCAACGTGGAGCCTGCAGGAAAAGAAATTAGCTCGCATTTTACTTTCAATACAGAACGATAGTAAGAGCACTTAGGTTTTGTCTATCTCTTTTCCTTCTTGATTTTCTTACTTTACAAAGTCAGGTGATTTTATCCCCATACTAAAAGAATGTGTGTGTGTGTGTGTTTGTGTCTAGGAAATGAAGGTTAAGAAAACTGAGAGCACGATGCAGGTAAATTGGAAAACCCTAACTCTCAGGTCTGTGCCTGGCTAACTGGCCTGGACTTCTTTCCAACCTTGGGTAGGCTTTTTATCCTGAATTGACTGGCAGTCACTGGTGAACTGAACATAATAGCTGCAAGTAATTTTATGAGCTGAGAGTTTCACTTTCACCCTGTGCAGAATATATTGGACATTCTTTCTTCAAGACACACAGAGGTCCTATAAGAAACTTAGTTCAGTTTTTAAAGAAAAAAATTCTAAGAAGTATTTCTTTTTTAACTAAAAGTAATGGGCTTGCTGAATAGGCAAAGGTTCTTGTTGAAGGAAATGTCTGCATTTCATAGATACATTCTTGCTGGACTGAATAACTGCAATATTTGCATATTGTCAGACTTCCTATCAGCAATGAAACAGTCAGTTTAGGTGGTGTCAAGCAAGTGATCTATAGGTTTTTTAGTGGTCACTGATATAGGTGAGAAGGTCTGTACCACAGGATTCAGCAAGCTATATGCTGTTCTAAAATTGAGAGCTAGTAATACGCTTGCGCTCAGCTTTGTTCTGTAAGTACTTTGTTATATAGGGATAATTTCTTGAATCAAAGGGTCACATCAAAGATGAGAGAAGCTGCACAAATGTGATTTTATTCATGTGAATAGTTCCATTGAATTCCTTCATACTGCTACTTGTGTGGTTTAGATCTTTATTAGGAGGTCATGGAAATTTCATTTTGTATTCCAATTGTGAGAATGCTACAGAAATTCACGGCAAAATCCTAAACTAATGAGTGTGCATATAATTTACCCATACAGATTTGTTTCACACAGAGTGACAATGAGGAGCCATAGAATGCCTTTTATCTAAAGATGGAACCTGATTATTATCTTTTTAATGGCAGCAGAGATAGGACAATGTCAGAGGCTTGCAGTATAAGCCACAGTAAAAGGAACAGCACTTACACCACCATTGCTTTAATGTTACCTAGCTTCTGAGATAGTGATGCTCCAAAGTTGCACATGCAGGCAAATGAAACCACCAGTGAGTAGAACATGGGTGCTTAAAGGCCTTTGACTTTTAGGGCCTATATGTATGTATGTATGTATGTATGTGTGTATATATATATATATATATGTATATGTATAATCATAAAATCACTACATATGCTCATTACTAGACCAAGTAATGAGCACACAGCAGCAGCAGCAGCTTTGTCTTGTCCCACAGCCAACTACACTTAGGCCTGATTCCTATTTCCTAGAGAACCCCCCAATGCAAATAACATTTAGTAAAGGAGGGGATGATTTGGGCAGGTTTTTTTTTTCTCAGTCTTTACTGAGACACATTTCCTCAGGCTGATCTCAGAGCTGCTGTTTTTCAGGGAAGATATGAGGTGCAGTCTTGACTTCTTACTGTCATTAAATGTCATGCAACAGTATTTACAAGGGAAGGGGTGTCCTTACTCCTTGCTATAAAGCCAGCAATTACATTTTCTAAGTAGAAACTGATTGTGGATGAGATGGTAAGCAGCTGTCCTGCCTCAGCATGAGATAGGTCAGTATTTCAAGAGCAATCTCCTCTGGGATGGTTTGATAGACACTTTGCAGGGCTACATTGTACTCCTGCACAGGGGTGAAAATTGAGTCCTGTTCTAAAGTGTAAGCTAAGCCTCTCAAGTCCCACGTTGCTGAGGGGACAGAAAAGACAGCAGTGGCTAACAGATTCTGAGACCCAAACCAAGGAGTTTTTAGCCACCAGTGGAAGGGAATACCCTACTTAAACTTTGTTTTCTCCTCTGCTCTGCCAAACTTATCCAAGTAAATAACACTTTATCTCTCAATTTCTGAAAGCAACACAAATCCTCTACTTGGTCATGATGTTTTTCTATTTTTAATTGTATTTTATTAAATAAAAAATGCTTCCATCTACAGCGAAACAAACAAAGTTTCCAGTTATTATATGCTTTTAGTTTCTGTCTCCTCTGTAAGTACCTTATTTTCTCCAGTCATTTTCAAGATTTCAGGCTAGGATCACCACCGCCTCTTATATCATATTATTTCCCTACCATGAAGTTGTTTATGTGTATTGTTTACCCAACAGACATTTCTCTTTCACTTGGTATATTCATTACTAAATAATTCTGTGAGAAGATACAGGCCACTGATTTTTTGCAATTTGCATCCCCATACTCTAAGCTATGTTGAAAGCAAAGCTTTTTTGGTCCTCTTGCTTTGGAAGTACATTAATATTTCTATGACCTTTACTAGACGGCAGATGAGAAGCATTAGGAGTAAAATAACAAACAAACCAAAGGAAACCAATTTTTTAAAATGCATATTTCTGAAAGGAGCAAGAGGGAAAAGAATCTAGTCTAAAAGAATATGAACTTTAGCTTGAGTTATGATAATTGTTCTATTGTAGCCTATTTTTCCATGTCTAAATGTTTCTTTATGATCAAACCATTAAACATAATGCAAAAATGTATTTGAAGGGGTTTATAAACAAAAAAGATATAGATATTATTTAGGGATATTTAGAAAGAAATAGAATTATTTAAGACATGTTTATTTACTGTGTACATTGAAGGGATCATATTAAAGGCATGGTCACTATGCTAACAACTACTTTACAAAAAACATCCCTTCAACTCATTTCACTTCCAAAGCCTGCTGGTTATAAAGAGAAATTCTGTGAAACAAGCTGCAACTGTAGTGACTTTTTGCGAGGTGTAAATGCTCTGCTTTAGAAGACTATACTTTCCATAGCCCTTAGAAGACTGTAGAAGGAAAACCAACTAAATTCTACTCAGGAAACCATTTCTCTCACGGCAGCATTGTTTTTCAGTGGTTTTACTACAACCGGAAGCCAACTCTGTTCCTGTTCATCTAGGTGTTGATGCCATAACTCAAAGGAACAGATCCAAAAATTATTTTTTTGTCACTTGAAATTTGATTGCTTTATGAACACCATGTATACATCAACAGCATTTATGATTCAGCAAGGCATTCAACAGATGGAAAGCAGAAGTTGGCCCATGAACTGAAGTATTTGTTCAATGGTTTCCAACTGAAGGCAAAACTGAGATTCTTTAATAGCCACCCTATTTCATATATTTTATATCATATGTCACAGTATCAAGTGAAAAGATATTCTAGGGGAAGGGAGGTATTTCTCTTTAGGATGGTGTGGAAGAGCCAGAAAATTTTAAAACAGCAATAACCAGCTCACCATACCATGAATCACATGAATCTAGAAGAGTTCAGATTAAATCAAGTAGTGCTATTTATAGGATTGACATGATGGCAAGAATCCCCTTCTGTCTTCACTGCCAAGAGCAATGCTATTGCAACCAGCAGAAAAAGGGATAGGCCTTATACAGAAAGTGTCACACACCTATTTTTTAATTATTAGTTTTGTAAGTTCTTCTGTTTCAATATATGAAAATTATCTCCCTTTAAGGTTTCAAGGAATACTATCTTGTAATTTTAGGATCAAATACAGATTTGCTAAAGTAATAGAACTTCTTAATTGGAAAAACAGTTTAAAAACATGCTTTTTGTTGTTTTAATGAGTTCAAGTGAAATGAAGGACTTTTTTATAATTTGGATACAAGTATTTCCCTTCTATTTGCTCTTTAAGCCCAAAAGCTTGTTTCTTTTTGTTCAAGTTTTCACAGAAACTGAAAGTAACTAGAAGCTGACTTTCAAAAATACCTTTCCTCCCCACTCTTTATTTTTTTTATAATTTTCCTCAGCTTGACCTAGAATATGAAAAAGTGTAAATCATCCTAACCTTTTTTTTTTTTTTTTTTTTTTTTTTTTTCACAATTTTGATTTATCTAGAGTATTTCTAATATACAGCTTTCACTCATTAGATGTAGAGATTCTGGCTCTTAACCAATCTGTAAAGTCAGAGAAAACTATGCTGAGTTATCCAGCTGAGAACCTGCCCCCCTTTAAATATCACTCCCATCTCCTTAGATAATTGTGCTTTAATTATGCCATGTGTAGAATGTTTTTATACATAAAGCAACCAATCTGAACTTACTCAAGCGATGGCATCTGTCTTTGCAGTCAGTGTTCTCAGCCCACTGCTGGTTTAAAATGTGATCAGTTTTCATCTGTTAGTTTGAATGGAATTTAAGTTTCTGTTGAAGATATAGCCTCTGATGCTGCATTGCATTGCACACAGTTCCTACATTCTTAACCAAAGTCAGATCATTCTCTTTACATTGCAGAGCTGGGGCTCTGAAAGACTTAATTGGAATCCTTCTCAAGCATATAACAACATGGCCTTTGTAACCAGTAACAAATTTTCAAATATTTTTATATGGTACATAATAATTCAGTAGGACATAATTAGCCAAACTTGCAAAAGAGACTATTTTTTAATCTAAAATACTCACTGGCTTGTATACGCGCGTAGGTCCAAAATGTACAAGCACAAAAGGCAAAGGCATCCTTCCTGTACCTATACATATGCCTTGATTTTGCATATGTACACAGAAGTTCTAATTTAATGCATACAGAGAAACTGATGAGATGAGATGAGATGAGAGCATCTGTTTTTAAAAATCTGGTATCAGTGGTTTGTGCACAATGAAAATACAGAAAGCTAGAAGTGATATAGTTTCTTTGTTAGGTCAGACACTACAAGAACTGCAATCTTTCTGCTTCACTTTAGGATAAACAATCTGCTACAGTCTTATTAGGGGAAACGGTATACCTTAGTGTCAGTCCTTTTCTTGCTTAGCTGTCAACTGACATTCCCTAGGGGCTTGTATATCCTCTGTGACTGAGATTTGCACAGCAATGTCAGGGGTTTGGATGCTCAGTTCCCATTATTGTTGCTGAGGATCTAATCCCTTTGTTAAGAGATATTAGTTCTTTCTGCAGATGTGCTGTCTTCTGGCTCTGTGGTTAATGTTCCCCACCTTTCAGTATTTCTAGTGAGTATTTCCAGGCTGCTTTTAAACAGGCCTTTTGCCATTGGTGCATTTCATAGTCCTTCACAGAAAGCCCTTAAGTGGCTATGGGAAAGCTATTACAAATGTGTTACATACATATGTACCTCAAAAGCCTGGAGAAAACCTGTACTGGAGAAAATCAAGCAGGATAGGTAACAGGGCAGGTATATAGATGATTTGAATAATACCAGAGACCTCAGCACAGAAACTTCTGAGCAAGCTGCCAGGCTGTCCAAATTAAAATAAACTATGACGACTATTTTGGCCCCTGGAGAACCGTAGAACTCCCTGGACTACAAATTCACATTTGGTCTCTTTCTTAGGGATGCAACTTCCTCATGTTGTCTACAATAACATGAGAAAATAAAACACTGCTGAGATAAATCCTTAAGTATTGGCCCTCCATCTTCCCCGTTTAACTGTTTTCAGTTTAAGCATAAAAGAATTTAAGCATCGATGCAAGCCACTCAGTCTTATTTAGCCTCCAGATCAGAGAACATAACCTGCCTCCTTTTATTGACTACTACACACAGAGTCAGTACAGGCGAAGATTAAAATCTCACTCTGACATTTAAGCATCTTTGCAAGACTAGTAAGAAGGGTTGCCGCTCTGTAATGATTTCTTTGTTAGTAATACATTTACATATGTGCATCCACATGTGTATGTGTGTTTGTATATATATATACACAAAATGTTTATGTCAATGGATGGAACAGCTACAGCATCATCTTCAACCTTAGTTAATAAGGCAATCCAGTAAGAACAAGAAAGAACAAGTTTCAAGCCTTTGACTTATGACTCCTCTTGTTTTAATATGGTTTTAACTGTCAACGCTAGTAAGTCATAAATATGAGAATAATGTAATAAGTCTACCACAAACACCCACTTCTATGTTATTTTATTTTTGTTCCATATTTAAAGTATCCACACATCTTCACACATTTCCTTCCTCCTCACTGTCAGACACTGAGGCTCTCAGTTATGCAGGTAAAAAGGATTGACATTTTCTAAACTGTAATAGTTTCTGGTTCTGTCTTGTTGAAATAATTCTGAGGACTAACTGGAGTCACAACTTGAGAAAGAGGCTCCTGGTGATTATATTGAGACAAGCTTCCATGTTTGGCTATGTATCTGCAGCCGCACAGAGACAGAGAAGAAAATACTTTTAAAATGTGTTCTCATATTGCTAAACATTCGCTCTCTCCCATCTAACTGCTTTCTTCGTAAACAGTTGTGCCCACTGGCCTCAGAGACTACTATTTGCAGTACTCCATGATATTAGAATCAGCCCCCTTAAGAACAATGGTGGCAAAACTGCCTAAGAGTATTAAAACTTATTTTAAGTCTTACTATCTGTATATATGTAACATGCTGAAAGACAGATTCCTACATCAGCTGTAAGAGCTGTATTCTGCATCTTGCATCTTTACAGCCTTTCTTGGACACACACAGTTGCTTCACAACTAACCTGCACACTGTCTGTGGAGAACCGCTATGAGCATGCTGAAAGCATTCAAGCACATAAGGCCCTGCAGCGCCTGGAGGTGATGCTGAAGGTTTGACTTTCAAGCCTGGAAAAGACACTTTTCTGGCACCATGGCATGCCTGCTTTAGATGCTCAGTCCTTGCGGTACCGAATACTGGGTTGGGCATTAGAAAATATGCTGGGGATAGTCTGGGAAGGAACAATTTATGCTAGACTTCTAATATTCTTCTGATCCTTTACAAGAGGAGGCACTATAAATAATCTTATACCTACAGTCTAAGTTAGTGTCCTGATTTCAGCTGGGATAGAGCTAATTTTCTTCTTAGTATCTGTGCTTTGGATTTGCTGTGAGAAGACTGTTGATAGGACACTGATGCTTTCAGTTGTTGATGGGTGATGTTTATACTAAGTCAAGGACTTTTCAGTTCCTTGGGCCCTGCCAGGGAGAGGGCTGGAGGGGCACGGGAAACTGGGAGGGGACACAGCCAGGACAGGTGACCCCAACTGGCCAAAGGGATATTCCATACCCTAAGATGTCATGCTGAGTAGATAAGCTAGGGGAAGAAGAAGGAAGGGCAGGGACATTTTGGTGTTATGGCATTTGTCTTCCCAAGTAACCGTTAGGTGTGATGGAGCTTGGCTTTCCTGGGGATGGCTGAACAGCTGCCTGCCCATGGGAAGTGGGGAATTCCTTGCTTTGCTTTGCTTGCATGCGTGGCTTTGAGTTTTCTTATTAAGTTGTTCTTATCTCAACCCATGATTTTTACATTCCTTTCCAATTCTCCTCCCTATCCCCCTGGGTTAGGGGGAGAGAGTGAGTGGCTGTGTGGTACTTAGTTACCAGCCGGGGTTAAACCACAACAGTTGGTGTAGCCTGTCTGCTGCAGAACACCTGCCTAATCAAAGCAGGGCTGACACAGAACTGACCAGACTCTTATGTTCACTCACTCTCCAAACAAAAAATATTTTCTTTTGACCTAAAGATCTCTTTTGCATTCTCCAAAGCAACTTGCTGAAAAGGTTCAAGCTTTCTTTTGAAAATCAAACATATTACACATGGTGAGGCCAATGAATATCCTTACAACTCATGGTGCAAATGGATTTGTGTTTTCTGACTAGTAATGAAAAGTTCATTTAAACACAAAACAACATATAAAACATTCATTCCTAGGCAAAAGCTAAGCAATGCTGCCAGAATTTAATTGTTCTAAAGGACTTTGAAACCTAATTTTCTGACTTTACCTTGGGATTACCTGGAAGCAAAAATACAATAAAAATACACCAATAAAACTTGACATATAAAAATACTATTCATATTCGAAGACAAAGAAACCATATTTCTTCTGTTCTATATTCTATACAATCCTGTTGAGTTTAGCATGCTTAAAACAGATATAAAGGATTTTGCCCTACATACTGTGGAAGCTCCATGTAATGGAAGTGCAGTGCAGAAGTGGTTGCATGCTGCCTGGTCTATCTGATATTGCTGATACTTTTGACAGGAACAATTATTAGACCATGTCAGCAGTAGACAAGAGACTCTCTCTGATACCCATAATTGTCTTCAGGAGACTGACCGTATATTGTAGATATGTCAAATAAAGCAGCTGTAAAATCATCTACCACATGCAATCACTTGCTACTTTCTGAGAAATTATTACAGGCATGGCTTGAAAATGATCAAAGAGAGAAAAAAACAGGTCACCAATTTAAAAACAGTAAGAATGAAATCACGCTTTACATGAAAAGCATGTGAAGGTGAATTGGGATAGTCTGATCCCAGATTTCAGGAATAACCTCTATTCTCTTCACCTCTCCACCACAGCTGAGCTTGACCTGTGACCACTGAAATTAGCCGGGAAGGAAACAAATGTTAAGCATCTCTTTTATGGGCATCACTAACTGATGTTGGGGGGAGATTCCCAGCATCACTAATATTCTACACAGCAGTTTCATAGAGGCTATGATCCTCCATCTTAAGTCAGTGAACATTTATTTTACTCCACAAGTAGGCCCAGAGAAGGTAAAATAGGACTGGGTACTACCCTCAGGGGAATGTACCACAGCTCAGAAAAAAAGCTGGTGAAACCTGGTCTACAATGTCTGGGTATGATTATGCTTGCTATATGTTTCCCACACAGCCTTCTTCAAAAAAGTCAGGGGATTCTGTCCTGGTTCTGGAAAGTATCCAGTAGCACAAAACAAGGACCCTGTTCTTGCCATCCACTGAAAACTAAGAAAATTCATCCACTATGAACTACACCCACAGTAACACCTGTATAAAGTAAAAGGAAGTAACAGATGTGTTTTGCTTTCTTAGATCACAGTGGCACCTGTCTTTTTGCTCTTGAAATCTGGTACCTGTCTGAAGTCTGACGATGATATTTCCTAAGATGCATTTGCCTTTTTATTTGTCTGTGACATTTACAAGCAAGTTAGTCTTGCATCAGGCTGCTCCAAGTTCAACTTTATTAGCCTATGGAGACTCAGGATGCTGTTCCATCTTTTCATTTCCTGTCAACAGCAAACTGTGACTACAAGTGACTGTCTGTTTTCAAAGTATAACCACAAGACAAAAAGAGCAGAGGTGAATGGATGGAAGGCAGCAGAAATGGAAGGCAATGCATTTTGCACAACGATGAAACGCTTGACAGGGTGAATTCTTTAAAAGCCAGGCAGCTCCCTAAAGCTCCTCAAGCCTTTTCTGGATACTTTTCCCTCTCAGTGCGGAATAAGAAGTGTGATGTGTTGTGAACAGAATCCAATCAACCAGTTTAACATAAGATAAATTTCTCAGGAGAACATGGAAACTTGGGATAGTGTCAACACGTCCTAGATCATTAGGGATAACGAGAAGTCAGAAACTAAAGTGCAAAATCATAGGAAAGGGACACAAACAGTTATTAAGCTATTTTGAAGCTACTGGGAAAAAGGTTAGGTTGGTCCTTTGCCAGTGTCAGAAGCTCTTTGTGTTAACAAAAGGGGTTTTCAACTGTTTTGAAGTGTCCAGCTCTTTCAAACCCAACAAGAATTAGACACCTGAATACTTACATTGGCCCATAGATTTAACAAGCTTTGTATGGAAGAGCAAGAGGGAATAAAGATTACTAATCCACTTCTTGAGGTAGCCACAACAGTGATGTGGGGCTATGATGATTTCATAGTCATAGGGTCCCGGGCTGCAACAGTGTGGGGGCATGGCATGATTTTGCCTCACACTGCCTTCTAAGTAAACCCACCCATTTTTAACAACTATTCTTGTATAACAAATAACCATTTCTTAAGTCTGCCAACAACAATTTGGACACACAACACCAACAATTTTCTTTTGGGAATTTTTAACTTTGACGTCCATGGGCCTCTTTCAAAACACATACAGATCAATCAATAAAAAAAAAAAAAGTCACTTAAACCATAACTCAGTGACTATAGCTAAAGAAAAAACATTCTCAGTGTAGAAACAATCCACATTCAGAAATCATGATTTACCCCAGTATTAAGGTACCTTCCCAATACATACCTTACAAAGTTCCAGAAAAACTCTAAAACCTCAAAAGCATTTCAGATTAGAATGACAACAATGTGGTGGAATCCAACCCCAACTGTTTCGTATTTTTTAAGCCAACATGTCATGCTTAACATTTAATTGTTTGTTAACTGAGTAAATTAAATTAGGATTTTACCTATAATCTTCCTGAACAAGCTGAGAAATATACCTCATACCTACCCATGCATTCGTGCAATTATTGATTGGGTTGTTGATGGAAGATTAGAATTTGCTGGGTGAGCTGCTGATCAATGAACCTTGCCAGTGTATCCAGGGATATCTGGAGTGCTAAAGGAAAAAGTTAAAGTGGGGATGAGGAGTAGAGAAAGGGTAAAGGAAATGACCATAGGCTTGAAATATGACTTACAGATCAGTTCTAAAATAGCTAGTGTTTATCAAAGATGGATGGAGTAAAAACTCTTCATAATGTAATGAGCAGTACTTAGAATGTATGAACTGGCATAGCTCCTTTAAGATAAGTGAAACTACTTTATGATCACCTAGCTGATGATCTGACCCAAAATCTTTGGTTAGACATGGCAAAACCGAGTTCTGTAGTGATTTTCCTTCCCCCCATGCCCCCCCCCCCCCCAGTTGTTTAGGGTCAAATATCTGTACAATATTCATGATTACAAGAAACATTTAATCTTGAAGAAAAAATGGGGTTCCGGGGTTCACATAGAGCACAAAAAGCATGGAAATATTCCTTAAAAATTTGATACAGTTTTACTCCATATTTAGGTTTCAGCTTCAAATATGGAATTTAGGTAGCAGGCTTTAGACCAAAAGGTGTGATTTCTCATGCCTAAACCACAAATGATATCCCAAATGATTCTGAAGTTCTCTATATTTCCCCTAGAATTTATTAAGAATGTACTTACATGTATATGTAACATTATTAACAATGCTTAGACACATAAATAATAAATAGCTTGAGTAGACTAGTGGATTGAGACAGTATGTCCACATCTTGGAAAACTAAAGCATTTTGTTAATTCTGATGCTAAGTTTTAAAGTGAAATTAAAAAGAAAGTTCCTTAAAGAGACAGAGGAAAGAATTCTACTTATCTGAGGAAGCACAACAGAAAATTTTGATAGCAATTGCTGCAAGATGAAGCAGAGATGGACAAAATCAAAGGAAAAAAAGGTACTAATATGAATTCAGAGAGATAATCCAGGAAGGTTAAAAATAAAGCAATCTAAACGCCCAATATAACAGCTTTTTTTGCAGCAGTTATTCAGTGTCATCAGTACTGTTCTATATTGACAGCTCAAAAAAGGATACTGCTGCATTATACATGTATCCAGACTGCCTATACACATGGACGTAAGAGCTCATGACAAACTCTTTCATTCACTGAATCAACTACATACTTGGCATTGTAAACCTTGCCTCCATTAGTCTTTTGTTGGTTTTCAGACCCTATGCATGATAAGTGTCTCCTTTAAAATAATCTGAGGTAGTTTTTGGTTCCCTTGTACACCGGGTAAAAATAAACAGTTTCTTTAATTATAAAGTGCATAAAGTTATTAGTTTCAGTACAGATGATCAGGTACTTCTCTGCAACTAAGTTCAGCACAGGATGCAAAACTGGACATATGTGCAAAATGTGGTTTATCAGAAAATTCTATGACCTGTGCACTAGGAAACTTGGCTCTGAAGTTCCTCACCAGAATAGCAGAGGTAATGACAAAATGCTGTATCTACCTACCACATTATAACAAAGGACTCTGGGTGAACTATACTTGCCACAGGAGCATTGGTGGTATATATTGTAATCTTTGTACTCATAGTTATCTGAAAGACCATTTAGTTCTTTGTCTTATTTTGAGGTAGTTTTGCACTAACCCAGACATTCATATACTGCTCTGTTCCCTGGGCCAAGCTCCAGTACATGACCCTCCAGAGAAGATGGCTTTGTAGAATCAGTGCAGCAGTTCTGTTGCACTTGGGAAGCTGTTACCTATGGGGAATCACCAAGTAGTTGGCTGAGCAAGTAACAAATCTGCCCTCAGTCTTGACAGCAGCCATGCAGGGATAACAAGGAGGCCTGAAATTCTAGTACAGCAGTAGAACATATTTTCAGAACTGGTCAAAATGGCTTGCAGACAAATTTGCTTTTTCATGTCAAATTAGACAATTGTTAGGTTATGTGCAGATTAGGTAACTATGTAGGAAATTTCATCTGCATATACAAAGATCCCACTGAGGGACACAATGGACATTATGTGTGTATATGCACATGCATTCATCCAAACCTGAAAATATGATATCATTTTGAAGGAATCAGTCAGACTGTGGGCAGTTTTATTACCCTGGTGATGTGCTACACACCAAGATACAGCTCTCCTATGTAACAAAGAAATTCCATTGACTTCCTTGAAATTGTATGAGCGTCACAGAGAAGAGAAGCAGCACAAGAAGCCCCATATTAACTTGCAACATTTTATAAGCCTATTTGGAGTTAACTCACATAATAACTATACAACTGTGGAGATATTAGAATACATTATGTACTGTGAGACATCTGATTGATAAAATCTTCTGACCTTAAAAACTTGCAAATCTAGAAGAGAAAAGCATCATAAGTGGCCAAATGTGACCCAAAAATCAAGCCTGAGAGATGATTCAAGATGTAGACTTGTACTAGACTGTTAGAAAGGATTGACAGAATTGGGTACCTTCACAACATGTGGAAAGGATGTATGTCTGAAAGAGAAGAGAAATGGGCAGAGAGAAGCTAGAAGTACCAGGATAGTAAGAAAGCTTACACTACAGTAAAGCAGCTGCTCTTCTGGGAACCTGCAAAGAAGACGCAAAAATGTGCTGCGGTTATGTATGTGATAAAGCAGAAGAAACTGAGGTTAAAAAAATACCCCTTTGGTTTTTTGTTTTTGGATTCCACTGTCTAGCTCTTTGTGTTTTCTCTGATGAGCTGCTAAACCAGATTGCTGCTGCTAAAGAAAACAACTAAGTGCCAGGCTACCACTGGGCAACATACAAAACTCCTCTGTGGTTATGCTGTCGTCATCAAGCTTTCTTTCTGTAACCATGACATCTCTCTTGTTCATACACTTCCTTGTTATCATGCTAGCAGCTCCTAGTCCCAACAGTAAGAAACATAGTGTTGACAGTTGAATCTGTGCCAGCTCTAAGATTTTTCAAGTGGAATATGGTGATTCTAAGTGCCTCTGCTTCGGTATGCCTCTGTTTCATATGTCCATCTTGGGACAGAAAATTTTTATTTTCTGGTAGTGTTCAGGAAAAAAAGCATGTACTTAATTTAGTTGGCCACCATTTGAGATGCCTTAAGGTACCTGAGATAACCCCCTATAGCACAGAACCTGCAGAAGATCCATGCTGTTCTGGAGCAGCAGCTGGAAGTGATGGTCTAGGTTCTCCAGGGCATTGGATGCCCAGGTTTGTCGTATAAATTCCATGTCAGCTGTTTTTATGGGACCAAAATCAAGATTCCCCCAAATAATTCCTAATTCTTGAAAAACTTGAATCTAGCACTTCAGCTTGAGCAACTGAGGTATCCAAGTTCTTTGTGCAAAAATTCTATCTAGTGAAAGCAATCCAGTAGATTCCCAGCTTGCACTTACAAGCAAAGAGTTCCCAACATCTTACTCTTTCTTAGAAATACTGTTCTATAAATCTCACAGAACTAAATCACCAGATTAAGTCATTAAGTAGTTCTTCTGGTTACTGCAGTTATAAAATAGGCCTCTCAGGTCTCATGGACTCATAAGACTCACAACTGGCTTCAACCTCACATTCCCTTCCAGGAAGGGATGTGTGACACATTTGTGGTCCTTCTTTTACTCCATGATCCTATCTGTCAATCAGAATAACCTGTGGCAAAACCACCTCAGACACGACCCTGTGTCGGGAAATTCAATGCATACAGTCTTTTGCGTTGGGGAAGAACATACCTGAGAGAACTTGTGAAGTTAAAACAAGGCACTGCATGTGGAACAAAGAACGGGGCTGACACAGTTTTTGAGCGGAGCATACTGGGTTGCATGTCATACCCTTCTCACTTGGCCATTAAAGCAGGATAGGGCATGGGTATTTAAAAGTGGATGTGGGGTTTCTGAAAGAATAAAACCATCAAAATGGTAACTCCGCAGAAATATTTTGAATTATGTTGAACTGGAACATTTGTTTCTACAATTTCAAACAGTTTTATTCTGCTTTCAACTTTTTCAACCCCCATTTTTAGTACAGGGTAATAGTTTTCAGAAACAAGATTCAAGCCAGCCATAAAACCTCATTTGGAAAATGTTGAAGTAGGATATTTCAGCACCCCTCACCCTCAATCCCATGAATGAATCAAACTGGAAAATAATACACGGTGGACAAGCCATCAGTTTCTGAAGAAAAGATACATTGTGGGAAAGCTCTTAGGCAGCCCATGAACATGACTATGCAAGGTGCATGGCAGCAGAGGGTCCTGTCCCCAGCTAATTGCGGCCTGTGAGGTTTCTGTGGGAACTTGAAATTATAAGGGATGCATGCACACAGTCAGTTGTAAGCTGACCACACTGAAGAAATATGACTGAAGTCACTACAGATACACTGATGTGATAGCAGCACTTTGCCCAATGTGCTTGAGAAATGAGAAACCAAGAATAAAGGGTAGTTTCAGAGGACAGCTTTGTGCAAGAACTGCAGGACTTGAAACACTTAGGACTTTGTCTTCCTAGAAACTGTATGTATGTATTAAGTTCCCATTTCAATCAACTGCTTCCAGAAATTGATGTTGGTTAGATCCTTTCCTCTCTCTGATACAAACAACCTCTGTGGCCTTGGACAAGTCACTTCAGCCTCCTCAGTTCTCATCTTTCAAAAACTAACACTATAATCTACCAGTGCTATGGCAAAGAATTAGTTGATGCTTCAAAAGTGCTGCTAAGTAACACCTTGTTGGAATGTGTATGTATTGTGTAAGCACTGCCCTCTACTGAGTATTATAAGAGCTGATGAATTATGAGTAGCAAGCTTTAAAATGTCGATGACTGCCAGATTTTTACTTAATTGTGGAAGCAGAGGCTTTTAATGTGGAACAAGAAAACAAATCTCTGTCCTAACTGCTTTTGTCAAATTTCAGGAGATAGGTACCAACAAGTACAACAATGAAAATCAGGAAGTTGCTGTACTGTAATACAAAAAATGCACACAAAAGAGAAAATCACCAGTCAGATGTAACACTTGATTAATGTATGCTTGGAATGCACCCTGTGCTATGCTATTACTACACTAAGTACTACTAATTCACTGAGGGTGTAAGGGAGTTCTAACGATGCCAAGGAGAGTTATTTGCGTCTGTCACGGAGCACTTACCAGAGGCCTGCCCATGAATGCTACAGAGGAAATCCCCATCACCAGCGTGGGAGGCTTTTTTCCATTGACCCTTAAAACACCTGCAGAACTAAAATACCACATAGAGCATAACCTTGTTTCAGCAGCTGCTTGGGGAAGAGGTCAACAAAGGAAAAAGCTGGTGATTAGGGGAGGAGGAGAATTAAACAAAATTACATACCTATAAAGATGTTTTTAAGAAAAGAGAACAGTAGATTATTCTGTTGGGAATCCATACGATACATTAAAAGCAGTTTCTCTATGGTTTTCAAAATTACTAGGTTCAAAATGTCTTTCTGAATGAGAAAGAGATTTTTTTTAAAAGTAGTTGCTAATAATAAGAAAGAATGAATTGGGTCATTACTTATTTTCACTTATTAATAACATGGAGCATCTCAAAAGTGCCCGAAGAATTTAGCAGTCTGAGCCTTCCTGGAAGTCTCTGTAGCTGTGCTGCAAAGTTCCCTCCCCTGTGTAACTTGCCCAAGGGAGTTGAAAATACGGTGTTTCTTCAGAATTTGGACCGTCCTCCTCTTCCCTGATACACATTTGAGTTGTAGCAGCAATTACACACAGGGGATCAGATTTTATAAAGTGCTCGGCACCTAAAAGTTTCATTGTGGTGTTTGTGGCCAGGTTTTCACAGGAGCTTAGCAATCAACATGCACCCAGAATGTGAGCTCTTTCAGAATTCTGGTTTTCATGTGTGGTTGCTGAGCTATTTCTGAAAGCCTGGCTGGCTGCACAAAACATACTCTTTAGCTCTCAGTTGCTTCCCTACCTGTATATGGTTAGCTATGTGACATATAAAACCACATGCAGTATTCATCTTCCACAAATAAATATTATAAGAAAAAAAAAATTAATAATATAATCAGTAAGAAACAAAGTAAAAATAACTAAGGAAAACAGTCATAATCAATTCAGAGTTCAATGACTTCTAAAACAAATAACAGAGGTCTCAGTTCTCCAAAATATATAAACAGATACTCAATACTATCCCTGTTCAGGAAATCTTGTTAAGCAGATACCTTTAACTCACTGATTCCAATGGAATTTACACTTCATGGGTTTGAAAGAAAAGAAAGTCTAAACAAGAAGATAGTTTAAAGTAGGCAGACAAGTAGTGAAAGTAGGAAGAAAACCCACCACAAGTAAAATAAAATATGTACAAAAAAATGATAAATTTAAAAATACAAAAAAGCCACTTGAACACTGGACAATTGTTTTCCAGTATACCTAACAAAATTACATGGCATACATTGAAAATACAAAAAGTCTTTGCTACTTAGTGATATAAAAAGATGAGATTCAAACCTGTAACTCCTGTGCTCTGACTGTACTCTACTCGATGGAGCACTGAGCTGTAAGACAAGATCATGTATGTTTTATAAAAGATTTTTGGAGATCTGCTGGTGAAAAGGGACTGCATTAGGAAGAGATTTTCAGAGTGCTGTTTCACAACAAATTCCTAATTCTTTGACTGGCTCTTTTTTAAAAAAATATTTTTACGTTGCCGTTGGCAAAGAAATGATAGAAGATTCCAGCTTTTAGGCATACGTTGCAATATAACTGAGGATGAAAGAGAGGAACAAGTTCATCCTAAAGCAAATTCAGGTGTGTATACACAAACCAAGGATATTAAGAATGATGCTACATGCCAGGACTGGAACAGACTTCAAGAGATGATGTAGTTGATCCCTTTCCCCCAAGACAGGCTTTAATGAAAGCCTAGAAGCAAATGAGAGGCACTGAATTACCATCCAGGACTTTTGGTCAAGTGTGAAATAGAGTCTGACCTGAGAAAAGCACTTCCACAGCTTCCTTAGGGAAATGCCCACTGATCATCCTTAGACTGCCACCAGATCACAAACATAGTTTTGATTAATAAGTTCAGATACATAAATTTAGCACTGCTAGATGAATCACAACACTTATGACATGGCTTTTTACATGTGGTGAAAGCTCCCACAGCTGTTCTATGTCTGAACCACAGAGAAAAACTGGATTAAAAAAATGACTTATGTTCCCAAGTCTTCACTTGTGTCTCAGCCTAACTTTTAAGAACGATGGCCATCATGTTGCATTAATTATAATTTTTTTTAAAAATTATTATATTTTTAAAATCAGGTTTCAGCAAAGCACCATTTCAATAGCAGAGTTTGGTAAAAAAAAAAAAAAAGGCACAGGCTAGGGCTCAGGGTACATGAATTTTCACTCTTAACTGTGCTACAGATTCCCAATGGGACTTGGCAAACCACTTAATCACACTGCACCTGGATTGCCATCTGTAAAACTTCCAAATTGCACACTAAGGATTTCAGAATATTATTTAGAGTGCTAGGTTATGCAAAGCAGCTTTTCATCACACCAATCTTATACTAGGGGCTTTTAGGCTCAGCTACAGCATAAGTAATGACTTTTTTCTTTTTTCTAATTCCTTAAGAAAAAAAAAAAGAAAAACAGAAGACGGTTTCCTGTTCTGCCAAAAGGAAGAGAGGGTGGGTGCAAGGGTAACATGCAAAACATGTCCAGGTTCACCACTCTTCCTGTTTGTCTCTGCAAAATTACATGACAGATGACTCTTAGCTGTTTTCAGCTTTGCTAATAATTTGAATGGTAACCACTTTCTTGCATGGTCTGGGGAAGAATAGTGTCTCACTCTGGAATAATGCTTGAGCGTCGATGCTGTTGCCCAAGTGCTACAGGCAGGATGTGCAACTACTAGTCCAGGAAAGAGTGAAAGTGACTATCTATAGCGAGATTTTTACATTTACAGACTTACAAAGCATGTTTAGACTTCAAATCCATATATTTAACTTTCAAGGACTTTGGTGGGAGTCTAGCAGCCTTAATACCTTTACACATCTTTCCAGAACTACTGGCAAGCACACAAAGCAGGAAGAAAACCTGTACAGGGATCACTTTTATGTCTTCTTTCTGACTTTATTCTTTCCTCTGCTTAAAATCATACCAATCTTGATGTCTGACAATCATAGACAGAGAATAAATATGAAAAATTTCATAGAATTTTTCAGATGGAATTAAGATTTTCACAGCTTTGAGATGTCAGAATCCTTTAGGTCTCAGAGATCTTGGTCTCCTGGTTGCCAGAAATCAATGAAACCCATAGCCTCACTCACTAAAAAATAGGAAAATGACATGGAGAATACCAGAGAACCTGTTGCTCAAACTTACCGTGAGACCATATGCTGCAAATCACTCCAGACAAGATGTCTGTGTTTGTGGCACAGTGTACACATCAGCTTCTATTCTTCAAAGCTCTATGGCAACAGAAATATGACATGGCAGAATGAAGGGTTAATAGCTCTGCTAACTTCCCTACAGCTCAGAAATCCCTGTTCAGCACAGTGTTGTATGCTGTGTGCACTCTATTTTTAAGGCACATTTCTCAATAATCATTTTATACTATTTTATGTTCTAATTCAAGCAGAAGTTAAAAGTTGGATTAAGGCTGTGAGAAATTAGATGACTTGTGCAGGAGGTGAGATAAAACAATCAGAATGGTGCCTTATGTACATAAAAGCTTGGTATTAGTAGGTTTGGTTGTAGCAATACAGGTCAAATTTGACCACCTTAAAATGCTTAGCACCTTAGTTTGCCTGTGAAACTACTGCTGTCACGAGTAAGGCTGTGTGAAGAATGATGTGCTGTTCCCCACATGTGTGTGACAGCATGTGATGCTCTGCAAAAGGATATGCATTCTCCCTGAAACTGATGTAAGAAATGGAAATGAACAGACCTAAGGTGGAGCTCAGAAATTCCAGCTACTTCCAAGGCAGGTCCCAGCAAGTAGGAATGTTTAACCCATACTTTGCTATGTGTGAGTAAGGCCCAGCATTATGTCTTCTCTTCAGAAAAGAGAGGGCAATACTTCTACAACTTCTCTCACTCTGCTTCCCCCAGTGCAGTTTCCTCATGTGGACTGTGCAAGAGCACTGAAAGGACAGAAAGGAAAGGCATATGCAAAGAGAAAATCAAGTAAGTAAACAGCACAGTCTCTTGCTTGTTTTATCATTTTTAGTTCTTACCATTAAGTTGTTACTTTTACCATTTTATGTTCACAAAAGTTTGCAAATAAATGTTTTATACCAGCTCAAGCTACTAAAGACAACTTTAGAAAAGGCTTAAAGTGAAAACCTTTGATTTTCAAAGTTCATGATCTAGCTAAAAGTAAAGTGTAACGGCATTTAGTGAGCTTTTGTGAACTCAAAGGTCACCTAGTGACTAAAGTTAAAAATCATACATTTCTAACATGGCAATATTGAAGTCATACTACCCATCAAACAATGGTACACACACTTCTACCCAACAGATCTGTTCATTAATACTAAAGAACAGGAAGCATTTGAAGTATGAAAATATGTCATAGTTTGAAAATAGCTTTTTTGGAAGTAGGGACTCTATCTGGAATGGCATCAGCAGAAATTTCTGGTGCATGCTAAGCTCAGAACCTTCTCTTCCATGTCCTCCCACCTGAGCCTTGAATGTAATGCAAATCTATTTCTTCCTGCTGGGAGTTTACAGGAATGCCTGTGTTAGGTAGTCTCAGCATCAGCAGGAACCATAAGTCAGGTGTTTTGGGGTATGATCTAGCAAATGTGCTCAGACTAGCTTCACAGGCAACCTTTCTCAACTGAGAAAAATGGAAAGGTGCCTGCCAAGTTTTTAAAACTTGGTTGTGCAATTGGTCTAGCAAGGTTAATAGCAGGAGGGACAGTATACTCTGATTTCCATCCCAGTTTAGGTCAGAGACTGCTGATTGTGAAGACTTCATTATACCAAACAGTATATTGCACTGATGTTACCGCAAGCAGCTTTTACTTCCCAGGATGGGCAAACTAAGGGCAGATTTTGGTCCAACAGTCAGTTATTGTTAGTCCATTATGACTGTTTTGTACTAGATGGATGGCAAGGGTCACCTGGGCCACAAAGCAACTCCTGGATGGAAAGAAACCTCATCAACAGTTTTGGTTGAAAAGCGTGATACATGATGTTAGGAGCATAATTTCCCTGAAACTGTAACACTGAAGTGATACAATAAAGAATCAGGCCTTAATGTTCTATGACAAATTCACATGTAGTTAAAACAGGTTGCATTTAAGCTTACCATAGCTCAAGTAGATGGATAAAATCTGTTATACCATCATTTCAGTAGACATCTCTTCGCTTATTTTGTATCAGCTTCCTTGACTAATTTTGTATATATAGGCTGAACGGTTCCTTAGATTTATACAGACCTACACTGACCACTGCAGGCAGTTACCGCTGTAGGCCATTTACTACTGACTCAGTTATTAAAAAGGACTATTTAATTTCAATCTTGCATCTGAAAGCCCACCATGCTTCCTGTGTTTACAGACCTCATTTATGCTATTAAAAAGAATAAGGAGTGTTCCCCCATTTTTTTTCATCCTTTTGGTCCAAGACCAGATCTTTAACTGTTTTTTTCCCCTTTCCTAAGTAACAAGAACTCAAGAGGCAGTATCAAGACCATGCAAATAAAAGAAACATACTGTGCAGTGCTTGTATAGTGAGGCTTTGAAGTTCACATATGATTAAGTGGGATTAAGACTACACTGACATTGTCAATGTCTTCAAAATTTACTGCACCAACACAAGCCACTGTTTGGATAGAAATGAAATCAAATATATGTACATTATTCATAAGACAGCTGGTGGAGGCAGGTGAACCATATAGTACATGCTCCAAAATTCTAGTTATTTATTAAAAAGCTCCACAAGAAAACACATGGAGATGAACTGCCCTGTGTGCTTGGCATGTCCCAAGATTAAAACAATCATCTGCTGAACTTGCAGCACATAACACATTACAGCTCTAGTACATATGTGCAGAGAGGAAGCTTGGGAAGAATGGAAATGAGATAGATCTCTTGTCTTTTTGGCTACGCCCCTGATCAGACTGGGGTATTCTTCCCAAGAGGACGTAATGGATACTGATTTCTAGTTTACTGGTAAAAGGCTGAAGTCACTTGCAAGTAGAGAAGACTCAGCACACACTCTTCTGTGGCACCAGAAAACACCTTAAGATTAGATAACATAGTCCATCTACAACTCTTGCTTCAGAAAATCAGAGATGGATTCCTTGGGCTTAATCAAAAATGCAGAAAGTAGAAACAACCCAGGGACATTGTCCTTAGGTATACAAGGGATATGAGAGGTTTGAGAGCTTCGACTTACACTGTTAAAGACAAAATAGATCAATCACCTTTTTTTTGCCAGACAGCATATTCTGATACAATATTTATGAGGTCCCAAAAGAGAGCTGATGACAAGTCAAAGTTTTGCTTGTGGCATGATGCAATGCTCATTTGAATTTGGTAAAAGACCGTGGTAAATGATTAGGTTGGCATATATGCTAAATGACCCAGATCAGCAGACAGAATTTTGTCTTTTAATCTTCCTCCTCAGGTACTGGGACTTCAGTCAATTTCCTAGGATAGTATAAGCAAGCTTTCTTTAAAAATGTAGTGTTTCTCTACTTGCAAGACTTATTCCATTACTGAGAACATGGGAAAATTTAACATCAAGTCTGAATTTCTCTCTTGGTCTGTCCTTGCAAGCTGCTCTCACTGTCCACATCTGTATTTGAAAGAGCAACATTCAAGAAACCATAATGATAGCATTTTCTATCTCCCTTCCAACCTGCAGTGGTACATGTCTCTCCCATTGTATGCCTGACTGTGCCCAGTAGCACACTCATCCATTGAGTTTGACTGAGCAAATCTGCTGGCTCATGGCCTGGAAAGGAGTCATGTTCTAATTTTCCTGTCTTGCTTTGACCAGCCTTTCCTTCCCCATCTCTACTTGGTTCTGATCTGAGCCCTTCTGAACCTCCTGCCACCCTTTGCTGGGCTCATCTAAAATACTCCACTCTAAGAACAGAATAGCTGAAATAGAGAGTGAAGAAAAGACACGAAGGCACAAGTGATTGTTTTGGATTCTACAGACAACAGAAAAAAACTTGAGTTTGTATACATGTATGATTAACATGGTGTTTTCATAAATGTCATGCCTTAATGAAAACATCAGATGTATGAAATCATGACAATAATTAGCTTTATAGTTTTCTTCTGTTCTGCTTTTTATATTTAAGTCTCTCACAGGAGAAGGATATTAGAGTATACTTCTCATATAGTTATTGATTGAATATCTTAATTTCTCTAGTTAAAGAATGCTGCTCAGTTTAGTCTTCTGAAATAATTAACTGTATGCAGACTTCACAAAGGAAATGTTCAGAGGACCCTGATATTCACAAAAAAACAAAACTTACAAATCAACAGGTCTCTGGGGAAAGGTAAAAGATCTTGTTTGAAATCTGTCCCAGAAGCATCCAACAACTTAAAATCATAATTAGATGCTTCTTGTAAGGCAACATTACCTAATTAATTTGGCTTAATAGATTTTCATGCAGTAATCAGAACCAATTGCAGGACTGAATTTTAGTTTAGTAAAAATAATAATTATTACAATTAATGATCACAAGTAAACTAGCTTAACGTGAAATTTGTTATGGTGCAGCATCATTCCTGTCAACCACTTTTTCATTGATATCCTTGCTCTCTCTTTTGGTACTGTGCATGCATATCTTCCTCTGTACTAATTTGTAGGGGAGGGGGATGGAAAAAGTATGCAATCATTTGAGGCAATTGCTGGAGTGTGCCGATGACCTTAAATGCTCACTTGGGGCTGTTTTTGTTTGAAAACGTTGCTGTGGGTTTATGTGTATCAGCTACACAAAATTTAGGCTACATTTCACTAGCAAAACATAAAACCAATTGGCAAGAGATTGTGCACTGACTTGGATTATTTCAGGTTCAGGATTGTATCTCCTTTTTGTGAAACACTGGGAAACAGGATCAACCAACACTTTCACTGTTGATTCTGGACACTAGATTTTGGAAAGTAACATCCCAATAAATTTCTTTGTAAGCTCTAGATCAACAACAAAAAATAGAAATAAATTCCTGTATAGTCATTAGTGAATGACATTGGTTAACTAGATAATAAGGAATTATGTGACACAGAAGGGTGTAGAAAATAAAAAATGTGTATGTTTCTAGTTTAAAAGGAAATTAAAAGCCTGGAATTAAATGTTGCTTGTTGGAGAACAAGTAGTTATGTTACGATTCACAGGCTCATCTTCTTTAAAACTGTCTCACTCACTAATTGAAAGAGGTAGTTTATCTTCCAATAAGCTTACAGTGATCATGGGATTTATTTTGTCTAAATTTGAATAAGCAGTTAAGTGAGATGAGACATAAATAGAGATTAGACACCAGTCATACCATGCCTGTGACAGGGGTTGAAGACAGATGTACATAATGCCCTTTTGGAAACTCCAGTTTCTCTTCACTACCTTTGGAGGAAGTGGAGTTGAAAGGCACAGACTGGATACAAGCTTTTAGATAACTGAAGTTCATGAGGTTAATCCTATGCTAAATGCTGTTAAAACACCAGAAGTCTTCAATGAAAGAAAAATTGTTTGTAGTCTTACATGCCCTGCTACATAAAGGTGCATAGTAGCAAAAAGAAGATGACAAAACGAAGTAAAGCACAAGCAAAATCGATTTTCAAAAGAAATGGTGTCTCACTTTTAGTATTTGACTTGTAGAAATAGTCTCTTGCTTTTTCTTCTCTTCACCTTCAGAAGGATCACTTGATTCCTAAGAGAAATCAAATACATGGCAGAAAGCAATGCTATCATTATATGATACTGTGATTGCTTGTTTAAAGAGTGAACTGTATGTATCTGCATTTTCCCAGTTTACTATCTTCTTTTGCATCAGAATGCATCAGAAGCATACAATTTCACATAGTTCACCAGCCAGCACTGGCAATCAGGAGTGGACCTATTCCTGAGGAGTTCTATTCAGGAAGGAAAATGTAATATAGTGAATACAAGTTTAAAAACTAATAGAATGTCCTTGCCTCTCTACTCCTCAAGAATGCAGTTTTCCATTTGCTATATTACTTATGAAATGGTACAGTAAATACACTTTGCAGTCCCTCCCATATGCCTGATGTATTTGTATGATGTTCATTGCTACAAAAGGAGTCCAACTCAAAGAACTACTTAAGTACATGCAACACTTTAAGGACTATAAATAGGCTCATCAGTGTAGAAGGATGAAGGATGTCATTACATTTTCAATATGTGAAAGACTTAATTAGACTTGGGCTATAGAATCATTGATTTTTTTTTATTTACTTAGTTGTTTGTGACTTGCACCAAACAAGGCCGTGCCTAAGTAATAAATACATGAGTATTTATATCAAGTATGAGGGTTTACTATGTTTTGTATATTCTGGTATTTTTTCTCTAATTCTGTTGCCAGTTTCACGTAACTGTTATTGGTAGTATCAGTCTCACATTACAGTCTAAAAACCTTAACCGGAGCAACAGTTCAAAAATTGCAAATTATTGGAGCAATAGCCACCATTAAAATCTGGTCACACTAACACACAGCTACCTGAAATATTGCGCTTATTTCAATATAATTAGATGAAGAACTGTAAAAGTCACTACACTACTGTAATCACTGCCCAAGTGTGTTGAATGGAAAGCAGACTAGAAACAAAATTATTTCAATATGTTTTCTGTCTTTACAAGAAGGGCACCAGACACTTGCCTTGAGATTGGGATCCATACAAAATGCAAAAATATGGTTTTGGTTATGCAGAGCAGGAACAACTTTCACCTGAGTTCTCCAAACTGATAGAAAGGGCTTCTTATTGTGTTAATCAATTTGCAGCAATCCTTACTGTTTTAAACTCTATGAAAACAACTCATGGCTTGCCATAAAAATTGATGCACCAATGTTCAGCTACCTGTTACCACTCCAAATTACAAACATCCACAAGAACACATTAAATTACACAGAAGATGAAAGTAAGTGATAAATACTATAACAACATACATTGCTATGGTTTGGCCTACTTCATATATTGTCATGCACAGTACTAACTGTATAAAGGAAAGTATCCGAATTATAAAACATAGTAATAAAAATTTGCTAATGCAATTGAAACTAGGAATTATGTATTGCATTTCTACAGTTACATAATTTTTGCCAACTCCAAAAGCAATACTCTATTCCATAAGAAATGGCTGAATGATTTCCTAAAGGTATTTCTTTGTCTCCTTCACCCTCCGAACTTCATATTCCAATAATTTGAGCTCTCCCTGACCAAGTTCTGTAAATCAGGCTTTCCCACCAAAAGGCCACATCCTGCAATTACTACAGAGTCACATATGTGCTGATTGGTGAGCCAGTACACACATGCTGATAATAGTAAGCTGCTGCCAAATAGAAGTATGTTACAATGCCTGAGTTTCAGCTCCCTCAAGAGGAACACTCATTTATGTCTTTCCTCTCACCAGACTTAAATTTTCAAACATCTTGCAGGGATGCAGTTATCCTTGAGATGTTTGTATCTCTGTCAAATTTGGCAAAAAATGGCCAATGGTGTTCAAAATTTTTAGGAGAGAACCAACAGATAAATGGAAACAACCTGTCTCCTTAAGGAATCAGGATAAAACCCACAAAATAATCCCATAAGTAAGGTAAGGGATATGTATGAGATTATCATCTGAACTGCTGTGCCATTAGGTAGCATAATGCTTTTGGTGACTTTGGAAAAGGTGTATTTGTAAATATACTTTGTTATACTCTAGTAAAAGGGATAGGCAGCCATACAGCCATCACACCACTCTATGAACACTGGAAACTATTATTTAGTGTCTAGAATGTACTACTTAAGTAGCTTTCAACCTGCTTTTTACTGCCAGACCCCTTTAAAATCTCAAATGCATATGTGAACCTTTATGTAGCAAATATAAGCTATGTCATAATAGAGTTACTTTTCCTAGTTTTTTGTAGAAATTTTAGATATAATTTGGAGTAAATAGTTCAAAGACTAGAAATTGGAAACCATTGTGCAGAATGCAAAATTAGTTCTTGCAGAATTAATCACTCTGACAAAGTTTAAAAGAAAATCAGAGCTTTCAGTAAAACAAAGTTTAGTATCCTAATGCTATATGCGGATACTGAAATAATATGACCTGATTTGTAAAACAGCTTTTTGCACTATGTGCTGTAACTTTCAAGATGCTGCTTTCGAAAAACTTGATAGAATTTGTGGATTTTTGCACTGTGAAGAGCTTTCAAATGGAATCACTCTCCATTTTAAACAATAATTTGGGAAGTGTCTCTTAAGCAGATAATATGCTTGCAGTAAAAACAGTGGCTGCACCTTCATTGCCTCAGCTTTGTATAAACTTTAAATGCCATTTGCAAATATACAACTTCTACTCATATGGGGATACTTCCATTAAGTTTTATGTCTGAAATACTGTAATTACTTGATAGGTATGCATGTACTTGTGCCCTCTAAAGTAAAGAGGTATATGGCTCAAATATCCATATATCCTAGTAGTTCCATAAAAAGTCTTCCTCTGGTTAATTGATTAAAGAGCTAAAGGTTGTAACTGTTGTTCTTTGTGTTGTATGTCTAAAACAGGTCAGCTACAAGGTCCTGTACAAAGGATGACATGTATACAATTTTACATTTGCTTTGATAATTGTACATTGGAATTTCTAGAGATCTCTGCTCTTGCATTGTATACTGTAATTTGCTGTCTTGACACTACTGTCCTACTGCTGGGATGATTAATCTAACATTTACTTCTCCTTTTTCTTCCAGTGGAAGGATCTAGCATAAAAACTGTATTATTTTTTTCTTTAAGTCAACTTTCTGGAGGTTTCAATGCTGCTAATGATTTGCTCAGTCCCCAGGACTGAAAATTTCATGATGTGTTCTTGTCCAAGTTGGGAACTCGGTGTCTTGGCTTTGTCACTTTTAACTAATGACAAGCTTAATGATACTGTCAGTTTCAGTTTATTACTTAAACTAGTCTCCTATTCTGACCAAGCAGGATTCAGTGATGGGTAACAAATTTAGGGAATTTCTGGTTTAGATTCTGAGTCAGAAACTAAAGATGTACTCATTTGTATTCCTAAACTGTTTCCCAGAAAGCATGAAAGCCAGAACATCTTTTTGTTTTGTTTTTAAAGGAAAAAGTGAGACTCTCATGGCCACACATAAAGAAATATACAGAGATTTCACAAAACCAGCAGTCTCAACAAGTTTCACTGAACCTCACTGTCATTTGAAAACTGTGTACTGTTTTTTGATATCTTGTATTTTAAAATCAGTAGGAGTATTGACTTCAAGTGGGCCCAGCAAGCAAATGAAAGGTTTACAGATAACTCTTCCAGATGTTTTTGCTTAGTTCTCTGGTTAATTATTCTACTTCTTTTTACATATAAAAAAGAAATACAACCCATTAACATTATTTCTTCTTTCTCTTTTACTCCTTTGAAAGAAAAGGCTACAAATCACTCCTTGAAAACTAATTCTAAATAAGCATAAACCCCATCAGTTTATATTGGAAAGACATGCATGACTAAAGAAGCAACGAAGAAAGAACAAAGTTCTTGAATAAACAAAGCATCATTGCTATTGAGCAAGTAAAAAACAAACACATGGTGAAATACATAACTGTAGGGATGATAAATAATCAAATCCTTAGTGAAACCACAGTTGGTTTATTCAATGGCACTCAGCCCTCAAGAGATTATTCTAAATTTTGATGCATTATTTCCAGATGACCTACTAGCTTATTAGGCAGTGTACTATTACACAATTCATAGTGTTATGGGTAATTATTTGATAGCCCTGATATTCTTGAGCCTACTGTTACTGTAGGCCATTTTTCATTCTTAGTTGACTTTGTTTATATGCTATAATACTTATGAGGGTCCTTGAATTGTTAATTTGATGTTTTTCAAGTTGCACATTTTTTTGCTCTTCACTTTACATGTTGCTCTGACTAACCTTTGTTCTTTCTCTTTTTGCAGGCAGATAAAAGGCTTTATCTCACTAGATACCTATGTTACAAACTGGGGCTGCAGCAGCATTGCCTACAGTCATTTTCAATCATTATTTGAAAGGTAGGAGAGGCTGGAATCCTACCTTGATATGCCTCACACTCAGTGCACTGCTTAATTCTGGATTACTCCTGGATGATTACTTCACCAGAGTAATGATTACTCCGGAGAAAATGCTTCTTGCTTCGGGAGAAGAAGCACTGGGAAGGGAACTCTTCCTACACAAAGGCCATTGAGAAATTAGTATGTGACCACAATTATTTCAACAAGTTATGCATAAAGTTCTTCGACAGAGCCTCTCCTAGTAACAACAGAATAAAGATAAGATCTTCACACAGATAAATAATTGATTAGAAGATCACAGAAGGAGGGAAGGGTTAAATGACAAATTTTTCAGGTGGATGGACATCACTGGTAGAAAAACCTGGAGGTAACGCGTCTGGGCTTAGGACTTTGTTGCTTAACATATTCACAAATTACCTGGAAATAGGGGGCTGGAAGTTAAGTGATGGGTTCAAACAGCAAATGGATATATTCTTGAAGGCAAATCTATGAATCCACAACTACTAACTACAAATATACCATCTCCTCATCACAAATTCCTAGTCAACAAGCCATCACATGACAGGAAAACACATGAAGGAAGTATGCTGACAATCTATGTTAATTATCCACAGTCTTGGATGGAATACTGGACGAGTCAGGTTTTTCGACAAATCAAAATATGGCCACTCTAGTAGTGGCATGAGTTTACTGCTGATTTCTTATAGAAAAAGGTTACTATCAAGTCTACAGGTAAACTCTATAGTGTTTTCTATTTGCCAGTTTTTGAAGAAAACTTTGTCTATGGATGTATCAGCTTCCAGTAGGGGCAAGAAGTCATCTCTGCTCTTCATTAGACTTATCAAATACCCTAGTTCCTTCTGCAATCCCCATGCCCATCAATGAGTTAAGACATACAAAATAGAATAATAATTACAAACTGGATATGAGGGCTTCATCACCAGGTTTTCAGGTACAAATACACCTGCAGTGTCAAATTCTGAGGTCCTCCTGAACACCGGAAAAAACTCAAAACCACAGAGAAAAGGTTACAAAGTTCTGTTGTCATATGTGTGAGAGAAGGGGACTACAGACAAATGCTGTCAACTTCCTGAAGACTGTGTCTTCTAGCACTGAGCACCTTGCCTATACCAAGGGAGCATACATGAAGAATAGCTCTTCAGCTGTCTCCCTTCTCTGGCAGATTCTGATTTTCCAGTCTTAGAATGACCTCCTTTGTCAGCTTCTCACCTTTGCTTTGCTATCACAGAGACTTGCTGTTCAATAAACTTGCTTTGTTCAGTAGATGCAAAAGACTGCTGGGGAAGTTAAAAGTAACACTGTTGACTGCCAAAGCCATAGCACTATATCTTCTCACAACAGAGAAACTCTTGTCTGCTGCAGATGTTTTATACACCTCAGCAAATCCGTCTCAAAGGCTGCTTCTCTCTCTTTTTTTTTCCATTCAGTCCTGACGCAGTGAAGAAAGTGACTGTAGAATTTGCTTGCAAAATGCCTGACCTCTCTTCCAGCACAACTTCCCCTAACAACTGAGTTATGGAATGTCTTGGGACTGATATCTAGAAAGATTAGCACTTTCATCACATCACGTGCCTGGAGGTTGGTAGTTGGCCTTTGAATCATATAGCTGAAATCTGGAATTAAAAATTAAAGTGTCATTAAAAACAATAGCTTAAAGCTCAACTACTTTTTAGATCTATATTTACACATTTGTAGTCAATATCTCAGCATCACAGGAAAACCTGCAAATGAATACTAGTTTTGGAAGAACATTTGCACAGCTTTCCTTAAGAAATTTATGCTGGACTATATCTGTTTCAATGTTTGTCCCTGAGTTAAGTTTGACTTTTTCTGACAGCTTCAGTATAGTCAGTATTTCACTCCAATAATGAACTTCACGTAACAAAATATCACCAAAAAGGCACAAGATGATTTCTGTCTGCTTTCTGGAACTACTCTCCATTTCTTGAATGTAACTCTGGCTACTGACTCGATGACATTCAGTTTCAGATTTTGTCAGTGTTCATTTCAGGTATCTATCTGCCAGACTATCTCTCTCTCTGTCTCTGTTTTATTCTGTGTTGGAAAAATGAATGGTCAAATAGAATTGCATATCTCAAATCTTCTTTCCCCTTCACTTTTCCAGAGGCTTGCAGAAAAAAACCCCAACAAACAGCTGATCAGTTCTGATTGTCTGAGGTCTAATTTCATATGTAAATGGAGAACACATTAAATGAGAAATAAAAGTGAAAATTATATGGGATGAGCAAGAAAAAAAAAAGGAAAACTATGTAGTCTATTTTTTTATCCCTTGTGGTTTCTTGAGTTCTTTTGGGTTTTGTTATATGACTGCAGTGAGTTTAAAGTGATTTAAAATGCATAGTTCGAAGACAGAAACAAGGAACCAAAACCGCTGCCTGAATTTATAGCATGTAAGACTTTATGGTGACAATAACACGGATAAAGTATAGCTAACCATGAAGTGAGAGTGTTATTTCTGTATAGTAAAATGGAACAAGAAGCTTATTTACATTTCTTTACCATGTTATAAGAAATGCCTCCCTTCGTATACGAGATGTTGCCTGAGTTCCTGTAAAATTTTGTTCTAGCTGTAATGAGCATTTCTCTATGAAAACTGCTGGAATTGGCTTAATCTTTATAAAAATTCAACTATAGTGCTTATGTTATGCTCATTACGTCTGCCTTTAGAAGCCCTTGGTAGGTATTTCTGCTTTCCAGAATTTTCATCAGAAAATTCTGAATATAACCAGCAACACAATTTTGCTTCATGTTAAAAAGAGTTAATTTCCATTTTGATGCTGTAATCAATACAAAATGATCAGACCCAATTTTATGTGTATAAGTGCAATACATTGATATAAAACAAGAGGGTAATATGTGCTTCGACCACCGTGTGATGGCAGTCCTAAAAACCTTCTCTTCCCTAAACAACTAGACACTGAATAGGTGTTTAAATGCACTGTACTGCAACTTGTCAGGAAATACTAAATGACGCAGAAATATCCAGAGGATTTCCTGACTCTGGAATGATTTCTTATTTTGGTTTATATTAAAACAGGTGCTCATTAGAACTCTTGTATATAACTTCACAATTTACATAAATAGATTTTTAAAAATATGATTTACCTCCAAATATTTTTATATTTTTTTAGCATTAGAATGCTCATTAGAATTTGCTGATGGTACCTCTTTGCTACAGCAGGGACAATGAATCATACAAATACTGCTGCAGTTGTCATATTCAGTTCAAATATCCAGGGCAAATATATTTTATAAGGTTGTTCTGCCAGGACCTTGGGGGATAGAGTTCAGAAGCTAATTTTATTTATTTGTTAAGCATCACTGATTTCTTTGGTGATTAAGAAATAAAAACAGTAGTTTGCTTTACCTCTGAGTTGTGTCCTGACAGAAGCAGCTGGCACAGCCCTGGAGTTCCACCTTCTGTCCTGGCTGCTTTCCTCCCAGAGGTTCATCTGCCTCCTGTGGGCAGGCTGGCCTCTCTTTCCTGTGATGGGGACCTGCTGGTGAGGTTTCTCATCACTGTAGTCTACCAGGGATTCCATAGCTCTTCCAACATTGGGCTTCAGGTTAGCATCTGCTCCTGGACTCAGAAAACCTGCGCAGGGATTACTAAAGGCACATCATCCCACTGTGGGAATAAAGGGTAATTTAGCTCTCCTAGAGGGGTGAATGGACTGTACTTAAGGAAAGAATTACTGGTTTTCTCTTCAAAGCTGGCAAAGCCATGTCTGTTCTCAGGACCTCTCACAACAGGTGTGCACATCTTAAACAGACTTCAATACTGCTGGTTATCCATCTTGTGAATGGGTTCAACTGACAAGGTGGACTTTTTAAAGGCACTTGCTTGCCTTTCAGCTCCATGGGAAACCACAGTCATTCTCTTCTATCATCCTTATGTGGCAGTATACTTAAAAGACTCCACTTGCTCCTGTTTCTCCAAGTTTCTGAAGTCCTAGCCAACAAACCACAGTAAAACTAGAGGTCATCCTCCAGAATATCTGTGTATAGAAACCGTGAAGAGCAAGGCAGTGGTTTAAGTAGTGAATTCTTTCCTGAAAAGAGATTTATCAAATATGGTACAAAAAGAACAGAGCGACTGAATGAGCAGAGAGTTATTTTGTGATGATGGTAACCATCTTACAATGAAACGTCTCCTGGTGTGAAACATGTCACAGTAATCTAGTCCTTCAAGGGGACACACACAGCAACTTGAAATGGCACTACAAATTACTTACTCAGCTAGCAGAGAAAAAATTAAGAAGTTTTCAGTCTTACTAAGAATTATATGGTGTTTTCACTGAAGTATTTTAAAATAAATCACTCTGTTATCCAGATCACAAATATGCATTAGATTGAAACACAGATTTAACACCAACAAAATTTATCAAGCACAAACACAGATAAATGCAAACCAGAAAACTTACAATTATTACTTGGGATAAGTAAATCACATTGACATCAGAGTTTTCCATGCAGCCTGATTACCTCCAGAGTTTTGCCATTTGTTCTATCAGGTCAGCGAATCCATTAATGTCTCTGCTCAGAATATGCAGCATTTCCTAATCCCAAGCTTGACGGTATTCATTAGCAATCTAAACAAAAGTGGTCTGATTTACAGAGGTCCACTCTGCATGAATTCAGTGCCATCTGCAAAGGTGTGGTACTTAAGAAAAATCAAACGTTTATTTGGACAGCTCAGTTCACACTATGAGGGCCTTTATTTTGTGGTCTTGTCAGGAAAAATTAGGGCAGAGACTCTGATCCTTCTCTCATTTATGTTAGTCTCACACAGATGTAACTTCCCTGAATCCCTAACTTGCTCTTGATTAACACTCAATCAGAAATGGGCCTAACATTTATTACAGTACAAATTTACAGTAATAACACTATGCAGAATGGTAGGGGGGTTTTTTGAGTAGTTTGCTGATGGAGCACAAAAATAACTAAATAAAGCTTCCTTCTTTATTAAGACAGCTTTCATACACAGGTCACAAGAACTAAAACAGGAGAAAAGTGACAGGCGAGCATACTGTATATGCAGTACTGGCATTGTAAGGCTAAGCCAACACTATGAAAACACAGAACTCTTTGTCTGACACATCTTGTGTCCACTTTCTACCACACTCCAGGGAGACCTTGTAGAAGCCTTACAGGACCTAAAGGGAGCCAACAAGAGATCTGGTGAGGGATTTTTTACAAGCGTCCAATAGCGGAAGGACAAGGGGTAATAGCGGAAGGACAAGGGGTAACGGTTTTAAACTGAAAGAGGATAGATTTAGATTAGATATTAGAAAGTGACTCTTTACTGTGAGGGTGGTGAGGCACTGGAACAGGTTGCCCAGAGCAGCTGTGGATGCCCCATCCCTGGAAGTGTTCAGGCCAGGCTGGACGGGGCTTTGAGTGACCTGGTCTAGTAGAAGGTGTCCCTGCTCATGGCAGGGGGGTTTGAACTCGATGATCTTTAAGATCCCTTCCAACCAAAACCATTCTATGATTCTATGATACGAACCTATGATTCAAGTTAGTGACAAGATACCTCCAAAATTTGACTTCTGTCAGTAATAAGCCTTTAAAAGGCCATGCTGGTGATTGTATTTACTGACGCTCAGTAATCTCCATACCAAATATAATCAGTTTTACACTAGCAACAACATCCAGTGTTGCAGACCGATCTTTTGCCCCGCTGCTTACCTTCTCCTGGAAAGCTTTAGGAAGCGATGGCAGGAGAGGCAAAGACATGGGACCCAGGTAAAGTGCAGAATGGAAGATGTTGCAAAGATGACTCATGTTTTGTTGCATTTTTTTTGCAGAGTGAAACGCAATTAAAGCGTTATCTTGGATTTTGTTGGCAGGGACTCTGTCTAGATTATCCTGGGAAGTAGATTCAACAAGTAAGGCTGAATTATTTCTACTGTCAATTCTCAGAAGTGATCTGTGCTTTAAAGAAGCACATGGATGAAGCTGGTCGTATGTCCAAGCTAGTCCTCTTTACTAGACATAGGCCTTTTATTTTGCTTCAGGATTTCTGTGGAGCAGTCTACTGGTTCTTTGATGTAAACAGCTATTATTTTTCTCTGGCACAGTAACAACACACCAAATCTTCCAATACAATGAAATTTTCCCGGCAGGTTTTATTTGCTTCCCAGATAGCTCATTCCCCACCTCCTACTCCCCCCTGCAAAAAAAATTAAAATAAATAATAAAAAAACCTCCTTTCTCTACTCACTTACAAATTAAATAGACTTTATGCCACAGGAACATGCAAATGTCCTGAGACGCCAGACACTTTAATGGTCTTTTTATAGCAGCACAATAAAGACTGAGCAGCACAGCTGTAAACGCTCATGCCAGTGACTGGATCAGCACAGTTCCTTAGTTTTGCAATAGAAACTTCCCTGCCCTCTTTTTTTTTTTTTTTTTTTTTTTTTTTTTTTTTTTTTTAACAACTGCACTGAGCACGAAGCCAGCTCACTGCACCTTTGGGAACCCCCAGGTGCGGCCTGCGCCACCGCAGCCCTCGCTGCTGCAACGCAGCTGCCCCTGGGGCGGAGGGCGGCCGTGCCGGTGCGTTCCGGGACTGGGACTCATCACGTGTGAGCCGGCGGCTGGGCGGTTCGCGACGGCGCTGCCGCGGCGGCAGATGTTTCCCTGGGGTTTGCGGATGTGAAAGCCCCCGGCCCCGCTCCCTCCCGAGCTGCAAGCGCGGGGCTTGTCGCTGCGGCTGGGAAAGCCCCGCCGCTGCGCTCCCGGCGGTAGGTCGCGCCAGGGAAGGCGCAGCCCCCCCTCCCGCCCCGGGACCGACCTCTCCGCCCCGCGCCGCCCCGGGCGGGGCCGCCGCTCGCCTCAGCGCGCCGGGCCGGGCGGCCGTTGGCGGCGGGTAACGGCCGCCGCGCGGAGGAAGGGGCGCGGGGCCGTGGCGATGCGGCGCAGGGCGCAGGGCCGCCGCCGGGCGCCGCCTCCTGCTGCTGGTGCTGCTGCGGGCACCCCCCGCAGGTACCGTCCCGCGGCGGGGAGCGGCGCGGCGGTGCCTCTCGCCTCGGGCCGGCGACACCCGGGCCCTCGGGAGGTGCCGGGGCGGCGGGGCCGAGTCACGGGCAGCCGCGCCCCGCAGGGCCGGGGCGCACAGCCCGGGGCGGGCGGCGCTGCCGAGCCCTCGCTGCCTCCCGCCGCTGCCTTTCCTGCAGCATCGGGCGTTCGCGGTTCTCCTGAGTTCCCTCCCTCCCTGTGCCTTTGGCCTTGCCCTCCCTCCTGTATTTACACTGTTCTACAAAAGAGGTGCATGTGTTGCTGCATAAGTGACCTTTTTCGGAGCCGGGCAGTTTTTAAGTTTGTGTTGTTGTCGGGGCCGTGCTGCTTCGTAACAGAGGAGCTGTGCCCTTCAAAGCCCAGCTTTCCCCGTGTGGGTTTTGCCAGTGCTTTTCCCATCTACACCCACCATATCCGCCAGTGGGATTAAACCTCCTCTCCACATGTGGAGATGGCTGCAGGAAAGCTGAAGAATTAACTAAGTAACCTTTTCCTCAAAGATGAACAATGAGTGATGGGGAGAGGGATGTTTCTCCTTCCTATGTGCCAAAGAAACTGTCTGAGGGGGTGTAACACCAAGAGTTGGCGTGGGAAGTGAGTGGCTGGTAACTTTGGTTACTCAGCTAAAAGAGCTCCATCACTTTGTTGAGGGCTCTGATGCACAGAAACAGCTATGTGATAAGGCACCGAGACGGTACATTTCTGGTTTACTGGTCGTGTATCCACTGTGTGCGTAATCGCAGCTGTCAGCTGTCACTGAGCGGGAAATTCAGTTGTACGGCCTCAGCTCTCAGGCTGGGAATGGCCTGAAATGACAGTCTCTGCTTCCTAGTGACATTTTGAAATCTGAACATAGTAAATCACTTAGGATTTCTGATAGTATTACATTAGATTATTTAATTTGTACATCAGTGTGCATACATGCTAGGTCTTCTTATTCCATAATCTGGTTACGATCGCGTTTTACCAGTTCATTTAGAAAGTCAAGGTCTTTTCCAGGGGCAAGATCAGAGGTGAAGTTCAAAGTTCTTCTGCTCTGTGACAGAAAAGGGAAAACCATATGTGGTATTTCAGCATCTGTTCACTGAAATGTCACAGTATTTCTTCTGTCTTTGGTTTTAGTAGGCCTAACAGACATTGTCAACTCCAGAAAAGACAGATCAGTTTTATTGCATTGGGGTTTTATTAATATAGTTTTGAGTTCAGACTGATGTAAAGAATATGAACCTTTTTCTCTAAGGATTTCTCTCTTTTTTTTGTTGTTGTTGTTTTTTTTTTTATTTACTAATGCTGACAGTTTTTGCTTATGTGGTTTTCCTTCAATGAATAATTAAACTTTTGGAGCGTGTTTCTTAAAATGTCTTAATTACATTTGACTTTTCTGAGCCACCTGAAGGAAATTTCCATCTTACTGAAAAGATTCAAAATTTTTAACTTTAGCTTGCTATATGATAAGGAAAAAAGTCTTTTTAACTTATGAAATGTGTTAGTACTGTAACTGTCTGAAAGGAAATATGAAGACCCACTTGAAATACGTAATATAGTTCATATCTTGCAGGCTTTTTGTCAAAGGGGTTAAACTTAACTGAGATAGACTGGAAACTGAAGTTTGGTTTCTCCTGTATGACTTTCATATGACTAGTAATAGAAATGGTAATATTTCTGCACAGCACTTACCATCAATAGACAGCTTAAAAATGCCAGCTGTAATTAAAATACTTGGATATAGAAAAACACTTGACTATCAGCATGATTGAGCAAAAATAACTTAAGTAAGTAGCATTGCTATTTATATACTCTTTTGGTGCAGAAATCTCTTTACAAAAATTATCTCAAAACATAATTACTTTGAAAAAACTATTAGCAATTACCATAACTTAAATAAATCTTTTCCTATTGCTTCATAGAATTTTCATTTCTAAATAAATGAATTGAAACTATGCCAATTGAACATTCTAGTAATACAGTATTTTATTAATTAATAAATTGATTGTTTGATTATTTAAGGCTCATTTTAAACTCTGTTTCCTGGTAACTGCAATTTTCAGACCAAATTTAATTTTCTGATGAATTATTGTGAAGATTAATTTTGCAACTGTAATGCTCATTTTAAGACTAAAAGATTCAGAATGATTTTTTTATGAAATAGCATAAGATACTTGAATATATATAACTGTAGTGGAACTTTTAAGTGGGTGAATGGCATTCCCTTTCAACTCAATGGGCACAGGATTCATTGCGTTCCTTTTGTCAGTAAAAACCTCCCCGGACTCCTCCTTTGGGCTGGATGTGGGAAGGGACCCCTCTTTACCTGGCACTGTTCTAAGTCCCTCCGACCAGAGAGGAGCAGCAGGGTTTGTTTGTCTGTGCAGGCACAATCCATCTGCTGCTTCCAATCTTGAATTGAGACTCCTCCTCCTATAGGCAGAATTCCTCAGAAATACATGAGCTGAATTTCTCTGTGTTTGGGTAGAATTTATACATCTGCCAAGTAGATGTTAAATTTATCATACAGGGTGTTAGCATCTTAGACTTATATTTAACTCACTGCAGGATCTTTGGCCTGTTTCAGTGGCATAAATTAGTAGAAAAGCTGTTGAATTTAACTCCCATCAGATTTTAAAGTTGCCTGATGAATCCTCAAGTAACATAAATACTTCATATGGCAAATGTATCCTTGAATTCCAGTCTTCAGGAATGGCTTTTCAGGCAGCTGGGACGTTTGAATCACCCTGGACTTGGTGAATTACCCCAAACTTCCATGTGTTTGATAGTGATGTAAAACTTTTCTTCATCTGTGATTTTCTGAAAAAGGAATGCCTTGTGTTATGCCTGTAAGAAGTACAAGACAATGAGGAATCAGACCCTATATATTTCTAGTGCTTTGGGATGCTTAAAAAAATTAAATTTGGGGAATTCATTCAGAAATCTCATTTATTTTTCTCAAAAATGAGTGAAAGAGCTTTCCCACTGCTTTTTAAGTGCAGGTTCAGATTGAAGGGATGGAGTAATATATTTAATGAGTTTAAAATGCAGTTTAAACAGTTCCCTTCTCCTTTATTTTTTTTTGTTGCTCTTTCTGTGGAACATAATGTCCTCTTGATACTTTCTTTTTCTATGAAAAACATCTTTTTAACCTGATCACATGCACTCTTAAAATAGACTGAGAGCGGGAAGATCATCTGTGCTAGAGACTGCTGTGGGAAGTGCCATTTAAATTCCAGGTTGTTAGGAGGAGACCAAAGGAATTCAAGTAGGAAGCCTAAAAAAAAAAGGCTGGAAAAAAATTTAAAAGGCAGTGTAGAAAGAGAGGAAAGAGTGTATGAGAGTTGCGATTCATATGCGGATAGAAATATTTACAGACTGAAATGGCTGCTATGCAAGTGAGATGTGTATGCACACCAAAGAGCATTTAAGCTGACTTTCTCAAAATCTAGCATGCAATGTCACTGAAGATACCAAAAAGCAATTCCAGAAATTCTACGTTGTCTTCCTTCAGTAACTCTATTGCTTCCACTTTTCCTAGTTCTTTCTTAATAAACAGTTCAAGAGCTCCATCTTTGGGTTTAAGTTATTACTGTAAAAAACCCTTCTGCATTGATTAAGTAATGCCTAAACATCGCATAAAGTTATAGATCTGTGCTCATACATTTTAAGTTTGCAGTGCTTAATTTTTCCAGATGAATTTGTTCAGTTGCCTTTTGATAAACTTTGAATACTTTCCTTAAAAGATTATTTTTTTCAGTTTTTCTCTCATTAATTTATTTGGGTTTGGTGGGTTGTTTTTCCCTTCCAATTATGGTACATAAATCAACTTGACAGTTCATAAAATATTTATGGACCATGTGGACAGATAATAGTGTCAGAAGGAATTTTAAAACAGACTGGTTTTCAGGTAGGATTTAAAATTTGCTATAAATTAGTATACTTTTATTAAAATCAAAGCATATGCTGATTTTATCAGTGGAGAATCTGATCGTGTTCTTCTAGGAGGTGAATTTTAGTGAAAAATTAGTTTCATTTCTGCAGCAGAATTCTAGAAGACTTAACATAAATATTCCAATGAGAAAATTTTAATCCATTTTGTTTTTCAAAAAAAAGCATTCAATCCTTTTAGGAGGTATCTGGGGAAAATTAAGTTATCTGAAAAATTTTGCTTGTTGAAGTTGTGGATGATCATGTATGATTACTCATGGTCATCTTTCCTCACTTCTCCCCCCCGCCCCGGCAAGGTTTTATTTCTTCTTACTTTCTAACTATTTTGAATGGTGTACTCCGCTTACATTCTGAAATGACAAGTACAAGCACTTCTTTTAACTTACCTTGATTATCTTGCTCTATCAGGCTGGAGAATTTGCCTTACTTCTGTTTTTCATAACAACAATGTAGAGAAGTACAGTTACCATTTGTATAATAGATGGGGTGCTTTGATGGTTCCCCATTATTGCTTAAATCAAGATAAATCAAAAGAACGCTGGCACTTGGCCCCATCTCTTTTATTGTCCCCAACACATGCCTTAATCTGTAACGAGTTTACCAGAGTATTTTACTGTTGCTTTTACTTTTTGAATATAGAACCTATTAGCAAAAAGCACTGATCTGGTGCCACGTAAATTATTTAGCCCATCTTCATTAAATAATGGCTACTGATGATATGTTCAATATTTTATTGCTGTCTTTTGTATTCAAGACTTTCTATTCCTTTGTTATATACTTTCTTTCCCAGATTCCCCCCCAAAACTGGAAATCATAAGCATACCTCAACTCCCAATAGCCCATGTTCTTTCCAGGCAGGAGGTGGAGACAAAGAACACAAAATGCTGACAGGCTACTAGCCATTGTTATCTTTCTGCTGCTTCAGTTCTGTTTCTCTGGGAACTCTGTAAAAGAAACTGAGATCTGACTTGTACTAGAATGCCCACCTGAAAGATACTTCAGTTTTCTATCAAAGCTTTCTATGTCTTGCAAAACTTTGCAATCTTAATGAACACGTTTTAAATTTCAGTTTAAAATAGAAGAAATGCAAATTAAAATAGCCGTAAAATATATTTCATTTCATGGGGAAATTAAAAAAAATCATAATCATGACAGAACACAAGTTCATTACTTCATTATTGGTCAGTGTACACATTGATTAACATCCTCACTGAGGGTATGGTAAACAATGCAGCTGAATTTTACCCTCATTTTGGATAGTGCCTATCCCTATTTTTTTGCCCATTATGGACAATTTTAATTTAAAATGTAATGGTTCTGTTGTAAAACATGAATATATTTAAAACTTATGTCTAAAGTGCTGTTAAGAATAAGGATACTTTTTCTGGTGTTAGGCCTTTGCCATTGTGGTTTGGGTTTTTTTGCCTTAGTAAGAGTCATGCGTTATGTAAGACGTCAGGCAGATAGTAACTTAATAGCCATTGAAGAACAGGTCTATTAAAGGCTGTAGATCAACCTGAAGTATGCTGCTTGCTTTTTCAGATAAATTAGATAGTTGTAATAATGTCATTGTTTTATCTTTTAACAGTTCAGCCCTCAAGGAGATTTTTAAAAAGTGCAGTGCCAAGACCCAACAGCTTAAAAATAGTGGGATCTGTCGTATTTCCGGGTATTTTTCTTTAAACATAATGTTGCAAATTTTAGTGAAAATATATCAAGAAAAGGCCCTTTATCATATCTCTTGTTGTTGAATTGTTTTGAATGGGTTTAAGCGGTTTAATTAATTACAGTTCTCTACTGACTTACGTATACTTAATAGGCCATCCCACAGAATGTATTTCTGTCATTGGAATTTTTTCAATAGTTTTTTTTTTATTCTTACTCATAATTTTTATGAAACTGAGAGAATTATTTTCTGTAATTGTTATAAAAATAACTAAGTTCTGTGTATTTTTCCACCTGGCTGTTGGACTTTTGCTCTGAAATACTGCTTTCTCAACTGTAGGTATTCCAACTTCACCTTACATGTTATATACACTGAACCTGAAGCATTAAATGTGTGCTATATTCTATAACAAAAATTAAGATGAATTAAGATTTAATTGCTTTCTAAGTTAAGTCCATCTAACTCCAGAATATAACATTTTCACTTTCTTTTCTCATTAAACAAAACAATTATTGGAAGGTCTGAAAATAAAATTAAAGACTAGGATGTTCCTCATTGCCATACATTTACTCATGTTGCTTGTTCTCTAAATGCATATTGGTTGCAATGCTGGCTTGGTTTTGGTAATACTCTACCCCATAGTTTTATCCACGTGTGTTCTCCAGTAACAGCTTTGCTAGTAGCATATCTAGAAGTGATACTTCTGTTGTTTGGGGGAAAGCTAAAACCCAACATTTCTTTACCTTGTTTTGGTACAAAGACATACCAATTTTTGTCCAAAGGTGAAACAGTTCTTGGAAATAATTTGTTTTTAAAGTTTTTTCTTAGTATTTTATCTTATAATATTATTTAATTTTGAATAATGGCTCTGAGTGGTCTAGTGGTTCACCCTATCAGCATACTTTTTCTCTCTTCTGACTCACGTCTGTAAACACGGCTGCTTCTTCAATGGCACAGGGCAGTTTGAAAGTTAGAAGGCAAAACCAGAATGTTAATGTTATCCCAACTCTGTTTCTAAACAATTTAGTTATCAATGCAGAATATTCCCACCTTCTCTGGGACAGACCATTATGAGTATACTGGATTTGGCTCCAGTGTTCTTTTGAGGTGCTATGCAATATCTCTATTTTTTTTCCACCAAAATTTGGTTACATAATATCCTGCACTTTTAAAATCCTGCAGTTTTAAAATATCTGACATAAATGTTCTTGGATCACTATCTAAGGTAAATATTTTTATAATGGAGAGAATATGGACAAATAAGAAAAACAGCAAAAAACTTTAATTAAAAGAGTAAGACTTTATTTTGAAAGCAAGAAGAGTAAGGTTATACTTGGTTGATATTTTTTCAGCCATTATTTTCTAGACAATGCCCTTCTGTATCCTATGATACATGCTTAAAAAAATTTACATTGGTAGGGCAGACTTCACCATCTTGGCAGGTTATGATAATAATGATGGCACCATAATTTTATTACTTTTTGTTATGGATATGGTGTTGGGTTTTTTGGTGGTTTTTTTTTTTTTTTTCTTCATATTGCTCTAAGACAGAACAAAGCAACCTTGTGGAAATAAAACCCAAAATGTGAAGTGGGGGAGATATGCAATATATACAATTTTGCCCCAACAGACTACTGCTAAAGCCAGTTGGTTAGTAAATTTTGAGAAAAAGTTAAGGATTTGCAATGGAAAAAACCTTAATCATATTGGCAATTGCATTAACATGTAGAATTCATACTAATTTTCATGCTTCAGGTTAAAAACTGGAACACCACCTGTAAACAACATTTATTTCCATGACATACTATTGTACAATTGAATATATATACTTTGCTGGTTTCTGCAGTATAAGCTACTGTAAAAAAACTGATTTTTGGGATTATCTGGGATAGACATACCTACTCATCTTAAGGGTATCAAAATTCTGGAATTATTCTTATGTATTAAATACTATATCTAAGTCTTTATTCTTTTTCAACAACTGAATAATGTAATGTGAATGCAAATGGCTTTTCATTTTTTAATGAAAGCAAACATTCATAGTTGGAGAGGAGGGAAAACTGGTTGCATTACCACCAGTTGCCATAATGGAAAAGTGAAAACTTTTTCTGAGCATTAATCCTTTCGTGCAACAAATATTTGAACTGTTTTCCACTTCCAGGGTATCTGAAATAGTCAATGGTAAGATAACATTTAGTAATTTGCTTATTTGATTCAGTTTTAATTTTTATTCAGATTCTTCAGATCACAAATGTTGTAGTAGCTGTAATGCTTTATACTATTTCACTTTTCAGTGGTATTAGGGTAGCCTGATACAGAGCATGGTATATTCAAGTTCAGACTTCACTAGAAGTATCTGGCATCCCATACTTCTGAAGAAGACACATGCTTTGCAAAATGTCAGTGGGAAGGAGAATAAACCAGACTGTACACACTGAAATCCTGCATGTTATGGAAGTGATTATGACTGCATTCAAAGATCTAGAAGCACCTGTATGCTGAAGATGGCATATAAGACATGCACAGGTGCATTTCTGTGGTAAAAGACTAAGCAAATCCTTACCTTACTCAATTTGCTTCCAATCTCATTATCTCTGAATTAAACAATAGGCAGCTTACCATTTGGTGAGCTACAACACTAAACCCTTTTTAAGCCAATACATTGTGCGCTGGTACAAAAGGCAATCACTAATGGAATGGAAACAGCAAGCTTTCAGGTCTCAGTATCCTACACCAACATACTGCAACTTCACCCTCTGTGTGTGTGGGGGATACTACTTGAGACACAACGTTGCAGAAGCCTGTGCTTGTGAGAACCTACTAAGTGATATAATCTATTCAGGAAGATATTACTGTGCACCGTGGTTCTTGTTTACACAACCAGGGAAGCCTAGAACTAGAAAGATTTTCTGGAGAAAACAAACCTGCTATCTATTTGGTATTTCATTTTCATGGTAGAGGATAAGAGAACCAGCCCCAAAATCAGAACTTCATTCAAGGTCATTTTTGAACCACTGCCTTGAAATTTGTATAGCTCACTGTTAGGATACCATTGGTAACTACTTGATGCTAATGATACTTTTTTTCCAGTCAAAGTGTATGTCAAGCTGAATCACAACAGTCCATGTATTTTATGTCTGACAAATCATCTGCAAAATTTAGAACTGATTGATCCAGTATTCCAGTGGAATGGACCAGGTGGTGGTCTTTCTTCAGGTAAGGATTTATTTTCTTACATATCCTGGGGCTGCACCCTCTTTCCTTCTTCTCTACCCCCCCACCCCACCCCACCCCCAAAGAAGCATAAAGGTGAGAATGTAAAATGGAGAAGTAACTGAGGATACATTGTGAGTGTTTGTATGTGTATCATATAAATTAACTTTGACTTTTCAGAAAGTGGTGGGATAACCAAACTAAAACACATTTGCAAGTCTCTGCAGAGGATGGTGCCATCTCTAACAAGTGCTAGATAGAGCAGGGCATGTTGGATGCAACAGGGGCCAAGGATGACATTCTTTGTGGCGCTGAGAGACAGCTGGGAGCATTCTGCAAGGACGGAACAATAGGATGATGGGTGATGTGATATAGCCCAACTGTCTGCTCAGTGACAGGCTACCTTTAGGTACAGAGTTGCTTAGGGCCTTGACCACATGAGTTTGGGAAATCTCGATCCCTGGAGATTTTCTGTCTTTTCTGTGCTTGTTCCTCTTTTTTTACTTATTTTCAATCATAATTTCCATGATTGCAACTTGTCATCATTGCTGCTTGTCCTTTTGTGGTGCACCTCTTAAAAAGTATGGGTTATTCTTCCCTGTATCTCCCATTAGGTAGTGAAGGACTCCAGTTCCCTCCTTAGATTCTTCTAGTGTAAAAATGCCAGTTTCTTTTGCCTCTTGTCCTATGCTCCAACTCCCTAAACATCCCAGAAACCTTCTTGTTGACTTGCTCCAGTTCGTTAGTATCTGTCTTGTACTGAGGAGTCAATACTGGGCACAGTGTTCCAGACTGCCCAAATGAATGCTGAGTAGGGAGAGAATGATCACTTCATTTGATTTCCTGGATATACTGTTGCTAATGCAGCCCAGTATATGGATAGCCTTCGCTGCTGCAAAAGTGTGCTTCTGATTCATAATGAGTTTAAAATCCACCAGGACTCCCAGGTACGTTTTTTGCAGAGCTGCTCCCAAGTCATCTGGTCCCCAGCAACAGATGTTGCTCCTCTTATTCTGACGCAGCTGCAGGACATAGCCTTTGTAACTGCTGAAATTAGTGAGGTTTCAGGAAGACTATATCTCTAGTCATGCGAGGTCCCACTGAATGGCAGCAATGTCCAGCCCCCCCTGCCAATTTGATGTCTTTTGCATACTGGACAAGAAAGCATTCAGTCCTGTGGTGTACGTCACTGGTAAAGATGTTGGCAGTTCTGGTGCTTTTGTCAGCCTTGAGGAAAGCCCTTCATAACTGGCTGCTTGGTAGAGCAGTCTTCAAAATGATGATGCTGTTTTTCATCTGTCTTGTATTGCACTCATCTAGTCTGTATGTCCATAGTTGGACTACAAGGATGTGATGGAGGACCATACTGAAATCCTTGCTATAGGTTTTCAGTGTATATGACATGTGCTGCTTTCCCTTCATCCTCAGAGGCAGTCATTTATTTCCAGAAGATAATCAGGCTGGTCAGCCATTACTTGCCAATGGCAAATTGATGCTGTCTGTTCTTAGTCACTGTCTTGTCATTCAAGCATCTGGAAATTACTTCCAGCAGTTCTGTCATCTTTGCAGGGCCTGAGGTGGGGATGGCTGAACTATGATTCCCTGGGTCTTCTTCCTTGCCTATTTTTATGGTGGGTTGGTTTTGGTTTTTTTTTTGGATCTTTCTGGTCATTGGGGATGTCATCACCATCAAAATAGACCACAGTCATTAATTAGCTCACTCAGCATCCTCAGATATATCTCATTCTGGTCTATAAACTTGTATATGTCCAGCTCAAGTAAGTGTCTGACGTCGCACTCCCTGTAGCATCTCCCCTAAACTCTGCTAAAACCTGGGGCAGGGCTGGAAAGCAGCCCTTGCTAGGTATGAGAGAAACAAAGGTGGCATTGCATACCTCAGTGTTTTCCAAGTCTTTTGTCACTAGGTCATTCAGCCCCATTCAGCCTGGGGCCAACATTCTCAGTGCCTTTTCTCAATTGCATGTGATTCTGTTGGCCCTTCACAGCCCTTGCCAGTTTCAACTTCTGATTAATCTTCTTGCAGAGAATTTAAACATTCATTTTCAGAAAGAAGCCTCTAATGATATAATTGTCCTAATCTGAATAGTATGGCATGAAAACCCCAAATAATTGTTTCTGCATGGAGTATGTTGGACTAATTGTATATACGTTATTTTTCTCACATAATAAGGACTGCTTAGAGATCATGACTGGCTCATCAGAAATATCATCGCAAGTCTGAGCAGGGAACCCGAGTTCTGTTTTTTGTTTCCTTCTATGTCTCATTTACCCTTTAGAGTAATTTCATTTTTTTAAAAAGAACAATAAGCATTGTGATGTATTTATAAACATGATTAATATCTTAGTTTACAATTTAGGTTATGAACCATTCATCCTTTTACAATGGCAGTGTTTCGTCTATCAGAACCCTGTCCTTGGTTTTATATTTTCATGTTACGCAGTCTAAAATACCATTTACACCATAGTGACTCTTCATTCTTAATTTTCTACGTGCTGACCTACATAGCAAAGCATTGCAGATTTGTGATATCTAACGCTACCCTGTATTTTTGCTCTGAATCTGTTAACAGATTTTGTCCTCAGAATTTTTAGCATTCTTTGCCTGAAAGTGGTATAGGTGGTTTTGCTTGTACTTAAACCTGTGGGCTATGTCATTTTACATGAAACTGCTAATCTCCCTTGGGGTGGATATATCCTGGTTAGTTGAGTGTCCTGCATTGTAACTGATATATTTTGATACCCAGTCTGTGGTGCATGACAGACACAGTATCAGGTGTATCGTCATGTGTTTAAATCTCTTTGGGCAGATTGCTTCAGTAGTATCCCAAGTTGCTATGCCAACCTTGGTTACCTAGCAAAAATGCTGTGGTGGTAGGGGTTCTTGGCTCTGTGGTGACTTCAGGTGTATTAGAATCAGCAGCAGATGGGCAACAAACATTTCAGTAAGAGAAGAAAGCTTGTGTTTTCCTGACGTAATTTCCTATTTTAAAAAAGTGGTAATGAGAGGATTTCAGCTGCAGCCACCACAATTTTGGGTAAATATCACAAATATACTTCTTAGTCTGCTAGGGCTGTTGTCACATTCTTCTGTTCCTTGTTTTTGTTTTTGATTCAAAGTATAAACAGACAAAAACCTATTTAAAGTTTCTAGCTCAGGAAATGTTTGCTGTGTAAAAGAATTTGATCATTCCGCGTCCTTTTAGAATGGTGTAATCCTCTCTAATTATTAAAAATTATCTGGGTTTTGGTGTGACTAGTTAGTATAATATATATCGTAATAGAATCTCCATAACAGTGGGAAATTAGGATTCATAAACCTTGCTTGGTATATTATTTCATACTTTTTCAGTGTGGTCATAGGAAAGAAAATAATCCTTTCAGTGGAAATGTAGAATTGTGAATCGAGTTTTAGGAAACACCAACAAAATAAGCTTCTGGGAATGCTACAAAATAAACAATTACTTAAGCATAAAATCTGTAGGAAGAGAGCCTATCTTTTATTGTACTATCTGTCATAGTTAGAAAAACCAGATTCTCTTTCAGGCACACCAGCCCTTGACACATACCCTAAGGAGGTGTTTTGTGGCCCAAAAGTCTAGCTATATACATCAAACATCACAACTACAGTAAAAGCTCACAAAGAGCAGTAAACACTTGTGTTTCTGTAGCCATTAAAAAACACTTCTGCTTTTTGAACAAGCAGCTTTGTTCACAGATAGTTCCAGTCCACTTATGTGCAGTTGAAAGAGTAATGAAAAATTAAATACTGCACAAAATGTAATTTAAAATCATTACAACTTAAAAATTAGCAAGTAATTTTTCTTCACTTAGCATAGTGACTGTTTTGTAGTGAGGTCTGAAAATTGTACTTTGAAGTTTTTAAACAGCTGTTGGGCTCATTGAGAATAAGAGATTTTCAAAATATACTTCTAAGTGGAGGAAAAAAACCTTCAAAATAATTGCTTCTTAAAGTTTTACTGCATAAAACAGCATTTTTGATGGTGTTCTTAACAGCTAAATAGAACAGAAAAGAGAAAGCATTTCCATCTTTATTTCCAAATGCAAACATTGGAATAGGCCTGTTCTCGTTTGGCCAAAATGAACCTAGGAATTTGGATTTACAGGAAAGTTACTGCTTTTCATACACACTGCCAGATAATATATGCATAGAAGGACTATTTGTATCAGAAGATTGTGACTATCCAGTCATAGGGCTGAAAAAAGTGTGTACTACAGTTTCGTAAAACAAAGCCATTGACAGATTAAATACCTGCATTCAAGGTCTCAATTACAAGTTACACCCCAGATATTCTAAATCGTACTATTGGTGTATCAAACAGCTCTTCTATGGAGAGGGAAGAATAGAGAATCAGAAGAAATATGAAGCTGCTTGTAGATGTGTCTATCTGTATACTCATGCTATCCTTGTACCTGATACATGACTTACACATGTTTCCTGAGTGACTGCCAAGAGTCCCGTCTGGACTACAAAACAGAGTATGTTTCGTTCCTAAGAAACTTGTCAGGTGAGCTCAAGTTTATTATATACCGTGTTAGCTTTTGTTTCTATACATGTATAATTAGTCACTGAAATGATATATTTGGACATCTTCAGATATTGCATATTTAAACTTGAACATGCTCAGTAGTTCAATCTGAAGATTAGAATTTATGATCTGGATTTATAGCTGTTCCTAAAAGTCTGAAAAATCCGTTTCTGAAAAGCCCATTGGCCTGATTCTGGTGTCATTTACTTTTGTTCTTAATATATAATTTCAAAATGAAGAAGTTGCTCTACTGTAAAACTGGTTTGAATAAGAGATGGTGTGGGAGGATGAGCAGTAACTTTATTTTTTGCACTGAAAAGAACTGGAAGGAGAATCAATCTGTTGGTTTTAAGTATAATAAACAGAGAAACTAAAATATAGGAACATTTAGTTTTAAATATATTTATACAAAGGTATGGAAAGTTAAGGGATTTAGTCTCTGTAACATAATTCTCACAGGAATAACTCTGTTTTGCATCCTTCTAATTCCTGAGGATCCTGCAAAATGTTCTAGCTTCTTCTCTTAGCAAGAATTAAAAAACGAACTTCCGTTCTGTTTTAAATCATGCCAGTTTTCACTGACTCCAAGGAACCTCTGAATGTGATTACGTCAATGTTTGTCCATCATGCATGTGAAATGCCTCCAGTGTATTAGAGGCATATTCCATTATATGACATAATTTACTTTACATTTTGTGACATGAAATCCTGCTCACCTGTCTTACTGAACCTGCTACAGAGAAATATCATGGAAAAAATACTGGATTTAAAAAAAGGGTGGATAGCTTAATCACTTTAAAAAAAATAAAATTAAAGATAAGTCTATTTTGTGAACCCAAACTCATCTGAGTAGGCAGTATTCATCCAGATAATCCCAAGGAGCAAGGCATTTTAAATGTGGTTTACTTTGTAAAACTAAAGAAGAAAAAACCCCACAAACCAACAACATGACAGGCTCTTGATTTCGTGATCCAAAAGGAGATTCTTTACACACAGACATATCACTAAAATAGTTACTGGTTACTTTGTCAAAACTGTGATATTTTCTGCTATATGAAGAATTCAGTGTTCAAGGTAGGATAAAATTCTGTAATAAAGTCAGTACCTCAATCCATCAAAAGAACACTTTACTTAGCCTTTTCTGCTGATGTGCCTTCAAAACAAATTGTGACCAGACCTCCTCACTGGATTGCCAAGCTTTGTCTTTTGCAGACCTTGTCATTGTAGTTCAGTAATGCATTTTATAAGTTTAGCAAAGTTGTCCATGATGTATCTTTAAGGTGCTCCAGCTACCCAGTCAACTAATGGTGGTGTTGCTTTTGGCCCACACAGGGCAACTGCATACACCAAAGATCAGAACTATAGTTCTTAAATCTATGCTGTTTTTCTGGCGATATTAATCTGATAGCTATTCCAGCATACAGTAGCAAATTACATCCTAGTTTATAGACTTAGCATCCTTAGTCATTAATCATCAGATTAAAAACCTTTCCATCATCCCAAAAATGAAAGACAGCCTGCCATTAATTGAGACTGAATTGGAATCCCAAACCACACAAGAATTTGCACTTTCAGTCTTTTTAATAGTACTCTTTTTTACCAGTACTTGATTATTTTTTTTAAACACAGTGATATATATGACAAAATAAAGTTAATTAAAAGCTTAAATGGTTTCTTGAGGAACAAAGTTGTCCTACACCTTCCTGTCAAGTATGTAAAAAGATGCACTTCAGTCAGGCTATTTTTTTCCCCAGTATGGCATACCAGGAAAATCAACATGCATCTACAATAACATGTTAGTTTGAATAGGAGTGTGGCTTTGAAATGAATTGTTTGATTGTACTCACTTTCCACATTTTGTTTGGATCATGGTTTGGTCTTCAAGTGCACAAACTGGATTAATTTTGGACGAAGCTAATTGGAAAGATTTGCTTCAAGAAATAACGCACGCCTATTCTGTAAAACTAGATTAGGACTGCTCTGAAGCAAAAGCCCTGTGTGTAGTATAGATCTCATGCCCTTAGCATTGATTATTTCAGTCTAAAAAGATGCTGCTTTCACACCACACTAATTGTCTACACTTCCATCATCTACATAAAAGATCTAAATTATTTAGGATGTTAAAACAATTTTTTTTTTGGCATGTGAAATGGAATGCGTTCTCAAAATACTTTATCAAAGTGAGTATTTTACCTTGAATGTATTATAATTGACTGTAATCTCATGGTTCCCAAGATTTTCTTTGACAGCAGGATAGGCTGCATATTACTATTTGAGAAGCTCATATCCATACTGCCTGAGGACTTCTCAAGTCAGGAAGGGACTCATCAACTGTCATCATGTAACCCACATGCAGGCTACATGTGACAACTGTATGGCTTATTATCAGTGCCCAAATCTGACCTTAAGCAGTGCTTTTCTTTCTCTAAAAACCTAGTTAAAGAGCCATGCTTATGATTTTTCCTTTGAAGCAGGATCCTGCTTCCTCTCTGCCTTGAACTAAGGAGTTGTCTTAAGACTTTGGACACCATAACAATGCATATCTTTGCACACAGAAAGATTATTTTACAGTCTTAAACATACACGATTCTCATTTTGACATATGCATATAGCTTTTTTGGAAGGTCTGTTATGCACTAGTTGCTTAACTTGAACATCCTGTCTTGCCTACTTTGAAATTCACTGCGTGTTAAACACCGTCAGCAGCTAATTCTGAAAGGTTAGTAGTCAGTTTGACTATATAGAGGTAAAAAAAGACATTATTTACCCACTTTGTCTTTTTTTCTGGGAGTTTTTTTCTCTCGGAAGTAGTTATGGAAGAGAACAATAGATGTCTGAGATCAAATAAACCCAGGTTTCTAGGACTGCTTTGTCAACGAATACCTAAAACACAGCAGCGATAAGGCACAATTGTGTAAGGCTGAATCGAGTGACACCCAGTCAGGTGCAGTTTCTGAGTCTTGTCTCTTCAGCTGAATCCGTAATATTTTGTACACAGCTTAACAGTAAATAACCATTTGGACCCTTACTTTCTGCATTTTCTCATGATGACAACTAACTTTATCTCATTATTGTGTTTACTAGAAAACACCAGTGTGCAAATATCAACCACAGGAACTTTGATATTGAGACACTTCAACCTGAGTGGAGTTTACACATGTTCCATTGTTTATAAGCTAACAGCAATGCAGCCTCATAAAAACCTTGTAATAAAATACCTTATTTATGGTAAGTTATCAATCCAGGTTAAGTGTGTAGTTGCCTTGAAAAAGTTTTATTTGCAGAATTTAATTTGCAGAGGTAAAGACATTCTATGGGAAATTTTTTAAAATATTTGTTACTACCAGGCAGTTCATTTAATGTAATTTACGAAGCCTTGAATGAAGCTTAGTGGCTGACTGAGAAACTTATGAATACAGTTCTTTTTTAAAAAGAAACATAAAACATAATGAAATGTAGCAAACTGAATAGGCAGTAATCCGTAATGACATTAAAATAGTATAATTTTAAACTGGCTAATTTTAGCACACCCATATGGGTTTATTTCACATGTTAATGCCTTAATTATTACTTGATTTTGTTTTTTAAGTACGTATCATTTAGTGATGCAATATTTGTAGCTTATTCTTTCCTGTTCTGATTACATTTCCTTCTGTTGGCCGTTAAAAAGTCTTTGATAAAGTGGAAGATTGTAAAGGCAATGTCATTTACTCGTTACTAGCTCTCTTTTTATTCTGTAAAGGGTATTTTATTCTTGTGGAGATGTAAGCAAGAGCCTCTATTGCCTTTAGCAGGAACTGTGTCTGATCTTGAATTTAAAATGCATACCAGTGCTCATTTAGAAACACGGTAGAGCACAATAACCTAAATTAACCTCTGATGTAAATTAATTTTACTTTGGTACAGTAGCCTTCATACAAAATAACCATGACTTTTAGCAGCTAGCTTCTTGACAGAACTGGAAAGGAAAAAGTTTCTTTGAAACAGTTTTGATGGAAAAGATTAACAGTTTTCAGTAATGCAGACTTACATCCTTCAACAAAGATATATCTGAATGTTAGCATACAAAATTCAAGTTTCATACATATATAAAAAAATCTGGAATATGCAGCAGCAGGGGAAGGGAAATGGGGGAGGCAAAAGCAAGGTAGAGGATCTAATGAGCAGTCTTAACTGGGTACCATATTTTGGATGTTCTGCTGCTTCCTTCAGCTGGTTTATTTTCTGTATCTTCATTCTTTCTTCCTCACCTCTCCTTCTCATTTTTGTGGTTATAACCACACCATGACCCCTGTTCTTCAGGGTTTTCTTCTCCTGTTTTCTATTTAACATTGTGTTCTGTTCATCTTCAGCTTTGGGTAAGTAGTGTGGTTATCATTAAATAACTAGAAACATGCATTTTATGGTACATTGGCTTATTTGTAAAAGATGCCCAGATGTGCATTTAGCTTTGCAGTAAAGGTGAAATAGCTGATCTATCCATAAAAGTAAATTTCATACCTATGTGGAAGCTCTTTCAGTTACTTCTGCTTACAGAGAAGGAATTCCTGTTCATCTTATTAGTTCATCTTCTGTTGATCACTGGGGAAGAGGATTCAGTTTTTAAGTCCTTTAAAATACTTCTGTGGTAGCTGACTAAAAACTATGTAACATACTATGATAACTGGCCATAATGTATGAGATGAAATGTTGGGTCACATACTGAAGGGTATTTTCTATGCTTCTTAACTGTAGAGTTCATATTCCTGATCCCTTTACTGTAATCTCCTTTTGGTTTTAAAATTAAAAACTTACATTAATAAAGAGTAAGATTTACCTATGGATATAAATGAGAATGTTCACTTGTAAAAATCTCGTAAGTGTTTCTGACTGGTCCAGCAGACGCTATTTTATCATCAAAAATTCTCTGGGGGTGCAAAATAAGTTTTGTTTATAAATTGAGGATTTAAATTGGCAATTTTATTTTCAAATACACATATTACTTTTCTTTTTACTTCACATATGTTCCTCATCATTTTCCACATTTTTTCCTGAAGCTTATTCTCATCCTACCTAGAAGTTACTATGCGTTCACAGCCCGGTATCACACAGCCCCCTCCAACAGTTCTCATAACACTTCTTTTGAGAAAGCATTGCTTCAGGTACTAAGCAAACTTGTTGCTGAACTTTCTTGTGAGGTTACATTAATTAAGGCAGAATGCCATCAGGTAAAAATGTAGAGAAGATGTCTACAGAGTGAAATCTTCTTTACATTTTCAGGTAAAAATCTTACTTTTAAAGAATGGTTAGATTTTTTATAGGTAATGGATTTGCTGCTTATATGGAGAATGTAAGGGTTAATAATAGTTTCTTACTTGTAAAAATGCTGCAAAGTATTGCATGTGAAATTCATGTCAGTAGCAAAAAGATAGTTGATCCACTCAAAAGTGCTTATTTTACATTATTTCAGAAGAGCCGTACAACATTTTATAGCTGTGGATAGATCAATATGTTTTTAATTTTGTATCATAAAACATTATCATGTCCCTTGTTGCACATGACCATAGGAAGGAAAGTGATACAGTGCATTCTGTAACTCCCCAGATTACCTTAATCTACCCACCTACAACAGGTGTATAAATCAGGCCACGGATGTGCCTTGGTCTTTATAAACAGCTTCCAAATGGCAGACTAAGGCTGGATGTCTAATTTTCAAGAACAAAAGTTAAATGAGATGAACCTCAGTACTTCTCCTTGTTTAAATAAAACAACGATAAGAGGGAGATTTCATAATTTTTGATTTCTTTAAAACAAAAGGAGCCTAAAGGAGAACTGGGTAAAACTGAGTTGCTAAAAGTACTGAGCTGGCTTGATTTAAAGCAAACCATTAGGTGGTTTGGGAAGAAGTCACCATATTATGCGATATTAAAGGATTCTTACTGAGTGTGATTATGTATTGTAATAATTATAAAATTTTATATTTGATATTTGGGGGTGTTTATACTTAAATGAGTTTATGTTTACACATAAATGAAGACCTCACAGTTACCTACCCTCATTTGATAAAGTTTAGTTACTAAAAATACATTTTCACTGTAACATGATTTTTTTTTCATAAAATGTTTCCATTACCAGCTTTTCACTAAAGGCATTAACTGTGGAAGTCAGAGATCTGTGCCATGTCAATCCAAAGGAGGTATTTTTTCTCTTGAGACTTGCTCTCAGAATATGCTTTCTGAACTCTGAAACTATATGAAAAGAAACTATCAACTCCTTTATGCTATGAGTGAGGTCTGAAGGAACCTGTAAAGTAATCCCAATATATGTTCAGTTCACTTAAAGTACTCTGCTATTAAAAGAGATATCTAACGCTCAAAGAGATGTTTATAATTGTTGAGCTGAGCTGAATGTATGTAAAAATGTACATATGCAATATTTTCTTTAACTTACTGTTTCTAATTATTTCAGCTCTAAAAAGACCATTGTTTTCATATGATGTAGTAGTCACTATGTATCAAGACATGCAATTGAAAAGATCCCTTTCTGAACAAAGTATACCAATTACGCTTCATTTCCACTTTCCAATTTAATTTTCTTGAAAGTTATATATAGTTGCTTATAAAACCAACAAAACTATTATTGTGTTTCTTTGAAAACTGTATTTGTAGTGGATAGCAATGACGTTATCTGAAGAGTCTCATTACTGATAGTGTAGTTAGTTAAGGTTAATTTTAAGGTTATTGAGCCTACATAAATTAGATTTAGCAAGTGTGCAGGCCTTACAGAATATTTGAGCATTAGGAGGAGAAATTCTCCAGTTAGAGGTGGATGTAAACTTTGATATGACCTAGTGGTAAACTACATGTTGTTAAGTAGCCTGAAGTCTTAGAGTTTTTGATTTCTAAGTAGCATTTGGTGTTTCAGAATTACTTCCATGACAAAGGTAGGTAAAGCTTACAATATAAGGAGTTAAATTCACATGTTAACAGGTAATTTTACTCCTAATATGGCAGCTCTTTAATGTCAGTTCTGGAGAGCAGTCCAGCAGCTTAGTTAACTATTTCACAGGCCTTCACCATAACATGTTTGTACTAGTCAGTTGATAAGGAATGTGGACCCACGCAAATGAATTACTAAAACATAACTACACTTTTTCTTCAGTCCATACCTGAAATCTTCCTTCGGTTCTGTGTGTCATAGGCATTCCTATGAGAATGTAAAGGGTTGAGTGGGTGAGGCACAGGAACTGATGTGCTTGTGCAGTGGGGGGAGTAGAGAAAATCCTTAAAAGCAGTAGATAGATTGTTCTTGAGAGAAAACTTGAGTGTATCACAGAAACAGAAGCTTGAACTGTTAGGGTTCCTGGTTGACTATTTTAAAACCAGAGCCTTCATAAAATCACAATGGCAGGCAGGTAATTAGAGAGGGAGTAGTGTATTTCTTTTGAAAGAATTCAGATATTTAGAAATCTGGGAAGAGTCCAGAATTATACATTTCCATGCCATTAGAATTTACAAAGAAATGAGTTCCCATAAAATATTTAAGTATACTGAAAATTAGGTATAGACCTGTAATTTCTGTAAGAGGACAACTTCTGTGATTGCTTTAAATTATTGCAAGTTAGACATCTGGAATATGGTAAAAAGTCCCAAATACTTGCATCAGAAATGACTAGAATCTTAAACCAGTGAAAATAAATAAATAAATGAATGAATGAATGAATGAATGAATAAATAAATAAATAAATGTTGATTTCCTTGACTTTGTTTTTCTATAAATAGATTGTGTTTTGTTACAGTTGCTTCCTTAGACGGAGAAACCCACAACAGATTATGTCAGCAAAGTGCTTGTGATTCATCTCACAGACTAAACAAGGTACAGCAGATGGAAGAATAAAACGGCAACTAACATAATAAGCTGCTCTCACAATAAAGGATAACATAAAAAATGAAACATAACTTTGTTTAGTAAATTAATAAATTGATACCAAAATTTTAATGGATATATAATTTGTAACAGTTATAATTGCTAATATTCTATTGCCATTACGGGTAAGGCAGATCACACTATCAGTCTGGAATAAAGACAGTATATTAAGAGTATGAAAAGTGGCAAGACAACTGGGAAACTTTGAATATGTGCTATCTTATAAATATCAAACATGCTGTTTTGCAGTGGGAGTGCCTTTCCATCACTTCAGAGTGATTTTATTATTGAACTAGGAGAATTATAGCTGTTTGAAGGCATTTGTCCTTTACAGTAGAGAACCAGAAGCCAGTCTTGCTTACTAGGTTAACTGTTAATTTAGAGGTTCTGGAAAGGGAAAGGTGGAAGGGGATGGGAAGTACAGGAGGAATACCAAGAAAGAGCAGGTGTTCAAATCATGCTTTGTGATACCAGTGGAGGGGTGAGTCTAAAATAACATTCTGCTTATTAAGCAGGTTCCATCCGGTCCACTAAAAAAACCCTAAATTTGTGGGGATAGGTCACGATCAAAGTTCATCTTTTTCATACAGGTAAGAAGATCAAGTTAGGAGAGCATGAATAAATTTGGTTTTGCCAGTTTGTATGTGCACTGAAACTTGCAAGCCAAGCAACAAGGGTTTTTTTTTCGCTTTTTCTTTTTAGCTTTATATATATATAATTAATCCCTGCATACAAATGAAGCACTGTCTGGATATGAAGCACTATGTACTTTTTACTCTTAGACTTTGTCACTTGCTAAAGGGTCTGGGTTTTGTTACATATTTTATGTATTTTAGCCAGTTCGAAGTCACATTTTTAAATTTAAATACTATGACTTAAAATCTTTAATATTCCAGTGGAAGACACTTCATAAAATATGGTCCAAAATTCCAGCAAAATTCAAGGATTTTTAAAAACAAATATTGCCTTAGTCTAGGGAGGTGGAGTAGATGAGATTGAATTATTGCTCCCTTGTATCCTAACATTTCTGTGATTCTGTGCTGCTGGTTCTGCACTGATTGAAATGAGTGTTTTTCCTATCTAGGATTGCATTTTTGCAAATCTGTTTGAGTAAGAGAATTAGCCTTCCATGATTATATTTCACTGAGACAGTAATAATAATCCCTTTATTTAATTTGGTTTCAGGAGACCTTTGGCATTCTCTTTTTATTGAACAGAAGTAGCTAATAAAGATGGAAAGTATGTCTGAAATATAAGTGGACCTAAGTAATAGTACCTAGGTAGATGGGAAAACGGCAGGTCTGTTCATGTTGGGCTACAGATGTCTAATGTAGGCAGAATTGCCATGGATTAGCTTTTAAAGTTCTATTTGTATAATCCTGAACACTTTCAAAGACATTGTATTAATTGATCATGGTTTATCTAAATTAAAACCAGCATATCCAAGAATATCAGATTGTCCTCCTGTTTCCATTCAGCTACAATCAAAAGATTTAGTGGCACATCTTAATCGTAATCCATACTCACATTATTCATACTCACATTCTTTTATCTTTTTTTTTTTTTTTTTTTTTTTTTTTTGTATTCTGACCTCTTTCTATCAAAGATTCTGAAAAAAATATCACTTGTTTCAATTTAGGCAAAAAAACTTATAGAGAGATTTTTTAAGAAACAAGTGGAACTTCACAGGAGAAGTTCTGAACCATTGCCTGAAATATACTACATTGAAGGTATGATGCAAATGGTATGGGTTGATCGCTGCTATCCAGGGTATGGAATGAATCCTCTAATACATCCAGACTGTCCAGAGTGTTGTGGTAAGTGACAAATTCATTTATCGTACAAAGTATTAACTACTGTTACAATGGTTTTTGCTCTGACTGAACTTAGAACTTTGCTATTTAATTTTATAAAATTGTTAGGCCATACTGTTTTGGCCTGTGATCCTGTCAATTCTGTTAAGGTAACCAGTACTAGAACAGGTTAGTGCTTGGGTAGAACTCGTTGATCTAGATTTTAGGCCAGACCCACTATTTCTATGGACTGATTTAAATTAAAATCAATCAGAGTTCAGACCTCTAGATAGCAGTAGGTTTTTTTTTTAGAATTAGCATAGAAAATCTGTAATCTGACAAGGTATGTTTCAAGTGTTGTTTTACCATGAGACAAACAATTATTTTTGTTCTTGAATTTATAAAAGGGGGCATAATAATGCAATGCTTTCATCTAATTACAAACTTAAATGCTACATTCGAGATCTGAGTAAAGTAAAAATAATTTGATAAAATATCACTCTATAGCTTTGCAAAATAAAGTTAAATTTGTAAATATTTGTGATCCCTTTGGAAGAATAAAGAAAAAGGGGAGGAATGCATTCCAGTAATTTTATTTTTGTCAATCCTTATTTTAAAATGAGTGATACTGCCCTCCTTAGATGCTAAAGAGTTGATGAGTTGTTTAAAAGAGTGGCTTTGCCAGATTGCATTTCACCCAAGAGACGGTTGTGCATTTGATTTCCAAATACTGAGCTTGAAGTCTCAAGGGAACAATGGAAGACAAGACACATAGAGAATAATTCTGTAGTCAAGCTTTTGACAGAGATGATTCCTTACAGACCTAGAAATGGTGAGAAAAAACACTGGATTACATATTGAACGACAGTTTACAGAAGGGACTACGCTTTGGAAAGAAATAATAAGAATATGGAAGAAAACAGAGACAATTCCAAAATTGCAGGACATGGCGTAAATATTTCCATTTGTGATTGTTTTTTCCAATTTGTTGTCTTAATCAGAAGGAACTTACATTTTTCGGTCCACGTCTTCAAGCAAAAAGTGACAAATATCTGGAAGGGATATGTATGAATATACAATTTATTACATTTATTGTAATACAGAATATTGTTGCACATGATTTCAGGAAAAGTGACATTAAAGTCAAGTTTAGAAAAGCACGTCTTCTTTAGGATGATTGTATGGACTGCAGTTTTGTTTTGGACTTTCCCACAGGATATCGTACTCCATTCTAAAGTAATTTGTATTCCTTTTTTCTTCAAAACACAACTTTCATCCTAGCAGTGGTGGCTGTTTAACATGAGCTGTAAAAAATAATACTGTTTCCTTTGCTGCCGTGCACCTTTACTTCCTGCAGCAGACAGAAACACTACATAGCCCTACAGCAGTGTCAGCCCAAGAGGCTGATCCCTGTTCAGCTGGGATTGTAACAGGCACCTCTTTGGCAGACAGAGGGTCAAGCTGTCTCACCAGAGGCACCAAAAAATCTGAAACTATCAGTCTTGGAACTGGACTGATTAGTGCTTCCCATAGTTGAGGATGTCATTCTGTCAGCATGCTCAAACATACACTTTTCCTTAATTGACCTCTTGGTAAAATTTATCTCCTTTCCCAGAATCCAAACCACCATATTATAGACAGTTAAACCAAAAGGGTCCTCTGCTTGCCATTGTATCTGAAGGCAAGATACGAGCTTCAGTTATTCCTGACAGATGTATCTGGCACAAATGTCAAAACATAACAAACATAAAAAACAAAATCAGAAGACTACACAGACTCCCAAAGAAATACAACTTAGTACTGCACATCCTCACTTTTGGAAAGGTTTTTTCTAAGGCACTTATGTCATTTCCCTTGCTGTAGTTTATACCTGTTACTTCTTGTTCTGTATCAGTAAATCTGGAAATGATACTATTACCTTTATCTTTGAAATAATTGCTGTGTCTCTCTGACCATTTTCTTTTTCTGATATTGTCTTCACTGAACTAAACCACCTCAAGTTCAGTGGTTTTGGTCGTGTTTGACAGGCCTCTGTTCAGCCTGATTACTGTCTGCTGTAGGTTCTCTGCAAGTGTTTTCAGTGCCTTAAACTTTACGCAGCAGTGCTTAGGAGACCATGCTAACATGGGAGAATTAATTGTCATTTGCTAAAATCCCTAGATTTGTTACTTAAATAGAAAATATTTCCCTTATATCTTTGTTAGTGGGGGAGCTATTTCCAAAACATGCACTTACTTACAGAAACAGTTTGACAAGTATTTCCATGGAAGTACAGCAGAGTTTAGCTTCTTGGGATATCCAGTTGTTTCCTATGTAGTTCCTGGAACCAGGTCTTGTAATCCAGTGAAAACATTTTTAGGGTCCATTTTAGAACTATTTGGGAGTTTTGGTCTCATTAGCTACTCTTGTTTTGTAGTTAGAAGATCAAGCTTTCAATCTAAATTAATTCATGAAAGGTTCATGCTCATTTGCCCTGATGGTGAGAATGCCCTTTAGGTTAAGTAGATTTTTTTGGTCTCCTATTTTATATTCAGAACAAGTCAACTACTTTCTATCTGCTTTTGTAAGTTTGCGTTCAGCAAACCTGTATCTCACATGCCCTGTTTTGCGTTTAATATTCTTGCACAGGGGTGGCTAGAATTTAACATGGTATTTCAGAAGAGCTCTTACCAGTGCCTTTTCATCGTCAGTGCTTTTCTTTTGGTCCTAAGAACCTCTGTCTCAAGTGACGTAACAATATGATGCTTCCCCCTTCCATTGAGCCCAGTTGTGCTCACAGTGCTCTTTAATCAAACAAATATACAGGCCTTTCTCATTCTTTTATTTCTCCTGCCTATTTAAATCTTGTCCTTATTCACAGCTTCTCCTAGTTTTGTTGTCAGCATAGTTCACTGGGACTTTTTCTGATAAGTCTTGTTAGTGGAAATATTTAGTAAAGGTCTGTCTAAGAGCAAACTCATGACTAATGCCTTTAGCAATTTTGTTCCAACTTTTATTTCCCTTTTAAGCATCATTCAGAGTCTTTAAAATTTCATTCTGATTGTCTTCTGTAGTTTATTACATTTGTATGTGCAGCCATATCAGGTGCTTTAAAATTAATTATGTGCTTATAGAACTACATCAAATTGTATTACTTTCTGCTTACCTGCATGTGTTTCAGTGTTCATTCATGAAATCTTTAAATAGTGTAGAAGTCTGATCAACTTTCCTGTGGTTTCTTGGATTCTTTTTTTCTTTTCTGAAAAATTTATAATACGTTTCTTACCAGTCAGAGGTTAGCACCAGTCACAGGGTATCACTGCAGATACATTGCAAACCTCAGATTATCATCTGTGTTACCATTTCATGGGCCAGTTCTATTTTAGAACATCTAAACAGATGCTACTCAGACTTTCTAATTTAAAGTACACTAAACCTTGAGTAGTGTGAGTGTTTCTAGTCTCCAGGTCTTCATAAGGATATGACAGAACATAAAAGGTTATGGAGTAGGCCCAAGAACATGGAGAAATAAAAAACCTTATGCATATCCTCTGCAGGATTCATAAACAAACCTACTCTACTTTATACTTTTTTTTAACTTTCAGTTAAAGCTGTTCTCTTTCCTCTACTGTGTTTAGAATACCTAGTTTCATGTAGTGTTCTAGTAGCTCTGGTTCCTCCACATTGTTGTGCAGTGCTCTGTGAACTGCACATCAGTTATTTCACACTGCCATCACTAAATCTGTGCGCTAAGCATAACCTTTTCACTTTCTGCATCATCTACCAATCTAAATCTCCTGCATTAGAACATGCATTCATTTTCTTCCCCATGCTTCAGTCTTATGTTCTTTTATATCATGCTATATTCTCATTTGTTTTCTCCACCTCTGCTTTTATATTTAAATGGCATTAAATATCGAGCTATTGTCTCACCTTCTACTCCCATTTTCTAGTCTAAATCTCTTTCTGAATTCGTCAATTAATCAGTTAACCTGATTAGTCACTGTGTGATACATCTATCTTTAAAGAATTTTTTTTGGCAGAAAACACTGGTGGTAGAACATATCAAAATTTGGCTCGTTAGGTACCAGAAAAGCCTCAGGCACAACCCTTTACTGAGTGATTTTATAGAGGCTGTGACTGAAAGACATGGAGTTACTGCTGATTAATATTTCCATTTAGTCTTCTGCTTCTGTAAAGCAGTCTTGAATAAACTGAATTGATGAAGTACAGCCATTTTAGAAATTGCTTCCTATGATTTTATCTTCTATATGAGATTTTTCTGCTTTCTAAATCTGGGTGTTTGGTGGGTTTTTTTGTTGTTTATGCTGATTTTTTTGGTTGGTTTTTTTTTTTTTTTCTTTTAACCAGATGCAGCTGGGAGATCAATACAGTACAAAATGTCACAAATTTCTTAGGGCTTCTCTGGAGAGACAATTTGATATCATACTCTGTACTATTCTTATTATTTTGCAGGGCTTGATTTCTGTGCTATTTTTAGTAGAATAGATACTGAATAGTCAGTTCTAATTTGGTTTTCTTTAGTTCTTTCTCACAGTATGGTGATTATTTATATTATTGAATCATAGTAACTTGCAAGTTCAAAAGGAAATATGTTATTTAAGACAATCTTAAAATAGTCCTAAAAATCAGAAGAGTGCAAAATACTAGTTAGCTTACAGGATACAAGAATAAATTGAGATGTGTGCATTTCAGTTTGTGTGGTGTGAAGTGGCAAGTATATATATAAAAAAAATTATATATTTTTAGATGTATTTACATGTATTTAAAGATAGAATATTTTGCAAAGATGTTTATACTTTCAAAGTAAAGGTATACCAATAGAAGTTTTCCATTAGTGAAAAGATTGAAACAAGTTTACCAGTTACAGAAACTTTCCAGCATCTGGCTAAATCCAGTACAGGTCCCTACTTAAGATTCCTTTCTCTTTTTCATGCTTTCTGCTAGACAGCATCAGATGATGCCTCTGAAAAATAAAGTTTTTATCCCATTGTAAGAGGGGCCTACCTTGCTCTGATTAAATAAACTGAAAATTCTGAAGGATTTACTAGAAGTGTGCCTATAATCTTCAATAAAAAGAGTAGAGTTATTCTTCTGATACACAAGGTGATTGATTTTCCAGACAGCAAGGTTAGAAAATGCCTTTAGTTACACGCATGTGTCAGGCTTTCTCTTTCCCATAAAGCCGTCTTGGCCTGCCTATACTAATTTATTAAAAAGGCAGAGTCTTGACATCAGCTGCAGGGGACTCCTCTTACACATCATAAGACTTCTAAAACCCTCTTCAGTCAATAGCAGTGGCAAAAAATGCTAGGCAAGCTAACAACAGCTACTAGGGATCAAGTGAATCCTGCCAGCCTCAGCAAACAAAGATAAACCAAACCAAATACTGAAAATCCTGGTGAAGGTTTGTGCAGGAGTGACTAAGAACTCGTCGTTAGGCCAGGGAAAACCAAATGACCTGCTGCTAAGCACCAACTCTGCAAAAGGAAGGAAGGTCTTAATTACCTTTGCATACTGAATATTAATGCTATTAATTAAAGGTCTATCCTAAAAAAGGCTACCATTTCCAGCTTATAAGTATGATTCAGTATAGTCATAACCAAATAGTTCAAATTCTGCTTTTTTTCTGCCAAGAGCGTAATGCTGAGTTAGTCTTCTGTGATGAAGTCGTTCTGCAGGTGACTGCACAGACTTCATTGAATGGCATAACATGATTCAACAGGAAAAAAAACGTTTACTTTAGAACACTTGCTCTGCATCATACACTGATTTCTGGTTTGATGTATTATTTTTGCACTACTTTTTAATAATTATCAGAGCTTAGCTATCAGCTTTATTTTGTTATTACTTATATAAGTAGCTACAGCACTTTATTTAAAACATTACTGGATATAGGCCATATTAAAATGTAATTGATGGACATATCCTCTGTAAATGGAGTGAAAAGTGATAGAGAGAAAAATAAGGTCTAATAGACAGATAATGTATGAAATACATACAATTTTTTCATCAACTAGCAGAATGCTGGAAAAACTGTTCTTTTTTCAAATAGATAACGATGCATTCTAAACATTTCAAATGTAAATATTTTTTATTACTATCACTTAAATTCCACATTTTTCCCTTGGTTTTTGGTTTTTTTTTGGTCCATAGTTGCATGCAGCCCAGGATCATGCAACCCTGGTAATGGAATTCACTGTCTTCTATGTGACAGCAGTTTGATATATGGAGCAACAAAGTTCTAAAGACTGAGGGATTTGCACTCTTGCAATAGCTCTTATGTATTTTCATGTGGTCATATTAATAAATATTTAAAAAATGTGTACAGTTTGTTTTGGTTACATCAATAGAACACACTAATTTTTAGAAAATAATGATTCAGCAGCATATTGGTAAACATGTTTTAGGTCCTATTACTTAGGACTCCTTCAATTTTAAGGTCTTTAGAGTAGCTGCTAGGTTAACACCAATAGAGACAACTATTTAAATCACAAGAAGAAAATACAAAAGTAGAGGTATTTTGTATAGTTTGTCTTTTGCTGATAGACCTCAGCTCCTCTCAGCATGGACTGGTGTAAGAAGTCTATATTGTAGTTTTCATCTACCTGTCCATTCAGTCATTGGTTAACAGGATTATAGTGAACAGCTCATGGTGTACATCCAGCACTGAAAGCTCATAACAATTGCAATGTAGCCTCCAATGGAAAAACATCCTAAAAACTTACTTTCAAGATTAATTATAATATCACTAATGACCAGTTGGTAACTTCTTCCCAAAGAATGTAAAATTCCACTTCGGTCAGTCATCTGTTCCACCTTTATAGATATACCACGTTGAGCATAACACTTTTGCTCTTACCTGAAGAAAACAAACAGTAACATAAAATACCATGGTACTCTTCATGACACTAATCTTCACTTTTGTAAGACTGTTGAGAATTACTAAGTAGTTGGCTCAATGCATTCCTTGTCATTGTCATTCATTAACAGCCTTATTTAAGTTGGTATTTAGTAACACAATCCTGTTTAAAATCGTGTTTGTATTTGCAGATCATACCCCATGCAAATGGCAGAATTTCTAATAAGTATCACATTTATACTCTTTTTTTCCCTTTAGGTCTTTTTCCTTCTAGTCCATGTATAAAAATGAGCTACATGTGAAGGCCATTTTTAGCTCTTTGTCCTATCTGGAAAATGGGGTTTGCAGGTGTTTGGGTTTTTTTTTTTTAAGCACAAATAAGGACCACAGATTAATATATGTCTGTCTTTTGGAACTATACTCTGAAAAGAAGGAATAAAAAGAAATATCGTGCTACATCTAAGAAGTAATTTTTCAATATGGTATATTAAATTAAGATACTATACTATAACCATTCCAGTAATACATTGTTTACATGACAGAGCCGGACGCACCAAATATATTGTATTTTGATGTGAAGGGGACAAAAAAAGGAAAACAGTGCATTTGAAAGTAACTAGTAAGATTGTATGGTTTGCCTTTTTGGTTTGAATTAACTAAAGTAACTTTTATATAGAACATATGCAACTAAGGCATTTAAAAAAAAAGGAAAACAAGCATTATTAGGATTCTAGAGTGACACTGTTTATTGCTCAAACACTAGGAGAAACAGCATAACTAGCAGAATATATAAAATAGCTCTTTTTATCAAATGTTATTTGAAAATAAATAGCTGCAAACCAGCATGTTAAAAAGTGTTTAGGAGTTAAGAACTGAAACTCTATTTGTAATCCATAGAATGACTAAAGGCTACCTATTCCTTATTTTTGTGTGGTAATTAGAAATAAACAGACCACTGGGTTGTTAACATTAGGCTGAAGCACTGCACATCCATATGTTACCTTCATAATTTCCCACTCACAGTAACACTAAATTAGTTAGCAGTAGTTTGATGGCTAAAGAGAGAGCATGATATGCAGTATTGTCTTTCTGAAAATATAAACTGTTCTTAAAAAAAGAACAAAACACCATACCAAGTAATACCAGCACATGGAACTTCTTACAGTATGGATAGCAAATTAATTTGAGAATTACGCTTTGAAATGAATGCAGCTTTTAAGGCAATAGCAATACAGATTAAGCAGCATTTTGACATTTTTATACATTTACCCTCCTGCTGCACATCAGAAAGAGAACGGTCTGGTTGGCAGACCGTATTATCAATTCAAGTAATTTATAGAATTTTATCTATACTTTGAGGGAGAATAATAAAGCTGATGTAATTTTCACTGGGATACTATACACACTAGAATATTTACTTTCTTCTCCATGCATAAGTTTATGAATTTTCGCAGAGTATAGAAACAATGTTTCTTGGTCCTTCCGATAGGTGACATTCAGTTTCAATTCATGAAGTTTGCACACCCTTTCAGGCCTACTGGAAAAAATAAAAGTAAGTGGGTTTACAGGTTTGTCTTTAATTCTGCCTACTCTGTGCTGTTCAGCCAGGTCTCAGTCCACCGCACTGTCCACTGGTCTAACCCACACTGCCTCAGCTTACCTATGAGGATGTTGTGGGAGACAGTGTCCAAAGCCCTGCTGAAGTCAAGGTAGACAACATCCACTGCCTCTCCCCTCATCCAGCTGGACAGTCTCTCCATCGCAGAAGACTATTAGGTTGGTCAAGCACAATTTCCCCTTGGCAAATCCATACTGGATACTCCTGATAGCCTTCTTTTCCTCCACATGCTTCGAGATGACCTCCAGGATGAGCTGCTCCATCACCTTTCCAGGGATGGAGCTGAGGCTGACCAGCCTGTAGTTTCCTGGGTCCTCCTTGCCCATTTTGAAGACTGGAGTGACACTGGCTTTCCTCCAGTCCTCAGGCACCTCTCCTGTCCTCCATGACCTTTCAAAGATGATGGAGAGTGGCTTGGCAATAACATCGGCCAGTTCCCTCAGCACGGCTCAGGGTTTCATCCCATTGTGGCTCATGGATTTGTGGGCGTCAGGTTTGCCTAAATGATCTATGACCCGATCCTCCTTGACCAAGTGAGAGTCTCCCTTTCCCCAGACTTCCTCTCTTGCCTCCAGGGTCTGGGATTCCTGAGGGTTGGCCTTGGTGGTAAAGACTGAAGCGGAGAAGGCATTCAGTAACCCTGCCTTCTCTGCATCCTTCATCAATAGAAACTTTCTCTGTATCCCCAACATTGACAGATTATGCTGAATATACAGTTTACATTCAACCAGACTAACTTGTTATTCCATTACTATAGTATGTATAGCCTTTTCAACAATAGATTTAATTATGCTGTACGTTTCTTAACAGCAATGATCTTTTTAAAAGCAGGAGACTGTTAAGTGTTACAGAAATAGCTTTACTAATAGCCCCAAATGAACCTAACATGGACAATGTAACAAATATTTCTGGTAGGTTGAGAGTTGATTGTTCTTAAACATCAGCTTTTGTGCTGCTGAATATGTCAGTGGTTTCCTGTTACTCTTTAATTAATATTCCATATCATTATTTCCACGTAGCCTCAACAGGTAAACAATAAAAATGTTTGACTTCTCTGTAGCTGATATTTGATATACAGGTTTGGAGTTTTCCTGTATTTGTATAAAATGAATGAGGCACATATTATATATGAGCAATTTGAAAAGCATACTAGGTTATGTTTATTTTTTCTCTGCTATGAGAGTTGTTTAATATGACATTTCAGAAGACTGGAAATTTACCTTTTTAGCGTGATTGAGCATAAGTACTTTTTAAGAGGCAAGCGAATTCTGGGAAGGAGTGGCTGCCTTCTCAAAACTGAACAAGTTATAAACTTTTTGAAGTGGTAGTTTTATGAAAAAGCAATGCTAAATTTGAATACTTGGATAGCAAAAAAAAAAAAAAATATCTGTGATATTCGGTTCAATGCTGTCTCCCCAGTTTGTGTTTTGTATTTAATGCAGCAGGAATACAGGGCAGAAGGTATATTTCCGCAGACAGAAAACCCATGATGATACAGGCTGTGAAGAAAATTCATTGCCTGATAAGGGGAATAAATGGAGCGTTTAGCTGGATTGCATTAGATCCTTAAATAAAATGTGCCTTTCAAAGCCTCATATGTATTATGGAGCTATCATCGTCTAGATATTAAAGTTACCATCCAAAGTAACATGAAATACTTTACAATCACGATAGTATACTTTATATTACACCATATGAGAATCAATTGTTTTCCAAAGCAAAGGGACCTTTCATCCTATCTTTTTCTTTCTTATTTCTATTAAAGACTTTAATTCAATGTCATTTAAACCTGGCTTTCAGTGTTACAGCTTTGGAGATCATCTAGTGCAATATCTTGCTGAATGTAGGTTCAGCTGCAGCAGGCTGCTCTGGACTCTGTCCAGTTGTGTTGTGACCATTCTCAAGGACGGCGACTCCACGACATCTCTGGGCAACATCCTCCGGTATTCAATCACCTTTACAGTATTTTTTTGTTTTCCGTCTGCAGCTAGAATTTCCTGTATTCCAATTTGTGCCCAAATACATTTCTCATTTGTTTTTCTTATATTCTTTGAAAACCTCCCTCTGAAATACCCAAATGACATTGTAGCTATGTTTTTCTTTTTTTTAAACATTCCTATTGTAACACACAGCTCCTCTGTCCCATACCTCATGTTTCTTCTTTTTCCCCTTTTCCCTTTTAAATCTCACATAAGTATTTAAATGAACACCAGCACTTGTATTTTTTGCGGTTTAAATGAGTCATACAAAGAATCCTATTGCACACTAACTATGCAATTTTATAATTACCTGAAACCATCTTGAGTATCATCTCTTCAGGCACCTTCTTACACAGGTTTAAAGCCAAATTAATGTATAGTGAACTCCTACAAAAACGGATGGGGCTAAACCAAGAATTAATTTGTCTTGATTTCAGCTGGGAAATAAGCAGAAGCAAGTGAAGTAGAAGCAGAAATCTCATATTCATGCCAATGCAGCTACATAAGAACATCTGAGAAGAATATTCATTATGCAAGCAACAGACCTTCAAATACAAAATTATTCATGAGCTGTTGGTGTGTCCAGAAATACAGCTTTTATAGGCACAACCCACCTGCAAAGCTGAGGAACTCCTCGTACACAGAATGCATAATACTGTCTGCACTGAAGCAAAAACTAGCTGAGTACCTAGGCTCCAGTAGGGAAGCCAATATTCTCTGGAGTTTGGTTCACTGGAAATTATGCAGATGGTTTTTCTCTTATTTTTTAAGGTTAAATATGAACAGGAGTATTACATGACCAAATCATAAAATTTAGATAAGTACATGTGTCCACCACAAGCCGTTCTGGTTTTTTTGCTTAGAGATGAATGGTTTCCAGCTGCATTCCATAGTAGCTAATTTTTAACTTTCCAACTTTTAGTTCCCACATTTTTATTTTCCGCTCCCATAAAGAGAAAGGAAGGTTTCTGTTTTAAGCCTCTACGTGAAGTGATGCTATGCAGCAGGCTGCAAATCTGGGCTCCCCAGCTGCACTGCCAAAGGCCCCCGCACTGCTTGGTACAGTCACCTGTTGGAGCTTGGCTCTCGGGGTCTGTTGGTGTGTCCGCCTGTGTGCCCGGCTTGCTGATGGTATCACCGTGTCTGGGGTGCGGCTGGGATGGGGTTGTTCTTTGTAGTATATGGTATGGGGTTCTGGTTTAGATCTGTGACCAAAACGATGCCGGTAACACACCGGTATTTCGGCTATTGCTGAACAGGGTGTGCACAGTGTCAAGGTCTTCTCTGTTACTCACTCCCAGCGAGTAGAGTTGGGGTGCACGAGAGCTTGGGAGCAGATACAACCAGGCAGGTGACCTGAACTAACCAAAGGGATATTCCACGCCATATAGCGTCCTGCTCAGCAGTAAAATGGAGAGGAGCGAGGTTTAGGTAAGGTTAGCTACTTTTTGCTTAGGAACTGGCTGCCCACCAGTCTGCCCATGGGAGGTAGTGAGGGATTGCCATTGCATCACTTCTTTTGTATTGTTTTTGATTTTTTCTTCCACTTCTCTGCTTATTAAATTATTTTCATCTTGACTCATGAATTTTCTTGCTTTTCCTCTTCCTTTCTTTTCCCTTATCCCACTTGGGGTGCGCAGGGGGGGAGTAAGTGAGCGGCTGCGTGGTGCTTAGCTCCTACCAGGGTTAACCCACAAGACACTGCATGCCAACTGTGCTTCCACAGTTCGGTGGGGCTGGTGAGATCTGCCCAAGAAGACTCACTCAGCCCATCTCCCCATCTCAGGAACCGCCAAAGAGCTCTCGTGGTAACGCTACAGGCCAAAGCTGGATGTGGCCAGTGATCTTAGTATAAAGAAGGTCCAAAGCTCATTATGACTTCTACCTCACTAAATTTAAAAAAAAAAAAAAAATCTTAGAAGACTTGAAGTTTATTTCTCAAAAAGAAAGACAATTACATTTCAAAATACAATCTTGTTAAGAAACCACCCACAGAACTGGGTGTGGAGATGAATTTGCCCAGGAAATTCCATATGAAATGGGGAAGGACCAAACTATTACTACAGTAAAGTTGACATTATACGTTGGTGCCAGGATTGAAAGATGGAAAAATATTCTGGAAATAATATGCAATAGAAAATATTTATAAAATTATCTTTTAACTTTGTACTCACTACTTCAATAAAGACAGACCTTCCCTAAAGAACAGAAATTCAAGCCCTGAGAAACTGTATAAGGTTTAGCAAGATCCTTCAGTGAAAGAGAAGCAAAAGGTGACTAGTCTGAGGTGAGATTTCAAAAATTGTAAATGTTATGGCCATACACAGAAAGACACAAATTCTGAGTCTCGTAATTTCACTGAAAGCATGTGTGTTAAAGGGACACCAAGCAGCCTGTTTGGAAAGGCAATCCCACACAGACCTACGAGTCCACCTTCTCTGCTCTTACTCATGTTGTACTGCTGCTTCCTACGTGGTTGCTTCCACTCACTGAGGAGATGTGCGTGGAAGACTGTTGGCACTTTCTCAGAGCTGTGAAGATACTTCATTTCAGTAAGCAGAAGCCTACACAGCCATCAAGCATGGATCCTACTGATTTAGGAGCTAGCTTTCTGTCATATGACTACTGAATCTTATGAAATGGATAGGTATACTCAAAATAATACAACTTTTAGCCAAATCATACCTCCCAAATAAGCAGTGTCTCACTGGGTTAATGAAAGGTATACAATGAATGAAATATTATTTTAATAAAATGGTCTAGGTACAAATGAGATGTGAAACACTCCTTCCCATCTTCCAAGAAAAAAATAATAATATCTGTACTCTGTGTCATCCTCCATTGCCACCAGTAGACTGAGTGGCAACCCAGTTATAATATTTATTGTATCCCTGCTAGGAAGCCCAGCTACTGGAAGACAGTATTTCCAGTACAATGTTTACATATCTGCACATCCACTTCAGGGAAAGTTATTATTTACCTGATTTTTGTCTGCTTTAAACCTATTTAAATCCAATAATCTGTCTTCCCCAATCCCATTCTTCTTGTGACTAGACTAATACCATGCATGAATTCGCCACAGGACTGTCTGTGCAAGAGACGGTTCCTTGGTTTCTGATTCTGTCACTCCTCTTCCTCTCCCATACCATCACTGGGGAAAATAACATCCAGTGATAGACATGCTCAAAATACAGATGTGAGGTGGTAACTGGAATCCACTGAAGTCACTGGCAAAGTTCCATGGTCTTCAGAACTACCAGAAAATCATCCTTTGGATGGATGCAAGCCTGGTAACCAGGCTACACCATGGGAGGAGGAGCAAAGAGTAGTCTTGTTTTAGATACCAATTAATTGTGTTCCTTCTAGCAAAAGCTTAAAGATAAGCCCATGTTTAAGTGTTTTTTTAAGCCATTGCCTTAACATAAGCAGACATAATGCAGGAGCTGGTGATAAACTAAACTAAACCCAAAATGAATCTAAGCAGATTGTTGGTGGCTGAAGCAGGGAGATGTGATTCAGCTCACATCTAGTCAGGGCCAGCTTCTGTGCTAGAAATCCCGATGGATCCAAAGACCTGGTTCTAAACCTTTCTCCTCAACACAGAGTGTCACAGACCCCTTACAGACTGCCAGAAAGTACCAAAAAATTGAACGAGCCCCAGCAAGGTGGCAATAGCAGGGCACAGAGAATGGCACAGCCACTAACCAGCTCTCCCACCCACAGATTAACAACATGAGGCACATAAGTGGAGGCTTGTTTGGCTGCTCTATCCCTTCCAAGCTGCACTTCGCATCCATTATACATCACATTAATGATGCTGTGTGGTTTCTTACCATCATTTCCACTGGCTGGGCAAAGTTACAGTGTTTACATCACGAAGGAATTTGTCCTGCTGAAATGTGTTATGTCTGATCCACATATTAGAGACTGATTTTGTCCGACTGAATTTTTATAACACAGCTATGAGAGATCAGTTTCGTATTTCCCACTGCTCCAAGTTATCTTGGCTGTGGACCAGTAGATATGCACCAGTGGAGCTAAGAAAGGAGCTGACCCACCTCTACATTACAGCAATATTCATAAATGAGTGCATGTTCTCTGAAAGCATATTCTGCTCCATTTTTTTTCAAAAGCAAGAACGTCAAAGTTTTGTCATATTCTGGCTCTTTCCTGCCCCACTACACTGAAAATAAGCACACGCCCCCTCCCCCCAACAAAAAAAACCCCAAGAAAACCCTCATATGATGAAAATAGAACAGAAATATAATGTTTAAGTCATGGCGCAAGTATTCAACAGGACAGGCAATGATACAGTACTTTAATCTGTATTGTCTATATAAAACATTTATTTTTAAGCTCTATAATGGTATTATAGAAATACATAGAATATTTTATAGAGTGTATTTTAGTGTACTCACTGTGAAAATAACACATTTATTAAGACAGGTATTCTTATGTCCAAATGTTTTAAATATATGTACTTCTTTGCCTTGCAGTATTATGTTACTTTGAAAAACAAAATACCAGTATTTTATTCTTTGCTCCTCACCAGAATTTTCTTATTCAGATTTCCCTGGGTCATCTAGGGTGCTCACTGCTGTGAGATATTTTATAAAAACCACGAAAAGTACTTAGGTTTGTAGATTTCCTATATTTGTTTGCATTCATGTCTAGTGCACATAGCTTGCCGTTCAATTCTCCAAGTGCCTTCTTCGTAAGTACAGTGACATATAGTGCATTCATCAGTTTTCACCTCCCGGCCTGCTGGAATGACAATGGTTTCTGCAAAGCAGTTCGGGCCTAAAAAAAGGAAAGAGTTTATTATGTGATACCCATAGCACACTGTAATCCAGCATAGTTCAGTTTTAGTCTTGAGCACAGAAAATCTAACACACAGTGAGCAACGCTGGGCAACATTTAACAAATGTGAGCATCACGCACAAGGCATAAAAGTAGCAAAGAGAGCAAGGACCCTGCCCTGCGATGTGGCTGGGTGTCTTCACTGCAGACTGTCCTGCCCTCTACAAGGGAAGGTGCAATAAAGCCTTTCTGTGAAACATGCAACTGTGACAGAGACCTCGGCGCAAACTGGTGATGCAGATGAATACAGGTTTAAGCTAGAGAAAATGCCACATATTCAGAATCAACAGTGTTACTGCAGGCTACTAGAGAGCTGATTTATAAATGTTACATTTTTCCATTGGAATCAATCATCGTATTTAGTCTAGTAATCAAAGTATCAGATTAGTTTATTTTCCACTTCATGAGAAAATAGTCCTTTTCCAGTAGGATGGAATATCTCCAGTCTCTTCTGGATGAAGATGCTTTTCATGAATAAAATTAAATATTCTCTTTTATGCAACTCAGAAAGTCTACAAACATCCCTTTGCAAAGTACACCGAAATAACTTTATTTCTGAGGATGCGGCAGGAGAACAACCCACCAGCACAATGCTCACAAGACAAATCTGGTTCTTTCAAAAGGTGACAACCTCTCATCTCTCTGCCACAGAAGGCTGAGTGCTGTAATATCTGTGGTTCTGTTAAAAAAAAGTCTATTTCTGTGCTGGAAATCCACATGCACTTATAAAGCAGCACTAAACCCTACCGATCATTTATCGATACGCTGTCATGTCCTCAGGGGAACTTGGCCCTTCCGTTCACTAAGCACACAAACAGCTGCTCAGGCAGAGCCTGGACATTCAACGGCCCATTGATGTTGGTGCCACGATCCATCAGGGCAGGATGTGCAGTAGGGGCCAGCATATATTGATATGATACAGCTGAAACTCTAAAGAATACAGGTGTGCAAAATGCGTATTGACTGCCAGCCTGTTTGCCATACAAGTAAATAAACCACAGCTGAGGCTCAGTGTTCCATTGCCAGGGATCTACTCTAAGACCTAAGCCTAGCAGTATGGCCGCTTCTTCTAAAGAAATGCATTTTTTTAAGTGCTTCCTCTGAAAAAAACAAAGGTAGGTGCATGCTACACATTTTGAAGCACAAACCAAATAGTTCCCAAATCAATTTTAAGAGTTATCTCTCTGGATCAGGTTATGTGTTTCTGTACGGACACAGCAGCCTGAGACAATTCCGAAGAAAGATGCCAAACTGCCAATAACGAAGGCCTTTTCTCACTGAAGAGCTACTCTCTAAAAGAGACCTGCAAGACTTGCAGAAATGTCCTTCACCATGTCGTGCCCATTAATTCTCTATTTAAGCCAGTATTTTGTTTTAGGACTGACTGCTGACAAGTATCTCTAACATGTGGCTTCTTCCATAGTTTTAGGTGGCTTCTTGCCCATTCGAGGCTTTGGATACATAATGGATAGCAAAATAGGGCACACCTCATGTAAAACTACCTGCTTTGCTAACCTACCGTTACTGTGCTACTTTTGTGTTTGCATCCCCCTCAGTCTGTCCACGCAAAGTAACACTGGGCTGGAGAACACAGGAAGGAGGACTTTGGGGTGGGAGCCACGCTCCTGGATCCCACCGCACGCTGGGAGGTGCCCTGCCTTTCAGCTGAGATAAAGCAGTGTTGTTAACTAAGCTGTCCGTGCTGGAACTTTAAAAGATTTCAACTCTAATCTACATAATTCTGTTTCAGTTAAATACAGTATTCTTCTTGCACCTAATAAACTTTCATCCCAAGATGAGTTCACCCACACATTAGGTAAAGATAACGGAATATTTTGCATGTTGGCCTGTAACAGGCCTGTGATTTACAAAGCTGTATGATACGAAGAGTTAAAATATTAAAAGCGGAATCTACTTTCCATGGAGAATTTCTATGAAACCTAAAAGACCACTTGAAATTTAAACACTATGTAATAGGCACAAGAGGAACAAAAGTGATGTCAATCCCCTGTGCAGGTTTTATTTCATTCTGGGAAAGTGAATGTTGCAGGCTATACTTGGTTACAGAAACCAACCAGAGTGTGAAGCAAAAACAGTGCAACACACATAATACAATTCACTAGGATTCAGAATGTAAATGCCTCCATTCACAATTAGCAGCATCTTAAAGCCATGTGTGACAAGTCCTTCTTACATCAGAAAGTTATTAAATGTAAATATACAAGTTTGCCCTCAATTCTTAAAACTATTTAATATGGGGGGAAGTCATTGCTTTGGTAAATACAGGAAGAGCAATAACCATCTACTTGAGAAAAGAACCCTACAAAAATAAATGACAGCAACGCATATTCTTTTAGTATCATGCAACTTTTCAACAGAAAATTGCCTATTTTCTGGTTCTGCATTTGCACCCATCATTACTGTAACTGCAAATCTTATATAGTACTTAGACTGGCAATAGCCAACTGGCATCCCCGCTTCATCTTTTTCTTTGCAATATCGTGTGCACGCAATATTGTGGTTAATGTTACAGAAAAGGTCATCAATGAAAAGGCTGAACTGACTGTATTACTGCAACACCATGCAAATAAATGTCAGTACAATATAGTGTCCAAACATGGGAAAGTAATTCCACAGCACTCCTTTTAACATTTCTCCAAACCCTCAGACTTCTAGGGAAAAGAAAGCCCTGAGCTTCACCCCAAACCTCACTCAAATTTGATGCTGTTTGAGCTAGCACTGAATACGTGGCTCCCTTCCCATCAAGCAGGTGACGCTCATCCCTTTCCTTTTCCTCTGAGGAGCAGCCACAGAAACAAGACTTGCATGGCTGGACCGGCCAGAGGTGACCAGCCTGCGGTGATGGGGGACAGGTGAGGTGGCAGCAGTGGGACCCTTGGTGCAGGGCTGCCCCAGCTGCCCCTGTGCCTCCAGCAGCCCTTCCCTCATCCCTGCCACTCGAATGGATGTTGCTGATGAAGCAACCAACAATCCGATTCTCTGTCTGCCTAGAAGGACAGTAGGGAAGCCGAGGAATCAAATATTTTAAGCAGAGAGTGGGGCAAGGAGGCAGAGCAGGCACACAAGGGCTGGTCTGAGACTCAAGTGCCATTTCCTCACTCTCCCTTAGCAGTGGGAGGAAGAAGCACATGCCTGCTCCACATGCCCAGCAGTTAAGATGCTCTGAAGGCACGGCATTTGCTGACACTACTGCTTTACTTAAAACTGGACACTTTATATTGATGTAGCAAGACTTTCAGATCCCCATCACAAAGGGTGAGCCATTTCTTGATTTTTTAAAAAAGTTTGCAAAAATACCTGACTTAGCACATGAAAAATATTTCCCAGTAAATCAGGGCTGTTCCAACTCCAAAGCTGTGGTGGGCTTTCTGACTAGGTGTTGCTGTTGCAGGAGCAGTGAATCTCTCCTCCTCAGTCTACAAAGCAGGCTGCATGCTTTCTGAGCTCCTGCTTACTAACACCACTACTCCGCCCAGTACTCCTTCAGTGCAGCAGTGGTTGTTTGATCTATAGTATAAACCTCCTGGGCCCGATCCCCAACTGCATACACTTACATAGGTCTAACGAAGTCAGTGGTGCTGCATATCGTCACAGTAGATGAAGATCTTGCCATATCACTCTTAAATCTGGCAGAAAATTCAGTATGAAGTATTGTATGAATTCCAAGTGCAGCTTGAAATCTACCATGGCATCATTTATTTTCCTAAAGTATATACTGGCGCTGCCAGACTCCACTTGAGCCATACCACACTGGTATCAGCAGAGATTTCTTTCCTAGGGCCAAGCCACAGTTGCTGCCGTCTCAGTGATGTCTCAAAGCAGCAAGTTCAGTGCAAATCCTCAGTTCTCACGCTGAGCACCAGATTGGCATGCAGCTCTCAGCTTCCCTGAAACCACACCAGTGAATCCTAGCTTCCAAAAGCAACAGTTATACTGGAATCTAAGGAACTAGGTAGGCATATTAGGTGGTTAATTCATGGAGAGTTTATAATGGGATTCTTGCCTCTTAAATGCTTAAAAACTAAAGTTTAAAAATAACAGTGTGGTAAATTTAGCTATTGTAATTTTTTTCAAAGTCCTTACCCTGGTCCTGTGAAAAGCTTCCAATGACTTATAAGTTATGCTTCAGTCTTGACAAATGTAACAATCTAATTAAAATGCAAATTTTGTTATCTCAGAAGAAAATAGCCAATACCAATTATCAGCAGAGAATGCCCAAGCCACTCACCTACAGAAGCAACAGCACCTGTAACCTTGACAACCTTGCAAGAGACTCTCTGAAGCTTCTCCTCCTCCTTCTCTTCCGCAAAACCACAGCTTTATGCTACAGAGTTGTGTCTATTTCCTCTGCAGCCTGCCCTTGCTTTTGCAGGGTCACGAGTCCCAATCAGTTAAAAAATATAAGATATAGCAATTTGGTAAATCGTGTTTTAATCAACTGTTTTCATCATGTATTACATCAAATTATGGACAAAGAAATCTGTTCAACTGCAAGTTAATGTGTTTGCCTGGAGATTAAGTCACAGCAAATTTTCACCAATTAGAACTACAGTGACAACCTCTGTAATTTAACACTTTGATGTAAGCCTGCCTTGGGCTCTGGTTTGTACTCAACTCCCCAGTCACTGCCCTTTTAAGAGCTCCTTGCAGGAGGCAAACAGGTGACTAACTTCCAAGCTACCTGACAGCAGTCCCATCTACCCTGACAGTTTTATAGCATTCATCATTGTGCTATTACCGCACTTTGCAAATAACATGAACTCAACGTTTAGCTTAGCCCCAATTTTTTTTATTTATTTTTTTTATCAAATTTCACGGAGAGATTTCCAACAGTTACAACATGAAAAAACAGATCCTACACTTTGTCCTGGAAGTCTTCAGAACCATGACATTATAAGAAATAGCTGTGTTGGGTGAGATCAGAAGTCTACCCTCACCCGTGGCAGCCAAAAGGAGATACATGGGGAAGTGTATGGGGACAGAGCAATCACACGTACCCAGCTTCCAGCACTTTCTGACTCACAGACTTTGTAAATGGCTCCTGTGTGCTGAGTTAATGGAGTTAAGGGACAGACTTAATAAATTTCTTTGTGATTAACCTCTCCAACATCCTGCTGAACCCATATAAACATCACTTGGTGGCAAGGAGGTCCACAGCTCTTGTGCACAGGGTAGAACCGTTTTCTGTTGCTCTCTGATGCTTTGCACCTGCTACCTAAACTTGGTATTCCCAAATCCTCATAGTGGAAGAGGCAGGAACAACCACCCCACTTTGCCATGCCATTCATGAGGTTATAGACCTGTGTCATGCTTCCCTCCCATCACCAGTCCCCCACTGTTCCTGCTGACCTCCCCAGACCTCTCCCAGTTCTGCCACCTCCTTTTTGGGCTGTGAGGACCAAACCTGTGCACCACAGGGCAAGTTGTAGAAACACCATGGACCTGTACAGTAGCACAGTGATGTTCCCTGATTTGATTCCCAGTTCCCTCCTACTTCTTAACATTTGCCTTTCAGTTGTGACCACTGATGAAAAAGTTGAGCTGACATTTTCAGGACAGTAAGAATTTTATACCAGATAGGAATCTTACAGAAACAAATGTTTCGTTACACTCAAGTCAAATCTGCTGCTGCCTTTTTGCGTTACAGAGAAGTTCCACTTTCCAGCAATGCTACTTGACAGTCTTCCGCGTCCAGCAAGAATGCTCCTGTTGTTCAGTAATTTCAGGAACATGCTAAGGAAAGCGAACCCTTCTCTCCCCCCCTTTCAGATCTTTCTTCTTTCTGATGTTTCGAGAGTTCCTCCAGGATCTATTGCAGATGCCAGAGAGACTAATGAAACACCGAGCTTGAAGAAACGTAGAGAAGCTCCCTGCCTGCATTTCAAGCTGACTGCCACTGCAGATGACCTGGGATGCCACAGCGCAAAACCAAGGACTCTTCCGCACCCCAGCTGGAAATTACACTGGGGAGCTAGGACAGCCAAGGACCAAACCATGGATAAAGGGTGGCTGTGCCTGCCTCCCAGTGCACTGAGACACAAAGTGCCTCATGCACCTGCTGAGATATTTGAAATGGGTTTCGAAATGTGCTAACGTAGCGTGGCGAGACAAAATAAGGCTGCTCTGCCACATAGCACCGCAGCGGCAAGATTTTTTAGATGCAGGCATTACTTCCCTCATCCCTCTCAAATCTAATCACTTCCTCCAGAGATGGTATCAGTACCTACTTTGTGCCCTTCCAATCTCTAATCTCTTCTAAAGGGTCTGTATCTCCCTGACTTGATTTTGTTTCCTCTCTCATGTGGATATATATAAAATATGTCTGTCTCCTGTGAAACATCATCTTGGAAGATAAAGCACAAAAAGCAGCTGGCGAAAGTAGCCTGTGACTAGGATTACAGCAGGCTCTCATTCTCTCAGAAAAATAAGTTCATCACCCCTGCTGCTGTGACAATTCTGACTGCTCCCAATCCAGTGCAACCTTTTACTCGCCTCAGTACCTGTGGACGCTACTGAACCAAGTCCAAAAGGGAGTTTTCAATTACAGAAGAAGGATTCAGGTACACACGATTTTAAGAGCAGTTTGGGACACTGAAGAACCATGTACTATTTCTGTAGTTTATCAGTGCCTTAAGATACTGGCAGCCAGAGAACCATGGCAAATATCCTAACGGACTTCCAGTAAATGCGTGTATATATATGATGGAGAAGAAAAATAAAGGTATCCATCCATTTTGTGATTTTACCTAGCTGCTATAGGAAGTAACAAAAAGGCAGTGCGTGCAATGTGCTACTTTTCATGAAAGCAGCATTTGTTCATGCTAGATAGAGCTTCGGTACTTTTAAGATTAATAAAACCCCTCCCTCTGTTAGGATCATGTTTTGTTAGATGCACAGGGAACTGACAGATTGGAAGAAAATCTGCCAAGGGCAAAACAATTAAAAATAACATTTTGCCATCTAATTTAGAAGGATGGCTATAGCAACATCTGCTGTGAGTGGACAGACAGAAGAAAGCTCAGTGAAGTTCTTCTATAACTAAATGGGGTGATCATGTCCTCAATGGCACTGCTGTGACAAAGTGTAATCAAAGCTCCAGCGCTTGTGTGCCCATGTGTGCACACGTGTGTGTGCAGGTGCTTCAATCTGGAAGATAAAACAAGCTATAATCTTACTTAAGAGCTGGGTTTTAATATTCTTCTTATGAGACTCACAAGCCCTATTTATGATTAAGTTCTGTTGGTTTACTTTTTCATTTATCATCTGTGACAGCACTATCGATTAACGTTTTGTTACAGCCTCAGTCCTAGAAACTGGAGGAGTGTCCAAAAATCCCACTGAACACAAAACAAAGCCACTACAGCCGACTGATCCTTTCCACCACGGCTTCTTCCCAACTCTAATTCCCTATTGTCTTGCACTTTGCGGTGACATTAGCATCCCTGGAACAACAATGCCAAATACTACCGAAACCAGGGCTGCACAGACAAATTGCTTGCAAGAAGGGAACAGTCCATAAACCCGCCACCGCTGCTGTCCCCTTAGACTTTCACATGTATTCAGAGAGCAGAATTTCAGATATCTGCTTTTTGTGTACCAGACAAAAAGAAGCAAAGGAACATCTAACACTACACAATCCAATACCGCATGAGCCAAACAGAAAGCCTCAGAGCATAAAAGGACCCAATTAAATAGGAGGCTTGAGTGCCATGAAAACAAACCACATCAAACAACTTCCTCTATCAGAGAAAATATAGCAAGACTTGAATACTCAAAATGATTTTTTAAAGTCCTACGACTTGTAAAGGCATAGTGTGTTCCACCCAGAAACAGCACCAATAAGGCACGAGCTGAGCACTGTGTGTATCTTACAGAAAATTATATAAACACTTAGAAGCCAGCAAGCTGTGCATCAACTTGACGCTCAGCTTTTTTACAGCTCAATTGCCACCCACATGATCAGGAAATGAGAGACACCGGGCTTGAATGCATCGGGAAAACTCACATCAGATGCCTCAGACAACAGAAACACTCGGGGACTGGTGCCACTCACCTGCAGCCCAGCTCACTTCTGGCCCTGCCTGCTGGGACAAGGTTGTCACCAATGTTACATGCACAGAAAGCCGCCTGCCTGTGCTCCCCACAGCTCTCTGCTCCCCACTGCGCCAGCCGGGCTAGGTGGTGAACCAGCCTGAGCTAAAGCCAGCCTGGGAGAGAGGAGAGTGGTTTTGGTCTGGGTCATGCCCGGCAGTGCAGCATCCTGCACAGGTGCTCGTGGTGGAGCCCTGCAGCTGCGTGGGTGTGGGGATATGCAGCAAAAGCATTGGCTACTTGCTTGGAAACTATTTCTGAAGCTCAGAGGGTGGTCAAGTCTAAGAAAACAAGCTAATGTACCACTAAATTTTTCCTTGGCTACAGAAACTGCAGAAGCATGGCCAGGCACCGCAGGGACAGAGGGACTGACCGTGGTGGTGGGATGTTGTGTGGGCTGCAGTGGGGTGAGCTGCTGCCTGCCCCAGAACTTGTAGCATGGGGGCTTAAAAGCTCTGCTGCTGAGGTTAACAGGGCTAATCCTCCCCTTTCTTAAGCTGTTTATTCAACCCAGTGACCCTGCTGAGCTCAGCAGGGTTACTGAGGGCCTGATGAAAGACCTGTTCAGCGCTAAGACATCTTCTTTGCGCTGGGAAAACATCAGCTTACTGTTCAGACTAAGCAAGCCATGTGAAATGCCTTTGTTGAAAGAACCTCAACAAGTTATCCCAAAAACTATTATGCAAATTTAAATAGACTCCACTCTTCCAAAAGCATGCGCTACAGGCCAGTAATTTAATGCATCAGAGACCTGCTGCAAACACTGGAACTAAAAGCACATTTTAATTAGTCAAAACACTGCAGCACTGGTGGGCTGTAGCATCTATCAGGCAGGTTAGTTAGGTTCCTGAGAAACAGCATAAAATACTGTACTGAGTACAGGAACTCAGGCAGTAATGCACAGGATTGTATGTGTCCTGAAACACATACTAAATGCAGGATGCTAATGAAGGAAGAGATTTTGGGAATTATTATGGAAAAATCCCTAAAGACTCCAACTAAATTGAAAGCTAAAGTAGCACCGAAGTACAGTATAATGCTGCTTTGGCAGTGAAATGAAATCTAAATCAGTGTATTTTTCCAGTCACTATGGAACACTAGGTAGCAAGAAAACAGTACGCAAGGATGGCCAGTGGCTACCTACCGCTACAATAAATTATTCAATCAAACCAACAAAACAGTATCATTTAATCATCAGCTGTTTTTTTCAACCCATTTTAGAATAAATACATGGAGTACTGCTGAATCAGGGTTTACCTTTCATACTAATAACAATTTATATCAAAATACTGAATTTATTATAATTCAATCCCAGAAAGACTGTCACAGCAGACAGTGACAACACTCCCAATTAAATAATCCCATTGTAAAATTAGGTCTTTTATAAGGGCTTGGTTTGGCTTTTTTGTTGTTATTTTGGGTTTTGTCATCGTAACTGTTGCTTTGGGGTTTTTTTGTTTTAGTTAGGAGCTTAGGGGCTTGCCTACACAGACAGGTTTCTAGCCCCTCATCCAAATTCATTACAGTTGGTTTCCTCTAGTTACAGTTGTACAGATGTACTAATACATCTCTCTCTCTACATAACCTGCTGCTGAAGTGACACACACTAACCTAGAAAAAGTCATCATCGCCGAAGGAGCATCAGTTTGGGGTCTCAGACGCCTGTGTAATCCCCTCATACAGACAAGCTGTGAGCAGCGTTGTTAGCTGCAGAAAAGGGAAACAGAAGTTGAGACTCATATAGGGAATGAAGTTTATGCAATAACAGAAATAAGTGGTCCGTGACATCTGAACTGCTCAGTTTCATATCCAGCGACTTTGGTTCTGTGTCAGTTTCTGCATCGCATCTGCAACATTGTGCTCATTTTATCTTTTCCTTTGAGTTACATGACAGAAGGGAAGAACTCAGCCAAGACCCATCCCAATGCAACTGTTATTTAAAACATTAAAAAACCATATCCACAACAGACTTTAACATATGCTGAAGACTGACCACCTTCTCTCCTCCTTCTACCTTTCTTATTTAGAATGTTTCCAAAAATCTACCTCCTAAAAATAAATAATACCCTGTGCTCTTTATTACAGGGATAGAAGTGGCAGGGAGCTATGCTGAAAAATTAATTGTAATTGTTGGCATGTCATACATCACTTTAAAATACAATGAATTCTAATAACACCCTTTGCCATGATAAAAAGCCGTACTTATAAAATGTAGTGTATGGTGTAGTGCATGGGAATCAGAACAGAAACGAAAGAACTTGTTTAGGCACCAGTCCTAATAAATGACTACTATTTTTAGGTGTGAAAATCTACCAAATACACCATTGTAAGCCCTGGTTGTTTTAACATGATACTAGTATTATGTGAATATACCTGTAAAGAACAGAGATGTTAAGTTTTCCTAAGAAAAAATTCTGTGTCAACTTTAAGATGCACCTAAGTTACTGCACAACTGAGAAAAATCACAGTATTTTTATGAGCAAAAGAAAGGTTATGCTTTGCCCTCCATGCTGCTGAATCAATAATTCCACCTTTTCTTCACTTTTAATGATTTTCCCCTGGTGGTTATGAAACACAGCACTGGATGGCTTGCTTTGGAAAGACTGTATTTTGTACCCTTTCAGAAAACCAAAAAGAGAACAGGCTGTGAGAGCACGCCCTTCCTGCCCCTGGTACCCTGAGCAGTTCTGCTCCCACAGCCGGCCAGGATGAGACCTGGGGAAAGTCTGGCAGTGGTCCCTACTCCAGCACACTCCCCCCAGACAGCCGCAGTGCTGGGGATAAGCAGGTGGCACCCAACATTGCCACCTAAAAATGAGCGATCTGGTCCAAGTCAGCCATCTGCAGCCCCTGTGTACGGAGGGAAAGGTGGAGGCACTTCCAGGGGGCAAGCCATCGCACCTCCTTCAGACAGGGGCTGCCACAACGGTTCACGAACACAGTCTACAGGTTGTCCCCTTTACCAGCATGCAGATGCCTTCCTCGTGTTTCAGCCCAATTTCTGACGTGGGCTCTTATCACTTCCTTACCTTGTCAGGGTCTTGCACAGAACGAAGACTGAGAGGCTACAATAGCATAGCAATTTGGACCATAGAAATACTCAGGATAGGAAGGGGTGCACCAAATAATAGTTATTATTCTGTTGATCAGAAACTGTCAACAAGTCAGAGCTGCACATACATGTATGCTTGAGAAGACCTCACACAATTTAGGACCATGCCTAAAGACAGCTGTTAGAAAAGCAGCCAGGTACTAAGTAAATCTAAATACATTAAGTTGCAACACTGATATCCATCACTATCAGAAGTTAATTCCCTCTCATTTCTATTTGCATCACCCTTACACAACTCATGAATCAACAGCTGGCTAACAGAGACAGTCAGGAAGAGTGGGAAACCAGAAGTCAGAAGGGTGAGTCGTTGCAAAGGCAAAAGAGTAGGGAGCCACTGGTGTTGGAAGAAACCAAAGCAGCGGGATTGCAAGCAGGAAGGAAAAAGGCAGGAAAGCAGGCACGGTGACTGGCAAAATGATTTTATGGGATCATCTCTTTATGGAAATGGAAAGACAGGTGATACGAAGTGAGAGACATGAATTATGAAAAATACAGGAACTGGTTTTGTTAAATGCAAAGATTGCCTCTGTGAGTTATACAAATCCTTTCATCTCAGAGAAGTGCAGCAGCACAGAAATTGCATGTCACTCACAAGGACAGGCATAAAAGGATATGCACTGCCCAAAAGAAATTTTCCTCACAATATTGCTCAACTTAACTTCCGGTGTCTGAATCCAGCACTTACTTTCCCAAGTGCTGCAAACGTAAGGCCACAATTTGATAATGCAGTGCTCTTCTCCTGTGAAGTTATTAGTGCACAGTCCTTCTTTCCCTTACACGGGCATGTGAAATTGGGAAGAGCACAGGAAAGGAGTCAATGCCCTCAGAGCAGCCAGATTTGTTATGTACATGGATGTATGTCAGCTGGGTCAGAGTCTAGTGGAAGAGACATCAGGTGACGATGGTAAGCTGAATGTGTCTTTCAACATTCTCACTGCAACTTTTTAAGAGGTATAAATGGATCTAGTTTGCATGTTTAGCCATCAACCGTTAACGTCAGAGGGTGGGCTGCCTTGGCTAGGAAGATGCAACATTTTGCCCCAGTCAGCAGGATACAGAGACACCTTGAAAAGAAGTAAGGGCTTATTTAGAGCCTGCTTGTTTTAGCCCATGCAAGCTCACAACCTAAGCTGCCAAAAGTCATATAATGGAGGTAGTAAAGGTGCCTGCTCCTCTAGGAAAGAAGAGACAGGGTATTCCCAGTCTGTGGCTGAAATATTTAAATGTCCAACCACTAAGCCGAATATATGTGAGGTTGCAGGCACTACCAACATTACTGAAGCTCCTGTTCACAGGAGTAGCCATCAAGCTCCATCAAAGATGCTCTGGGAAAAATAAGAAATCAGATTAGGCCTTTCATTAAATTAACAGTCCAGAAAACTCTGTCCTGACAAAAACCAAATTGACTTCCAGGCAATGGCTCCCAAGATGGTCAAGCTGGCATTGGGAGGCTGGGCTGCTTCCTAGATGACTCTTCTCTTTTTTTCCAACATATCAGACCTCTAGAACAGTTCCTAAGGCATGAAAGCTAGTCTTTGTATTTACAGTAACAGAATTATTGTAAACCTATTCTTAAATATTTCCACACATTATATGTTTCTTCTTGTAAAATTATCTCCAAAGGCAAGTATTATGGAAATAAAAATTCTGGGGGAAAAACAGCTGGTGCTTTTATGTTTATCTGAAAGCTATGTTTGTTTTCTCCTAGGCAAAACCAGAACCTTATGAAATTGTAAATGATTCCCAAGGCACGTTAAACTGATTTTCATAAAACTCAGATTAGTGCACTCCAAAAAGAGTAGTAAATAAAATGAAAGTGGCAAAACTAAAAATTACATTTTACTTTTCTAATGAAGTTATTACTCCAAAATGTTCTACAACCAACAATTAAGTACTTGATTTATGACTACAGTGTTAGATACTCCATTTGTCTTTGGGGTATTCTTCTACTCTATGGTGATAAAAATGATCACTGCTCACCTGCTGCATACACAGCATAAGCATAAGGAAGACCTGGGAAGCCGATGTGGAATGTAAGTTATTAGTTTACAGAAACCCCTAGAAGACAAAACAAAATTAAGAGAGCTCTTAATTACAGAGTGGATCCAAGTGTTGTAAAATATGTGGAAATCAGATATGTGGAAAGGGCATGTCTTCTGGAAAAGAATCAACATCCTAGTGAAGGGGGAATATCAGCCCAAGAGGAAGAAACTACCAGCTCCTGACTTGTTCCCTATCGCAAGGTTTCATTTATTCCTGTCCTGCTCAGGGGCTTAACTTGCAAATATTTTCTTTGCACTTGGTATCAGAAATTTTAGTAGCACAATATGTACTTGTACAGTCTACAACCATTAATGGATTATTAAACTCTTATTCTTTATTCCAAGTATGTGTGTAATTTATGCAAGTGCTATTGAAATCCGTGTATTAATATGCTTAAAACCCGAGTTTTTAAGAAATCTTTGTGGAACAAAAGCTTTGTATGAGTTTTCTAGAGAGGACGGAGAAGCGGTCAAGAGAGGAGGAGTTTTAAGGGGTCTAATTTCCACTACAGAGCACACAAAGACTGGAGGACAGAAGGTCCAGTCCACAAACAGCAAACAGCTTCAGTCATACAGTATCTACATTGTTTTCCTGCCCTTTTTGTTTGTACCTTTTCTTGCTTATCGCATTGTAAACTCTTCAGGGCTGAGACTATTTCTTGCAATTTTTTTTTGCATAGTACCTTGCAAGTTAGAGCCCCAGTCCTAATTTAGAAATTAATTACAATAATTATGATCAACATTTTTCTTTCTATAGGACCATTTAGGGCTTTTCCTGACAGTCCAAATACTAATGTTAATTATTTGACATTGCTACTAAATTGTGATGTAACAAGTCTCATTGGACAGTGAAGAAATGTTAAAACTTAAATGAATTCTCTCATAGATATCAAAGAAATCAAAAATAAAGGAAACAAAGAATGACCACAATCAGAAGAGCTTTCAGGGCTCTAATATTGGTTAAACAAACATACCTACACATGGTAACACTCAAAAAATAACAAGGTGGTTCTGCAGTGACTGAGTTGCATATGTATCTGTATCCACCAAACACGAAAAAGCCACTCACTGTAGTGCTGTAGGAGCTGGCAAGAATTTCAGCTTCTCCACAGACTCTGTGACTATAAACCTTGCTCACGTCCCCTCCTCTGTCTTCCTTCCAAAAGGAAGAGTGGCAGCCTTTTCAGCCTCTTCTTTGCCAGCCAGCCTCAACCCCTCCAGCATGTCAGCTGCTTCTCCTCACACCTTCTCTGCGCTGGCCTTGTACAGAAACAAGGACTACACGCAGTGCTCACACGTGGGTACATCAGCGGGGAAAAAATGGCACCCTCTACCTGATTCTCATTATCCTCTTCATTATGGTTAGTATTTCTGATTATGGGCCATGCTTCATTGGCTTTGTTGCCTGCCACTGCATGTTGAGCTGGTGATTGCAGAGACCTCTCTGTGACCACTCCTGAGCCACCAACTGCTGCCCAGTCTAGCACAGAGACACTGTCTAGATTATTTACCCTGTGGGTATCACCATACACTGAACCTGGTTTGTCACCTTTTTAGCCACTCCATTTTGTGAGCTACTTCTGGAGACACTTGCCACTGGCACAGTATTGGACTATCCAAAAGAGCTTTGTACCATCCAAACCCATGGAAATCAACTGCATGCTCCCTGTTACTGGTTCACTGATAAAGATGTTGATTCCCCCAGGAATCAATACAAGAACACCTTGGCCCCCATGATGCTTGCATTTTGCTTTAGGTGACTTTTTTTTCCATGAATGTATCGAACCATTTTTCAAATCCATGCAAACTCTTGACAGCCAGGGGACACTGTAGCAATGACTTCTGGAGTCACACGATGCTGTGTATGACAAAGCACCTACATTCATTTGCTTTCTTTGAGCCTTCACCTAATAAATGCATTGAGCTAGACTAGTTCTTTTAATGTGAGAAACAGCAGAGGTGTTACTCAGAGGATGAACAGCTGAAGTTCTCGATAATAAGGATTTTCTTCTTTACAATGCATTCCAGCCAAGGATTTCAAACCATATCTTGGGATTTACGTGCTGTAAGATTAGCTAGAGGTCTATGAATATATATTTTGAGGACCTGTTCACTTCTTTAAGCACAAGAATAGCAATTATTTTTAATACATTCCCCCCTTATATTTTGAAAAAGGGAAAAGAACATAAATCCTTCAGATGAAAGTGACTGTTTTTCTTACAACTGCAGTACAGAGACACTAACCAATTTCTAACATCCCTTAAATACATGCTTGCTATCTAAATTGCATGTGGAAATAATGCTTCCAGTATCATTATTTTACAGGCTATCAAGTGATCATTTTATTTCTAAATTGCAATCACAAAGAAACCTCCCAAAACAAGAGAAAAAAATTTAAGGGAAGTCTTGACCATAATGCTGTGAATAAGGCCACTTAAATGCCTTAAAATAGACTAAAGCACTTTGGAATGGAAACTCTTCTATAGAATTTGTGTCATTGGGGGTAAATTACATCAAGGAATAAAATACAGCAAGGAGTCTCTTCCCTCAAGCACGAGTGTCAGTTGATTTCTACTGTATCAGGAACACTGTTCCAGATAAAAACATCACAGCAGCAGGGAAAAATATTTCAGTTATAAAGATAAGATTCTCTGAGGGAATCATATGCAAACAGAAGCAGCAGCTCTTTAAAATGCCAGCAATAAAACATACAGTTAAATGCATCATCTTTGGCTAATGCTGCAAACACCAGAACTGTCAAAGGATAATGTACTAAGTCAAAATGCCCTAGTCATGGTTAAATAATCAGATTGATAAATTTAGATTTCAGATTTTAAGCCTTCTTGGCACATTATGTCATTTTCCCTGGGCACAAAGTCTTAGCAAACAAAACAACTCTACACCTGTAATTATGAGACTCATATTTTAGCTACTTAAGGCATATTCATTTGTATTAAATAAAACTGTGTTGACAAGTAATGATTTAATGCAGATGCTGACAAGTCAGAACAGGGCAAACTCTTAAAAAAGGATAAAATGTAAGATACAATGGAAGGCAGCAAGAAAATCTTTGCTTTTCATCTCTTTGGCACTTCCTCTACTTAGCCTTTACATCTCTTCAAAGTGAAGCTTTTAAAAATTGCACTCAGTCACTTATTTTTCCCAATAACTAATCTATTGCAAGTTCTTCCTGTGCACAACATTGCTTTTGAAAGACCATTTCTAACACAGGTTTCTGGTTAAAAGCCAGATTCCACTCCCAGGCTCTTAATAAGTGAGAAAAAACATCTAAAGGAGATGGCTAGTCTACCTAGCCATATTTGACAACATTCAACTCCCATTACGGACAGACTTCCTATGGCTTGGTTTCTCATTTGTTTGCTTTCTATGAAAAAAAAGATTTTAAGAAAAGCTTCCACCCCAGCAACACTTTTTTTTTTTCTCCCTTAAGATGCTCCTCTGCCCTGTGCTCAGTTTTCAAATGTGAGCTCTGTGAAATGATTGCAGGAAGATTATGCAGAGTATTCAACCATATAAACTTAGAAGAAGAGAACATGTTGGCCACATGGCAATAGAGGAGGAATGGGGGTGGTAGAAGACATTGTGGAAAAATAAGAAAGCGAAGAAATTAAATGAAGAAGTAAGCAAGGCTCCCATGCAGAAATGTGCAGAAAACAAGGCCCAAGGCATTAGAAAGATTTCAAAGGAGCTCATGTAATATAAATCAAACTTAAGAGCACCCTTTCTTCTTGCAGCTATCAGAGCATGAGTGTTTCACATCTAAATGAATTTTCTCAAATCTATCCCACTGCCAAGTCCATGTGCGTTGCGGTCCCTAGCGCTGCCCTTGGCACATTATTTTTCTTACCACCTAAGACCCCACCTTCCACATACACACAAGAAGTAACACCCTGTATGCAATTTTCCTACCTTTTAATACCTGCATTCTGTAAAATAAAACTCCTGTAGTCAGGAGATTCAAGTTCTGCTTATCTTTCCATCTTCGCCTCTAGTCTTTCCATCTCTTCCTACTCCAGTCAGATTTACCTTATTTTCTTTCTCACTCTTAACTCCTCCTGATTTCTGAGATAGCTGCAGGACCACATCTGCTGTCCAGTAACACAACTTCATGCTGCCTGTTCAAGTACAGACAGCAGACCTGACCAGAAAGGTGCACCATATCCTCACCGACAGGCACCACAAGCAGACTGAGCTGCCTGTTGATTTCAGGAATACCATGTCCTGGCGAGGGATTTGTTTTCTCATTCTGGATGCTGCAGTTTTCATTGGAGGAGTACGTGGTACATGAATTCACCCACCCATCTCCTGAACTGCTGCAGAACATGGATAAAAAAGCTAGTCCCAGTATCTTGGCTGTCCCCAGCATACCCAGGTATGTTCAAGGTAGACTCAAAATTACTGCTACCACGTTGGTGCTTTCCAAAGCAACATGTATGTTTGCATCTCACGGAGAGTTTTGGGGGTTTTTTGGGGTCTTCCCCCCCCCCCCCCAGCACAAACTAAAGAGTCATTATTAAGATTCTTACAGAAATCTAGAAAAATATACAGTATACAGTGTCTTTTTCTTTTTTTCAGGAAAGCTTCAGATTCTTGAAATTTCCATGTTTCAAATCTGGCCTAGACATTGGCTTCACTTGATAGTTTCTTCATATTGTTTCTTTTTGATCATTAACATTTTCTTTTAAGGGCTTACCCAATATGTAGTATATTGAATACCTAAAGAAAAGTTTAAGTTATTTTTTTTCTCCATCCAATGTGCTGTGTAACTTCACAGTTGTGGTTGTTCCTCACTCTTTGACTTCTTGTCCTATGGTTATTACAGTTTTATAGAGTATTACATCTCTTGACCATCCACATTTTTCCTCATGTTTTTCTTGTCTTTCAATAGACTTTTCTAAACCATCCGAAGCTTAAAGATTCCCCATAGGTTTTAACAAAAAAAGTTGCACATGCAGCTTCCAAGCGAAAACAGCGATGTCATGTTGCTGAAAACGGCTGTATTCATGTGCCTGTGCACACACTCATAAAAATTAAAATACTAACTCCAAAGAAGTTCGGCCAACTGAGGAAGACTCTAATCTCCTCCCCCAGAAAGAATGACACCAAGGAAAAACAGTGAATAAATATGGGCATTTGGGCATTGCTAATCTATGATTTTAGTATCTCATAAATATATTTATTTGGATGTTCCCTAGTTCATGCTTGTAGAGTAACAGTACTCGCAGAAGTCTTAGACCAAGCAGATTGTAAAGCATCTTGCATAGCAGTTCTGCATTAATTGCAGCCTGTGAACTTCTAAGGAGACAAAGAGACACCTGTAATATTTTAACATAAATGCTTCAAGCTTCTTTTGGCATTGATTTAATGCACATAAGAAAGCAAAATGTATGATCAGTTAGAGCGCCAAAAAAATACTGGAGGATGAACTTGAGTAAGAACCACGTTTACCCATGTAAATTTGGATGGGAAACAATCCTTCTGTCTGAAGGATCTTTCCTGAATAGAGCTGCAGGACACAGCTGGGGCTCACTCTTTCCTTCCAGTATAACCAGGGGATGGGATTAACTCCCTTTGTCTATGTCCCAAACTGCCACATACCGCAAAGGTATTACAGATCTGCCGCAGAACTATCTAAATGTGATAAGGATTGCTCTCTGTTGCAGAAATACATCAGAATATCCTTAGTAGTAAGTTCTCAGGACTGTGTAGTACCTGCCCTGGCTATTTCCCTGCTTTTCGGTTTGTAAAAACTTTACTGATCTGTTAAGGAATTACTAAAGATCTGTAATCAAAAAAAGGCCAAGTCTTCAGGCCATTTCCATTCCACAGACTTAAAACAGGATGGTTTGTGTAGCTAAACTTTTGCTTTTTACTGTAAAAAGCAAGCATGTGCAACTATGTATGTGAGCAGAATCAATTAATTTCCCTCCCCACAGGATTTTATGGCCCACAGGTTGGACCAGGGATATCAGTCTAACGCCTCAAATCTGCAAAATGGGAAGTGCTGCATGCAGTAGGTTGGATGGGGACAGACTCGGCCTGAGAGGTGAGCTAGGTGCACACAGCAGTGGGAGGCTCTGCAGCTTCCCGCAGCAAGCAGCTAAGAAAACCACAGATGTCTTTTTGGGGTAGGTTCATAACTTTTAGCAGGAACCAGATGATTGTGCAACAGTCTGCTTTGGTTCCTGAAAGTCAGGCAGTGGCACCAGAACTGTTTGCTTTTTTTTTTTTTTAATAAGGGTCTGAGATGAGACTTTACTATCACTTTCTTCTTGCAGTAAATAGTGAATAAACTATTGCTGCAAGGCTGCAGACTAGAGGAGCAGTTATGTCACCTTTATTCTCACAAAATCTGAGCTCTGTAGAGGTTTTTATCAAGTCTGTTAAATAGTCCACCATGAGTTTATATCTGAGATGGAAAACAGATTCACTTACCCACAAATGGGGGGGGGGGGGGGGAAGTGAAAAAGTGAGAATTTGGCTCATCGCGGCACTTATACCAACCTCACCCAAGCATTAATTCTTTATGAAAAGGTTCAACTTTCATTTGCAAGAAAACAGTTTAACTATCAGAATAACAATTACATTTTCCTTTTGCCAAAACTTAAAAAAATGAACGAATGGAACTACAGGTTACCCTCTATGTCCGATCATCAGAAGCCAATGTGAGCACAAAATGGGGTTTGTTACATGTTTAAAGCCATAGACTACCCTAAATTTTACAGGCAGACGTCTGACACAAAGGCGGCTAGGGATGCTGTGAAAACATACACATCTTTTCTCAACCTGTACTGTATTTAATAGCATAAGTCATCATAACACTGTTATCATTCATCAGGCTATACGTGACATTCTTGTTGCAATGTCACTAGCAGGACTTTGTAACACTTAAATAACTTCAGACTAATTTTGAGTCCCAGACCAGAAACAGTCTTTTAAAACATCAACTTCAGACACGATTTGATGTGTTGAAGAAATTTCCTACTAGAGATGATTAAAAGTCTCTTGACAATATAGTAGAAAATCATTCCTTTTTCTACATGGCATGTGAGAAAAGAAGTATTTTATGTTTGTTTCCTTCTAAGCAGCCCACCTTTCAGAAAAAATCTGAAAAACTTCAAGAGAATTTAAGCTTTTTTGGTTTTGAAAATTAAGGTCTTCCTGACCCCCCATATTTATCATTCATTTCTTCCTCTTCACTTTTATTGAGCCAGGAGGGTTAGCTGTGGGAAAGGAAAAAAAGAGGTAGGAAGGAGTTTTAGTAGGAAAACTTTTAAATCTCGAAAAATAAAAAGAACCACATCTGCAATAAAAAGGTAATATATGAGAAAATTTGTAAAAAAAAACCAAAACCCTGTGCTTCTTTCCTACTTAACATTGATAAATTTAGAAAGAATCTTCCAAGGACCAAAGTGTCTGGTCACTTCTATATGAGCCTATAAGTATAAGCCTATTAAGTTTATTTCATCTGATACTGAAATACACGTCTCTAGGGTAGAAAAAAGCAGATAAAGTGACATCAGCAAGACTATAGAAACACTTTAGAAACAAAAACTGCTTGAGATGGACTGACAAACTGGGATGAACACACCAGATGTTACCACGCATGCACACCTTCCCACAGAAAGGGCCCACGGCCATCCAAATATTTCCTAAATCCCCCTCTCCTGAGCTTGTTCAATGAGAGTGACGCCACGGCAGAACCAGCACCTTTCTCCATTACCTCTGCTTACCCTGCATGCCTCCCTGATGAGATGGCACTCTAACTTACTGCCATGCAAGATCTTCTGACATTCTTACGCAGAAAAGCTCTATACTGTAAAAAGACAAAGGGCCGTGAGAGAGGCCACTTTGACAGGAGTTACAGTAATTTCATGCATGTTTAACCACAAGGAGCTGATAGGTTGGAAAACTGTCATGGCATGTCAAGTATGAATTTTGTTTAGGTGCTGTAACAGTATGAAAGATGAAAGTTTTTGCTCTGCGAGCCGTTTTGGGTAGCTGCAGCTAATGGCATTGCTGTGCAGCATGCTGCGTCCCAAGGACCCTGTTCCCTACTCATCCAGCACAGCCTTACACCTGCAGTGAGCCATGGACTCCATGACCACGCACAAAGGCATTCTGCCCCTTGCCACAAACCCCAAACACTGGTTTTCTCCTGACAAGACCAAGTGGCACAAGCAGCCTGTCTTCCTGCTGACTGTGGTGCAGCCTGGGCAGCGATGATGAGTCTGAAGACCAAATGACATCTGAGACTTAGGGTGCATCTACATATTCAGTCAAATAAGACACAGGACAAATGGAGGGAAGGGCTTTTTTAACAAGGGTGGGAAGAATAGGAGAACAGAATAACCTGGCTTCCCAAACTCTCACCACCAAAGCTATTTCACTTCACTAATATGTTATATAAGGCTATGATAATCCAAAAACTGATCACTTGCTAATAGGAACATATACTACTGCTTGATAGAAGAATTTGTACATGCACTTGAAATTTGCATTTGCAATGAACGTATCAAGTCAATAAAATCCTACTTAGGCTTTGCACTGCCGAGGATACTGGAATCACATGCACATGTGCCACTCAGAAGAGAAATCACCCCCATGTCCCTTCCATTCAATAAATAGATTAGTTTTTGACAATACACATAACTTATCATTGTTTCTGTGTTAAGGTGGCATGCACACAGACGCATACACTCAAATTGCAACAAAATTTAACATTACCTATCTGTGCAATATGAAATGAAGCACTTATTGACACATATAAACAGAGAGAGGACTACCATGGAAAGCAACTAGAAAGCAAGAATGGTTGCTTAACTGGAAATTATATAATATATATATATAATATATACAATTATATAATATAATAATAATAATAAAAAATATATAATATATATATAATAGTAACATTTAATGCTCTATCAGAGACCCTAATCATGATACACGTACGACTGTATAGTAAAACTTGTTCTGCTGTAATTCACTATCAAGCAAGAAAAAACAGATGAAGAAAAGAGATTTCCACTCCCATCGTTTTAGACATAAGGGAGTTTTAAAATCACTTTTTTCCAAGGTCACAAGGAAACTCTGTGGCAAATCAGAGGTTTGTATGAACATGTTTAGCAGTGTTCGTAACATGTGAAAAATGAGCCAGATGCATGGCTGTTACACACCAGATTACCTCCATTGACTTTCACGTATGAGATTGAATGACTTGGATTAATACAGCCCTGCTGAAGTGCAGACCAACACTATTTTGCTGTGTATGAATATGAGTGAGGGCAAGGATTTAAGTATTTTATTTTTGAAGGTCAGCTTAAACTTTCAACATATAACCAGCACCTTTGCAAACAGGAAAGAGGTAAAGCTAACTGTGTCCTGCCAGAAGGGAGATAAACCTTCAGGTACAGGGGGGGTGTATTTCTGAACAGTCACAGACACACAACCTGGCACAGTGGGAAATGTCCACTGCAGAGATACTTGTTTTGCATCACGAGATAATCTGGGGAGGACAATTGGATCAGGCTTTGAAATGGATCAGGGTGAGGCACACCGTGGCCAGGTCTACGGTTAAAAACACTTCTGGAGCATGTTCTGATACAGACTTAAATGCAAGTCTGCAGAAGACCCAGCTGCAAGCTCTTCAGGGACTCATGTGAACCAAGGACAACCTCCAGTCCTTCCCTGCAACCAAAGTCCCTGAAAGGGAAGAGCTGAACTGGGGCTCATGGTAGGCACCTTGCAAGGCACAGCTGGAGGAATGTGAACTGAACAATGGAAACATGCAGGGGCCCCAGAGAGCTCTCCATGCGCAAAGAGGTAGTTGATGACACAGACACCACATGCAGACCAGCTTCTGCATCTCTCTCATCTTTCTGCACAGCCCAGAACAACAGCACAGGAAAAGCATTGGGTACCAGCAGCCTGCAAAGCCGTTCTAGTTTCAGGGTGAAGCTTTCGGACACTTTGGATCATCTGCAGAAACCAGAGTGGCTTGCAGGCTGACTAACCTCTGCTCTGCCCACAGAAGCCGCAGACAAGATTTGTGAAGAATTCTAGTTTCTAGTTTCTACAACTGACAATGCTTATCATGTACGTATCTGGGATCCTTGTTGCACTAGTACCTATACGTCTCAAGATAGTAAAAGACAGTAAACTCCTGAGGCCCTGGTTTTATTCTTAGAATGATTTTCTGCAAAAACATATACTTTTGTTCATTTTTTTTTTAAGGAACCTCCCCAAAAAATCACTCCCCTCTCCTCGTATGAGCTTTACACTGCCTACAGAAATTATGTTAATTAGCAGTAGCTTTTGCAAAGATGGATGGGAATTTAGGGGAAAAGTAGTAATCACTCAGGACCTCATTTCTGGACATGTTGGACTAGACTTGCATTTGTTTCTCAGTTCGTGCTCTCTTGGTAGGTGATGCAAGTAGGCACAGCTGCCAAATCATTCTAGCAGCTGACTATAAACAAAAAAAAGTCTTTTGAAAATAATGGTTGTTTCAAGGATTGAAAGAGAAAGGTTCTCTGAAGGATTAGAAGACAAACAGCAGCAAGTCTGAAACAGCACCACATCCCTCAAGCTGCATGTGTCCAGGTATGGGCCAGTGACTTTTAAAACTCGAGAAAAGTTTTACCCAGCTAGAGGTGTAATAAACACAGCTGGAGAGTGCACTTAAAAAGCTCCTCAAGGGCTGCTCTTGGCCATGTGAGTTTTGTCCATCTTGCTCAAAACATGGAACTTGTCCAAGCACTTTCAGGAAAACACAACCAGAGATCAGTCTGCTTCTCATGCCCAGCTGGTACTTGCAAATCTCCTCCTCAATGCGCCACTTGTAACTTCCTGAATCACCACTCTGTGCTCGATCACGGTCTCACAACAGAAATACATGAAGTAAAGTTCCTTTCAGTGGGAAAAAGCTTATACTAAAAGGCAACATCCCTCAGCCTCATGATACCTGCTACCGCTGCACAGGCTGATGAGAAACCAGAGAAAGGAAGAATCTGCCTGTGACTAGGGCAAAAGACTCTTTTTATTGAAGAGATTTTCAGAGAGCAAAATTTTCTTGTAACAAAAGCATACAAACGATATCTGATGTGAGAATGTACAAAAGCATACAAAAGATAACTGATGTGAGAACGTAGTCTATCAGTTCGATACCCCGTTCTCTCATTTACTGGAGAACAGATCACTCTGCATGGTTGTCTTACCTTTGAAAAATCGGGTATTACGGGTTCATTCATTATAGGTCAATTGTGAATTCAATACTAGGAGGAAATTCCAAAACAAGTTAAAAAAAAAGACAGCCATAAAAGACAGGTTTTGGTTCCAAACCACCAAAATCTTTGGGAGCTATGACCAACCCCCAGTCACAGTGGCAACAGTATTTAAAATACCATAACAGGAATAGAGAAATCAACCATAAACCATTTGTGCAATATGATGACAACCCTACTTTTTCTCCCACTGAGTACCACCACACACTAATTCCATGTACCCACCTCTCAGTCACAGAGGAGAGAGGAACTGCTACACTCTGAGCCAGTAAACCTAAATCAGGCAAGTTTCAGTTGTACAGTAGCATTTTCTTTTTATACAGGATTGACTTGCCACAAGGGTACCTTTTCAAGACAGTCACCGAGGTGAAAGTTGAATGCTGTAGTGTCAATTTGGTTTGTACTTCAGTTACTACCAGTCCACAGGGTGTTGCAAAGTTTTTGTGCCATAAAAAAAAAAAAAAGAAAAGAAAAAAAAAGACCTCCTTGTAGTGCATCACCTATTTGTTCTGCAGCTACATACTCAACAGATGTTTCTAGGACACTACAAGGCATGCTACAAAAGATGCAAGTTTTAGCTGGTGCCACCACAGGCCATATCTTCATGGAATATTCTTCTATAAGTTGCCCAGATCTGCATGCAAAATGTAGTACCAGCTCTTGGCAAAACCTTGAATTAAGGTGAAATACTAGTGAACAAGGATGCAGGTACTGCCTTGGGAATTTACACACATATACCTCAGTTTTCTGGCTATCAAAACACTTGTGGTTGGGACATGTTGCAACTGAACAATCCCAAAGGACAGATGCAAGTTGGGCACATATTTAGTATCTGAAAAGATCACTTGGATATTAAGGCCTTTTTATTGCAGTTCCTAATCACTTTTGAAAAAATCAATTTTTTCAATTTTTTGTATTTTGCGTAGCAAAAATGCTACACAAGTGGGTCCTGTTTGTTGACATATCAGTTAACTCTACCAGATGTTGCTGGTGATACAACGACTACACGAAGCAGAAAAGCAAACATTCAATAACTTCACTAAGAATCACCTTGAAAGCCATTTTCCTTCACTTCAATGTTCTCATCTGGTATTCCAATAGAAAATACATTTTCAGAGCCCTACAGAAAAAGGTCTGCAAAGACCTGTTTATAATACTCAAAACAGAAAAAGTTGGACATAAGAAAGTCTCTGATGCCCTTGGCTTGGCCTCTTTCCTAACATGCTGCTAACAGTAGATTGGACTCTAGAAAAAACAAAATGGGCAATTTTAGTAGTACAGCACGAGCCCTACAGAAAACCTTGCAAGGCCACCTATCTAAATTATTGATAAATTGAAAATGATTCAAAGAATTGATGGTGTTAAAAAAACATCTATAAAGTTCCTGGAATACATCCAATAATCAGCTCTACATGAAGATAAAAAAAAATCTTCGCACTTAACATCATGCTTCATGTTAAAAGGAGATTTCCTAAAATGTTCTAACATAAAATACAAGATGAAACAAAAACATTCATTTGGAGCAAACAGCTGCAGGTTACAATACAGGAAAAAAAAATCTATCACATCAGCATTTACTGAAAGCTCACGAACCTGTGGGTCAATGAAAGCTAGCCCAACCTATCTAACAACAGAGAGGAGCTGTAGAAGAAGTTTCTCCATGTCTTTGATGAGTTCTTCTTCCAGCTAACCAAGGACCCCCGCAAGAAAATCCCTCATCACTTCTATATCACAAATGCCTTTGCTTGTGCTTCATCCTACACACAACAGACCCCAGCCAGTCATAATATCAGTGCTACATGCGTACACACGTGGCATTCTCCTTGGGCTGTGCAATGATGTAACGTGTCCAGTACACCAGAAATTTATAACATGCAACTCAAATTAACCAAATATTAATCACGTTGTTAATATATGGGCTCCAAATGTGCAAAGTACTGACAGACCAAAATGCCTTTTTGGTGTGATAATTGATTAGTGCACTTTGCAGGCAAAGAAGACTGGGAAATCTACACATTTGGACAAATATTTGTTGGGGAATATACTCCTTTGAGTGTGTGTGTGAATGCACACAGTACTTTCACTGTTTTCTTGCAGAAACTTCAATAATTCATGCACCACCTCCCCAACCCTACAAGAACAATGTCTGTCATTAGTGAACACAACTAAAAGCTCTCCCTTCCCAAAACAAAACCTGATTCACATTCTAGTTATCTAGCTTCTATGAGAAGGAAAAAAAGTCAGTTGGAGACAGCTCCTGCAATTTAAACGCCTCCTGCCATGACCAACAAGTTATGGATGGATAGCCAATACTAAGACGAAGGCTGGAAATTCAGTGGATTCCAATGTAGCCTGGAGCTTTCAAAATGAGTTTGCATCCTTTCTTGCTAAATCAGTCATAGAATTATTTGCTTCCCTTCTGGTATTTCAAAGTTGTCATCCATGGATACTTACATTAAACTTTCCTTCCCCCCCCCCCCCCCCCAATTTAAATAAAAATGTTCTTAACATATATATATATAGGTGGATGCCATCATTAACAATGTATTCATTATAGAGTGCCATCAAGAGATGGTCATCAAGGTCAAACCAGAACCTACAAACAGGCACAACTCAAAAAGCTGCTCAAAAATTTGTCACCTCAGGCTGTAACAAGTTGAAATTTCTGATTACAGCTCAATGTCTACAACAGACTGGTGGATGACACCTACCCACTTAGAAGCATGGACTGAAATGTATTTACCATGCACCATGGCTGCCTTTCAGTAGTATTCTTCTCAGGAAAGCTAGGAGCAATACATAGAGCAATTAAAGCAATTACAGAATACACACCGGGGGACATTACTAATGGGACTAAGCTATGATCCTGCCATTAGTTTGTTATGAATAGATGATTTTATATACCACTTATACCTCTTCCTTGTCAATGAGGTACTAAAATTATACCAAAACTCACTGCAGAGGCAGGTTTTTCAAAATCAAGAATGTGTGTATGCACACATATACGTATGAGTATACACACACACAACTGTATGCTGTATCTACCACACAGTACATTATTATAGAATGTACTGTAGATAAAATTACTATATATTACACTATGTCTACATTGCAGAAAAAGTAAAAAGAAAAATAATATTCTACTTAATATTCTAAATCAGAGAAAAATTGTATGTATATGGTTAAAAAAGTAGCAAATAGAAGACTGCTAATACTTGCCAAAATCTGGGTTTGTTGTACTATGCTTCTTTAGAAACAACTGGATTTTTTTCTGACACTAAAGCAGTGTAGAAGTTGCAGGGATATAAACATCCTCTAGCTGTCCACTAACCAGCCTAAGAGGAACACCAGACTCTGTGGGAAGGGTGTTCAGGCCACCAGCTCTGCATGGTGCACTTTAAAGCCATTACTGCAAGACAGCTCAGCTCTGTCCAGCATTCACCTGTCCACCGTGCGAGCTGAATACTTGATACCTGGAGTAAACAGCCATGGTTCATTGGGCATGAAAACTAAGAACAAAGGACTAATTATATATTACTAATTATAAAATACTACACTAATACAATATCCATTTTAATTCCCTCCCTCCCTTTTAAGGAAGTAATCAGGAACTCTAACAAACAAATTAAAGAAAATAAAGAATAGTGCAAGGGTTACAACACCCTGTATAGGAAAACAGCAGTTTGTGGTTCCTTGCCTCTAGAAGACTGAAAACAATTCACTGATGTTTAACCCACCTTAACCACAACCTTCACACAGGATTTGAATGTACTAATGCCATTCAAAGAAAACTGCATGGCAAGAAATAATAACTCACAGGCTTCCACTTTTAATTACTGCTTCCTGTTGTAACAAGAATAGGCTATGATTAATGGGTGTGTGGCCAATGGAATTTCATATGACATGCTTATTTCTTACAGCAGCTTTTTACTAAGTTGTAAACTGAAATAATTAATTTAAATCCTTAAAATATCAACATGATATGTTTACTACCAAGTCTTAAAAATAATTGGGTCATTATCATTAAAAGCTCCTTAACTGACTGCAACTTGAAAGTGCTTGCAATGATGGAGGTATGATGCATAAAATGAACATGTTTTAATCTTATTTTTAATGCTATGTGATCTCAACAAATAACATCAAAGACCACACACTTTCTAACAGAGGGGTTTTCAGTTTAATGACACCCAGTTTTCCACTGCACATTCCTCATTGTCCCACACCCTTCAATCTTCCTGTTTATTTTAAATTACATTAAACCTGCAGCAAGGTGCGCATTCCTAAACCTATAGCTGGATGCACGATTCCCACTGTGGCAACCCTCTGTTCAGAGCAGCCAGCACCGCCTCACTCACAGGCCACTTTGTTTCCTTTTCAAATAATCACTAGCTTCAAAGCACAAACAAATGAGCCAACATATCCTCTAATTATCAATAATCCAAAGATGATTTCCAGAGAAAATGAATGACAACTCTGATCTGCCAACTCTCCGCTACTGGTTTTGTCATGATTTCCACCAGAGCTTAACAAAGTTGCCACTGACTAGTCTGAAGACACACACTGCAGCATACTGATGTATATCCTTTAAAATGCAAGATGGTTTATTGATGATTCACTTCTACCCCACACCGCATGATGGCAGCTTCCCAGTGCTGCAGCTGTTCCTTGGTGAGCGCTTTCAGCTGGCTCAGCTCCCCTCGACACCGCAGACACTCATGCCTTCACCTCCAGCCATAGGTGCAAACACCCTCTGCAGTCCCTTTAGATTTCTCTTGGGCACTGGTCTCTCTACTGCCAGTTCTTTCATGCTACATGAGCTGCTGGGACTAGGGTTAACCCTATTTTGCTAGCTAGGACACCTGAAAGCCAGAAGAGGAGGTAGCTGCAATCCACATGCGAAGATGCACAGAATGGTCAGGGTTGAAAGGGACCTCTCGAGATCATCTAGTCCAACCCCCTGCTAAAGCAGGTTCGCCTAGAGCAGGCTGCACAGGGTCACGTCCAGGTGGGTTCTGAATGCCTCCAGAGAAGGAGATTCCACAACCTCTCTGGTCAGCCCGTTCCAGCGCTCTGTCACCCTCAAGGTAAAGAAGTTTTTCCTCACATTCAGGTGGAACTTCCTGTGCTTCAGTTTGTGCCTGTTGCCCCTTGTCCTGTCACTGAGCACTGTTGTCCTGTCTTGGTGTTTCCTTGTTTGGCTTTGATGTTTCGTTTGTTTGTGGGTTTTTTTTTTTTCCTTTTCCCCAGAAGTAAGTTTAGAAAACTCTATCCTAATTTCAATCTGTTAGGACTGCATGACCACAAGCTGTGCAACACAGCCGAATCAGACTTAGTAACAAAGCTCTATCATTGTTACATCTGTGTATATGTGTGTATATATATATATATGTATATGTATCTACACACATGTATATATATACACACACATGTGTATAGATACAGCACATCTATATACAGGACAAGGAATTCCTTCCTTGCAGTTGTGCTGAATAAAATCTGTAAAATTGTTACAATGGCAATCTGAATTCTCCCATTCTGCACAACTGCATATAGCAAAAGCCCACAGGAAACATTTACAAGCATACATACAACTTAACACCCGCACTGCCTATTTTGAAAACACTACAAATCGACAATGACCCAAATCCAACCTGGCTACAGTGAAAACCAGGGAGTCAGAAGGTTGGCAATTAAAATTATACTAACCAAGTACACAACCTGAGAGACACTTCACCTTCATTTGGATGCAAATCCTTATCTAAGAAAACTTCTTATACTTTTTTTTTTTCACCCAAACGAATCATGCAGAAAGGCAATACTGATGGCACTACTAAATGCCTGAGTACATATTCTTAATAAATAGATTGGACAAAGAAGTGGAAAGTTCCTCCCTTACTTAAACATTTACACCTTCCTTGTGGCTCAATGAAAGCAATTAAAGAAACTGAAGTCAGGGTCAAATAAGCAAGCTTATTAAACTGGAATAAGCATGTTAATGAATAATAGTTATTTTCAAAGGTGTGCTGAAGGTTCCTTGCTTTGTTCACTGTCCAAGTTTCTGGATTAATGCTTGATGCTATTCTCTTTTTTTCAGTACCTTCAAACTTCATGTTGGCACAGGATTACCAATATATTGTACTGAATTGTCCCATTCATGAAGAATAATCATGATCAGATTTTTTCACTCCATACTTGCTACACACCCTTCAGCGCTAGCCAAATCCCCTGTGATTTGTGGCTATAAAAGGTGATGTGTCAGGGTGAGAAAACCACTGTGTCTACAGTATAGGCAATTGATAGTTTAGGAGTTTACAGCTTGGGGACTGTGGGTTTAAGAATTGTATGAGAAAACAGTAACAAACTCCTAACAAGAAATATGCATTCAGGCTGTAAACTTGTTAAAGGAGGGATTTACTTTTTATTCTTCACTCAGATAATACTTACTAATTAAACTAGTCCTGGTTCACAGATTCAGTCTTTAGTGCTATTGCCAACATAAACAAGCCAATCGCAAATATAATGAAAGCTGCTGCAAGACTGGAAGTCTCTCTAAGCAAGAATTTATTGACCATGTGGTTTGAGGAAGGAGGCATTGAGATACCATGACACTATATACTTTTTTTAGTTCCTTATGTGAGCAAACAAAACCATTCAAAGACAGCTGGAAGGGAGTCATTTTATCCAAGCAATGACTCCATTACCACTGCCAAAAGCTTCACGTTGAGCTACAGGTGTCATCAGACAGATCAGAAATGCTTGTTTCAGCAATTTGCATTTGAAATGGACATAATCTCCTCAAAATGAAAAAGAGGGGAAAAAAGCAAATAATTATTTTTTTTCCAGCTGACACCAGTTTTGATGGTGACAAACAGAAATGGGCATCATGGTCTTCCTTCTAACAACAGTGTGGGGACATCATGGACTTAGAGCACTTCAGATGCCCTTGGATCCCCATTCCCTGAGTTTCTCATGCTCAGGATGCCTGCACACAAAATCTAGGAGTCCATATAAAACATCACACAGAATTTGTGTATGATGTTGAACTTAGAGGCTACTTTAAGTGTAGGTGTGCATCTTACAGCTTCTCCTCTTTCCTTCACTCTCCTAAATAAACCAGACCAAATTCCCTGTGATTTTTGTGCTTGCAAAACACAAAATGGTTATCTTTACAACCTGCAGCACTGAAACTTTTTGCCAACAATGAAAAAAACATGTCTGTTCCCAGGAAAAAACAACTCAGAAGTGAAATCGTTCAATCTTCCCTTAGAGTTCCTCTGCTGCTCACAATTATTTGCAAGGTCATGAAAAATCTATTATGACTAAAGGCAATAATTAATTAAAAAAACAAAACAAAACCAAAAACCCAAACACCAACAAAAAACCCTATGAATTTTCCGCTAATAGTTCTATTTCTTGAATAACCCAGTGCCTCTACTGACTACTGATCTCTACCACCAACCTCCCTTTTTTTAATAAACATTTAGCTCTGCCAAGCCCACTCCTTTGTTTCAGACATTTAGACAGAATTCTCCTGCCAAAGCAACAGAACCGCACTGTGATGAAAGCCACTGTCGGCCACATATAAAAATCTCAATAAGCTCATCAATAAAATGGCTGCTTAGCTCCTATCCTAGGAGGAAAATTTTCAGATGCTGATAGATGACTTTGTTGAGGATGATTAAAACAATGAAATAAATCTGGTGCTCGCAGGAGTGCAGGACGGACTCAGGGAAGACAGAGATGCACGCACCATGCAGTTTGCTCATCTGCCTTGCAGGGTTGTAGCCAGCCAAGCAGATGCAGGGTCTGTGCAGAATATACGGCCACCACGGCTCTGCTTTCCATGGCTCACACTCCCCAATTTTTCACTTGCAAACATTTGGACTTGACCCTGCAGCCAGGTATATTCTTCTCCCCCAACCACAGATAATAAGAATATATATCAGACTGCAAGCTAAGTGTGCCTTTTGCCTACTGCACTACAGATACCCAAACCTTTTCTTCACTGTGCCATAGTCTAATTCTCTCTCTCCCATCTTCCTTGAATCTTTCTTCTCCACCCTTTCTTCCTCTTCATTCTTGCCTCATCCGCACACCTTCCTTCTCTCTTCCTTAAATCACTTAAGCACTATTTGAACTAAGATCTTGGCAGAAGTAAAGATCAGCTTAGATGACTGAGGAATGTCTGCAAGTATAAATGCTTTGAGCAATTATAATTGCTTACCAGACCAGTGTACCGAATCAAATTTATCAGGAAAGGAAACAATGTTACTTCACTCCATACAACCCAGGTATCCCAGGCTTTTTCTGAGTCATCTTCCAAACACAGGAATGATAAGCTTTTTGTTGAAAAAAATCACATTTCAATCATTATACTAGAAAAAACACCCACATTTTCATTGCAGCACCAGAAGAGAGGCATTTACTATCTCTACAAGCCTGCATGTTTACAAACACAGACTAACAAGGACTAGCACACCCTGTTTTACTCATTTATGAAATTAGAGGTGGGGAAAAGAAAAAAACCCAAGCTTTTCCTTTGAGTTTTCCCTCCTGTATTACAGTTTTTCAAAACCTCTACAGATCAGCACGCTCTTGGCATACAATAATACTTTGTTTTCTTTTATTGTTCCAATGCATATAATCTTTACAGTTCAGCATGGCTTTACTCTGTGCCCCTGCTAATAGATATAGCTCATACTAGTGGGAAAATAGTCAAGTGACAGAATTCAAGCTGTAAACCTGATAGCTACAGACCTACCTCAATCCTGTCAGCAGTCTCAGATCTCAGAGTAAATACATAGACTGCACACCTGTTTCTGGTTAACAAAGAAAATTGGATTTTTATCAGTTTAACTGTCACATTTTACATAGCACTGGTTTGTCAAGAGCCACTAATGAAAGAGCCTAGCAGCAGATAAAGGACATACAGCTTTGACTGAATTCATAGATTTATCTAAAACATTTTCCAGCAAGAATTATATTACATTCTTTTCAAGTCTAAAATAGGATTACAAAGCATGGAAATGGATGTCTCAATATAGATATGTATATTATTGCATAATGACTGAGCGGCTTCATTAATAACGATGTCTCTTAAGATTTCAGGTTTCCACATAGCCTTAGTGAAAGTTTAAATATACTGACTGTCCGTAATCCATATTGATTTTGGCTGGCATTTTGAATTGATGTCCTAGGAAAGAATGGAGGGGTTTAGCAGTTTGTATGCCAATATACAACCCAAGAGTCAACATGTTCATTTCCTTTTTCATCCACGTCTTGTGTGTGTGTGTGACCAATGATGTGGCACTTGCTCCACCAGTGTTCTCCAACCCTACTTCCACCCATTACAGACGCACTGTGTGGCTGAACTGTGTTGGAGATGGTTGGGCTGATATCATACTGTGCTCTTAGAGGTCTGTATAAAGACTTAAGATATTTTGACAATGGTAGGTGTATGATGCTGCTGATTGAATACCTGGAGGTCTTTCTGAAAATTCACCTAATATTTCAGTTGTACCAGAAGAATGAAAGAAAACTTCTGAAAAACGGAAAAGAAGTTCTGATTCAACACACAGCTTTTAACTGTCCTCTGAGACCATTAAAAGAATGATTAAAAAAAGACAGGTTGAAAACGCGAGTCCCAGTAGCAGAGCAGTAGAGGAAGCTTGCCCCATAAAGCCAGAGATGGAAACTTTAGTCCTTTCCCAGAGGCACATCTAAGGCTACCCTGGGCAATGCAGCTGCCAGCAGATACCTTTCTGCTCAGCTGAGGAGTCAGAGCTGAATAAATAATGTGCTAACCACGTCGTTTCTTTGAGCACATGAACTGCAGGAAACTTGTGTGCCTCAAGCACACTCGCCAGATGGGATAATTAGGCTCAGACAGATCACTGACCTTCCTAATAAAAACACCCCAGAAATAGAGGTTGATTGAATAAATCTGTGTCATGTTATCAAACTCCCAAACAATCCATGGAAACCCATCCATACCGACTCATCCAGCAGCTTGGTATTCTTGTGGATGCATCTCGTGAGGGCTGAAATCATTGGGTTTTGGGTATTCCTAAGTATCTCTTGAATTTTCTTTATGGAAATTAGGCATTGAGAGTTTGCTGCTGGGAACTACTCTGCTGTCTATGAAAATGATGAAAGCGCATATATATGCATTTATGCTAAGCTATTCTTTCCTTAATTATCACTGAGCCTGTTTTGACACACTAAAACAATTTTAGAGAAGTCAAGACTTCGAGACAACACAAAATGCAAATCCCACTTCACCTTCCATAAATGGAAGGCATGACAGCCATTTAAATAACACTATTTTATCTGGAATTATAAAGATAAATATAATCAAATAATCTTATGGTTGAAAATAAGCTCATTATTTTAGAGTTACAAAGGCCACATGAGATACTGCGCTCTCCCTGAAATTAGGGAGGTTTCCATCCTTTTCCCATCAAGTCTGTTTCTCCTTCCTTGATGCGTACCACAACATTCAAACACATATTGATGAATAATCACATTCACACAAGGCTGCTCTGCAATTTTCCAGGCATTGTCATGTCATATACTCCTTTTCCATGCCAACATGCCCTAAACCTGAAAGGACTAGACACAGTGCCAATTATTCCTAAACACAATCTGTTACAAACAAAGCATGTACCGTGACCCCAAAGACAAGCAACTCTAGAAGTTCACAGGTAGAAGGTAACAGTAACTCTTCAAGAGTCCCATCACTCTCCCAGAGATTAGGACTGGCTCAGCGAACTGCAGCAACTGGCAGCACCTTTTCCTGTACCCCTGTGGCCTGGCATTCTAAGGCAGCCAAAAATTTAGGTTTTAGTACAGAAGTTTTCTACGACCACAGCCTACAAACACATTACATACCCCAGCACAGACATGCAGCTCTACCTGGCCATGCACCAGATGTTCTTGCATGAACAGATTCATCTTGCTATTTGAGACTTACACCTAAATACATTACTTCCACAAGGAAAAAATGGGCATGAAAAGATTGTCTTTATTTTAACAAAGCACATTTATTCCAAAAATCAAAACAACTAAATACTCAAATTCAACTCACAGAAAGATCCGCCTTTTACATACAGTTCTTTGGCTGGGATATTCAAAGGTGATTAAAGGGACCTATGCCAAAGTTAGAGGCAGGGCTTTGGTGAAGAACTTTTAGGTCTCCAGCTCCACACAAGATGCATTCATATACATGGACATGACCTCATATACATCCAGCTACCGATGAGCAAAAAACAGCGAATCACAACAGAATCGTAACAGTATCTGTGTATCTAACTTCTGTTTCCAATCCCTGGCTGAAAATTATTTTAACAGCTATTCAACTAGAACTCTGCTAATGAACTAGCCCACAAATTGAAAAAGGAACATGGATTTTTAATTATAAAGCAGGCAAGTAGCAGGGAGGGACAACAAAAGATAATAGATCATCTTGTCATTTATCCAGAAATAAATCAGCTGTCACTCATTAAAACATGAAGGGTTACAAGAATGTATGAAATTACTCAACCCAACCATTGAAGCTCAGTATTTTACTCATTTCACGCAAATCCCACCTGTGCCACAACCATCCACAGCTGGAATTTACAATCCACTACATGGCAAGAGAGTTGACCTTAAAATTACTTCAACGCTGACCTCTAGTAACAATAGTTGGGAATTTAGTTTTTTATGGGGCTGCCCCGTTGGGAATTCTTTGGGCCATTCTAATTGTGTAGCTTGCTCTTGCATCTGCAGTCCATACCTACCCCCACTGCAAGGAGCATGCAGCCAAGGAGGGACCTCCAACTCATGTGTATTAGTTACAGCCACAAGTGAGTTATGAGTGATGCACCACAGACTAGAAATTTTATGATTAATTATCTGGTTTCACTTACTAAAATGAGGAAAAGGCAACAAAAAGGAAATAATAGATTTTGAGAGTCTTAACTGTAACAAATGTATTACAGTATAAGCTAACCACACCTAATGACATGACAACTGCCCACATCTTCAGGCCACCAACCAAAATGTCATCTTTCATCTCAGGGACTGTAATACCAAGGCAACCCTCTTCTCTAACGCTCTGTAGCAAAAGTAGCCTTGTAGCTCTTCATGCAGCACTCCTGCAGTTTTTCCTGCAAGATGAGGATGCAACAGTCTGTGTGCCCATGGGAGCAAGTGTTTCGCCCATACACCCATTGCAATATAGTCCAGATGGAAGGATGAGCATGTTACAGCAAGCTGCCAACTGCCTTGTCTCAAGAAAATGGTGAGCAAGATACAGCTGCCACTCCACTACACAGCTCATCTTACTGTCTTTGCACGTGGAATCACAGAATCATAGAATAGTTTGGGTTGAAAGGAATCTTTAATGCTCATCTAGTTCCACCCCCCCCTGCCATGGGCATGGACACCTTCCACTAGATCAAGTTGCTCAAAGCCCCATCCAGCCTGGCCTTGAACACTTCCAATGATGAGGTGTTGACAACTTCCCTAGGCAACCTGTTCCAGCGTTTCACTACCCTCATCGTGAAAAATTTCTTCCTTATACCTAGTCTTAACCTACCTTCTTTAAGTTTAAAACCATTACCCCTTGTCCTGTCACAACAGACCCTACTAAAAATTAATCCCCAACATCTGGGGGGTGAAGTAAGAGGATGATGGCCCCAACCCACTGCAGCAAAGCATTTTGAGAGGGAGTTTCAAAAGTGAGAAATGCATTCACTAAGCATGGTGTCTGATGACCCGTGTATCATGTGTACACACACATGTATAAAGAACATGCTTAGTCAGGAGACTAGAAATCTGCCAGCTGGACAGGTGAGAACCACCTTTGGAGCTGATCCCCGCCTGGGGTAAACACAAGTGGGTTTTATGTCATCTGAATCTATAAAGTTCCCTTTTGCGTTGTCCAGATGTTGTAATCTCTGTATTTCATTTACATTAACATGCCTTGTGTAAGGGCAGATTTTCACTTGCTGTCAACTACGCATCCTGAATAATTGTCTCTGGTAGTAGTCCTCAAAACCACAGTCCAGAAAACTTCTCCTACCCTCCCCAAAATCTGCTTCAAGGACTCTTCAAGACTTCCAGTCTTCTCCACTTAGCTGATACCACAGGAGTTTTCATGGAAACATCTTCTGGTGCACAGCCACGGCCAGGTGACCGCACAGCCAGCAGCACAGCCAGGGGGAGAGCACCAGGGCCCTGAGGGCGCATGCACCACAACAGACCTCAGAGCCAAAGCCTAATCAGTCATACCTAGGCACAAATACAAACCCAGTATTTCAAGATAATTGATGTGACTCTGCAGTCATTCTGACTGGAAAGAATCAGCTGTCAGAACAAACTTAACTAAGAAGACTGAAGATTAAACACTTGACTGATAGGAAATTAAGAAGTCCTCTCATACTGACAAATACATCACCTGCATGTAATGAAAACCATAGAATGGATAAAAGTTCTCTGCTGAATGAGCTGCCAGCAAGAAATATCAAGGAAGGGGCTATTTTTCAGCACCACGGACATATAAATGGTACACTCGATGAACGTCTGCCTGCCAGCAAGACAGGCAGCCTCTGGCAACACACCTGGACCTTGCTTCCCCCAATGTTTGGACCTGATGATTCTTCCAGGTTTTAGCAGCTTACCTAATCACAGCAAAACATGACAGCCATGGGAGAAAGAAAGCATACCTTATTTAAACACACTGAAATCAAAACTCAACATGCACATTTAATGTTTAGGCTACAAACTAGGTAATGAGACTTCCTCACGTATTCCAGCTGTATGTGTGAGTGCTTAGGGATGTACATGTATAATCAGATTTAAATATTGATGGGAAAAGAGAGAGAGAGAGAGATACACTAAATAATGCATGAGGAATTGTCTCTGTTGTCATAATCATTACTTGGCTTGGACCTCAGCATCAGCATGAACTGGTCTTAAAAACAATCATTTGCTCATGTTAGTGGCTGCCAAACCTCCATCTAATCCATTCATTAGCAATATATCAGGTTAGCAAGCTTGCCATAGCAGGAAAATAATTACCTTTCCATTGTGGGGTCACACATTCTCTATCACATTGACATAACAAATAACTGCATAAACTGTTATAATTTATTTGCTTTTGAGCCTTCCCCCCCCCGCCCCCCCCCAATTAGCCCTTCAGCAGATTGTATTAAACACACACAAACTATAACTACAAGAGTGCTTTGACCAATCTCAGAAATCTTAGACAGTATGGACAGCTAATTATGCAAGCAATTTATGGGTGACCTACCTTCAGGTCATTTCAATAAAGCTTGATAAAACAGCTGAGAGCAGACCATGCCAAAAGCCAACCTCATTTGGTCTCTTCGCCTTCATCTGCATGTATTAAGTAACGTACTATTGTGTCCCAGCATACACCACAATGATTGTGCAATGGTCGTGTGGGAAGAGGACTGCTGCTGTTTTAAAGATCTCTTAATTAGGTCCGTCTTCTTGCCTTAAGATGAAGGTACATGTACTTCCAGGATGGGTTTGGCTGGGCTGAAGTCAAGATAGCCTAACCATTTTTTTGCAAAGTGCTTTAAAAAGAGGCAGCTCAAAAAGGATAAGATGTGGACAGTAGGAAACAATAACGTTACATTTCTGCTCACGTGAAAATGAATTACTGTAAGTAGTTCTACAAGGCTCTACAGCATGTCACCCCAAGCAGTTTCACCATAGCTAGGTTAAGGTATTCTATTCCTTCCACCAAATATATGCAGTTTCCTAGGATTAAAATAAAGATCATATCAGCACTGCCTTCTGCAGTGTGTTGGTATGTTAATAAGGTCTGTAATGTGTGTCATTATGTACAATGCCTTTTGATTTCCTTGCTTCTCCCTTGACTTGTTACTGTGAGCACAGGGAAGACTTCCATTGGTACTGTTCCTCTGCCCCAGTATCACACTTTATCACGTGATTTTTTATTCATGTGCTATCGCTACTAGAGACCTCATCTATTCTAAAGGGGAATATTCAGCTTTCTTGCTGCTCTTCTTTGTACTTCTGAAAGCCCTTCTTGCTGAGTGCTCAGCAAACATGGAAGATTACACAGATCAGGTGGGAGGAACCAGTCTTTATATAATAGCATACTTCCAATAAATGCAAGCCTTTTTTAATGAAGCCTGACTGATGTTTACATACAACATTTCACATTGATATTTAACTAAAACCACTTGGCAGATACCTTAACAAATTATCATCAAAATATCCAAGCAATTTCTTTCACTACCTGACACATGGGTTTGCTGAATTTCATTTACCATTGCACTATCTTGTTATTTGGCTTCGTAAGATATCATTAACAGTCACTACAACTTTCTCTTCAGTCTTCAATAGGACTCACTAACTGCCTATCTCCCTCAAAACTGCCCAGCTTAACTAGTGATTTCCCTTTTGAATTCAAAATGTTTGAGAGGGTTTGAGATCATACTATCAGAAAGGAATTGGAACTATTCTGGAGTGTAAGTAGTAATACCTTTACTATTTCTGGGAAAAGCAATTAACACCACACTCCAGTGAAACTACCTTTGAGAAAGGAGATAACATTGCAAGCAAGTATTTCAAACACAAGAGGCCCAAAAGCAATTGCTTGGATATAGATCTTCTTTACTCAGTGCTATTCACCAAATAGGGTTTTGAGTTCTGATACAATGCATTATTTGTTTTTTTCCTCTTGTCACTGCTCCATCTGATCAATTGTATTGGGGAAAAAAAAAAAAAAAGAATTAAATCACATGTTGGGTGAGCATGCAGTGAAGACAAAGTTATCTTCTCCACAGATGATAAAATGTGAGACTCACTGCTTGCACGTACTTAATGAAAAGTGGTCGGTAACCAACATGCAACAGCAATGTGTTGCAAGGTAAGAAGAAATTAGGCAGGAGAAAAAACACTCATCATCTACACGACTATAAGGTAAGTGGGATTTACGTGTGGAACTTTTTAATAGGCCCCCCATTCAAGGGCTACCAGTACAGAAACAAAAGCAAGCAGAGCTGAAGACTCAGCAAAAGAATAGGGCGCTTAGAAGAAAGTGATGTTTTCCAGTAGGAAGTCATTCCTCTAATGAAAATTTAACTAGGATACCAGTATAGGCAGCAAAAACCCCAAACAAACCAACATTACAGGGTTTTCCTAAATGAAAATAGCAATCAAAGTTTTTAGTTGCCTATCAGTTTTCGAATGTTAATCATTCTCGTAACTGGTAACTGTGCTGGTGAAGGTAAAGAATTACTTAAAACCTGCTTTATTTTTGTTTGTTTGTTTTTAAATCACTGTTGTGCAGCTGAATACGCTCAAGGAAGCAAAACTGCATGGATGATTACCCCTATGGAAGCAATCCAAAGACTCATGACGTAAAAGCTGCTTTCAACTTAAAGATCAAGGTTTTAAATTAGGAAAGTACTTGAGTCTCCAACTGAAGATGTTTGACCTGCTGGGTAAAGGTAATCCATCAGGGACTTAATTCAGGACTCTTTTAGCACACAGCGCAGGGGAGTTCCCCAGTGCTGTAGTATGAAACAGTAAAATGCTACTTAGAGCAACAAGAAAAACAAGCACTGCAATTTTACTAATATTAATAAAAATATCAGAGGCTTTCAGCCTTTCCCCTAAGAACCTGCTGCTCCTCTTCCTTCAGAACCCTTTTCCAAACACAGGCACAGGTGTACAAGTCAGCCCCTGGTCAAACTGATGTCAGAAAAGAAAACAGGTTTTCCTGTTCTTCATCAGATTGGTATTTCATTTACAAATATTCAAATAGGACTGGAAGGAAACCTCTGAGATTGCTGCCATGCTCATGGTGAGATATAAGACATATCCCAGAGAACAAGGAGTTATGAGAATTTAAGGCAGACCTCGCATTAACAATCCTGCACTGCACAGAAAGGCAAACCACAAACCATAGAAGAGCAAAGTGTTAAGTAGCTAAGTTTAACTAAATCAGCCAATGCCCTGCTTCCATCAGTCAGTAAGTCACCTGGGTCAATCCACATCTTCCTTAACGCTGAAACCTTAACTTCCTGCAAAAAATAAGCAGAGAAAATTACACTGCACTTAGCAGTAAAAGGACATTTTGAATATATCCTTTATCAAGAGAGGGATACTCGGTATATCTGAGGGGTATAATAACATACTACAACACTTTAATAAAAGCTTTCACCTCCTCTCAAAGCCAAGTAAATTCTTAGATGCCCCATTTAACATAACGAAACAGCAATGAAAACAAAATCAAAATAATATAAAGCAAAACACACAAGGTATGTATCTTTCTTCATTGCTCCTTTTAATCACACTGCAAAACACTGATCAGCCATGTAGCCCTATTACTGTATCACTGCAGCACCCAGCCAGTAAACAGTTTCTACTTACCAACAAGATTATCTGCAAAGAATACAACTGACAGCTAACATGGACGGTGACAGTAGCTGAACTAATATCGGGTAATGCATGAATCTATGGTAACTCAAGCTGGAGCAAGACAGGATTTCAGAATCTAAGGGCTCGTAATTTATCAAATAAATTCTACTGATAGGGAATATTATTCCAATGATACAGCATCCAGTGAGAGGCACACAAGTATTTCAGACCTTGGGAACCTTCCCCTCCCCCCTCAAATCTTTGCTACAATTTCAATTAGTGACACATACAAAATTAAAACTAGATATCCACTATCAGAATGGGGGAGCAAAATTAACACTGGTAATATTCTCCCTAATGAACAGCATAAAGAACAAGACTGGATGTAGGAAAAACTTCAACTCAATGTTAGTTTTCTAAACTTTCTTCAAACAGCAAAGAAGAAACACTGGGGGAAGCATGTGGAAAAGGAACAGGGCACAATGTGAGCTCTAGGATTATTTTTTTTTAATATCTTACCTACCTCTGTGTATGTGTGTAAATAAATCTGTAATACAAACTCTGTAAAATCTTGTAGGAAGAACTTAAAAACCAAAACAAACAAGCAAAAAAACCAAAGCAACTGATTTCATTTTGAGAAGCACGGATTAGCTGTTTTAGTAGAAAACAAGCAAATCCCAAAATGCATCTCTATGTAAAAGGGAAGCTGTCAGGGAAGACAAATCAAGCAATAGCAAAGTTTACTCCAGTACTCCAGTGGATATTAGCTCAAAGGTCATTTCCTGTCTGAGCCAGAACCAGTATCCAGGACTACACAGGATGACAGGTGAAACTGCCATGGCAAAGCAGCACAAGGTACATTCAAACAACCTCTCTCTTATTTTGGTGGGGCTTTTTGTGTTTGTTTGGGGTTTTTTTTACATACATTAAAGTCGCCAGAAGACTTATTTTCCCCCCATCCAAGAATTTCAGTTTTTCTATCACCACAGACAGCATTTTCATCTTTCTGTTTCTGGAGCTGAAGCAACACATCTTTTAAGAACCAGGAAGCCATGACACACTGAAGTTCTGACTCCACCATGAGGAGCTGGCAGCTTGTTTCCCACACTCACCTAGGAGTGTCACCACTAAACAACTGTTTGGGGCACGTTATCATCCATTTTTGCTTGAACCCACAGAAAAGTGACACCCTCTGCAAGCAGTTGCCTTGAAAGTAACTGATACAACAGAATTTAGCTGTGATATACCAGTTAAGTCTGTAGATTCAGTTGCGAGAAGAAAAACTGACTGCCAAAGAAATGCTTCTCAGGCTTACTGTAGTAGCAGCCTGTAATGAGAAAATGTTGTAAAGTGAGTTTTGGAAAGCTTATAGGACACACAGCTTTTTTTTTTATTTTAATGGGATTTTCTACATCCTCCTACTTAAGTATAAAGTACCACTTTAAATACCAAACACTAACTTCTGATTGTCCTCATGTGTCTGAGCAAAATGACAGGATGCTACACACTCAGGGACATTTAAACTGCTGCCTTTTGACAGCACAACTCCCAGCTGAAAGCATTTTGTCTTCTTGGTGAAAAAAATTAAAATATATATACACAATATGTATATGCAATAAATACATATACACCATATAAATAGATCTGTCCTGGTAACTGATTTAGGCACAGTATAACTGGATACTTTTGCCCTGTCTTCAGACAGATCCTTTGCATCTTCTGACAGCCTTCTATCTATCATTTGGGAAAAAAAATCATATACCCTGGAAGACAACATAACTGGTAAACTAAATATATACCCTTAGAGGAAAAAACACTTACCACTACTTAGCCAGCTCAACATAAAAATACCAAGTCAACATTGGATCTCATATCAGTGTGCATGCATGCACACATATACAAGTTGGAAACAAGGCCTGCATGGTTTGGGCACAAGTTTTTACTCAGCCCAGTTTGCAGCGTTAATGCAGGCACATTTAAACAGGTTCTGACCTAAGTGGAAAAATCAGCACAAGAAGATAACTCTGTGCTTTCTGCACAGGAACACACATAGCTTGTGTGGCCACCAACTTCCCCAGAGTAGAGATAGAAAATGAGAGAGGTGAGCAGAGAGATGAAATGGGGTTAAAAGAATTCCTTGAATTACGATGACACAGACTGAACTTCCTCTCAACTTCATCAACAGCAGAAACCAACAACAAAAACTACTGTGACTAGTTTACCAACTTCACCAATCAGATTTGGAAGACACTTTAAATGCCTGCTGCAGCCAAAAAGAAGCAAGTTTGGTATTTCTTTGTTTTCAACAAGTAGCTGCCAAAATACCTGCTACAGTTTTTCAACCTACTTGCACATTCACTAGGCAATTTTAATCACATACAGCTGTTCATGCAACTTTAATGGTGTTTTCCCCCCTGAAACATTAATTCCCCCTGAAACATTAATATTTCCTGGTTAACAGTCTCATATTATAAATCATGTTGTGAAATACAGCCTATTAAAGGGGGAAGTTTATGCAGAAGTTTTTGCTAAGCAACTGATACCCACAGAAACAGAACAAAATACCACTCTGCACACACAGGCATTCAAATGCCTGAACTAAACACATCAGAAGGGAACAGATCACATTGGCGCACACAGTATTGGTAGAAATGGGATTAGTTTGAACTGATTTCTTGTCCGTTAGGTTATTATTTTTTTTAAATTCATTTATTTTAAGAAGTGAAATACTGTTTAAATCTTATAAACTAGACTTTAATATCACTTTATGATTGCTCTTCTTTTACATCTAGAAGAGATCACCATGACCACCTGATTTGATCCCCTCCTTAATGTTGACTGAAGAACCACTCTCACGCTTTAAAACTTCTGGGTCTTCTTTGCTATATATAAATTAGCTGCCAAACATGACTGAAAAGATATTTAAAATGAAAACAGGAAGAGGAATAGAGGACAATCAAAGGCACTGTTTGCAATAGTCCTGCCTTGACCTCTATCTGGACAGCATTATCATACTTTCTTCATTGCCAAGATCAAGGCATATAAGGTTGAGGGCATATATTTTATTTAAACATACTGCAGAAGGACATTAAATTTTACAGGTCAGATTCTCCATGGTGCTTGAGCAAAGCTGGGCTGCAGGAAAGAGCAAACAGCCAGCTCACGTGACAGCTACCAAGGTGCAGCTTCCCTTTTATCTACCCAGAACAAACATCCTCAGCCTTGTTATGGCCAGACAGGTCCTTCAGTCCAACACACACTCTCTCTGCCTGGATTTTACAGCGATGACAGCTCATAGGGCCTATGGTACTGCCTTAACCAGCACCATTTGGTAATAGGTATGAGTTCCGCAGTGAGACAAAGTCCCGTTGTACAAACAGTTGCAAAAGGGGGTGGCAGCACTGCCAGTCTTTATCAGGTTTTTGCCCCCCCCACCCCACCCCCCCCCCCCCCGCCGCCCCGAGAGCTCCTTCACACAGACAGAAGTTCCCCCTTGCCTTTCAGAAGCACTCTTGGCCACCTCACGCCTAAACATTGTAATCGTACATGAAAGTTTCATACATAAGCAAGTTTCAGTGAATCAACCTCACAGTACTGGCATACAACCAACCATTCCAACCACATGATGCATTATTTCAACCATAACTATGAACCCAGATATGAAATGAGGTCCTGACTCATCCCAACTAAGGCACCTGAGATGACTGCATCCAGAGTCAAATTTCCCCATTGCACGGCCAGTGAGAACAGATGAGACATCTCCTGTGGATGTTATGGCCCTGAGAACACGTGTGACCCCCTGGGCATCAGCATTTGTGTTTTTGAATGCGCAGCTACGAGTCTTCACTGGCACACTCAGCTCTCCCTGCTGCAGAGAAACACCATGGATGCACAGATAGATGAATGCTAGGAAGGGATCAGTTTCATCTTATCTGGGGCAATCTTTCAGCCATATAACGAAATAAAAGTCTCCTGGGCACCTTAGAACAACATGTTTTTTGGCCAGGCAACCATGCCTCCCTCTCCAGGCTCCATGTGGTCTGCAGGTTTAATCTCATCCTCCTGCAAAGACACGGGCAGGAGCAGGGCCACCCTTAACTCCATTGACTGCTCCATGGCTGCACGCTTCAGGCAAAGCAGCATTCAGTTGTGTATGCCTATTAGGGCTCTAATACTGGAAACAGAAGTGGAACAGACAACCAAGGTAATTTAATCTAGCAAGGTAATTCACTTTCAGTATTAACCCACATCCCCTCCCACTGCCTCAAATGAATCAATGACAAGTGCCCAGCCTTCTCCTTAAGGAAAGGGAATTGTATGCCTATTATCTTTATGCTTCACTCCATACACACTGTAGAAATGACTGTACTAGATTCTGAGCTTACTGATCTCATTGTGAGCAGGGATGGCTTCCACAGAAGTAACTATGTTGCTACTACTGTAAAGCAGGACGGAGATCTGAATTGGCCACCTGTTACTTAATGTACTCTCTGCAGTCAGAGTCTACTTTCCAGATGTTTTTTCTTGTTGCTGCTGCTGTTGGTTACCAAAAGCATGAAGCTTGGCAAGCACAAGAAGAAAGCCTCTCCTCCATTCCCCTCTGTCCCCATCCTGCTTTTGCAGGGCATGTATACGAGATAAACACTAAACAGTTCCCTTAGCTGTAGTGACTTGAGACATAAAAAGCAGAAAAATTCCCCTCATCGCAAGATTTTCTCAGTAAGGTGTCACCTTTTATCCCTTGTATAGACTAACCTTTTAGAGCAGATACTTCTTTAAAGTACTCCCTATCCCTGCCCACAAGGAAAATAACATCTTCAGCTATGGAAGTATCTAGGCTCCTTCTTGAAAGTCAGGAAATTACACAGAAGGTTATTAAAACCTAGACATAAGACTGTTCCTCGGTCTGCAAGTTTTCCATTCACAATTTCTTACATTCAGAGGAAGTTTGCACCTACACACATGTGCGGTTGTGCAAGCCTGATATGCCATTATATATCCATCCGTCATCCAACTGGTTGCCAGTACTTTTGTGGAATTATGTTGAGGAAGTCAACTACAACCCCTCCTTCCTACAAGGGCTAACATACAGTGTCTCACACCTGCCAAGAGACGGAATTCATTCACTTCTAATAACGGCGGGCTTTCACTAGATCGCCTCCATAATTCTTAATCAGGCATTTGTACGTGGTCTTACCAGTGACAGATGTAGTTGCTTAGCTCTCACTCAGCTGGTTTCACTGCCAGAAATCTGCAGGCCAGGCAAGCTGGGAAAGTGTTATATGTCATGAAGTGCCAGGAGAGGGAGGGAAATCATCACCCAAGCTCTTCTGGGTCACTATCACGATGTCATTGATGTCACCGCTGCAACAATCAACCCTGAAGCACAACATGATGATTGTTTCCCCAACTCACATTCACAGCGTGTTTGTTCCAGTAGGCTTGAAAATGAGGGGATGTGGCAGGCTAGGTTTTCCTGCTCAGTAGGTTTTTGCTCCAACCTAATTAAAAACATTCAGCAGTTCACTGAAGTTCCTTGCAAACTGCACGTGTCCCATGCTTTAAAACAAGCTCTGAAAGCAAAGAGCTTGGTTTTTGTTTTGTTTTGTTTTTTATCTTCCAAATGTCCTCCCCAGATGGACAGGACTCCTCAGAAATTTCTTTGTGATACTATACTGACGCTGCTGAAGCAGAAATGCTGAGCTGCTTCTAAATGATCTTTGTTTTACTGTTACTGTTAATGGCTTTTTTCCTCACCTAGAAGCTAACAAGGAAAGCCATTCTTGGTTCTCTGATGTGCAGAGAAGTGACAGCACAGCTCACGGGAAACAGGCAGCTCTGGTCACCTTGGTCTGAAACTGGGTCAGGGATGCCAGTCTGTGGTTATACCCAAGGAATATGCAAGTAATACTGGGATTTGGACACTGAGGACATGACCACCCTTTTCTTGCAGGCAGAACTTGGGTACTTCAGCTTTAGTGCTCTGAGAGAAGGCACCCTCCTCACAACTAAGGCATATTTTATGCACAAGTTTTTAAAAAAGGTCACATTTCTAGGAAACATGTCAGAGGATCTATGCAAGCAGCCAAGCCAGGCCCTGCACTGCCATACCACCTTAACCCAAATGCAAGCCACTGCTGGGAGATGGCCACCACCGTGCATTATGTTGATGCTTGTGGGAGAACGTGCACCAATGGAAAGTCAATTCAGCTCCAAGCAGTGTTAACACTGCTGGAGAAATTCAGCGGTAAAGACTACATCAGCGTCACACATTATGCTTGTAAGTTCATCCTCCCTACTGAAAACAGACCATTTGCCTGCCAAAAGTCGCTCCGACCTGGGGAACCGCAGCAGAGGACGGTGTCCACACAAAAAGCTTGAGAGCGCATCAGGAAAGCTCCTGCCATCAAAAAAGTGTTAAAGTATCCTCCAGACCAGCTAGCTCCCAGATTCAGCCTTTCTCAGGAACTGTACCTCAATGTTTCAAAAAACACCTGTCATCATCTCCAAAAGTAGAGTGCCCTTAAGCTGTACAGCCAGGAACACATTCCTTCAGGGTTGTAACAAGCAATTAATGGATGTGAAGCAATTACTTTTATACCCATACAAATGAAACTCCTCCAATGCAATTAACTATCCCTTATCATCTACTGTTGAATTTGCAGAAAGCATATGCTGTACACCCTCTCCTCCCCTAGCTTTTCCACAATTTTAATCAGTTTGTTTTAGCTAATGTAATGGAACCTACCTATTCTAGAGAAATAATATATGGCTGCAAATTATCTGAGTATTTTTAAAGTTTTTTTCATTTTGAATATAATTTCATTTGAGATTTTGCAGCTTTCATTTCTATTAATAAATTATTATTTCTTCTTTATAAGTGATGAGCTAGTGTGTCATGTAATTTTTTTCCCCTAAATAGACCAAGACTTTGATCTAATGGAAGTCCTTGCTGGGAGTAGAGAGACTTTCTGTCTAATTTAGTTACGAAAAATATTCAATTAAACTTGGGAGTTTAATTCATTTAGTTATGAAAATTAAATGAGCTCAATAAGGTACATTCGATTTGCCTTGGGGCGGGGGGGGGGGGGGGGGGAAGGAAGAGAAGAATCTCTGAAAAGGGAACAAATAAAAAGGTAGAACAAAAGTAACTTTTCCTGCTCACGTTGAAAGGTGGGTAACATTTCCTGTGCCTATATAAAATATATCTACAATAAGTCCATGCAAAATTATATCCAGAAGCCACATGAATATCTGGTAGTAACACCCTAATTGTCTCCTGAGTATACAAAAATCCCCGTAGGTCATAATAAAGTTCATCCTAGTCAAGGGAAGATCTGACTCCTCACACCAGGAAGACACCATCCACACACAACATTTTTCCATCTCCACTTGGGGAAAAAGGAAAATATTGGAATTATTTTTAAAAACCAGAACAGCAACATGGACCTCTCAGACAGAAGCCCCCTTCTAGTTTTGCAGCCGTCACTTACCATTTTTGCAGATAGGACAGCACTGATCAGGCTCATACACTGGATCCACGCACTCAGTCTGGGGACAAGCTGAGACAGTGCACAGCACTTCGCCATTGGCTTCACAGCGACACTTCTCACATGGAGAAACCTGAAACACAAATCCAGCCACCTTTTAACCTTCTCACTTAACGCCCTCCTAAAGCCCGCAATACCTACCTACCTTCCCATCTGCACTGTCCTTTCCTTCACCTCTTTTTCTTCTCACTTCAGAACAAATGCTTTTTGTGGTCTGAATAATGCAGACAGTGAGGCTGGGTGCCTGCAAAATTACCAAACCACAGCAGAAAAAAACCTCACAGGTTCTGCTCTGACCTCAGCAGCTAATGTGAAAAGGGATCTTGGGCACAAGAACACTTTAGGCTTTAACACAAATAAAGCCAAAATCTCCCTACCACATTTCTAATGAACTTCCAGCAAATTATGTTCCTAATTTAGATGAAATCCAGTTTAATTAGAGGTTAAAAAAGTAATTTAGCAAAAAATACTGTATTTACAGAAGAAAAAAATTATGAAATGAAATATGAAACTTCTTTTAATGGAAAGCCTTGTTGCAATTTTTCCAGGTTTGAAAGCTTTTTGGTAGCAGGAAGTTGCATTTTATCGAAAATTATCATTTTCAAAGAGAAGTCAGGAAAAAAACTATCCTTTGAATTCAGGTATTTCCCATAGGTTAACTCTATTTGGACCACTCCTGTAATACTCGTAACCTTCTGAAAAGAAGCTGCAATTCAAAGAAAGGGATGAAGCAAAATACATGTCATCCTTTTTACCTAGTGAAATATTACTGGTTTTGAAGAACTCCACAGAATAGGAGCACCACAAGATGACTACTTGAATGACCTACTTCAATGAAATCAATTCCAAACAAAACAGCATCAAGGCCCTATTTAAGAAAAAATGGACTTCCAAATGTCTGCATTTGCCACACGTACAACTCCAGCTGCTCTCTTCAGTGTTTCAGGTGCTGCTTGTTGCATCGCTGATGTCCTCGTACCACACAAGGAGCTGGAGGTGGAGGGAAGCAAGGGTACTGAAGAGCAATAAATGATGTACTGTAAATCTCATTGCTATACACAAAAACCCACACTGGCATCCATGCTCACACTGCGGGATGAAAATGCAGCTGAATGTTATTATTAGTGATACTCTAAATCTATAATCTCTGCAGATTCTTGGTTTACTTAAGGATGAGGGGTTTTTTTTGTTGTTTTTTTTTTTTTTTTTTTTTTTACGAACCCCTTTTCATTCCAGACTCCAGTTGATGCAAACAACCACCCATTGCATTTCTCCAATAAAAGCAGAGTAACCTCGAATCTAAAAAAAAAAATTATATTAATTCTCTGTGAAGAATCATCCAGATGTCTAACTTGCAGATGATCTCTTTCTTCTCCCTATTTCTATAGGCAGCCCATATTTTCATCAAATCCATTCTCTGCTTGCTTGCCTCTTTCACATCCTTCTCACTTCCAAAGTTCAAACATGCTGATGCTTGCACAGCACCAGCTCCAACTAAATGCTCATCCATGCTTTGCCACTTCTCTTCCCACCTGCCAGGGCTGTTATTTGCTTATGCACTCACATATCTTTCACGCTGTCCCCTCTGCTTAGAAAGCCTAAATAGGGTCTCTTGCTGTGTTGCTTTCTGCTTTTACTACTATTATTTATTTCAGGCTTCCTTTGCTAGCTACTCATTTCCAGTTTTCTCTTTGCTTTAACTCTACCAAGGATAACACCGCACTATACATTTATAAAATGCCACAAGGAGGCTGACAGCCCAGTACTGCAGATTTTTATTGTAGGCTTTGGGCCAAGAATTTTGTCCAGTAATTGTTTATAAGCTGCCACGTTCGCTTGCAGAGCTGGAGTGTCAGTGGATGAGGAGGCTTCTGATCCAATGATCAAGAGTCGACAGACTCAGGTATCCCAGGTAATGACTTGAACCACACATGAAACTTTTGAGCGCCAGCAAACCTGAGCTCCTACCTATCTGCTAGTCAACAGTAAGAATCCTTCCCTCTGGAGTTACAGCCACAAACAATACATACTAAATTATGAAAACATGCTTTTTAAGGAGGACTGGGTTTTTTTTTTTCTTTTTATTATGAAGGAACCCTACTTGATCAAAGCTACCAGAACTCAATTCCAAGGATCAGGCTCAACAAGGCTAGCTTTCAATCAGTTTTTAACATTTTTTGCCATGACTTGAAAAAAATGCAAATTTGCCAGTCATCACTGTTCAATGAGACCAGTAACTACAACAACAGATACTCCTTCTCCCAGGACAACACTTAGCAGCTGTGCCATTCAATATTAGAAGTGATATAAAAAACAGAGTATCTGATGATAATCAGGAAACAAGACAGCACACAGATGTTATTCCTAAAATCTCTCATCTGTGAAATTTAAACATATTCTAATTACATAGGTTGTTACTAGAATTCTAAATTTGACAGAAGCCTAAAATTCTTACAACAACAAGAAGCCATTTAATGAAGCACTGAAAATACTATCAAATGAGAAACAAAATTGCTCTAATCTTTATCTAATAATGATGATTCAGAATAATGCATTTCCATCCTATACAGCACATAGACTTGAGGATTACATCTTTCATGAACAGAGCACACTGTTAATGTGATTTTGCATTCACAAATCACCTTCCTGTGTAATAAATCATGGGATTTCAGGGGAACACATTTAGTACACATTTAATAAGTACTGTCATCTATACAAGCCACCAGTATAAGTAGTGGTAGCAAGGTTAAGGAAGGTCTCCATGTGCTTATTTCTACAAAGCTCTTTTCAGGCATGTAAGTGAACCACAGTGGCTGCCAAAACGGTATTACTGTCAACCTTTATCTGCTCATCTTTGGACTAAACGGTAGTATTGCTTTTTATATATGATCAGGATGCAGCAGGAACTGTAGAAAAGGCCCACTTCTTTCTGCATCTTAATGGCAACTTAATACTCAGACACATAATCATCACTAGAGGGAGAGAGAGAGACAATAAGACTGTGCGTATATGCAACAACAATTAAATAAATCAGAATGAAAAGACACATTTGGTCCTTCATTTCCTCTCTTCTACTCTTACAACGTAAGCGCGTTCCCTGCAGCGCAGTTCCTAGTGGCAGCCCATGCAACAAGCACCCCACTTGTTCATCTCTGAAACGACCTGCCCAGCAGCACTAACGCTTAGCACATCTGACATAACCAGGCTGGACTGGAAATAATACCACCTATCAACCTCTCTCTGAAGACTAATGATACCACATCCCTGTGGTCTACAGATGAAGCTATTAACTCTATAGCAGCAGTGGTTCTGCCTATGCAAAAGCCACGGGAAGATAACAAGAGGCACAGAAGTCTTACAAGTTCACCAGGCAGCCATAAAACCTGTAGAAAACAGAGTGCAGATGGCAAAAAAACCCACACAAAAACTTCTTCAGAATTGTTTAAAGGGAAGTTTATGAGCAGATGTATAAATGGACTTGCAGATGTTGTAAAAAAGCAAACACAGCATTGTGTAAACAGGTAGATTTCCCACTAGTGGGACATGAAAAGAACTGCAGCTCATTAAGAGCAGTAGGTTTATGCAGCAACTTAAGTGTAAATTGGCATAATTAAAAAGTGACAAATCATTTGCAATCACTAAAGTTCTGGTACAAAGTAATTTGAGCTCTTCTCCCTTTCCAACATGGCAAATTTTACTTAAAAGCACAAAAGAAACCAAAACCAAACGAACAAAAAAAATCTGAATTTAAAATAAATTAATTATATATATATACATATATATATATATATATAAAATCTGCATTTGGTTCCTTGAGCCTTGAAAACGTCCAGGTTTTAAAAAAAAATCAATCATAATCCCAAACTTATCTGCTATTGTGCTGGAATTTTTATTAATATTTCCTTGCCACTTACACAACTCGGGAGAACATGAATGGGGTTAGGCTGACAAGAATAAACCTATCAGCCTTGGCTTTACTTCAAAAATACCACAAATGTTTCAAACATTTTTCAAAGTTTGTTGACTTCCATATTTCCAAGCAACTTATTCACAAATAAGTACAATTTTCAGCAGGAGAGAAATTCTAAAAAAAACACATGAAGCAACAACTTCCAAAAACATAGGTTCTTTCCAAACATGACACTTCTGAAGGTAACTTATGGTCCTTGTCAGGCTCTGACATAAAGTCAGCCTGTATTTTCAAATCGTACTGTAAGACTGAAAAACATCTAGTGGAACACGTTCTCAGCAACCTCCAGCTCCAGTGCAGAATTTCATCCTTGCTGCATTTCACCAACTAAGGCTTTTGCTCCCAGTTCTACTTGTATGGATGCTGTGATCCCTCTGCCATCCTGCCTCACAATACCCACAGAGGAGTAGAGTGGAGCTGATGGAAACAACTTTATGAGACCTCATCCTTCCCCCACACACCTGTGTTGTGTTTTGTGTCGACATCCATGTCCTTTTTGAAAACAGAAAAAGCACCTCCATGCGCATGCATGCACACACACACTCAAAGCCTGCAGAAAGGACTGTGAATCAAAGAACAAACGCATCAAACCTCCCATTCCCTGGTGCACACAGCTTTCGAGTTACCACTGGCTCTGGCCAGGGCAATTTTTTGCCATGCCAAGCCATAGAAAAGTTTTATATAAGCAAAATCCCAAATTTGCATGGATATTTACTCATCTAGACATAAATGTGCAGAAAATCTCACTTAAAAGTTAGTAGGTCACATTTTTCTTCCTTTAGTGATGCCAGGTACTCTTTGCCACAAATAATAGATGCGGACACAGAGAAAAATCAGATTACTATCCATTTATAACTCCTTCCCTGACCTTCACCAAGAGACAGGATATTAGTAAACTCTCTAAAACCATCAACTTTAAACTTGTAAAATGACCTCTGAAACTGTGAGCAATTACCTGCATTTGCAATTGCTTCCACCGAGCAGCAGCAATCTGACCACATCTGTACCTTACCCTGCCAGACATCTCCACTGACTGCAGTGGCATGGGCAAACAGCTGCATTTACAGTTTTGTGCTCACAATATTGGAACCAACATTGAAGCTCAACTAAAAACCAAGGTCTTCACACATCAAAATAAACAGGGTGCTGTCCCACCGCCTAAATGCATCAGTAACTTCCCTTGCACATCCTGGGCAGACAACCCTTCTCACCTGTGTTTCCAAAGCTGGCCTACAAAAAGTAGTAAGGGAACCGATGTTTCGTTACAGGAAGGTATCAACACAAGGGCTGAAGGCTAAATGGGGTTAAAAAGAAAGCTGAAACCAAAGCCTTTTCAGAACATTTCTGTAAATGTCATTGTTCAGCAGTCCTTTTTTACCAAGGTTGCCAGCCATGTTCAAATGTAACAGGGAGCCTTAAGGTTCTATTCTCTCACTACATGCTTAACACAATAAGGTATTTCAGTCTTGCTTTACAGCCATCAATACAAAACCACTATACAAATAGACAAAGAAATGCAATTTGTTAGAAAAGCACGAATGAAGAGTGGGGAGAAGCATTTAAAACTCTGACCTACAGAGAACGTGTGCAGAAGCATCACTGTTTTGGCCACCCCTCAGAATTAACTTTGCTGGAAAAGGAAGGACCTCACAATCCATCTCTGAAAATGTCACACCAACTAGCAGCTGTTAAAAGTACCTTCTCCCTCTTAAGGCAGAAACAGCTACCCCAAGACCGAATGCAATCCTTGAGGGTGACATGGAAAAAGGGAGTATGCTACAATGCTGTCTGCCATACTTTGAAATCCACTATTGTTCTACACATTATTCCCGATAGAGAGCATGGGAAAACACTGTGATTTATTCCAGAGAGAGTAATTCTGCTCATTTATTTATTTTTCAGTAAGTTCAAAACATGGAAAGACATTATGAATCAAAGTTAAGTTTCCAAGAACATGCAAACACCAGAGAGCAGAGGTGGCAATTTATTTACAGCCTTCACAAATACATTTTCTTTTTCTCCATCCTGAGAGAGGCTCAAGCTTCCAGAACCCTGAACTGGATTTCGTACTCCCCTCAACATATTCAGCTCAAAAATCTCTGGTGTGTTCCAAAGTGGGGTTTGGACTAGCCCTGTACCTAACAGTCCTTTGCAAGCCAATTCTTAAGAGCCTGCTTGCAAATCTCAGCCACAATAAAACACTACAGGGAAAAAGGTAAGGTAAGCAAGCAGAAAATCAGCCCCAACTACAGAACTTTTCAGTTGCACTGTAATAAGTTGCATTTTCAATGACAATGACCTTGCACAGTAATGTTAAAGAGGTCCTAGTCTAAAAGGATTCCCCTAATTATAAAGCTTTGCAAGTCCTTTGTTTAGGTATCACTGTGATCCAGACTTCGAACCACACTCTTAAAAAAGAAGGCCCACAGTAATTGTCAGAAAGCAAACCTTATCCAACCTTGGCAGCACAGTTTAAATCGTTAAAGAGAGCAATGACTGTTAAAAAAAGGTGTATCATCACAGGCTGATTACTAGGAATAAAGTCAGCCCACAAAACCCTGCTTGATCCCTGCAAAGTAGAAGTTTCACACATAACAGTTAAATAAGGAAACAAATGAATTGCTGAAAATTTTCATAAAATCCACATCACCTCCGAGTAGCATCCTTCCAAGTACCGTTTTTTACTGTAAATACCAAAGGAATTGATAAAGATCAGCCCCCTCATTTAAAAATGTTACAGTATCACAGAGCAAGAAAGGCCGTATTTAAGGGTAGCATTTTACCGCACTGCAAAAGTAGTATTAACACAGAAATGAAAAGGGGAGGGTGAGACCCAGAACACCCTCCGAGAAAGCACCCGAGGAATATAATGCCACTTTGAACACGAGAAGGACCCACAAAACGACTTTTGGCTTCAGCCCTTACCATGAACTCCTCTAGGGTCTGGTAGGTTTTCCCTCGAAACTCGCAGTAGTTCTTCCTCTCCTTGCACTGCGGGCAGCACTGCGTGGTGTCCACATGGACACACCGAGGGTGGAGCCTGGGGCACTCGGGCTGTATGCACAGCGGGCCCTCCTCGGTGCAGAGGCAGGGGCAGGCGGAGGGGCCCGGCGCAAACTTCTCCCCAATGGAATATACGAAGCCGCTTTCGTCCACGCAGCCTTTCCCACGGTAGTCCGGATAGGCATACTCCTCCGGGGGCTCGGGAGTCACGCTCGCAACGGCTTCTGGGAGAGACAAGTCTTCAGCCACCTGAGGCTCCTCGGGAGCGGCATCCCTTTGCTCTTGCACTTGAATGCTCCCAGATTTACTGCTCGTCCCCTGGCTGTTCCAAGCCTGCTTTTGCTTAGTCCAAGACTCCTTGTTCAAGTAGTTCCTGTTTCCTTTGCTCTTCCAGTCCCTGCTACCCTCCTCCCTCCCGCTCCTGCCGATCTCATTCATTTTCCCTGGGCCTGTCTGGCTGTCCCTTGTAGATGTGTGATCCCTCTTTTCCTGGCTTGCCTTTATCTCCTGTTTGTCTTGAGCCTTGGCCAGTTTTTGCACAGGTATGGTGGAGCTACAGAGGGCAACCATGAGGCAGCAGGTTACAAGAAAAGAACTAGAAAGAGCTCCAATTGCCATTGCAGTAGAGCTGGGCATCACCTACTGCATCCCACAGGGGACACTGCATTCACATCGGAGGGAAGCACTTCACAGATCCACAGTCCCTAGGAAGAGAAGGATAAGGAACACTTCAGCTGCTGCACTTTTTCACACCCTACACCCACGCACCCACCCCCCGGCCTCCACCGATGCAACATCTCAAACAACACGCAACCTGCCTCGGTAGTTTATGCAAAAGGCAAACAACAGCCTGGTGCTGCATCCCTCCTCCTCCTCCCCCGCTCTGCCAAGTCTTATAAATAGCAGGGCTCTGGACACAGACCCGGCGTCTTCGCCTCCGTGAAGAGCACCACGCACAACTCCAGGGAGTTCGGATTTGCAAAGGCAGGTGCATGCAAAACCCAGAACGTTTGGAGGTTATTTTTCCTTTCAAATGACAACACGTGAAGAGGATGGACGCTTGCTGAATTAAATGAAGCTCCCCTACACACAGCAGAGTCCGGAAAAGAAATCACCCAACGGAGTCCCAGTTGCTGACTGCGTGCTCGATGGTTTTCATTAACCTCTTATCCAGTCTTGAAGTATGCTGCTGTTTTGGGGTTTTTCTTAAATACCTGCCAGCCAGCACATTTCTGTCAAAGACAACTAAACCCATGCGCATTAAAGCAAGCAGAGCCAAACTACCCCGCTGCCGAACTACCTAAACAAGCACACACCACCTCCTCCTCCTCCCCGTGCTTAAGGCAGAGCAGCGCCGTTAGGAGTTTCCGCAGCAGAGGCTCATTTAACCCACATCCTCCAGGAGTTCAGCGACACTCCCGGCACCTGTCCGTAAAACACTGCACTCCGAATCGGCACAAACCCAACCAAAACACGTCCACGGCTCCGGCCACGGCAAGCGAAGGCGCTCCAGCCTCCCGGCACGGCCCCACCTCCGCGGTACCGCTCCCCAAAGCCATTTAAAAGCCTCCCTCCCTCCCTGCCCGCCCGCCTCCCCCGGCCCTCACCGGCGGCCCGGCGGGGGCGGCGGCACCGGGGGGCAGCGCGCTCCGCCCGCCCAAACTTTCCAGCGGGCCGGGCAGCGCCGCCCGACCCCCCTGCCGCTGGGGGAGCCGGGGCCAGCCCCTTCCCCGGCCCTGCAACGTCCCCCGCGGCCCGGCCCGGCGCCTCCCTACCTGCGGTGGAGCCCGGCTCAGCCCCGCCGGCGGCTCGGGGCGCCAAGCCTCGCCCCCCGCCCGGCTCCCATGGCGGGGCCGCGGGCGGGCGGCCGGCGTCGGCTTGTTGCTGCCCGCCCGCCGCCGCCGCGGACCCGCAAAGCCCGCAGCGCAGCGCGGCAGCCAGGCGATCCGGCCCCGCCGCCCCGAGGGCGGGCTCCGCCGCGGCCCCCGTTTCTCTCACATGGCGGCCGTGCGCCGCCGGCCCCGGGAGCGGCGGCAGCGGGGCAGGACGGGCGCTCCCTCCCTGCCTCCCTCCCTCCCTGCCTCCGTCCGCCCGCCGGGCCGGGCGCAGCGCGGGGACTCGCCACGGGGCGGCAGCGCCTGGTGCGGCCGCGCAGCGCCCCTGCCCGCCCCTCCCCGCCGGCGGTGTGGGGGGCGGGGGGCAGACCCACTCGTGCCGTCGGGCCCCACGGCGGGCACGCTCCGGGCCGGGAGGGGGGCGCCCCGCGCAGCGGGCGGGCGGCTGCGGAGAGGGAAAGCGGGGCACGGGGGGCCGGCCGGGGCGCAGCCCCGCACACCGGCGGCCGAAACTTTTGCAGGTGTCAGGGCGTCAGGTCGGGGCCTGAGCCCCGTGCACCGCCCGCGGCTCGGACGGGCGCGCTCCCGCGGCGAGGCGCGCCCCCCGCCTGCGGGGCCCGGCCGCAGCCCCGCGCTATAGCCGAGCCGCGGGGGGGGTGGGGGCGCGGTTAAACAGGGTCCGGCGGGGCCGTGCAGGCCGTGCCCCCGGGCTGTCCCCACGGCCGCGGTGGCGGCTCTGCCTTAGCCCGCTCCTGCCGGCCTTTTCTGGCAACGAGGTGGTACGTGACCTGCTAGTTGAGATATTGAGTTACGCTTTCGAACGGCCGATGGACGCTTCTGTAATTAAATATAATTGCAGTTTTTCTCCTTTATACTTTTTGGTACGGAAAAAGGGACAGGATGGTCCATTATAAAGATGATGGCTGCAACACACTTAGCCAGACTGTTGGGACAGAACACCAAAGGAAAGCTAGAGGTGCTTTTGTTCTGGAGCTGAGAAAGGGCTTGGAACGCAAAAGGTTACTTATTTATGTATTTATTTTTAAGCCGCATTTTATGACATACCAGTATAATCTTCTTGAGTTTTGCTGTACAGATGTTCCAGAGCAGTCCCAGCTGCACTAATCCTGCTGCTGCAGTAGCTCTTTAGCAGCCTGCTGTGCCCGACTTGTGGCTAGGGCTGGTTTTCCCGAAGTACTTGGCACTATAACTGAAATTTTTTAAGGTAGGTAAACCTTGTAGAATTTTTTTTTTTTTTTTTTTTTTCATTAAAATGGTAGCACTGCAGTATCAGTACCCAGGAGAGCACCGAAAATCTGCTGGATACTAATGTTTCACTGTTAAGTACCATCATGAGCGCCTGTTATTTGTGAAAACCAAGACACTTAAACTCCTCCACAGGAGGATGCAGGTGCTAAACTCTTCTGGCTGCTGGGTTCTCGCTATAAACAACTGAGTCCTGTCTGTTCACAAAATTATTTCTATTGACATCATCTCATATCTCCCAGTGAGATATTCACCAGCTAAATAATGGTTTAATCTGAAACTTTAAAATACAGAACTAAAGTTTTGAAGGGTACGAAGAAGTGTTTCCATAGGTTGCGCTAGTAAAATGAAATTCCACATTGCTACGGGATTGCTAGGCAAAGTCTTACAGAGTTAAGCTAGACCTTTCACATTACCTGACTAATAATCATTAAGAAGTATTTGCCTTCAACTTATCGTCTTATTACCTCTGAATAAAGAGTTTAATCTTTGCCTTTTCTGAAACAGTAATTTTATATAGCATAAGCTGCCATGGGGCGACCAACCATACACCACATCGGTGATTCTTGGAAGAACAACATGAATGCCCATCCTAGGCTTTGCATTCACAAGCCTGTAAGCTTTGCTATCAAGCAGCAGCTAGTTGTGGCTAGAGCAAACCAGAAGGAAACAGGGGGCCTAGGAAGGCACTGCTATGTCTATGATAAAGAGGAGAGAGAAGCCAGTTTGTTGTTCTGACATTTTCACATGTTCCCAGGTGAAACTGGTACAAAATCTGAGTTCTACAGCATTCAGGTCTTTCTCTGTAGGAGCTCTGCCTCTCCCAGACCTAGTTATGTGGCACACAGATCAGCCAGGGCTGAAGGTTCAAGACACCGCTGTGTAACAAGAAGGGCAAAGCCTCTGAGCACTTGCATAGCAACAGACTACAGCTCCTTCTAACCTTCTCGGCAAAGAAAAAGGTAAATACCCTCGTTTCTTTTTCTAGAAGATTTCTCACTGATCTCCAGCCTCTGTTTATTCAGTTTCATATGTATATTAAGTGATGGATTGTACCTGACATTAGGACCCTTGCAGAACTGATGCCAGACTGCTTCATTAGTGTCATAGCATCAATTTGCAATATATTATAGTCGAAATGGTCAAACAGAAGATATGTAAGAAATATTTGGTGGGGTTTTTTTCCATGTGAGGTCTCAACTAGAAGAAGAGAGAAATGTGAAAATCTGTTATTTGAAGGATGCTTTTAACAATGTCTTTAATGTGAGATTTATACTTCTGATATAATATAAGAGGCCCTGGAGTCTGAGTCCTTCTGTTTATTCATGGGATAGACACAGCGTAAAATCACAGGTCCAAGTTTCCCCACTCTGCTGTCCCCCTAGGCAACAGTAGCAAGGACAACTGTGTCTCTGGATGAGAATCAAATTCTGCATCTCGTTCAAGACAGCTTCCTTTTTGCTGGGTCTTGTCTGCATGATAAGAACTTTGCATTAGCTGTATCAGAGCTGTCAGGAGCAAACAGTCTGCTGGTTTTAGCTTATTTTTACTACGAATTAGCCTACTTTTACTAGGAAGAAATTGAACGGAAAACAAAAAAGGAAGCCAGCAACCGAGATAAAGATGGTGTTGGTGAGGAATGGACTTAAATTAAACTAGTGTGATGATCATCTCTGTTAGACCAACCCGGAGACAGCGAGAGTGGACATCCGGGCTGAAGATAGCTGGCTATTAGTCAGAAAAACATAATTAAACATCTACTCCATGAGATTAGGGGGACTGAATTTTTGAAAAATATTTTTTAAGAGTTGCCTTGGGGTGAATGACAAGAACCTAAACATGGGATGTATGTTTTGCCAAGTTAACATTGGTTATCTGCCTCATTAATAACAATATAAAAAAAAAAAACAGTCTCATAGCTATGCAGATGCTTCATTGCAACGTCTAAGACAACCACTTTTAGCCTATATATTGATAAAATGAAGCCCTGGATATGCACATACTCACCCCAGCACAGGCATGCAGCCCCGACACCTAACGCATGCATTCCTTCACATGACCTCATACAAGGCACGTGCCCCATCTTTCTTATTCTTATAAAAGAGGTGTCCCCTGTCTTCAGTGAGAAGTCAGGGAGAGAAAAGAGGAAGCTCTGTGAAAGCCTGTGGACCTGGGCTGGGCAGGGCGGGGGGCAGGGGTAGCAGAAGAGGGCCCCCCAGTGCAACTGGGGAGCAGGGGTCTGCTTAGAAGCCCCCACACAATAGCGAGGCTGGCTTCAGTGACAGGGTGTCCACTGAGCCCTTGGAGAGGGCAGGGTGTCCCCGGGGGGAGCAGTGCAGCAGCTGTCTGCAGCGTGTGCCCGTCTCAGCTCAACAGCTCTGAAACTCCTGAAGTAAAAGGGGAGAAAAAGCCCCCACAGCATGACTTCTCTGGGGAAACCGATGGTCATGCCTTTTTATGTTGCTTCGTTTCATTATTCCTCCTGAAAGGAAAGGAGTTGTTATATGAAAGGTATTTTTTATTGTGTGCTAAAGTGGCAGTTGTTCAGGCAGGTTCACATCACAGCCTTTGAAAGGTAGCAATTTGTACAATGGTATTAGTCCAGCCATATAAAATAAGGCCTTCAAATAGCAGTTAGTCTGAAGGCAGAAAGAGAGAGACAAAGCCAAGGTACATATTACTCTAACAAATCATGTGTATTTGAAAAGCTCAATTATAAATCAGAAGTTTAAACAACTTTAAAAAAAAAAAAAGGCAAAAAAAAAGAAAAAAAGCAAGCTTCCATAACTGTTTTTAAACTAGGTTAGCTTTCATCATTTCATTTTTGTTTCTTCTATTTTCTTTGTGCCACTTGTCAAGTGATAGTGAACACGAACTGTTCCAGTTCTTTCTTTTTTCACTAGTCTGATGTCTCTTTAGTTGTCTGGTAAGTACTTACTGAAGAAGTGTTACATAAGCTGTAGTTACAATCATGTCTTCATTAATTGCTTTTAAATTATTCAGCTTTTTACAGATAATGATATGTTACAACATTATTTTTTCTGCTTTGTATGCGTGAAAACAAAACTTAAAAAAAACCCTCTGTCATTTAGAGTTTAGGATCTTCAGTACAAGGACTCTCTTTACACTTCTGTAAAATACGATTTGCATGCTGGGAAATGAATAATAATTTTTCATTTTAAATTTTACTTATTACTTGCAATAATAATTCAAAAAAATCTCATAGACTTGTAGGAGATTTAAACTTTAGAAGTCATAAGTTTATGAAAGACCTTTTAAAGGAGATTTTTACTGCTGCTGGTTGATGTTCTGAGAACTCCCCCTTTACCTTATGATTTCTCTCATTATTAAGCAAAATGCAAATATAATGGTGTGCTGCTTTTGGCTAGGATACAGTTAATTTTTTTCATAGTAACTGGTATGGGGCTATGTTTTGGATTTGTGTTGAAAACAGTGCTGTTAATCAGGGATGTTTCAGTCATTGCTGAGCAGTGCTTACGCAGAGTTGAGGCTTTTTCTGCTTCCTACCTCACCCACCCACCAGTGAGCAGGCTGGGGGGGCACAAGAAGCTGGGAGGGGACACAGCCAGGACAGCTGAGCTCGACTGACCAAAGGGATATTCCATACCATGTGATGTCATGCTCAGCAATATAAAGCTGGGGAAAGAAGGAAGAAGGGTGAGGACATTCAGTGATGGCATTTGTCTTCCCAAGTCACCGTTAATGCAATGCATTAAGTTCAACTGAGATCGCTGAACACCAGCATGCTGATGGGAAGTGGTGAACAAATTCTTTGTTTTGCTTTGCTTGTGTGTGTGTGTTTTGTTTTTTTTTTACCTGTCAAACTGTCTTTATTGCAAACCACAAGTTTTCTAGCTTTTCCAGTTCTCTCCCCAATCCCACCAGGGGGGAATGAGTGAGTAGGCAGCTGTGTGGTGCTTAGCTGATGGCTGGGATTAAACCATGACAAATGGAAGTAAAATATTTAATATTTTTTTAAAAAATAAAATTTTCTATTTAAAAGTATTTTTTCCCAAATATGGAAAAAGAGACTGGTTTTGTTTAGAACAACTCAGAAAAGCTCTTTTCCTGTGACAAGACCATTTTCTCTCCTGCAAGCTCTGAGGAAACTGCAATGCACATATTCCACCCTGGTAATGGTTCCCTTCTAGGTCCATGAAAGAGAGAGAGAAATACATACTGCCTTTTTGTATATATATACATGTCTACAAGTTCTACCACTTTAAATAAGTTTTCAATTCTTACATGCCCGTTGCATCTCTAATGGAGACTTTGCCAATATAAACTTCAGAAAAGTGTTATTACGTAACCACAATAGTTAAATAATGTTAAAGATTGCATAAGTGAAACCTTTGGAGAGAAAGGAGGATTCAATTCAGGACCTGTGCATATGGGCTCATTCTGAGGAAAAAATGTTTGTCTATACAAAGCACAGTATTTTGTACCTCTAATTACAGGACATGAGAGTGATCATAAATGGATTTTGATGCATCTATTTGCACCACAGTTTCAGTAGCCTGGGGAAATTGGATGTTAATCTTGGCTTACAATGTTATTTGATATTTGCGCCTTTTTGCTCAGAGGTAACAAAAGGTTTTTGCATATGCGTACACATGGACATGCACAAAATAACACAAAATCTTTACATGTACATTCTTTTGTATAAATAAGTCTTAATAGTGTACCTTGTTCTTCCCTTTTGCAAAGCCAAAGGATGCGCTACCAACAGTTTTATTTTTAACATTGTTGTCATGTTGGAAAATTAAACAAAATATTCCTTAAGCTTGCATTTAGTTCTCAGAATCTGGAATTTGCTTGAAAGTACAGATAAGTATTACTTTTCCCTTTATTACTATATATAGAATACATTCTTGTTTTATTTATGTTTGTTTATCTAGGTACATTTGTGTTAACAGTAAATTTCTTCAATAAAGGCACATTAACTATCACAAGATAATGAAAGTGTTCTCAAGATGCAACAATCCAACACCTCGCACCAACTTTCCTGCCTTGAAAGACTGGTATAACAGATGGAGCTCAATGTCATGGACTCAATGAACTCAATGAACTTTAGAGGGATGGTCCATAGACTAAGAGAATGATATCTGTGTATTTATGTTAAAAGACAGGAAAGGTGATGATGCATTGGAAAGTGTGGCATGACATAAATGGTATGGTATAAGGGGTGGATACTGTCCTGGTTTTGGCTGGGATAGAGTTAATTTTCTTCTTAGTAGATGGTGCAGGGCTGTGTTTTTGGATTTGTGAGAACAATGTTGACAGCACACTGATGTTTTTAGTTGTTGCTGGGTGATGTTTATACTGAGTCAAGGACTTTTCAGGTTCTCGGGCCCTGCCAGTGGGAGGGCTGGAGGGGCACGGGAAATTGGGAGGGGACGCAGCCAGGACAGCTGACCTCAACTGGCCGGAGGGTTATTCCATACCATGGGATGTCATGCTTGGTATATAAACTGAGGGGTTGACCAGGGCCAGGGGATTGCTGCTTGGGAACTGGCTGGGCGCTGGTCAGCAGATGGTGAGCACTTGCATTGTGCACCACTTGGGGTTTTTTTCTCCCTTCCCTTTGGATTTCATTCATCTCCCCTTCTCCCTCCTTTTCATTATAACTGTTGTTATTATTATTATGGTTTTATTTTATTTCAATTATTAAATTGTTCTTATCTCAGTCCTAGAGTTTTATATTCCTTTCCAATTCTTCCCATCCCTCTGGGGCAGGGGGAGTGAGTGAGCAGCTGCGTAGTGCTTAGTTACCAGCTGGGGTTAAACCATGACATTTAGGGGAAAAAAAATAAAATTAAAAAACATCTATTCCTGTATTGTTCCACATTTTAAGTTAATAGATCTCATCCTTTCACTGCTTTTTAATATTACTGGAGGAAAAAACCTACCCAAAACAAAACCCCAGCTTTTCTCTCTCTCTTCTGTTCTGACAGGATTTCTTGACCTTTATTGTATTAAATATTGAACTAAATTTCATGAATAAATGGAATTGGAGAAAAAAAAATCTTATCTACCTTACAGAAAGATAGGGAAAAATGAAAGTTTTATTGTTAAAACTGATTTAGCACTGTAACTCACACAAATATTTACTTCCATTCTCTAACTTTCTTTAAAACTTCTGTAACAGGAATTATATTGTTTTCCTTTAAATTATTTGAAAAACAGCATAGGTTGTTTCCTCAGATATATGTATTTGAAATATAAATGTTTTAAAAGACATTGTCTTTATTCAAATACTCTGTTAATATTAGTATAGAGTAAAAACATTTATTGTATAGTTGGTAATTATAAACTTGTCTTTCACAAAGACGAGCCCTTAAAAATAATTTAAAAAATATCTTAACAGTTTTTGCATCATCAAATGTGTAAAATGCCTTATATCACAACTGAAGCTTTTTTTTTCATTTTTTCATTTTTTAATTTTTTCTTTTTTTTTTTTTTTTCATTTTTCATTGTTGGAGAAGCTGATAAAATATGTGTTGAAATTGAGTTTGCCAAGCCACAAATTTGAAGGTTAAGGAATTTACAGTATGTGTGCAAATGCCTGCATTCTTCCAATGGTTTGCAGATTTAGAGTATAACCACCAGATATCTGATCCTGTAACATAACTGTTTGCAGACTCAGGAAACCATCATGCCTCTTAGGGGATATTCTCCAAAACTTACTGAGCATAAACCCCTAGATACAAAGCCTTCATGATATGCTTTCCAGAACACATCTTCAAACTCTTCCTATTCTTTGCCCTCCTTTTCTCTCATTGTTACTACCCAATTTGTAAAAATTAAAGCTTTGCAATGACGCTTCATGCATAATGCATACGCAACTTAAACTGCTGCCCACTTTACTTTTTGAACCTGCTGGCTAAGTTCAACCAAACTTGACAAAGGAATTGGATTATTAAAACTTCTAAAAAAGAGGTAGATTGGTAGAGAAGGAGCAACCTTATACCGGCTGTCACTGAAGATGTGCTGTGACCTCATGCCTTGTTACACACCAGTGACTCCAGTTGAGGCTGTACCCATATAAATGCCCAGGCTATGCTAGACACATAGAAGTTACACCTTCCTGGATGTGGAATTAACTGGTTTAAACACACCAATCTATAAGAAAATTCTGGTATTCAAATAATTTTCCTGTCATTACCCTTCCCTGCATTACTGTAGAAGTCCCTGTGTCCCTTAGCAAGTGCCTCTGATATGGTACCAGGTAAGCAATGGATTGTTGTGTTTCTCTATTTAAATTAAAGGCCCAGTGAGGCCTTTAAATTCATTGATATATATTTGATAATGTCATCATTTTAAAAACTGGGCAAATTATGATTTGTAACATATTGAAAGTTTCATGAATTGCAGATTCCCAAGTGTTCTGTCTTTAGATCTAATTACTCGAGATTATTACATGCAGGACCTTCTGCAATCACAGAGGCTGGTGATCCAGTTTTCTTTCTAATGAAAAACAGTTACATGGCTCAGAAATAATGATTTAGGCTACAAACTGTCCGAGCAGAATAAAAAAAACCTCAGATTAAACAGTCTTTGGGCTAGAACTTCAGTTGGGGGACAGGCAAACAGAAGGATTATTGTTCTGTGTTTGCAGGCAGGACCTAGACTCCCCAGATACAATTGGGCTCCCTGTATGTAGGCGCTGTACAAACATGTAATGAATGGGCTGGTATTCATAGAACTGTACATCCACCAGTGACCAGGAAAGAAGGGAAAGGAGAGCAGAAACATGGCCTGAAGTCATACAGCAAGTCAGTAACCGAGCTGAGAAGTTAATGTAAAGCTCCTGGTTCTCTCTCATCCTCCCTTTTCAATGCACCATTTACTAATCCATGTTGCCTTTATCTCAATAGTAAGATGTTGAGTGCATAGCTGAATAGCTGGTATATCATATCCCTTATATGTGTAGAAAAATTTAGAAGCTTATTTGTGCAAAAAACTTAGTGCCTTGTTTGGTTGTTGGCACCAGGCCTTGACATACTGATGTCCTTAGGACAACTGTAGCAAGCAGGGTGTTCAAGCACCATCATACAGGGTCTAACATGAAAGAAATAGAGGTGTTCTGTAATTGTGATAATGAATGCACATTGGTCATGCTGGTTGAGTTTACTATTTGTTGGAAGATGGTAACAGGCAACAATACAATGTCCTGGGCTACCCTCACTACTGCTTGAGGGTTATTACAGACAGGGCCTGGTAAAAAACTGACTTTTTGGATTGGATGCTAGCAAGATCACTGAAGAAAGTGACAGCTTAGATGCTCACAAAAACTCCCCTGTGACACTAGTGACCAGTAAATCAAAGACCAAGCACCATGCAGAGCTACAAGTTTCCTCCCTCTTCTGGGGACATTTAACCCCATAATCCTCCCTTCCCTAACCACCAGGCTACTGGCAATTAATTTCTCACCTAATACCGTTCTGCCTTATACATGTGAAACATTTTGTTGGAGAAGAGACCAGGACTCAGCCATCACTACTGTCAAGGCAGAACAACTCCAAAAAGAAAACATAAGAAACCTCATCTAATCCTGTAATACAACTGTTTGCAGACTCAGGGAACCATCACACTCATCTAATGCTGGTCTACAGCTCTTCTCAGAATTTAGAAACAGATTAGATTCAAGTTTTTCTTCTAATAGTTCCCTGAAATCTAACCCTAACCAGAAAATATTCCATAAACACAATCTAAATTAATTTTCCTGTGAACAGGGCCTTGTGCTCTAAGGTGTCAGTCCCTCTTCTGCAAAGCCTGTTCAGCTTGGTTTTAGAACACAGGTCTTAGACCAAGAACTGCCAAAAACTCTGGCTAAAAAAATAAAATGTTACATCTTGCTCTAGGTGTGAAGCGGATGTTGGAGACGTATAAGGAAATTAAACTGAATCAGCCATAAACTGGTTTGCCTGAACCACCCAGCCCTAACTTGGTAATCCTCACGGACTGTTAAACTCTTGCCTTCAAAGGTTTTCAAAATACATCCTTCTTTCCCCCATTATTAAAATTAATGCAACTTTAACACAATTACTGACTCCTGAAGCAGTTTCAGGCTGCTGCACCAGTGCGGTAATTTTATAGAGAGCTATACCTTAGCTTCTGCCTAAGAATAGCAGCAGCTGTAGAGAAGGAGAAAAAGAAGATCAATGCATCTGGTACCTTCAAGACCCAGGAAGCCTTTCCACAGTTCTAGATAGCCAGGCAAGTAACTACAGTAACAAGGAGCCAGTTCCTCAAAGCACCTCAGCCTACTGGTTACTGAACGCCTCTGAAGAATGTGGCAAATAGTTTCACAGTGGAAACAAATGAACGTCCAGGACTTGTGAAAATGTAGCCCTTAGCATGCCCTAAAAACACTGCCTGCTTCTTTTACTTGGTTCCTAAGCATGGTTCAGCCCCCATTACTATTTTCTCCAGCTGTCAGCTGAGAAAGCTACCTAGGTGTTGACATTGAAATGAGCTTTGTTTCGCTAGCCATTTGATTTCTGAAACTTAGGCAATTACAATTCTTTTTTCCTCATGTTGTCTTTTGTCTGCCTTTTATTACAAGGCTCCACTTAAATTTCTTTCTCCTGACAGATTCAAGAACAGGTGTTTATTTGCACATTTACAGATTTCATGGGCTATTAGGATGAATTCTGTAACTCTTATTCAAGAAAGTAGTTTATTGTTTTACACCAGTAACTAACTTCTGCGTAAAGATCATTCAAAGAACTGGGAATCTAGGTTATTCCCTAGCACTAAAGCAGTCATACCATTCACTGGTTTATGCCTGATATTCTGTTGGTCTCATTTTCCAATGCTATCTGTTGGAAATCAATCACTTCCAATTGTGGGTTTGTTGTGTTATTGGTTTTGTGGTTTTTTTTGTAAATTAAGGAAACGATTTATACGAGTTGTAGCCACAATAGTAGATGCCCTTGCCACTATTCCATCAAACACTGGCTGGGGCCTTTGGAGAGATCCTTACATAACAACTTGCAACCACCCTAAGCAGTCATATTTCTCTGCAAATTAAATTTCTTTAAAAAGTCTCATTTTATCCTGAGGCTGAATTTCTGTTCCAGTAAATTCTGATCTACAGAGGCATCTACTTCGCATTGAAGCTGATCAGAGCTGCAGGTGACCAGTGCCTCTATAGCTCAGACCCCTAGGCTGGATTTCTCCCGGAGTACGAATGTGTTATTAATACAAGCTAGCTATCTTTGGCTAAAAGCCTAGTGAAAAACACTTTTGTGCTTTTCACAGAAGTAAGATGGTTGATTATGGCACAGACTCCCAACTCTCCTTCTCAAAGGTTTTTGCCTGGAGTTTATTTTAAAACACTTTTTTTTTTTTTTTTCCTAGGAAAGCCTTAAGTAAGGAGTAAACATGTAAGAACAGGCCCTCAGAAATTTTCTGCTTTTTCAATTAAACAGAATTGAATAAGATAAAGGACAAAAAACAACCTCTCCTTTCTTCTCTAATGCTTTTTTTCTCTGTTGGGATTAATTTTTCTTTAGAAAAATAGAGGCTATAACTGCTTTTGGAAAAAGAAAATATCAAGCGCACCTGAGTTTTTAAACAAACAGTTCCTGCTGTTAAACAAATCCATGGTGAATTGTAGATGGAAGAAAAATCCCTGAAGCAGAGGCAAAAATCCAGTAGTAGTTCACCAGGTTTGTATCTAGTTCTTGCTTTGGTACTAATGGGATTTCTTTGATAGGTTGACTCAGGCAGATAGAAGCAAGATTTAATGAGAGTATGTCCACAGCTTCCTTTGCTGCCTTAGTTCATATGTTTGGTTTCCAGGTTTGGTGTTAGACGTTGCTTTTTAGAGCCTGCATTGCAAAGATCAGAACTGTAATTTACTTTCTGTGCTCTTTTGTGCTGCAGTGCTCAGATTGCACAAGGAAAAGCTACTCTGTTTTAATGTGTACCTGACAGAGATTAATTTGCCAGGAAGTTGGGTTCAAATTAAAGAATAACATTTTGTCCTTATTCTTAGCAACTGAAGATTGCCAAACACACCACGAGATAAAAGAAGCTGCGTGGATAGATATGTTACTTTCTTTACTTGCCAGTTGACAGCTGGATAATCAAGGGCTCTTGAATTATTTGAAATGTTTTATTATTTGGTTGTTGAGTTATGGCAAATGGGTCCCACATTTCTTGTTCATCTTAAACAGCAGTTTCAGTAGGTGATTCAGGAAGAAACCTGCTTTAGATGATCCATTAAGTTCTTGTCTAGAGGAGTGAAATTTAGTGTTGTGCTGGTGTGAGGCACCCTCAGTCCCCAGGGTTAATTGATACAATTGCTGAAAAGCCAAACAGTCAATAATATCAGGCTATAGGAGCTCGATGACAAGCCTCAGATCAAATCTCTCAGCACAGATATATGCAATATTTTGTCAGCTGCATTGATGCTGCATCATGAAAAGAAAGAAGTGGTAATACAGGCAGAGCTGCAGTGCTTTGTCCAAATTCCTGGGGCATCACAGCTTGGATTTGTGATACTCAGAATAGAAATAGCATAAAGAAATAATGAAATAATTTGGTTCTAGTGATCTAAGAAGAATTTGGAAAATAGACCTGAACATGTCATCCCAGAATTGCATACTTTAAACATTAAAACAAAACCAAACCAAACCTCACAAACCCCACAATAAAAAAAAAAACCCAAAAATCCTTTTCCATCCTCTGATGTTTACCCTCCGCCACACAATAAAACCTCACTGGAATGAAAAAATAAAAGAAGCCTCAACTCTGCCCATAGAATTGCCCTGGCAATGCAGCAAGTGGTCTACCTGGGAGAAAGGCAGGGAAGCAAGAAGGCAGAGGGCCAGTGGGCAGGTTTCACGGGCAGGGTTGGGCTGGAACTTCATCATTGTCACACTGTGTTTGCAAAACTCTTTGATTTTTGACATGCATGTAAATTCATAGAAAAGTATGGTTAGAGAGCTTACTGAACTAACCCAGTCTTCTGCTTTACTGTCTCTATTTACAGTTTTGTTTGAGATCATGACACCATGAAAGGTAGAATATGAAAGGATGTGTTCAGGAGGGAGAATACATGTGAGAAAGACTTCTGCACTGTTTCTGGATCACTGACTTATAGTAAGTAAAGTGATTTCCCATCCTTGTGAAGAAGCAGCAAGTTGGATTGTGATCAAATTAAATAATTCATATTAAATTTTATTTGGTGGTGAAAGGCTGAATGACATCTCAGAGTATCTAGTTTTCATTCTTAAATGCCAATATTTCAGTAACACTCTCAGTGCTGCATCCTCATATTGTCCAGCCCTGCATCTATGATTTATAGACCTTAACATCTCTTTCTAAATCAGCAATGATTTACATAAGCGTGGAGAAAGATACACATGCATCAAAGGTCACCCAATGGGACTGACTCACTAGCAACTTGTAAGGACAATAAAGCATAAACATGAAGATCTCCTGCACCCTATGCAATTGCTCCAACCCCTGAGTAACAGGTATTCTACTCCCACCCAAATGCCTCCCAATGAAAGTGCTAGTGAAGCTGATAAACTTCCATAGCTGCATTCAGTCTGACTTAATCTATCAGGACTGTTTGACAGAAACTTCTCATTAAAAAGTCTCCTTCCAGCAGAGTGTAGAACTGTATTGTAAGGCTTTCATTTGTGGGAGAAAAGAATTGCTTCTGCTTCATGCTTTCACTTCTAGCTCAAGGTAGACCTACTAGACCTCTTCTGCTCCACTGGTCTTTGAATGTCAGGGCTTCATTACAATATTGGCTTTATTCGACTTTTTTTCAACAGATTTACTCCTGTGTGCACGTAAAGTAAAGTAAGAATAGAATGAATCTTCCCATCTTCCCCCTTTTATGCCATACACCCTTCTCCTCCATGGTAACCAAAATGTAGGTGCACTCCAAAAGTGCATGTATGTGTCAGTGTATGTATGTTCTTGGTACTGACCATAACAGAATGACCCAGCATATTCTATTCCTTGATACCTCTCACTGGAAAATAAAATATTTTAGTTTTGCAATGGAAATAGAAACCGAGACATCTCTTTGAAACAAACTACATCAAAAGCTCTTGGAGGAAGCAAGGCCATAACACAGAAGCTAAATTAATTTTTCGTATCTGTTCACTGTGGGAGAATCTTTCTTTACTGGGGTGCATCAAAGGTTGTATCTCAAACTGAAGGTTTCAGAACAAAGTTGATATAAAGTACAGCAACCATTTCTCAGGATTCAGCCAAGAGTTCTAGCCTAATACTGAACTAGAACAGCCACATGCAATTTGCCACATCCGCCTTCCTATCAGAAGAATGTAACATGAACTTCTTTAAGGCTTTCATGGGGTTCCAGAGATAGCACTTACCAGAAAAGCCTGACATAATGTGAAAATCTGTAGAAGAAAATCTGACTTAGGTACTGGCTAAAACAATACTGAAGAATAAAACCAGTAGGCATATAAACAAAATATTCTGCTATGGGAAAGTCAAGCAGGATATTTACGCTTCTCAAATCTGTTGGCATTCTTTGAGGAAAGCAAAAAGGGTGTAGATGAATGTGACCCAGGTGGTAACATTAATCTGAAGGGGAGAAAGCTTTTAAACGTCTTTCCCCGAAGACTTTGACTAAAATGGGTAAAAGGGAAGGCATTCTCATGATCTAAAAATAGACTAAAACATAGGAAAAAAGGCAGAAATAAAGCATTACTTTTCACAATGGAAGGAAGTAGGCATCTGTGCAGGGGCCTATTCAATCTACTGTATTCATAAATTATCTAGAAAAGAAGTTGGATAGGAAGAAAGCAGTCTGAGGGGTGAAAACAGAAGCTGACTGAGAACCATTGCAGGGTATGTCTCATTATGAAAAGAATCGGAGTACAATGGCAGATGAAAGTCTGCATCAGTAAAACAAAGTATGGGGCGGGGGGTGGGGTGGGGAGGAGGGGAAGAAAAAGAATTACAACTGGTCTGTAATGGTTAACTGTGAAGTAGCTACTGCCACTCAGGAAAGAGATTTTGGAGTTATAGTAGCTAGCTCTAAGAAAATATCAGCTTTGATGCTAATCAAAAAGGGACTAGGATGTTTGGCATTATTTTGAAAAGTGTGGACAACTGTCATACATGCAGTTTTGATTCCCATCATCTCCTAATGAATACAGTTGGCTGAGGAAAGGGACGTAAAAATGAGACAAGCACAAAAAAGAACTCAACCAACAAAGAAAGACGGCATAAACCAAGACTCCTCAGCCTACAGAAGAGATGACTATGAAAACATGATAGTCGGGAGTGACATGAAGTTGTTGAACAGAGAATGATGATTCACCCTTTTCCATAATACTAGAATTAGAAGAAAGCAAATGAAGACATATTTTCACCACGCCTTCAATACTGAATGTAAAATTGATTAGCAAAAGATGTTGTGGATGGGAACGGGTTCAGGAAACAAACTCACTTAGATACAGATTCACAACTATACAGCCTGCTAGCTGCACTCTCCCCTTGGTATTTACTATTGTCCTCTTTCAGAGGGAAGATACCCAGCTCTGGAGTCTTGATCCAGCACACAACAGCTGTTTTTGTGTCCTTTACTGCAGTAGCAGGGAGCCATATATCCTCTGTCTCCTCTAGGAAGCCAGTGTAGTACTATTTCAGGAATTATTCTGCATGCTCTAGACTTTTTTCCCAACAGTGCCTGGTTCCTCTGAAGTTAATCTTATGTTCACAGCAGTGGGAGGCTTCCAGTTTCAATGCAACTTCTGACACAATGCAGCACATTCATGTCCCATTTTCTACAAGATACTGTCTTGTCCTATTTTACATGTTTAATGACTTTAGGATTGTCTCAGAAATGCTTGCAGTGTTGGGCCACATGGTAATGTTTATTATTGCAATTTTTCTAACCATTTTTGAAAAGTAGTTTAGTGCTTATGACCAATGTTGGTCTATTTAAATTTGGAGACAGATTATGATAGATTGCCAAGAAGAAGAATGATATGCCTTTTAGGACTGTTTTTCCTAAATGTAGAAAAGAATAAAAGAATAAGGTGTAATGAAGCAAAAGGATACAGGTAAAACATGAAAGAATTGGGGGACTTTGACCATATAGAATCATTGCATATTAAAATTCCATACCTAAATGCAATCACTATATTTTAAATGTGTTAGATAAGTTATAATTGACCATGTGACCAAGATGGTGCTAGAGATTGCGTAGTGCTGAAAATGATTACAAATACTGTAACCACATAAAATTCAATAACAGAAGAACTCACTTATCCCCAGTGCTAAGCATTTGGATATATTTCACAACAAGAAGTGAGCAAAGACTATATTTTGAGACATCATAATGGATTTGCGTATTATGATAGAGTGTTTCTTGGAACAATAAGAATTTACAAACAGAAAATATAATCCAAAGCAACACAGAATCTGGTAAATATGTATCTGACAATGATCCACACTGTCACAGTAGTTAAAAAGGCAAAATATCCACTACATAACATTTAGGTTCAAAAAAAGGAATTACATAAAAAAACTATGAAAAAGGACTGAAAGAAGCATTGGAAAGGGTAAATGATTTCAGACATCAGGAAGAGTGTTTAGGGATACCTTGACAATGGCTCAGACTATACCAAGATGGCTTACCAAGAAGAAATCACTAGAACAACAAGAAAAAGGTGGTGCAGTTTTAATAACAGAGGAGGTTAACATAATTAGTGGACTACTACGAAGTTTGAAATTGTGTTCAAATGAAGGAAATATAAAACTGGTGACATAAATGTAGAACTTCAATGGAATATAAAATGTATACAATACAGAATGTATTACAGGGATACATTAACACAATATATTTACATGATATACGTAGCCAGAGATGTTATTATAATATAAAAATACAAAACCAGCAAGTTAAAAGCAAACCCAGCATACTGCAGATCAGAAAAAGGATTTTTGAGGAAACTTTGTAAAATAATTCAAATCTGTTAAGAACATTTTCAAAATCATTAGAAATGAGAAAAGTAGGAAAAGTCCAAATAGAAAATGAGATACCATAGAAGTAGTCAGGGACCATAAAGCTATAGGGAAAAAATCAGAGTAATCTTTCTTTATTGACATGAAACAGACAACCTTAGGTAGATTTCTGTGCCAGAGTCCTTATTTACAGGATGCTAGTTAATGAAACTATGGCCAAAACTGATGTATCACCACAAGAGCCTTTACAATGAATAAATAAATCCTTAACAAACCATCAGCCGAGTTCTAACATTTCTAATGGAATTCCAGGAATTTTAAAGGAATTTAAACATGAAATTGGTAACAGTTTAGTACTGTGTGCAGTATACCAATGATATTGGCCTTGATGTCAGAGAAATAGATATTTTTATAATGCCATTCACGTGTTTTTTTAGACATCCAAAAGTACTTATGGATCAGCAATTTTGATTTGTCTGACATGCAAATGATGTGAGGTCAAAATACATACATGAGTGTATAAACAGATGGAACATTTGTTATAATGAAGAATAAATAATGCCTCACAGATTTCTTAAAATTATCCCCCCAAAAGTCCATGGGAATATGGTAAAGCATGATCCAACTAGTGAAGTGGACTAAATTGCAGTTTTCTGTAAAACTTTAGACAAAGTCCTTCACTAAAAGGTGCTAAAAAATTAAACTGATGTGGTACAGGAGAAAGATCTGCTCATATACAGAAAACTAGGTAAAAGGCAGGAAACAACACGGCCAGAGAGGAGTGGCAGCGTTCCCCAGGGCCAGCCCTCTTTTTTCACCATAAAAAGAGGAATCAGGAGAAGGGATGAAAAAAAGGAATGGCAAAGTTTCCTATCATCTGACAATCAACTTTAAAACAAAAGGCAAACAGCTGATGGACTCAACATCAGGTATATTATTATCACTTAGGAAAGACTCCTGAGGCACTGTTGGTAGGTATTTGAAATCTACGGTACAAAACTCACTGGCAGTCAAAAAGAAAAAAGAAATAATAGGAACTATTAGGAAGAAACAGAAAACAAATAGGAAACCATCATTACGACACTGCATAAATTCATATCCGAAATGTTATGTGTGGTACCAAAGGTACCTATGAAGATAAACAGAAGAGAAAAGTTATATTGTAGCAAGGGGAAACAGAAAACTGCTGGATAACTATGAAACTGAATTGAGGGAGTTAAGGGAACAAATTTTCAGCATTTGTCATGCTATAGGAAGTAAGGGTACCCAATGACAGGTAAAAAAGTTTAAAGCAAACCAAACCTACTGATTTTTAATATTATACATACTTAAATGGTGGGATTTGTTCTGACAGAATATTGTCTTTATAGACCAGTAAAAAAATTATGAAAGTAATGTCAAAGACTATTAAATAGGATAGTCCAGATGCAACCTCTTGTCCAGGATGTCTCTAAACTGCAGACTGCCGAGAGCAAGAGTCAACACCAAGAAAACTTTATTCTATTTTTGGCCTGTTTTTACATTTTTTCCCTAGCCATCTGCAATAGTCTATTGTAAGAGACAGAAAAACAAGACTAGAAATGGACCTCTGGCAGTTTTCTTATGTAAACCTGCCTTGTGTTTTTTGGGATTACATGTAACCTCTCCTTTGCTGTATATGTTTATTTTTTAATTTTATTTGTGTGCATCTTTTCTGCAGTTTTCACAAATTCACTGCAACTGGCTGCCAGTTTAATTAAAAAAAAAACACACCAACTCAACAACCAGCTTCTGCCTGATATTATTTTTTTCTCACAACTTAGTACTTTTGGATTTTACTCAGTTTTGTATTACAGAATGATAGCCCTAGACCATCGCTCTCTAAAAGGACACCAGCAACTTGTATTAAATAGTTTTAATTCCTTTTAACTATTCCCTGTTGTCTGACACATTTTCTGAGGTCCTAGGAAATACCATTTCTTTCCTTATTGATTTTTTTTTTTTTTACTATAAAACAAAGCATTGATTTTCTTCCTTCTGTCTTGTGTTTCTAATGGTACTTAAATTAACATGGTTCATTTGTATGCCACCTTACCAGGTCTAATGCATCCTTCTTGTCAGACCAGCATCACCAATAATAAAATGTAGGACCCTCCACTTAATCAGCAACCTGATAAATGATGCACCAGTAGCCAAGAGCATCAGTTGGATTCAGTCTTCCTCTGTGCCCTTGGGAAAGTCTCTTAATACAGCCTTACCCTCCAATTTTACGTGTACAGAATAGGGAAACTGTTCATCTATCCCATACATGTTTGAAGATGATAAAGACCTATTAGTGAACGTTACATGTACTCAAATACCTCTTGCAGAGGCACAACACACAATCCCATTATTTGGATTCAGAAGAATGAACATATCAGAGTTTCACTGGCACAACCTCCCTCATTGCTGCAGTAATCAATACATTCTTGAAGCTGTAATGTTCATCCTCTCTTGCTGAAAAGTCTTCTACTTTACAGGTGCTGTTCAGCATCACTGAATAAAATTTGTTTTTACAGAATAGGCAGGATTCTTAAAGTCACTTGAAAAGGATTTTCTACCACTTATTTTGCTTCCTAAGAGTTTCTTTCAGCTTACTTGCTCTGTAATAGCCGCTAAATAGACCAACATTGCCATTATGCCTCGCAGAGTTATTAGATGTACTCATGTTGTGCCTGTTTGCCTAACATTTCTGTGACTCCCCAATACAAATGCTGCTTAACTGTTTACCTCTTGGAGCATTTTGGGGTTTCTGATTTTTTTTAATTTTGTTTTGTTTTGTTTTACTTTAATTCCAGTTTTGGATTGTATTTTTATTTTCTTCCTTAATGTAAGGGGATGCAGATGCATCCAGATGCAGAGCAGGCCAGAACACAAATGTGAAGGGGTTTTGAAACAGTTACAAAGACCACCCATTGCTCAGGCATTTGACAATAAAGTAAGGACCATTTTATATCTCAGGAGAGGGTTCCACAGACTAACAATTCAGAACTGAGTGCTGGAAGAAGTGTTCCTAATAATCTAAGTGCTGTTTCTGTCAGTATGAGCTCTGCCAAAAGAAAACATTTGCAGAGCTGGATTTTCCTCCGTCCAGGGCTTAGATCCCGAAAGAAGAACTAGTGTTATAGGATTTGTTCATTTGGTACAACTCAAAACCAAATGGTAAGTGCACGAAGAAATAGAATGCATTGCCCATGACATCCCAGATCACTCTTTCAAAGAGAATAGTTTCCTTGCTAGAGAAAGGCAGGTGTAGAACTACACGGTCTAGTAATAACAGCACTTGGAAATCCATCAGGAAACAGGACCTCTGTCAGGCACCACTGGCCTGAAAGTGTTCCTGAGCAAAATGCCAGGACCAGATTTTACAGACCAGACTCCAATAAGTAACTTACTTTCTTAAAGTTAGTGTTTCTAGAGCTGCATTTTCCTTATGCTTATGTTGTGCAATATTGGTATGGCTGACATTCATAACCTTAGGAGTGAAAAAAGAATTCCATTCCTATGGATGAGATATGAAGAGAATGAAGTGCTCTAAGTGACAGAAGAAAGCTTGTTAATGTTTTTCCTTCATTAAATTCTGTATCAATTCAGAAAGGAAGATATTTAAGTGAGATTGGATGAGACTGATCCATTCATGCAAAGCTGCAATACAAAGCATGTTGTACGTCCAGGTAGTAGCTCATTTGTACTCTTCAAAGACAGTTTTGCCAGTAAAATTGAGCATCAGAAGAAATGAGCACCACACAATAGAAAAATACAGCGTAAGTGAATCATTCATACTTGTCAGAATTTGCTGATTCTGTGGAATGTCTCCTGAGCCTGAAATGTGTTCTTGAAAAACCGAAAAGAAGTCTTCAATGCTGCACTCAGATTGACAATCAGTATATTATCTTGCTTTTTTTTGCAAGCAATAAAAAATAAAATAAAAAAAATAGAGTGCACTACTTACAAGTACTTATTAAATTGGTAATGAAAAACCGACAGGCCTAAAAGTGAAAATACCTCCAAACACCCAGGCTACAGCTTAAAGAAAAGGAGTTGCCTTTCTTGTGCAGTAATGCAGCATTGACCATCTGTGCTAGTTTTGGCTGTGATGGAGTTAATTTTCTTCATAGAAGTTATATGGAGCTGTTTGGGGCTTGTGCTGAAAACAGAGCTTATAATACAGGGATGTTTTTGTTACTTCTGAGCAGCTCACACAGAGCCGAGGCCTTTCCTGCCCCTCACCCATCCACCAGCGAGCAGACTGGGGGGCACAAGAAGCTGGGAGGGGACACAGCTGGGACAGCTGACCCCGACTGACCAAAGGGATATTCCATACCATATGATACCATGCTTAGCATATAAAGCTGGGGGAAGAAGAAGGAAGGGGGTATGTTTGCAGTGATGGCATTTGTCTTCCGAGTAACCGTTACACGTGCTGGAGCCCTGCTGTCCTGGGGATGGCTGAGCACCTGCCTGCCCATGGGAAGTGGTGAATGAATTCCTTGCTTTGCTTTGCTTGCATGCATGGCTTTTGCTTTTCTTATTAAACTGTCTTTATCTCAGTCCATGAGTTTTCTCACTTTTCCTCTTCTGATTCTCTCCCCCATCCCTCCCCCATCCCATCAGGACAGAGCAAGCAAGTGGTTGCGCGGTGCTTAGCTGCTGGCTGGGGTTAAAGCATGACAACATCTAAGTCACATGGGATGTTTCAGCAGCTGTGGCAATTGCACACAAAAACAATTACATTACAGGCAAGTGTTCCAGAGAGATGTGCAATCTTCAGGGGTACCTGCCATGCATGAGGGAGTGGGTAGCGTGTAATGAAATTCTTTTTAGGATAAGAAGCATTCAATTGGAAAACTATTTATTTATTGAATTGCATAAGGCTGGTAACTAACTGGGAAACTTTTACAGACCTCTGAATTTTTCAAGAGTAGATTCAAATCCAAGAAAAGGCCCTACTGGTAAACTGTTGTGAAACAGGTTTGTGATTCACCTCATGGGAATTAAAATCCCATTGTTTATAAACTGCCATTCACATAAACCATCGCTGATGTTAACTGGCATCCTTAATTATAGTTCTAGTAAAGACAGTTGGGGCTCAAGTGGCACCAACAGCCGAACAACGTTCTCATTTTGCGTGCCTCAGCTTCATCCAGACAGAAGTACAGGGGTAAGCGGTGTAGTGGCCTGTTGATCTGTTATGCAGATTAAAAGGATTTTTCCGTATTAGTCTGAAATGTTGTTCCAAGACTAAATCCCTATCAATATTTAATTAAAGGCAAGCCATATATGACAGCTTTGTTAATGGGCCATGAAGCACCTCTTAAAAGTGGCTCTGGCTGCTATGCATAAGCCTTGGGCTTTCAAATGTTTCTAGCTGCATAGAAAGCAGCTGTGTTGATGGAAATCTCTCAGCTAAAAAACAGTAAAACTGTTTGAAAATATACCATCTTGTGCCTGCAATGAATGAAGAAATAATACAGGATGTTATAGATCTTTGTCTGCAGCACAAATAAACCATATCTCAGGATAGTAGTGTATAACTTTGATAGGTAGCTGTGAGGGGAGGTAATATTAAAATGACAGGGGAAAAAATGCAGGTGAGTAGAGAAAGTGATGTTCCAGATGTCAGCAAGCTTACCTAAGGAAGTCTTAGTCCTGGGATTGGAGACAGTTCAGGCTAAATGATCTTCTCTGATCTCTCCCGAGCAAAAAGAGTTTTCCCCCATCATACTATGGGTAAACAACACACAATCACAACTTCAGTCTGGTTAAAGTTGAAAGCAGTCAATTCATTTAAAATGAATGAAGTCCACTTGGAACAAACTTCACAAGCTAAAGCAAGAGAATGATGTAGCACAGAAAAGATCAGATTAAAGTGGTAGAGCTTTGTAATAAAAGTGAGGAAGCCTGCAGCTGGGAAGCCAGCCTGTGAAAAGGAAAGGATCAACACTTCTTCATCTGAAGGGGAAGGAAAAAAAAAAGAAGTTGTTACATAACACACTGCAGCAGGTTTGATTTTTATCTCTTGCTGGCCAGAAAACCCCTATGGGGGGGCGGAGGGGGAGTCACAGTGAGCTTCATCTTGCTGTCCGCAGGTAGACAGAGCAGCTGGGCTCTGAAACTGAGACCAGGTCTTTTAAATAGGGCATAAATACTTGCATGTTTCAGTGCGCCCTGCAGCTGCCATGTAACTTAGGCAGCTCTGGGAATGTTTGAACTCCAGTCATCTCCCTGGGGTTGATCCATGTAATGCAAAATTTCCCTAAAACTCTGTATAATCTTTGATACCCCTCTGTCCGGTCCTACACTTATCATTTCCATGTTTAAACTTGCATGAGGTACTCAAAGGGCAATTTCATGACTGCTTTCTGCTGTGCATGGTCAGAGGAGTTCCCTTGTTGCTACTGCGAGGGAATCCTGAACATCTTCATACCTTTTCTTCACTTTGATTTTGCGTAAAGGGGCTAAAGCAAAGCTGCAGATTAACATGAGAGCTCTAACAGAATGGTGTCTCCTTAAACTAGGTAGAGTGCATGTATTTGCATTAATGCTCAGTAGAAAAGACACACATCTTGCAATGTGAATGTGTTTGTGAAATCAAATAACTTCCATTTGACTGACAAACTCTATCCCAAAGAAAGTGCTCTGAATAATCATTACATGAAAGCAAACAAAAGTGCAGCATATAAAAAGCAATGTATTTAAGGCTTGTTCATTTAAGAGACATTGAAACAACAGCAGACATCTAATACTCCAGTTTCACATCCAGTGAAAGACATTTGTACTTTAATGACAGTAAACAATTTCAGGGTACTTTTGAAATGTCACTGATCTTGGATTGTAATCCTCAGAATTACAGCTGTCTTTTATTGCCTAGCTGGTGCTGAGAACTTCATCTGCTTCCATTACCACTGTCATGAACCCTTTAAGTTCACCGAGAAGAAACCGTGAAGATACCATGCATGGAACAATAAGTTATAACTCTTCACTTAACCAGCAAAGCTAGCAGCAGAATAACAAAGTAGTAACTATCTTCCTCCAATTCTAGGACTAAAAATTTGCATAACAGTGGGATTTATCAGTTATTGAGCTTTAATGACAATGGATTTTACAATATGGTGCTTCCAATTTCTGATAGCCTTTGAAATTCCTGGGGAAACGCTCGTGTTCTCAACATTTGTGATATGAGCCCTCAGTCAGGGAGCTCAGAAGAAAATCAGGAATGAAATAATTACTCAAATCAAGCTAGGTAGACAATAATTTTATTCTCTTTTATTATTTGACCACTTTCAGTCTCTTAATACAGCATGCGACAGCAGGGCTAGTGATATTTAGTGGATGGCCTGATCTGCACCTATCACAGCAAACAGCAGAGCTCCTCTTCACTTTTGCAATGTACAGAGACACTAAATAATACTTTTTTTTTCTTTCTTTCTTTCTTTTTTTTTTTTTTTTACTTAATTTGCTAAAATTTCCAGCTATCAAGTTGAAAATCCCTACAGTTTCAATTGCTCATCCATACTTATTGCATTGGCAGGTCTGAAAATATCACAGCCACTGGTGGACAAGAGGTGGAAAAGAAAGTATTTCCTTGTGTTAAAAAAAAAAAAAATTGTGGCCTTTTTCTGAGCAGCATCACACACAAATGTGGCTTGAAGCCCAACCTTCATAAAGGTGAACATTTGTTTTTCTGCTGAAGACCACTTTTTGGACTTGAGAATTAAGTCATCGTGAGAATTGCTCGCAAATGATGCACAACAGATCAATACAGCCCCTTTGGCAGCACATTTTGAAAGCATACGACTGTGACTTCCAAAAAGATGACTTCCAAAAAGTTTAGTACCCAAACCCTAGTGCTGTCTTCCTGAATGAAGCATCCAACTCCTTCAGCTTTCTTTGAAGGTATTTTTCCTGTGCTAGACACATATGTGTGAGTGACATGCCTGTGTTTTCTGCTGCTCTTCCCCTCATTACAGCTGACATAGCTGAAGATGAAGAGCTGGATTTTCCAAAGCCATATGTTCATTTCCTGAAAACTCAGTGAAATGGGAGGACTCTGGGATCATGTGTCTGAAGCAAAACATAGTTGTTCTGCTCCCCATGCCCAAACAAAACCCCAAACAGCCCAGCACTTCAGGCCATATGCAGCATATGAGTTGGCACCGGAGTCTTGCTTGGCAAGATTTTTATGGATGCTACTTAAAATAAAACTGGAGAAAAAAAAAAGCATAGCCTCTGCAGGCAAAGTCTTACACACAGCCTGGCTGCACAATCTGCCATAGAGGAATATATACCCCGAAGAAAATTCTTATACATGCATTCGCTTTCAGCATTTTTCAGTTCATCTTCCTCTCTGAAATAGAAATTAACCCTGGTAATCTTATTCTCTACAGAAAAGTTAATCTAGATTTATGTTTACATCACACACACATACACGCCCTCCCCCAGATTTGCCACAGAAAACCTGCAGAAAGAGGGCAAAGGAGGCCTTGCTTTGTGGGAAACATCATTCTCCTGATGTCTAGCCAAAGGTTTGTTAGACTGAAGCACTGATGACTTGATTTTGCTTGTCAGCAGGGCTCTGGTCACTAAGGGAGAAGCTGTTTCTCCCTCTTTCTGCTGTGCTGGGCAGAGAGGAACCTGTACTTCCCTTACTGGGACTGCTCCATGGTGTAATTTGCACAGGTTTTGGTACAGAGCACATCTCCCTCTTTTGGCACTTGCAGGGCAGCCCAGCTGCAACGTGTGGCAGAGGCACAAATCTTTGCTACCATCATGGCCAGGTTATCAGATTTGCTCTTCCAGGAATCCCAGTTTGTCATTAGATTTTTATTCTGTCTGTGGTAGGCTACAAAACCAAGCAGGCTGGCCAGCATCTCTGCAGTGGCCCCCGAGGAGCTAAAGGGTGCCAAGAATTTCCTTGTGTCTCTTTGGGGACAGAGGCTAGAGGAGCAGAGAAGAGCACTGCTTAACGCCTAACTCCCAGCACAGCAAAGAGCATGCGTAATGAAATCAGAAGACATCCTTTTCTGCACACAAGGAAATCCCTGTATTCAGTAAAAAAAGAGCACCATAAGAAGCACTGTTTTGCTTATTTTTTACACAAGGAAAGAAAATAAAAGGTTTTGTAAACAAGTTTACTTTTTCCTTCTCATAAATGCAAACTTGATCCAATCTGTGTTTTTTCTTAGTCTAGAGAGAAGTCCTGCCCTCTAGGCAATGCAGCTCATTTGCCCTGGGTAAATTAGCTACATGATAATTTGCATTCTCTACGTGCTGAAATGCTTTGGCCCCCATTTCCTCTTAAATGGAATGTCTTCTCAGGTTTGGAAGACTAAATACTGTATTTTGCTCTTGGTTGTGCTTTCAAATTTAATATGCTCATGCTATTTGAACTGAAAACACTGTGTCATTCCTGCATTTCCATATTAAAAATCTGCACATATAATAGAGTTATATACATATACTTATATAAATATTATGTATACATGCATTAGATACATATATATCCCATTTTTAAGATTTATTATTAAATAACCTTGTATTTCTTCAGCCATACAGAATGTTTTTTCTCTAATGAGTACCTTTGTGTAAAAAAAAATAAAAATTAACTAATATGAATGAGTAAATATGTTCCAATTCCAAACCAACATGAGACTGTGAACATTATTTTATTCAATACTATCCATGCTGTAGCACTATTTGCATATCTAGCATGGCTTCTGTGTAATCTGTTTTAGAAAACATTGACTGTGATTGTGCCTGTACCCCAACAATTACTACCAGAACAGTGAGATAGATGACATTTTAGATGGTGATAGTACATGCACTACAGTTATGTTTGTCCCCTGATGCAATGTACTGAAGGAAATCTCTTTCAGGACTTCCTGGTCGTGGTTTCACAAAAATCCAAAAGATTTTTGGAATTTCCTGGAGGTTCCAGGAATTCAAGGGAGCTCCTCTGGTTCTTCAGCATGTGCTCTCAGACTTTGCTAGAAATGACAAATAAAACCTCTCTGTCTCGTCAGCTTTGAGCTCAGCATACACAGATATTTCCCCACTCTGTTCAGCAGTGTTTGATGCATGAGACGTCATGTCTTGTATCTTGAGCACAGGGTTCATTTTGCTGTCTCTGCCTTACATCTCCCCTTCCCTGCCACAGATTGTCACAGGGCTCTTGTGGTCCCTAAGCAATAAAGACAAGGGAGGAAGTTTCTCCTCATGGAACTTCCTACCCAGGAAGCACAGCTAGCTGATATTTTTAGCATTGTCTTCACCTCAGACACCCCACACTGTAGCATGCTTCACTGCAAAGATGTGTACCATGGGGCTGAGGGCTTAGAAAGGCCTAAGCTGAGACTTAAAAATGCTGGTCATTTATCCAGTCATGTCTGGTGGCATCAGGGAAGTGATTGCTGTATCAAGGGTTGCAAATATTCAAAAGATGGAGAGGAAAAGGACATTTATTATAGAGGTTTGGTACATAACTGTCTCTGGGGTGAACAAGGGCAAGGAACACAGAGCTATCAGTTAGTTATATTTTTCTTATTTCTTCCTTTTGTGATTGCAATCTTATGCTGAATAGCAATCGTGTGTAATAGAAAAAGATACTGGTATTAACTAAAGCCACCAATCTGCTAGCTCACCTGGAGGAAACTGGTGAAAATTCATTACATGTTATATGCCATTACCTATGCCAGTAGTTAGTAGTCACTAGGTAGTCTCTAATGAGTAATGACTGAAGGAATACAAAGAGGAGACAAATGTAGGATTATTCAAACACAATAAACTATTAATTTTCAAAAGCTATGGTCTTAAGACCTCTAAGTGAACGAGAAAAATTAGGTCTAATCGGTGACTCCAATATATCATACTTCATTTATAGCAGTAATGAGTTTAGTCTGAGGAGCTTTATATATGCACACCCAAAGAAGAATGCAACACTGTGGACCAAAACAAAGAGGTTTCTGAGTTGCTACAGGATGCACTGGAATAAGGCTAGCAGGGCTGGATAACTCTTATCTTTATTCACAACTCAGCTGTTGGGATACCCAGCTTGGATGCTCTGAGCTGCATGAGCTCTTGCTCCATCATCCCGTGGCTGTAAGCCCTTCATCACAGACCCCCACCTTATCCTATCCCCTCTCCTGTCATTCCTCCTGACCTGGAGGTGAGCTGCATTGCACCACACCATCGGCATCGCACAAAGCCGCCCCTTCACTTGGGCCTAGCCTGCAAGGAGCAAGGGAAGGGATTTATTCAACTCATCCTGATGATGCTGAGGACTAGGGAAGCAAGCCAAGGTTTAAAGCAACAGCTGTCATGGCTGACCTGCCAGCCCAGAGCATCCATCTGTGACTGACCAGCTGCCACATACCCTGAGAACATGAACTCAAAAACATGCTTCCCTACTTTTTGCTACATTGTCCATTTCTCTTTTGTGTCTGTTTTGTCAAGTGTGAGAAAATTACCTCCGTTCTCACAGCAATCAACTTGAAAATTCAACAACACGACCTTCTTTCCAGCTTTACTTTACAGCCCAGGAGACTATCTGGCAGCCTCTTTGGGCCAAAGGGGCTTGCATAGCTTCAGCAGTTTGTCTTGCATAACTCCTCAGCCCCAGTGTCAGAATTCGTTGCAACTTGATTTTGACTTTATCTTTCTCGTGTGTTGTACTTTAAATATTTCCAAAACGGGATGTTTGTTTTCTGACATCTTCTGATGGAAAAAGTAAATTGAAAAATATATACTCAAAGGCTGAGCCATGTTGATTAATATTGCAGAAAAACATAATTTCACAATGATAACAGAATTTAGCTCTCTGCATCTTGTTATTTCTTTGAAGTTCCTGATTAGTTTCTAGAGTAGCCAGGAATATTACGGAAAGTGCAGCCTCAACTTGCAGAAACATAGTAACTAGTTATATGGAAAACAAAACACACCACTTACCAGACTCAAGTTTAGCAGAAATTACCTCCTTCTTCCCCCTTTGCGGTCTGGCTTTCAGAAAGTAGTAAATGTCTCCTTGCCATATAATTTCTCTCTCGCCTTGTCTGCTGATGTGTCTCCACCAACAGCTAATCGCTGCATAGCCACTGCATTAGTATAAAGGAGTTGCAAAAACATAGTATGACCTATCCGCGGGTAGGAAAGGTGTGAACTCAAGCACAGAGAGGTCCAAAGGGTGTTATTGATAAAAGGCAGAGCAGAGACCTTGGGTTTGATCTTTTATCTCTAAGCCACTGAGCATTGCATCCCACTGGCCTCTATATGTTCTCCAAGACCACAGTAGACTGTTCTTCAAATCTCAGGTGCCTTCAGACAAAACTGTCTCCAGCCCCTTGCGAAAAAGCTGGTCTAGCTCTCAAGATTTCAGCTTTCTTTAGCAGACAATTCAAGGAAGACTGTTCCTGAATGTTGTGGCAAAGAAACAGTGGTATTGCATGTTACCACACAGAGGTACCAGCTTCATGTCATTTCTCCCTCAGTGACAGAAGACCGATGCTGGAGCGCAGGAGGTGCTGCTGACAGTACCTTTTGTGCCAAAAATGTTATCCATGTTTTGCGCATCTTGTATATTCACTTCCCTTATCCAGCTGTCATGGGAGGAATTCTGGGTAGAAACCTCATGCAAATGAAGTTTTCTATTATTTTTTTTTTTTTTTTAAGCTCAGAATTTCCTTTCCAGTAACAGAGAAAACAGTGATTTCCTTCTCTTTGGAGAGTCAGTTTATGTGCAGTTTTATGTGACTAGTTCAAGTAATTAAAGTGGTTCTGTGCTTGTTCTTTCCTTGTTGACTAATATCACATAGCAACATGCCCCACTCAGAGGCATTGGCTTAAGCTCAATAGCACATCACTTTATTTCACAGCTTTTCTTCCCTTTTTTTTTTTTTTTTTTTTTTTAATAAGCAAAGATAGTATATAAAATGTGGGAAGGACTGATATCAGTCTAAGCTGCAGTGATTAATATGTCTACACTTCTGAAAATTAATGAAAGTTTCTTTTTTCCTTTTTTTGCTGACAGGTGAGTATTTGGTGCTTGTGTGCTCCTCTGGAGAGTGCTTTCTTCTGGAAAACATGCTATGCCATTGAAAGAAAATGTAAGGGATTTGCCAGATGCCCTGCTCCTTTCCGATGGTGCCAGCCCCTCTCCTGCTGTTGGTCCTGAGGTGACCATGCCCATGAGGCAGTGCCATGGCAGGCAGGGAGTTTGGCAGCTGCACAAAGCCAGATGCTGGCAGACATGAGCATCATCCCCTACCCACAGAGGTGCTGCCCTATATAATCTCATCCTCATTTTTCCTCCACTGAGTTCCTTCTCAATCAAATGGCACCAGGTGTTAAAGAATTTAAAGGCCTGCAGTATTATTAATATGGAAAAACCCCACGGCACATTCAAAAAAATTATTCTTGCCTATGGGAATATTTTATGACTAGCAGAGACCAGAGGCTGGATTCCCTAGAAATGTAGCCTTCTAGTAGTACCACTGTCATAGCCTTTATGTGTTGCGATCATGGTTAGATGAAAGTAGAGATGCAGACACTAAGGATCCATTTCTGAAACTTTTATTTGTCTCTAATATTGTTGCAGACTTTTTTTCCCAGTATTTTCATACTACCTGTAGCAAGTTGATGAAGTACCAATAAAATGACAACATTTAAATATATGCCTATACTGCATTTGCCAGATAGGAGACCAAAATCACTGTAATCTGGTTTTAAGGTCAAGAGCTCTATTAGAGTAGAGGTTGTTCAGTGCCAAAGTAGGGCATCTCCCATACTGACATCTACAAGGACAAGTTAGGCTGCCTAGATTTTGGTCCAGGCAGATTTGGCCAATCCTGCCTAAATTTCATCAAAGAAGGATTAATTAATTATTTGATGGCCATTTTTACAACCAGGACAAAAGTTGCAGTATATTAATCACATTATTAATGAAGTTATTAAAACAAGATTTAGATTAATTTGGTATTAATTACTTATGTTACATCTTTTCTCCTGTTCATTGCAAATAAGTTATTTCTAAAGGAGCATGGTGACTCAGAAAGACCCAGCTTCTGGTATATCTTAATTTTTATTCTTTCATAATCTTATGCTTTCCCATCTGATAAACCTTACCCAAGACAGTTTGCCCTCTGTACTACAGATATATTTCCTTCCTAGCCAGGATATTTTTCATATCCTAATGTTTATGCATTTGGAAAGAGTGAATTAAAATAAAATATAAAGATAACAATTTTGATACAGCTTTAATAGAAAGCTAAGAGTATGTGAAACAAATGAGAGCGATTAGAAATGACTTATTAGCCTAGCAGCTGAAAAGCCAGTCAGCTAGGATGTGGGGGACACAATTTCGAATACCTTCTTATTTCATTTTCAGTGACTGTTCATGTTAAAGCAGAAATAGAAAAGGTACTAGGACTTGATTAATAAGACATCTGAGAGGGTGAGAGCTCACATTCAACTACCCATTTTTAAAGTATAAATTGCTTTTTCTTTTTGTCCTACACCTTGAATTAAAACAAATTCTTTAACAATAAGAATTCCTGTAAATTGGAATTTTTATTCTTAATTCAATGGAAATATTTAAATGAGTAGTTTACAGCTCTATCTTTTCTAAACTCTGTTTGAGCTTGAGCATTTGCATCCATTATTGTACATGTTTTTAACATTTATGACAGTAGCAATGATAGTTCCACCTATGTTGAAAAGCCATAACCAATTTGTTCACTTTGGCAGAAACTTAATAATTTTAAAGGTCTGTGAAAATTTGGGATAAAAGACACTATATTATATTTAAAGTAATTGCATTGTAAGCATTGAAAAATCTGAGAATTCAGCATATCATCAAGGTAGAATAGGTGAGGAAAAAATACAGCCATAATAATCTAGATAATAAAATTAATGTGTTCTGACAAGGGGAATTCCCCATGGCAATGTATTTGTTAGAAATACCAGCTAAAGGATGACCCAGCTAGAGCCATTTACATACCTTCTGAATACAAGTGATCCAAACATTGTAAAATGCTAATAGAAACATGCCTGGAAATATACTTAGCATTTTTCACAGGATTTAATCAAGGTATAAGCATTTAATAGAAAGGGTTTCTTCATAAATATACTGCATAATACTCACATACAAATATTATGATATTTACTCAAATATTATGTCCTACATATATTATCTTCAAGGCCTTCAGTAGCTACTGTTATTCCAAAATGTACTGTTTTTCTCTGTAGGAATACGCTAATAGGATTTTCTTCTTCTTGCCTGTAAGTCATGATCAGTGTTGGTAATTCCAGGAAACTGTAAATATACTTTATACACTAAAATTATATGTGTGTGTATGTCAGTATTTGCCATGCACAAATAACCAAAACATGTTATTTTATTACAGACTTCACTGGAAATTACTATCTGAGGACACTGTCGAACTGAATGTATATGAATTTTCTACCAATGCTTTTGGTAGGAATTTAGGCCTGTACTCTTCCACCAAAGTTTTCTAAAAGCATATGACTTACAGAAGTGGTCCATAGCTGTAGAAGCACACATGAACCCTAATGAAAACATGGATGTGTATCACAATGAGATGAACACATTCCAGCACATACAGCATTTTTTAGGCACTGGTATGCCAAACACTTGATCTATTCACAAAAACATTTATAGAATTTGTAGGAGTGAGTTGGGACACTGCACTCTGGCTCAGGTGCAAGGCTTCATTTACATTTTATTTAACGCGGAGGCATTCTTCTGTAGCTTCATGAATAGCCTCTATTAAACATATTTTTTCCCTCTTTTGTTAATTACTACATGGTTTCAACGCTGCCTTCTGTGCCTCAAGTTTTTGCTTTACAGTTCATGGCTCACGTATTCCCTTGTGCTAGGATTATGCTGTTTCACTGTGCAGCCATGATGAGCAGAACTATTAATAGCTCGCTCCCTTGTGCTGCACTTACTGGGCAACTTGTGAACAGTCAGAACCGCAGCGATGTAGCACTAAGCATCCTTCTGCTATGGCCTTTAACCATTTCTCTGCTACTCAAAACAATGATTACAGATTGCAAAGCATGTTTGCTATGCTTTTCCACGTACCTGGCAGGACCTCATAAGAAAAGGCATGCTACTAAAAGAAAACATGTGGGAATTCAAAGCTCTAGTCCCAGCTTTAGTCTCTGTACTTAGCTGTATCAAACTGCTTCATTTACAAAAGAATGATTTACTTTTCCTTGCCTGCAACCAGGGCTGTTTCCAGGCACAATCAGGACCAACAGCAAGCTCTCAGGAAAAACTAGATGTCCAGGACCTTGTTCTCCCCATTGCTCATGCACCTTACAAAGCCAGAGCCACCGCTGCTTTCCTCAGATAAAGGACAGAAGCATAGCTGGGGAATAAGAGAGCAGCATCCCTCCAGTGCTTCCCAGCAGAGGCAGCAGACCCAGCACCTCAGGAGTTCCCCCGAACTTGACTGTCCAGAGCAGTTTCTGCTGCCAAAGGACCCCCCACCCCCACCTCCTCGGTCATCCCACCCAGCCCATCCTTCTCCTGAGGTGATGGTTGAGTCTGTCCTGCAACTAGAATCATGTGTTGCCTACCTGCTGGAAAACACCTGAGCCTGATCTGCAGCAGTCTTGGGTCTTTCTGGGTCTTCCCTTTCTGTTGTGCCAGCGCTGGCTTTGCAGACCAACGTACACACATAGGGAAACTTGCTGAAATCCACGTTTTTCAGCTGGCTTGTTCAAGCAATTAGAATGTAATTAACCTCTTGTTAATGATCTACAGGGAGTACCAGCATCCAGTTAACTATTCCTAACAGGCATTCCTCTCAAGATCATTCTGCTTCAACGCTGGAATTCAACAGCAGGTCACTTGATAAAGAACAGATGCTTTTTGAAGATGGGTACTGAGGGGTGCCCTTTTGCTCACTCTTGCTAGGAGAGATGCCTCCCAGCTGCAAACTTTTTGCAGCACATGCAGCTGGGTTAACAGATAAATGGATTCACCAACCTACTTCATAAAGTAGGGAAATGGTATAAAAAAAGCGCTAACGGATGTATAACCCTGGAGGTGGGAAAGCAGGAACAGAATGTGCAGATTGCCCTCCCTTAATGGAATATAACTGGCATAAATTGGAGAGTGGAAAACCTCAGGTTTTCTCATTATTGTGAGATGATGCAATTGAAAGATTACATGGCATATTTTTGTGAGATTATTCCCACAAGCATCTGCAGAAGAAAGTTGCCTTTAAGAAGGAAGAAATAATAAAGCCATGATGGCATGGAGGCTGAAGAAGCAGGGGTGTAGAGAGAAGAATTTATCTTCAGCTCTTTTAAGTCCTTCCCAAGGTTATCTATCTGTTTTGTTTTAACGCTGGCCAGCAACCAAGCCCCACGCAGCCATTCACTCACTGCCCCCACCATGGGATGGGGGAGAGGATTGTAAGAGTGAAAGCGAGAAAGCTTGTGGGTTGAGATAAAGACAGTTTAACAGGTAAAGCAAATGCCACAAGCGAAACAAAAGCAAAACAACACAAGGAATTCATTCACCACTTCCCATGGGCAGGCAAGTGTTCAGCCATCCCCAGGACAGCAGGGCTCCAGCACATGTAGCAGTCCCTTGGGAAGAGAAAGACCATAGTGAGGGTCCCCCCTTCCTTCTTCCCCCAGCTTATACATACTCAGCATGATGTGCCAGGGTACGGAATATCTCTTTGGCCAGTTCAGGTCACCTGTCCTGGCTGTGTTCCCTCCCAGTTTCTTGTGCACTTGCAGCTCTCTCGCTGGCAGGGCCTGAAAAACTGAAAAGTCCTTGACTCAGTATAAACATCACCCAGCAACAACCAAAACCATCAGTGTGCTGTCAGCATTGTTCTTGCACCAAATCCAAAACACAGCACTGCACCAGCTACTAAGAAGAAAATTAACTCTATCCCAGCCGAAACCAGGACATCAACACAGACAGCAAACAATTCCTTGCTCTTAACTCACAAATGTGAGAAATGAGGCACTGGCAATTCTAACCGAACCAGACACCTTTTTTAACTTATTTTGAACTAATCTCTCTCTCTCTCTTTCCCCTCCTTCTCATGTTAGGCTCTTACTGCAGTTCATTTACAATGTTCAGCATATAATAAATGTGATTAGCTTCAGAAAAAGAGCTGAGGCTGCTCATTGAAAGAATATTCTGCACTTTGGGGAGAGAAAAGGAGCTAGTGTGCAGGTCTGGGTGGAAGATTCAGGGGAGGTTTCAAGACTGTTAATAATTTTTTTCTTGTTCTTATTCAAAGCTTTTCTATTCATAGGGGTAATATTCAATTAGGAAACCCCTATGGAGCAGAGGGGGAACCCAGCAGGCGAGGAGTCAAAATCTCTGCAATCAGCACTGATAAAGGGCTGCTATTTTGACAAATGGGATAAAAATAAAAAGCATAAAAGGCTGCAGCAGGAGGCCTGAAACAGACGCTGAGCACTCTCCTTACTCAGCGAGGATGTGTTTGCCATGGTAAGTCATGCATGATTGTTGGAGGCAATATTCACTGATTTGTCACTGCTTTTTATCTTATTAGCAGTTACTGTAGTTTGAAATGTGTTAAGCAGAGCAATGCTCTGTGCACAAAATGCTTTCAAGAGTTTGAGTGCAGCTTTTTGATTCATTTCACAGGCCTTCTGCATTGAAAGGATGGTTCGGGTGGTGGTGACAAAAGGCTCTGTCATTTGCAATTTGATGTCTGCTCAGCTCTAGAAGAGCATCCAAACTAGATCAGAAGTCTTAGGCTCAGTTTGGCAGACACTGACCAATGTTTCATGGGCCTCATGTTTGTTTGTCAGATGCATCAGGGGACTACAAGGCATCATAGCTGACATTCGAATCTCTACCCTCTACCATATTTCAAAGCGTGCAAGTTGGGCAACAGGTTGCCAAAAGCTATTTTCTATGGCCCTTTGAAGCATGGTGACCAGAGAAGCAAACCGTTGGAATGTTACGAGCCCATGCTCAGCAAGATCATCACTTTGCAGCATCAGCCCTGCATCATGCGAGCCTAGCACCATCTGCCACAAAAGAGAAATTGTACATGCCCTAAGAGTTTTTATAAGCCTACCCAAACTAACACTATATAAGCATAAAGCGCAATGGAGAAAAGCTGGGAGGGTGGATGTAGTGAGTTACATCTAAGATGCTTCCAACTATTAGCATTCTGAAATAAATTGGATTAATTTCTCAGCCATCAGTTCTCGAAAGCTGAGTCTGGATAATTAACTAAAATGCAGATCCGTCTTCACCCAACTTTTCTAGGAAGGCCACATACTTCTAATGGTTAGGACATCAGAGTATCCTATAGCTACATTTCTTGCTTTACTTGGCCTGCGCTGTGATATCTGATAAACCTGTTCAGCTCTCAGTGCTGAGCTTTCTATCTGTAAAGCAGGATTAAAATACTTGCTACCATCCCCTGAAGCACATGATGGATGTATATACCTCAGGATGGAGACAATGATGAATTGCCTTTGTGAGCCAATTTAGAACTGAAACAGGTTCACATGGACCTATTATGCCCAGTAACATCAGAGTAATATTGTGTACAATCCAGAAGTGTCCTAATCTGCAGAATCTAATTGTTTGGAAAACACTGGATTTTTCTGGTCAATGTGAATACCTTTTAAAACTACCCACGTATGTTTTAATCCTAAAGTTGGTAACATGTTGACGCTTAGTGCTCTGTGATGCAATATTCATTGCAAAGTGATCAAAACCAACCATACAGGTATAATCTACTAAGGAGACAAAATCCCTGAAAACCACTAAGAGATTAGCAGCTCTGTGATGTATGGAGTATGATGCTGACAAAACCCAGCTAATTATTGCAGTTATGCCTCAATAATTTATAAAGCCAGCTATTTCCCCAAGTATCTACAGATCTCTTTTGACCTCTCAAGGGGAAGAAGGTATGTATCAGAAGTAAAGTATGTAGATTCTCCACAAATGGCTTCAATGCATGGTTAATGCAGATCTCCAGTCCTTTGAGATTGATTAACTGAAAATTTACATGGCTGTTTGAATGAACATCCTGAATTTTGAGGTATGTCTCTGAGGTCTGAAAGGCTGACTGTGGAAAACAGAATCTTACGTGTCCCAGAATAGTTTTCCCCAATCCACTTATAGACCATAGACACAAATAATAATACCCTACTATACAAATATGGCCTGAAATTTACAGAACTATTTAGTGTTTAAATATCTAGAGATCAAATTTTAACTTTTCAGAAGGTCCTAGACACTTGCCCCTGAAAACTTCTGTCCTTATCTAGTATCTCCAGCTGTTAATATAAAATTACTAGCTTTTTTTTTTTATTATTTTCGACATAGTCTGAGGGTTTGTCTCAAAATAAAAATTCTTTTCTTATATACTCATATAAATTTAGCAATAAAGTCTGTTTTTAATTTATCTTTCCTTCCTGTTTTAAATTCATACTGTTTTCTGCCTCCTTCCAAATTAACTTGTTGGTTGCCTGTTTTCTCGGTTTTGTAAATTTCTAAATTTCACAGTGTTTGTTTATACCTGTATTGTGTATATGTTTGTTTATACTATGTGTATATATTTGTTTATACTAGGTGTACTAGCAGGGGCAAGAACAGTTGAAAAAATAATCAGAAAGGGCAAACACAAACCTATTGCAGGAAAGAATAAAAGGAAATCACAAGCTAAGTTGAAGGGTAATACAAGGATAAGCCAGTCTACAAAACCTCTAGGTTTTTAACATGGTTGCACAAATTCATTTCATACTCATCAGTCATCTTTTCTGTCTTAGAAAGCAGGCAGGAGAGTTCACTGAGCACTTACCAGTTCCTCTCTCTGCCTCAGCTTTTAGGAGAATATTGAAACAATTAAAATCTTGCACCATTGAAATGTGCATGCAGGCATTTAGGTGAAGGCAGTTTGGGGCATTAAAGTGTTATAAAAAGCCAAGAGAAAAAGGCATTCAATTGCAACAGTGTTTTTAGCAGAGTTGCTTCCAGGCTCTACGTGGTGCCAGTTTAGGCTTTTTGTCTCTCGTGCCGCTTGGGTGCAGTTGGCCGATAAAAGCATGTGCATGCAACACTCCAAAGAGGCATTGGAGATGCCCAGAATAAGTGTCCACATCATATTCTGTGTGCAGTTAAGGCCCCCTTGCAATGATGTGGTCTGTCATGGTCCTTCCCCCCTCCCCATCACTGCATTCCAGTGTGGTAAGGAAAGGCTTCCCTGGCCAGTTCACAGTTCTTTTCACCCTAGAGGCGTCCTTCCAGCATCCTCACCACTGGAGAGGGATTTATTAGCTTTGGATGAAGAGGCTTTGTTTAAAACCAAGGCTGAAGTTTTCACTGACTTTATTGACAGAGTTCCACCACTTTGAGCACAGATAATTGTGTAGCATCACTTAAAGACCAGTTTCAAATCTTCCTTTTCCAGCTAAAAGCTCCCTTAGGAGATGGGTATCTTTTCATTCCCTAATGGAAGCCTCCTTTTCCTTTCTCACTGAGGGGAGTAAGAAATAAATTTCCTTTTCCAGTTGTCACGGCTAAGGCATTACAGTAAGAATGCCTGGTTATCCTCTATTCTACAAATACTATATTTACATCACAGAAAATAAGAATTTAATTGTAAGTCTTTTTTTCATGCAAAGTCTAAGAGTAAGTACATATTTGGTTGCTCAAAGAATTCAAGTGACAAAAAAATGTGACAATCACTATGAGGAAGAGTATAAGCTAATAAAGTACGTGTGATGGGTACCAGAATTGATGGCAGCAAACAGAATATAGACATGAAGTCAGGCAGCCTGAAAATTCAAAATTGTTAGCAAATTTAGCAATTCATCCTATTAGCAACAGAACTCACTAGGCGAAGGACTTCAGGTTATGGAAAGCACCCTCAGGTGAAATGAACATTCACAGATCTCGCTTTTTTCAGCTTTGCTACAGCTCTCCTTTGATAATTTATTCCCACCTAGTCTCCAGCACATTGTGCCCAGTCATCCATACAAACATAAAGCAAACAAAAACCTATAATAAATTAATCAAGCCATTTTTCCTGTCTCCAAGGAAGAAAGGGGAGCAGTTGTTATCTCTATTTCAAACACTTGGGTGACAGCCACATAAGTATAAGGTAAATAAGTGAAGTGCAGCTTCATTAAAGGAATGGAACTCTATTGAAATGCATGAGTGCAGTCCAGGACTTTGACTACAAATTAAGCAGAGTTTCGGAAAAAAAAAAAAAAAAAAGTTTGCAATAAGGAACTTTTGCTGCAGCTAGAGCAGGCGTGTTTATATATTGCTTCTCTCTTGTTCTGTCACATTTAACTCTTTCTACCAATCAGCATTGATAGCATTCATGTCCTATCAGTGAAAGAGGGTAAGCTGCTCATCCCTAAGGGTGGCATACCATCCCATACCCAGAAAACCAACCTAGCAAAACAGAAAATGCAATCAGCAAAGAATAAACTAACTTAATGTTTTTTCTATTACCACACTGCAAAAAAAAGTGAGAAAGGCAGTTATAAAAGATTCCAGACAATATTTGCCCCAGATATTCACCTGGGCAAATTTTTCAGTGCTGCACTAGTGAGAGGACAGTTATGGTTGGGATTGTGCCTTCACCTGGTTCTCAGGCATGCAAAAGCTGGCTGTTTTATGAGTGCAGCCTGCTTAGCCCCTGCAGAGGGAGCAGGAACACCTCATTATCAGAGATGGGAGATTTGCAAGAGGGAATCTTGGATGAGATGTACCTAATTAGACAAGTCTCTTCTCTCCCTCCATCATCAGAAAGTGAGAACAAACCCAAGCATTTCTACCACAGGCAGTATCTTCTGAATGAAAAGCACCTAAATGTGTATTTTATTGTAGCATTTTCTTCAGGAAATCCATATGAAAGCCACTGCTGGCAGCCAGTCCTGCCTGTGCAGCAATTGCATCAGCAAGGCCAGAAGCCCTAGGGGCCTGACAGTCAGTGGCTTTCACAAAATCCCGCTGTTTCAATGCAATTTAGTGAGGATTTTTGTAACTTTTGCTTTGATTACTTTCCTAAGGAAAATCCCCTATTGTTTTCCCATTGTTCCTGATCTTGCTGTTTATTTTTTTCCACTGAATATGGTTTAGAAAGTAGACATTCATTTTAAATAATTCAATTACTCCTACTGCTGTGCAGTTTGCCTATAACTCCCTATTTCTCTGCCCAGAGCTATGCTCAGGGCAAGAGAAAATTTCTAATTAGTTGGACAGTTTTGCTCTTTAATTATAGAAGATCTTTGGCTAGAATGACATTTTCAAGCAACGAGGAGAGGCGTATTAAAGAAAGATAACAAAAAACATGCCAAAGCCAAAAGCCTGCAATCTTCATGTATTCCTTGTTCTGATACAATGCAGCCCATTATGACAGTGTTGAAGCAGGTTTAAAGCCTGGGGGTGGGGGAACAGGTAATGGGGCATACCGGAGTTTCAGAAGCACCGCTACTGTCAATACTGATCTTTCTAATCTCTGAGCTCAATGTTTATCCTAAGAACTGTTCTTGGTTTGCTTAATGTCATTGCAGGTTTGGCCAAATCCTTAAAAAACAGAATAATAGAGATCTGTGGAAATGGGACGGTAACATATTTTACATGTCATCTCTGCTCTCTTATTTCTTATGCAAGGGTGTTTGCTTCTCACAAGAAGTTTCCCAGCTGACTTACGCTCTCCATCTGTCTAACTAGCTTTTGGCCATCCTTCCCTTCTTCTTCCACCCTGCCCTCTTTAATTTAACTCCCGGCTTGCCTTTGTCCATTCTGCTCCACCTGTCTTTGATGTGCTCTGCCTACTGTGACTTCCTTCTCATCGAGTCCATCCCAGGTTCTTTGCTCTTCCTCACAGTTTATTTCACAGGACAACAGTGCTGTGCTCTAAATAACAGCTAGTTGCTTTTTGAACACAGATGTAGCAAGTGCTCCCAACCGCAGCTTGGCACTTATAGCATCACAGTTGGCTTCCTACTTCTTAAACTGAAGATAACACTGGAGAGGGAATCTCATCCTAGGAAACGACGAATTATCTCATCGTCTTCAGAACGAGTCAGCTCGACTGGAAATGCTCACTCTGGATCGCAGCTTGCAGCAGTAACTGGGCACAGGTTAATTGTGTGCTGCTGGGAATGTGGCAGCAGCTCCTGGCTCTCAGGGAGGTTTTTCAGGCAGAAGCAGCATCATGCAAACACATGCACAGGTGGGATGTGGAAGCTTCCAAGCCACAGCAGCTTTGGCACCAATGTTGACTCCACTTTTCATGCCACTGTAAGCAGTGGTTATTAGAAAAGGAGCAAGGTGCCCGAAACACATATCTCTGAAGAGAGGATACAAGTGCAGAAATACCTGATCTGAAAGAATCATCAAACTCCGCCACTACAGAAATACGAGCATATTCTGCCACAAAATGTGTTCGCACAAGGAAACAAATATTCCACTCACTGAATTCAGTGGAATGCAGTTGAATATTGCTAGAATCTATCAGTTTTGGAGGACTATGAGGACTGAAGCTGCTAATAACCAAGAGGAGGAATTTAGTGATTTGGACTAGTGATTGGACTAAGAAATTGTTAAAAGAGAAAATACTTCAGGTTCACCCACTGCATATATGTTTGTGCAATGAAGCAGGGTCTCCATAAACTCCACAAATTATGTTTCAGGGTGGTATTAAAATATTCTTTATTGTTCAAATATGCAGTAAGAAAAATATTAGAAAATCAAAAAGGGCCAAATTCTGATAGATTATGATCATATGTTTTTTCCTAGTGAATTAAATGAGGGCTTTAAGTGCCCCGCACCATACAGAACCTGACTTACAAGGGTAATTGAGTTTCTGTTTAGGTTGTGAGATTAGAGTTGCTCAATCACTACCATGCCATGACAGCAAAATTGATGTAAATGAAAAAGCGCAACACAGGACAAACGCTGCTGCAAATGTAAAGTGTTTAACATTCTCCTAGTATGTACACATACAGAACTGAAGGCTGCATTGTAACACATAGTCACAACTCTGAAGACTGTTAAAGCAGCTGCACAGCCTTGGATTTACTACCTCCAGGAATTCAATAATTTCTTACTATATACCATTTTGTACAGGTTCATGAGAATCAGATTTTTAAGTGGGTCCAGAGGCTCATTGCATTATGTCTAGCTGCTATGAGCATCGTGCTGCTGCACCCACTGCCAACACAGTTCTGAGAGGTGTGTGTCTACCTGCAGGCTCTGGCCAGAATGTTGCTAATTACATCTGCTGCCTAGGAGATGCGCTTGCCCCATGCTGCCCCTTGGGATTTTGCTTGCAATTGCATTTTAGCTAATATTTCTTCTATTATAATCTCCATCTTTAAATCAAAGTCTGTTGTCAGTTCAGAGAAGAATCTCTGTAACTTCCTCTCCCCTGCAGATGTATGCTTTTCTCATCTGGAAACTTTTCCTCCCAGACCTTGCACACTTCTCCTCCTAATCACCTGTTGACTTTTTCGTCTATACCCAGGGACTGTTCTGATCCCCAAATACATCACTTTGCTGACATTAAGCATGGCTGGAATTTTGCCCAACTACATGTCATGAATCCTTTACTGCTGTTTTTGCCACTGTGTATGCTACAAGCTGATTATATTAAACAAATGCAGCCACCAAGCAAGTAGAGGCAGCAGTTCTCCAGAGGCTGCCTTCAGAGCCTTGAGCTGAGCATTAAATTCCAAGAGTAAACAGTAATTGACTCAAAATAATTCATGTAATAAAACTGTGCTGCAGATGGTACTGTTTCATACCTGCATAAGCATCCTGTAATGGATCAGGCATTCTTTTCCTAACACAGTGATGGATACAAAGTCCCCAGATCAAAGCACCTATGTTTTCTTCTGGTTTAAAGCTTCAACTTTAAAGAAAAAGTCTTTTAAAGTTTCTTCTTCAAGAGAAGAAGAGAAGAGAAGAGAAGAGAAGAGAAGAGAAGAGAAGAGAAGAGAAGAGAAGAGAAGAGAAGAGAAGAGAAGAGAAGAGAAGAGAAGAGAAGAGAAGAGAAGGGGATAGTTTCTTTGTTCCTAGGGCCAAATCAGTACTTGCTGGTACCTTAGAGTCACCTTTTGTCAAACTACTGTGCTGTTTTCCCATGTTTCTGGTCTCCATAAAATCCTCACATTTCTGTTCCTTGGTAAGCTACTTTTGCAAAATCATGACTCAGTCAAAATACTTTAGAAAATAAAAACCTAAGGACCTTGGAGTATTTTGCCTAAGCAAAATGGAGTCCTTATGGAGGACCCTTTAAATAGCAGTCCTGCCCCCAGCCTATCGGACCCCCTCCTCTTCCTCCTCCTTTCTCCCATTTTACTGTCATTTACAGACTTGCAAAATTATGCAGGTGATTAATAACAACATAAACATTGTTGGCCTCAGTATTTACCCCTGAGAGGGATAAACTCATAAACAGGGCATCAGTTGAATTTTGTGGCAGTGCTGAACACCCTTTGAGCCTGATGGTTCAGCCAATTATCCATCCACCTTATTGCCAACTGATCCAGACAAACATTCATCCCTTTGACTATAGGGACACTATGGAAGACCCTAGCTTTGCTAAAGTCAAGGTATACAATATCTACTGTTTCCTTTATTCATAGAGCCATTCATCTCATTGCAGAAGGCAATAAGGTTAGCCAGGCATGATATGCCCTCACTGAATCCATGCTAGTCATTCACAATAATCTTCATGTGGCTAAGAATTACTTTGAGTTTGTTCCATGGCCTTCCCAGGAACTGAGGTGATGCTGACCTGGATCTTTTTTTTGTTGTTCTTCTTGGGGATGGTCGTAGCAGTTGTTTTCTTTCTGTGATTGGGAACTTCCCCAATTGCCATGACTTCTGAAAGGTGACAGGCAGCAGCATTGTGATGACATTGACCACCTCCCACAGGTGCATGTTACCTCTCCTGCATGGTCAGGCAATGTTCCTGTATTGCTCCTGAGCAGTCTACCTCTATTTCCATCTTCTGTGTCCTTCCTTTCTTTATATGAGCTCAGCAAGGAGTTCTCTATTTCAAGCACAATAGCTTCTTGTGGAGAAAGGATGAGTATAGAATAGAGATTAAATTAGACTCATAAAGCATGACAGAAGCACTCATACATTTCTCATGGAGTTAAAGATACTACAGTTCCATTTCTGGGACTAAAGAGAAATAAATGCTTCTTGAACTACTGGGAAAGTAGTCTGTGAGACTTGAGTTTCCACTCTTGGCATGAGTGTCTTGTTGTGGAATATATACTGCATATGTAACTTACGCTGATTTTGTGTATCATATGAGTTCATGTATCATACCTAGGCCTGGGTTCATGGTGTTAAGCTACTTTTAGGGGGCATGGCTTCCTTTAAAACTACTCTTTCAGCTTTCTCTGTTTTGTTTCAGGCTTCCTGAACCAGCCTCACTTGGATGGTGCATGACAGACCTGCTAATGACCTTCATCTAGCTTACAGAGGCTCAGAGGAGGAAGGGGCAGGGAGAGTGCACCAGAAGTCACACACTGTGGGAGCACAAGGCAACAGGTGGAAGAGTGAGTCTCCTGCTTCAAATCTGAGACACCACATGTTGTGCTCTGGAGTGGAAGAGTGAGTCTCCTGCTTAAAACATGAGACATGACGTGTTGCACTCTGGAGTTCAAGACTACTGCTGTAACACTGAACTGAGACGTTTAGCTCATACACAGTTATAGCAAAAAGAATGCTCAAGAATTGGAGCCACTGCTATAGCAGTAAGTTGAATGTATTTGGAGAGAGTTGATACCCAAATGGAAGGGATGGTGAAAGGTTTGAAAAAACAGTCCTGAAAGTGGACTGTGAGAGATTGAGGCCATGACCTAGTTGTTTATATAGAAAATTCATGTAAAATTTGGAATTATTCATGTGGAAGAGTTAAGCAGACCACAGAACACCAAAACAAAAAACCCCACTTTGTTGGCAGCTTAAGATGTGCCTAAAATGTAGGAGGAGATTTGGCATCTATTTGACTGCATTGCAGTTTTGAAAGAACTTATAAGAGAGTTTTCTATTAGAAGCTAATGAACTTGAATCAAGAAGAGCAAACAGGAAAGAAAGGCAAAATAAAAGGTAGAAAAGAACAACTCACATAGAGCTTTTACGTAGTATCATTCCTTGTCGACAGCCATGAAGGGGATGAACCTGCAACTGCATGTCAAGATGAATCACAAGAATGCCAACTGTTCTCCTACTGCCTTTTGCCAGCAGACTACTGTACAGAAGTAAAGCTTCTTTACAGAAATGTTACTCATTTTTACAAAATAAGACAGAGTCACTGAGTCTCACAGTTCATGAAGGACCTGTGAGCTTACAGAAGCTAATGAGATTAAATCTGTGTCCCCATTTAGATCCTCTTTTTATTCCCTTTTGGCTCAACAAGGACTGTTCCCTTTATTGCTTTCCCAGTGCTCTGTGGTTCTGTAAAGGCCATGGAAGACCATCTCTCTTTGCAGGATATAAACCTATAAACAAGGACAAGTGCAGAGAAGTGCAATGTATTTATTTCATTATTCCCTGAAATACATAGGGGGTTGACCTCTGTTTCACCTCAAACATTTTAGCAGTACTAATATTAAACACGAAATCATTCAAACATGTCCAGAGAGACTTAAGAAAGATCATGAATTGCAGTAAGGAGTTAATCAACTGGAATAATAACTATAGGGTCATAATTACATGCATCAATTTAAGACTTCACATTTACCATTAACAAGAAGTAAAATTACATATCGAAACATTCATCCATTCATTTCATTTATTAAGAAACCAGTGGTCCTTACATGTTCTCCTGACTCACTGCTAAATTTCACCCATTAATATGATTACTTTACATATGTAACCAGCTAGCCCTGTAATACATTATTGCCAATACTTTGCAATGAGTTTGTAAGGCCTCAGGATTGAGGCTTGTCAGGTCTGCCACATCAGAAGGTTTCCTGACCTGCCTGCAGCTTTGTTTGACTTGCTTTATCCCTGACAACGATTCTTCTTATTGACCAGGTGTCTATGGCTAAGTTGTTTTACTTTTGTTTTTCTTTCTGCATTACAGCCATAGTTTTATATAGAGAGCAGTAACAAAGCAGTTACTCTATACAGAATGAGATATTTACTACTCTGCAGTGAAATTCCCTTGCTCAGTTTACATCCTTTCCAGGTGATTGTTTCATAATGCATGTATCCTTGGGATACTTCATTAACAGCAACATCTGCTATTGAGGCATTTAAAAAGCCTTGTTTTTCTGAAAATGAAATATCTTTCAGAAGGATATTGAGGGGGAAGGAATTTTTTTATTGTTGAAATAATTATAATCATATATTCTGGCTATAATCCTGAAGCAAGGGACCCAGCTCAGAATGCTGGATGATTGTACAGAGGTTCTATTAAATTCCTTAGCCCTGAGAACATTTACATGAGAGCATGGTTTTCCATGAAATTAACATAGATTATGTTCACAGGCTGTAATTAAGTGGATAATTCTTTCCTATGCTTGTACCACTCCCATCTATACAGAGCAATTTGATGACTGTATTCAAAAATCAAAAGCAAATGATACATTTAATCAGTATAGGACCAAATCAAGGTTCAGCTATAGGCACTTCAATCTATTTCCCAATTAGTAGTGTTTCTAATGAAGGGTGTTTGTGGAAGTGCATTCTATTCTGAGCTCTTGTCTCAATAGCATCATCAATGAAATACCAATTACCATCTTGTAATCGCTACACTAAGGGTTCAGTTCATATGGTCAATATAAGAAGTCTTTGTGTCTCCAGCTTCATTCATGCTCTAAGGCATTTCTTAGGACTGTGTTTCAGCAGATCGATTCTACTGGATCCAAGGTGTCTGCATGCAGACATAGAAACAAACTGTAAGCAGAGGTTGCTTACACCAGTGATAGGATCACAAAATTATCAACATCAAAAGGTACATCAAAGGTATAGTGTCTAAGGTCACAAACTGCTTTTGCATGGCACCTCCTATCTGAGGACTGAACAGTGCTCACTGAATTTAGCCTAGCAGCACCACCAAATACCTTTCTTTGCTGTTATCTAGGAGAACATGCTAATATCCAGCAGCCATGTGGCATTTGTTATTTTCAAGCTACTATATAAGCTTTTATGTGAAAAAATGCTGATTAAAACTGATTGATACATTATGATTTGTTTGTTTGTTTTGACCTAGCCTCACACCTTCTGAGTATCAATGATTCTGTATGTATTTACTGTGCCACCTGCCCTTCTTTTCAGGGTGGCTATGTTAAAAAGGAGAAAGAACGTGCAAGGCAATAGAGATGATATGGCATACTACCTTTTGAAACCCCCCCTCACCATACATGAAATTTAGCTTAAACAAGTTCATACTGACACCACCTCCGCTGTGAGCACAACCAGAAGTATGTTCTTCCTGCAAGACTTAACAGAAACCTCTGGTTGCAATACTGGGCACAGAAACCCACATATTTACTTCTGTGAATCAGAATATTTTGTACTGACATCAGTAACTGTCATAAGGTAATGGCTCTTGTTACACGTAAGATTAAATACTGACCACAACACATAGCACGTGCAATACATATTGAGACTTTTTTTTATGTTTCTCAGGTTTTGGAACAAGCCTATTAAATTGTGTATTTCCACCCATGCATTGTAGACCATAAAGCACTCAAAACCAGCACTGTAACTGGAAAAAAATAACTCACCAGGGATTTTCATGTGTAGCAAACAGATGGGGTTTTTTGTTCTTATAAATCACCAAGGTAGAAGATGAAGGGAGTAATTTTTAAGTATGAAACACTACATTTTTATACTGCTTCTGCAGGGTGTTTGAAATTATGTTTTTCTAAAGTCAAGGGACCAAAACAACCCAAGAATTGGAGAGAGGAGTGGGATTACGATTTAGAAAATGAGCACACATTCATTTAGTCTAAATGTAAAAAACCCCAACCAAACAAAACCCCAAAATATTTGTCAAAGGAAGATGCCTGCAATTTGTAAAGGATTTAGAGCTAAAATTCAGACATGTTGATTTTGAGAAGAATAAACAGAGTGAGCAAAGACAGTGCTATCTCAAACTAGAGTTCCAAAACAGGACACACAGTCTTTACTGTTTAATGAAGAATCACAGTAATGTTAGCTGTGATTCTGCAGACCCTCCCTTTACTGGGAACCATTAAAGTATATGCTTAGTTTACCATAACAGAACTGACATGGTCAGAAATAACTTAAATTAATGAAAATTACATAGAGCACTGTCTGCTAGGTCACAAGCAAAACCAGCCTATGAGTTTGGGGAATATAGTGTGGTATATCAAGATTTCAATTTTATTTTTCCACAAGAGAAATTGCTTCTTGTCTGAGTGCTGTTTGTTTTCATGTTTAAGTGGGTCAGTACAAAGAAGCTTAGTTACATCTCTGAGGCAGAGGAATAGACATGTGCCACAGCACAGGCTATGGAAACAGAGGGTTAAATGCTGTCTTTCAGTAGTTCAGGTTTAAATCCAGCAGAGGCTAGTGCCCAAAGAAGCAATCACAGCCATCCTGTCCTGCAGCTTCTTCTCTTGTGTTCCCACATGCCAGGGCTGGCATTCACACAGCCACACAGCAAACTTCTTCATGAAAGCACTGCTCATCCCGAACAAGCTTCCCCCCACCTTCCCCTCTGCTTAGTTTTCACCTTACACCATTTTAGTTGGTTCCTGCTGGGGCCACATGAACATTAGCTCCAGAGTAAAGACAAGAGTAGAAATGACCTTTCAGCAGCAGCACAAACATATGCCAGATTAAACTGACTATGGAATTTGAGTCAATTGTTCAGACATCTTCCAATTATTTGTAATGGCTTAATAAATACATAGTCCTCAATGAAAAAACACTATAGCTGGGCCTGTCATTGGGTAGTAAGTAGAAGTCTGGCAGCTAAAATTCCTGTTTATACATGTTTTGAAAATCAAGATTCCTATTAATTTAAAAAAGAAAATTACATTGAATTTCAGAAAAATACCATCGCCTGTTTATAGAGTCTACTACCAGAGGATTTACAAAGCAGCCTTTTTCTGTGTGTTTACCACTGATAAAACACAGGGCATAAGCCTATTACTGCCCATGTTGCTGCCTTTCTTTTTCTACATCATTCTGACTGCTTATATTATATATACTACAGGGTATTTGTCAAGTAACAAAACCAAACAGTATCAATATTATATTAGGACAATACATAAGAACCTGCCAAGTCAAGACAAAACTCAGCAATTACATCCAAGCCAAGCTGGTGAACCATACTAAACTGAAAGAGAAAATGCAAAGGAGATGCTGTCAATAGAAGGAAAGAATCACAGCAAACACATCTCATTTAGTGCTACTCTCAATTTTGTGCAACACCAACAGAGTTCAATCACAAATATTCAGCCATCAGACTATAAACACTTCTACAGAGTTTGCTAAGCAGCAACTTCTTTAGACCAGATACAGTTTATGTCCTTATTTTGAATTTGTACGAAGTCCCACAGAGGCCTGTAGGCAGTGGAATACTTCCCCCTCCACAGGCAGGATCATGAGCTAACCTGGAATTTACTTTAATCCAAATTAAATTGTACACATAATAAAATAAAAAGCAAAAATCCAGCCCCTCTAAGAAGAACAATTATACATATACAGGTCAGGAAATTTTCAGCTATCTGCAGTACCAGCTTCAGAGTAGCAGGTGCAAAGCAAACACTTGGGGAAAAGCTCCTTGTCAAACTCACCCAAAAACATCAGAGTACCAAAGCCCTCAAACCACCCCAAGGAAAAATTCATACTTTTTCAAAGCCTCCAGGCAACTACATCAAGACACAAATAGTTACCAGCAGTAACCAGACAAGAACAAAGAAAAAAAAAATCACCACCACTGCCACCAAAGGTCCAAACATTTAGTGGATAGAGAGAAAAGATATCACAGGCTTCACCACTAAATTGAAAGAATACATAATGGTTCCCTGGGGGCTGCAACTAGTAGGCTTCTCCAGGTTTAAAAACCTAGCAAATGTAATTAAAAGGAGAGGTGGAAAGGAAAAAATCAGTGGTACTCTGCCAAAAGAGAGTTCTTTTTTACAAGCCCTGTTAATACCCAGTTGTGGGGAGAGTTTGGCATACTACAACTGCAAAAAACTATCAAACCTGTGCTTGTTTGCTGTCTCATAGGAGACATAGGTCGAGCTACATCAAATTCATCAGAGCAGATTTAAAAATCTGTTTCAAATTTCTTCATGTAATTTAAAATAATGTCGCACACATACGTATTTTGGATCCAGATTTCTATACTGTCATGTAAATATATCTACACTAACTTTAAATTTGTCTAGCTGTGTTTTTGCAGAAAACAGAGATGAGTGTGGATTTCTCACCAGAGAGTCTACTCAGGTTTTTCAAATGGTGCATAGATGGTGTGAAGTCCTACAATACTATCGCTGCACTACTGACATCAGCTGCGCTGTCTTGAGAAAAAGTGATCAATCACTGCTTTAAAGGGTTAACTATATTGGCGTTGCTCACTAGAATGCTCAAGGGAAGCATGCAACATATTTGTAACAAAGTAAGTCAAGGAGATGTTTTGGGTTTTTATCTTCTCCTGCAGTCATTTATAGTTGCTATTCTCAGTAACCTCATTCAATTGAGCTCAATCAGTGCATTTACATTTTTAGAGGTTGTCTCTTTGTAGAATATGGTGTTATATAATAAAAAAATCCCTTAAATTAGATTACCAAAATAATACAGACAAGTTTAGAACTTGGAACTGGTACTTTAGTCTTCCTTCTTGCAAACATTTTTGTTTGCACGTAGAGATCATGCACAAAATATACTCAGCATGTGCATGTTCATTCCTCAAGTTTTATGCTCAAGAACTGCAGCCTGGCTGTTGTGTGAATTTATTCTAAAGACACTGGGAACTACTTGCTTACTACAGATGATAGTGTGAGGCTGTTAAGTGAGTAACTAGTATGTTGCCTTCTGTACAAAAGGAAGGCAGTACTGGTTTGTATTCATGGAAAATACATAGATCTAGGCTGCAAAACCCAGATGGCAAGCCAAACTGTCTTCTCGTTTACATGCATACAGCCTCAGTGACTCTGGGCCACTGACCGACTCACTCCAGCAATTGTGGAAGAGTAGATCTGTCCATGATTTAAATTAGAAATGAGCAAACCTCGGTAGGTTACTATTAGCCTTTTATTTCATATATTGCAAGCTAAAATTCTGGGTCATAATAATTAACCTTAAATGGAAAAACTGTTGGCAGTGAAAATATAGCTATTTTAAAAAATGGTAGCCAGGTGGCTGTCTAGTAGTGAGAAGCTGCATGGGTGGCCTAGTAGGAGTCAAGGCATTATCTCACAACATGACCCTAAAAATCAAAAGGTTCCTCTTCAGGTCTGATTCTCAGTATTATGTGAAAAGACAATGTGAACAGTTGCTGGCAGGAATGTATATGAGCTACAGCAGCATGAGATATGAGCTACAACAGCACGAGTATTCACATATACACAAGCCATCCATTTCTTTCCTTTTGAGCACCATCCATCCCAATCACTTTCAGAAAATGTAGATCTTTATCAAAAAAGTTCAAGGGTTTGGTTTTGTTTTTCCTAACCTCATAAGCAGAAAGCCATTTAGATTTTAAAGAGAAAGCTCGACCAGGTGAAGGTTCTGTTTGAATATTTGCATGCACGTTAATGAGTCTGTTCTAAGGGTTTTTTTTAAGTTGTTAGAAAAATGACCATGTACAGAAATAGTTTGAAGCTTTGGCAAGCTACAAGGCCTATCAGTTTTTAAGAACTCTCTAGGGAGTGGAGGTGCTGCATCGTTTATGTTACTTAGTCAATAGAGCAAAATTATTTTTTTTCTTCCTATTCTTTTGTGGTTAAAAGCAGCGATGCTTTATATTTAGAGGGGCTGAGCATATTATTATCTGTTCCATAGCTTAGGAAAGCATTCTTTGCTATTTGCATGTCACACTGTGTGTCTGTCTCATTATTTCAGTGGCACACAAATGACCAAAGAAGCGCCAGAAATCGTAAATGCTACACTCTAAAATAGCACACTGATGGCAACCACATTGAAAACCTTTTTTGATTCAAAAAATGGTGGTGAAAATGTGCTCTGTTACCACAGTACAGGATGCATTTTGATCTCACTAGACAGACACATGTTTTAAAATGGACTATTAGAAAGCTTGTAAAAAAGGAAAAGCACCTATCTAGTGAAGCAAATGCAAACACTCCTATTGATTTAATTAAAATTGAAGTAGGCCCTCTTTACTCATTATCAGTTGGTAGTAGACACTCTTGTTTGCGTCAAATACTACTGAAAACCACAAGTACTTTCACTGGGATCTGTATAGAACAGTTTATGTTGTGCAATCTACTCTCATCAGTAAAGGTGTCAGAACCATCTTGATCATTTGATCAAAGGCTGTGTATACTTGGGAACATTTACAGAAGTTCTGGAACAGAGAATTTTTCATATTATTTTGATTCCAGTGACTGAAATTTAGAACTTCTACTTCTTAGAACTTTGCAAACACTAATTACTAAAATGCCTTTTCATCTTCCCTCAAAGATGCAGACAAGAACTCTTTGTTTCATAAGATGGAAGTGAAAACAGAGCAAAAAAGGGCCATAACTTTTTACATATGTAAGGTGGCTAAAACTATGCTGTTCTTTTAGACAAAAAGCAAAGCACACTGTTGGGAACTTGGTATTTCCATTGCAATCTGTGTGAGTTACAGAAAATAAGCACCTACAGGTTTGGTGCATTCACCTGAAATATGCAGTCATGTTACTTCAGCAGAGCCGACTGTGTATGGTAACCACCATCCTTGTGATCATCCTCCTTCTGCCACCAGTGGTTTCATGGGCTGCTCAATGAAGCTCTTACAACAATGGTGTTAATCCAACAACACTGACACCAGGAGCTGTGAAAGACTTGGAGTTTTTCCTAAACTGAAGGCTAATGGTTATTCTGAGCCCCAGAGAGAAGTCCTGAACAATCATGAGTGAAGCATAAAATGCTCAAGATCTTCAGAAAGAGCCTACGGTACACTGCCAGTAATCCTTTTGCATTGCACTTTTCAGTTTCTGGACAAGTCTGTGTTTTTATATCTACCTTGAGATGGTGAGATCATGCCATTTTCTTTAGCACAAGGCCACACAGTAGTCAAGACAGTTTAGGCGGGTCTGATAGCTTTATACTGGAAACTGCAAACTGTACACATCACCTTGCAAGCAGGGGGACCACTGCCTTAATAAACAATATAAGTAGCAAAGAAGGTGAATGTATTAGTGGTTGCAATGGGCAACACTTTCAAGGGATAATCTTTCCTAATTAATCTGATGTTTACATTCAGGAAGAATAGCTGATTCAGTGTTTTACTAGCAATTTCTGAGAGTGGTGGAGCTAAATCTTTCTCATGTCTAGCTATGTCACATCATCCAGAACTCCCAGGTACCAACTGATAACTTGGTTTTGCATGACTGCCATAAGTATTATGAAATATTGGGGCAAGCAGCTCTTCTTTTATTAGCCTGTGTTTGATGCCCAATAAAAGTCTACTTCCCATCCATCTCTAGGGTTTTGTAGCTTTTGTTTTCTCCAAGTACAGGTAAGGATATTTAGTTTTTTTTGAAATGAAACTCAAACAGCACACAGAAAATCTGAGACAGATGTAAAAATTGGAAGCTGCTCTGGAAAAATTTTAGTATCTAAACAAGCCACATGGCACAATCCTGGACCAGACGATAGGTTAGTGCACATTATGTTGTATTTTCTTTGCAGATGATGTTTGACAAGATAATAAGCAATACCCAGAGGATGACATCAGTGGAAGGATATGTGTGCGTGTGTGTTTCTGTGTCTCTGTGTATACATGTTTTATGTCTATATATCTCCTGCTGTGTAACTAAAGATGCCTCAAGTGTTTGGCTTGCTTCTTTCCTTCTTGTTTATTCATGACTATTATGTCTAAATCCATGCGTCCACTATTCTAGTTTCTGTCCGAAAGTAATCCATCTGATTTTTTTAAAAGCAGTATTTTCAATACAAATTCTTTCATTAGTATCACTTTCCACAGTCAGGTTTAAAACAGTTGTTCCTGGAAACCAACGAGAGCTATAATTAATATACAAGAAATGCCCCAGGGTACTTTCTTATTTTTCTGTACTGCAAAAAAGGCATTTGTGTTTTGGGAAATATTCACATATCTGGGATCAAAATAAAATGTGAGAATAATAAGAGAGGCTGCAGAGATTAAGTTGGCCAGACAAATTTGTATACATAAAAACCTGTTTTGTTTTAACCCTGGCCAGCAACCAAGCCCTACACAGCCACTCCCTCCCCCCCCCCACTGTGGGATGGGGGAGAGGATCGGAAGAGTGAGAGTGAGAAAACTCATGGGTTGAGATAAAGACAGTTTAAGAGGTAAAGCAAACATGATGCATGCAAGCAAAGCAAAACAAGGAATTCATTCACTGTTTCCCATGGGCAGGCATGTGTTCCGCCATCCTCAGGACAGCAGGGCTCCAGCACGCGCAACAGTTACTTGGGAAGAGAAACACTCTAATGCTGAGAGTCTCCCCCTTCCTTATTCCCCTTATATATAGCCAGCATGATGTCCCAAGGCATGGAATATTCCTTTGGCCAGTTCAGGTCACCTGTCCTGGCTGTGTCCCCTCCCAATTTCCCGTGTCCCTCCAGCCCTCTCGCTGGCAGGGCCTCAGAAACTGAAAAGTCCTTGACTTTGTATAAACATCACCCAGTGACAACCAAAACCATCAGTGTGCTATTGGTATTGCTCTTGCACCAGATCCAAAACACAGCCCTGCACCAGCTACTAAGAAGAAAATTAACTCTATCCCAGCTGAAACCAGCACAGAAACCTAAACAAAAAAAGAGAGAAGTATTTGTAAAATTTGCTTTTTGAATATTCTGAAGAAAGTGCAAACTTTCATTTTATTATTTGGTAAACCATTCTATGTCATTTACTTGAGAAAATGTGCTGGTAGGAGGCTGTGGGATATAGCTCATATTATGTAAAATTTACAATTATATTTTTAAAATTACTATTTACAAACAGAAGTCAAGAGAAATGGTAAAATACTGCAAAACATTTTTTTTCTGGAAATATCCAGTGATGTTTGTGCTTAACCAGGAATGACTACAAAAGAGCAGAGACAGCATTTTCACAGTCCAGAGACAAGTCTCGTACTAAAGTTTAGCTGATATTTTAGGGTAAGGTTTTGATATCCTTCAGTAATCAGTTAAAGAGAAATATGCTTTACAGTTAAAATATTTTCATCTTTGGAAGTATTTCTCCAAAATATTTTCAAAACTTGAAAGAACAATATTCTACATCTAATTCTGAAAGACATACCCTTTAATCAGTTTAAATGTCCATTTAAAATAAAATCAGCAATGACTTTGCTTAGTATCTTACTAAGCTTTTGACATCAATTGTCTTTTGAGAATGAGTTAAACAAGCAATCATATTTTCATATAATTAACACACAACTCAGGCAATTCATGTCTCTTTATAGGTACTGGAACTTGAAAATAAAATGCATAGCAAACCCACAGCCTCTGACAACCTCTTTGCCTGATATCACATATGAAATGGCAGGGAGAAACCAGGATTCAGTAAGTAGGAATTTTTACATAAATTTATTTTCCTCTTACCTGCACACACATTCCCCTTCTGTTCACATGGGATTGCAGGATGAGGGTAGATACATGCATATGTATCTATATAGCTGTATCTATATTTATCTACCTATGTCTATCTCCCTCTCTATATATACACCTTTCCTCCCACCTGTCTTTTCTGCAATGAGGGTTGTCAAACACTGGGACAGGTTACCTGGAGAGGTTGTGGAGTCTCCATCTGTGGAGATATTTAAAACTTGACTAGACATGGTCCTGAGAAACCTGCTCTAGATGACCCTGCTCAAATAAGGGACTTGGCTGATGATTTCCAAAGGTCTGTTCAGCCTAAACTATTCTATGATTCTCTGGGATATATAATTAAATGGGTAGTTTGTATGAATCCACTTCCCAAATTACTCAATCTTGATCTCATAATGTCTTTTCATAAAACAGTTTTCTGTATGCCATACACCTTAAAATTCTCATTGTTCATTTCTGAACACTGTCTATTTCTTCAGGCTTTTCAGGATTGAGTCTGAAGTGTTCCATTGATTTCCAATGCGATACTTGTGTGCTTTATATCCTGTCCATTATCCATCTTAACAAGTTTGGTTTCTTTAATTGCTACTGTGAAGTGCAGAGTTCTGTTCAGCTTTAGCTACCTGCAATGATAATTACCATTTATTCTTTCTGCAAACGTTTATATGTAGCTACCTTAAAGCAATTTACATGGAAAGATGTCTTAAGCAGTGTCTTTGCCAATTTGTAGGTTTCAAACGAGGGAAAAGAAATGAAATGATTTGCCATCATGTTGGTAGCACACCTCTAAAGCATGTCAGGATCTTTTAAACTAAATGTTTGTTGTTTTTACCAACAAACATCCCCAGGTTTGTATTTGTTTCAATACAAATTCTTTCATTAGTATCACTTTCCACAGTCAGGTTTAAATAGAAAACAGGTATTGAAACCGCCTCCATCAAAAATCGGGACAAATCTTAGAAACACATAGCTAAAGTATGACTTCTTTTATATCATACTTTATCCTGATGTTCCTGTCCCCAAACAGGCAGAAATCCATGGATCTCAGTTTGTTTCAGAACTTCTAGAACTGTTTCATTTGATTGTCCACTTACGAGGAGAGGACAGGAGAGATTCTGGTTAACAAAAGTGATGCCAAGCAAAGCTGTCACTACATAACTGAAAAATGCTTCTTGGTACCTCAGAGGTGACTTGACACCACTGAAAATGCCAACAAAAGTTTCACATATTAATTGAGGGCAACATGACCCTACAATTGGAAAATTTCTTTGCAGTGAAATTATACAGGATGCTATTACAGTATAACTTTCAGCTTTGGGCTCTTCCACTCTTTCTCCATTTGTACAACATCTGCTTTGCGAATGTGATGAGGGCCTCTGCCTTTGCTAAAATCACTACTCAAGGCCTGTATTGAAGGGAAGACTAATCACCTCTGGAACTATACCAGGCAGAAGGAATATATGCAAGTTGATGCTAAAAAGAGTATAAGCACCTCTGTGTATACATTGGCTCTAATGGTGAAACCATGGAATCTTATAGTATCATTTATTCTGCAGAAGCTTTGTTGCCTAATGGCCTAATTATGCTCTGATGCCAAGTGCAAAATAGTCATTAACAGCAGTAGGAGCAACCCCTCCTACAAGACAGAATTCCACTGTAAATCCTAAGGTCTTTTCTGTGCTAGAAACAGGGTGTATTTCTTTTACTAAACCATTTCTACCATCAGTAAAGTGGTTTGAACACTTTCCACAAAACAATAACATTCAATTTACTTTTGTGGAAATTCACTGAAGGGTTGAACTAAAAAGTAAAGTTGACCATCTTACTCAGCACCTAATCTCCAGCTACTAAGGATGATATGGATGCTAAAAGTTTACAGAAGTTTAGAGTGATTGAACAACATCACAGAAAATTCCATCGAGAGTTATTAAACTGACATTTATGGTATCTAGCTTAAGAAATCCCTAAGTAGAAATTTCCTAGAGCTACAGTGTGTTTTCAAGAAATATCACTGCTTACTTGTTCTGCTCTTGTACTTTATCTTAGATAACTTCTGTTGACCATGGTCTTAGCTGTTCAGCTCAATAGACCTTTGTTGTAATCAAGCCTTGTATTAGGAAAAGGTATTGACACTTTTCAAGAAAATTATTTGCTTGTCCTTGTTTTCTTCTTCAAACAAAAAGATCAGAGCATCTTAAGTAGTGGAAATCTCAGGGTATGACTATTCCAAGCCATGTCAGAGGCCTGAGTTAGTGAACTTACTAGCCCAGTGCCCTCTCTAGGCTAATTGGTCTTCTATTGTGAATTAAAGTCATAACATCAATACCACTCTTCAAGAATACCTAATTTTTTTAATATTGGTAGAGCTATTTTCAGCAGAATTCTTAGATTAGCCACCTGACACAGTTCATAGTAAGAATTTTACTATTTAAAAAGCTCTTCAAAATATTACACAATGAATGCCTAAGTCTGTTCCTGGCAGATAGTTGAAATTATGTTTACCAAGGGAGAGGAGTAAAGTGTCAAGGATATCATGGACCATGATAAAACCAGCATGGTTTCTGCAAAGGAAAATATTTAGGGTTTTGGGTGGTTTTTTGTTCTTTGAACATATCTATAAAGGGATAGATGAAGGAAAACTGGTTCACATAATTTAATAAAACTACTGAAAAACCTTCGACACAGTCCTGGGTAAGTTTCTATAGAAGAAACTAGTCAAAAGGGCCAACCGTGTCCTGGGGTGCATCAAGTACAGCATAGCTAGCTGGTCGAGGGAGGTGATTGACTCTATACTACACTGGTGTGGCCCCACCTTGAGTACTGTGCACAGTTTTGGGTACCTCTACATAAGAAGGACATCAGACTATTACAGTGTGTCCAGGGGAGAGCAACCAAGATGGTGAAAGGCCTCGAGGGCAAGACTTATAAGGAGAAGTTGAAGTCACTTGGCTTGTTCAGCTTGGAGAAGAGAAGGTTGCATGGTGACCTGGTTGCAGTCTACAGCTTCCTCAAGGGCAGTGGAGGGGGAGATGCTGATCTCCTCTCTCTGGTGACCAGTGACAGGACACAAGGGAATGAAATAATGAAGCTGCATCAGGGGAAGTTCAGATTCATTTAGAAAAAGTTCTTCACTAAGGGGGTGATGGGTCATGGGAACATTCTCCCCAGGGAAGTGGTCACAGCACCAAGCTTTTCAGTTCAAGAAGTGTCTGGATGATGCCTGAGCCATATGGTTTAGTTTTAGGTAGTCCTGTAAAGAGCAGGGAGTTGGACTTGATGATCCTTATGGGTCCCCTTCAACTTGAGATATTCTATGGTTCTATGATTGATTCTATGAAACAAAATAAACTTGACAGGAATGGCAACATTTTCATGAAGAAAAGGCCAAAGAGCACAATTAAATGAACAGTTAAAAAAATAAACCAAACTAAAACAACAAACTAAACACAGCAAGCATTTTACTGGACTCAGATTTTTACTGTTTAATGTCTATCCATAGTTTCAAAAGAATTGTAGGCTAGTAGTGATGATACATATTAAAGTTTACGGATATCACTAAGTCAATTAGGCAGGAAAGGTCACAGGTTGAAAGAAACTTTGGAGAGGCCTAATTCAAGTAGTTTACTCATCAACATAATAAATGTTTCATTTCACACTGAAAAGAAAAGTTCACACCTCTCCGACATCTCAGAGGGGTCTAAATTTATGGAAGCAACTCCTACAGCAGACCTGGAAATTGCTGTAGATTGCTTGATATGCAGCTCTAGCTGGGAGTCTAACAAGAAGTTAGGTTACATGAAGACTAATAGGGTAATTAACATTGGCATATAATGACTTTTTATAATTAATGATATGACCTCATTTGGAGTGTGCAGTGCTGATCACCTATCCCAAAAGGGACATTGCAGAACTTAGTTTAGTTCTTAGGATATTGAAAAGTATTACCAGTGGACTGGAAGTACTTGCATATGAAAAGAAACTGAGCAATTAGGACTGATCATTGAACATAAAGAAGAAAGAGGCATGACAAAAAGCCATTATGTAAGAAAAGTATTAGAAATTAGAAAATTCTGTTCCTTTGTCTCATAATGCAAATGCAAAGAAACATGAAATGACATTAAAAAGCTGTCAATTAAAAACTGATTCAAGGAGATTTCCATTCATTAACTGTAAACTGTGGAACTTATTGCCAAAGGAAATTACCAAAACTAAAAATACAGCAAGAATTAAATAAAAAAAATCAACTCATCTAGTGGTTATCAACAACAAATTAGGCAAATTATCACCATGGTTGCCAGAAATAGCAGGATACTTGGTTCATTGAATTTGGAAGTCTCTTTTGCCTTATTTTCCAAACTTATTCTTATCAACAGGCTGGAGTACAAGCCTCTAATACTTACAGCACAGATCAAACATAGCAGGTGTAGTATTACCTTTACCCACTACTAATCAGTTGAGGGGGACATGCCCCACTTTCCTAATAGTGGACAAACTACTGACTAAAAAGCAGAGGAATACTGGAAAGTGAGTATATTTCCTTTGTGGAAGGAGTGAACTAGGTTTCTCCAGAGAAGACAGTCAAGTTCCAAACCGTGCCCCATTCATCCCAAAAGGCACTGAGGCTGTTTAAGCTTAGATTTTACACACTGGAAAGAATAATTTTGCATAAACTACTGATTGTCTTTTCTATTAATTTTTGTTCAGTTATCAATTTTATGAGTGGCTTTGGGACCATGCTGAAAGCAGCAGCTTTACTGGGGATGGACAGAGCAGTGGAGATTTTCAGGCGTAGCCATTGTTAGGTGTCTGCAAGGATTGTTCATGTTTGGTGGGCTTGTGTATCTATCTGACTGTGTTTACCTCAATTGTGGCATAGATGCTCCTAGGTGGGTACCTTGAGATGTGACATAGACAGTTTCTGTGCAGAGGTACACTTCTGTGACTAGGTTTGAGATATGGTCAATTGGATGCTGTTGCTTAAGGTGAGGTCAGGTTCATTCACTGTCCTCCCAAACCCAGTCCCACTGGATGTTCTGCCCACTGTTACCCAGTGGCCAACTCTGACTCTGACATTTCTGGTAAATGGACACTCACCAGAGTATTGCCTGGCTTTTGCCATGGGGATAGGTGATCAAGTGATGGTAACAAACAAAGGTGGCCAAAAGTATTGTCTTCCTGGGCATCCTCACTTCCTCTAATGGTCATAGGCCAAATGAGGCCCAGCTCTGGTGTGGGTTAGCAGACCCACTAAATTGAAACCCCAGGGCATGGATCACCAGACAATATCCCTTTGGCCAGACATCCAGTAGAGTTAAGTACCTCAAAAGGGTATCTATACCAACCTGTACAGGAGTAATGATTCCCAATATGGATCCAAGCAGCAAAATACGAACTGGAAGCTGGTTGCCTAGAAAGCAATTTTACAGAATAAACCCTGGTGGTCCTGGTGGACAGCAAGCTGGGCAGGAGTCAGCAGTGCTCCTTCGCATGGAAGAGGACAGCCAGCAGGTTGCGGAATGAGATCCTTCCCCCTCTCCTTGGCACTTATGAGACTGGCTTGGTAGGCAAGAGAAAAGCTAAGGTAACCAAGGTAAACAATGTTGTTTACTTTGAATTTAGCAAGAGAAATGGGTGAGGCATGGACTTGAGCAATAGAATGCAAGCAGCTCGATTGCTGGCTGGATCACGAGGCATCAAGGACTGTGATTAGCAGTACAAAACTGACAGGTGGCTACCAATTGTGCCATCATGGGACAACACTATAACCAATACTGGGTAATGTCATCACTAACAACCCTTAGCAGATTTGTGGGTGATGCCAAACTGAGCATAGGTGAATACTCTGGAGAGCAGGGCTGCCATGCAAAAGAACTGCCACAAACTGGAGAACTGGGCTAACAAATCTCATTTAACAAAGGCAAGAGCAGGGTACTCCACCTGGGATGGATCAACCCCATGCAGCAGTGTGGGTTGGAGGCAGATGGGGTGGGGATCAGCCTAGCAGAAAAGCACCTTTGGGTCCTGGTGGAGAAGCAGCTGACCACAAGTTAACAGTGCACCTCTGTGACAATGGAGGATACTCACACAGTGGGTGGTTTCAGAGTGTAGCCAGCAACTCAAGGGAGCTGATTCCTTCCCCCTCTTTGGCCCATGTGAGACCTTGCTGGGGGGACTGTGTTCAGTTTGGGTTCCCCAGACAGCGCATGCTCCAGTGACTTCCTGGAGCAAGCCCAGTGGAGGGCCCCCAGGGTGAGGAGAGGTTCTCCTTTGATCATACCTCCTCCCTGTCTGCTTGGCTGTGGAAAATAATGAGGGCATCTCCACCGCTCCCACAGGTGGGTTGGGTTTGTGTGTACATGTCAACAGGCAAGACCTGCTAAGATATGGCTGGGGGATCAGGCCAGAAAAGCATGCCAGAGTAGCACAAAATTTTCTATATATCTGATGTGTGGTAAATGCTGACCCATTCCTAGGAGTTACTTGGAAGAGTGTGAGTTATCAGAGGACACAGGTGGTTGCATGCTGGTGTTCAGATGTACTCTGGTACTGTTTTTTTTAGTATAGGTGAGATCATTCAGATTGTCTGACTTTGGGTAAACCTGAAGAAACGTTAGCAAGGACATGCTGCCAAGTACTGAACTTGTGCAAATAGATGTTTATCCTAGAAGTGCAGCCTGGCCAAATGTTTGATTATCTTACCACTCTATCTAGGATTATGCTTGCAACAGCTTCAAAAGCCCATCTTCCAAAGCATGGGGTCGCTTCTCTTCTTCAAAGAAACAGCTAAGGAAATCTTAAATTTTGACAGAGCTGTACTCTTGTATGCTTCACAATGGACAAACTACTTTCAATAAAATAATTTTAAAAAAAACCCAACAAACCAACTTAATGCAATCATGACAAGTTTTCATTTCAAATAGTTACTATGCATATTAGAAGCAATTAAAAAAAAGTCATAGGATGAAAAGTGTTTCAAGTTACTGGGTTTTCTTCAGTTGTAAGACCAGCTGCCCGATTTATTCTGTGGCCAGAATATTATTCCTAAAAGTGGAAAAACTTCTGTTTTAGTGTATAAAACTAATCAGATATAACATCATTTTTGAAAGCTTAGCTTGAGCTGCATATTATCTACAGAATACTGTTGGAAACTTAACTTGCTAAATAAGCAGAACTCGAATGAATGATTTTTTAAACATCATAAGACAAAACACAAATGAACAAACAAACTGAAAAGGGATTTATACTACACATGAGGGATTTGACCAAAGAATGAGAAGCAAGAGCTGAAGTATTTGTACTAATCAGAAAGGCATTAGACTTAACTAACTCACATAGAGCATTTGCAATTTTCATTGAGTGACTTTCAAGTCTGTAATACACTTGACTGAATCTTACTGGATTTTGTGCTTGAAATGTTTTACTAAGAGTCCACTGAGGTATGAAAGCACAATAAGTTCTTGCCATGGGAGGAAAGGTGCATTTCTTAGGAGTACAGCTGAACTAAAAATAGATTACTATTTCTCCTACATGAAATATGCTACTCCGTACAACAGGGCTGAATTTATTTCTAGGTACTGGGGTTCGATCAGTGTTCCTCCTTATCAGCTGTGACAAGCCTTTATCACAAATACAGTTTATAAAAGAAACTACAAATTCTTTGACCTCTTACTGTCAGATACATGTTAAAGAACAATTCTGTGTAAGACTTAATACACAATTTATAAATAAATAAATAATCAACAAATATACCTTTTGTATATTTCTTTTTTCCAATTTGCAACTCACTTTGAGGACTGATCATCTTCTTGAGGCATGGCTTCATAATTATGATTATAAATTCTTTCCTTCTTTATGTTTCTATGGAATTGCTTTTTGGGCTTTATGCAATTTTAGGCAAATAGTAGAGTGCCTAAAGAATACCCATACCAAATAATCTGCCTTTGTTTCAGTCAATGAAACATTTCATGGCTTGTTGACAAATCCATGATGCTGTAACGCACATAATTTCAGTATTTTCTCTCTTTAGGAAAGAAAGCAATACAGGGGGTTACAACAAATTATGAAAACTGACAAAAGCTGAAGCTTTATGCTTTCTGTTCCACATTTCAAATGTTATTGCAAATGGGAAATATTTGTTCTTTTTAAGCAATAGAAATAAGTGAGCTTATATGTTGGGGTTTTTTAAGAACTAGATACTATGTACATCAAACCCTTTTCCATCTAGTCTTGCCAGCGGCAGGTCATCTGGTTCAATGAACTGATTTTCAAAAGCAAAATACATTTTGCTGAGTAAAAATGATGTTTATGCGACTTCACATAGGTGACACATTGGAAACTAACACAATTCTTTGTCGTCTCAATTAGAGCTCAGAGAACTTGGAGGAAGCTCAACTGGAGACCAAAGCTGTCTTGAGTGGCTTTATCTGTTTATCTGGGTTTTTTTCAAGTGTATGGCTGAAGCTGGTAGCAACATATACATTAAGAGGCCAACACTTTCCATTATTTCTCTTCTTTCAGTTGCTTGTAACTTTATCACAGCATACCTGCTTAATTTTAATTTTTCAAATTTGTTTTTTATCTGTTGTTCTCAGCCCCAGCAAAGTTTGATCAAAAATTCTTCTGTTTTTCCTGAGCTAAGTTACTTAGGGCTGTATTCTAGTGATTTCAGGAATATCAGTCTTCTTTTCTGAATAAATACTCAATTTTACGATATTAGTGATATTGAGTGTGCTTCAGTTCCTCCCTGACTTGCAGAGAGTGTGCAAAACACCAAGACATTTAAATACTGGGGCTACATTCATCTTAATTTTCCAGCACTAATATATAGTGGAGTCATCAGGTAGAAAGTTCAAAGTCTGAAATACAGGAAATCCTGCAGTCAGTCAGGTTCTGTGGACAACCCTTCAGAAGCCTACCTAGGTTTGATGAAAACAGAAACAAAAGAATACTACTGTTGGTGAATACACAGAAGAATCTGAACAGCACTGTGGATTTAATGGAAATACCTAAAATCATGCCAGGATCCACACAGAAGCTCTAAAGGCTGCAACTACTTCTGTTCCTTGACTATGTAATACCCAAATCATACACAACTTCAAACAACTTGTCCTTTTTCTCCAAGTTTTCTAAACCAACATCCCATTGAGACTGGGAAACAAAGACATCATGAGTGGGACACTTTACCTTTTTTATTTGTTGAAGGCGTGCAGAAAGTCTTTTTAGTATGACCCCCATTACTGAGCAAAGCCTTGGGATCTTGCCACAGTACACAGGCAAATATCATGCACTCCTGCATGTGTGTTATGGGGAGATGCACAGTGGCACAGGAGCACCCAGGCAGCTGTACAGGATCTGCTTACTCCTCTACCTGAGAACTGAGCTAGTCCTGCATCCTGGCTGCAATGCGCTTTGAAACCTGTAGATGCATCGTAGGAGGTAAATAGAAAATATTAATCATAAGCAAATAGTCATCAGGAACATAGATTCACAGCTCTGATATTACCAGTGGTACTGTTCTCTGTGAATGAGAAATAAAATCCAAGGAATCCCTTTCAAACTTTGCAGTCTGCTTTTCCAGACAGGCTACCTCAAAAATAGTGTGATTGCATGCACAGTAAAAAAATTCTAGAGACTGCCAGTCAGAATATTAAAGACAAGTGAGTAGAGACAGCATGGCAATAGAAAGGACTGGATTAGCAGAGAAGCATCTATTTTCTATTAGCATGACACAGTTTTTACTCTGGATATTCTTTGTTCTGTTAGCAATCTCATTCTAATTCTCTCCTTTAAGGTCTCTTGTCCTCAGCTGAAGCCACTTACCATTTATTGACCTTTTTCCTCTGGTCTCAGCTGAAAGTAAAAACCCCCAAATTATCAAGTATAATTACATTTAAGTTAGGCTTGCAGAACACCATATTCTTCACTCTGTTCATGTCTTAAATACCTTTCCCAGAACCCAATACAGTTCTTGTTTGATCAACTCTTATGAGTGTAAACAGTAAATTCAGGTTTATGAGACCCAAAGTGCCTGAAACCAGTGGTGTCCCATCCCAACTGGAGTTTGATGGTAGTGCATAACACAAATAATGACATAAATAACAATAATAAAGTAGTAACATAACCATATTTTAAAATATGTCTTTTGAAGAATACAGAGAATACAATGTGATAGAGAAATTCCACAGAATAATCTTGTATAGAAATAATTTGTATAGCAAATCTCTTATGTTAGCATGTTATTACATTCCTCACTGCTCCCCTTTGGTATAGATCTACTGCAAAGGAGCTTCATTAATTTACTCCCATCAAGAATCAGACCTGTGCATCCCTTCTTTTGAGTTGCTTTCAACTCACAGCCCCAAGTTTTGGATTACATGCCTATTCTTTCACTGAATTTAAAGTTCTTTTTTCGAGTGTTGTAAATCACTTCCAGAAGATGCATTTCACACACTGTTTCAGCTGACATTAAAAGAAAATAGACATTAGTTTGTTTGGGTATTCACAACACTTTTTCCCTAGCTGACACTCTGTAAGGTTTGTATGCATAAATGACAGGCCCAGTGAAAATAAAAAAAAAAAGATTCACAAAGTTTTGGGTTTTTCTTATTTTGACTTTAATTGAAAAAGCCCTGACAAATTGTATGATTTAGTTTGTGCAGAGGGCGTGGCTGTCTCTTGTCTGGTAGTACTGTGAGGCCTATGGAAATGTACTGGTTTAGAACAAAAACTTCTACAGAACACAGACATAAAGAAAACCTAAATCTGTCTCAGTATTGCAAGATGACAACCACCTCAGGAAAGGTAAATAAATAAATCATATTCAAATTTGCAAACTACCAACAATAACAAGAACAAAGACATTTATGCAACCAAGTCAATTAACAGATTTTCATAAAGCAAGTGATTAAATGTCTTCTACACAGGTTTGTGATGATGTGGTGGTCTTTAAGTGGTCTACTTCGGACTAAATTGGAGCTACAGTGACATGTGTTTGTTTTTATTTATGCAAAATTTCTATAGGATATAGATGCAGAAGATATGCCATGCAAGCCACAAGCCATTATCTGTGTTGATATACTCACTATGACTGTTTTTCTATTATTGTATTTAGATCAGTGAGAACATATTTATGTCCTTATAATCAAAACTTCACTCAGCAGCACTTTTCTTGTTCCAATGTTATTTTTATAACTCAGTAACTACAAAAAGGACAAAATTATTACGATTTTTATTCATCAGATAGTCTGACAGACAGCAGCCATTAGGGCCCAGATCTATATTCAGGTATGCTGCTGTTGCTGAGAGCAGTGCCTGACCTTTTCAATACATATGTGTGTGGTTTTCTTTTTCTGATCTTAGTTTAAAACTGAGGGAGGGGGACAGGGGTGTACTGAACACTTGCCAGGAGGCAGGTATAATTTTGGATATGCAGAGAAGGTATCCAGATTTGAGAATAATAAAATTAGGATGACATTTGGATTAGGAAATAGATTGTCTAGACTGCATGCAGTAATTCTGTGCCAATGACTTAATATGAAGGTACACTAGCGTTAAAGCAGTTTCAAGCAAATGTTTCTACGAAGCATAGTCACATAGCCATGCATGTAGCTAGCATGTGCATTAAAGAAAAAAGTCAAATCTTAGGTTCATCACAGGATTAATCCAAGAGATCTACAGATCATAGTTGGATTCATGCAAAATGGAGGCATATTGAACAGAACAAAGACAATTGATTATCTCTCTCACCTACTTATGTACTGGTGGACTGTTAAATAATAAACTAATAAAAAGTCAATATCCTTGTTTGTTTGGGGCTTTTGTTGTTGATTTTCACTTTTAATTTCCTCAGAACTATCGACCACTTATTCGGAATATAAAACTTTTCCTTACATTAATCAGTTTTGTTGAGCATCAGATACCAAAACAGAGAATAATCATTTCTTTCTCCTAACCTGAGGAAAATTCCATTCAAGTGTCATGTTTCTAAGATGAGAATAATCCAGATCACTCCTTTAGTTTCTCAGTTTGCTTTATTTTTGCTTTTGTTTTCTGCACTGTTTATAATGTGTATTGTCAGATTCCTGGTTAGCACACATCACACTGGAACAGCAATACTTTATCATAAATATTCCTTTCTGTCAACATCTGAGAGGGTAGTTCAAGTTTTTGTAAATCAATACTACACACTGATCATCAGTGTATCATTTAACACTCTAATTGAAATCCTGACAGATTTGAATGACAGATCAGATAATATTTTAAGTAAAACAGATGCTCTTTTACTATACATAATTACATAGTAAATGATGTTATTTACTATGACAGCATCTCAGAGAATCTCTCTGTACACTTTTGCATCTATAGCTCTTTAAGTATTCTAAATTATAAGAAGGTATTTTAGAAATCAGCGGCAGAATTTAGGTTTATTGAAAAATTGGAGGAACATTAGAGACATGTTGTACTTTTGATACATGTGAAAGGAGAAAATCCAGTTATTGAGCAGGCATCAGAAAATTATTTGCTGAAAGCCTTCATTGGTACTTAGCCCACAGATATTCATATTTCTCCTGCCTTTCTCTCTCTCAGAGACCATTATTATTTCATATTGTCAGTTTACATTTGGACTAGACGTCATATGTGCGGATATGAACCACTTAACAACTTTACCAAAGTTGTTCTAGATTAGATTGTATAAGTGACAGCAGACTCTACACCAGACTGGGTTTTTGATACAGCAAACATGCTATCTGTAAAAGTACTTGTGGCCCTTAGTTATAAAGTAGCTGCGTTATGCCTTATATCTATGGAAAGCGTTAATGAAGGTGGAACACATATAATCATTGTACAATTATTTACAAACCTGCTTTGCTTTCTCCAAGCTTTCTCTGAAGTTGATGGCTTCACATTCTCTGGAAAAACACACCTTGAAACAAAACCTTAAATGAAATTCTGAAGCATGTGAAGTGCAATCAGTTCCACATTCCCATCACTTCTCCATTATTCTGCAGCTGCTATAACCATAGAACTTGTGTTCTGTTTCCTCCACCTTTGTGGGGCAGGCATCACAGTGGGACTATTTCACTGGAGCTGAGTTTAAAAATACATTAATATCTTAGGTCTTGAGGCACACCGGATCCAGAATTTTCCAGTTAAAGTCTGAGCCACACAAAAGGCCTACAATTTGGTCCCCCGAGAAATGCATTATTCAAGTTGCACGTCCCTTCCAGAAATGCTGCAAGGCTTAATTAATTAGTGATTATAAACTGTGCAGGGTCTTGAGATTAAGAATACTGTATAACTGCTTGGATTTACCACTGTGTTTATTGATGATAACTATGTTTTCCCTCTCTCTTATGAGAAAGGAAATAGAAAATAATGATTCCAGACTTGAATTTCTGACTATGAAGATCGGAGATTTCTTTGCTCCTTTTTCATTTCCTCCTATCTAATTTTGAATTTTAAAATCTATTTTTCTTCAGTAAGGGCATATGAAGGATTTGATTACTGATAGCTCACCCATAGTAGCTTTTATTTAATCATCTGAGCTGTCTACCTACAGCAGAAGTGAATACCCCAAAGTAGGCTGTCAAGAGTGCAGCTGGTATCATAACTGATAACAGAGCAACTTTTATGGTTGAAAATGAAAAGACATGTCTCTATCACAAGTCTGTAGATCATGAATGCACTCCAGCATCTCAACTCAACTGAGTTCAGGGGTGCATCCACATAAGAAGCGAAGGATTTGGAAGCTGCTTTTTATAACCTGGAGATCATAATTAACTTATATCTAAGAAAAGTTACATTTTGTTCATCACTGTGGTGGGTTTACCCTGGCTGGATGCTGGGTGCACACCAAAGCAACTCTATCACTCCCCTCCTCAGCTGGGCAGGGGAGAGAGAATATAAGGAAAAGCTCCTGGGTCAAGATAAGAACAGGGAGAGATCACTCACCAGTTACCATCACAGGCAAAACAGACTGAACTGGGGGAAATTAAATTCACTACCAATTAAAATCATAGTAGGGCAATGAGAAATAAAACCAAATCTTAAAACACTTTTCTCCCACCTGTCCCTTCTTCCTGGGCTCAACTTCACTCCTGATTTCTCTGCCTCCTCCCCCTGAGCAACACAGGGGGACCGGGAATGCAGGTTGTGGTCAGTCCACCACACGTTGTCTCTGCTGCTCCTTCCTCCTCACACTCTTCCCCTGCTCCAGCGTGGTGTCACTCCCACAGGAGACAGTCCCCAAGAAACTTCTCCAGCATGAGTCCTTCCCATGGGCTGCAGTTCTTCACACACTGCTCCAGCATGGATCCCTCCCATGGGGTGCCGTCCTTCAGGAACAGCCTGCTCTAGCGTGGGTCCCCCACGGGGTCACAAACCCTGCCAGAAAACCTGCTCCAGCATGGGCTACTCTTTCCACGGGTCTATAGGTCCTGCCAGGAGCCTGCTCTAGCATGGGCTTCCCATGGGGTCGCAGCCTTCTTCGGGCACCCACCTGCTCCAGCGTGGGGCCGTCCATGGGCTGCAGGTGGATATCTGCTCCACCATGGACCTCCATGGGCTGCAGGGGGACAGTCTGCCTCACCATGGGCTTCACCACAGGCTGCAGGGGAACCTCTGCTACAGTGCTTGGAGCACCTCCTCCTCCTTCTGCACTAACCTTGGTGTCTGTGGAGTTGTTGCTTTCACACAGTCTCACTTCTCTCTCTGACTGCAGTTGCACAGGGTTGTGTGTTTTTCACCCCATTCTTAAATACATTATCCCAGAGGTGCTACCAACATCACTGATGTGCTCAGCCTTGGCCTTTGGTGGGTCCATCTTGGAGCCAGCTGGCACTGGCTCTCTTGGACATGGGAGAAGCTTCTAGAGGATTCTCAATGAAACCACCTCTGGTACCAAAACATTGCCATAGGAACCCAATACAATCACAAAAAGAAAAAAGACGTGGAACATTTTTAGATAATTTGTTTAAAAAACCACCCCAAACACCACTTTAAAGGAAAAGAAGTTTCAGAGTTAAAACCATCAACTTAATTAAAATGAATCTTATAACTGTTTAATAGTTATTGTCCATCTAAAATTCACCATTGTATTCCTTGACTGTAAGCCAATCCCCCCAGTAAAAGAGAAAAAAAGAATCGTTTCATTGATTCACAGTAAATGGATTCCTTACTTGAAAGCAAGTATTCTGTTAGTTTGTGCTGAACAATGTATTACATTGCTGTTTTGTGACACATACACAGTTTACTATCTTTCTCCTATGGTCCAAACTGATTTGAAAAAACTTAATAAGAGGGACCATATTTTAAAGTACCTTTTCTACCTATAAATGAACCTTAACCTTCTTTTATAAAATGTTTGATTTTATGAAGTAAAAATTCACATTAAAAGACCATTTTTTCCCAAAGTTTTAGTGCATGACCTAGCTATCTAATCTGCTTATTGCAGGATGCTATAGATGGTAATATTTATATGGTTTTGAACTGAATGGTCAAATTCATGAAAAAATCCACGAAGGACTATCAGATAAAAGGATACCACTTCTGGCTCCTTTATGAGCCAAATATGAGCTGAACATTCTTGGAGACTGGGAGAATATCACCATGTAATTTATCTAATCTAAGTGTCTGATCTTGGGTGCTGTCAAAGACAGGCTTCTGGGCAACAGGGATCTTCTGCTGCTCTGAATATAATTGTTCTTCTGGCCTTATGGATAATCAAGGCAGGGTCCATACATATACTTAACCTGCTGAAGTCTGGTCCTCAGCATTATTTAGAAGATCTGTTCTAACTTATCTTTCAACCTGAACTGCCTGTCCCTAGCTTAACCCAAACACAATTATTCTTAAAATGGCATCTCACCCGTCATTATTTTAAGGGGAGTATGAGGTCAGCTTAATTTGCTGGCTCCACCTTGCATAATGCTGTGCAAGCATGATTTGTGAAGTACTGTGCCATAGCTAGAAGTGGATGTAAAATAACAGTATTTCATTGTTAGTTCCTGGAGAAAATACACTTGAAGTGTAGAAGAATGAAATTTAAAATCAATGTGCCATTTAATTGCTTTTATTTCCTCAAATGATTGACCAATGAAAAAGCCATTTTGTTTTAAATGTGGATTTTGGTGAACCATATCCTCAAACAGAACAAAAGAAAAGTCATAAGCCCTTAATTTTCTCTCCCTCTGGCTTTGCATTGCTCTGGGACTACTAAGTCTTGCAGCATCCAAACTGCCAAACTGACTGTATGAAATGTAAAATTTAAAACCCCTTAAGCAGTTGTAAATCAAAGCTGTTCCATAATTTACAGTACATTTATTTTTAAAAAATCGTATTTTAATATCATCCTTTAACTCAAATGATCTCATAGCATTTTACAAACTGGATTCACTTCCATCATTCTTGAAATTCAGCCATCTCTGAGAGGTTAAACTGTAAAACCAACACCTTCAGGTATCACAGGGACAAACTAACATATTGGCTGAGACTGTTGAGGCAAATTCCCTCATGAGAGCAAATGTCATGTCATTTTGATCTGCTGAGAATATTGTTTCTTCAGTATCTTGACTCCATGACTCTCCTCTTCTTTCCTTATATCATGAGATTATATCATATAATCTGTTATTTGTCTATAGCAGATAAAATGATGAACAGAATCTCCTTCCAAACAAGTGAATTTGCCAAACTATGTTGTGACCTAGTGGCAAACGGGAGTCTTAGAGAGATGTTTCTCTACCAAAACACATTCCCTCCAATGCCATACTCTTTGGCACCTGTGACGTGCAAAGAAAATACATTCCCTCATCTTTGATTCTCTGAATTTGGGAGAACTGGTCCTTCTAGGAGTACATGTCACTAGGAGTATACTCCACCCATGTGCATCTCCTGATGCTTCCTGCCACCGGATCTTTCTGAGCTTTCCTATTTGAGGATCTGCCCTGTGCACATGCAATAGCTGAAATCCATGTCTCATCTCTGTCACTTCTCTCCTCTTTGGGGTAAACAGAGTCAAATGGGACAGCACACAGACCCAAACTGCCCCTTTTTATAACATCAATTGAATGATATAATTACAGATAGAGACCAAGCAATTACAATGCTTATACTAAAGAACAAAGATAGACATGTCAAGCAGTTCATTCATCTTATCCTTTGATGTGGAAAAATGGAGTAGTTTTAGGGAATGAAATATGATTAAAATGAAATGAAACTTGATTTTACCAGATCTGTATAGTCATGTAAGTGCTTCCACTTATTTAGATGCCCTCAGTCAGCACCATTCATTTATATGAGCTGTACAACAGAAGACTATTTGAAATTAGAGCTTTTGAATGTTTGTAAAAAAATCTTCCAAAAGACGTTACAAACAGGCAGTGAACTTGCCTTGCTGAATCCAGCATGTTTCAAGAATAATGGAATAAATAATTGTTCATGTATTAAAGTTGTTGTTGAGGAAGGGTATTTCATTGTCTGATATTTGTCATTCAGTATTTGTTGTGCTCCTGTTTAAGGCCGTTCAGTCTCCCTAACAGGAGCAGAAATAAACTATCAGATTTAGAGGATCTCACTATGCATGAAATGTGTAACAATTGCAGTAAGAGAAATCAATGCATTTTCTCCTTGTTTTAATGACTAATCAAATGTTAAAAATGACAATATTATTCATATATAATGGACTACTGGAAAGGTGGTTGGCCCAAAACCTATGGCCAGGTATAATTTAAAATGTTGTCTATAACCAATATGATTGTAGGAAAGTTTCTGAGACAACGTAAGATAGTGCAACCCATTCCTTGAATGGAGTTAACGACATGCTCTTCACAGTTTTGATCTAGCTGTCATGCATACACATCTGCACACCAAGAAAGTAAAATTTACTTCTGTGTCATGATACTGATAGGGGATTGTGACAATTTAAAAAAGTTTACAGCATGCAGAACCGTGGAAAAGTTGTTTTATGAAAAGGCCATTAACATATTGGGAGGTATTTGACACTACAGCTGAGAGATGACTTTCAAAAGTTTTCTTAGACTGGAACACCAGCTGATGGAGACTTTCAAATAAAAGATTTTTTTGCTTGGTGTTCAGTAATCTAATCTTGCTCGTCATTCATCAATTGAGATTGGCAGACTCTGGATGTGACTCTTTCCCTGGAGGTGTTTGGGTGACAGATGTTTGTATGTTCTACTGAACCCTCAGGATCTTCTCCAGGTCAGCTTTTGTGACTTCTGCATCTCCCACATAGTCTTGATGGCTTCAGTAATTAGCCTCCTGCATCCAGCCTTTGGGCGCTGACAGTGAGCACTGCCTGCAATGACTGCAGAGGCTGTGGCAGTTGCCTTCTCCAAAGTTGTTTGTAAGTCCTCTGTCCCAGCACTACAACTTCTCAGCACTTACATTCTCTCTCAGACTATTTCTTCCTAATACTCTTAACATGTTTCCTTCTTGAGATGGTTCAATTTTCTAATAATACACATTTCTTAAAAAATATTAAACCAAATATTAACTGTGGCTAAGATTTCTGTATCATCTGCAGTTGTGTTCTTGCTCAGATTGCTTAAGGTTTGTTTTGTGTTTTTTTTCCTGGGATCTCACCCAGATTTTCAATCTGCTGTTTATCACTTTGTAATTTTGTGTCTTTTGCCTGTTTTTTTTTCCTATCGATTTTCTAAATCTCTGTACTCTTGAGTTGTAGTCTTGCTTTCTGTCAGATGGTTGTTTGAACAAATTCTGTACCCTCTGTGAAGAATATTTCTTTCAACCTGGCAACACTTTCCATATCCTGGAGGACATTTTTAAATGTGGATCTTGTGATTGAACATATGAGCACAGGAAACCAAATTTTTTAAAAGAAGCATATTGTGAGTACTTTAGGTGAAACATATAAAATATTTTTCAGTGCTTACAATATTATAAATGAATGCATTTATAATTTAGAGAAAAATCTGTACAGAAAATATGCACAAAGAGGATTAAATTAATGAAGGAAGTTAGCAAGTAAGAGCAAGTATCACTATATAATTTTCATTTGCCCTGAGGGGGATTTTCAGTCCTTTCTGTTTACAGAAACCTAAACATCTTTTTAAAAAGCACTTTTCTTCATAAGACTTATCATTTTTATATCAAAGACCTGATAGTTTGGCACAGTAGTTCATATCTTTATTTTTCTTCCAGAGTGGCTTAACTTTTATAGCTAATTGTTATTCTTCTTGGTCTTTTGTTAGGGAATGGTGCTGAGAATACTGACATTTCTTTTGTGTTCCCTCCTCATTTTTAGTTTCCCTGACTTCTTTTATTTCTGCTGTGTTCAATGAATCACTCACAGTATTGATGCTCTGCAGGAGAGAGGCTGACTTTGCAATGTGGGACAGTGGAGTGCTGATGCTGTAACCACCAGGAAGCCTGGTGTAACCACCAGGCTACTGCTGTCACAGGGCTCTCTACTGCTCTGATCAATAGGTCCCTCTCCACAATGGGATAATTTGCATGGAAAGACTATTTAATTTTATTTTGATTTTTACGTGAAGTTTAGTGTTTGCAAAATATGTCAAACAGATAGAAGAGAAAGGGGCTGAAGTTCAGCCTCTGTGCTGCTGTTGTAATCCTTTGTCTCTATTAAACATGCTGGACAGCATGTCAGTTATGACAAGGATATCTGTCTGCAATGAACTGCCTGGAGACCATTAAGATCAGGGGTCCTCAAACTACGGCCCGCGGGCTGGATACGGCCCCCCAGGGTCCTCAATCCGGCCCCCGGTATTTACAGAACCCCCCCGCTGGGGGTTGGGGGGGGAAACCAAGCAGCCGCAGATGGCTACCTGCCACTTCATCCGCGTGCCAGCCCCCTGTTTAAAAAGTTTTGAGGACCCCTGATTAAGAGCATCAAAGATACGTCAGATTTTACCCAGCTAGGGAGATTTGAGCAGACCTTAAAGACCTTAAGGAAGGCAGGTTCTCTACCAGTATACCAACAGAGCTCTGTGCATCCAGTTGTCTTTGGATAATGTCACAGGTTAGTATCACTGTGGCCAGATGTGGATAGCAAAAACAATTGACCATAATGTCCCTGAGGAGGAAAAAAAAGAAAAAAAAGCAGCTTTGAAAATATAGCAAAAATCCTATTCCACACAGTCAGGAGAACAGTGCACTTCTTGTGGTCTAGTGCATGGTCATTGAACTAATGTTTAGCAAAATCAAGAAATCTGTCCTTTTCACCATTATCGCAGGTGGAACAATATATTGGAGAAAAAAGCAAGATACCAACACTTTACTTTTTCTGTACCTGACAAAAACAATATGCTAATTTGTATCATAAAACATCTAAGAAGGCTGATTTCTTTGTTACTTAACATTTTTATGTGTAATTCTTACTGGCATATGGTGCTAATCTGACAGTTTTTAAAAGATAAAACCTTGCTCATGTTCACAGAATGTATCTGGTATCACCTCTGACCTTGGAGAAAACAGTCACCACATGTTTCCAATAATCCTCACCTTCTCAAGTATGTAGATATTTCAGAGGTAGAAAGATAGTGGAGAAAAGTGACATAACAGAAAATAAGCAAGTGCCTTTTTTTTGTGTCATCTGTTTTATGTTGTTGTTCATCCAGTGATTTAGAAGCACTAATCTTGATCTATGCCAGTTCAATATGGAAAGGAGTTTGTCCCTTGCTCTCCAACCTCTTTCAGACTTTGATCTCGCTCCTGAACATAGCATACTAACTGAGGTGGACACCACACTCTGCAGTACCAGCCTTCAGCCTTGACAATCTGAGCAGGTCTGGAAACTCAACACAGCTCTGTGTTTTCTAATTTCAGAAAAGCTTGACAGTCACTTTATCCCTGCAGTCCCCTGATCCTGTAGCATTTTGTGATAAGCCTTAAGTCCTGCATAGTACATGAGCTCATTGACAGGATGAGTGAAGAACGAGGAGGATTATTAATTGTTTCCATTAAATGTAAATCCTTTTGACAATAACTTAGCAGGAAAGCAGTGTTACTTCACAGGGAAGTTTACTTTGGACAGATGTGCTTTATAAAGTTACACTTTATTCTTGAACTATGCTGAACAATCCCATTTCCTTCTTTTCTCCCCTCCTACCCCCTATAAGCACCTTGCTTACTCTAAGGAAACCAGTAGTATTATCCTGGTTTTGCACTGGGGAGACAAAAACTGTCCAGACTGCCAAGGTTTTACATCAGGAGAGGCAACTGATACATTTGGGAAAATATGTGGATCGCGTGACACTAGTGCAGGTACCAGTAAGTCTGCCAACAGTGGTGTAATGGGCTTCTCTGACATGCACAGCACCCGTGAGGAACGCATCCATCGTAGTTCTGCTCTGTAACTCTGCCACCCTGGTCATTCAATCTGAAGTCAGACTTGGGAAATACTCTTAAATACATTTCATGTTGGTCTTCAAAGCCCCCAAAATAAATTTGGTAGGAAAAATATATCATATCTGAAGGAGAGATGATTTCTATCAGAAACTGGAAAATCATGCACATATTAACTAGATAATGAGGGCAGAGTTTTAAGACAGGGATCCTACAAACCTGTGAAATACCCTCTCATTATAGTTAGGAAAAAGTGACCAGTATATGCTACACATGAGCTTGCTTTGGTTACAGGTTTCTGCATCATTCTTGCTGACTATTTATAAAAAAGTTTACTGATGTTTATTAGCCTTTCCCCTTGACGGGAGATGGGCTGGGTGAACTAATAAGCTGATTTCTGTTTATGACTTCTGATTCCATGAATAACAATTTTTTGGATGAAAAAATAAGGAGAACATCACAAGATGCCTATATAGAAAATCAGAACATATATTATATCAGACTATATATTATATTATAATAACCATATTCCAAATGTAACATTAAAATATTTTCAGAAGAAATTTCTACTAGTGTATTTCAGGGCAGTTTATCAGTTTGTTACAATTTAAAACAGATCCAAATACTAACTGACATGCAGTGCTCTGCTTTCTTTCATCAGCCGATGTGAGGGGAGGTAATGGTGGAAGGTGCCCTGAACATCATTTCCTGACTCAGATAGAGATTTCCTCTATTGCTTTTTTTCATAACCTATTAGCCTCGTTTCCTACATCCTTTCAAAAGGCGAACTAAAGGACTGTGTAATAAAAACAGTGAATTCATCTCTATTCAATGAGATTGTCAGCTTCTGTAAAACTCCATAATTATCAATATTTTGCTAAACCATGGTTTCTACCAGTCACAACATTCTCAGCCATCACTATATATTTCCAAATCTGTTTCAAAACCCTGTGTGCATCTATGCTTAAAGAAATGCAAGGTGTAGCTCTTGTCTAGGGAAGGCTTTGCAATATATTCCCCACAAGAGGTTACAAATAGACCCAAGCTTGAACTGTTTTGCAGGTTTAAAATATAGGGCTGAAATCAGCTGCAACTTGGGAGGAGGCAAAAGCAGTCTCCGGGTGCCCCAAATAAATCAAAATGAAATCACAGAAGTGTAGACAATGCTTGAGTGTCTAGGCCCTGTTCGCTTCTTTTCCTCTCTTTGTAAATGTGCTCCCTTTTTCTATCCCTGTGACCTACATTTTTCCATCTTCTCTTGCAATTTTTTTATTTTTTTCCTTGATGGGAAAAGCTGATTTGCACGGGGCTACTCCTTGACTTATTTGCTAGGACAAAGAATTTTCAGCAGGATTACACAGGTCAGAGAGATTAAAGATTTTGTTCAGACACTGGTTGTCATGAGATCCAGGTGCTCCTCATCTATATTCCAAACCTCTCAAGAGGTTTTTGCCAAGCAAAAGTTAGGAAAGAGCAGGGTGGAATGAGCACAACTGCCTTCTCCAGTTTGCAAATTTCACAGCTTTCTCAAGAGCTCATTATGGTTGTTACAACTTTCTAGTCCACTTGCATACAGAAACAAGTGTAAAAGACACACACACACAATAACAGTGAAATGTGAAGCCATGTAAAACTCACTGTATTGCAGATTTGAAACTCAAGCTCATAATTATATTCATGAAAAGAACTGCTTCCCTTGTTTCTTTGTGTGATGACCTTTTTCCTGTAGGATGGTCTTGTAACATGCAATAAATGTCACTGTGTTTTGAAAGACTGAAAATGGTGTTCATTCACAAAGCACACATTTTTAACGGGACTGTGCACCAGCTTCAAGCCATACACTCGCCTAAATACTGAACTGAATCAAGGCCATCAGTGGGAAGAGAAACCCAAACTGCTTAGACCCCAATTTTCTTTCTTTGTTTTGAAAGTGGAGCAATCAAGAATTGAAAAAGTAGCATTTAAAGAGAAAAAGGCTGCATATGATTTATAAGGTATTCTACAAGATACATTAGAAAGCATTATGGGATGAATGAATCAGTGCCTGGACTACTCAAGATACTAAATGCTTTTCTCTTTTCTGCTTTCAGCAAGTAAGAGGACAGGTCAGGTATTAGTATGGCACATTTTTCTAACTGATGGCATAATTTTCTAGCACCTTTTCTTGATTTATATTCCTGTGTTTATCCAATTTCCTTTATAACACCATCCAAAGCAGAAACATTAGGTATTTGTTATTTAACCTCTATGATACCTTCAGAAATTGGCAGAACAAACTGCTGATATTCTTGTTGTTGCTTTAGACGACAATTTGGCGAAACTGAAGAACTGCAACATTAATTTTATTTACTGTTGTTACCATAAATATATGGAGTTAGCGTCATGTTGTCCTTAGCAGAAATTTGATTTTCCTTACTAGCAAGTAAGGTTGAGTAAAAAAGACCTTATCCTGTTCCCAGTAAAATAAATCGGAATTTTGGCACCAACATGCAATAGGAGGAACACTAGTTCCTAATTATTAACAAATTTCCTGGTATCAGACATAGCTGCACAAGAGTCTGGAAACTCTGGGCCAATGTAGCTTATAATTTTTTTAGCAAACTATGGACTTTTTTACTGGAGAAAGGGAATTCTTTTCCCTGGCTGATGGGTTTCTGGTTATCTCACAGCCAGCTCCGAGACAGTGATTTCACTGGAGGCTGTCCCTCGCAACTTCAATTTGCAATCAAGAAAATAACTCACTGAGAAAAAGCCCACTGTGTGAACTAAAGAGCTGGGGATTTCCTGGAATCAGCCAAATGCTCGTGCTTGTTTCCCAAACTAATTTTTTTCTTCCTTGTCAATGTAATATATTTGATGGCAACATTGCATAACATAGCATACCAGAAATGACTTGCAGACTTTGGAACTCTAACAATATAAATATCTTGATCCATCTACCCAACCTGAGGACCAGTTCCAAGTCTTGTCTGCTTTAAAGGTGACTCAAGTTACAGGCTGGGGGTTGGTCCTAAGTGGACTCCATGCACCACTGGAAATGTGAGCATATTGTGGCTGTTTACCCTTATCTGCTGGCCTGTCCAGGGGTACAATCTGAATTTTGATCTCATCATAGTTTAAAAAGACCACAAGACTGTGTCAATGCAGATGGAAGTTATCAAATTCTATTAGACCTCTAGACTTCTCACAAATCCCACGCACATGTAACAGGACAGAAAATTTTCTTTGCTATATTTTCCAGAAAGGAATTTCTAATGTAGATCATATTATTGCAGCAATAAAAATGATGAGATATGTCAGTAAAAGGTCTTAGAGCTGTAAAAGAACTAGCGACACTACTTTGAACATTGTAGATCAAGTATTATTTCACTGTGGTGCAGCCATTCAGACTAGGTTACCTTAACATAAGCTAACTTGGCAGAAAAGGCATAATCTCAGAGACATATTTTGAGAAGCCCCTCCTGTGTGAATCTTACTGTTAGATTTTGCAGTAGTGGTGGCACTGGAGAGGTGGTACGTAGGAAATGGTATGTTAAACCTAGGCTATACCTGACAGAGCCTCAAAGCAGGAACGATATGAAACTGCTGCCTCCCATTCCCATTATGATCGTATACACGGCTTCCTGAGTCTAAACCAAACACCACAGAAGTCAGAGAGTCCCTTTGATACAAGGGATATGTGTGTTGGGTCCAAAAGAATAGTTTGTTGTCAATCCAATGTGGTTGATATTTATTTTTTTAGAGTTTATCCTGGTAAAGTCACAACCGGAATAAAAGTTATATGATTTTTGAAAAAATCAGTGAATGCTAGATATTTCTTTATCTTTTCTATTTTGAATATATCTAATTTATTTTATTCTGATTATGGGGGGCTAAAAGGACCAACATTTGTAAGGCTCACAATAAAACTGACAACATATGCATAGGAAATCCCCAATGAAAATTACTCAAAGGAGTTGGCAGAGCTTTGGTGTACTGGTGGCCAGTATTTTTGACTGACCTATAGGAAATTCAGTTTTCTGTTATTACTGAATACATAGAGGCAATCTTCTGGCTTTCAGAGTAAGATGGAGTCACTGCTAGGGAATGCCATAAACTGTCTTTTAAACATATTCTCAGCATCAAATTCACAACAGCAGTTAAATATAATTTACTAGAGAGCATCAATATAACCCCAATATGAAAAAAGCAACATATTACATTGTGGACCACTGGCTAGGAGGCTCATTAGGACAAGACATATGGGAAAGGAAAGATCATACACACTGGATAAGGTGTCATTCTCACCGAGTGAATCACTTGAGCAAATAGAAAGTACTGGCCTAGATGACATTGCTGACCTTCACTGCAGAAGAACTTTCAGGAGCGTATCTTGGTTATTTTCCCTCCCTTGATGAGCTGCTAATTGATGCCTGAAAATTTTTCTAATCTCAGTCCCAAAAGGATATTGAATGATTTAAGGGATTTATGCAAGTTAAGTCTGTTGCAACAGTAACTAGCTTTGGTGTAGTGGGAGGAAAAAAATTACTTGTCCCTTCAAAGCACTTGCTTCCTTATGAAAAAATTTAGGGCAGTGTATGAAATAACCTGCCAGATCTTTTCAATCATTCACAAAGTGCTAAAAAAAGGAATTAAGCAGTCTTCTCTGAAAGATACAAACTTTGCCAGAAAAAGACATAGCACACTTCAAGGAACAGGCCAATTCTTCTTTGGTTCTGACAGACTTAGTTTCTGTGCTTCACTAGTCCAGGGGTGAAATGAGAAAGGTTCATTCTCTGTGTGCCTGGGTTTGTCCAAACTCTAGAGGCACATCAGCGTAACGGTAGCAGCAGAATATGATAATGTACATTTTTCTGATAGACTGTCTTTTGTCATGTACTACATAATGCAGAAGCGGAAAGGTACTCTGCCTGGTTGATCTGCATCTATGCCAGAAGATTGCTGGTAGAGCTCTTGCAGCCAGAGGATGTGATTTTGCTCCGTTCCTAGCCTTATAGCTAGGGCAGCAATAACTTGTAACGTATTTAACTTTAGGGAGCATTTTTTAATTTCCTGTTTCAGTATTTGACTCTTTCCCAGGGCCAGAATGAAAGCTATCTCTACCTCATTACCATCCTTCTTTGGAAAAAGAGAGTCCTTCCCCTAGCAGGAGTTACAAATACCCCTATAAAATTAAGCCCAGTGTTCTGCACATTTTTTGTAAAGCATAGGCTACTGACAATTTCAGGTTATTATGCTACAACAAAAAATCATGTTGCATGAACATTCAATAAATTATTGCATCTCTTACAGTACTTCTTTGATAATGATAAAACTATTTTCCTTCCAACAACCTTCAAGCCGTGCTTTTCCTATGGTGCTTTGTTATCAGAAGCCTAGGACACTGGTTGGATTGATGTAATTTGACATCTGACAAGATTCTGGGAATCTACTTCCAGCTAACAAATTTTGAAAAGAACTAACTAAAGAAAAGAGATATCTTGGAAAAGAAATTATACATTTGAAAAAATGGTAAATGTCCTAGGTCAAAAACATCTCTATTAAGTAATGTAGAAAAAGTCTGAGCATTTCAAAGTAAAAAATGCTAATGAGATAACATGAATCCTCTTAGTTGTGAGGATATCTTAGCTATCTGTTAATGAATATTCCTCTAAGGATTAGCACCAAGTGAAAAAAACAAGCTAACAACTTACTAGTTATGTAGGTATAAAAACCCAGGATCTTACCACTGGGTTGGACCGATATCTGTCACAGACAGTAATTCCAAACATTGAAAGTGCTATTTTCTTTAAAACAGTGACATCAACATGATGCAAACTGTTTTGCATGATAAAGAAATATTTGCCCTTAAATGGAATTATATTGCATACTTTGAAAGTATTCACTAAAAAGATCTCTTGAGGGAAAGGGACTTGTATTGCAATTTTGCACATACACACATTACCCTTATTTAAAATATCACCTTAATCTCCAAAAAAAAAAAATCAATCACATTGTGTTCTAGAGTCTCAAGTTTCACTGAAGCAAAAAACGTTCTTACTGCTTATGGTGACATAGATAACCTTAAAAATAAGAACTGAGTATAAATAATGACAACATTTTCATCCAGCAAGAAGCCAGTCATCTCAAGAAGTGGTTAACTCTGCAGCTATATTGGTGACAGTTTAGATGCCTCTATTTTTAACTAACTACAGAAGGATTCAAGTAAAATGCATTATTTTCTATCTGCTAGTATCTGTGTCCTTTGCAAATTAATTTTTGTATACTTAGATATGATGAACAACCCTATTGTTCTCAAACTCTGCCTCTTAATATCTTTTGTATTGCTGTTATGCATTGCTAAGGAAAATCTGTAATACCTGAAAAACAGGAGATACTGGAATAAGAAATAGAGTGAAATAAAACACAGCAAAGAAATTGTGCTGCTTCTGCTATTCCCTCTTGTTTGAATCCCTGCACATACTACATATATGTGTGTACATAAATGCACACCTACATATACATACAAATAACATATTATATATATAAATAAACATAACTATATATGGATAGTTGCAAGCAAAGCTGTTACACCAGAATTAAAAGAAAGCTAAAGAAACTGCCAAAAAATATTAATTTTACTGCAATATATTGTGCCTAGTACAGCATTTAGACCACAATTTAGTTTAGTCAAAAGGATAAGAAAGCATGAAACTCAACACACTTTCTGAAGAGCTCTTCAGCTTCCTCTTTATTGGTCACTCCACATACTCTTGTGAGAGCACCAAGACTATGTTACTTAAAAAAAATGAAGTGGAGCCTTCTGTGGCTTGGCAGAACCATTCAGCATCTGAATAGCCCAGGAAGTCAGCAAAACAAGTTTCAATTGTTGTACAAGTAATTAATTTTCTCATTTGGGATATATCTGATTTTTCGCATGATTAAAATTGTATTGATAGAACAGACAAATCAACATAGTAGCATTAGTAGAAAAAGTACATGGAAAACAATATTTATTTCTCCTCCTAGTCAGTGGTTCATTTGATCAGATGAGGTATAAGAATAACCAATAGTGGAAGACAATGAAACACAGGACCATGATGAAAGGAAAGACAGAAAGTCTAGGTGAATTTTGTTACAGCTAGCACTACCGGCAAAACTTATCTATTAAGGTATACAGCATTTCCCACAAGATTACAGATTTAAGGTTTAGTCCCTTTTATGCCATTTTTCCACAACTGACTATTTCTAAGAATTTTTTTATTCTCAAACTATTAATTTCCATTAAAGACATCAAAAAGAACCAATGGCACATACGGTTCAATATTTAAAGACTGACAAAGATTCAGAAAATTTAATCTTTGAGAGAGTGCACCACCATGCTTCAACTTTTTTTCCCTACTTCATTTAGCAAAAGCCATTGGCAAAAAGCAGAAATGGTGTAGCTAACATTATACTGGAAATTTTTGGAGGGCTCGCAGTGGAGAAATTTGAACATGTAAAAATCAGTATTGAATCACCATTCTTTTTATAACAAGCAATATCTTGCTAGTACAAAGTTAAGGAAAGATTGTAGTTAAATTCTCTTGGAGGGGGTTGAGTTTGATGTTTTTTTGTTTGGTTTTTTTTTTTTTTTTTTTGAATGGCAGCAGGTACTAGTTTTAAGACAGACTTCTTTTTTTCCTCCCACTTTTCTTTAAATAGTTCTGCCACAGTACCAGATAGTGATGGTTATGCTTATAAAGATAAAATGAAAGTGGTGACCAGAATGTATAGTGTTGACATGCAGACAGGCCTAACAGAAATATTCTGCTAGGAGAAGTGAAATTGTGATATTTCCAGTTGGTAAGCAATCATCTTATTTCATACATTTTAAATAAGTCCGAAACAAGTTATCTTCTCTCAAGAGCACCTGGTGTACAGTAAACTTCCAAAACTTCCCTAGGCGTAACACCTACAGCAAAAACACTTACTCAGAAATGAGAAAAAAATGTATGCAACCTTTAAAAAAGGTGCATTAAAAACATTGTGACTTCATAACATGCATTATTAAAAAAAAGGTAAAAATCCAAACATCCAAAAGGCAAAAAAACCCAAAAAAACCAACCCAAAACCCTGTCCACTGCTGAAATGCATTTAATTGACATGGTTAGTGAAATTTTTAAAATATCTGATTTCCTTATCAAAATTCTGCATAGCATGTCAAAACATTTCCAGAAATTATTTTTAAAAACCAGAATGTCATAAAAATACCTAAGGTAATGATGAAATTATTCTACTTTGTTTTTGTTTTTGTTTTTGGTTTTGGTTTTGGTTTTGGTTTTGGTTTTGGTTTTGGTTTTGTGTGGATGCATATGTAGGTGGGGAGGTAATGTTACTTTGAGAATTATGAAATTGAACACATTCTTCTGGATGGATACAGTCCTATAACCACCCTCCTTTTTTTTTTCTTTTTCTTTCTTTTTTTTTTTTTTTTTGAATGATTCATACATTTCAATGCATGTCCATGGAGGCAAGTATTTCAAGGGAAAACACTTGTGTCCTTATAGGAATTTATCAGCCTGCTTGAGTTCATTATTACATTAGGTCTGCTTGGCACACTTTCAGTCCATGCTCTGACAGTTTCCTGTTTATGGTGCTGTGTTTATGCAACACCCATCGTGAGCCTAGATTTAATCACCTATTCAACCCCATCTTCATGGAAGCTTTTGCCTGAGGGTGCAGAGTGCTAGTTTAGGGTTGATTCTTCTGTGTGGAAACAGTAAGGAATACTTCTTGTTTGGGTCCTCTGTTGCTAGATCTCTAGGAAAAAGTGATAGGCTAGTAGCAGCAGATGTAAGGTTTTTAAACACAGGCCAGTTTTTGAAAGCTGTTGGTCAAACACAGCTCATCTCATAAATAACTTATTGATCTAAATAGGAACGCATTTTAAGTCAGTAAAAAACACCACATGTGGAAAAAACCATCCAAGTCTGGCTCTTCAGAGCAGTGTTCCACTACAAAATATCAGTCTTAAACACAAAAATTACTTCAGTGTTCAGTTCACAGGATAATACCATAAAAAACTGTGAAAGTAGCAGATCTGAAAGAGAAATGTAAATCACACTCAGGTACACAAGCGTCCACCAGCAAATACACATAGAATGCATTTGATTGTCTGGAGCTCAGAAGTAAAAGAATAATCAGAATAATGGTCTCCTGGGTAGTTGTCAGGTGAAGAAACAGATTGCAACCAAAACTTATAATCAGTAGTGTTAGTAGGACTGCCTCTCAAACTTTTTTAATGTTGCTCAGAAGACCTTATTGCCATCAATTTTATTTTTGTCAAAACTAGAGACATTAGCACAAACATTTCCTATGCTAGACACGTCCTTCTGTTTAGTGTTGTAAGTCATATAAGATTATTATATAAATAGTATGTACTAATAGTAGTATTATTATATAACATAATTTGAATGGAATATATTCAAGTACTCAAAGAAATGAAATGACTTCAAGGAAAAGAAACCACAACACCACATTGTTTTTTTGTTTATGCCTAAAAGTTTCTTCCATTTTAGAATCACATTGAAAAAAACCCCAATTAATTCACACATGTTGAATAGAGTCTTTTCGATTAGGCAAGCTTATCGAAGATGGATAGATTAAGAAAGCCTCATTGTTTGTCTGCTGGAAAGCGGGACTTTTCTTGCAGATCCTTTGCTCGACAGTGGCCTTGTCAGACACCTCTTTCAATCTGTATTTTCCCTGCTGGCTTAAGGGATGATAAGGAAGAAGTCCTTGAAATGAAATGCAAAAGCAACATTTATTAGAATTTTAGACATTGAAACCCCATACCTAGACATCGAGAACGAGGTGAAAGAATAGCTGAGAAAGCTGAAGTAGGAGGCCAGTGAATGAACTCTCAGAATGAGGTGACGGCTGAGTCTATCATTACATTATATACAGCTTCTTACTGCACGTGTATAAGGAGGCAAATTTATGTTTTTCTAATAATCTTAACTGTATCACTGCCTAACTCTAAGACTTTGCCTCTGTTGGACTTTTTTGGTCTTATTGTAAATGAAGAGTCTGGGATAAACTAAACTGGTATTTTTGCATGACTGCAATTCTCTGTTGACTGCAGAGACAGAAACCTTTTGTTTAGGGCTGAAGATGCTGAGTTATCTGCTGCTAACTGAGCTCGCAGGAGGCTGTGGAACTTGTCACCAATACCAGGCAAACCTGGACTGAGGAAGCTGCTGAACTTTCTGGCAAGGACTACCATGAAATGGCTGCATGTCAATGAGGTTATAACAATGAAATGAGCCACAACAGGCAACTTTGTCAGGAAAGAAAACTATCTTTTATTTATAAATATCTAAAGTAACACTGTTTGAAAACATGTCCTGTGGTTTTAGTATGGAAATTTTGTTGATAACAGATTTCTTTCCGCTGATACCTTGATGTCCTTGAAGTGCTGGCAGTTCTTTGGCAGTTCTTACTTTATTTCAGATAAATAAAGAATTCAGCTCAAGGCATTTTCCTGAAATTTGACAGCTCATCTAGATTTCATTTCTTTGACAATTTTTAAACTAGCAATCCTGTAATAAGAGGGACTACAAACAAGGCAGTTCTAACACAGTACACATGATGTTTGGACCTTCTGTAAAAGCCTTTTTGAAATATTATATTACTGCTACAGTTGATTTTGAAACATTTTATAAATGTATCTGCAAACGCAAATCTACTCCATCTGATTTAAGCAACCAAATATAGTAGACTGTGTAAATGAAGTTACTGCTTTTTCTTGTCCTTTATTTGCTCACATGCTTGACACTTCAGAAAAAGATGTGAATATAATATATATTGAAACAGAAATTACATTTGTTTTCTTAATTTGAAATTAAAATATATATAAGGTTTTAAATTTTTTTTCTTCTTTTTCTTTTAGAAAGGTATTTTATCTGTAAAACAGGTCATGAGATGATCTTTAGCTTTTTTTTTTTTTAAAAATATATGATTCTGCGCCTAAATCCTTATTTCCTATGAAGAAGCACATTAAAGGCTTTCAATTAACATGTTCTTCATCTTGGGGACTGTTCTGGTCTATGGTAATCACAAACCATTTTTCAGCCATTCCACCTTATGAATTATGTATCAATCGCTTTGATGAGGTATGTGTTGCCAATGTATGACCAGAATTTTATCTATCCTCAAAGTACAGAAAGAGTCTCAATCACACTTGGCATATAGACCTTGGATACAGTTAAGGGATTCAGTCTTTCTTGAAATCTAGAGAAGTTATATAAAGGCAGGTAAAGGATAAACATATTTATAGATGAAGAATGTCAGGTAAAAATGGAAGAAAGGTTTCAGGAAAATGAATGAAAACTGCTTTCCAAATAAGAAATCATTGGTAAAACTACTGCAGGAATTTATAACCCAGATCTTCCAAAGAAGCTGGAGCCAGTGTAGTGCTGTTAAAGCATCATGAGATAGACATTTCAGTTTTTCCTAAAATGACAAATCTTCATAGAATCATAGAATTATTTAAGTTGGAAAGGACCTTTAAGATCATCGACTTCAACTGTCAACCTATCACTGCCAAGCCCACCACTAAACCAGGTCCCTAAGCACCACATCTACACATTTTTTAAGCACTTCCAGGGATGATGACTGCACCACTTCCCTGGGCAGCCTGTTGCAATGCTTCACCATCCTTTCAGCAAAGAAATTTTTCCTAATATCCAGTTGAAACCTCCTCTGGTGCAACTTGAGGCCATTTCCTCTTGTTCTCCTCTTGTTGGGAGACCAACACCCACCTGCCCACAACCTCTTTTCAGGTAGCTGTAGAGAGAAATAAGATCCCACCTGACCCTCCTCCTCTCCAGGCTAAACAGCCCCAGTTCCCTCAGCCACACCTCATAAGGTTTGTGCTTTAGACCGTTCACCAGCTTTGTTGCCCGTCTCTGGACACACTCCAGCACCTCTACATCCCTCTTGCAGTGAGGGCCCCAAAGAAGCACACAGCATTCAAGGTGCGGCCTCATCAGTGCCGAGTACAGGGGGACAATCCCTTCCCTTGTCCTGCTGGCCACACTGTTTCTGATACCAGCCAGGGTGCTGTTGGCCTTCTTGGCCACCTGGGCACACTGCTGGCTCATGGTCAGCCATCCATCGACCAGCAGCCCCGGGGTCATTTCCACCAGGCAACTTTCCAGCCACTGGTCCCCAAGCCTGTAGCATTGTGTGGGGTTGTTCTGACCCAAGTGCAGGACCCAGCACTCATACTATTGGCCTTGGTCCATCAGTCCAGCCTGTCCAGATCCCTCTTGCAGAGCCTTGCTATGCTCAAGCAGATCAACACTTCTGCTCAACTTGGTGTCAACTGAAAATTTACTGAAGATGCACTCAATCCCCTTGTCTAGATCATCGATGAAGATATTAAACAGGACTGGCCCCAGTACTGAGCCCTGTGGAACACCACTTGTGACCAGCCACCAACTGGATTTAATTCCATTAGGGCCTAGTTTACCCAGCCAGGTTTTAACCTCATGAAGTGTAAGCCTGTTGAAGCCATGAGCAGCCAGTTTCTCCAGGAGAGTGCCGTGGGAAATGGTGTCAAAGGGTTTAGTAAAGTCTAGGTAGAAAACATTCACAGCCTTTCCCTCATCCACTAAGTGGGTCATCTTGTCATAGAAGGAGATCAGGTTTGTCAAGCAGGACCTGCTTTTCATAAACCCATACTGGCTTGGCCTGATTGCCCGAGGTCCATGAAGGAATAATTTAGTCCTTTAATGCCCTTTAGGACTTCTGCTTTTTGATTAGGGATACATTTTAGTCTCCTAAATGTCTTTTTACCTCCCATCCCATAAGGATAAAAAAACCCCAACCATGCCATATGCTGTATTTACTTCTGTCACAGTCTAAAAAATGAGAAAACCCCATGCCCGACAAGCCAAATACATTTTTCCATTTTGATTTTTTTCAAGTGTTGAAGATCTGTGATGAAAATCTTTAGCTTGTTCAGGCATTATTTTAAGATTCTTAGTATTTCCATACTCTGCTCTAAGATAGCTTTATAGGTATTCCTTGTTTTCAGCTTCTGGACCCATGACTGCCTGACCCTCAAAGCTATCCGTCTGACTGGAAGGCAAATTCTGTATTACCCTTGAATGCTTTTACCCTTTCATGAGAGAGACAGATATCCACAGTCCTTTAGGTCGTATTGGATATGTTAGTCCCAGACACATAAAAAGATACAGCAGAACATTGGTATTTTATTAAATGTCATGGTTCATGTTACACCCTTTTCAGAAAAAAAAAATTTATTCTATGCCAGGACAAAGTCAAATTCAGCATCTTTTTTAGAACATTACTTGGTTTCTATGAAAGTTTTCACCTGTCTGTTCACTTACATATCCTGAAGTGAACTTCATTTTCCTTCATTGTGTTAACTTGAACAAATGGTGAAAGAATTGTAGACATATAGAATAAACAAAAGATGAGGACTTTTATACAAAGGAGTCAAATGTACCTGATCTCCAACATATTTCAGTGGTATTCAGGCTACCAGAGTAGCTTTTGCTACATTTAAAAAAAAACAAAACCCCCACAAAAAAACCCAAACCATCACTCTTGCCTTGTCATCATTTGGGCATCTAGAAAAAAAAAGGCAGGGATTCAGAAACACATCAGTTGTCCCTGAGAAGCAAGTCTGGTGCATCCTACAATTGATCCTGCTTGACTGATCAGTACATGCTCAATAACCACTTTCTGGATAGCTTTTGCAATGTTTTCTTGTGGAGTTTTTATTAAAAGGGACAGATGGGAGACAACAAGAAAGCTTCTGTGGCAAGAATATGTTGGTATCAGCACACTGTCCTCTGCAAAAGGACATTCTGCAAGCTCCCTTTTGTCTCTATGACTTCATATTTGGATGTTAAAGCTTTCTGAACACTTTCTGTTCACATTTATCTCCTCTGTGACCATTAAAGGAAAGCATTTCATACCATTGTACATTTGTTGTGGCTTACGTGCAAAAGCAAGTATAAACTAATACACATCTCTTACATTTTCAATACTTCTAATGAAATGCCACAATTTCATTTTAGAAAAAAAGCGATAGCGTGGTAAGTACATAGTTGGTAGCAATCTCTTTGTTGAATAAGAAGTCTGATTTCATACATTTATGAGGGCAAATGGTGTTGGAACTCCAACACCAAGATAAGAGTCCAATGTCACCTTTAAGTCAGCAGGTGCAAGATATCACTACTGATTTTTTTTTTTTACTTTATTCGTGCAAGGACATGAAGTTGTTAAATTATTATATTAATCTACCTCCGTAAATCTTCCCATACTTCAGTAAATAAAAATTATTCCATGATATTTCCCATTGTGATATAAAAATTTTAATTCCAAAACTTTACAGCTACTTCTTAGGCATAGGCTGTTTTAATAAATAGAATAGGAAATGAAGACATTTGCTAACATATCTGTGATAAATTACTATCCAAGAAGTAACAGGAGGCTAACTGAAATTTGTTCAAAACTATTACTGAATATTCACAGCAAATATCTTTCAGCACGTACCCAGCTCTCAAAAGCATAACAATAAAGTTGTCCCATTGTCAGTTCTATAGAAAATAACTTTCAGGGTATTGAACTAGCTTGAAAAACAAGTTTATCTATTAAAATATTTATACTTTTTAGTACTTCAAGATGAGGCAATATTGCTGATAGCTGCTTCTTACCATTAATATATTTAAGTAAATAGAAAACTAAGTAAATCTACAATATGAATGGGCTTTCTTTTTGGCAGTTTCTGTTCAGCTGTGGAGGCAGGTGGTTACAGACTTCAGATAGCTGCTACAGCTATCCAATAGAATGCAAAAACAAAGAAGGGGACAACTTATGATCCCTGTAGCAAATAATTTGATATGAGGAGAAACGAAACTTGGATTCCTCTTTCTAGAAATAAATTAACTGAGAAGCAATATGATACAGGTCTGTAAAATCGTGGTTGGCTTGGGGATTGCCTCTGATATCATAACTCACTATTACTCATGTGATAAGTTGGAAGCGCACAATGACCCTCTTACCAACCTTAAGCCATGTATTCAATAGCAAAGGAACATATATTTTCATACAGCTTGTACTTTGGAACTCAGTGCCACAGAATGTTTTAGAGAGAAAACATTAAAAAGGGTTCAAAGAGGGAAACTGGAAAAATTAAAGTTGCTGGTGCTTTTAAATACAATGATCCAGAAATGATCCAACAGTGTTCTCTGAATCAGAGGTCCTCATATTGATGCATCATAGAAGCTAAAAATATGTTACACTGGGGAAGGTCCAAACATTAAACGTCTCCCCAGACATCTGCTTTTCATCGCTGTTAAAGGGAATGTACTGCAACAGGTGGGGCTTTGGTCTCATCCAGCAGGAAGGGTAAAACATAGCCATACTTAGTGCCGTGCAACAAGAAGTTGAAAACTGCATGCTATTTTCCAAGCATAGAAATGTGTTTCAAGATGGTTAGGAATTTTTTTCTTTATAGGAACCTAAGCATTTTTAGCTTCCCTTGTGACAAGAGGGAGTAAAATAAGTTTAACAGAAAAGATTTCGCTTTTTATTAGGCAATTTGTATTCTTAATCCTTATCTTATCTAAAAGTGAGACAGCAGCTGTAGCAGAGTAATTTTACTTCTTAAGCCCCCCAAACCAATTATTAGTTCCTCAAGAAGACATTCATGCAACCAATTTCTGTTCCAAGAACACAAAAACCCATGCAAATTTATTCTTATGCTTCTTTTCATGTTGTAATCACTTGGGGAAGGGCAGTGATGATATACAAGTTTTAAACTGATTTTCACATCAGTTCTGTGTTTTTCTTTGCCTGGTGATAGAATTTCATTGTATTACAATAAAGCTTTAGTGCTGGTACAACTTGTTCCTGCTGTAATTCGCTTGTTTCAGTTTTGCTTCTTCTTTTAAGGGTGTCAAAGAAGCAATTTTTAAGTCTAGACAGCATAAGCCAACTACATGGTGAAGGAAAAGGCTTTCAGCCAGCAGTAAGAGTATGTGTGATTTATTAGCCTCATTGAGAGGTGGGCTGTAGGGTGAAAATATAATGGTGTTGCGTGGTGCAAGACAGGTACAACAGAAAAATCATGGGGTAAAAAACCCTGACATTTTTCAAACAACCTGCAACATAAAATGTGTCTTACCACACTACATTACTGTGAATATCTCCTTGTACCTGTGGAACAAAAGGAAATCTGTACAAAAATGCCTTGGCATGGCATGGTTAAAGCATTTAGTGGTTTGGACTTCTTTATCAACTAGTGAGCTTTAAGACTGTTAGGACTTCAGCAGAATTACAATTCCAAGTCAAACAAGGGGACTCCAAAATGACATTACACAAGGTTGTCTAAGCACCTATAATACAGGGCTAAGAGGCCCTCTGGCACTGTGTGTGTGGTCAGTGAGCAGCTGGTGGTCACTGGACTGCCCTGGCAAAACAGGGACTGGTCACATCATCCTTCATCAGAACACACCTTACCACTTCCCTGATACTTTTTAGGGTATGTATTCATACCTTATGCCATTGGGTAAGTATTTATATCTTAGATTAAACACCCAATGAAAATGAGTATTCAACTTGTGTAGAAGTTGTTTGTACTGCTGTTTCATTATCAAGAGTCTGTTCAGTGGCCTCAGAATTCCGCAGTCATTTGCACATTTGCTGAAAAACTGATTAGCACCTAATTTTGAAGGCATAACCAGCTCTCAACTACACATGGTTTCTCAGATTCAGAGGGTTGATTTGACTCATTTTAATATTATACATATTGCAAATTACCTTATTAGAGTACACAACTGGGACAAAAACTGAATTAAGTGGCTCTTTTCAAGTTGCGGCTCCTGTCTTTAATATATAGCCACGGCCTTTTTGCAACATATCAGCTAATCACTGACGGAATCAGAGTCAAGGGAGATGAAGTCAGTAAAAATGCCAAAAGTCTTAAAGCATTGTGTAAGAAGCTTAATTCTGTAAAAGACAATAAGAAAAGAAGCATCCATATTTTGTATTCCTTAATGTTGTTAAAAAAGATTATGCTACTCAAACCAGAGAACTGAAGTTTTACATACCAAATATATACATTTTCATGTTTCTAATAGGTAATTGTGTCTGTCTTCATAAACGTACTTACATTTGCCCCTTTATGTCAATCAAAGCTAAACCCAGGTAGCAGAACAGCAAGGATTTTCAAAAGCCTACAGTCCAAAGTGAGTGGCTGATAAGACTGTAAAACAAAATGCGATAATAGTTACCAGTTTATCCCTCACATTAAATATATTAAAATAAGATTGTGCACAAGCACCATTTTTTTCCAGTTGCCAAAATATAAGTGAATCTTACAATCAACATAGTTAGCTATTGCCACAATACCTGATAACTTCTGGCATAGCTGTATGTTTCTTACTTAGTACATATGTCTCATACTGAGATATTTATCTTCAGCAATAACTACAGATTCCTTTTGAGCTCATCATTTTCTTCACTTGATATGCAAGCACAAAGATGGCTCCCTGGTGGGAGGAGGATTCTGCACTGCTTGTACAAAGTCCAACTTCTGCATATCCACTGCAAATCTCCTGTTGCAACATTTTGGCTAGAGAAAATCTAAAAACAAACCAGATTAATTAGAAGCAAGGCCACAGAGAGCAGGCATTGGAGAGAATCCAGGCTGGTGCAAAGGAATGGACTGTTTCTGCTAACCCATTTATATATAGTTTTCATAATTTAAAAACAAACAAACAAACAAAAAAAACCAAACAAAAAAACCACAAGAAAATTTGCTACAAAAATTGATTATATGTGGAGATTTAAGCAGGAAAAGTAACCTGGCACTCTGCAATAACGAGAAGATAATTTAAAACAAGTACTGTTAAAGAAAATGCAGCGACATACTCCAGGAGGCAAAAACTGCGGAACTGAATGAAATACAGGAACAGAGGTAAATACAAAATTTCAGAAATACAACAAGGACTAAACAAGTTTACAGTGGCAGGTAGATGGGCAGGAAGCTAAAAATGGTTATGAAGAGCACAGCTGGGAAAAAACCAAACCACCACCAACCCAAAATCATAACATCATTACAAATTCATTGGAGAGCTATAGCCTTTTTTTCACAGCTGCCCAGGTTCCTCTTATCAGTCATGACAATTAATGTATTTATGAAGTAACTCTAACATGCATGATGACTAAGCTTGATCAGAGCTGCTTCTTATTATCAAGTCACCAAAATCACCCAAAAGAAAAGTTTCATTTAACAGGAATTGTGTCACCCAAAAAGGAGAGAACTATCTGAACAATAACTGGTCTAGGAGGGGAGAAGGGAAACTGTTGAAAGGAGGCATTATTTAACTCATAGTTAAACCTGTAGTTTGGCTAACATCACTCTAACAAAAAATTAATCGTCTGCCATCAGCTTCCAGGTTTGGATTAGCGTTATGTGATGATTGCTAGAGTTGGCATGAAAACAAACAAAATTAATATTTTACTCAAAAGTTAAATTGGAGAGGCATGATTTCTAGCTATTACATAATATTTGCTCAGTGCTCAAACTGTCATTTGGATTTAAAATTGCACATCTACATTTAATTCTTCCCTAATCTTCTGTCCATTTTTACTGATGTTTAGCTCATCTTGGTAATGCTTTCCTCTGCAAGAAATATTACTTGGGAAACACAGCATGTGTAGAAAAAGAACTGCAACAATAAGATGTACATCTACGTCAAACCATCAGTCCAAAAATACCAAATGTTAAAATAGTCTCATATACTAAGGACAAAGGGGTCATTTCAATCCTGTATGAAAGGCTAGAATAAACTGCATGACTAGTGTGAGCTATACATTAGCAACAGATTATAAAATTACCAGGTTCTGCTTTTGTAGAAGAAAAATCAAGTGCTCTAAGTCCTCAGGCACAGACACCCCGGTTCATCCTGCTTAACTAAAGCACTTAACTGAAACACCTTGTTAAGAATGCGTTTGTCTGTGGCTTCATTTATAATCAGTGGTGAAAGCCCAACACCTCCAGAATGAAATTTTTTCCAATTAAAGATTTTAATCATCCTCTGAAGGCACCTGTTCCTTTTCATTGACTAGGATGACTAAACTTCTAAGTTAGATGCCTCAATTAAGTGGTTAATGTTAAGTTGGATGAATCTAGGTGGTAAAACATCACAGAAAACTTATCCACGGTGTTTCGTACATCAAGTGCAAGAAATCTGCTCATATTACCAATGTTCCTAGATAAACTTTATCTTCCTGCAAAAATGTTTGTGGGAACATCTGTCAACACTCTTGTGGTGAGTTTTTCTTGGCTAGAAGCAGGATCTTATAGACCAGCCTCTTACTCACTCACCTTCCCCAGACAGGGCAGGGGGAGAAAATAACATGAAAAGGCTCATGGATGAAGATAAAGACACAAAGATTGCTTAACTGGTTACTGTCATGAGCAAAACAGATTTGACTTAGGGAAAATTAATTTAATTAATTGCCAATTAAAATATATGTAGATGGTGAGAAACACAGAGACAAGACACTTCATCCACCTTCTTTCTTCCCAGGCTCAACTTCATTCCTTCATTCCTGACTTCTCTCCCTCCCCCTCCCCTGCCCAACACCACAGAGGCAATGGGGAACTGGGGTTGCAGTCAGTACATGACAGTTCCTCTCTGCCACTCCTTCCTCCTCACTCTTTCCTCTGCTCCAGTGTGGGCTTTCTATGGGCTGCAGCTTTCCTCAGGGCATGTCCACCTGCTGCAGCATGGGGTCCTTCATGGGCTGCAGAGTGAATATCTTCTCCAGCATGGAGCACCTCCTCCTTCTTCTCCTCTGACCTCGGTGTTCCCTCTGCTGTTTCTCACTTTTTTTTCCCCTCATCCTCTGCCTGTGCAGAATTTTCTGCCCTATTTTTGAGATATTTTCCTTGAGACGCCCACCTGTGGCGGCAGGGCTCAGCTGTGCCCTGCAGTGGGGCTGCTGCATTCCTACAGCCCCCGCTACCCATGCCTTGGCACATGAATCCAATACACATCCTTTTCCCATGCAGAATCAAATATATTTTATATGCCATGATGAATACTTTGTATTATTCTAGAAAGGAAATTAATGAGTCAGGTATAAGACTTTCTCATTAATTTTATCACTCATAGTTCAGTTTTTTTGTAAAGGTAAGACTTTTCATTCTTGCTGGTGGGACTTTTTAGTTCTGAATGAAATAACTAATTTCCCCAAAGGACAGCTCTCAGGAAGTAGCACTGAGTGGAGGGTATTCTCTGTGCTGTTAAATAGGCAATTACTTTCATCCTGTGCTTCCAGAACTGATGAGCCTGTTCCTTTCAAAAGGCCGTTCAGATACTCCAGGGATCCAGCCAGTTGCAGATTCTGAACCACAACTCCACCAAAACCTACTATGTTGCATGTGTGGGTTTTTGCCTACAGAAATACTAACTTTAATCTGGAGTGTGTCTGATGTCTAGGGAAGAAGTAGGTGCTGTGTAATGTTTTGCATCTGTAAAGTGCAAGTAAGTTGACTGAAAATTGTTTTAGGAAATTACCTAAAATGTCTCAAGTAACTCAGTTTAAACAAGGGAAAAACAGAGCGGGTAAGTTTCTCTCCAAGATAAAGTATGCAGCTATACAGATAAAGTGTAAGCGAATAAGCATCTAGCCCACAAATGCCACCACTGATTTTGCTGTTGGTTTCTTGTGGCCTTTTTTTAACATTTGGGTAAAGGGTTGGAAACAACCATTTGGAGGGAGGACTGCTCCTCCCTCCTATTAAAAAAAATATTCATCCAGCCTTTCTGCTGTTTCTCCAGAGCACCTGTTTGTTTCAAACCTTCTGGAAGAATTTCAAACTTGATGTCTGTCTTGTTCCTGATCTGGACAAACTCCAAGTTCTTCACCTACTGCCTCTCTCAGATTACATGGTCCTTCTTAAGTTTCACAGGGCTCATTTCATCATACTTGAAAACATCTCTGAAGATGTCTGACCTACATACCCTGAAGCTCAGTCCAACTTTAGAAGTGATTATGAAAAACCTTACAGTCTTAAACTATCGCGCTGCCAGTACTGACAAGAGGAGCTGACTTTGCATATGTGTCCTAACTCAGCAAGGCCTGGTTTCAGAAGAGTCAGATGAGACTAGTGCAGTTGAATTTCAAAACCACCGATAAATTAATTTATGCCTAGTTGTTACATATTATGCAATTAATGCAGCATAATCAAAGAAATGCTTCTAGGAAAGAGCCAGTTTTTGTTTTACATGCAAAGTTTTTTCTCATCCTTAGCTTATTACAAAGAGATTTCTCTTCTGAGAGGAATTAATGCAGATGTAGATGCATGGATTTCATAGAATCAGTAAACACTCTTAGATGTTGCACTACAGTGATGACTAAGCCACTTTTACAAGAGCTAGCTACTGTCAAATGCCTCAGCTGAAAGACTTGGCTGGTAAGCTCCTGCTTTTGGGTGTGGAAGTGTATGGTATGTTCTGAAGACTTGAAACTGGTAGAAACAATGGGAAAATACATACCAGGTAAGCAAGACTATATGACTAAGATAATTAGTTTATAATATAAACTGCAGCTCTGGTGCTCTGACTGAGCTACCTTCTTCAGAGCAATTCTTGTTTATGCTAGTTTTTACCAGATGCAATGGGAGTTGCTAGGAGCTTTCCACTTCTAAGAACATTATTCAACTCTGTCTTTTCCAGAGGTCATAGATGCGATGATAATGATGAAGACTTCCCGCCCAGCTAGTCCACTGTTTCTTTGACTATCACTGTCAGCTACGTTGACACTAAAGTTCTTGACAAAATGGTTTGATTTACTCCTCTCTGAAAGTTTATGCTAAATATTGGTTTCTTATTGCACTTCCGTGCTATAGCTCTTTTGTGTGATTTTTCAGCATCCAGCAGAAATTAGGTACACACCTAATGGTGATCCAAAGCAACTTCCTTTACACATACGCATTCCAGCTACCAGGTTCTTGAAGCACCAGACACTGGGATAGAAAACAGAACTATTTGACATGCATTTCACAAACCTGTGTACCACTGAAGAGAGAAAAATATATATGCCAGAGCTGACTCCAAGGCTCATCCTCTGCCAGCTGGGCTTGCGAACAGGTTACAGACTTCTTGAATAAATAGCTTTGAGAAAATCTGTGAACCAAATGTCCAAATAACCTGAGGCTCAGTTTGACCAATGACCAAAGATATGTTCTAAAGCTCTATTCTCAGCTGAAAGATTATATGAAACAATTTTCCTGTGGCTTTAGCCACCTGTGAGCCTAGAATAACCTCCTATTAATTCCACTGACTGAGACAGAAAGATCAGATTTATTAATGTTGTTCCTTAGAAAACAGCTGAGGAAAACGGTTGGCAACTGACTGCATCACCTAAAAGCTTTGACTACTTTTTCTAAATTAATCAGTCACTAATCAGTTGTTGAAATAAGACTATATAGAACCTGTTTTTGCAGGTATGCTCAATCAGTGAAAACTATTTTCTGAGGGCTCTTTTATTGTTTCCTTACTCATTAATCTTTTGGAATAAGATATACTCTACCAACCTTGATTCCATGACAGCAAGAGTCTTGCTGGATTATTTCTTAAGCTTAATTATCTGGAGAAAAATAATTTTATATAACATTCTCCCAGAAGAGAAAAAAAAAAAAAGGAGAAAAAAATCCCCACAGAAATACCTCAACCTCAATGAGGTGAAATCAATGTACCAAATGAAAAAGAACAGTGAGAAAAAGTACATATAAAACCTAAGTTTTGTAATTTAATGGACTCTGGGTTATTCCTCATGTTGTCAGAAGCAACAAAACCGAACTGATTAATAACAGGGATTATTCTCTGATTTATGCTTCTTGGGAGGGGAAGAGCAGATAGACTGAATGCACATGCTACTTCAAAAGAAATGACTGGTGAAAGCATTCAAGATTTCACTGGTCTATGATTAGGATCCATGTAGAAAGATAGTCTAAAGAGAAACAGTCCTTCAAGAAGGGTCATTGCTTTGGAAAGCTGAGCCTCAGTCTTGTTCTACTGGCTTGGCTTTAATTTTCAAATTAAAACCCTAGTAAGAGAAGATGTATTTTCCTCTTGAATGTCTGAGTGTTAAAATTTCTGACAGTCACACAAAATACCCTTTTCTGCAACCTGAAATCAGACTAAGGTAACAACTGTATGCTACAGCGACTCATTTTCTTGAGGGCAGGATGTTAAACAATAGTGAATCTAATGCTTGTTAAAGCAACTTGTATTTTGTGCCTGAGGACATTGCTGAGTGTCTTAGCAATACCTCAAGACATTACTTTGCCTTCCCTCTTTGTGCTATTTTGACAGGGCAACAATCGTATATTTGACATTCCACTACTTAAAACAAAATTCAGCTTTATCAAGCCAAGGAGCATTTGTCCCTCAGCATCTGCTATCCATGACTGTATTTGTTCTAACTGTTTTAATTAGTACCTGAGAGTTTTAAGACCAACATTAAAAAAAAAAAAAAAAAAAGAAAATTAAAAGAAAAAGAAAGTACATTTTTGATCTCAGGTGTTGTGATTTTCATGTGTGTGTGTTTAGTTGTTTTTTTTTAGTGTCATTTCTGAGTTTTAGAGATCTTAGAAAGCTTTTTCTGAAAAACAAGAGATTCAGGAACAGGCTCTCAGATAGATGAAAACAAGACAAAATCAGCTATGTTAGAAAGAGACATTAAGCAGCTTCCATGTAATGTACCAAAGCAGCTGGCTTTTGTGCTTAGAGCAGCTTTAGCTGTGGTAGCAACAATCTTCACAAAGCACTAGTTCATCATCTTGGAAAAAATGCTGCTCCTCTGAAAAGGCAAGTTAGCTCTAAACAAGCAGTCTACCTAGGCCTTGAGTGCCAGATAGATTTCCGAGATAGGATATCCCTGATAAGGGGTGAAAAACAAATCTCTAAAAGACTGGAAAAGTATCAGTTTCTCAGAAATAGGGAAGGAGCTCTGAGTGACATTATTATCTAAATAATAATATCAAGTCAAAGTAAAGGTTAGATTGTCTGCACATGTCCAAGGTTCTTTTTAGCCTACCTACAAATGTGATTTTGTATTATTATACAGCTTACACCCAGGCAGATCAAAATTACCATCTTGCTTTTGTCTGAAATGCAGCTATTGCCCTGAAGAAGAAAATAATGACTTTGAATGCTAAAATAATGCAGGTATTCTTGGCAGAGAAAGGTGCTCAGATTTAGTTCTGTGGGTATTTTAAACAACTTGCGTTCACCTCAGATTTATTTTCTGCATCATCATTCAGTTTTTGTGATGCCCCCAGAACAAGATTTGGTCCAGCACTGATGTTGTTCAGATCCAATAACGTTAATATCTTTATACAGAGAGACTAACAGCCTTAGATCAGAGATCAGTTTATTCTTTTGCTGCTGAACAGGAAGTTGCCACAGAGATCCACCATTCCAGATTCTCTCATATCAATTCTCAAGGTTAAAAATTAGGAGAAAGGAAGTTTACTTAATTATTGCTCAGCTTCTCTGGCATTATGCAAAAGTGCTGAATTGTAAATGACAACTGATTTGGTGATGTTTGCATATGAAAAAAAAAATATTCTGGGAAATCAGATTATGAATATTATTGATCCCAAGGTCCCTAGGATGTGTCAGTGTTAAAATCACAGAGCAGTGAACTGAATTTGATGTGCAATATTTTCTATTCTATCTTTTCCCAGCAGATGAGCCCTTTCTCTGTTTGCTAAATAATATCAATATCTGCAACACCCTTTCCTGCATGTGGTATAAGCAGCTTCTCATAATGACATTCAAGCCTTCCCTCAGAAAGAAATAATAATAACGCATGCAATTTTAAGGACAAATGTAAATGTCAATCACACAAGAATTTAGCAAATAGCTTTACATCCTAGAAACTTCTAGTGATAAAGGGAAGAGAAATTACAGAGACATTCTCAGCAGACTGCCCCTAGTGTATCATGTCCATTCAAGGAGGCACAGGAAGGTGTTCACTTTGAGTGCCCATCCAAGAGCAGTTGGGAAAAACATGGATGATCTGAACTTACACATATAATGAGAACATATCATGCTCCTTCCTGAAGCAATAACCATAAGCTTATTATGTATTAATTTACACTGCAAAATTATTTGGTCTAATGTTAAAACTCTTGTCAAATCAGTATCATATTTTTCTCTCCACAAAATGGTGTGCAAAGTATATTTCAACAGTTCAGTGGAGATTCTGTTACTGTCACAAACATAAATGAGAACATCAAATGCTAACAGAAAAGATGAGACCAGCTCTACCTACTTTGTCTTTCTGCTGTTATTCAAGAATTATGCTGGCAATATGGCAAAATAAAGAGCAGAGAATTAAAAAAAAATTGGTCTTTACATTTGCAAGCTGTGAATGAAATGCTTTCTCATTCTTCTTTAGCACATAGTCACAAAGGTTACCTCTTTCCTTTTCCTGAGGACAGTGAAAGAATATTTTATTTCAAGCAGAACATGTAAAATAAGAGAGGGGAGGCTATTTAACATAGAAAAGTATTTCAAAGAAAGGCAAAGAGTATTGCTACAGGTTCTGGGGCATTCTGAATTCAGTGACAAAAGAGAATTAGAGTCAGAAAATCCAGGTAAACAGAATTTAGTTACTTATGGGCCTTTGATTGCTGAATGTAGACAGTGGTTAACATCCTCAGATCCCAAAAAACAATTATTTTATAAATGTTTTTAATACAAACTGGGGAGAGTAGGGTTATTCATGGATGATGCAGAAGATGCATAACTGTTCTCAGATTTTAGCAGAAAGCTAGATTTCAATCTAATATTTCAGACCATGCAAAGGTACTTATGGGTGCCCAAGCAAAACAGTTGTATAATCTAAACTCTCAGAATAATCTAGCAACAATAACTGCTGCCTAGCTTTATATTCTGGAAAAATACTTCAGAAATATTTTTACATATCTGTTAAGGGTAATTCAAACTGGTTTATGAGTAACAGAGTTTAAACTTTAAGGAGGTATGTCTTCAGAATACCTACCTTAAATCATCTGCCAGAAAAATGTTTATTCAACCAATTCCAGACATACAATTCTAACACAGATATCAAATAATTGCACAGTAATAATCAGACAATAACATTGTGTTCATTTGTCAACTATATTTTTGATTCTTCAGATGCCACTTGTCAAGAATATTAGAGATACTTTTTTTTCAAAATTGGGCAGCCATTAGGTTTACAAAAAAAAACCCCAAACCCACCAAGTTAAAGGAAATTATAACCTCTCAGATAAACAAATTGTCCATCCTGGAGACCTTAATGATGACATATTTCCTCTGTTCTATGTATGTGCTGCACTTAAGCATCCATAGATGGTATCCAGACTTTATTACATCAAGTAAAAGCCAAAGTATATAGGCAAACAGAAGTCTTTACCCTTGATATAATTAACCTTAAGATTATTTCAGAAGTATACGCAATATCTGTCTTCTCAGTCTTAAGTCATAATTTTTGTGGAACTGTGCTTGCACTCTATGCCATCTGTGGCACAGGGGTTTAGCTGTCTGTAGCCTGTGGCCTGGTATTGTATGGCGCAGTTATGTGGCCTTGGCTCAGCTTTACTGAAAAACTGTTGAGCTGTGGGAAAGGATATAGGCTAAAGCTAAGATTTTCATCCTAAGGAAAATAAAAACGAAGTGAAACTGTTGAGACGCTAGTAGCAACTTGGGGACTCAGAGAAAAATACTGATATGAAAAGGTGTGAAATGCTGAAAAGAAGCAATGAGTTAAAAAATGAGAACTCAAAAATATCAAGATCCTTCTTCATTGTAAGCACCATCAGTCTTTCTGACAAATTAAGTCTTGCAGTCAGACCCTCAGAACCAATACCATTTTCCTCTTTTTCCAAGATAGGAACAAAAATACTAGTCCCCTAGTTTCAATTGTAAATTCCTAGTTTCTTGTCTCAAAGACAGAGTCTCTGAAGTTGAATGGACAGACAGACTAAATAGATTTTTTGAGGAAAAATAATCACTTTGTGATCTAGAATGTATTTCTCTTCATTAGGTTCCTCACCATGTCTAAGTACCCTGAGCCGTGGTGAGGCTGCCTTAGGTCAGAATCTACTTAGGGCAGTTTCTTCCCTCTTTAAGAGAACAGAATAAAGTTTAATGACTCTAAATTCAGTACTACAAAGTCTCCCAAAGACTTTGTCCTTAAGACCAGACAGAATATCCAGTACATCATTGACTTATTTTCTCTTTTCCATTGAGTATAAATTGAGGACAACTGAAGTTTTTCACAAGACACTTAGAAGGTACAATCTAGCCCTTTTAAACTGCTCCAGTCCTGCCTATTTCATAAGTCTCTGTGTACTAGAAGCTGTTGAACTATTGGACATTTTAAAATATAATTAGTATGAAGAATATGCCTATTTCAGGAGAGGGGAAAAAGGGGAAAAAAACCCCCAGTATCTTTTATTATGAGCCTCCAGGGCTTTGCTGGAAATCTAAGGCTTCTTTGATACTGTCAGATCAAAATCTTTTCATCTCATGTACAGCAATATTAAAAAAATATTTTTATGTAAATGAGAGGCTGAGTTCTCCAGCAGCACTGATCTAAAATTTATATCATGGATTAGGTTATGTTCTGTTTGGATTTTTTGTGAAGGATGGAGTACACTAATCTGTTTAGGCTGAGAAATAATAATCTAGGCTGAGAAATAATAATCTAAGTAAAAAAATTACGGCAATCTTTTGGGTTTTTTTGTGAACAAATGGAAAACTAAAGGAAAACAAACCCATTCTTACCCAGAGAAAAAGTTGCTAGATGAAATTCATATACATGGTACTCAGCATTCACATTTACAGAGTTATAACTTCATGTGGCATCATCACTCTTCAATTACTAGAGTGGGAAAATACTTACCAGATACTGTAAGTGAGAAAAACAGACAGCAGGAAAATATTATATTGGTTTCTGTGTGCATGGTGGGGAACATGGGAACATAATAACCGTTATGAAAAATATTTTTTCCTTGAGGCTAAAACAGACCAGAATTCATCATTATTGGGTTTTCCACATGTGGCTGTGTTTCTTGGTAAACAAAATTTATCTACGTTGTTTCATATCCTTTCACTGAGATTATTTCTTCTAAACTGTGGTACCATACATAGACAGCTTTTTTTGCATGCTTTAATTTAAACCCCTAACTCTATAAAGTATTCAGTCAGTGCTGCTCAATACCTCATAATTTTAGGTCTTCAGGGAAGAACCATCTGTTACAATAGCAACAGCAATGTGCCAAGACCCAAAATTGCAAGACACGGTAACTCTAGTTACATGCTTATTTTAATTTAAGTGCCTGAAAAAAGCCCATTTAGAAAAAAAAAAAAAATAAATGCTGAGTACCTACAGTTCCCTTCTAAAATGCAATACAAATAGACAGCATTAATCGCAGTGGAGAACCTTACCAGGAATGTGCTCTTGAACCATATTGCTTAAATATGGAACTATTTCTGCCACCATAAACAGAATTGTGTAGGCTGTATGGCATATGTTATAATACAGTAAAAGATACAACATACATCTGACAGTAGTCCTAGCTAATTTATTTTGACTGACCTATACCCATGCAACAAAGGTCAGAACTTGGAACAATAACCAGCTGAAGCATAAAAAGACACATTCATGTAAGAACATTTAAAGAAGAAATGTATTTCCTGAAGTTAGCCATTAATTGTCCTTTCCAATCCTCCCACATTTGCTTGTATCTGAATTCACACATGACACACAATTAGTCCAGCACTGCAAACTGAGAAACATGATCAGTAACAACTATAGAGCACATCTGGCCTTAAAGGTTCAAAAGACGCTGGTCACATTGACTTTAGCAGAGTCATACATCCTACTATATTCCAGAAGCTTACAATTAGGTATTCAGAATCTGAATCAATTAAGTATTCAGATACCAGCAAAAAGGAGATTATGAGACCTATTCACTTAATTTTCATCATTGCCATTTAGTGAGGAAATGACTCAAATCCTGTTCACATTCAAAGTACTGGGGAAACTCTCAGTCATATAACATAAAATCCTGGCCTCATTAAAGAACTTTTCATTTAATGGCTGTACAGCTAGCAAGTTGTCTGATGTCACTGTTTCTTATGGGACATGTGGAAGGAGTTTGCGTGCATCTATTTTTCTCAGAATTACCTTCTTCCCTCTTCTATTTCCATGCGAAACCTGGAAACCTCTTTTATTAAAAAAAAATCTAGAGGAAGGATATACTATATATTCTGATAATACTCCTTTCACTGGAGCACAAGCACATCTCCTGAAGCGTGGGATACCTGACGAGCTCTGCATGATAAGACGCTTCTGTACCCAAGACTAACTATTATTGTCAGTACCTTAAGAGCTGCTCAGACCTTTCCCTGCTCTTGCCCACCACACTGTGTGTTCAAGTGACATGTAAAAGATAGCACTCTTTTTTCATTGCTTCAAGATTTTCTTAGGTCGTAAAGACTGAAAGTTTACCTGACAAGTTACATATCTGCTTTTACTAACCTTTATGTGTAACTTGGCTGCTCTTTGGTGACCTCCCTCTACATTTACTACTCCTCCAAATACTATTTTGAAGGCTTTTAATTTTCTTCTCTTTTGGATATGAGAGACCGTATGAAAGCTAACCTGATGCTCCTCCAGTGTATTTATTTTTACAAATCTCTTGGTAAAGAAGATTCAGCAGCAAAATCTGATAAACATTTTTTGAGGGAATATGAGATATTATGAGCTATATAAGTATATATATAAGGTTATATAAATAATGAAAAGAAATGAACAGATAGATATGGGAGTTTTAACTTTAATTAACCTATTAAATCTAGTCATGTCATTTAAAGCATCCTAGTGGTTTAACATGGCAATTTAAAATTGATTGAAGCTGAACTTCTAGAAATTGGTAAGAGCACCACTGCAATAATATTTTTTAAAATTTCAATACAGCTTAAAATTCAAACAGAGCTTAACAACAAAAAAATAATTTTGCCTCTATTAATTTTCTTATATAAAATTGGGCCTTATTTTTCAATAATAAAAATATAAATTAGTCTGTTTTGTGTAGGTAAGACGGTGGGTGAACAGTTGTACAGAACATATACATGTGGTGGGCCTTGAAAAATCATAAAACTGTTTTCAGGGTCTCCCTCAGCTCATAATGTAGACAAAACTAGACTGCTTTCACATGGTCTGTGAAGAAATGCTTTATGAAGCAAATTGATAGTGTTTTATGAAGGTGTCAAACGTGAAAGTTCTACATCCAGGATTCAAGAACTCCATATTATGGACATGCGTATTGAGTTTGGAAATCTAGTTAATGATGTAAATGTAGCTCTTATTAACTCATTAGGGAAGGTAACACTGTGAGAAATGAACGTAGATATTGTTCTGAACATCTCTTTCAGTAATTCTGAATTAAACTCATCCATTACTGTATTAACTTACCTTTACAATGGAAATTGCTCCGAACATTAAAAAAATTTCTGAAACAATGTTACAATTCATAATGCTAACCTGACTACAGAGATACCTCAGCAATTGTTAACAAAAGATTACAAAACAGCCCCCAAAAATGTATTAGCTGTCTGTTGATTTAAAAAAAATTAAAAAGAAAAAAAATCAAGAATGTTAAGAATACATTGACATAAGAAATAATCTTCTGTGACAAGCCTGTCATGTTCCCAGCATGCTAACGTTTTCCAAAATGTGGACTTTTGGGGAATGAGTGTTGCAGAACCACAGGAGTGTGCAAAGCAAAAGGGATACTTTTTCACAGAGACTAGGTAAATCAAATAGTCCCCCAGCTGGTCATAAAATTGATCTTATCTAAATTAAGATATCAATCAAGAAGAAAGGTGTCTTCAAGCTTATTGTGGAGTCTTGATTGTGTTAAATATACCTGAATTTTAAAAAGCAGTATGTATGTTTGTGCGTATGTCCTTTCTGCTTCATCCTCCCCACATGGGGACTGCCATTGCAGTGGTGAGCCAGACTGATCGCAGATGCAAGGTAGGACAGATATATTTAAACCAAATGTAGCATGATCCACAGCCAATTCATGGTTTTCAGTGAGAATATAGCAACTGTTAAGCAAACAAGATGGATCAGCGTTATTGAATATAGCAGCCTTTAGGCAAATGAGATGGATCAGCATTATTTTCTTACTGGCCCTTCATTCAGAGTGATTCTCTTGAAGGCCATGGGCTTAAGGGCCCTACAGCTTCTGCAGTGTCATGAGACAGTGAGCAAAGCTATTTATAATACCCAGTTTATTGATGGCCTTGCAAGTGTATTACAGAAAAATGCTTGATGTTTCCATCCCTTCAGTGATGACAGGAACATCCACCATAGTGAAACAATGACGAAGTATGAGTGAGTATTCTCTCACAGCTGTTCCCAAAGCCTTTTGGAATATTTCTGTGTAATTACGACAAGGGCAGCTTGAAATTATATGAAGGGTACACAGTATGCTTGATAAACAGGTAATGGCAATTGCTCTCACTATACATTACCAATACAAATTTTGTTATGGTTCATACAGGACCAGGATTTCTCCTCCCAAACCAGCAAGTTAGAGAACAATAGGCAGACTATTCCATAGAGATTTTATCTAAATATATTTAAAAGGGACTTGATTCATTGTTATATTGTGCTTTATCAGTGGCCTGTTCAGACAAAAAGGCAATGCTCCAGCAGAGTTATATCAGAGCTCCAGCAGAGTTAAATCAGAAATAACACTAGTTTCAACGAAATTACTGCTCATTTATAAAGAGGTAATTAAAGAGTCTCTGCTGCTAAAAATCTTTTATTGCATGATAACTTCCACAAATGAAATATATCTTAACTTCAGATGATAAGTCTAGGGTTTTTGTTTTTTAAGTAATGCAAGTAAAACTAGGCTTCCTTCTCATCGGGGACACAGTTACTCGTGCTTGTGGAGGAGACAGAGCAAAGGATCCAGGGCTGTCAAACAGTGACAGTTAGAATGAAAGATTTCAAAGAAATAGGAGTGTGGAAAAATGTCTCAGGGACACAGAAAAGTAAGAAGATGTTTAAGAAACAACTTCAAATTCATGCAAAATAAAAGCTTCTCCTGGCAAATGAGTTAAACTTGTCAAGTCTACTAGATCTCTTAATTAACCTGGAACATGAATGAAGTTCCCTTTGAGAGGTTCAAGCTAACAGGCATCATGGCTAGTTCCGTTTGCAGAGAATAAAAAATGAACAATGCATTTATTAATCTCATAAAGCAGCTTGGATGAGCTGAAAATATATATGACTAATCAGGGGAGAAATTATTCATAATGTGGAAACAATGACTTTCAGACTTGGGGGGAGGGAAGGGTTAAGAAGAGCTGGCAAAATTAACATTTTTAGTATATTGAAGGGTGAAAAAGGACTTGGACTTTGTCATACCCAAATCACGTGAAAATCACTTTCTTTCAAAATCTGCAGCTTTATACTAACTTCAAAAGCTTTTTGTAAACATTTTTAATAGGAATCAGAACCCTAGGAAGCTTAATCGTAACAAAATAAAACTAACAGCTCTGCAAATGATTTGACTCTCTCCTAACAGTTCAATGCTTTTCCACACACCACTGAGTTAGAAAACAATGACAGAATTAAACACACTTCTAGCAGTATTAGTTTGTAATCTGTTGCAATTTGTGGGGATTACTCTGGATAAACACATACAAACAAAAAAGCACAGCTCCCTCACTAGGACATTTCTTTCCTTTGTGTTATGCATGTGACACAGGCTGTTGGCCAAAATATTGTGAGGATTTTTTTTTTTTTATATTTATATACTACAAATCAAGTAAGCAGCAATTCCACTTGCCATAATTTTGTCAACCCATTTATGCCCTTGAAAACAATCCCCAATTTCCAGAGGTAACATTTTCAACAATTTCTAGAAAATAAACTTCTTTTAAACCACTGTTCTGAACACTTAAACTGTTAAACTGACACAATTAATAAACTTGAAAAATTCAGTTCTTAGTGAGTGAAAGTTTGAAAAGTAAGTCCTTCCACAAATAAGATGTTTCTCCTGGTAGCAAAGGCACAAGTAACCCTAGGTGCATTGCTGTTCCTTAGATGAACAAATGACAGTATCAATGTAAGCAAAGCCTGCAAGAACAGACTAAAGAACAGAGGGCATGTTAACAACTGAGTCAATCAAGAGGCAATCAAGGACAGAAGGTGTATGATAACAAGGTTTGTTTTGCTCTTTGCTTATCTTCTTTCCTATTTTTTTCTCTCTCTCTTTTTTTTTTTTTTTACATTAAGTTCTGTTCCCATACACCATAACTGTTAATTATGAATATATATTTATTAAAGCAAATGTTGTTCTGGGTCCTCCAATCACAAAAAAAAAAAAAAAAAAAAAGGCTGATATTTTAATGTAAAATAATATTCCCTTTACAGGCAAAGGAATTGGACTATAAACAATTTCAGTGGGGCGCTTCAGTGAACAGAAAATATCTTTGTAGTGTCTGATGAATCCACTCATTAACAGTCTCTTAGCTGAGCTAAAAAAGATGCAGGCAATTGCTAGACTTGCAAAAAAATAGTTTCACTCCCATCTTAACATTAAAGGCTTTGTGAATGCACTCACTTTATATATGTGTGTTTTAAAGACCTAGAACTGAAGTTTGGTTTTCTCTCATCCCTAGAGTAGAACATGATAAGTCATTACAGGTTAATTAAAGTTGAGATGTTGGAAACTTTATCAAAGTTCTTCTATTACCTCTTTTGTTTACAAACTGAAGGAAAGAGCTTGGCGAGCACGTAAAGGCCAGACAAGAGCCACACACTTTGAATGAAGTTAAATAAGATGTTATGAGTAGCAAGCCAGAAAGGAAAGGACCTCAGTCCAGGAGGCCACACTAAAGTGTATGAATAGAACTTCAGTGCATTTCTTGGAGCTCACAGATATTACATACAAATAAACTGTGTCAGTATATTGTCAAATAAAAATCTATGCAACAGCTAATGCTGCTGGGAATGGCTATAATCCTCTTTATAACTTCTGTTGCTGTTGGAAGGTGAGACAGCAATTAGCTTACAGGGAGAATTAAAACTTTTGATATCAGTAGGTTCGTTTGGTTTTCATAAACCCTGCATCCACATCAGGGTCTGATCCAGCCCAGCCTGAAGAGTTGGCGGAATTAACTCAGAGTTTGCCCTCCATGATTATGGTGTTACTGCTGGTGGATTACTGAATGTTGCCTCTACTCTGCAGTAGGCAAAGGATGAATAAGACATGTACATGCCATAAATCCCTGTGCTGGCTCACTCACTAGCATCACTTCTAGTTCACTTATTTCCACACCTGGACAGCAGAGGCCATCAAAGAGCAATTAAACACAGCAGCTCCTGATCTGAACCTGTTTTGAAGCCTAAACTCCTAGAAGTAGCAAGTCTAGTAGGAAGTTCAATAAAATAAAGATGAAATAATGTGAATTATTTATACTTAGGCTATTCAGGCAAACATGACATTTTTGCTGCATTTAGTAACTGGACACAGTCACTTCCAAGCAAACAAGTGAGGAGAATGTCACTTCCCAAACTGGGAAGACTCATTAAATAAAATGTGCATAAACCGCATGAGTAGATGACATTTTTATAGCAAGGAAAAATGCCTGATCATCTAGTTTTGGGGGATTTGGGGAGTTATATGTCTTTATGTATTATAATATTTGGTATTAGTAGCTTTTGTATTACATTATAATTTATCAATCAAGGAACCACATCACTGTCCTAGTGATATGCAAATAAAGAGACCACATAAATCCCATCATTTATGTGAAGGGATGGTTGACATCATTCCCTGCTTAAGGTTTCTCTTTGCTTTTTCTTGGGACCCTTGCTAAATTTCTCTGCTAAAGACAACTTGATCCTCAGCAAAGTTGCATGGGAATTTTCCAGTTCATCTTCTATCAGAAAATGTTGTACCTTTAAAAAAAAGTCCCTTAGCTCCATAGTAAAGCACCTCATGCAGGAAAAAGTAGCCTTATCCTGCAGATAGATGTCACACCAGTACGTTGCTTCTGTTGTCCCAGGGATTGCTCTTATGTGCAGGGAATGCCTGGGTAACTGGGTAAACTGGGCTTTCAGTGGCTGCATACAACACAAAGATTGCAACAGCTGAAACAAGTCTTAACATCCTTGGCTTGTGAGATGGTTATCTCCTGCATGGCTAGAGTAACAAGGAACAGTTTCTGTTTGACAGGACCTCCCAGTCCTCTGCTATGGCTCACTTTTTTGTTTGTTTGGTTTTTTTCTTCCTTTCTTCAAGCACACCCAATATATTCCATTTTTATTTAATTGGAAAAGGAAATCTTTGAGGATGTCCTCTTTAAAACAGGAGCTACATAACCCCTGCTCAGTGCTTAGAGGTCTGAAACTGAGGAAGGGCATAGGAATTGATATAATATATCACCAACAGAAAGGTAACAGCACAGACATTTGGAAGAAGCTTCAAGAAATGTTCAAAGATATATGCCCATAGCGATAGATGAACATAGAGAAGGACAAAGACGAATTAACTGAACTTGATTACACAGAAAACGTCCTGTATTATTATAAACTGAAAACATAAAGAATTTTTTTCATGGCTGTTATACCTTAAAGAAATACACCCCTCCTCACCAATTTCCCCGTTCATTTACATATTATATATGCATTTAGAAAAAAAAAAATAGGCAAGACCAGATTTGGCTAAGACTAAAGAAAAAAGGTCCGGGTTAACAGCTTTTATCTTGTTCAGCGATCATGGTAGGAAATTCCTACCTACCACTTCAGGCATTTGAAAGAATATTTAGCAAATTTTTGTAAATTTCTTCAGGATTCTTCCCCTTCACAATTCTGTCTTTCCCAATTTGTGCTGGGAATTTAGGCCCTAATTCCCATGAAGGTGGTAACCTTGCCCCACTCAGGAAAAACAGAAGAGACTTGTTTCAGTAATAGAAATGCTCAATAGAGACTGTTTTTTTGCTGGAAGCAGTTTAGTTTAAAAAGGAATGGCTTCAAGGATGTGCCAACATCTTTTCTTGTAAGAGCCTCCCATTCCATAATCATAGAATTTAAACTGGAACAAGTGTCCAAAAGCTTTTAGGGGCTTATGCAAATTGAACCAATTCATTTAATGCTTGTTCATTATTAAATCACATCATTAACAACTATTTTACTTACACAAATTTAAATCAAATAAACAAGATACTATATTTTGCAGAAGGCACATAAAAAAAAGACCTTTCAGATCCAAAGAAATAAAGCATCCACAGGATTAGCAAGTCTTTTGCTGTCCCAAAGTACAAATATATCAGCTTAGTAATATGAAAGCATTTGGTGGAGAAAAAATAAAAGAAGAATGGAAGTTTGATATCAAAGTACTTTATCACCCTGGGAGGTAGACATGGAAATTGTTAAATGAAAACAGAATAACCCTTCCTGCATTAATTTTTGCAATGCATGTGCCAGGGGGATTCATGTTATTAAAAACAAAACAAAACAAAACAAAAATAATTTCATGTGACAGGTGCATGAGCTTTTGCAGATCCGAAAGGATCTTTGCAGATTAAAGTATCTGGAGAAAACACAGATAAAAAGAGAGTGTGGAGCTTTCATTTACACACAGTAAAAAATGCAATGACTTTGCCTACAGTACACAGAGCTAATGCATGAACTGGCAAGATTGTTATTGAAAAATTCACTCCTCTAAAATAGTAGTGCAATTAAGAACTTTTAAACAAGAAGATACAGACTTCTATTATGTTTTTAATAATGCACATCCATTAAAAACTTCTCAGGTTCCTAAGCTGGGTCTGAACAAGGTTAGCAAATCATAGTGTAATGTAGTGAAGTGAGATAATAACCACCATGGAACCAAATATGGATTTATATAACTGTGCATGACCTAAGCAATGGCCAAATGGATTTAACACAAGGGAGTCTAGTTGGGCTTTTGAAGGCATTATAATAATATGCACCCTTTCTGATTACTATATAAAAAAAAAAAAAAGGACTGGTTTTAACTCTAAAGACATCTCAGCCATAAAACAGATTCTGGCCACAAGGTAAAGTAATTCATACACATACCTTTTCAACACAAAACGTTGCTAGGGATATAAGGACATATGTAAGCAGTACTAATACACATATTTAGAAGTGTAAATGTTAAAGAATAAACAACAAAACCAGTCATGTTGATACTATGCTATTTCTGGAGGGCATGCTCCTAGGAATAACCATCAGAGCAAAAAATGACACAGGAGATGACAGAACGATGAGAATTTCTTACAATGTGCAAGATTCATGACTACACCTGGAAAGTTAATGAGATTTGTTCACAGTCCTCAGCTGACCAAAATTATTGAAAGATAGGCACAAGTTATCCAATTTAAGTGTTTATAGAAGTTCATAAATGGATGATGACATGGACTGCTGTATTACACAATATAATGTCATTGATTTTTAGTCAGACATACTGTAACTTGCTATTCTGCTTGGAAAAAATCTTCAACTGGAGCTACTTCAGCCTGTTCTCTTAGCTGTCTAATGACTGTTTTCCCACACTTTTGTAAGAACAAGTAAGAAACACTGCAAAACAAGATGGCCAAAAATTAAAATATCTGTTGGTAGAAAAAAAATCTATTCTGGTCTCTCACTGACTACGTTTAGGCAGGAATTTTATGGCCTCTTACATGTTGCCTTAAAATCTTGTGCAGGCTGTTCTCCTAACTGTGCTGTTTGTCCAGTAATGATTCTCCAGATTTCTTTGTAGAATTAATATATTACTCCAGAACTCAGTTTGAAATGTAACTGTTCTTTTAAAGCACTCACACCTAATGCCTGATTCTCGGTTCAACCAGTAGTGCTAGCTTAGATTGCCTAAAAGCTAGGGGTTAGCAGTCCTTGAAAGATTAGAAATAAAAGTTTTAATAGCTATATTTTTTTTTTGTATTTTGCTTTCACAGTACACTTTACACAAAAGAAGGCTGCTGCATATAGTGGTTGAGAAGCAGAACTGTGACAAGAGACAGTGAACTGGGGCTTTCCTTCCCTTCTCTCAGTGAAACCCAAAGGTGTTACGTGGGAACAGGCCTGGTGGCTTGCAGCTCCTCTCCCCACTCAATACTCTTGTTTTCATCTTGCTAATTTATAGCTTCCTATAGCAATGAGGAGAGGAAAAGTGTTTCTAAGATCCAGCAGGAAATTACATTCCATTTTCCATGTTTTGACCCGTGCCTTTTGGGCAACGTAAGGTAGATATCCTTCATGAAACAATAAAATGGTTCTGATCTTACTGCAAATTGTGATGTGGAGACCTGGTACGACATGAACTCTAAAATACTTTGTTCTACGAGATAATGAAGAGAAACTGTATGAAAAATCTCCAGTTCTGATCCCTTTTTCCTGCCTTTTCAAGTTTCAAAAGTACCATCTGGGAAGTGGTTGAGTCACCATCCCTGGAGGTACGTAAAAAACATGCAGATGTGGCGCATGGTTTAGTGGTGGACTTGGCCGTGCTAGGTTGACAGTTCAACTCAATGGTCTTAAGAGTCCTTTCCAACCAAAATGATTCTATGATTCTATCTATTCCTTCTCTCTTTGCTCCTTAAACTCCAAGTTAACAAAAACTCCCTCTTCTGTCCAAATCCAGGTCATGGTGGGTATGCATCAACTACACACTTCCTTATCATGTCAATTCTGTTAGGAACTGGGAGACAAACACATAATGCATAGCAATAATTTGAAACCATACATGGAAAACAGGTAAACTATGAATGAGCAGTGGTAGGTAATATGAAGATGCTTGCTCAATCCATTTGAGATCTATGAGCAGAATCTCTTCTGTCTTCCACCTCCAGACCACTTTACCACGATATTAATTTCCCTCGTATTTTACATATTTAATTTTTATAGTCATATGATTACCCTTTTCTTTCTAGCGCCATGTAACACATGAGTTTCATTAGACATAAGTAGGAGAAAACTGTCGAGCCAAACTGTGGCTTAACATTCTTCTAGTACTTGCACAAGAGAAAAGCATAGAACACTGCATCAAAGCAACCAGTGGGTTGTATCCATTTCCACTTTCCCAGACTGTCTACTGCAGGGGTCCTCAAACTATGTCCCACAGGCCAGATACGGCCCCCCAGGGTCCTCAATCTGCCCCCCCGGTATTTACAGACCCCCCCCGCTGGGGTTTGGGGGGGAAACCAAGCAGCCGCAGATGGCTGCCTGCCACTTCACCCGCGCGCCAGCACCCTGGTTAACCAGTTTGAGCACCCCTGGTCTACTGCTTCGGTTTGGTAGAACACAGTGAGCAGACCTAGGGAACACCAGCCTGGGAAAAGTAATTTGAGAGAATTACCCTTGAACATATCTTCCTCCTTTACCAGTTCATTTTCCATGCATTTTATTAACTGTAATTTGGTAATATATAATGTGCTTCTATTTAGATTGCCATTATCTTTTATTCCATCTACATTATTCATTTGACTTAAGTGAAATCTATCATAGTTACATTTCTATTACATCTTAAATTAATAGTTCCTTCTCAAAAACCTGATTTTGAAACAGTGTTAGTATACAGTTTCCACCTTTTATCACGTTTTCCCTTCCCATGTAAATACAAGGACACTATTATGAGGTAACTTTTGTATATCAGCATGTCCAGACATTATATACTTCAGTCAATGTAACATCCTCAGGGCCCGTTTTTCCCTGCTTGCACTTTTACAAAACGAAAAATCTCTTAATATGCATAATGGTAGTTAAAAGTAAATTCCAGCTTGAAGAGAGGGAGCTGTACGTTGCAGCACTAATAAAACACCATGGCTCAGGCCTCCATTTTGTTGTCAGATTTCAAACAGTACAGACACTTAAAGATCTTTTTATTACAGACTCCTGTAAGCAGTGAGTCCACACTGAGGAGTTCAGAAGCGACTTGGACACCTGGCCTGAGAAGACTTACATACTTTTTCAACCTTTACCACAAAACTATCCTCAATTTCTGTATGTGCAAAGGATGTTCTTTGATGATTACAAATAAAACCAGTGAAGCCTGAGAAGTGACTTTATCAGTCAAGTTTAAGCTAAAATAAGTTTCCAGATAGGAATGACTGTTTTCTGAATCCACTCATGCTGCCATCTGTCCCTATTTGATCTCATCTGCTAAGAGGAAGACTTAAAAAAAAGTGAACTTTAATTATCTTAATGTGCTCTTTCCTTATAAGTTCTCTCATTGTTTATGAGTGAAAGGTGGTTTTACCACTATAGTGTATAGGTTATATAATAAAATTGGTATCAGGCAGTTTTTAAAAAAAATTATGTGCAAAGGCTACCTGTTATAATCTGATCTACTTAAGGGAGTTTTAACATATTTAGTGGAAGCAGGGCTAGGAGTTACTTTATATATCTCCCCATATTTCGTGTCCCCATGACCATTTGCATATATGAAAATCGCTACAGATCTGATTGATGAAAACATTCAGGTTTCATTCCACAGTGTAACTGGAACCAAAACTTACTGTAAAACAGTATGTCAGGATAAATGGCAGATCCTTCAGCTATCTTCTCTGGCATGTAACTCCTGCTTAAGCTTTTGAATCAGCCTGATTTTTTCTAGATCTTTCACTAAGGTGTAAGTTGAGCATGTTGTATATTTTCAGGAACTACCCCACAACAACATACTTTGTTGTTAGTTTTTTTCAGAGAAATCTTGTTGTCCAAAGTTGGAGCAGCTTTGATGCTGCAACTCTAGTTAGAGAGGCATACCTCCTTTCTGTTTCCTTGCCTCCCCTTATGACGGTTAACAATCAAAGTATTTTGGTTTTCTTATTATTGTTATTTGTTGTAAGATAAGAAATTATCTAATATTAAACAAAGTTATCAGGTTTTAAGTTGTAATGAATATTTTGCATGAATAATACCTTAGCCTACAATCTAACTGTATTTATGATCTAAGTTCTGTACTGCTGTCAGCAGAAAAAAGAAAAATTATTTGTTAGAGGTAAATATATCATGATGGATCCAACAACCCAAGAGTTGTTAGGCTGCTGCTGCTCCATGTCCCTGGGTCTACCCGTATCAATACTGAAGACATGTTCCCAGGAGGCACACACACAAAAGCACGCATGTACAGTACATATATACATGTAGACATGTCTGTCTACACAGATCACAGAGAGAAAATTGAAGTACCCACATACGGACATAGACAACACCAATGGCCTTATCCTGCTCCCTTCTGTGGCTAGACAGGATGGAGGTCTCACTAGATATGTGTGTGTGTGTGTTTATCTGTGTATATATATACACATATATATACAGGCGGCAATTCCCTTAGTCGAAAAAGTGACTGAACAGCTGCTCCCCATGACTCAAGGGGCTGGTTTCACATTTGTATGCTGGAGCTGATGTCTCTTCTGGGACAGCACTGGAGGTGCTTGATCAAGGTGGTCGTTCCTCAGGAGTTCCCCCTGCCATTGTTCATCCCTGTGCTCATCTGGCCTTCTGTAAGTTGGGCCTTTGCTGGGCTGATGGCCCCTGTGATGTGCCTGGGAGTAGCTCAGCCCGGGATGATATGGGCTTCCCCTCCTGCCATTGCCTGTCTGCTCCTCTGCAGGTGTGCAGATAAGCTTTATCACATAATCCACAGTACTGAAATGGACCATATCCAGGTGGCTCTGCCGAAATACTGCTTTTCAATGTTTTTCTATCTCTTGTATTAACTAAAACTATAAACACCTCTTACATGTTCATTATGGGTTATAGCTACTGCTATATGATTAATTTCCATAATTTCTTTAATTGTAACATATTTTACCCAGAAAGCCACCTGCTTTGCAGTTTTCTTCTGTATCCAAAATTCCTTACTTCATTCTGCTAGGTACTGCAGTTCCCTTCTGACAATGTTTTATCATGACTTGCTGGGGAGGGCTGGTGAATTTCCCTTCAGTAACGAAAATTTCTCCAAAGCTGGTCATTACTGTTTCAGTAAACATCAAGACCAGGGCATCAAATGAGGGGAGCAGTTGCTGACCCCTATGCACTGACAGCTGGAGCAGCCAAAGAAGGTTAGTCAGTGCAGAACCCAATTACAGTGAACCTGCAGCAGGATCTTTGGGGAAGCAAGACAAGTAGATCCCATGCATTTTTTCAAGTTGCTGAAAGGCATTAACTGATCAATTTTAATATTTGATCTAGAAAAGCAAACTTAACATATGAAGTTAGGTTAACTCAGATGATATCATACAAAATGCATAAGTGATTATGTCATGACTAAGGCAGAGACTGACCTGCAAATTTATGCCTAATCCACTTTCTCTCTTGAGGTAAAACACTACTTCATGTAAAGAATTCCAAATGTTTTTACTGATTAGTCGACTTTTTTCTAGGGAACCTCAGATTTTTCCATCCACTGGTATGCAGGGCAGAAGCATGGAAAAACATACAGAGTTTGTATACCCAATGAAATCAGAGTGTGAAGTGTGTGAAAAAACAAAGGTATGGAACCCACCAACAAGAGACTGGCTGGGTCTGATTTCTTATTTCTTAAATCTCTTCTCTTTGAGAGTTTATTTGAATTCTGAGAAGTAAACACAGTACTATTTTTTGCACCTTCAGTAAACATCATTCACAATACTTTCAGCTCCCACGTTAATGCCCAGCACAGACTGGTGTTCTTTTACTTTGCCTTTAAAGCTTCTTTAAGAGCAAAATCCTATTCTCTGTGCCCACAGTCCTTCTTTCATGGAGAACAATTTCTTTATCTTCCTATTAAGAAAATCCCTTCTAGAGGTAATAGAGATTTCATGCTGATATAAATGTAAAGTGCCCAGAGGTACAAATATTCCATGCAAGGGACTGTTTAGACAAACTCTGGCTATATTCACATTAGGAGTATTGTCTGTACATTGTAGCCCAACTTGAGCAGTTCCATAGAACAAAACAGCTGGTGCAGACATCTGCTTCCTATGCATGTCAAAGGACTTCATTTTAGAGTAATTCTAGTGTGGTGTCGAATTAGACTAGTTTTAATAGTCAGAGGGCATTAAGTGTGCATCTCCTGGTTTAGTCACCCTTTAAAGGAATATAGCACATGCAGCTGCAAAGCACAGTGAGCAGGGGCAACTGGTAAATTGGCTTCAAAAGTAAGCTCCTGATCTGAGTTAAAATGTTAGTATAAACATATCCTGTAGCATATAAGAACCAACTTTAAGTAAAAATCCCACCAAACTGTCAGTATTAGAACATATAAACCACATTATGATCTGCAGAAAGAGAACCAATACAGGATGTTCTGTACTCTCAGCATTTAACTAGGTATAAAAATTTACCAAAGTCAGCATTTCATGGAAGGTTGAGTTTTGGTGGGGTTTTTTTTTATTATTTATTCTCTTTGTTTATGTCTGTCTTCTATGCTCCTTAGCTCTTTCTGGTAAATGTATAAGAAATGAGGTGCAGACCTTTCCATCTTTATCCCCAAACCAAAATTACTAGGAAAGGCTTAACAACTCAGTGAAAACATCCTTACCATGGATTTCAAATGGGGTGTTTTGTAACGACTTTAAATCAAGATTAGTGTATACAGTAAACAGGATAAAAGAAAAGCTGACCTAAAGATGACTTTAGAAGTAATGTGATTGCTCTGTTGTGACTGTACAGTTATTTTTATGTGGATGATTTAAAATATACTGTTAAAAGGTTAAATTATGTAGAACTCATATAATATGCCAAAGGCTCCAGCTTCCTAAATAGGGCAGCTCTGTCATTTGTGAGTATAGGCAAAATCTTGGGGCAATAGATGTTCCTTTACAAGCTGCCTTATTTAAACCATGAAGTATCTAAAAAAGTACCTCTCAAGGGCCTATTTTTCAAAACTAATTTTAGAAAATGTTCTGTTTTGAGGCACAGTTGCCTCTAGCTAAATGCTTGTTGGCTAGAGTATCTCGGCTAGAACTGCATAGCTAAGATACAGCTTTTCAGCTGGCTGGATTATGCCTTGTAATTGCTCTACTTGCATTATTTGAATTCATGTATGCATAATTTGAAACAGTTCTAGTTCCTTTGTTATGTCTCTGCTTTTGAACACAGGCTTCAAAAACCCAGAAGCAATTTTGCTCATCACATGCTGTCCTTCTGCTGTCAAGTGCAAAATCAACAGAGGCAACAGTAACGGTCGGGACTGGTGTTTGCAAAGAGCAGTGTTTGTCCTGCTAGCACCACTGTCATACTGCCTAGTTGTGCCTTTCTGTACCTATTCGTTAGAATTAGAACTTTCCCTTTTATTATATGTGCTTTAGGACAAGTGATATTTCCTTTAAGAAAGGTATTTCATGTTGCCTAAAACACTGGCTGGAAAACAATTACTCTTGTAATTAGAAGTATTTAAAGGTTGTCTTAATTCCAAAATTTGGGATTTTTTTTTTCCTTGAAGATTTATGCTCTATTTGTGTTCAGTCTACACATTCTTTCTCCTTGCTTCTCTTGAGGTAAACTCCCACAGACACAACCTCCCATATAGTGGAGACTTCTTGAATATTTGAAATAATGCTGTCTGACACTTTAGTCTGGTGTTTGAAAATAACACTTGTGGAATAAATGCAATCCTTACTTCAGCATAACTTCTCTTGAAGTAGAACTAGGCATATGTGTAAATCTACAAGGCTCTTTCCTAAATAATATAACCTACAGAACAAATACATATTTATATTTATATTTATATAAATATAAAATCATCATAGTAATGGAAACTCTGCAGAAAGGCGATCTTTCCTTTCAGGAGTAGTTACAATATAGAAGTCTGGCTGATAAAAGTATGCATACCTTCACGTATAGCCTACAGAAAGTGCAGTATTTGCAAATAGCTAAAGACGACTTTTTTTTTGTTTAGCATCTCTATCGAATTTTCACACATTTGCCTACATTATATGATTGGTCCCATCTTAAGCTAAAAGATAGTTTAGGCAACCTGAGTGATATGAATGTTGACTTGGACTCCCACCTCACAAGGCTCAGGAAATCCTATCTCTTTTAAGTCACAACAATTTTCTTTAGAAATAAATTAATTTAAAAACATGGAATCTTCCACTATTGCCATTCCCTCTTATGACAAAGGTGTTATCACTTCGTCCTTGCTAAGACAGCCTTCTCTCTCAACTTCCTTTCCACCCCATGATCTTTCTCTCAGCTTCTGTAGTCCAAAGGCTCTAGCCCCCATGTTCTTGCTAGCACTTTGGGGTGCTCATCTGATACTTCCTGTCTACGATTTCTCATTCCCATAATTCACGTACAAGTCTTAAAGACAGCAGTTCATGTTTGAGTCCATACTTCATTTATTTCAGCTCTTCATTCAGATTTGAAATACTGCATGCATTCTTTTTCCTCTTTTTCCTTTCTCACTGACTGAGGGCAATTAATCTTTTACATACCTTACGTGGCAACATGTTTTGACATCTCTATCAGATGGAAGGACCACATGTTATTTGAAAACAGATGCTATTGCCTAAGTAGGTACTATGAGCTTGGTGGAGCTCTAGGCCCATCAGTTCAAAGCTAATTAGGACCCTGTCTATTTTTAGCTTAAATGACGTATTGAGGAAAAGAACATAACACATAAATGTATGCTTTTCAAAGAAATAAATACATGTCTGGTGTCAAGGAAGGGGTATTGGTATTAGACCAATAATGAGCCTAATGTGTCAAAAAACAATCTCATTAGATGCCAGACCTCAGTAGCAGTAAGTTTTGAAGCACCAAGAGTAAAGATTGCCTGGGGAAATGTCCCTGTCTCCATCTCTGGAGGTCTTTACAAAAAGATTAGAAAAGCACATCAGGAATGACACAGCTGGGAATAATAGCTTTGAGGCAGGAGGATGGACTTGAAATTTTCTAAAAAGCCCATCTAACTGTGAGATCAAATGGATTTGTAACACCTTCCTTCCCAATTCAAGGAAATTGTAATATGCCACAAATGGCAATATTTCATCAACAAGGGTTTTCAACATGACAGGGCACACCACTTTATGCTGACGGACTTGGAAGACTGAGATATGTGGGAAAGAGGCAGGAAGATATAGGAACCAGTGGGCCTTTCCATGGCACCTGCTCTGGTATTCTAAACTGGTCTGTCTTGCCTACATTGATAAGTATGAATATTAGCAGTTTTGTGGAACCTCACAGCTCTACCACATTTATGACACTAGGTCTATTAGCCTCAAACTGGGTCTCATCCTCACAGCAAAGAAGGTCAACAGCATCTTGGGTTGCATTAGGAAATACAGTTCTAGCAGATCAAGAGAGGTGATTCCTCCTCTCTGCTCAGCACTGGTGAGGCCACATGCAGAGTGCAGGGTCCAGTTCTGGACTTCTCAGTGAGAGATGTGGACCTGCTAGAGCAAGTTCAGCAAAGGGCCGCAAAGATGGTTACAGGACAGAAGTATCTTCTGCATAGGGAAAGACAGAGAGCTGGGACTGTTCAGCCTGGAGAAAAACAAGCTTGGAGTGATCTTATCAAGGAGTACAAACATCTGATTGGTTGGGAGCGAAAAAGAGGGAGCCAGACTCTTCTCAGTGATGAGCAGTGGCAGGACAAGAGGCAATGGGTGTGGATTTAAAACCAATGAAAAAAAACCAAAACAACAACAAAAAAAAAACCAAAAAAACCAACCAAACAAAAAAACGAACAAAAAATCCCCACAAAAAACCCACAAACATGGGAAATTCCATTTTTTAAAAAATGGGCTTTTTTTATTGTAAAGGCATTCAAACACTGGAACATGTTTCCCAGAGAGGTTGTGGAATCTCCATTCTTGGAGATATTCAGAAACTCAACTGGGTTTCCCAAAAACCTTGGGAAACCCAGGAGTTCTGAGCAACCTGCTCTTAGCTGACCTGACTTAAACACTAGATGATTTCCAGAGGTCCCCTCCAACCTAAACTGCTTTGTGATTCAGCTAGTAGTTGTGACTGCTAACAGTCTCCTGGACAGCGCTGGCAGTGCATGTTTGCTTATTCAGGTTAGGTCTGGCAAACATCTGAGAAGATGACTAGGGAAGTGGCTTTATGTCCAGAATAATGGTGTCAAGCACTCAGCCTGTCAGGCCTGCAGTGCTTTTTGCATCCCCTGTTCAGTGCTGCTTGGTAGAGCCCTGAAGCGGTAGTTTGTACATGGTGCCACTCCAGGATACCCGAGAAAGAGCATCTGCTCAGTTTAAGCTGCAGCCATCCTACTGCCCAGGAACTCCCTTCTTTACTGTTCACTCCATGACTTGAGATACGTTTGCAGGAATGTTTAGACACAGCATTGCAAAGACTGCAGCACTGACTGATATTTCCTGTACACTACCTGTTGGCACACTGTAAATGGCACCATAAAGTAGCAAGATGGATGTTACAGTAAAGAGGGAAGAGTTATAGGAATTAGGCTTAAAAATAATTAAACTCTGCAATTTCAGTGCTTTCCATGGAAGATTACCTGTAGAGCAAGAAAAAGAATTGATCTCCAGACACATGAAGATTAACATCCAAGCAATGCTTTGTGGGATCTCTGCTCAAAATTCTGAATGTTAATTTGAAATACAGTGTTCTGCAGGTACAGTTATAAAGGGAAGTGGTTTAATGAGCAATAACAAGGCTGAATTGATGAACTGTTTTATTCTGTACCACATGAATACACAGAGAACTTTCAAAAGTAGTTATGCTGCAGGTGGCTTGTTTCGATTTAAAGTTAATTCTATATAATAAGACCCCAAACAGTGTGGCTTTTTCCTCAAGCAGAACCCCCCCAGGGTGCCATTGTTGATTGGAGGGGAAAAATAAATATGGCTATAAAAACGAACACAATGCAAGTGTCCTTGATTTTGACAGTACAGTATTTGGGCCAGTGTTTTCCCTTGTAGCTGGCTGTCAAATAAACTTTGCTCCAATGCTCAGTGCCGTGGCTTCATATAATTCATAACTCCAGGCATTGTGTTGGAAAACACTGCATTTTCACCCATGAGCTTTTTTTAAGATTTAAAAGGAAAAAGATTTCTTAATGTCTTGAAAACAGGCACTATTCCTAGACCTCATCTGCACAGATGCACAAGTTCACATTGTAGCCACCAAACTGGAAGAATCTTGATAGATCCTGATGAAAGCTGTGTGATTTTGTTAAGTAGGAACAGAAATTAGCATACAAGTCGGACATGCTCCCTTGAAGTTCTAAAGACACCAAAGTGTTCATGTCTGCTCACAAATAACTCTATACTGTGTTATGTAGATATGACAGCTTCTGAGCTGGTCATAACTCTGTGGTGGGTCTGACTAAGATTTTCTCACTACAAGTACTCCAAAGAAAAGACTTTTAAGCTCAGAATCCAAGTCTTACTGGAAGTGTATGAAATGAGGGGAAAAAATACATTGGGGGGGGAGGGGGGGGGAGGGAGAAGCCAACAAGACAGAAGAGGATAGAAATAAATAAAATTTATAAGCATCTTTCTTGCACACTGGAGCAAGACAGCTCTCACAGGTTTGTTTTTAGCCCACTCAGCAGCTCGGATGAGAAATATCTGCCATGCCTTCCACTTCCCAGGGAGTTTCCTCAGCACTGAGACTTTTGCTCTCCCTGCTATTACATTTTGGGGATTACTGGTTTTCCTCTGCTGGGCACACTCAGCATGAGTGTTCACCTGACCCGTTCCCTCTCTTACTCAGAGGACCAACACACAACTGTCACTGAAAACACAGCTTCCCCAGGGAAGCTAACAGAGGTCCACCCTCTTCCCTGATTCACAACTTTGCCACCACACCAGACTGTGAACCCCTAGTGTTATGCCCACAGTGTCACTGACCCCGTGGCAGATGCAAGGGTCTGGATCTGGAAGAAGTGTGGACCTCACAAGAAATGTGACCCTTCCCCTTTTTTCAACTTTAAAATTTGCTCTTTGAGGAAACTGGATAAGCTATGAAATAAAAGCAGTATTTGATTCCAAATGGATGAGCTGCACCTACTATTTAAATCTGGTATTCTCTAGTGGAGAAAAAAAGGTGGTGGTGGTGGGAAGGCTTTGCAATAGAACACAACTGCATTAACAACTACTTAGGATGTGGATAGGAGCATATCGTTATTTGTATGACTGAACTACTTCTGTTTGAAAACTTAATTTAGGCAACAGAATTTATCCAAGGTGAAAAGTGTTGTCTCCCTCAGCTTCCTAACTTTTATTTCAGGGAAAACAGCTCAGGTCTCCATTTTTGTAGCATGTGAAATTTTGCTTTACAAGCAGTGGTAGAAAAGCAGCAAGAACAAAGCAGTCAGACAACAAAAGCAACAAAATTAATGTTCTCATTAATATATTTATTAGTTAATAACTTTCTGTAAAAAATTGATCACAGTGGGCTACCATCACTTCAGCAAGCAAAGCACTGGAAAATATTGACTAGTTAATGCCTGGTCATAAGCTTTTTACAAATAGTTTAACGTAAATTAAGATTGCTATGATTGATCTGACTGTGCTAATTCTACAGCAATCTACATACATCCTTACAAAGACCTGGAACACTGAACATGTCTGCTCAGTTTCCCAGGATTTCACGTAAAGTGCATTTCAGGCATCTAAATCCAAACGCTTGCTTTAGGAACTGAAACATGAAGAATGCTATATCTCTTTCTTATTGAATCAAGAATTTGCTGGTTGTTTGCCAAGGACAGATTTTAACCTGAAAAGTATAGCTGAAGTTTGAAATAATACAGTTTATTAGGCTGAAAATTAGAGTTTAAACTCAAGATTTATTAGTTTTGAGAGACATTAGAGGTTAAAGAGGATAAAGAATGTTTTTTTTTATTATTATTTTCCACCTTTCTGAAGAAGCAAATTTGATTGCCTTGTAAACTTACACTGTTTATCTAAAAAGTTAAATAGTATTTGGGAACCAACTTTTCTGTTTCTCAACCTCTATCAATGTTTAAAACAATATATATGCAACTTAAAGAACAGAAGAATATAAACGAACATCTTAGCATACCTTAACAAAAGCAGCATCTGAACTGTAAATGTACCTATTTTCAGTTTCATATACCTACATCATACTGTATTAGTTAACAATACCGATTACTAGTAGGTTGTGCCTGCAAAGCCCAAAACCATTATGTTCCAAAACCTGCCCCTGAAATTTATGTTCAAATATTGTCTGTTCTATAGAGCAGGTTTATTTCAAAGAAACCTCTCTCCCCACTTTCCTATGTTACACACACCTCAGTTGCTTAGATTGAGCACATATTAAATATGTCATTTCTCCAAAAGAGGTGGTAAAAAGCTGATTCACACATATAAGAGGCAAGCAGAGATGGAATTTTTTTTTAATGCAGCTTCTAGAAGTTTCTCTGTCTGATCACTTCCTCAGTGGTTTTCATAATCTCCTTCATGACACATTAACCCCTTTCCAAGATGAAACAAAAAGTGATAAAAATTATCTTCAGAAAAAATAAATCCAGTGCAAAGCCAACTACTTTCCTAGTGACCAAATGCTGCTTTCTTTAAATGGGACCTTTGTATCAGCATTTTATTGCAGCTGCAAATTTATAGTATGCCACTCAGGATAATAGTTGAGCCCCCACTGCACGGGTTGTTGTGACCCATGTGTTTTCAGTTCTTCCAAGCCACCAGCTTTGTTCACAAAGGAAACCTTTTTCAAGCACAGGGTGCCCTTGGCAAGCACTTATGACCTTTTTAAAACAGTTTTTGTATTCTGCTTGTAGAAAAGAAATAAGAACAATTTCAATAGTTTTCAATGCCTACCATAATGTCCACAGGTTACAGTTCCATAACATTTACTTTTAGAAGGATTTAGGTGAGGATTTTAATGTACTTCCAGAAATTAGGATGTCCCATGTTGCTCTAATTCAGTGGGAGAGTGAAATAAAACAAATTCCCTCCAGCCTCCCCTCAGCATGAACCTTGTGCAACTGTGCAAGAACATGTGGTACGCATTAGTGACATGGAAGTAAGTGTCTGCACTTACCTGTCCTGCGTCCTGGTGCTGTAAGGTGGGATCTGTTCCATTCACAAGACCAGGTCAGGTTAGGTTCTGCAGATATCAATAGACATGGGAGGCTTCAGGCAATAGAAAGCACATCTAAACATGCTATCTAAACATGAAAAGGAAAACCCCAAGGTTTTAGGTAAATGTTACAAACTTGCTGATCACTGGCCAGTAACTATGATAAGCAAGAAGCAGTATGTTCTTAACACAGAGACAATACCTTTTGTAGTTGTTTCATTATAATCATTAAATGATTTGAGTTGGAAGGGATCTCTCAAGCTTATGTGGTCCAACCCGACCACTCAAGGCAGGACCAGTTTAGATCTAGTTGCTGAAATGTGCATACTTCTAAGTACACAGCAGGTAAAAAATGAAGATATAAACTCTACTTTTCTTGCATATTCTTTATCCCTTGACCATTCTTTTTGTGTAAACTCCCCACTCTTGTTTTCCCCCTTAGGTATTTTTCTTTATGCCTTTTTACTACAATCCGAAAACAAATATGAAACCACTGATCCTAGTGTTACTCTCACATTCCCTCTAGCACATTACTTCCATCACTGAGCTTCATCTGATGTGAACATTGTGGAGTTTTGCTGCTTCTTATGACAAAGAGTATACATGTTTTACCTATATGAAACTTTTTTGTAGGTACATTGCAAGGTTTCCCCATATGCCTTGTTCAGTCTATGATGCCAAGTTTTATGGAAAACTCTATAGGAAGGAGGAGATTTCGCATCTAAACGGAGAAACTACTGCTTAGAAAGACTTTCTGGAGTACAGACTGACATGGGTAGAGTAGCTGCAGCAGGAATGAAGACTGGGAGAACTCTTGAAAAAAGTACCAAAACCAAAACCTCAAGTCATAGAATCATTGAATCCTAGAATCATTTAGGTTGGAAAAGACCTCTGAGATCATCAAGTCCAACCGCTAACCCAGGACTGCCAAGTCCATCACTAAACCATGTCCCTAAGCACCGCATCTACACACTTTTTTAAACACCTCTAGGGAATGGTAATTCTACCACCTCCCTGGGCAGCTTGTTCCAATACTTCATCGCCATTTCAGTGAAGAAATTTTTCCTAATATCTAATCTAAACGTCCTCTGCTGCAACTTGAGGCCATTTCCTCTTGTCCTGTCACTTGTTATCTGGGAGAAGAGACCTACCCCCACCTGCCCACAGCCTCTTTTCAGGTAGCTGTAGAGAGCAATAAGGTCCCACCTAAGCCTCCTCCTCTCCAGGCTAAACAACCCCAGTTCCCTCAGCCACACCTCGTAAGACACATTCTCTAGACCCTTCACCAGCTTCGTTGCCCATCCCTGGACACTCTCCAGCACCTCTATGTCCCTTTGGCAGTGAGGGGCCCAAAGAAGCACACAGCATTCAAGGTGCGGCCTCACCAGTGCCCAGTACAGGGGGACAATCCCTTCCCCTGTCCTGCTGGCCACACTGTGTCTGATACAAGCCAGGGTGCTGTTGGCCTTCTTGGCCACCTGGGCACACTGCTGGCTCATGTTCAGCCGGCTGTCAGCCAGCACCCCCAGGGCCTTTTCCTCCAGGCAGCTTTCCAGCTGCTCTTCCCCAAGCCTGTAGCATTGTGTGGGGTTGTTGTGACTCAAGTGCAGGACCCGGCACTTCTCCTAGTTGAAGTTTGTACAACTGGCCTTGGCCCAGATGTCCAGCCTATCCAGATCCCTCTGCAGAGCCTTGCTATGCTCAAGCAGATCAACACTCCTGCTCAACTTAGCATCATCTGCAAAGTTACTGAGGGTGCACTCAATCCCCTTGTCTAGATCATCGATAAAGATATTAAACAGGACTGGCCTCAGTATTGAGCCCTGGGGGAACACCACTTGTGACTGGCCACCAGCCAGTTGTACCTCCATTCACTACATGTCATGCCACATCCTGTAATATTTCCAAAAAACGTGCCACATCCAGCATTCTCTGTCAGGTGGACAATCTTTTCCTCTTTGAGGAATCTCTGGTCTTGTGATTCTTTGCTTGTTTGTCCCCCACCCCCATATCTTCCGTCTCTTTCAAAGTGCCACAAATCTTACATGTTGTGAAAGATCTGTCCTTCCTTCATGTCAAATCTAATAGCACCACTTAAGCCTTGCTGTCACTTTTATTCTTTATCCTGTTGGGGGAATGGAGGTAAACTTTTTACTTTTCTTTTTTTTTTTTTCTTTTCAGAGAAAAAGCAATGAATACTTCCCAAATTTTCAGTTTATGACTTTTCCTATAAAAGATGAAGTTTCTGGAAAACACAGAGATCAACACTTTTTTTACTTCACACATACACTTTTTTTTTCTTTTTTTTTTTTTTTTTGTTCAGATACTGAAAGGGACAATCATAATCTGTGACATCCCTGATTTGCACTTCAACTTTGGCAGGTTGGTTTCTGCTGCAAGACAGAGGTAAGGTTGTAGCTTGCAGTAGTGATCAGCAGTGCAAGAAGAAAAGTAGCATAAAGGAAAGGGAAAAAAGAAAAACTGGGTTCAAGGAATCTCAACTGGCCAGCAAGTCCGTTTTAGGGCAGCTGCATGTCTGGCAGGCTTCTGCATAAACTGCTGTTAGAAACCCGAGGGACAGGAGCTCTGCAGCCTCGCATTGCCATGGTTCCCTGTGTTTCACCATCCACTCTTTAGAGGAACTCCCCCAGCCCAGTGCCTAACCTGCATCCCCCACTGTTTCTTGCCTGATCTAAAGCTTATGAAAAGGAGGCTCATTTTTACCTCTTTGAAGAAGCCTTTCTCCTCCTTTCAGTCACCTCCTTTTTGTGTCAAAAATGCCCCAGACTGAACAATGAGAGGCACTAAGTGATACCGGGTAGAATTAAAAGATGACTTTGCTATCCTTGGGGCTCTATTTACATGCAAAACAACCCACCAAAAAACAACCCACCCCCAAACACCTTCTTCTCACTGTTTTTCTTTTCTTGAGCACATACTTGCATAAATATTCATGATTATATATTTCATATTATTTGTATTTATAGTAGTATTTTTCAAAGATGTTTATTACATTAATACTTGGAAGATGGTTTCAAGTTTGTCTCTTAAAGACAGCTAAACTTGCACATTCTGTCTTACCATCATAAAAGAGAGGCTATTTACAGCTAAATAGCATAATCAGGTGTGGAAGTCAATACGCTAAGATTCAGACAAGCTCAGTCTTTTTCCTCAGAAATATTGATTACATTATTTAGATTTTTTTGCCTAAGGTAAACTAAAAGAATCAAAGTATAAGAGGGAACAGAGTCAAGGCTGGATTTAAGTTGTTTGGGGAAAGGACTGTCCCTTGCAACATTTGCAAAAACTCTCTAGCATGAAAGAAATCCCTTTCTTCAGTTCTTACAGCAAGAAAAAAAAATAAAAATCTACCACCAGAAGAATGCTGCATCACTCCTTTGAAAGTTGGATATTGCTTGGAATTGTTCATCCTCCTGAGGAACTTAAATCCCAGAGACTGTTAAGAACATAGTTTGTTAATCCTGTGAAGTCTGATACTTTCAGCTTCAGACAAGAAGTTTCACTCTAAGAAATAAGGTTCTATGAATCCTTTTGGTATCTGTATTTGCTGTTGCTGCCTTCTTTCCTCTGACTAGAAATAACATTCCAAAATCTGCTGTGGAATTGCAGGTTGGGCTGCTTGAGGCACAAAGTTCAGCATGTATTATATCTGGAATATGTGGCACTGTCTATAGAGAAAATCAGAGCTAAGTACCTACTGAACCACAGTATAATGATTTCAGACAGCTGTGCTTTAGTTAGCTGAACAAGGTAGATCTCTTTTTATAATTTGCTCTAGAGCTTGTATACTGTGAGATTCCGAGTACTTTCAAGACTTTGAAAAGTCAACAGAAATTCAAAGCATTTTGTAACTGATGGGATGTGTTGAGAACATCACAGAGAAAAGCACAAGAAGAGACATCCATAAATAAGGCCATAATTTGTAAAGGAGAGAAATACAGTTGAACGAATATAGGCATCACGGAGGCTAACAATGCATCCTGATTATCTCCTTCTTTTTGACAAAATTTTACACAACATCAAGATGAAGGAACCTAACCCTGTTTTACTAGAAAATGGTTAGTTATCAGTATAATTACACAAATGTGTACAAATAAAAAAAAGTGAAACCCAAATGAATATCCTGTGTATGATGTACGTACAGTTCAGGCTTATTGGGAGTTAGATTTTCAGTGGTAGCAGAATTATTCTACATACTTTATGGGATTTGTGGGAGGTAAAACCCAACAACTGTTTGGCTTCTGAGTTCAGATTATCAGCTTTCCAAAACTCATAGAATTGGATTAGTACTAAACTCAATTCTCAGTAACGTTTCAGTGAGCAATCAATCTCCAACTATATTTTTTCACTGAGACAATAATTTTTTTTAGCTGTCATGTATTAGAGAGATATGTGCCATAATTTGTTTAGTTGTAGAGTTTGCCAAAAAAGAAAAAAAAGATTTTTTTTCAAGTGACTTGACTACTCTGAACCTAGCTTTCTTCATGGGAGCATACCAGTGGCAATCAGCTTAAACTCACTTAGGAAGTAGGTTCTTCATATTAGATCAGTCAATAACTTGTTGATGATGCCATTTAAGTACAAAGTATTGTGATTAGAGGTCCTGATGGTGTCAGACAGAGGCAAGACTTACATGAAGGCATCTAAAATCCTAATGTTTTAGCACCGTGCCATTAGTTGTGATCAGTGAATTACCTACCTGCCTCATACTGCCTGTCATCCTACTCTTGATCACCGCCTTTCTTGGTGCTTCTCTCCCTGGCTTCTAGGAGAACTGCTAAAGGTACCATCAATTTAATTATTTAATTAATGAGAGGTATTTAACTCATTGCCTATGCAGAGTACAATCACTTGGAGTAGGGACTACACATTCTGAACTACACAGGAAGAATCTGTCTTGCACAGAGTAAATGAGAACACTTCAGACAGAAGATGCAATCATGACACAGTGGAGGAGCCAAGGCATCACATTAACAAGTTATCTCTGCAAAGAACTGAAACGTTTATGAACTGTCATTGGTTTTCGCAGGTTCAATGTAGCTCTACCCTTCCCACTCTGCCATAACTCTACACTGAAAGGAAAATGAAACAGGAATAACATTGAAAAAAAAAAAGTGTTTTAATTAAAACTGAGAATTTTTCAGTTTACACTAAGTTTTTATTTTACTGCTTTCCCTACTCTGTTTATTTCAGCAAATGAACTGCCTCCTCTCCCTTTAATATCTGCACTCCCTTTTTGCTGTAATGTTTGAAACTGGCAGGGAAATTTCCTGATGGTGGCAAAAACAAGAGCAAGGAGACACATGTTTTCTTTATCCTCTATCATGTTTCCCTACCTCTCTGCTTCATGAAAAGCATACGTTCCAGAGAACCCCACAATGCTGCAAATGAGTGCTTTGACACCAGCAGCGCTACAGACTGCTAAGTCATAACTTGTCCCATTTCCTCTCATTTTTTCAGTGGCCAGAACAAGAGAGGTCTCAGTCCTTCAGTGCTCTTTGCATAGCAGCTCTGCATTCCCCACACCTCTGGTCCTATAGCTGTTAGGGTGCCAAGTGCCCTGAAAGGGGCAAGACAGAAGAATTTTTTAGTCATTGCTGGCAATCTTTGAAGGAGAAACCATGCCTCAGTAAGTTACACATACCATCCCATAAAGAGTAAGACCTCAGTACCATGACATACTTACTAGATGATACTGCTCATACATAATTTTTATGCTTACATATACACAAATATACACAGGCTGAAGCACAGTTACAGGATCAATTTGTTTTCCTTGCATTTAAAGAGAAGTATTAATGTACAGTGGGCAGGACAGGAAAATAAAGAAATGAGCTCAAAAATGAAGGAGGAACAAAAAATTGGGAAGAGAGGAGAAGAAAATGGTAGAAGAAAAAGAGTGCTGAAGAGCAAGAACATGGGTGAGAAGGGTGAGGGGGGAAGGAAAAGCTATCAAGGAAAAAAAGGCTTAGATAGGATATCCAGACAATCACAAGGCTATCAAGATGAAAACAAACCCAAACAAACAAAACCCCAAGCCTCACTTATATGTGAAAGAGCAGCCAAAGCTTGATTCAATGAGAGAGGTGATAAAGAGAAAGAAAACAGTCCACAAGAAACTCCTGAACACCATTGAAGTTGGGCTGCACTACCTGCTAATGATAGTAATAGGCTGTTCCCTAATCTGCCATGTGGGTTTTTACTTCTCTAAAACATCCCAGGAAATATTTTTTCTGAGTTGCAACACCCTGAATAATGCAGAACCAAACACACTGAAAAAAGGTGACGCTGGAAAATGAAGCTTTCCAGTTACCGTGGTCAGATGCCTACCTGAAACAGGGAAGGAACCTGAGTTTCAGCAGATATCCTGCCTTTCCTGAAATAGACAAGAAAGTAGCAATTCCAGCCAGTTGTTTTCCTGATATCTTAAAGATCTCCTCAGTGTCTTCAGCTATCAGTGACTTGTCACGTAAAATAAGGTGTTAGAGAAGGCTACAGAGAATAGTCTTCCTTGCAAACAGGTGTTTACTGTTGCTTTGATGCATGCTTAGAGCTAATGTAAAGAGGACTTGCTCTTTACCTCAGCTTCCAACGACCTTAGAGCCTTTATTTTTCAATTGACCATAACCCACCTGTGGAAACAACAGATTGTCAGTGCTCACAGAAAGAGGACTTATGAAGGTAATCCATCAGAAGCAAGGAAAAAAAAAAAAAAAAAGAAAAAACAGAAAAGAAAAAAGCTGTGGTTGTGGAAAAAAAAAAGCAGTATAAAAGTCACATAAGTCTTACATACAGCAGTGACAAGCATTAACAAGCTCACATTATAGAAGACAAGAAATACATTATGCTGAAGCTTTTTGCTGTGATCAGGGATAATTATTTTGACAGAAACAGTGAAAGACATTCCAAGGACTTGTAAATGAAAATTGATGCCAAACAATGAGTATAGATTTTAATGACTCTGGTCTTATTAGCGCTGTTAAGACCTGCTGTATAATCAGTCCCCAGAATGATTTTTCTGTGAACTTTCTGGGAGTTAGGCATGCGCAAGTCCCTTTGACTTGAATGGAAATTGTACAGCAAAATCTTGTGCAACTCTGAAAAATGTATGCAGACCTGCTATACAGAGCAGAACACTTTCTATGCAGACTTTTTCACTCACTTTACATATTATTGAATAAATATATTTCTAGTAGCCTTCAGCATTTAAAACTTTCTTCTGATATGTGCCAAAATAACTGTGTGCTGGAGAGAATCATGTAGGGGTCTTTCTGAGATCTGGTCAGCAAAGACAGTCTACCAACATTGCAAAACACATACTAACTGAATCTTTCCTTCAGAAGATATGGAGCCCCCTGTTTAATTCTTACTTGCAAATAGCACTGCCTCTAGCTGAGTGCATAAACCTCCGTTTTAGCTGTAGTATTTTTTCAAGGATTATAAGATTCCTTGTTGAAATACCAATGAACCTAAAATTAAATTAAAAGGTAATTCAAAAACCATGCTAGAACTGTTTGCAGGCCAGGTATCTCAGTGCTCAGGTATCTCATAAATCAGAGCAGCCAAGTAAACCCGGGCAGAGGGCAGAGCTATGGCCAAGGGCAGGAGCCAGACCCCGGCTGCATGTGCTCCGTGACACCTGCACACCGAACAGCCTAATGCAGGGCTCTGGGTTTTCTACATAGACAACAGAGAGAAGTAAGTGTCTGTAACAGTCTTCAGTTAGCATAAAGCTGAGCAACACTATTCAAATTGAAAAGTGATGAAAATCACTAGAGAAAATATTTTAATATGGATATTCTAGTTAATACAGCTGAAACATCTGCTGACAAGCTATTTTCATTAAGAAATTATGGGGAAAAACATCCTACTTGCTCTCATTTTTTAAACTGTCCTCATCTTCTTCCATTAGCAAAATTATTCTCCTACTCTCTTCCACTGAAATTGGTAGGAGAAGAGATAGTAAAGAAATAACTATGTCACATTCACTTTTTCTTTTTTTGCCTCTGTAAAAGTGGAAAATCTGAATGGGTTTTGAGTGAAAGACAATGTTTAACTTCTTGCTCCTAATGCTTTTCTCAGTTTCCTATATGGCAGGAATAAGAACTTTCAGAGTACTCAGAAGGAAAATAAAATAAAATAAAATAAATTACCCCTCCCCCCCAGCATATTTAGAACTTCATACTAAATATTAGACTCCTACACTCATGTTTACTTATTTTCATAAAAAACTATTGGATTTTCTCTCGAGCTGGTCACCTACATCTTATAAAGATGAAACTGTTGCTTTGAAACTGAGGTACAAATATGTATGTGTTAATTTTAAGTTCTTGGTTCTTATTAATCTACTGCTTACCTTGTTTTTAATTCAAGTAGCTCTAATACACAGGAGCAATATTTTATCAATAATTGTGCTTAACAGTGCTTATAGCTAAAAAAGGTAGCGATTTCACTAAATATCATATTTAATTTATATATTAATGTTAGCACATCTATAACCTTAATAAAAAGAAACAGCAGGTGTTAGTTATTCAGAGTAATATTTTCTGAAGACTATCTAATTTTCATTAAGCTAACTTAAAATCAAAGCTTTGATGTTTAACTAGTAATTAGGAACTGAACATTATGAATATATCATGTTTCTGTCTGAAAAAACAGTTTGGAAATGACTTTTGGGTTGCTGGACAAGATTTCCATATGTCAGGTTTTAACAAGAGTCCTGAAGACATCTGTGAAGACATTTTTATTACAAAGAAAATAAAGTCTGTGACTTCTTTTCAAAGGCAGGAAGAAAGACGAAAGTGTTTGATATTTCTGACCAGCTCACGTAATTTAAAGAAATGAGTTCAAGTCATGGATTTCAGATTTAAGGTGCTTTCAAATGTAGTTCAAAAAACCTTGGAGCTGTGAAGCCATGTGCCTTGTTATAGGCTTAGATCGATTTTACCATATACAGGACTTCACTCTGTTGTTCCAGGTCACGATCCTTATTATTTAATATATTCTGCCCTACAGGACAAGTGGTGGCAGGTGTCTCAAAATTCCTCACACTTGCTGTGTCTAGTTTGTTCATTCTGACTGCCTGTCTATCTATCTTTCTCCCAAAATACATCATTACACTTTAGAGATGAACACACCTGGTAGGTATTTCTTTTAGAATGCAGCATCTATATATCAATGCATGGATGTGCTCTTATCTCCAGAAATGTTTAAGATGGTGTGCAAGGCAACGTACATTTCTTATGAATCAAACATGCTTTTCCCTTTCTTCTAAGAGTCAGAACATTTTGTGTGTGTAGACAGAACTGTGTGGTTGTTGAATGTGAGAGAGGCCATAGTACTTTGACACATGTGGCAAGCCTCTCAGTGATCTGAAAGACTGGTCACCTCTATCGTGAAACCGGGCCATGATGACACCTCCCAGATATTAGGCCAAGGTGTGTTTTTGCTCATTTCAGTGCGGCCTGTATTACAAACTGATACGATTTCCACTCTGTGTGTGGGGGAGGTGGGGGAAGGGGGGTGGGGTGGGGGAGTACAAACTTGTTACCTAACTGTGCTGCTTTACAGAATTTCAGGTGTTTTGAAATTGTGCTGCAATCAAGCAAAGTTTGCACAAAGTAGAGCAACAGGCATGACATTCAGATAACAACATAGAATCACTGGTGTTTTATCTAAATAACCTGATCAACCTAACAGCCATTTAAAAAAGTATTTAAGTACTGCAAATCATTGTAATAGTCTAGCCAATTTCTACAGCTGATACTGACTTTTTGTGGGACAGAGTCAGAATTTACCTACAGCATGCCTGTAACTGGTCTCCAGTTTGGCTTTTAGCTCATGCAATAAGAAGAGTACCTGTTCTGACTGTTCACCATCATATGGCTACAAAACCATGATTTTTTTTCAGGTAGCAACCATGAATTTCTTAAAAGTCATAAAGTTTATATTAAAATTAAAACTATTCTGGGGCGGGGGGAATGAAGGGTGAGGAATTAAAAAATTGAAATGAAAGGGGGAGAAGGTGAATGAGGAAATGCAGTGGATATTTGTCTCCTATAGAGACAGGTTGAGTTGATACACGCTATAAATTAGTAGAGTTAAGTCTATTTAATGTGAGGTTTTGCACCTTTTTTTCTATTAGCAGATCTGATTTACATGGGAGACTACTCCAAGAACTAATCAGAGAGAGAGAGAGAGCGTGCATGGAGAAGTGAAGCCTGTTGTCTTAAAATTCCATTATTTTTATTACTAACGTAAATGTTGTTATCTATACAAGTTCTCTTCACAAACATGAAAGGCATTGCCCATCTGATTTCAGGAAAGCTAAGACATTTACAGATCCTACCTTCTGGAACATCCTGGCAGGAAAATTTCCCTTTTTTCTTTTTTTCTTTTTTTTTTTTTTTATACACTTTCTTTAGTCCCTTAAAAAGGCATTGTCGTGGATTTGCATTGTACTGCTGGAAATAACAGAACATTGTGTCATTTCAAAACAGGATTGCTGGAATAAGCATCTTAACCTGGTGAGAGCTGTAATACACAGCTTACTGTTCTGTTGCTGTTATTGGCCCTGGGGAAAACTCGAAAAAATTCCAAAAAGCAGAAGCATCAAATCACCTTCCTGCAGTACTGAAGTAATATCTTTTCTCTGATTAAAAACAAAAATACAGGTAACTGTAAATGGGTGGGGAGGACTGTTAAAGCATCACCTTCCATTAGGAAAGCATCATTCTCTCAAGAGTAAATGAAAGAAAGAGTGCACTTCGGAGAGGTATGGTATTTGGTGCATGTCAAGTAGGTGTAAAACACAAACGATAACAAATATGTCTTCTGCCCACATGGCTGGAGGGCAGAAGAAAGCACTTATACCACAGCTTTCACTCTGAAAGAGACAAAAATTTCTTTTCTACTTACTCCAGGTTTGTGCTTAAAGGGAAGAGGGGTAAATAGAGAGGGAAAAAAGCTAATGAAAAGAAAGGTCAGTTTTAGCTCCCAGCTGAAGGTGTATGCAACAGTGACAACAGGCTTAATCCTCTCCCCTTCTGTGGAATACCAGGAACCGGTGAACTGCAAGGCAGAACAATCTAGCAACAGGGGATTAGAGAGCGCAGGACTAATTCCTTCAGCTAGCTACATCAGGAAAAGCGGGAAAAACTCTTTGCATAGGTCTGGGGTAGGTGGGAGGAGCAGAGGGCACACACCAGGGGACACATTAGTTCTGATCTCAGCTGTAAAAAGAAAAGTGTCCACGTTAGGCTACAGTAAAATAATCTAAAACATTTGCTGCTGAAATCAAACTGGGACAATCAGGGAAGAGGCTGAGGAGTTCTTTGAAATGATTATGTGTGTGCAGCAGCAGTCAACAGAAAATGACAAAATGTTAAGCATTGTCAGGAAGGCCTTTGAGAACAAGGTAGAGGGTTGTTTTGCCTCTGTAAAAACTTTGGCACCCATGCCTTGAATACTATATGCAGTCCCAGTCTCCACATCCCAAGACAGATGTAGCAGAGTTGGAAGCAGAGAAGGGCAACAAACACCATCAAGGGATGAATCATCCAACATATCTGAAGATTGAACGGATCCAACATATATGAAGATTGAACGGTCTGGGATATTAAACTTCATGAGAAAAAGGTGTGTAGGCAGGGTGACTGAGGTTTATAAGATGATGAAAGTGATGGACTGAGTGACTGCAGGACTGTTATTCACCCCATCTTGCAGTATTAGGGTACTTGCTAAAAATAGGACATCAGTTTAAAACAGATGAATAACATACCTCTTTACAGAGCACTTGAACTCTAGAAGTTGCTGGCACAGGAGGTTTTAGAGACAGAATGAGTGGATGCAAGAGTTTGAACAAACTCATGAACAGGTTTATAAACAGATATTAAAGGTAATACGGAGACATGTACCACCTGACGTGCCTAATACAATAGCTGTGGATGTCAAGAAGAACAAGTGAATGGATCTGAAAAACTGTCCAGGCTCATACTTTCCCCCTGCTGATTAAAAACTCTTTTTGCTACTGTCAGGGCAGAATGCTGGGCTAGATGAATCATTGTAGAACAGTCCAGTAGGGATTTTCTTTCTGACTTTCACAGACAGATTATAAAAGTAGTGATATACTCAACTGGGTTTTACTCAATTAATTTATTTAGGCATAAATTTGAAGTTAAACCCATTTCAAAATCCTGCTAATCTTTCCTTTGTTATTATTTTAATATTTTGGCTAATTCAGATGGTAAAGGACATACCTTTTTTCTGAACTATAGACGTGACTTTCCAGCTACACACAGAACTTAATTAATCCATGCCTACTTTAACTCATATGTATACTCCTCTCTATATGTATAAATACAATCACAAACACACACATTTTTAAAGAGTAACTGTGGAGTTGATAGAGAGGTAACTAAAACCAGGAGACTGTACATTTTGTGCCTGCCACAATTTCCTCTCCAGTTTTTGCTGGTCTTTAACACCCCAGTCATGCTTGTGTAGTTGCCTCTGTGCAGCTCCAGAATGATAGAGTTGGATCTCCCTCGCAGGAACTACCAGCTCTGCAAGGCTCCCCCATGGGCTCTGCCACCTCAGAAAACTTGAGTGTCAAAGATACAACACTTGGAATGAGACAATGGTTGCAGTCCTTTCATATTGTGCCCTGCTTCAAGAGAAAGCCTGACTGCCACAATGCCACAATCTGTCTCTTATTTCAAGAAAGCAGGGTCATTAATAGATAAAATGAAAACACAATAGAACTGGTGATAGTACCTTAATAACATTTTGTTCTTATTATCTTTCCTGAAAGTTACAGCTTATGTGATGTTTTATAACTCTTCTGTGAGATGAAGAAAAAGGATATTCATTTTCACATTTTACATGCAAATATACTACTGTTAACAGTCTTGAGGCTATACCATATATCTAGATTGCACAAGAGACGATTGGATGATTTGGAACTTCAGTTTACCAATTCCCTATATTCTTTTCTATCCCCTGGTGTGTGTTGTTGTTTTTCACTGGCAATTATGATAAAATAAGAAATTTCTTATGCTTAAACTATACTCCTTGTTTTATGACTGCAGTCTGACTATCTTGTGACTGTCCTCAGTAGTTATCATGTGAACGTTTTAATTTTTATTTTTTTTTACTGTGAGTATATCTGCCTGGAATTTTCTATCTAGCTTGCTATAAAGACAGAGGACATTGTTCCAAGAAAATATGTTCTTTATATTACTGGAAAAAGTTTCCCCTTGGTGTTAGTGTGCCTACATACTCTGCTCCTTTTTGGCTTGATTGTATTCTATGCAGGTTCTTATACTGCACCCAAGACTGTGGTGTCTGAACACCTTGTACAGCTAAGCACCCATCAAGGTGAGCTATGTCAACCAAGTTTCCACTCCATTCCCTCTCCTCACATAAAAATATGTTATATTGGATCTGGGTGCACATATTGCTCAGCTACTAATTGGTTTTGAGCTGCTGCAAGCAAAAGTAAGGTCAAAGAAAAAAGCTCTACAGTTATGCTGGAAAGTTTAGATTTTTGTTTATTCTTATATCTAACAGGAATTAATTTCAAAGTTTTGGACACAGAGATGAAAGCAGAGATGAAAATATGCATCTTGAACTCATGAGCAGCACCCCTAGATTGATAATACTGAAAGTTCCCAAAGATGTGGCACTACTCAATCTTATTGTATTGAATAGTTACTTGGAAATAATACTTGTCATACTGATTTTTTTATGATTTAATTCTGTGGCATGTAGGTAAATTGCTGCTACTAAAAGAAAACAGCTTCTGCTTTCTTCACATAGAAGCACACCTGTGCACTGTTGTTTGGGTAGTATTTCTCCAGTTAAGTTTGGGGGTTATGGCTTGCAAGTGCTTGCAGATTTTATTATTTGTGGCCACATAATATAACTAGTTATAGATGACTTCACAGTGGTGAAATGTTATCAGGGGAATTTAACAGCAAACACTGCTGAAGAAATCTCATTCAGCGGGTCCTTTACCAGTTTTTCTGCAAACTGCTAGAGAGCTCCTTTACTGCATTCTGCTTACTCTGATGTTCAGAAAAGATACCCTCATTTATGATGTCTGAAGAGCTGTGTCTTCTCCTATAGCTTCAATTGCTAGTGCTGCTGCACAAATGAAGTTGATAGAGCACATTATGGATTTTTCACTTGCCTGGAAGAGGGAAATCAATTTTCATTTAATAGAGCAGGAGGCTGCTAAATACTACCAGCTGCTCTGTGACACTGTAGTTAAGCAGCGGTTCTATGAGACAGACAAGAGTAGGGAATAGGATCCTGGACTGCATTAATACACAGATAAATAGAGAGGAAAATTAGACACTGGAAAAAAAAAAGCAAACAAACAAGCTGAGGAAAGGGAGTAAGCTGCAATTTCTTAAACAGTATCTGGACAAAACCTCTGCACCCGGAAGCTGGAGCAACTGAATCTGAGTCAGACTTGCTATATAATTTTCTTATGATGAAGAGCTTGAACTTGCATGCACACAGTAAATCTACCACAGGTGAGACTGTGGGTCATTCAGTAAAAGACAGCTGGGACAGCTGCAGCTCTGCATGACACACAATCTTTTGCAATTGCAAGAAAGTTTGAAATGAGCTGTAGGAAGCTCACTGCTGAGATATATTTAGGAGACATGGGTATGAATAAATAAACAAATGAATAAAAGCTATCCACATAATATCCTAGAACCAAACTGAACGGAGCTCTATCATTATCTTTGTTTTCTCACATCATTTTCCTGTTAAGGGGAATGACTAAGGGAGCTGGCGGGACAGGAAGAACCTGCATACTCCTCTGAACAGAAGTTGAATATTATGTCAAACTGCGACAAAATAATCAGTTTGTGTAAAAAGTGGGCTTTTTTTCCTATGAGAGCATGGCTGGCAGCCCTGTCCTTGTTTGTAACTTCCAGATGACAAATTCATTATAGGGAAGATGCACACACCTCAGGTGCAGTGCTCAGGCTAGTAGTGTTCAAAGCTAGCAAGGTTTGCTGCTGATATGCATGTGTGTGCTATCCCTTATCATACCATAAACAGGGAAGAGGACAAACTGAAGCAGCCTGGTGAGGCTGCTCACACAGGTTCCAGACAGGTGGTGATGGCAATGCATGCTCAGTAGCTGAGAGAAGAAAGACCCAAAGTCAAATTGACTTAATGAGGAAATATCAATGCCTTAGGAAGAAGTGTTTCTGTGATGTGCTTATTATCTGGAAGAGAAACATTGCATTGGGAATTCCAGGAAGATGCAGGAAGACAGTAAGGAGAAGCTGAAAGACTTCTGATTGCAGGTGTAGGACGAGTAGCCAGTGAGCAGGCAGGTAAGTAGGCCCAGGTAGCTGAGAAGAAAAATAACTGTGGAGACCTGCATGGCCATGATGCATACCTGTACATTGCATAAAACCAGCAAACGCTAAGAACAAAGAAAAAAACAAAACAAAACAAACAAAAAAAACAAAAACCAAGATCAACAACAAAACCCCAAATAAACCTCCCAAAAACCCAAAAAGCCATCACTCTCATCTCCCGCTTATTTTCCAGATAGCCACAATGAACGAAGTATGGATCACTGTACTCTCCAGCAAGGTACATAAGAAAGAAAGAGATATATAACTGATGGATCCTGAGGTGCCTGCTCAACTCAAACACTCCCTTACTGTGCAAATAGCTCAGCTGACTCCAGCACAGATCCTGCTCCCAGTCAGTGATGTCAGGTTAAAGCCTTAAACAGATTGTCAGTGGGTAAAACAGAATTCTAGTGCTGTCATTCCAGCTCAGGCTCAATTAGAACATGCTGTGGTTTTACTAAAAGGAGTTTGCTCCGTGCCAGCACCTACAGCTGTAGATTGTCATGGAAGGAAACACTTGCCAAACGAGACTCAGTAAATCAAAGATTTACTTCAGGATATTCTTCAGAAAACTGGCTTTGGTTTTTTTTCCACCTAGAAGTATCACACAGTAACAAAAGTAATTATTTATTTTTCTTAAAAAAGGAATCCCTTAATTTAATTACATTTACTCCAGTACTTAGAGAATTTATGAGAGTGAGTCATATATATCTACTAAGCATCTATTCCATCTTGAATTATACTCTCTTGGGTCAGATTTTTGGAGTTTCACTTCATGGGCAATGAAGCAAAGAATGGATCCAAATTGGCTTTAAATTAAACAGACTCACAGTTAAAAAGCAGAGCATCATCACTTAGGTTAAATGTCAATTGTTCATCTTCAGAGTCATGTATTTCTTTGAACTTACCATAATTGACCTTTTCAAGTGTAACATCCAATTAAAACCTGGAGAAAATGACAATATTGTAAGAGAAGGACAATTTCAGTTATGACAAAGTCATTATATAAAATATGAGATATGAAGATATTAATTAATCTCTTCTCACCATTTTCCACAGTAGGGAAATTACACTTTTGGGTTGATGCTGCTTGTACTGGATGGGATTGCATAGCTGAAGGTAAGAAAATAAGTTTAAAAAGAGTGAGAAAGGCTTCATTCAAAGCTACAGAAGTCAGTGGAAAGATTATAATGGATTTCTATGAGCTTTGTATCAGGCCTTCAGCACACAACTAGAAATTTGTTTAGGTTTAAATAACTTGAATAAAATAACTACCCCTTTTGGATACTGCATTCCCTTTCAATTTCCCTCTTTGGTCCTTTTTTGCCAGTCACAATTTGTCCCTTGTAAACATAGCGCAAACCTTTGGGAAGAAGAATGAAAGCATCTTGTCACAGGACATCCCTAAGTATACGAGTTGATGAAGGTTCTTATATGCCACTCCTGTCCACGCCTGACTTTCAGCAAGGGCCACTGCAGTCTGGCCTCCTCTTGCTATGTCGCTGAATGCAATTAGCCTCTGGCAGCAGGTACTTTTTTATCTCAGCTTATGAGAAAATTCATTTTTTCAATTAAGCTGTGAATGTTTAGGACAAAATAATAGCCTGGCTTGCTTGAGTGCACCAGAGCATGTTGGAAAGTAAGGTGTGTGCTTGCTGGGAGCCAGGAAGTGCATGCGTGGGCAAGGTTTGTGTCAAGAAGGAATCGTTCCCCTTAATTTTTGGCAGGTGAACAATGTTAGTGAAGTCAATGGGTTTGTTCACAAACTTACACACTTTGGCAATTTGGGACCAGCCTGCTCAGCAGCTGAGCTGCAGAAACAGAGTTTTGGCCTTCTCCATTTAAAACAATTGACAAAAATCTCAGTAGCTTTCGAGGGATGAAACACTAATAAATGAAAGGTGTTAAAACATCACAATAAATAAAGTGTTGGTCAGAAGTCTTATTTCAAACAAGTTTGTAGTCAGCTTGGGAACATGTGAGTCATTCTGGGATGGATTTTGTATTTCTATCACAGACAAAACTCCCATTGGCTTCACAAGCAGTTTTGCTGAAAGTAACATTGAATAAATCTAGATTTGGGCTGCATCATCATCTCAGCTTCCCCCAATAAGCTATGGTATTGTGTTTAAATTGGCATCATGTGTGTCAATATTTCAGTCACATCTGCTACTTAACGTGTCTTCCTAGATCGTTCATAATTTGTTCCTGAATTTTCAAAAATTTAATAAATCCTCTGAACTGAATAATGTCATTAGCACTACAAAAAAATTGATTTCATTACACTGCACATATTTGATTTTGGCTTTCATTGTCATAATAACCAAGCAGCTCAGTACATGTGGGAAACAAAAATATTTTATCTGGAAGTCTTTTTAGTGTTTTATAAAACTAAAATAAATCTGTGCTTAGTAATGTGTGGACTCCAAATGAAAGCAAGTAAGCCTTTTTGGAGGTGAGATTACAGGCTGTTTCAACAAATAAAAAGAGAATTTAAGCCCTCTATATTTTTAAAAAGCACACCATAAAAAAACTTCTGTCTAACATTTACTAGTTAAGGTATGTAATGCAGAACCTAACCAAACCCCACTAATGGTGATGGAAATCTGTCCACTGTTTTCAATGCTTTCAATGGCAATTAATGATTTCACGAGAACATGCACTGTACAGAACTGGGTTTAATCCCCATCACTCACTATAACATTACCCTCATCAACACAGTCCTTTGACCCATACCTGTTGAAGGGTCCTCTGTAAGCTCAGGTATTCATATGGAGGGGAAGATAGGAGAGATTTGGGCATTTGAGCACTTTTGGACATGGTATGGTCCCCAGATAGTCTTCCAAAATTTTGTTATATATGTTTATTTCCTTTGGCCTTTAGTAAGGAGACTTTGGGCAGCTTCTGACTGCAGATATAGTGCCATGCATTTAGGCTACCAGTCAGCATATGATGTAAAAGGTTGCATGTGCAAAGTCCTGAGGCCACAACTGCAAGCCACTGGCACCTCCATTAGGTGTCCCCAAGCTCTTTTAGATTCAAATGTTTAAGATAAATGTTATTGAGTTGAAAGCATGGGGGGCAGAATGTAAGAAAAGAGGAAAAGAGTTGGCAGTTCTTCCAGGCCAGCTCATTTCCATTGGATTGAATAGAAACACAACTTAACTTTCTATCAACATTTTTTTCTCTCTGCAACCATCAGAAATTACTTCAGTTATGACGGTAGTGACTTGACAATGGAGAAACAGCAAAAGGATAACGGAAAACAGCATCAATAGCTTTGTAAACTTACCAGAAACCAGGATGGATATGCTATTCTCCAGTTTAATGAAATAGACAGGAAAAAGCTGGAACAACCATAGAAGAGTCAATACCAGAAATATGTGCGCATACATGATAGCTGCCAGGGTCAGGAAAGATAAAAATGAAAGCAAAGCCCTGTCATTACATGACAGGAACCCACAGCAGGAGGCTGGGTATTCTTGCCACAAGCAAATGTGAAAAGAATATGATGAGTCCAGTGACCCTAAACTGAGTGAGAATGTAGAAAGTTATTGTTCCCTCTTTTTAAAATTCTAAGTCAGAAAGTAGAAGAAAGGGTTAGATGAATATGATGAAGAGCTGGGAACTCTTCTGTTCATATAGACCTTGATGATCAGAAAAGATATAAAAAATTTCTCATAATAGGAAAAATCTATGATTCACTGAGCCTATTACTGAATAGACTTAAAGTCTGGACAAATGAATTCCAGTGATATGGATCAGAAACCCTACAGTAGTGAGTCCAGTGCAAAAGAAGAAAGCAAGCAAAGGTTATCTGAGCAGACAGAGCTTATTGTTCTGTGCTGTGATATGCTGTACTATATTACAGTTGTACAATAATTACTTTTTCCCCCCCTTAGCTTACTTCACTTTGACCTGAAGGGATCATGTTTATGATACTCATCAGAATTTTAAAAGATTAGGCATTTTTTAGACTGGTGTTCAATTTAATTTCCAAGATTTATTTTACTTTTTTAAAACTAGTTGCATTTTTGAGACAAAAATAGTTTTAAAAGTTCACTTTTAAAATGTCAAAATGGAACACTGAAAGTTGTAGGAGTTCTACATGTTTTTGTTTTTATTTCCTCAAATTTGGAACATTCACATATAATTTTCATCAATCCATACTTGCTGTTTTCAATGCACAATAAATTTCACCAACAATTTCAGGGGGCAGGGGGCAGGGAAAGCCAAAGAAAAACAAGGAAGCTATTAGCTGCAGTGAGACTGCTGCAGGAAGGAAAATCACATCTGACTTGAGTTCTCCATTAGGACAGGAAGAAAAGAAAAAAGAGTTTGCAGTGACTGATGTTGAGAGAGATTGATGGATATGGGAAAGGTTAAGGTTGACCGTAGGAAGCTCAGGAACCCTTGGTTCTGGTGCCCAGTCACCAGAAAATGCGCTCTCCACTGGCCTGGGAAGCAGTTGCTGTGTAAAACAAGTGATAATTTAAATAGCACTATCATGGATAAAAGCAAGTTAAATGTCAGTAAGTCAATACATACTGTATACACAAATCCACAGAATAAAAATTTAGATCATCTTTAATTTGCAGTTGCTGACTTGTAGAAATTCTACTTAGAGCTGAACAGTAAAGCTTTATAGGTAATGGAGTTATGGTCCAGTACTTATCTCTTTCACACAGAGCTGTTTGGACTTTAATGTTTGCAAAGGGCTTTGAGACAGCAGCAAGGAAAGTATTATTTTGTTGTGTAGAGGTAAAGGCTTTTTAGCTGCTTGGGAAACTTTAAGCGATCATTTCCTGACTTAGCACAGTGAAGTTCATTTAAAGAAATAACAGTAAAGAAAGTACTCCCCATGCAGCAATTCAAAATATTTAAAAGAAGCCTAGAAAATTGCTTTCAGTTGGCAGCATAGTGAAGTAAAAAGGCAGGGAAAAGGCAGGGTTCCCCCCCCCTCCCCCGCAAGAATACATTTCTTTAAATTGCCACTTTAAAAAAAAAACAGTTAAATCATGGAATGGCAGCTCCAATGCACAAAGTTTGTTAATAGATTTCACAACACAGATCTGAAAGACTGTGGAAGCTGGTATGAATGTTGCCATTGGGTTACGAAGGAAGTTATTTTCTTTTTTACTCTCCTCATTCATCTTGTGACACTGAGGACTTGACTTAGTTTTCATTTGCTTTAGGTTTCCATAAAATAGGAATAAAATTACTTAGCTTTCAATGCCCCACATTGGGATAAGCAAGTGACAAGTGACAGTTTGTCAATATTGTGGTTTTGACAGCTTGAAGTGAAGAAGACAAAGACAGAGAACTTCTCAAAAATTTATTAAAAAAAAAAAAACAACAGCTATATGTACAATAAACTTTTGAAATATAAAAATATGCTATTTAGTTTCCATAATATTAATCACTTGTGAAAAGAACTGTTATGATGGACTATGACAGATAACATTTCTTTTGGCAAATATTACAGAGTATGAGAGAGTATGCCACTCCCATGTGCTTTTACTGTGATACACACAACAAAGAAGCATGTAGATGTAACATTGGTGGGATTGAGCACAATATATTCAGTAGGTGGTGCACCAAGGAATAAAAACAGTGAAGGGAATGTGTAAATTTTGTATTTTTTTCATTCCTTTTTTGTCCCCAAGATCTCTAATGCACAGTTTTCACTGTATTGAATAACCAGAGAAGCAGTTCTAACATACAAGTACACTTGGAATAAGGACCTCCAAAATTGCACATGGGGAGAATGTCAGTATTTATGCCTGAATTTGCATCCTTCAGTTGTGTTCAGTAACCCACACAGAGTTAAAAATGTGTATAAATATGGCTAAATCAGATTGTGCATGGTATAGGAATTGAATTTGTAAATACAAGCAAAAAAGGAAGTAAAATACCCTAAGATTAAATAGGGTGATAATCTTTAATATTAATCCTTAAAGAGAATAACTCACAGAATTTAGGATGCATGTATGTAAAGGTCACTCATCTGCATCAATTTTATGCTGGATATCTGATCCAGAAGACCAAAATACCAGACCTAAGAAAATGTTCTTTCATTGTAATTATTAAAAGTAAAGGAAAATATTTGGAATTATTCTATGCTGTTAAAATGGACCAATAAGAAATAAACTCTACATACACAGTTAATTTCAGCATGAGAGTACCTAAGAAGTTAAGAAGGTACAACTTTGTCCTCAAAAAATAAAATACCAACCAAGAAATATGCAGAGATTACCTACCTGTAATTTCTCACACAGCATGAGCATCTACAGACAGGATAATTTTTTTTTTTCCTTTAGCAAATAAAATAAATGTTAGTCAACATTTGATTTCGTTTTCAAGAATAATAAAAATCAAGTTTCAATGAAAGAAATCCCATACTCAGATTTTACATCAAAATAAAGAGAATAATAGCACCTCATTGCTTATAAACTTTGCTTTCCACTTACTTTTTTCATCAGCTTTTTCACCTTATATTCAGCAGACTCAGCACTGTGGCTGTTTGGTGTCTAACCTAGTATCCTTTTTGTCTTACCCTTCCAACATTTAGCAGTTTCCATTTAAAGCACATGGTACATTGCAATATCATGTGTAGAAATATGAGTTACCACTCAAAGGCCCATCTTAAGCCAGCTTGCTTAACTGGAAGCAAAATGATTATAAATTATGGCACTCTGCCCAGGGAGCACTATTAACACTGTTACAACAGACTCTAGCTCAAGTATTGTTGTGTTGTCATGCATCTTAAATTCACACCCCATCTCTCCTAAAGTGCAAGCTTCGTTGACCATGTACATTTCCAGTATAATATTGCAGTATTATTTTGAAACCTAAAGCAGATAATGCTTATTTTTACATGGCATGTCAAACAGGAACAGTCATAAAATATCAAATTAAAATATATGTTGTTGTAAAGGAGTTGTAGAGGAGTTGTATAGGAATTATAGAGGAATGAAGGCAGGTTAATTAACATTGATAATATACAGCTGTGGGCTGGCTTCAGGGGCAGTGGGTTGGTTGACTTGGGTAATGTGCAGCTGTGGCTGGATCCTGCTAAGTAGTTAAATAGATCCAAGGGGTATGGAAAAGGAGTACTGGAGGAAGAGAGACCTGGAAGAAGTAGAGGGAGGAGGGAGAGTGGCCTGGATGTAGAAAAGGCAAGGAGAGGACCTGGGAGAAGAAGGGGGCCTTGGATGAGGAGAGGCTGGCTGGAAGAGGAGCCAGAGAAGGAAGAATTTGGATGCAGCAGAGGCAAGAAGTAGGGTGGTCTGGCCTGAAGAGGATGAAGAAACATGTTGTTTCCTGTTAAGTGTAATAATCAACTCTGTAATTTACACACAGCAAAACATATTTGGCTTAGGAAATATACAAGGTTCTTCCTTTTATTTGTTTATCCTGTAATTATTGCTTCCATATTTCAAAGAATGGCATTACTATTGCTTATATTGTAGGTCTATGATGAATCTCATTACAACTCTGCAAAAACTTTTCAGAATTATTTTTCCTCAATAATAAAAAAAACTATGAGTAAGGATATATTTTCTTTTCTAGGTGGAAGGAACTTCATGCTTTTATGGAGTTTTTCAGCTTTTTCCCTCTACTCCTCTCAAATCTCTGAAGAAATAAATCTACAGACTAATAAAATTTAAGTGGCAGTAAGAGAAATATGCCAGACTTTAAAGGCATCCTGATTGTCTATCAGTTGGTATTGGCTTTCTAACTCTCAAGTGCTGTGGAGTGTGTAGGATGCTATGATAGGCAGATGGCTGTCTGTATGAGTTTGATCTACTGACACAGTACTAATAACCCCATGAGACCCAAAGATTAATCATGTGTTGTGCTTTGTGCATGCCTGCCTCATCAATTGTGTACCTGGTTACCAAGGGGAGAGGAAAAAACCCAGACCTTTTCTGTAATTAGCCAGTAACTTTGTTAATGCAATTGCCAGTAATAGTTTTACTGGTAGAAAGTATTCCATTCACAAGCATCCTACATTTTCTAATGCTGTTCCTTTGCAGTATTCCTAGCTAGGTCCTGTAGAAATGCATATTTTGGTTTATTATTTCAAGTATTCACTTTTGCCTTGAAGGGCTATTTTGTTTTATAAAAGGCACTTCAAAACTTTACAGAACAGCAAATGACATGAACGGTGAGATAAAAGTAAGGAGCAAACCAGCTAGTTGGAATTTTTAATGTCAGATTTAGCTGCATCTCAAGTGAAGTCTGTAAACCTAATGGGCATGCTTCATTTTTAATAGTAACACAATTTCAAAAGCTCTGAGGTAAAATATATTCCATTACAAACTATTTACATGAAAGCCAATGAACAACTCTTTTCACCAATGTCTTGACTTGTATCTTAAGAGGGTGAACTTCCTGTAAAAGGAATGAGTTGTAATGGGCAATGCATAAAGGCAATCAGCTTCTGTAGTGGTGGAGGCATCACCAGCCTCACTTTGTGACTTAGTAGATGAGCAATTGCCAAACATACTTAGGTGATGTTAAGCCATTGTAGCCAAGAGCACAAACTGCAAACATTTACGTGTTAGTGAAATAAAATCCTGCTCCCACAGGAAGGGTGGTGAAAATTGCTGTTAACTTCATCAGGGCAGCAATTCCATTTACAGATGTTAGCACTGGAGAGAAGTATTATGATCACTTGGTTTGAAGCTTGTGAAGACATGGTATAAAAGTCCTTTGAATGAGTCCTCCATCCTGCCTAATTGCAATGCACTTGAATGACATCATGTCTCATAGGAAGACAGAGAACTTAATGAATTCAGGACCTGGATAAACTGTCACATACCTCAAAATCTGTTCCAATACTAGACTAGTGTGAAAAAATGAAAATGTGGGCACATTTAAATTTGTCTCTTTCATTTTATCTAGCGTCCGGCTTATCTGCTAAATCAAAGGGGTCTTCTCCCATATAAATATAAACAGTGATCAAATTGCCTTGCAACCTTTTCTTTGCTAGATCGAGCTCTTTACATCTCAGTGTTTTCTAGGTCTCACAGTCCTCCTTGCAGAGTTCACAGTGACAGCTGGCTTTAGGCAAAGCTATGGAGTATTAGCATTATTTATTTATGAAGAGTTGTGGTTTGTTATGGTTCAGTGGCATTATAGAAGCAGATACAGGTATCAGTCTGGGGAGTAGTTGGAGGGGCACTGACATTGCTTTTGGGGAGTTTTCATTTGACAAAGGCCCCAAGCTCAGCGGGATTTTCAGGTGGTTTCTAAACTCTTGGTGTAATCAGATGCTAAACCATATACCAGCAAGTTTGCTTGTTATGGCTTAGTCCCAGCAGGTGTCACATAGAGTACCTTGCCACTGGGTTTACACGAGACTGCTCTCTGCCGTGGTGCTACATACACACGGGATGCTATCATGGAGTGCAGCTCTCAGAACAAGCTGTGTATGCAGCACATCTCAGATGTAACATACTGGGGTTTGTTTCCTCCTCCACCCAGTAGATGGGTGAAGGATGATTCTGAATAATGTTTTTGTGTTCAGAAGCCTTATCTTTTTATTAATGTTTTAAAAATAACACATCCGTGAAGGAGGGAAGCAGTTGTGTTAAAGAGAATACTGTGAGAAGGAACACAGCTAGCTTCTCAGTTAATTTTAATAACCCCTTGTTTAAAGAAATATATTAGTTTTACAATATTTGTGTGAAAGGAAAAAAAGATTTTTTCAGCCAATTTTTTTTCAACCTTTAATTAAATGAATACACAGGACTAGCACAAGATTTCATCATCTTGTTCATGTTTCTGTGTGCACTGAGATGCATTATGGTTCTAATAAAGCTGCATCAATACAATTTCATGACTGCCACATTTACATTACTATTCAATTGGGCTAAATTATAGTTGTATCCTTTAGATTAATCTTGAGCAATTACATTACCATTATTATATGAAGTCAAAGGTTTAGTTAAGTAGAAACTGAAAGTGACAGTTAGCTTTTATTTAATTGTTAAAAATCAGAATAATTTGACTAACTTTTTGCCTAAAGATCATTGGAAAGAAATATAATGATTTCATATACCAGAAACCAGAAAATACTGACAAACGGTCCAAAGAACTTTTGACTTCAATATATTTTCATATCTTATTTCAGATCTTATTTTATATCTTATTTACTTTCTAAACCTTTCATCACCACATCAGTTAATAGATAGATGTACAACTCTTATTTGCTCTCTCAAGCAATTTACTGAAGCTTACATCAACACTCTTTATTCTATTACCCTCAATATGTATTTGTTGTTACAACTAAACAAAAAAAATTCTAGCAACAACCCAAACATAATTAAAAATACCCCACATATTTATCTTCCCTTTAAAAGAACAAGGAACCCCAATTAATGGACAATATTAAATCTCTGTATTAGCAATACTGTATGTGCATCAAGCAAACTTTGGCATTTGGTTGAAGGCCTTGCTCACATTTCTGCACAGCTATAGCACCTCTAATAGAATCAGCAAGATAGTAATTAGCAGTTGTGTATTCCTTTTCAAAAAACTCCACATCTGTTGTATTTGCCAACATCTCTGCTGAGGGTGGTGTTAGATTAGAACTTCAGCACTCACAGAGTGGTTGTCTTTTAATCATGCAGGTGGCAGGAAACTCTTGTCTCACTTTACAGTTATGCAGTGCCTGACTTCAATGGAGCTACCTCAATTTACAACACACTAAGATGTGGCAATATATCTAAAACCTGCTACTCTCTCACTAATAGCCTCACTGAAGTCAGGCACTGCATGTCTGCAGAGAAAGACATCAGCTCTGTGTCTATAACTGCCTGTTTTTTTCATGTAATTGTGCTCAATATTCTGGGCTTCAAACCAAATAATTTAATTCCTTCTTGATTAATACAGCTTGGTTTGAATGTTAGGTGGGCTTGGGCCAGGTGACTGGAATACAAATTTTTGATAGTGCTCCAGAAGATTCCAGCTGAAATACTGTGCAGAACTGGCTAAGATTTTTGAATTTTCAACCAAAACCCTTCCAAGACTTCCAGTCACGTATAGCTTTACTTGTGCAAAAGTCAGGGTTCGATTCTTCACATGAAGAACATCACAGCACTGTACAGACTCTAAAAAATAAAAAGAAAAGAAGGTACAAGTCTCTTTTCCTGCAATAATTGCTGCAAATGGAAAGTGACTCATTTTCCTGCTTTGCCCTTGCAATATCACAAGAATGTAATGTTATTTATGACTACATTTAATTCATTTAGAAAACCTCCTGTTTCCTGTTTGCTTCTGAGATAGCAGCACTTTTATGTGGCTAGTGCCACACTAAATGACATCTGAGCCATTCCTATTGTGACCGTCTACAAGGCTCTGAGAATTTCAAATAGGATTTGGCTGAACGAGAAGCTTGCCTTTGCTTTGACACAAAGATACCTCTAAGCTATTTTCTACAAGTGTGTCCTTATATAAGTAGTCTGATTTCCACTGAATTATGCCAGCACCCAGAGTTAAGTCTGTGTGAAAAATGCTTCACTGTGTTGGAATAAAACAGTCATTAACCTCCTCAAAGAAAAGAAGCCAAAAAGGCAGAACTATGTTAGCCTTTTTTCTAGGAGAGTCCATACGGTTTTTCCCCCTGCCTTTTCTTATAATTTTTTTTTACCTGCTGTTGCTCTCGTATGAGGCGTGAGCATAGGGCAGATGTCCCCAGTGGTAAGGCCTGAAGCGAGTCGCCCCCGCAGCCACAGAAGCCAGTGACGGGAATCCCAGTGGCTCTGTAATGTGCTGGGCCCAGCTTATAAAAAGGGTCAAAAAGGAACTTCATCATCCTAGAGCTTCCCAGGAGAAAAACCATGACAGCAGCTGGAATCACTATTACCTTTGCTCCCTGTTCTCACCAGCAGGTAGTCATTTGCTGTGAAATTGGCAATATCCAAAGTTCAGTCAAATGCAAATGAAACAAACAGAAACAACAGAGAAATATTTGCTTTCTAATCCCTTTGAGCAACAGGAGACTTCAGTAACACTGGTAATGGGTGGAAAACCAGATCAGGCTAATAAAACCCCTCTCCCAAATTAAAAAAAAAATAAATAAAATCCTACGCTCTTAAAATGTTCCTTATCCCAGGTCAGCTTTGGGGAGATCAAGGGTCATTTCTTGTGACTATTTATAAACTTATGACAACCGTGCAGCTGCTAATTTTGCACTGACTTCATTAGCTGGCTCCTGATGCCCTGTATTACAAACAGGCCAGAGGCGAGTGCTGTAAAGGAGAAGGTGGAAGCAAACTGCTCCTTTGTTCCCGGTTCATTACAGTGGAACTATCTCTGGCAGAAATACAAGTAGAGCTGATAAGAAGGTAGAAAAATGAATAAGCTTTTACTTTATTATTGCATGTCCATACTCCTGGGGTCTGCAGTTTTACTCTGAAAGAAGAGATTTCCCACAGTGAGTTTCACACTTCACCATTTTTCCCACAGAAGTGGGAGATTCACCCTCCAGGTCTCTTCCACACTCTGCTTATAACAGCAAACCAGGGCTTTTTAGATTTGTAAATGACCTTTACACAGAGATAAATTTTGATTTTATGTGTGATTGCTCTCACACGCATGCTTTCTAGATGTAGAAACGGAAAGGGAGAACAATTTTTCATGCATGTCAGCAAGGAAGAGGGAGAGCTCTTTGATTCTGTTTTACCATGGCGTGCAAAGACCACCATGACAATGTAGTCTACTTTACTTTGCTTCTCCATACTGCCCGTGGCAAATGCTCATTTAAGCGTCTGAATGATTCAGGCTGCATGTTGCAGCTAATATATATGTATGCAGTAACATCTGGCAAGTTACTGAAACTAAAACTGCTGACTGCTTATTAAAGTATCTTTCATTGATTTTGTTTAAACCATAAAAGGCTGGGTTTGATTATCTGGCAAATCCACATTCTAATACTTTAACTTTCCAATATAAGTTTGTATCTCTCAGTTCTATGCAGTTTGAATGAGCTTGGGCTTTATTAGACAGAAAAAACCTCGGAAAGGAAAAGATGAAATATCCCATTGCTACTGACTTTTTGTTATATATTCTAGCTTCATACAAGGTTGAATTCTCATCCAGATGAATAGAGTTGCCCTTCTGAAATTTGTGGATAAATTTATCCCACATATCCCTTTATCATTCACAATGGATCTATATGAGTGATGTGTCTGCCCTTCAGTAAACAAGCAGGTGTTGGTACACAATTTTGTTCAAGGAAATCTCTAACACTTTGAAAAAGGAGCATCTTGTTCTTAGATTGGCACCTTGCAAAAAAAAGCATCTTAAGTTATGCATTTTTCTCTCAAGAATATTGGAAATATATTGAATCACCCTTTTGCTGTACAGTTCTGTACACTATTTTCCTTAAAATACCACATATTTTTGGTGTCCTCTGCAAAAAATGTCCTAACTGATAGAAAAATAATGTGTTTTGTTACTGAGATTGGGGGGTGGGGGTGGGGAGGTGGGGTGTCCCCCATAAAAAAAGAAAGCCCAGGTTAAGAAAACACAGAAAAAGTGAAGACAAATACTTTCTGACCGTATGTAGTAATTACTTCTCCAATTACTTTTCAATTTGAACTTGAGGTTATAGAACACACAGGTCCTGACTGTGTTAAAAACTAGCTGTTCTCTTTCATAAGGTTGCTTAGGAATTGGATTAAAAGGAATGTCATTCTCCAATAGAAAAAATTAGCTGAAAGGTTAGTAAAATAGGTTAGCTATAGGTCCACCCCTCTAATTAGGTTTCTTCTGTGTCTACAGTTCTAAACTTTTGCACAATTTTTCAACTCATGGTTAAATGCCTTTGGATTGACATCGAATTCCCCCTCCCCATTAGTGTGTGTTAATAGCAGATCTACCTCCCTGGACCCTGGGAACAGGCAGATATGGCAGAATCCCACTGATGGTCAGAGAACAAGGTGTTGTGACAATTGACCATGAAGGACTGCAGAAGTTTGCAAAGAAGACATAGTCTGTTTACCCTGAACTCTGAAACAACAAAACAAGCCAATGACTTTGTTGGGCAAGAAACTGATCAGTGAATTTTTGTCTGCTGTCACCTGTTTGACAAGGTGACTCAGGCTAAAGAGCATACTTTGGGAAGATGAATTTGCTGTTTTGCTAAGAATTTTTGAACTGTCACCCTTGGGCACTGCATAAACTTACACAAATGGTTTCCAGGCACTAACCTTAGAGCATGATATCCATCACACTAATAGACCATAACCCATCTTTAAGCCAGTCAGGCACAAAATCTTTCTGGATAAGAAAATAAAATCTTTTTAACTACAAAATTTAACTGTGGTGCATATAAAGCATTTTAGAGCCAAAATATGTACACTACACAAGGAAACCCTGTGCACATTCTGAACTTATTTTATTGCTCTGAGGGATGTATTTATTCAGCTACGATGGAAAAAAAAGACCTCAAGCAACTATGTAAAGGTGGTCTAGTTAACGACTGTGTTTCCATAATGGTATCTCTGCTTAAACATCTCAGATTTGAAAATTAATCATAAACGTGTGCACATTCCCATGTATGTCTGTAAAATAAAGTACATGCATAATGATTGTGTGACTAAATTAAAAAACAAACAAACAAACAAAATATCACTATTTGCCATGAAAGCTACTCAGAAAAAATATGCTACACAAAAAATATAAGAAGACTTTCTTTTGTCCTTCAGAAACATACAGAGAAGCAACTGGAAGATGAAAAATTGTGCTTTTTGTTTTATTGCATGAACTTGAAGAAAAGGTAGAATGAGCCTACCAATCCTCCCTCGATTTTTCCAGCCCATTAAGTACCAGTTACAGCACAGAGTCACTGATGACTGTGATGATTCAGATGAGGTGACAGACAGCAGCGATATTGCTGAATGGTTTTTACAGTGCCTTCAGGTAAAGTCTTTGTGTCTCAGAATAAAGGCAGCTACTTTAAGAGGCATCTAAATGTGTTACACTCCTCGCTGTGCTCAGTTCTGTTGTCTGCATTGCCAAGCGTTGCTGCTGAAGCACTGCATGGATCACAGAATGCTCGCAGGCACGGATGTTTTTTGTACTTGATAACTTCTGAAACTTACTTTCAAACTTTCTCCTGCCTTCCAATGTGTTTGAACCCTACAGCATCTGTTGTCCAGGTGCCCGGAGACTACACGGCTTCCTGTGTGGAATGTGGCATGCTGCTTTCATGGAAATGTGGTGAGATTGTAATCATACAACCAAGAGGTAAGAAAACTGAGGTGGAAAAATCACCGTTTATTTTTCCCACCTGTTTAAAGATGTCTGCCTATATAGGTTATATCTTTAATTCAGGACACATTCACACACATCAAAAGGCAGCTTGTTGCACAAGGCCTTTCTGAGAAGGCTTCACAAACCCAAATTCTTCATGGATATTGATATCCTACTCTCATTCACTTTGTCTGTGCTATCCTTGTCCTAATCCAGTAGTGGCTGGAATTACACTTCTTTAACACCACTTAATGAAAAACGTAAGTATCTGTACTGAACATTCCTTAGTAGCTCTAGACAGGGAGGAAAACAGAACAGATCAAATCCTATATATGCTGGTGTAAACCTGGCATGGCTATTTCCTGGTGAGCAATTGCTCTTAATTTACATACATGTACAAGGATCAGATTCTTTCTTCTGTTAGAGAGAACTTTTGTTTCCCAAACAGAAAGAACAGTAGTAATCTTAGAAAATAATAAATAACTACCTATTTCTGCTTTAAGCAGTGTTTTATCTAAAAAGAAAATAAAATGGACACCTGCTGAAATTTAATGTGATGTATTTTTTCCTGAAAGTTTCAGTTTGTTTCCCATTATCGTTTTTTTTCCCTCTTTCTCTTCAGGATGGTAAGCTTTTATCCTTGTGTCTTTTAGAAAAAAAGTGGATGCAGGATATGTTCCTTAAATAGATCCTCTGAATTATTCCTACATGACCTGCATTAGAGCTCTCAAGATTGTGTAGCTTTTTTCTGGAAACCTGCCAAGGTCAAAGGAAGACAGGAATTATTTCAAGCCTGGTGCAGTTCTTTTGAGATAAATAAAATCTGAGGGATTTAGATTTTTGCTCATCAATGTGAACTTTTCACTTTAGACTCTGTTTTTATGAGGTTTCCTCCCCCTACTCCCCCTTTCATGGAACCAAAAAAGTTCACCTACTGTGACTTTTTTTTTTCTTTTTCCTTTTCTTGCCAAAAAAGCCAAAGAAAGCTTTACCTATTGCTCAGAGATTGAAGAAGGAAAAACAAAACTAGCATAACCAGTTTGGGCTCCTCTTACTTTCCCATTTCTCACTATAATTTTTGTACCTATTAAACAATCTTTTTTCAAGGGGAAAGCAGCACAGAGACCGTTAATGATAAAGAACAAAGTCCTGATCAATTTCTGTTGAAAATATACTGTAACCACCGTAATGTAGCAATACGATAACACAGCAGCTGTCCTATTTTTCAGTCCACGACACCACTGAAGCATACACTCACAAGGCAGGGCATCAGTTTTCCTGGTAATATTCCTGAGTCAAGCAGGCAGACATTCCAATTTAAACCAGTTACACCTGAAATCCTTTTTGCTTAACGCTTGTTCACCCACCTTTTAGTTATAAGGATATCAATTCCTCTGATAAATCAGGAGGAACTCCCTACAGTTTGAACATAGATTTTGTTTGGCCTAAATAGAAAACTTCCTCAGTTATCTGCAGCAGCACTGCTGGAGGATTACCGTGTGCAGATGACCACACCATATGTGATTAAATTCAGGTATAGATATCTATGGACAAGGCCTCCAGAACAAGCTCTGAGGTCACTGATTTGTATTAGCAGGTTACCACACCTTCCTGATTTGTATTAGCAGGTTACCACACCTTAATTAGATGGACTAATTAACTACAGGCAAGAATGACTGCTGCTGCCAGAACCAAGGGCTGCAGCTCTCCCGTCAAAAGTTTGTGCATGGAAGTAGCTGCTTAGTTAGGCCTATTAAGCAGTACTACCAGGCTGAAAAAAAGCAGGGGGTTTTGCTTTATCCCAGTCAGCTCCTGTGCATTTTTAGGATTTTTTTCTAATTTAATTTGTCTGTTGACAGAATGGGTGCCATGCTCAAGCATGCAACTTAGCTGGAAAGGCTATGCTTTTGTCCACCTTTGTTAAGAAGATTGGTAGGTAGACTGGGTCTAAGAAGTTGGTGTGTGCACGTGTTTGGTGTCAGGCGAGCGGAGGTGTAGCCCTGCCAGTCAGCGGTGCTCCTGCAAAAGTGGGGTGAAAGTCCTGCAGCCTGGCAGATGGGTCCAAGAGAAGTAATTCAGAATCTCTCCAAACACAGACTCATCAGTCTCTAGCTGAAAAGAATACACAACTCTCCAAGAGCATTTTTGTAGAAAGAGTTTTTTCCTTCTATGAACTTGGAAGAAAGGCATCACAGAGGGTGAGAATATGTCTAAATTTACCTATATATACAGCAAATATCTTTCTGCTTCCCTGTTTTAGTGGTGAAACCTAACACCACCCATGTAACTAGGTCGACAACTTTCTAAAGAGTTTTTCCTGTGTTGTTTGTTTTACTTATGGAGATAATCTCTAAAAACTTTTTGTACTCCTTTTGGAATAGTAGACTCAATTTCAAAAATCTTACTGAATTTCTTCAAAGAGATTTGTATTTCAGTCATCACTTGTTCAATAAAATGGAGAGGATTATGTGGCTATATGCGCAGGATAGAGTGTTGCAGAGGGGTTGTATTCCACTCTGTAGTCAAGCACTTTTTATTTCTACTCAGTATGGACAGTTTCTCATCCTAGTGCATACAAAGGCCATGCAATTCAGATAGCTGACTTTTGGGGAAAAGCTCTATGAACAGCTACATACTAAAAAAAAATCCTACCATCTCTTTGTAGGAGTGCATGATGTATCAAAACTACCAGTGTGGGCAATTAATTTCTCCAAAGTATGAAAACTTCCTCTATTCATGTTTAAGATTCAACACTCTTTAGTCATATGGTTTAGTTTTAGGTAGTCTTGCGAGAAGCAGGGAGCTGGACTTGATGATACTTATGGGTCCCTTCCAACCTGAGATATTCTATGATTCTGTGAAGATTTTTGCATCCATAGTATTCCTGTTTCCCACAAAACTGTTTCCACTTAACCAGGAAGGTTGGATGATTTTTATGTTTTAACTCTGATATAAGATGTTAATTAAAAATTAAAATATTTTCTAGATTTGCTGGTTATGAAACACACGAAGGAAATAATTATCTGTGAATAATTAAACTCCTCTTCATATTTTCAAGAGATTCTAATTTTTATCCCTTTACTACTTGTAGATATTTTTGAGAACCAGATCTGAGGCCAGCCTTCAGAGTGGATTTGGTTGTCCTCCAAGGTATGTTCTCCAGCTCTAGAAATGCTGAAGCAAAATCAATGAAAAGGAAATATCCTGCAACCTATGTCCTGCACTTCTATTTCAGCAATGTAGAATTATTGCAGATATTTATACAACTATTTTGGGTTATCCTCTGCCATATCTTGCTTACTATATTTTACAACTACTGAAAGCATAATTCAACAGATTAACTCAAATTATCTGCTAGAAAAAATATTTTTGTTGCCATTTTAAATCAAGCTTATGCAACGAGGAAAGAATGCCATTAAAATTTAATATATGTGACGAATTGGAGATAAATCTCCATATAGCTGAAGGAATTTTGAAAAGATCAGCAGTTGTGGTATGAATGAATTCTGTTTATTTTTCCACCAGCCTCATCACTTCATAACCCAGTGTATACAATGGCATAGACTACTGGCTTCGACCATAATTCTGCATACTCAAGCCAGAAATTATTCTGAATTTTCACTTAACCTGGACTTTGCCACACACAAGAAACAAAACTACCTCTATAACGATATTTCTTGTATCATTTACCATCAACTTCCTGTCCTTTCAGGCTGCTTTCTTTCTCTGTGCTACTCATTTTAATCCCGGTAGTGCAGGTGTTGGGACTGGAAGCTGGCATTCAGAAGACCTAGTCAGTTTTGCTTCTAACTCACTTGTGTGACCTTTGGTGGATTCATAAATAGACCTTTGTTTGGCTTACTTGTCTCTAAAATTTTTGTGATAAATGCATGTTGTGTTTTGTTGAGCTGAATTTCAAGATATATTCACCCTATAATCAATAATTTACCAACTAATAATAAACCCTAATATTCAGTCACTGAAACTAGAAGTCAGTCGGATTGCTCAGTGAACTCCTTGCTAGAGTCAGATGGATGACCTTGTTCAAATTCCATCCAAGGTCCAAAGATATCTGGAGAAATGTTTTCAGGTTACAATGAAGCCTGATATACATGGACTTCATGAAATCATGGGTTAAAATCCTAATGATTTCAAATAAACCTTTTATCCTTTTAAGTGCCAATCAGGATATATTCATTTGCAAATACAGTCTAATTGTTTAACCTTATTCCAGACCTTTGGGACCCAATTATCCTGTTGCTTGTAGGAGTGAAACCTAATTACCATTTTTTAAAAATAAGACTAGGCAATACTTGCAATTTATGTCAGGAATGTAATTTTTTCAACAGTTCTTTAGCTGGCACGGTTCTACTGAACCAACAGAATGCTGATCACACACATATTTTTAGCTGTTTGCCAGTTATTTCCCCCTGGTAAGGTCTTTTGAAAGGAGGTTGTTTTATTATTACTGACAAAATTTCCAAAATTATAAGCTTGTTCAGCTTCCACAGATTGTAATGGAATTCACCAAATAATGTTGGTACAACCTAGTATCTGGTTACTGCACACTACTGCATGTGTGTACCCGAGCTAGCCCTAGCCAAACCAGTTTGAACACAGGGAGCCACCTAGTCATCAGCAGCCAGACTATCCCCCATGAAATTCCATGTTTATTCAGCATGACTGTTTCTGGGTCTTCTGCTCTCTTCCGCCTCTTTCCAAAATAAGCCATAATAGTCAGTGAAGGCATTGGGTAGAACATTATAACCCAGTTACAATTAATGACCTTATTTTTCACCTTCTTTGCTTGAGATGAGCTAAGCATTGAACTGTCACAACAGACATGCTTTTCCCTTGAGCAGCTCCACAATCATTGACATCAATTCTGCTGCAGTGCTCCCAATATCACATTAAGTCTAATCTCCATCCATATGATTGTTTACTTACAAAGGTTCCTGAAACTCCAAAGGCTTGTGGAAAATCAACTTCATGTTCGCTCTGCTCTGAGAAAAAATATGCTGTAGCTATGACATTCTTCGTAGATGTCTGTCTAAGGTTTTCTGCCAAGACTTTTAGCAACAGAGAATCTAAAGCTACTTCAGCTGCTCCAGTGTTGGAGAAGTGATTTGCCCATTCTTTGCATGAAGCCTTTGGTGTTACTGTGCTCTTGGTGTAACTCTCCATGTGATAGGCTGGTTTTGCTTGAGCATCTCTTACTATCACAGGAGGACTCTGCAAGTAGGGTATACCTCTGGTAATGGGCTAGAAAAAATGTTTCTTGATTGATACATGCAGTTAACAAGATAAGCATTAATATCCTCACCATGCCTAACGAATCTATGTCAGATAGGCAGTTATTGGTCAGGTGGGAAAGTACCAACATTCATTGCTTTTTGGAACAGCCTGGGTTACTGCCTCCTAATTCTTTACCTTTTTCCCAGGTTTATGTCATTATTTTCCCCTTTGAGTCCTTGAGTTACTAGCCACTACCACCTCAGCAATATCACTTCTGTATAGTCACATTTCTTATCTTGCATGGTTTTAACTTATGTACTTCCACAGCTTAACAACTACCTTTTTAGTAAAACAGAACCAAAGTCATGCAGACATGCTATACAACACTAGATCTCGGGTCACACGTGGCTGTTGGTTACACTGCATTCCTCTCTGTTCTCCACTCAGTTTCTTTCAGTCTTTCCCCGTAGGTCCCATTTTCTATCCTCTGGTTGTTCTAGTTACTGCCTTACCAGAGCTGAGTAAAGGAGCAGGATGACTTCCCAGGTATTCAGGACTACATTCCTGCTTATTTAACAGTTATCACTCCTGTTTTTTTCATAGCAAACACTTGATATTTTACCACATGCTGAAAATTGGGATATAACCGTATTTCTGGAAAGCTGCTGCTGAGTCTTCTGCATCCTTTAGTAGATATAATTTTTCCTACGTAAGTGTAAACTTTACAAGTGTATATTGCTGAATTTGATGCTGTTTTTTCCAGACCATTTGTCTATGATAAATCTGGCAAGATTCATTCAAAGTTTTGTCCCGTTCTCTAAAGTTTTTGCAGCCCTTCATTTGTGTCACATGCAAACTAAATACACTTGCTCAGTACTCTGCCATTTCTGATGAAAATTAAAATAACTTCACACTCCTGACAGATCCCCATGAAGCCTCACTTGATACATCCTTCCATTCTGGTGCATCACTGATTCTCTATACTTCAGGTACAGTAATTTAGAGATATTTGTACAGTCCTTAGAGAAGCTCCATGATAACCATGTTTTGTAATTATGTTTTGGGAATTGTTACTTGACACAGTATTAAAAACCTTAATACAATCAACATGTATATGATTTAAGCTGTTCCTGCTTTATGCAACAGCACTGTTAACGTTTCATAGATAATGGACTGATCTAACATAATTTGATATACACAGCTATATCTTGACCACTGTGCCATTTCTTTATTGTATTCTAAATTCTTATGAGTAGATTAATTAATTGTTTCAGAATTTTCCCAGAAGGTGAAGTTAAGCTGATTTGTCTACAAGTCATTACATCCTAATTTCTTTTTAAGAATAAACACTCAATATGTCTTTTCCAGTCTCCCGGTATCACAGCCTTAAAGACAGAAGTTAAAAATTTTCTGATTGCTTTAGCCAGTTAGATAACTAACCTACACTGCTTTCACAAATGCCAAAACTCACCCTCATAAAATCTCTGTATAAAAATGTTTTATCCATAGCACCCACTCCTCGTTCTAGAACATATGCCCTGAATATGTATCCAATCTTGATTTCAAGCCGGGTATTAGCAGTCCCAGTAAAGCTGCTAATAAAATCAGGGTTTTGTACAATAATGCAAAGAACCTAACTGTTACAATTAATACATTTAATATAGCTAGTAAGAAATTATTTATATGGATTTTGTGCAATTTCCTACATGTTCATAAGGTTATATCTTTAATTTCATATCTTGATCCAAAGTTAACCAAAGCCATTGATGAACGTCAATGAATTTGAGGTCTAGATTCTTATATCATGTTTTAGCACCAGTTAAGGACCAGTTTAAGACAACTTGAAAGCAAGCCTGTTGCGATATGTACATTTTTAAAGACACTCAGTGCTGGATATCTAAAAAACACTGGAAAACATTTTGCAGATAGGAAAGCAGAATTGGACTTTGGGTAGTAGAAATTTAGACAAGTTTGTTTCCTTCTTCCCTAAAGTCCTTCTAAAAAGGTCACAGTGATAAAAATAGAGCCGCCTTCTTTTATAGGGATTTTGCTTGAGAACTCAATTTATTCAGAAATCAAGATAGATTGATGCTGTTCCCTGGGAATGCAGATAGGCATATTTTAGACAATAAACCAGGAGCCCTTATCTGCTGAATTTTGTCTTTTCAATGTATCTATCCTATGCTAATTTTAGGTCTGCATCCTCTATATCCTGCCGTGTTTTGTTTTTCCTCCCATTCAGCTCTGATTTCCCATTACGGCATGTCCTTTTAGCCCATATTTTGTACTTATGACGCATCTGTTCTCATTTTGCTCCTGCAAGTGCCTAAACGATAGCTAAATGCATCTGTAAGGACAAGTGCTGAACAGGTGCAAAACAAGACCACAAGTAATGAAAGGAGAGGAAGGAATCAGAGAATAATTTTTGCTCTGTCAGGATTTGCCTAATATATGTATAGCCATTATACACAGGCAATACAAATGTCTCATTTTCACAGTTCTTAATCTTCTTTAAAAAAGGATCTTTCTGGACTTAATGTAGTGTAAAAAAATTGGTAGGATAAGATACTCATTCTCTGTTGCTGATCTGACAGAGATTTCATAGTATAGCTTAAAGAATTTATAGGGGATCCAGCTCTTCTGTGTTAGTAAAAGAAAAAATGCAAGAAGTATGATATTTTTATTATTTGAAGTATAGTATTTGAAATCAAATCAAAAAAACATTCTATTTTTATTTTATGTTTATTTTACACTGTCCAAAGCAGTTTTGCCTGTTAGTCTTGAGAAAAGCTTGTACAGAGATATTAGTTTCACACATGTCATAAATGAATGTGTTTTCTCATTCTAATCTCTGTGATACAGACTGGACAACTGAGCAATAATATGTTCTTTTTATATTTTTTCAGCAACATAAAAAGTCAATTGACTTTCATTCTCTACCCAATGTTATGGCTTCAAAACAATTGATTCTCATTCTCTACCCAATGTTATGGCTTCAAAGTGACTCTGAGTTCAGTCTCCAGGACAGCAGAATTTTCAGGACTGTGGCTACAACACCTTAGTAATTTCTTTTGAAAACAGGGCAAAAGAAACTCTTTTTCCAGTAGCCAAATGACAGGTGGGGGGGAAGAAGGGAGGTCAGTTCAAATAGACAATATCTGAATATTTCTTGTTGAAAAGCAGCATCCAGAAAAAAATAATAGTAATAAATTAGGAGTAGGATAAATCTTTTGATACAAAACATTCTTTCACACACTTCTTACAGGAAGCACAGATAACTAAGGGATCAGCTTGTAAGATATAGAGCAACACCAATGCTTTTCTGCCCCATAACCCAGTTTTTAGGCATAAAAGAGACAATTCTCTGCCGGAGATAAGTTCACATCTCCCATCCCACAGGAGCATGTCCAACCTATTGTGCTGTCCAGTCTTCCCAGTAATATGAAGAGCACATCAAAATTTGCTAAACCAAATTAGCAATTTGTGTATTGTTGTGCATGCTGCAGAGTCCAGATGACTTGCTGAATCCAGACTCGGTGGCTGTTGCTGGCTGGCTTTCTCCTGTTACTGGGATTTTGAATCATCTGGCAGCTCCCATGACAGAGTCCCTTTGCTGCTAGCTGTGTGGCAGACGTATTTGATCTGCCTCTGAATCACATGCAGCTCAAGATTGAAAGGATGGCCACCTGGCACAGAGGTCCCTGGGCTAATCTCAGTTTCTTTTGATGATAATGTTCTACCTTGTAGTTTAAATAGTTAAGTGGTCATTGGAAGCAAGGCAAATTTTCTAACCTCTAGACAAGAGAAACACTGAGTCAAACTCTGGCTTAATATTTTGGTATATTAAGGAATATTTAGGTCTTTTGAACAAAAAGGAACCATCTCAGAATTAGAATCCATCTAATAGCCAATCCATCCTTGGCTATTAGGTAAAGGCTTTGCAACTAGCCACATGACTAGTCATTTTGTGAATCTCATGTGGAAAGTTTCTTTTTTAAAAAAAAAAAAACTTACACAATTTGTTGGGCGTTTTTTGTGGGTTGGGTTTTGGTTTTTTTTTTTCCCACAAACAATCAAAGTTTACAAACACTTTGAGGGTAATTACATTGGATAAGAAACTCTGCTTCATACTATCATCTAAAACCAAAACAGAATACTTGGGTAGATTGAATGAAATTGTTCTGTGTCAGTTGTATAACAGAAGGCACAGGAGTTTGCTTTTTTTTTCCTTCTCCTCACATACGAAAACATAACAGTTCCTTCTGAGATTAAAAAATTCTAATATCTGGTGAAACCAGACCAGGTCTGGGTCTGTTTTAAGCTATGCTGGAAACGATAGCCTGAGGAGCAAAGTTGCTCACAGCTCCTCCCTGCTCCTCTTCTCCTGCTTGGTGAATGAAACTGTTCCTAGGGAGGAATGACCACCCTCAGGGGTCGTTGTTCCATAGTCATCACATCAATGTGCAGGAGAGCAGAACCAGACTGCTTATTTTAAACAGGAATTGCTTGGAAGGTTGCTGTGGACTTTAAGTTGTTGTGTCCTTTTTGTTAATGTAGGAAAGAAAGCATGAAGGAGGGAAAAGAAAGGTATGTGCAGTAATGGTTCTGGAAAGACAGAATGTTTATTAACATCAATACTCTGAATTAAATGGCTCCTTCTTTGACAGCAGCCACACTGCTGCTCTCTGAGAGCAAAAAGCTGAACTTTCAGAGAGCCAATTAGGAAATGCTTCAGAAAGAGTGCTAGTGACAGCAATGGTCTGAGAGATTAACTACAGAAAAGGATCCTCAAAGCCCTGGCCTCCAAGCATTTTTCAGCATAGCTATGATCTTTCTTTTGTATTACTTAAAAACTGCTTTTATAAAAAGAAAAACAGCAAAATGACTTGAGGCTTTTAAACTTATTTCTTTGCCAGGTCCTGGAGTTTTACAAGTGAACAGTTCCACAGCAAACACCACTTAACAGCAGAGCTTTAAAGCATTTCTTCCTCAGAGAAAAATAAGTTTCTTTAATACAATAATAAATATCCCTAATTATTGTGGCTGATAAGACAAAGTGAGCCTGAAAGATGCGTTATGTTTTGCCTTTGCAGTCTTTGTGCTTTTCAGGATCAGAAAGGATTGACATTTCTCTTGGGTCATTGCCGAATACCTAATTGTACAGAAATACTGAATTTTGGCTTTTCACTGAGAGCAATAAGGTAGGAATTAGACAGCAACAACAACAACAACAACAACTAACTACATTTACATGAACTTTCTTTGTTTCTCTAGTGCAAAACAATTTGTGAATGAGAACAGAATAATAATAAGCTTCCCATGACCACACGTGTGATCTTGGAAAAAAACACCCCAAATTTGTAAAACATAATGTATTTGATGTCTTATCTTCTTATTTTAAGACAAAGGGTTTCCTACTAGAAACAACGGTGACATTCTTGCTCCAGCTGACTTGGAGTGTAATCTTTCTGTTCTCATTAGAACAAAAGGGAAAAAGCAGTGTGTGTGTGTGATATATAAAAAAAATAATTGTTGGGTTTTTTTTGAGAAATCTAGCATAATAGCCTTCTTTCATAAATCTCAGCATAATTAAGAGTAACACAAGACTGAAGGGCTCATGATATCTCATGTGTTAGGAAAGAAATGCAGGCTGATGTTTTTAACGAGACTGCTGTTCATGATTAATGATATCTGTTTGCCAGCGCACTTTAGATACATTCACTGCATCCTCACACTGTGTTACAGCTCTTGCACAGGGTGAACTTCACCTGGCAGCTTCACTGGATAATGGCATTAGGATTTGCTAATCAGCACAGCTCTGCCCTTATATACTGATTAAAAGTAGTCATCAGCATCTGGTCATGAAAGTTCTGACCCTGAGGTGCTATGCTGGGAGAAGAGACTTATTAGTAGCCCTCCACAATACAGAGAAGACTGCTACAGCAAGACTGAATGCTAAAAAGTGGAGCAACTTTTATGAAAGTAAATATTTATTTACTCATGTGTTGTTCAGTCTTAGTTCAATTAGACTTAACTCCTGATTAATGTGCTGTTCTGCATTCACTGGTAGAATGTAGTATTTTCCCATTTGACACACTAAATCAGATATTCATTATTAGTGGTTTTGTATACTTTTACTTATTGTTCTATCTTATTTGCAGTAATGTGTAGATTTTAAAGTATGCTTTTATGTAATCTGCTGGGTAGAAATTAAAAAGATCACACATCTTCTACATGATGTGCTTTGAAGGACAGAAAAATTAAGATAAAATTTTCGATTATCATACCCATTTTTATCACAGCCTTTTCAGATATGCTGACTTTTCCAGTGTTTTCTGAAGTCAGCAGTTTTTCAGAAAGATTATCACCTTCAAGCAGATAAGGTGCGCTTGTTATTTGTGTATATACTGTAAAATAATTTACATGCTCTAGACACTTTACTTTCCCTTCCCTGTTTAAACATCTTTGTTTTGTTCATCTTTTATATGGGCATCACTGTTGGAATGTTCTCTTGGAAACTGCGTTCTCATCTACAAGTCATGATTTGGCCATTTTGTTTCTTATCACTTCTTATCTTCTCCTATGCTGAATATAAACTCTAACTCCTGCCAGGTTTCCTTTCAGATTTATTTTTTTTTGTGTGTGTGTGTGATAAATCAGATCACTTCCACAGATTAAAAATAATAATCATAATGATAATTCATGTAATTAAAACAATACTTTTGAGTATTGTGAATGTTTTAAAGCTAAATGTCACATAGTGATTTATGCCTCTCTATATAAACATATCCATCAGCTATCTGAAATACGTGTTTTATTTGATCAATATAATCTGGCAACTGTGATTAAAAAATTACATAAATGTGAAATTCTCCACTTTGTTTCCCTTTTCAGAGGGAGATTTCTTGTTAGGGCTTGATAAGTGTAAAACCTGTTACCATTCATTGCTGTTGAAATGTATAGTCCATTATTATCTTATGCCTATGTGATTTTACTATAGTTAGGACTGTTTCATGACGAAATAACCTGCAGAATCTTTATACTTGTCTCTGCTGCTTATGTGGTACAATACAAGAAAGGGTTGCATGAAATGAAGAATTGTAGCAGGAGTATGTTGCCAACAGACCTCAATATTTCACATATAAATATACATATATATGCACACACACACACACATATATATACCTGAATGATACATAGGTCATGGCCATTACAATGCAAACCGCTAGGTTAAATAATTCTTTCCATGTTAATAGTTATGGCGGTCTTAATTTAATTTTCTAGCCTGATCTTCACAAAAGGTCAGCCTAGAGAATCACAATGGTCCCTTCCTGCTTTAAAATCTGCCTGACAGAATTTTTCTGAAAACAAAGAGGGCTTCCGCTGAACTCCTCAAGAAAATTGCTTGTTCACAATAATGTAATTTTGTACATCAAAACCTGATAATTACTGGTTTCCTTAACTCATAAGCTTTCTGTGGTCAATACTAAAAGCATTTAAAAGTGGAATAGTATAGACATTTTCCTTATAGTCAAAGCAACTTTTTGTTTTCTTCAAGATCATTCTTTGATTACTGATTTTGAAACCAGTAAAACAACAGTGTCAATCAACAGATTGATCCTATGCTTGCTTGTAAATTGTGCAATAGTTCTGAATGTACTTTCAAGGAATTTACAGCAGAAATGGGCAATTTATAGAGCAGAAACATTGTGAGGTTTACCTGAAGTTCAGTGGTTAAATGCAGCAACATAAAATGACCTTAATACTTTAAGCACAGAGGAATTTCAGTTGCTTGTATGGTGGCTGTTTAAAGGTGCTTCAAACGATCTTGGACCTCATTCTTCAAAATGTTTTTCAGTTGCCCATCAATATTTTAGACTTTGTGTCTGATACCAGCTGTTACTAGCTGCATTTAGCTCTGAACTGGAAAGAGGGACTGATAGCTAAGGACATGTTATTATGCAGATCCAGTGGAAGAGTAGGGAGTCATCTGCTGTGGTCCTTTTTCTTGGGCCTGTCAGAGGACAAACCCATAATTTCTGTGAGAAAGACAAGTGAAAGGGACATTATATTTATAGGCTGCTCACTCACTCACTACTTAGAGGACCTTGTTTCAGCAGTTCAGCTGATGCAGAATTCAACCATTTCTTTAAACAACTGCCCTGGATGATGGTGGTGGACTTCTGTTTCCAATTAATTTTACCTCTCTTCAGTAACCTGTATTAAAAAAATGATGGTTTCAGTTAGACATGGATTCGTGTTAAAGAAACCCACATACAATATGGAATATGATTATATGGACCAAGTGAGTGGACTTTCTAATCACTGCTCGTTAAGAGCAAGGCTCTGTCTCAGGCCCTATCACAGGTAAAGTAAAAAAAAACCTGATTAGTACTTTGCACATTTCCAGTAGTACACATCTAAAGAGCTGCACTATCCTGGCTGACATCCATGTATACAGACCTTGTGACAGCAGGTCATGTTGTGCAGGAAAAGTGTGCCGCTACTGCTTCACTTCCACAGAATGGTCAGGTTGGAAGGGACCTCTGGAGATGATCTACCTCAATCTCCTGCTAAAGCAGGTTGACCTAAAGCAGATTGCAAAGAGCCACATCTAGGCAGGTTTTGAATATCTCTGGAGAAGAAGACTCCACAACCTCTCTGGGCAGCCTGTTCCAGTGCTCCACCACCCTCAAGGTAAACAAGTTTTTCCTCACATTCATGTGGAATTCACTGTGTGGTGGTTTTTGCCCATTGCCCTTTGTCCTGTCACTGAGCACTGCTGAAAAGACCCTGGCTCCATCCTCTTGACACTCGCCCTTAAGATATTTGTATGCATTGGTAAGATCCCCTCTCAGTCTTCTCCAGGCCAAACAGGTCCAGCTCTATGAGCTTTTCCTTATCAGGGAGATGTTCCAGTCCCCTAACCAGTTTTGTAGCCCTCGGCTGGACCCTCCGTAGCAGTTCCCTGTCATTCTTGAACCGGGGAGCCCAGCACTGGACACAGCACTCCAGATGTGGCCTCACCAGGGCAGAGCAGAGGGGCAGGATCACCTCCCTTGACCCACTGGCCATGCTCCTCCTAATGCCCCCCAGGATCCCATTGGGCTTCTTGGCCACCAGGGCACACTGCTGGCTCATGAGCAGATCGCTATCCACCAGAACTCCCAAGTCCTTTTCTGCAGAGCTGCCTCCCAGCAGACCAGCCCCCAGCCTGTATTGTACATGGGTTTGTTCCTCCCCAGGTGCAGGACCCTACACATGCCTTTGTGGAGCTTCATGAGGTTCCTCCCTGCCCAGCTCTCCAGCCTGCCCGGGTCTCTGAATGGCAGTACAGCCTGGTGGCGTGTCTGCTACTCATCCCTGTTTTGTATCATCCACAAACTTTCTGAGGGTACGCTCTGTCCATCTAGGTAATTTCACTTGACAAATACCTTCCTCTAACTAAGAATCAGGTTTTTTTGCACATACAGCCACATGCTGTGATCCCTGTTTTTCAGAGAAAAGTCAGACTAGTTTGAAGACAACACCCTTACAGGTCTTTTGCATGTGCAGGTTCTTTCTGCTAGTGTCCCCTGTCCCCACTTACATATTTGACCTCTGTGGGTAAATTATAGGACATTTCTCAGCAATGCTTTCCCTAAGCCAGGGACTCTGGGTACTTGGCTTCTTGCCCGCTAAAACTGGGGACTGCGGTTGATGTCACTGGGGCCAATGCTGGGCATGGGCATAGAAAGGTGACTGGGAAGAGGCCTGGCTGGGATTCCAAATTGGTGGGTTGGGGCTGGGGAGGGAGATAGCCAGGCATGGCATGACGTGAGCTTAGAGCAGCCCACATGAAGGCAGAAGCCCCAGGCGGTGTCTTGCAACCCATTCCCACCCAGGTCCATCCTGTCCATCTCTCTTAGGCTGTGTAGCTGTCCCCAGCAGGTCTGGCTGATCACCCACATCCATGCCAGCTCCAACCTGAGTGTTTGGGACAGGCTGCAGAGCCCCTGGGAGCACTAACGGAGGGACCTGACATGCCTGTTCCCTCTCCGTATGTTACTGTACATGCAAGTATCTCTTCTTGAAGGCAAAACTCCCTAGTGAAAAGCTATAGTACCTTTGTAACACTCTTATCATCGCAGGACGCCTTTTAATCAGGGTTGAAAGGCTGTGACATTTAGAACAGGAAGGTGCTGGTCCCATAAAGGAACAATAAATCTTGTCTGCCAGGACAGTGATTGCAACCTGTAGTCTTCATCTTTCTAGGCTGCAAAGGATGAAGGTGAGTAAGAAATGAAAATTCTGCCAAATTCTTTCTTCTATAATTGTACCTGTGAGTTTCTGTGATGCTTGACTGTGGGGTCCACAGCACACACACACACACCCCAGTCTGTATTCACATACTGAAAAGTCCACTGATACACATCTTGTTTAGACAAGTACACAGTATGAAAGTATTAAATCATGCTCTCCGGTATACTCATCATAGTTTTTGCTATAAAATATAGCCATTTAGATCACTTTGTTGAACTACTAAAGGAAGATAGTAAGAAGAAAATGAATAATGCAACTCAAATATTTTTACTAGAAGGAAAACTGATATATATGTCTTTTTCTGCTGGAGATACACTGTATCTGAGAACTTCCTCTGCATGGTTATGAATACAGCATGGTTTGGTAACTCACTTTGTTTTCCCATTCTTTGTGAGAAACCACAACAAAAATTCCTTGCTATATTCATTTTGCAGTGCTTTAAATATGATGTGCTACACAGAGAATTTTATTAAAAAAAAACCCAAAAAAGTTGCAGTCAGACTTCAGAATATAGATATTTCCAGGTTCTCTTTGTGCATACAAATAATTTCTCTAAGGAGTTCAAAACCGCAAATGGAGTTATTCTTTTAAAAAAGGGTTTGATAGGATCACCATCAATGTTAAACCCAGGTGATTAACACCGGGTTCTTGAGTCTGTCTAGGTTCGTAAGAGTAAGACCTTGTTTAAAATGGGGTGGATGCTCAGGACTTCTGAAAATCAGTAATTGTTTAGTTAATTAAATGTGGGTTTAGAATCCCATGGTTAAACATTAAATTGTAAAAATTCTTGGCTTGCAATTAGAACCATTCTAAATAATTTAGTTATAACTCATAAGTGATAAATCCTTAAGATGGCGATATTAAGCAAGTTCATCTTGCTGGCTTTTGAACCAGCTGAAACCCTGGGATGTGAAAATTATTTTTGTACAGTGTGTTATTTGCTCCCCACATAGAGATACTACGGTGACAGAAAAATGCGTCAATAGAAAAAAATCTGACAAAAACAGGATGAGAAAGAGAAAATAAGGGACAGAGGGGAAACCAAATTCAGGGACTGTGGGGAAAGGCAGGGAGTGGAAGATATAGAGTGAAATCCTGTTGAAAGAGAGTATATTAAATAGCTGGTGTTGGGTAGCTCTGTGTGTGCAGAGCTTTCGTCAGTAATAGAGGGCATAGACTTTCATTTCAAGTCTGATGCAGCACTCTGAAGTCTTTCTATTAACTTCAATGAGTTTTGGATTAAGCACTGAGGAGGCAAAAAGGTTATGCTTAACCTGAATTATTTTTTTAAAGAAAGGAGTTTAGATTATGGAAGAAAGTTTTAGTAAACTCAGAAAACTCACCGAGCTCTCAAGCTTTCAGAATCCCCGGTATTTACAGTGTCTCCTTTAGACCCCATGCTTAAAAAGTGAGAAAAGTAGCTTATCTTAGAATTTAAATGAGTTCAGTAATTGCCCAGGCTGCAGAATGTAACACAAGATGTGTTACAAACAAGCCAGCAAAGCAGTTTATTACACCAAAAGTGTGAAGAGGATTAAAAAAATGCAGGGGAATCCCTGATTGCTATTGTGCTTTGGGATTAATAGAGTTCAAAATAAAACCACTGTGTTTTCATTGTCTGAATCCTGCATTTTAGCATTTGAAATACACTGTATTTATAATTTCTGCTGGAAACACAAAAAATAGGTAAATAAGACTTTGAAGATAACAGGAATTTAAGAACTGATTTTAAAAATATATTTTCCCTTTCGTTCTGTTTCTGCTGTTATCCCTTTCCTTTCTTGTAATGTGGGCACTCGGTGCTTCTGAGATTTCCAGCCGTAGTTCGTAATTGTGCCACTTCATCTTACTGCCCTAACACATCCTGCCTCCAGTAGTCTTGAAGTTCAGCTGTAATACTCCCCTGTTTACCCATCACCAATGAGCCTTCTCATGCCTTTCCCTAGTCACACCCACCTCCAAAAGCTGTCAGTTAATGGCTGCTTGTATTGGGTGTAGATGTGAAGGTGATGGTCATGGGGAGAGGGCTGCAGGGGTGGCCTCTATGAGGAGAGGCCAGGGATGCCCCATGGGCAACACAGCTGGTCCCTGCCAGCTCCAGTGGATGCACTGCAGGACACAGCTGAGCTCCTCAGCCATGGGGTAAAGAATGTGTAGAAAGGTCAAAATGCTGTTGAGCAGTGAGGAGTAAGGGAGAAAGTGTGAGAAACGGCCCTGTGAACACTAGGAAGGAGTGGGGAGGAGGTGCTCCAAGTGCTGGGACAGAGATTTCCCTGCAGCCCCTGGAAACACCACAGTAGAACAGGTGGTTCTCTGCAGTCAGTGGAGAGGACCATGCCAGGGCAGATATCTACACTGCAAACCATGGAATGCCATGTCAAAACAGATATCCACACTGCAGTGCATGGAGGACTCCACCCCAGAGAAGGTGGATAGGTCCTGAAGGAAGCTGCAGTCTGTGAAGGACCTGTGCTGGAGCATGGGAAAAGTGTGAGGAGAAAGGAGTGGCAGAGAGGAGCTGTTATATACTGACCACGGCCACCATTCCCTAGCCCGTCTGCACCACTTGCAGGAAGAGAGGAACTGGGAATGAAGGAGTGAAGCTGAGCCTGGGAAAAAGAGTGAGGGGGTGGAGGAAGATGTTGTTTTAATTTTGTCTTGGTTTCTCACCATCCAAATCTCTTTTAATTGTCAATAAAATAATTCCCCCGCCTCCAAGTCAAGTTTGGTTTGCCCGTGACGGGAACTGGTAAGTGATTCCCCCCTTCTCTTTATCTTGACCCATGAGATTTCTCATGTCTCTTTGTCCTGTTGAGAAGGGGGAATGAGAGAGTGGGTGCGTGGGCATCTGGCAGTTGGTAAGGTCAACCCAACACACTATTTTACAACCAAACACATAGGCAACGTGTTGGAAAAAAGTAAGGATACACATATTGCAAAATATCTTCTGTGTCCTATTTTAGTCTTGGACAAAGTTCAGGAGGTACCCAGATTTTAAAAAAGAAAGAAGTACACATTGCAGTGACCATCAGCAATCAGCAAAAGCTACACAGCCTGGGCTCTTTCAGTGTGTTGCATTATTGCCATGTAGCTCCTTGCCTTTATAGATCAAGGTCAAATCTGATACTGAAAAGATTTATGCTGTTCTGCTCCTCAGAGTCTTTGTTAAACCTGAGCATTCTTTAGGTTTTCAACAAGGTATAGAGGCATTGTAGTTCCTCTTTCCTGCATCCAATGACCTCTGTACAGTCATATTTTTCTAGTGGTAAGTTACCTATTGGCTTTTACAATATGCTCCCATAAGACAACTAACATCCAGCATTCATAATATTTCCTTCATTCAGAGAATGGTGTTTTGCTACCCATGAGCTGCATAGTCCATGAGAATCAGTTTTCAACACTCTAGTTCTTCGTTCCCTCATTTCTGCTGGGGATTTTCAGCTAATCACTTCAAACTCCTACAGTGAGTGAGTAGATGTTTTTTTCACTTAGGCAGCAGCTATTCCATTGTTCCAAAGTGTTCTTGTTTACTGGAAAGTTATTCTGGTTCCTGAGTTTCAAATACTGCTCATCTGGAATATACATGACCTCATAGCAAAACCAGATTTCCTATTTGTTGAAACCTATTATGATCTGGAAAGTGCATTAAATGCAAACAGAATTAATACACTTCTCAAGAAAAGTAACTGTGCAGGAACTGTTTCAGAAAATGCCACAGTTTTTATATGGCCCCATATTCATAGCTATGAAACAGTCATTCATTTTGAAATAAGTCTAGAAGAGTGAAGCTAAAGTTATGCTGTAACAAAGAGAGAAAAAATAACCCTTAAAATTAGATTTTGCTTAGCAAATACATTGGCTGTTAACAGTTTCTTCTGTTTAAAAATCATGCTGTTAATTCACAGCTGCTCCTACTATCTTTAGAATGTAGCTACTCATCAGTAGGGATGTGGACGTATTCAATGGGAGCAAAGTAAATGACCTTGAATATTTGTCCTCTCTGACAGTCTCATAGTAAAAATTATTAACAGATTTAAGTGATTTAAAAGCCCTAAAATCAGAAGCTAATTCCATTAACTTGTTCTTCATATTCTATCGTCTTACATATCCCAAATAACTTCAAATCAAGCATTGTTTTCAATAATAGTTATATTAAATGGTAGGTGAATAGTAAAGTTTGACAGTTTTATACCAAGTTCTGCTGGTTCCTAATGACCGGGTTTTGCCAGTTGTTAGGGTACATTCCATCAGTAGGCTGAGTACTTCTGTAATATCTCAGTGTTTATGTTTCCCAAAGAGGACATAAATATGCCTAGCTGGAGTATTCTGATGAATTTTGCCATAGCACTTTATTGGAAATGATCAAAACCTGTAGTTTGTGAAGGAAATTGCAGATTCTTTTCCCATCCCCAGAATATCCTTTGCCAGGCACCTCAAACAATTCTTAATTACTACAAATTACAGTGTAGTAATGGTTAAATATTCCATCTTGGAGCTTTTTTTCCAAAAGGAAACTTGCAATGCATTAAAACATTTCATCTGAGTGTATTGAGATGAACTCTCTTATAAGAGCATTCAGCCTGGAACTTTATTTTTTATTGTGAGCTATGTGGCTTCACTGGAATTCAGGTACAGGCTGGCTGGTACCTGATTGACATTCATGAGCATCTTGTGAGGGCACTCAGTGGGAAACCTGCACTGCATCAGGAGTGGTACAGGCCTGACCTGACTGGAGAGAAGGGAAAGCCTGAATTACTGTTTTTACGAGGCAATGTGTCGCACTGAGAAAATCTAATTTAAGACACCTGAACAAAGAAGAAATATTATTTCAATTTTGATGATGGGTTGTTGTGGTTTTGTTTTTTTTTTTTTTTAAATTATATTCCTCACCTCTCTGAAAATTTAACTGTAGTTGAGTAAATCCTACAGAAAAATCTCAGCAACCTGTATTATTAACATTACTATTCATCTAGATGCTACCAACTGCAAACGTTATCTAAGATTTTATTCTAAAAATGTCACAAATAATAGCAATTGGGATCCCACAGAGAAATTCACAAAACCAAAATACTTTTGGATAACATTGTGAAATAATATTTCTTATGCGACAGGTTCCTGGAACATATTTCTGAACATTTCTCTTTGGGAAAGACAGTACTTATTAAGGAACAAGAGCTTATCTATTTATTCAGTTAGGCTCTTCATTCACAGTTTAGAACTCTTTTAAATTTAGTTCTCTACTAATTATGTTTTTTCTTCCCCCTTTCTCCTCTATTTCTGTGCTTCCAATCAGTTTTTGTTGTTTTAGGAGGGCAGAGTCAGCAGTTTGGCCAAGACTAACTCCAGTGGAAGTGCTGCAAGGTCTAATCTGTGAGCGTTCCCATTTCTCACAGTATAAGAATTACAGCTTGTATTTAGTATCATCTTGGGAGGCCTTGCTGGAATCACTGCTTCTCTGTGAAATTTCACCCAGAAGCTCTCAGTGTTACATCACTGGCATCACAGCAAGATGCACCTCTGTATCATTTCATTGCAAAAAATCCCTGCACTTATAAAAAGAAAGTCTAAAAAGGAATCAGTATCATATGAGCCCTTAAAAACAACTGCTGCTATCATCTGTTTGCTCACTATGGGGACCTGGAGCACTGGTCCTGCCAGCTCACCTGTCACTTAATTTGGGACTGAAATTTGTGCCAGGGCAACCTAAATGCATATTCCACACGCTTTTCTTGCTTCTCCTATGGCTTGGCCATTGTTTTATTACCTCCCAAGTTGAAATATAAATCAAACTTTGACTGATCTTTTCCAAAAATTGTAATTCAGCTGAAAGGCGGGTGCATGTCAGCCCACTCAGTTATATATTTTTTCCCAAATAAATGCTACCAGGGCTTCTTGCTTTATGGAACCTCATACAGCTCTGGACCACTCTTCTCTCTGCACACAAGCAAGGGTTATTACTGAAGACTCTGAGCTTCAAGGTATAAGCCATTACCAGTGGACACAAATTGGAAGATTGTGCTTTTGCCTGGGATCTAAATCAGTTTTAGGCAAAGAGGCAAGACAGCAAGTACAGAATTTCCTACGCACATGCTCTGTGCCATTTGTTCTTTGGATCCAACACTGACCTCTCAAACGTTTTGAACTGGCTATAGCTGGACCAGCTGTCTGCTACAGTCTGGCAGCTGATTTGGCTTCATATTATATATGATCCCTTTCTTTCATGCTTAAAACTTGATGTAATATTCGGTTTGCTTTCATATCAAGCTTACAAGATTATACATTTTCCCTCTAGAAAAAAGTGTTACAGGCCTTCATGCTACAGAGCTTTATGGCTTTAATTCTGGTCTACAGGCTGCAGTCCTTTTGACCTACTTCCTCATTTCTTTAGATTTTCATCTTCTTTTTCACTGTCAAAAATTGTTACATCTCTCAGCAGTTTTAAAGGTTTCAAACTCTCAGTTCCTGTTCTGCTCTGCCTGAATAATCTGCTATAATTACCACTTTATCAAGAATATTGAGTTTAACTATTAGATGCTGTTATACTAGAAGGATCAAGTATCCATCTAAGTAGAAACTAAAATAAAAAAACTTTTTCTTTTCAGTCTGGAGGAAAGTTGATTAATGGGAAGAGAATGGTGCTTTGCCTAAAGCAACTCACTCTCATTTTCTTAAAATACTTTTTTATAGTTGATTTCTGAGAACACACTGGGAAAGAATATATAAGTTCTTACAGACAATACTATGTAGTCACTGTAATTAATAGTGATCTGATATTAGTAAAAAGGGAACAAAGTTTTTACCAAAAATGTTATGAAAACGCACAATCCTACTGAATTTGAGTAGGAAACTGGTTTGTACTTGGTATTTAAATCTTTCCTCATTCATTCTGCATTTATCCTACTCTAGTACAGATGTAAATTCCACTCATAAAAATGTTAAAAAAAAAAAAGTAAAATCAGATTCAATTAACTTATAAGCCTTGTGGGGGAAATTATTTTAGTGTGTGACATAACTACAGTAGTGCTTGCAAACCCAGTAAACATGCTCTTGTGTATTTTCCATTGCAGATAAATGATGAGTCTGATATCTTTTCCATATATGCAATAAAATACCTGCATTAATTCATGTTGCATACACTACTGAGAACAAAAGAAAATCTTAATCTTGAGGGAAATGGGTACACATTACTCACAACATGTCTGCAAGCTTTAAACTAATTTGAATACTATCTTTGTTAATAGTCCCTTGGGGCACACAATTTCAAGCTACCCATTCTGTTTTAAAATGAATAGGCCTAGATTTTGAATCATGTTCTCTGTTTTTCTGGTTGCAGCCTATAGATGAAAATGTCTTAGAGATAAGTTTATGTAAGGTAAATATTTGAGAACACAGTTGTGTGCTCAGTGCAAAAAATTAAATGTGAAGGACACATCCCACGAATATTTCTGCTTGAAGGAACAGCTTCAGCTCCCATGCATATCCTTTTGCAACAACCAGTTTTAGAATTATATGTATGGAAAACTGAAGATGTCAGAAATATTTACTCTTACACAAAGTTTCCTGCTAAACCACCCCTGAAGCCAACCCACAGAACTTTCAAACTCAGGTAAAGCAAGAAAATCAGGTCATTAGATTAAATTGTAGAAAAACACAGAAGCACAGAAGCACGGTGCTGAAAGGACGTCAGGTGTTCCCCTTGTTAGTTCTGTTGCTCCAAAACATACTCAACTCTGCCAGTGTCATTCCTGGCAAATGCTTTTCTAACCTCTTCTTAAAGACCTTCACTGACCACAGCCATCCTAGGCAAACTCTGTGTATGATAATGGTAAGAAATTCGTTACCACATACCTCACAATATCCAATTTGAATCTTCTTTGCTGCTTTTAAACTCATTATTTTGTGTCCTACTGTGACCTCTGGATTATTTCCAATTAGTGCCCATCCCTTTTCTGAAACACAGTTCTCTGTTTCAGCTGAGGCATTATTACTGAAAAGTAAAGCAGGATTACTTCATGATGTGCTCTGGTTTATACTTCTTGATAAGATGTTTGCCTTTTAAATAACACTGTGAAACTCCTTCAGTTTATCATGATCTATAACCTTTTCAGACCCATTTCTGAGCAGAAGTCATACAATTGTCTTCTGTCCTACATTTATAACTGTTTATCGCTTTTGCTCAGATGTTGTACTTTGTGTTTGTCCATATTGTTCTTTCAGGTCGTATCTTCATGTCATTTACAAATTTAGTGAACACGTTTTCCATTGTAACATTCAGGTGTTAATAAAATTATTGAAGAGGAGATAAGCAATGGGAGAACGTGTATAACTCCATTTGACATATCCTTCCACGCTACTTAGTCAACTGGTTTTTCATCCTTCTTATAAGAATTTCATCAAGAGCGTGTTTCTTGTATAATTTATGGGAAGATCATGTGAGAATATCAAAAGTATTATTAAAGTCAAGATAAATAACTCCAGTGACTTACCTCCTTTCTTCCCAGCCTGCCATCCTGTCCAGAAGGAAATTAGATTAGATTGACAAAAATTGTTCTTAGGGGAAAAAAAAAATCATGTTGCTTGCCATCTGCATGTCACTTCTTCCTTATTTTTCAGGTAGCTGCAAACAGTTTATTTGATCATCTCCTTCAGAATATTTGGGAAGATACCATCTTAATCCTATTAGTCACTTGATTACAGCTGACTTGTTTAGTAAAGATTGCCAAGGGAAAAAAAGGGATGAAACACCTTCATGCTCAAATTAACTTGCAGACTAGTTTCCTCTCTATTGAGTAGAGTAGTCCTTGATCTTCCTTTTTACAATTAACAAAACAAATTAAACCGATTTCAAAGTATGAATTTATTATAGTAAGTCAATGATAGAATGAGTTATTTTTTCCAAAATAGTTTCTTGGTAGTTGCACCTCATTCCATGCCCTGGTTTTTTTGCTTGGTTTTTTTTTTTTTTTTTAATGTGGTTACCTGTACCCGCTGCTTCTTTATTCCACACTATTTATACTTTCTTCTTTTGGTGGAGTCAATGAGGATTTTATACTTTAACCAAGTTAATCTCCTACAGCATTTCTTACCTCTCTGCCTAGGGTTACTTTATGACCCTAGTATTTTTCCTTTAGGCTTTGCTTTATCCCTTAATCCTTGTTCTCACTAGATAGTGTCTACAAGTTCTCTCTCCGCATTGAAGTTTGCCTAGTTTTTAGATAACCCCTTCCCTCTCTCAGGGTTGCAATAGACACAGTTCTGTGATTGCTCTTTGTCTTTCTGAACAAATCGTATTATTTTGGTATTAGTCTTTCAATCACGTTAATTATATTGTCAAATGCCTTGTTTATTTCCCTGTATACTGTGCATTAGCATACATAACTAAGCAGACTGGCCTTTTATTTCCTTTTTCTTTGAAACTTATTCTGAATAATCCTAACCCCCTCCCACACAAGCAAACTTGATACCCTTATTCAAATGTCTCTTTTTTAATGCTTACTTATGGACTTTTGTCACTCACACTACCCCTTCCTCCGGATCTGTGTTTAAAGCCTTTCTTACTAGATAAGTATGTCCCCTTATAGAAAACAGACTGTTTGCCGTTTTCAGGAGTATTCTTTCCATGTACAAGAATATGTGGAATATCACCTCAATGGTCAAGGGAGCCAAAGCTGTCCTGGTGTCCTGTAGTATACATATTTCTCCAGAATACCTAGATTCATAATCCTTTTTAATCTGAAACCAGGAAAATAAAGATGTATACCATATGAGTCTCTTGTCTTTGCAGACTCATACTCACTTTTGATCAGTTTGAGGTTGCTCCTGAAAGAAACTGCATGCCACAGATCGAAGGGAAGATGTGGTTGTGATCATTGTGAGGGATGAACTTCATCCGCTTTATAGTTAAGTTATAAGAGCTAGGTTCTTTGGAAGCAGCACGCTGTAGGGTGTTAGCTGCAGTGGATAGATGAAACCTTTAGGAGGAAATTACCAACCTCTTCTGCTTCTTTTCCTTTCTCTTTGGAATGGAGGCTGTGGATCTTACGGGTATGAAAGTCTTTTCTTCCTCTTCCAATGACAGTTGACCATCGCTTGCTGCTAGGTGCACTGTCCTATTCTTGAATTTGATAGTGAAACAGCATCAGCTTCCAGCTGAGACCAGAAATGAGCTTCTCCCTAACAGAATGTTCATTTTATTGCTGGTGTTGTTATGGACTCCACCCTGCTTAGCTTACACAGGTTCTGCTCACTGCTGCCATGGCATAAGTGATCTTTGCATTTTGACAAACAAGCAAGAGATAACAAGATAACAAGAGTGAATGAATGGCCCAGCTGTGTGGGTTTTTTTTCCCTAGAATTTTAATAAAAAAGGAAATACAGAAAGACAAAAGCTCCAACACTGAAAGAACTAGCTAACACCCCTCCCTACAAACACACACAAATTTCTGCGTGTTTATTCCAATTGCTATTGAAAAGCAAATGATCAGCCTGTCAGCTTTTATCATCTCTTCCAGGAGATAAAATAACAGCTTTAAGAATGGTCAGCTGCACTCCATTTCAGTTCAGTTGTTGGGCTTGAAAACTGCTGGAATCCTGACACAGCAGAAAAAGACAGTAAATGGGGGAAAACATGGCCAATTAGAGAGGCTGCATGCTCTGAGGAACTGAGGTGCAGATTCCTAAAAGTGCTTTATACTTTAATTGCCATTGCTGGGAATGAACATTTTTTAGGATCTGACCTTCATGACTCAAGCTACTATACACTGTAAATGATACTAGGCTCAGTGGCAGGCAGAATTTGCTGAAGTTTTTAAGTGCAGTGGACTGACTGCATCAAACTCAGCTTTGGAAAATCTGGGAAACAGTGAGAACTGGAGCCTGCCTGAGTAAATAAAATCTAACTCAATAATGTTATAATTAAAATTTTAGTATTTGCATGTCTTTGTGAGAATTTTGGTGAAGCTTTAAATCCTAATGTTGTGGTTCTTGGTACTTTCTGCAAACTTACGGACTTAAGTTAAAGAAACAAAAATATTGGATCCTTTTCCAGTTAGGGCTATTAGTACACCAACTGTAAAAAATAATTCCAGCAGAATTTCAGTCTGTCTTCTAAATAATGCAAAATGCCAGCTGTATGTCGTGCAATACTCTTCATCAGCTGTGAGATTGATTTTGCCTTTGAGTATTTTTCTTCCATGAACTCTTCCTATCAGAAACAGTCACAAATCAGTACATATGCAGAATAAATCATTAAAGAAGACTTCTGAAAATGCAAGAAAACATGAATTCTGAAGATGAATACACTCACACCAATTACATTTAACAATACATGAAGAGCTTAAAATCTCTTTCACTTTCTAACTTACTCTGTGAGAAGTAAAATAAAGAGCTGGAGCAAGTGAATTGCTATATAAAAGAAAGTCTTTCAGTCTAATGATTTTTTGAGGTTCCAAGTGATTATTTGTTTCTTAAGAATTTTTTTTATTGAACATCTAGTTTTTGAATGAAGCAAAACCAAGCTATGTAAAACTGCTTATAAAAAAATCTGTATAGTTATGACATTTTGAGCCCAACATTTGTGACACGCACAAACCAGTCTGAAGTTTGGATGGCCATTTTGTATCTATTTTAATACTCCAATATAATGAAAACGTTGTAAGCACATCAAGATTTATGTATAAAAGAAAACAAACTTTCAGTATTTGTTGCAGCAGTAGTTAGTATGTTAATTGGTATGTAAACAACCTGTTTCTTTGCTATCTTGAGATCATCTCTCTCTCATTTAATGAGGCATTAAATTTATTACATTCATTTTTTTCAAGCAAAGCATACATGTCATAATTTAAAGAGTGAAGGACTGTAGCTACAAAATCAGATGTTGTCAACTTACCACACTTGGTATATATGATTTCCCTTTTCACATAGGTCTTCAGGATGCAGGAGTTAGGAATACTTCTGCCCTACTAGCATGACAAGATCACAGCAAACTCAATGAGACTATGTGTTTATTAAAACAGGACACAGTTTAAAACATAGTTACAGTACATAATGAATTTACCATGAAAAGACAAAGTGCAATATTCTGCTTTCCATTTTGTATATATTCAAGACAATTGTGAATGAAAATGAAGTAGTTACTGTGTGTGATCTTGGCATTTGCATGAGTTTATGCTTAAAAGCTGAGCAGTAGCATCTTCAAAATAGAGCCTGCAATTTAAAAATTATTACTACTGAGCTCATTTGAATCATGACTTTCTCACAAAAGAATTTTCTAAGCTCTTGAGGGGGAAAATTAAATTTCTAGCCTCTGTTTCATTTGCATTTCCATACTCCAATAGTTTCCATAATTGGATTATTTCTAAAATAAAAAAGGCAATCATATTTTAGTTAAACAATGGGAAGTAGACAGACCTGTCAAGGAAATATCTACTTTAGAAAGTCTACAGTAGCAAACTGAAAAAAAAAAATACTTACAATTCCCCTTTTCCAAGAATATTCTCTCCAGATATATGTTGTCTGTTTAGTGGAATTTGCTTTGAAAGATATTTACGTTGCAGTAAGGTTACTTTGGGCAGGGTCTCTCAAAGTGTTCAGCCCTTCCAGATCTCTTCCAAGTACATGCCATAAAAAAATTAGAAAAGTTTGACAATGGGTGGCCAGAAAGCCGTATGAGGGCATTTTGGTATGTGGGCCTCTGGGGCCCATTGCATACCTCACTCCAATTACTTTCTTCCATCCTGTTTGGTCTGCTGCTTATCACAGCCATCCTACAGTTCTGGATGCTCAAACAGCTCAAGCACATATGATCTTAAGAGCTGGTTTCTCTTCCCCATGTTTTCACTGATTTCTGATATGACATTAAACCTTTTGGCTCATCTAGTTTCCTTGTGCAGACCTTGATTAGAATCTGCGTCAAGCTAGCTGATTAGACCTATTTTGTGGGGGTTTTTTAATAAGTGATTTTTTTGAACCATATTATTTTTTTCCAAATGAAAATTCCAAATGAAAACAAACTTTTTTTAAAAAAAGTGAGTTCAGATAAAAGTGAAAGAAAATAAAAAAGGAGCTAAGTGTTGCAATGATGGGAATATCACAGCACTTAATCTTGGCACCTAACAACCTTTGAAGCTAGTCTCACTAGTTTCTCCATATAATCAGTGAAGAGGGGAAGACTCAGCTGTATGTAGACTATTCCAGAAATATGTCTAGCTAGTCTGATCTTAAAATCCCTCAGTGATGGAAACTATAAACTCCTTAGCTAACCTACACTAACTACTAGCATTGCCATAATGGGGGCTTAACAGCTATGTTTTAGCTCTGAAGTTTTCAAGTTCTGAGGACCATTATAATTTAAATATGGTTGGAAAGAAATTTAGCTGAATAAGAAGCTTGATTTCTTTCCTTTGCTTATTAATCCCACATGTTAAAATGCATCCTTATTAAATAATTCCGTGAGCTCACTGTGAGCAGGGGATATTCCAAAGAACTTTAATTGGAGTGTGAATGTTGCACCCCCATGTTATTCAAAAAGCATATAGACATATATAAGAACAATATAAACTTTTATAGACTACTCATTTGAGGAAGGAGCACCTGACTGAAATGACACTTGTTTAATGTTGAACTTGGGAATAACTGCCATACAGAGACTTGTTTTCTTCCAGAGGTTTACTATTGATTTCCATTCTTAGTACAAACATAAAGACTACAGGAGAATATTACATTTTGTTCTTGGTCTTTCTTGAGCACTTCAATCTCTTACATAATTAAATTATCTCTTACTGATGATGTTTTTACAAGCAATACTGTAGTGCTAGATGATCATTAAAGTAGGAGGCACTGCTGTTAAGATTAAGGGCTGAAATCTGTCCAGCTTCTCTCTGTCATAAACATATTTATTTATTGTTGTCTTACATGATGGAAATCCCAAGACTACAGTAGCCATGACAGAAATAGCCAGCATTTCTGCCACTGTGCAGCATCACCCCATCCGTTCTACCCCGGGACTACACCCAGCAGAAACACAGCTATGCTGGTTATTCCCAGAACTGATTATAGGGTGCACAGGGCGGTACAGCATTGGAGAAGGAAACCTTGTGAGTATGTGGTATATGCATGCTACAGCAAGGCAAAGTGATCTGATGGGTAATGGTATGCTGTTCACAAGGAAAGAGTGAAATCTAACTGATATGTAATTGTTAAATTTCAGCTGTATTTATATGTTTATATTAGGAAATATGTTGCAAATTATACTCACACCATGGCAAGTGGAAGAAGGAAATAATTTGGCATTAAATCATCCAGAGTTCTTGAAATCAACAGGGACTGTGTGATCCCTTAACCTTTTGATATGAAGCCAATCAGATATTACACCTCACTCAACTACCCCTGAGCTGGTCAGTGAGTTAGTCTTAATTGAGAATAATTTTCTTTTTGTTCAACTAAACAGACTGGGTTCTTTAATAGCCTCTGTAGGATATTTTCTCCAGCCCTAAAATATTTTTTCTTCCTTTTTTTACACAACTGTCTTTGACTTTTGAAAGTAGGGACAATTGGGAAAAAAATATAAAATACAGCTTACAGAAAAGGTTAGAGGGAAATGAAGTTGCTATCATAAATAAGTGATGCTGAAGCGTGCCAGTACTAGCAGGTCTGCAAGACACTGGTCTGCCAGCTATGCCATTTTTGGAGAGAACAAGCTGACATTTCTGTTCAGTTGTTTCAATGACCAGTTAATTATCTGATTACGGGATAAGGATTTGTTAACAGAGGAGAGGTGGTGGGAGAGAAGGGCTTACTGATAGAGCTCTTCTCATAATGATAAGCATACATGCCTCCGCAGCTTACACATACCATGTGAGATGTGCTGTCCAACTGCAGCTGACCCTAGTTAGTTCTGGACACGAGAGAAGATGAAAAGCTAGGTCTTCACCACTATGCTTGAATGTCGAGGGTTGGATATTCAGAGATACTCAAATTGGTTTTGTGTTCAGTTTCCTGAGGAAAATAATGAAAGTGGGGTCATCAGCCTTTTTAATGTCTTTTTAATTCCACTATGAAATTAATTTCTCCATTTTCAAATAGTGAGAATCAAAAGTTCCCAACAAGATTGTATTTTAAAATTAGTTTATTGATTTTAGTGCCCAAATCCAAGACCAGCTTCAATCTTGTATCTTGAAAATTTCCTCATTTATAGCTTTGTCTAAAGCTTCTTGTGGAAAAGTTATTTTGTTTTGCCTCAGGGCATGATAATAGATTATTGAAAAATAACATAAGAATTATTATTTTAAAGAAAGAAAGGCAGTAATACTTTTTCCATAACAACACTGATGATTTTATGATACTTCATTACTATGCAATATCATCCCTACATACTTTTGTAAATAATGCTGCTTGAAATATTCTTGATGTTAATCAAAACACTTGTCTTGTTCATATCTCTCTGGGGAATGGAATCTTAGCAGGAAGTATTCATAATTGGAAACAGCTTTACATTTTCACCATATCTTTTTTTATTCCCCTCTTATTTTCCTCTCTTTTCTTCACGTCCATCTCAATACACACACAAAAAAAGGAATTGTACTGAATTCTGTAATGCAAAGACAGAATCATGGGCAAACAGGATTCTATCATTTAAAAAGATGCAGTTATGGTTGTGAAATAGGTATGTGTATTCACACATGTTTTACCTAAGCAAAATATGAATACAAAGCATGACAGACCTAGTGAAACAATTAGGGAGATACATATGGCACTTAAAGAATGGAGCACTCTGATGTTCAGCTAGTGTTTGAGAAAGAAGGAATTGAAATACAACAGATCAGATCAGCTTATTTAAACACTGCTCGAGGTAATTAGCAGTTAGACATTATTTTCTCAGAGATATGGTGGCTGCCAGCCACAGTACAATGAAAAAATTCATGTAAACCTCCAGGGAAGTAACATATTGTCAAAAAGGAAAGAGGGCATATAGATAACATTAATTTATTCTTATGAAAAGAAGACATTAATGTTGAATTCCTACTTCTCCTAAAAACAAAAACATAGAAGAGAAAATGTTCTGGATTTTTTTTACTCTTCACTGATATGACTTATCTTCACCCTTTGAAATACTGTTTTATTACATTTAGATATATTAAAAAACCTACATATTTTTAATAAAGAAAATGTGGACTTTGCGTATTTTTTGTTATCTTTGCACCCTTCAGAGCTGTAATCTTAGTGATTGCTTATGGAATAATTTTACAGCATTTCTCAGCAAAACAGGATGCACAGCTAAAATGTCTTCTGACGGAGAAAAAATCATCACTTGCTTGATGCAGGAAGTTATTGACTTAATGTGGTGCCCTGCTGTTGACTTTTCTCATTCCATGTCACCAACGCCTTGCAAACCAAAGTGACACTTCCCTATTTATACAAGACAGGAGTGCATGTTGGTCAGATGGTCAACATGTAAAAACAAGAAAAAAAAATACTTCTCTCATTACTCCTTGATTTAGTTTTTCCTTTTAAAATGTAACTTCCTCCAATCAACATTCTCGTGTTGTGTAGCAGAAAAGTCAATACAGGAATAAAATCTTTTAGTTTAAGGGAAAATTCTATTTCTTGGCAAGTTTTTTAAACATTGTTTGGAATTCCAGTATTTTTGTGGGATGGAAATTTCTTTTTCTGGCTGATTCTAAACCCCCTCATTTACTGCTCATTCAAAACAAGGAGGTAACAGGGATGAAATGCTGTCTTGTGCTTAAGGGTCCAAAGAACAATGTATTTTGAATCTAAATATACTGATATGTGTGCAACACCTCTTTCTTAAGCTGCTTTTACAATTCTGCCTAGCCCCCAGGGATTTGAAAAAAAGACTGCTCATTGTGCTCTATTTACAACAAACCTCTAGGAAAGGCACTTCTCCATTTCTTTCCAGTTATCCACAAAGAAAAGTGACCATCATCAGATCTATTATATTCTGAAAAAGTAGTTACTTGGCAACTGTGACCATGATTCTCGACTCCAGGATGTATGTACACTTTAGGTGATATCCCCAGGTGTTCAGTAATATATTTTTCTTTTCTGAGTGAGAACTGGCATTGCAAAAATATCCCCCCTTGAAATAAATCTGATTCATTCCCATCCTTCTGCCAAAGTATAGCAGAAATCGCTTATATGGATATTGTGTTCTCAAGTGCCATATATAGAACAATATATATATAATATTTCACCTTAAATGTGAACTTCACACACCAAAAAAGTGCCCGCTACTGCCTCTATTATGCAGAAGCTGCTGACAGTTGAGTTGGAGTACTGATTAGACACTGAATAGGAGAGTCTACAAACCTACTGAAGATAATGTACCCTTGATTCTGCCACGCTTCCTCTACTGTGATGTATCTTGTACAATAAGTAGCAGCACTGAAAGATGTAAGAAAACACTCTGGGGCAAATATTTCTGTCTGTTTAAGTGTGGCAGAACTGAAATTTCAATAAATAGCAATTAATAATGGAACAGATTTCTTTGTTAAAAGAAAAAGAATATGTTCAGATTACTGTGTACTTTTGCTTACTCTATTTAGCCTTTTTATACTATGTATTTGTGGCTAGGGAGAAGGAGAACAGAGAGAGTGTGCAGAGGTATTGCCAGAGTTTATTTTACTACTTCAGACTGTAATTTTATTATTATAATAGCAGTAAAAGTATTTGACTGGAGTTCTTTAGTGTACTTTTTCTTTAAAGGATTATCAACCATTTAATTGCCTGTGTCAATATCACACTGAACTCTTTGAATTCTCCTCATTCCATTTATCTTTGTTTCTTAGTTCTCATATAGATGTGCAGATGTCTAAGCATGTCAAAAGCATGACTATTTTAAAACTACACACATGTTCCTACTTTCATACAGGCGGGACATGCAGAGGCACTTAGAATTCTGAATGTCCAGTATTAAGAAGAAAAAGGGACATAAGGAAATCATGATGCATTATTGCTTCAGGGTAAGTGTGTTCCGAATGATCCTAGTCAACAAGCTGTGATGAAAATTAGCACCAGCCCTCTAATAGACATGTCACTTACAGCTCTAATACTTAGACAGTCAAAGTTCTCTTTTCAGGAGAAACTAGGGAAAAATGCTTTTAGGAATTTTTCATTTGCAGTGGAATGGATTGACTACTTAACCACTATTATTTGACTGTTCTGCTTCAAATTGCCCAGACAAGCAGCCCTCCTATACCGTAGTATATTGTATCACCATAAAAGTACTACATGTATTCTAAAACAAATAGCAATAATAACATAGTAGTTAAAAAGTTATCTATTTTCAGCAGGTAAATAATATCTTTCACAATTTAACCTTGGTGCTCACAGAAGTTATCATAGTTTGTGTTGTTTTTTCTTGTTTCATATAAACACTTGATTTTTGCTAGTAGTTGAAGCAAAGGTTTCAGATTTTCTGCCATATTTTTGTCAGCATCAGTCACATGGTCCTGACCACATCAATTCATTCATTGAACTTCAGTTTTCTTACCTATAAAATATGTCCATCCAACATCTCAAAGGATGCAGTGTATTTACTGCAGTATTTAAAGCTTATTCATAGCCTTGAAAGTATATACAAGTGCAAAATATTAATTTTACTTAAAAGTTTTGAAGTTAAGCGTATGTTCACTTATAAAGTCAGGAAGAACTAGTAGAATTTTGGTCTTAACTCCTATAATATAAGGTATATTTTGTCTACTTTTTGATTGTGCTCCTTGACTTAAACTTGACTACCCTTTCCTGTGCTGCTTTGAGTCTGTTAACCTACTTTTGTTTAGACAAAAGGTTTTATTTCTTATCACATTTTTGCTTTACTGGCATAAAGGGCGTTAGGTATCTGTGTTTTCTCCCTGTGACTTACCTGCCTACCTTGGTCACCTTTTGTATATTGGATATTTTATTTGATGAATCTCCTGGAGGTAGTCCTAATATAGCAGATTATAAAACACAAAATGGTTGAAGGTGTGTTACAATTTGAAAATTTTCTTGATGTGATGTTGCTCAGAGGGACCAAACCAAGAGATAGATCAGGACAATATGAGGTTGGATGAACTTTTACTGCATTCCATACTGCTGTCCATTCTGCCCATGCTACTTCTTAGGATCACAAAATAGCTCAAAGATGTTGAGACAAGGTTTTATTTGGTTGGGTTTGTGTTTGTGTTTTATTTGGTTGGTTTTTTTCAACTGAGATTGGAATGATTCCATTTATTCCTTCATTTATAAAGTTAGGTGTCTTTGGCACCATGGATAAAATGATGAGTATGTTAAAATTTGTGTCAAAATTTCAGGATAATGAAGGGACCAGGATTTTGCCATGGAGTCTAAGTATACATAGCTCTGAGGGGACCTTAAGAATTAATGAATATGAAACACTTTTAAATAAGTAAGTGACTTATCCTTAAATATGGAAGGAATCTAGATCACTGAGATATCTTCACCATCGGTCATATAATGAAAGGGAAAAAATCTACTTCATATTGGTTTATAAAATGGATGTTTTTTAAAATTTCCCAGGTTATTTGATTAAGTCCTGGGATGAAATGGGTAAGGTAACAAGATTCAGATCATATGCACATTCATTGTGCAACATTTCAAGACTTGTGTTGTGAATGTATCGCGCGGGTATATATTTATACACCTGCATCTACATGCTTGTATACCTGACTGTTAGCCATTTGAGCTGGAAGATGAAAACAGATTGTTAAGTTCCTCACTTGTATAAAGATACCCTTTCTTCAATGCAAAAGAGATGTTACACAAAGAAGCGGATACTAGTGTCAGCTTCCTATAGAGTTTAAAAAAGCCCATCAATGTGTCAAAATGATTCCTTATATGTGTGGAGCTAAATAATGTGGAACATCAAAAATTTATTATCCGTGCTTCTAAAATACTTTGGGCAGCTGACAGATTTGTTCAAATGCTGAGCAGGAAGAGAAGGATTTGGTACAGGTTTGACGATAGACATGCTTTGGCAACACATTCCAGAAACATTCTACTTTGCAATATGATCAAAACCCTCACATCTCCCCAAATTGCTTTCAGGCAGAAGAATCAAGTCTTGTTCTTTATGATAAACATCTCCTTTTGACAAATGTCTGAAATGTAGACAAGGTCAGCAGGTAACACAGCATGATTCTAAGAACTGGACAATGGAACTTTATAAATTCTGTACTGAGGACAATAAATATTTGGGAAGAATTGGAGGGGAGGAAGGTAGTAAAAATTTTACAAAATAAAAGCAATACATTCAAAAAATTATTTAATTTCTTTTTTTATATATATATTTCTTGCCAGATACCAGACAGTCTGTCTAGTTGTGACAATATAAACATAAAATCTGTAACACCCACATAGGTAACCTCTCCTTTACCAAAGGAATATTTCTAGCCTCCCTCACTCCATAGTGCCTCCCTGCTGCCCATCACCAGTTCCTCTCAACACTTTAAGTCTACCTTTTGGTCCTGCCTCTGTCTCCTCAAAAACATTGGATTTAGGTGATCAGGCTGTCCCATGTACAATCTACAACACATTGCTTTCCTATCTATTTGATATTTGTTGTAGCATCATTGTAGTAGTTGAGAGCAGAAGGATGAAAAATAATGGTTTACTTAACAGGTGTTCACATGACTTACCAAAGACAGTAACTGCTGTTGCCTTTTCAGCCTTGATAATCCTGGCCCCACCCAAGAAGTAGTAAATAGCTTTTATGCCTTTGCTAACAGGGCTGTTTGATTGTTTCTTCCTCTGGAAGCATTCCTAGTGAGGCTGCATGGTGACTTTGTCTCGGTAGGTGTTTAGTAGAAGGACTGGTTGATCAGACTCTGTGCTGGTCCCAGTCCTTATCTGTGTGTTTGAGATATCTGTCTTCAAACAAATCCCACAGACACAGGCACAAAGAAACTGGAAGGATGTAGTTCCCCAAAAATTTAGACTTGTTTAGGAAATTATTTTTTTTTACCAAATAGATACTCGTATGCCACAAGCACAGTGAACTAACTTGCCAGTCTGCCAGACTCAATCCATCTCAAGGCCATTTGTAAGGTAGGGCTTTTGCAGGAGCTTGTTGGGCTGTCAGGTTCATGGAGCTGCTGAAAGCAATGGTAGCTGCATCTCTCATTTCATGTGCAGAAGTTATTCCCTTTGTATTTTCTGGAGTAAAGAATGTGCTGGATTCTCCACAGGAACTTGGGCAACAAGATGCTCTCCATTTACTTTTCATTTTATATAGCTTTCCTCTAAATAAGAGATTTAAATGTAAAATCCATCGTTCAAGGACATTGTGTGGATTAGCAATGCTCTCTGGAGGTTTGTGGGTTCATAAAACTACAAATGGATGTAGTCCTTTATACTAGCTTTTTTCATCTGTGAAAAATATGAAACCAACAATATTTTTTCCATGAAATAAATTACCCAAGTACAATTTGTTAAAAGCTGTTAATAGTCCCCAAATTCTTCATTTAACTAAATTACTTCATGAAAATTGTAACAGCAGAAACTAGAATGCTTAGGTAAAAGAAAGGTAAGCTACAGGTGAGCAGTGGAGACACTGGGAACTTGTCTTAGTGCAGTGTCAACCAGTTATGAGGCTAACACTAGAAAGAATGGAAAGGGAGGGGAGCTACAGATTGTAGGCGAAAGCAGAAGAGAAACAGGGCTGTAGAAAAAGCATTATAAAAAGAGGCAGGTAAAAAATACAGTTAAAGAAACAGCAATCTACATTAAATGGAAAAGAACAAAAAAGCCAGTAAATGGATAAAAAGACATGATGGGAAGAATGGAAGAAACATTGGGTGCACTATTCAGTTACTCAGCTGTTTTGGAACCAATCATTCAATATCTTTGACACCATTTTGCACCTGAATGTTGTGACAGAACAGGATAAAAGAATAAAGAAAAAAATGAACTCTGACAATCTTCCTTAACGGTAACCTTGTCAAACATCCCTGTCTTCTAAAATTTCCACATGCCTAACAAAGTACCATTGCTTTTCAACCAGTTTCTTGCTCATCACCCTTTGTTTTCTCACCTATTGAACTCGCTTTATTTTCTTTTCTTGAATTTTTTCCTTGCTTTAATCTTCTTAGCCTTTGAGCTTTTTGCTTTTTTGACCTTTGAGATTCAGTCAGCTAAGCACAGGTTTTTTCAATAACTTTAGTATAAATTTACTATCAGATGTTTTAACTTACACTGATAGTCTGGAGGTAGTAACAGGTGTCCTGCTTATTTTCTCAGCCAAAATCCACTTTCTTCGTTGCTATGATAAGCTTTCAATTCTGATAGATCATCCACTTAGAAGTGGAATTAGTTTTCTAATAAGAAACTAAGAGCTAAGTTCACCTCCATAGCTGTATAAAACAACCTCCTTTGAAAAATATGCCACGTACTATAAGGTCAGCTTGTATGAGCATGATTTGGAGTTGCACTGTAGAACGTTACATGTCCTCTATGAGTTCTTCTCTGTGGACAATCAACTTTCACGGAATGACACAAGGGAGGAGAGAAGGTGAAAAACAGATGGGGTGAATGAGAAAGAGAGAAAACGGAGAGAGAAAAATAAATGATGGAGAGAAAGAGGAAGAAAAAGGAAATTTAATGAAAAAGGTTAGTTTTAAATACCACAATTTTAGCTTCAGAATCTTTGGTAAGCAGAAGAGTTTATTTTATGCTGCCTGCAAGATATGCTTCTTTTCCTATCACTATACAATATTACTGTTTTATAAAACAGTGTCTCTCTCCTATTGCATCTGAATCATCTGAGCATATAGTAATTTGTTGTTATTTGGAAGGGTTTGAACCAAGCCAGAAAAAGCAGTCGATTAAAAAAATCCCAGAGTTTTATTACGTGTATTTTCATACAATTTTATGTTTTTTAATGGTAATAGTATTTCAGAGCCAACAACTATACACTGATACACCCATGCAATATCTTCACTATGAGTTACTAAAATAATGAGTGGGGTAATTACCTATGCAAAAGAATGTTACTGATTTACTTGTTTTTTCCTCCTAAACTTTCTCTGAATGCATACACTATAATGGAAGAAAAAAAAAAAAAGGGTTGACATCTTCAATTATCACAAAGTATTCACTTGCTGGTGTATTTACTCTAAACTTGCATTTAAAATGCTGCCAGTACAGTCAGTCAGCAAATTGAATTAGAATGCCAACCCACTGGGGCCAGATTCTGACACCACTGCTCCCACTGAGTAAATATACTTTATCTATTGAATTATCTTGTGGAAATTAATAGCAGTATTCACTGAGCCAGTCATTTTCTTAAGGTGAAGGCAATTTAAAATAGTTTCTTTATTGTTGCTATTAGTTGTTTTACATTTCTACACATTGCTTTACATTGCTGTTATTATGAATGCTAATTTTATCACTGTAGTTGCTTGTTGCAATATTTTGAGATGAATGGGGGGGAGCATTTTTATGAAAAATGTTTCTATTTTCCATTCAGCTCTAATTATTCACTGTATATCAGAGCACCCAAGTGGGAGATCCATTTCGCATTATGCTAGAAAAAGGGTAAAAATAGCTAGCAAGAGAGCTTACAGAAAAAGGTTTTGACTTGGTAAGGCATTTAAGTGTATGCCTCATTTAAAATATGTAATTAGGCCCCTGGAAGCCCCAGATTTATTGCAGGAACAGAGTCAGGGAAGCAACTGTGGCTTTAAATTTCTGTTCTGTGCATCATATATTTGTGTTATCCAGCCGCTTGGCATACATGAGAAAAATATCAAAATATCACAACAGATCTTTATGGTTCATGTATCAACTGATAGCTACCAGCATTCAGCATGGTTTTGGTGCAAACCGTATGCAGGATGAAAACACAACATAATTTAAGAGAGTCATTTATGGCAAAGATATTTCTTATATTTTATGCAATTGAAATACCCTTTTAAACTGCTGAAGCCATTGGAGATCTTCTGGTATGAACCATACTCGGATATGGGATATTCTATGCAGAGGGGAAAATATGAATCTGGTCTTTGTATACAGTATGTCCTTAAATGTAATAAAAAACATATATGTGTATGCATATACCTATCTTTTAAATACTGGTTTTCTGAAACTATTGCTGAAGGTGATTTTCATTGTGCATCAGCAGAATTCAAGGTGCTTAGAATTCAGTAGATATTGGTTGAAGAGATCTTGTTTATGTGGCTGGAATAATTGTTCTAGGTATACAGAACACTTCCAGAGGCTAAGGTAAGCCACCCATTACTGAAGCTTTGAGGTGTGTATAGGTTATCTCATTTCACAGATCAATTACCCCCAGTTGGAAGTCAATGGTTCTTTACCCCCATTCAGGGTAAGCCCTAGCTCATAAAGTCAAAACTTCAAAGCTGTCCTTTGGAGCACTACTACCACTGGTGTACATATTTTGGCCTTGTGGCCCACAGCAGCAATGGGCCGAGTGGTTATCCCATGGGTATCCAGTGGATTAGTAGAGTTAATGGCACAAATTCAGTCAGGAGCTCCTGCTTTCGGAAGGACGTCAGCACTTGCTTCTCCATCCCCTCCCTCACTTTTCCCCCTCCACTCCTGAAGGCGCAGCCTGTTTCCCTTAGTGGGTCAGGATCTCCCTCACTGTTCCCCATACTCACCAGCAGTGGAATATAATTGGAAGAAACAAATCAGCTCACTTTTAGTATCATATCCTAGTACCCTCTTTAGGGAACCTCAAGTGTAATCTTGCAGGCAGATTATTGAAGCCTGCCTGCGGAAAGTTTTTTGGCATGAATGAGTTTTCACTCCAGTGGTCTTGGAGAGTTTCAGATTATTCCTGTATAAAGGAATAGATGAATTGGTGAGCAGCTTGTAACTCTCACAGCTTTAGTTTTCCCTTGACTGTCCATGAATTTAGGAAAACAGCTGCTAGATTCCTGACAAGTGATTCACATAGTTGATATAATTTAGTCTCCCTGCCAAGAAACTCTTACTTCTAGTTTTCTATTTAATTGAATCACAGACTGAGTTTTAAAGTGTCTATCAGCTGCAATGGGTAGGATGAGTGCTGTCAAATCATTTTTCAAGACTGTGTGTAACTTCCCTCACTGGTCTATTAACATGCTGAAATAGATTTTCAGATAGTTTTAAAAACTTCTGTTAGGCTACTTTCTCCCTCCCTTGCCTTGCAAAAAAAAGGCCTAAAACAAATGAGTCTCAAAGATCAGTAGAATAAAGGCAGTTCACTTTCAGGGTTGCATAAATTCCTCTCAATAAAGTATACTGCAGTTTTCTTCTTTCTATTTTACAATTATAGGATTACAGGAACTGGGTCACTTCTTTTTAATCTAAAATGTTAGTTGTTGGAATTGTCTTCACCTAACCCCACTCAGTATTCAGTACGGCTGAACAGCCTTTGACAGATCTCTTTTCCTATGTGTGACACCATTCATATCCTGAGAATTCTCTCTTCTGTTGGCTTTAGGGTATAAATAGTGGTTATGCATAAGCAAGGTTGATTTGATGTGCACTTTTACCTTCCCATAGCTTTTTTATTTGTTTCTGATGGCTTACCTCCTAAATATTTTTCCACTGTCTTCGACACTGGGACAGAAGGTTGTATCAAATATGCAAGTAATGCAGCTGCATCAGGAGCATTAGATAACCCCAATGGCCACTGTCAGCAAGTTTCTGCAGTGTGGTGTGCAATAGGCTCGATGTTAATTAAAAAACACTGTTGTAGTTTTGGCAAGGAAGAATTATAAAGTACAAAGATTCCTGTATTAGCTTTGGATATAGCTTATGCTCTTATTTGAAGAACAACTGCAGTAAAGAACAAGATGTACGCCAGGTTTTTCCCACCACCTTATTCTGGTGAAGACCACTTGGGTTAACCAGAGAATCCTTTAACAAAAACAGGGTGTGAGCAAATAAATTCCTCTTTAGGCTTTCCAGCTTCCCCACAGCAGTCTTGACACAGTGTAGAAAATGGTGGTTCATTCACATTTGTGACTTCTGCAAAGCTGTGGTGTGTTCCTTTATATTTGGAAAGCACTAGCCTCTTCTTCATGACTAACAGTTCAGCAAGGCTCCTGGCAAACCCTTGAATTTTATTTCAGTTTTCTTTTTCCTTCTTGACCAGTTTAAAAGTTGTCTGGGAACATCTAGCAGCATCTCTCTTGGAGGTTATTTTGCTGGAGGTACTGGGTGAAACTTCCCAACTGCCTGCTGGGAAGTTTATTGGCAGCTATGATAAACCCTGAGCTTCTCCTTTTTTTTCCTCCCACCCACCCCCTCCCTCTGTTTTATATTAAATTGAATTAATTCAGTTAGCTGGCCAGCTTCTTAGACTTGTCATAATTCCAGCCTCCTGGGAACTGATTAAAAAATAGTTTGGATTAAAATGTTACTTTCTGGTTGTTTATCCAATCACCCAAAGAAATACTAGGAATTAATTCAAGGAAATGGGATTTCTGGATACAGAAATCCTTAAAGCAGCAGAAGTGAGCTAGAGGTTAAGCCTGATCAAATTCGTTTCAAATACAGCCGTGTAATAGAACAGTAGTCAACTTTCCTCAGTATTCATATCCAACAGATTATGTGTGCTGCAGAGCTGATTCAAATGGCACCTTCCAGGCTCTAAGTAAGCATTGCCCAGTCCTTTCCAACAATTTACAGACTTGAAGTGTGTCCTCTGTTCCCAAGGGAGATCCTTTGCCTTCTACTGTGCTCTGTCTCTGGGGGAGCAGGGGCAGCAGGCAACAGAAGCTCTCAGGAAGGCAAGGACAGGCTAGCTCAGGTAGGCCATCCCCTGAAAAAAATCTTTCCGAAGTTACTCACCAGGCCTTGGTAAATCTAAGTCAAGTGGATCTGTTCAATAATACGATCAATGGCACTAAAAGTAAGCTGGTTCTTTAACTTAGCCAAAAATTTTATACAAATATTTGAGATGATGAGATTTTCATGCTGAAGAGAAGCAGGAATGCATGCCTGTCTAAAGCAGAGCTGCTGAGTAGTAAGGAGAAGTAGAGCAGTTAACATTTGAGAATCCTCTCCCTCCCACTCCCCCCATCACCACCCACGTAACACCCCACGTAACATCACCACCAAGACATTGGTCTTTCAGGATGGGGCACTTCTTGGCAGAGCACTTGGAGCATATACTCCAGGAAGCAAACTCGCTTGCATTTCTGATTTGGGAAGGAAAATCTATGGGGCCAGCTTCAGTTTTGTTTGGATTTTTCACCTCTCATATCTGGAAATGTTTTATTTTCCAGCTCAGGAAGTAATACCTGCATTTCTATCTGGTGTCTTAGGATGACAAACTTCTCTAAGGGCTGATGAAACTGTGTAAACCACCCCCATCTGCAAAGCAAAACCTCTCACTCTGCTATTCAGCTTGTTTGGGCTGCTTGTTTTGAAAACAGCTGTGTTGCTACAGGAAAACAAGTAAATTGCAAGAGGATCAAGTTGTCCTAACAGTGAACTTTTATTGTAATATCGTAGTTCCCATCAATACATTACAAAAATAAAAAGGATAAGAGAAGCGAGTCAGCACCAATCTGAGAGTAATCAAAACTCAAGCATTGCCACAGTCCCATCAAGAGATTAATTGTAAAATAAAAGCAGCCAAAATAATTGAGGTACCTGCTCTATTAAAACAAGAGGTGGTTAAGTGAGCTGCTTTTTAAAAGGTGCTACTATTAATCCAAACAGAACAAGGAGCTGCAAGAAAAATCTGTATAGCCACTACCATGTATTCAGATGAGCAAAGGACTCAAAGCATAAGCTTCTTAAAAATTAGACTATTTGTCTTGGTTTCAGCTGGGATAATTTTCTTCTTAGTAGTTAGTACAGTGCTGTGTTTTGGCTCTGATGTGAGAACAATCTTGATAGGACACTGATGCTTTTAATTGTTGCTGGGTGGTGTTTATACTAAATCAAGGACTTTTCGGTTCCTTGGGCCCTGCCAGCGAGAGGGATGGAGGGGACACAGCCAGGACAGGTGACCCGAATTGGTCAAAGAGGTATTCTGTACCACATGATGTCATGCTTGCTATATAAACTGGGGGAAGAAGAAGAGAGGGACATTGGACATTATGGTGTTTGTTTTCCCAAGTAACTGTTATGTGTGATGGAGCCCTGCTGTCCTGGGGATGGCCGAACACCTGCCTGCCCATGGGAAGTGGTGAATGAATTCCTTGTTTTGCTTTGTTTGCATACGCGGCTTTTGCTTTACCTATTAAATTGTTCTTATCTCAACCCTTGTGTTTTACATTCTGATTCTCTTCCCCATCCCTCTGTGTGAGGGGGAGTGAGCAAGGGGCTGCTGGTGCTTGGTGGCTGGCCGGGGTTAAACCACGACACCATTTAACTCTTAAATGTACAGAATATATTTCTCCTTGCCAGACTGCAACCATAACAAAAGGAAAAACAAGAAGTATTTTGAAGGAAGAAATTTAAGAAAGAGGGATGGAGAGCAAGACTGATTAATGCATATAGTTTTTTCTCCTCCTTCACTTCATAGTATGGAGACATCTGATGCAGATCTCAAAACAAAGCATCATTTATTTGAAACCCTGTATAGAAACAAAACTACATTTGCATGCCAGTGAGGATGAGATGACTTAACAGAAGGTCTTCACACCACTTTTTGGCATTTAATATTGAAGTGTTCTTCACCTAATTGATTCACTTGGGTGAGGAGCATGGTTGCCCCACACTTATCAACAGAGACTGGACTCTGATGCAATTCAACCCATTTAAAATAAACACATCCCAGGTCAAAAGCATTAGTTAAGAGATCAAAACTAAATTAAATTAATCTGAATAAGCTGCTTAAGCTAGAAGCCAAGGCTTCCTATGCAGTCATTAGAAAGGAATAGGCTTCCTCAGAGGAAAAAAGTGCAGGTGAAGTTGAGCCCACCTGTCTACAAAGACAAGGAGGAAAAGCTGTCAGGTACTTGTAGTGAATGGACTGGCCATATAATGCTAGTTTACTCTTTTTTTTTTGCTTCCTCACTGGAAAGAATAATTTTCTGATTGAAATAAATTTATCAAATCTTTCAAAAAAATTGTCTGTGCTACACAAAGATCTCTGGAGGAGTTCCTGTGGGATCAGAAGGCTGGGATCTGATTAAGGGAGATAAATGTGTTCTTCATATCTGTATGCAAAAGATTTTACTTATCATTCATTTGTGATTACAAATGTCCTATCCTTACAAATAAAGGTAGCAAGCTCCCTGGCAGCATCAGAGGAAGATGAATCATGTCCACAGAGAGGGTTTATTCTCTATTCCAGTTCTATCACAGGCTAAAAAATTATAAAATCATATTCTATTGAAAGGTCAATTCTTTCTCCTTCAGGAAGGATATATGGGAACTGATTAACAGGTTAAAACACATGTGATAAAGGAAAAGAAATATACTATTTTGCTGATGTATCAAAATAATGTGAAAGGTTAGATGATGTGTTTCTCAGCAGCTGATAAGACTAAGGTTTTTACGTTTAAATAAATAAATATCATCATAAATAAAGTAATACAGTATGGTTGCAACCAGTCAAGAGTAGCAAGATTCACTATGGCATTTATTTTTTTTTAAATCCTCTATACTCCTGATGTGCATTAGATACATCTCAAACAATTCAACTGTCCAAAAGGCTCACCATAAAGAGAACAAAGAGAATAACAAACTTTTCAAATATTAATTCAGTTGACTAATTATTTTTTTAAAAAAATATTTCATCCCTCTTAATCTCAACAATCAATTCTTTATTTAGCGTTGTTCCAAGAAAACTAAAGGTAAAGCTCTGGCTTTTTGCCAGATGAAATAACATCTAAGGATGCTTCACCGGTAATGTGTACTTTACAGTCCCTCAACATACCTGATAAGTGCCTGTGAGAATTTATAAGTGTATACCATTACTGCAGCAGGGTATCACACTGGATTTGTGGCCGTTTGATTAGCAGAGAGAGCTAAGCATGAGGCAGCCTGCTCGCAGGAGCCACACGTGGGGTGAGGTTGGAGGGGACAGAGGACAGAACTTTTTCATGCTGTCAGAGCAGTTGAAAGGAAGGGTTAAAATGTAAGTCTAACAAGAAAGGTCAGACCCTGATATTGCTTTCAATGTGTTTTTTCTGTGGAAAAAATATAGGATAACTGTATTTGAAAACTTTCTCTAACATTAGAAATACAGTGGATTTAATTGCAATAAAATTAACAACTCCTGCCTAGTGCAAATTGCTCTGAGTTCCCTTGACTTCTGTAGAAGAGAAATGCTGATTTACACAGCTTCAGGTCCCAGTGCAAAGAATCTCAGTTATATGTACGCTACAGACTGTCTATGCACTTTCTCTGTACAGAAAAGTGTCACAAAACATGTTTTGTCTCTAGCTGAAGGGTTTAGGACACACTTTCAGTTCAGAAGTTCAGAGCTCAACTATTGGATTACCTGCCCATTTAGGATGATTTGTGGGAAAAAAGGAAAGCAGGCAGTAGGGGGGTAGGGTGTGGGGGTGGGTGGGGGGAAGTGGCATGAAGTTGCAAGGCAAGGTAAACAGGTACAAGGACACTGAAAAGAGAACAGGAAAAAGGTGAAATAAAAATTCTAACAATTTCTACCCAGCAACGATAGACAGATACCAACTATTCTTTTCCACCCAGGGTTTAGGATGAGGTAGGACTTAATTTGATGGCATGTGAAAGAATAGCCCTGGATAAATATAAAGTAGTTCTTAACATACAAAAATAAGTATACTATCACTGAGTTCCACATCCCATGTAAATTATTTTAGCTCTACAAAAGTCAATCCATTCACTAAACAAATACCACTACTGAAGTTATAGTATGTCACTTTTTCATTTAAAAATGGCCATTACTTGGAAACCGTTTTAAGCTGCTAAAGCATAAAATCCTTTTTTGTATCCCTCTCCATCTCACTGGAAAAATCCCACATGCAAGTAAAACCCTAAGGAAAGTGTTACTGCAGTTAGAGGACACTTTTCAATCACAATTTATCATGCACACTGACAGCCGTGGAGAGAAAAATCTCCATGTAGAACTCTCTTGCCTTAGAAACACAAATCACACCATTTATGGTTGCAGCCCTCAGGACCTAAACCACGGAAAAAGTATTTTTCCATGGGTACAGAAAAGGCATCATACTTTTGCACAGTGGATTTTTCAGTAACAAATATACCTACTGGATCAGCCTTCTCTGTACAGATCTGGTGTCCTCTACTCTTTCCCAGGCATGCGTTATGGTCAGATGTAGGTCATCGGGTTACCTGAATCTTTTAGGCTACTCCAATATTGACATTTTTATGTTATTCCACCTTATAAAGGCAATGGGGGGCATTCAATTAAAATACACTACAGGATAAAGAGTAAAATCTGTTAAAACTTAGATTCTTAATGTTTGCTACTTCTCACAGATGCCAAAAACGACCAGTCAGCAGGTTAGCAACAAAGGAAAAGAAATATATTTTCATAGGATGTATTTAATACACCCACCATTTACATGCCGAAGTGCTTCAAATATTTCAGAGAAGGTAAAAGCTTCCACTCACATTCATTTTCCATTACTTTCTTATGCCAATCAAAAGAATAGCTATTTGACACACAGCTTTTTGAACAAGCTTGCAGGAGAGGAGACTCTTTGATTTCCTGCTCTTTGTCAGGGCAGAGGTCCCATCCTTGGCATACAATTCATTTCATGTTCCTTCCCCCTTGGTGCATAGTCAAACAACTAGGAAACTGACAGACAAAAAGGTAAAATGGGTAATTATTCTGGAAAATATATCTTAGAAAATTGGAGAGGGTCTGTCCTTATGACAGTTCATTATGAGACATACTACCACTTAGATACTGTAAAAAGTTTCACAATTTCATACAAAATGGGAAGGTAATTTATAAGCACAATTAGAATCCAGAAAAAGAACACACAGTGAATTGCACCATCTTTAGAACTAGGTTTTATGCCAGGAAATAACACACTTCCCATTTAACTGTAATTTCAAATGCAAATACCAGTGTCCCTAGAATGAAGCAGATGTTGGGCTTTTTTTTTCAGTGGAATGAGCAGTTGTTCATCTCTGAATCCTTGTCTTCTGGGGAAATGTTTCAATGCCTTAATGAATGAACGCAGACATAGCTAGGTTTTGCAACACATTCCCAGGCAAGCTAATTTTAGCTTCATGTTTGGAACAATTATTGAGTAGTTGTGGACCGTTATAGTGATAATTCCAGATTAGGGTTAAGTTAGGGGAGGAGTTATTTTTATTGTTCTGGGAGAAGATTTTGCTACATTTGACTCTAAATTGTTCTGACAGTGAATAGAGGATAGACAGATGCTTCCACATGTAATTTGGAAGTTTCTTTGGCAAGTACCTGGAAAATAAAATCCTCTGGAGTGAAAAACCTTCTTTGTTAATTCAACTGTAAAGGCAGCTATAACTGGCTGGGTTTCAAGTATCACTGGAGGAAGCAATACACAGCCGACAGAACACCCTACTCTCCTCAAGATCTTGGATTTGTTTTCCATCCTCCCCCACCCCACAGTACACATATATGTATACAACTCATGTGACCCCCACCAACACGGCAAACTTCCCACCATTCCCAAGCGTGGCCAGGGTGGTGATAGTGGCAGGATTCATCTTAATAACAACTGAAAATACCCAAGAGTTGGCATAATGCAAGGGGCCTAACATCCTGTTCTGTTTGTGCTTTAGTTGGATTTTCTCCTTGTATATACATTATAATGCTGCCTTGTTCACTAGAGGGTATTTTGCTCTGTGCACGTTCTGTGCATCTTTTTGCTGTGCCAGCTGGCACTTTGAGGTGAGCACTGACGGGTTTCACCCAGGTGTCTGACACCAGTAGCATCCCATGGTTGGCACAGCAACCAGGGGAGGTAAGTGCCATGCTGGGAAGATGGCTGTGCTGCATGGGTGGCATGGAGCTGCTGGAGCAGGTTGCAATACCTGTAATGGAAAAGACACAGAAAGGCAAAGAACGAAATGACCAAAGCGAACAGAGGAGAGTGCTTTATTAAGCATACCCAAGCAGTTATTTTTAAAGACTTTTCTTAGGGGTTGAACATGAAGAGAGGTTGCATGGACTGCGTAGTAGAAACACAGGAGGTTCAAAGACCATTTGGGCTGTGCGCAGATGAAGCAAGACCTCTTACCAAATACACACAGCAAACAACAGTGCAGGTACAGAGCTCCATTCAGGGGCTAGTTCTGCTTTACTGAGCAACAACAATTTTCTTGTCTTAATTAGAACTTGGAGTCAGTCTTTGATGTTACATTAATAAAATTGCTTCTCCCCAACACCCTCCCCTTTATTTTGATCATTTTGAAAAACAACAAAAAATTGGCTTACTTTCCTCCTGACCATTTTCTCTCCTGAAATAAATTGGCACAACTTCACATGAACCAATGATTCCTTGTCTGTTTGAATAGTCACAGAAATTGCATCAGTAGGGTTTATGAGATTTCAAAGGAAAGTTAAAATTATTTCTGATGATCAAGACATACATTAAAAAAATCAAAACATCAGATTTATGCATAATGGAAAACTGTATTGTAAAATTATGTTTAGAGACATAAAATGCTATGAAAAATCCTGTTAAATGAAAAGAAAGAACTCTATTCAACTGTCTTTAAATACTGAAAGCTGGCCAAATGTACACTTCTGTTAAGTGAAAGCAACATTGGCTTGGGGCAGGGGACATAGGTTGAACCCCAGGTTTGGAATAAGTTTAGTACTAGGCTACATGTTCTGGGCTTGAAATCTGAATTATATTTGGGTTTCAAGCATTCAAAGAAACACATTTCCTTTGCAGGTTTACACATATATTTGGTTTGCATGGAAAGGTTTTGGTAGTGGAGGAGCTACAGGGGTGAATTTGTAAGAAACTGCTAAAAGCTTCCCTTGTGCTCAATGGAGCCAGTGCCAGCCAGCTCCAAGACGGACCCACCACTGGCCAAGGCTGAGCCCATCTGCAACAGTGGTAGTGCCTCTGGGATAACGTATTTAAGAAGAGGGGAAAATAACCCCTGTACAGTGGCTGTCCCCCTGCAGCCCATGGAGGTCCATGGTGGAGCAGATATCCATCTGCAGCCCGTGGAAGACCCAATGCCGGAGAAGGTGGGTGCACCCAAAGGAGGCTGAGAACCCGTGGGAAGCCCCTGCTGGAGCAGGCTCTTGGCAGGACCTGTGGCTCCATGGAAAGAGAGGAGCCCATGCTGGAGCAGGTTTGCTGGCAGGACTTGTGATCCCGTGGGGAACCCACACTGGAGCCGGCTGTTCCTGAAGGACTGAACCTCCTGGGAGGGACCTGTGCTGAAGCAGTGTGTGAAGAACTGCAGCCTGTGGGAAGGACTCACATCAGAGAAGTTCTTGGAGGACTGTCTCCCATGGGAGAGACCCCATGCTGGAGCAGGGGAAGAGTATGGAGAGCCCTCCCCCTGAGGAGGAAGAAGCAGCAGAGACAGTGTGTGATGAACTGACATCAACCCCCATTCCCTGTCCCTCATCCTTCTGCGTTGCTCAAGGGCAGGAGGCAGAGAAATTGGGAGTGAAGTTAAGAAGGGAGGGGTGGGGGGAAGGTGTTTTGAGGATTTTTATTTCTCATTATCCTACTCTGTTTTGATTGGTAATAAATTAAACTAATTTCCCCAAGTCAAGTCTGTTTTGCCTGTGACAGTAATCAGTGAGTGATCTCTCCCTGTCCTTATCTTGATCCGGGAGCCTTTCCCTATATTTTCTCTCTTCTGATCAGCTGAGAAGCAAGGTGAGTGGCTTTGGTGGGCACCTGGCTTCCCATTAGGGTCAACCCACCATACCAGACTGAACTATGTGCTGTTGTATCTTTTTGTAATGCGTGTCTTGGAGCTGTACAGTGATGATTAATCTATACCAATCAGGTTTGCATTCCTGGATAAATTACTCATGTGCATGCCCTACCCAGTCTATAAGCTACCATTTTGATAGCAGTAGCAGATAGGAAAAGTTTGATAAGACAAGCTTTAATGTTATGCAGTTAAAAAACCCAACCCAAACAAAACAAAACAGAGGGCAAAACTGTCTTCTGTACAAAAAAAACAACTGTTAAGGAACTGGTGCACAAAGGGCTTGAAGAGAAAATCTACTTTTAAACCTAAATTCACAGTAGTTATTTCAGCTAACCTTGATATATTGAAAGAGGAATTTTTTTGTATTGTGTTTTAATATTTAACTATAATATTATCTTCTTCTCCATGGTGTTTCGACAGCTGGTGCTTTTTATGAGAAATCCTTGAAAATAACAGTACCATTTCTCATCACACACTGTAAATGCATGATTGACAGCCCCCTGGAAAGACAGGATTTCATGAGCGATAAAAGTCAATACAATATAAATAAAATACTTAAGCATGTATTTTCATCTCATTACACCTAGGATAAGCTTGGATGTATGGAGCAAGAACTTCACATTCTTTATTTATGCAACAGTCCCTGTTCAGACGGGCTAGTCATGAGGCCTTGGAAGAAAAACAAAACCTGAAGCCAAAACCTCACTTTTACTCTGGGAAAATCATGGACGCAATGATGACATACCCCTTGGGCAAGGCAATTGTTGTCTTATAACCTAAATAAAAAACTGTGCAGGCATTTTCTCTGCATCTGAGCTGTTGGAAATGTCACTCATGATTTCCAAAGGGAATGACTTTGCTGCTTGGATTAAGTGTGTGAGTGCACACACGTGTACATGTGTCTGCACATGTGGCAGACATTGGATTGGGGCTGCATACTCAGAGGTAACCTAATTTTCTTGATTGTGTTGAAAAGTAGACCAGAGATCTCTGACAAGGAGAAATGTTAGTGTGAGTAAAGCCAGACCTGCACGAGACAGTACTGTGTTACTTCTTTTTCTTTCTTTTTTTTTTTTTTTTTTTTTCCCCTTCTCTTTTTCTCAGTTTTGTCACAGTACTGACTGGCGCAATGCATAGAAAATTATTTTTTTTAAAGAAAGAAACTTTCTGACAAAAACCTCAAATGAATTTCTGTGGGAAAAATTGCCCTGGTCACATAGTTTAACCCAATAATTTTTAACATTGTTTGTGTACAATGCCACTCTCTATTATCATACTCCTCACAATTTCTTAAATTAATTATATCAACCCATATAACACGATGCATAATTATGACCTTAAGGGCAGTGTGGGCCAAATAATTTCATAGTGTTGTGGTAAGAGTGGTTTTAACTAACATTGTTGGAGACTTAACTGCCTTTTTCCTGCACATCTTATTTTCCAGACCCATCCTGCAGTTGACAACCACCTTGTTTCATAACTTTAGAAAAGGTGGATGAAATACATTTCCCTGGCAATCAGTCCAGTGCCTCCTGCCGCTGCCTTGTCTGTTCTTGAGACATAAAGACCTGTGTTTCCATGCTGAGTTGTTCCTGTATTATATCGCATGATATGTTCTTTAATGAATCCTGTTCCAAACCAAAACCTGCTGTAGTGATAGCATCAAACACTTCTTGTACCAATCCAAATTCTAATTTTGTGGCTTGCGCACCTCCTAGCAAGACAACCCACCTGATGCCTTTTGCCTAGACATTTCATTAAGTCTTGGAGCTGGGCCTGAATATTTCCTGGGTTTCTACACTGAGGTCCTCTGAGAGTACTTGAAAGTTTTTTTGGTCTTCATAAAATCCCCTAGCCCTTCATTATTCCCCAAAATTATCTATTTTTGTGATCTTGACATCATGGTACATCATCATTACTTACTGTGGTGATGTTAAACTTCATCTAAAGGCCCACATATAACTCACTTCTTTCTCTTCCCCACAATGGTGATGGCTGGGGTTTTTTTTACACAGGTCTTGTTAATGACTGTCTCAGGATCACAGTATACCTTAAATTATACCAAGGATTTTTGCATTAGCCCAATCAACTTTTTACCTAAATCTAACTAAACCCACTCTTAAACTGTTTTTCCCCTCAAATTGTTTCCTTTTGTTGCTATTAATTGCTTCTCTTACATTGCCAGATTATTCCTGATTTATTCTTGGTGGTTAATTTCTTCCTCTCATGCTGAGGGAAATTTTACCTCCTTTGTGTGCCAAACTTGTATATTGTGGAAAGTAATCTCATTTTTAATGGTTTCAGCTTTGCTACTGGAGACTGTGGTGATGGTGCTGGTTTCTTTGGCTTCAGACGCAGTCATCCAAAGATGGTTGTATTGCTCCATTCAGTTGTGGTGTAGGGGTGCTCAGCCATATGTATCCCCCAGGGGAAGCTGAAGGTGGTGCTTTTGGTTTTGCCTTCATATTGGTAAAGAGGCAAACAAAAATATGCCTTCCTCTTCTCTCCTTGCAAGGGCCACTATAATATCTATTAGCACGGGAGCTGTATGAAGCCATTCAGACACTTCTTGATACAGACCTTACAGTTCCTGGGGTACCATTTGTGTCCTGAGAGGTGCCAATACTGCAGTCTTCATCAACATCCACACTTGATTTCCAGATCTGCCCATCCCATGTTTCTGGATCCCAGTCCTCAGCTCAGGCTTCCTGGACCTGTTGCTGTGTGCCTGTTTCCTCATTTTTCTCCCGGACTGACGCCTCAGCCAGCCAGGCTTTCCCAGCCTCAGCACACTCAGCAGCTGCCTGTAAATGCATCCACCTTTCTTTATAACCAGCCACACATCCCTTCAGCTGCCAAATTTCACCCTCTGCTTTTACTCTCACTCCCCTTTGAGAGTGCAGTCACTAATTGCCACACAAATAGTTACACCAAGTACAAAAAATGAGTTTTCTGATACTGTTCTTCATTTTAGATAATTCAAAATACAGTTTTCCCCCATCATACCATACCAGTCCTATCTGGTCCTTGTCCCAAGGACTGGGATTATGATTTTCATAGCTACTTTAGCCAATTTGTCCCATGATTGGGACCAGCAGGAAGTCAGGGATGACCTCTTATTCCCACCTGCCTTGCCCTTCTACTATGTGCCATCCTGCCAACACACCAGAATCACCAGTAATACAGATATGTGCTTCCCCACCCCCACCCCACCCCCCAATTACTGACCCAGAAGCCAGCAGGTGCTTAAGTTCACTATCCAAACCTATATTGATCCAACTCAGTTCAATAGATTGCCTACGTTCTTCAGCAAAATTTTGTCACAGGAAAAACCTGCGCAGTTCACATAGTTTAACCAAATCAGGACTGAGGTGGTTTATTGACTACACATGATTAACTGGCAACCAGTGAACTAGAATTTATGAAATGCTTATGAACGCCTACAACTTTTGAAACACTTTTCTAGGATCAATCACATAAAGCTCTAATCCCACACATGCACGGATGCTCACATTGTTGTGGGCACACCCACCTGCACACACCTGTACCCTCTGCAGCTGTGGTTGGCAGGCCCCCATCCTCTGTTTGAGGAGGGCAAGTTGCTCCATTTCCCCCCTATCTCCCATGGCTGACTTGGGCTCTCCGTCTCTGTGTGTGCCCCTGTAACTCCCCGTACTCTGCCAACAAACTCAGGGGCTGGTGAGAAAGTTCCTGTGGCCTCAGGCACCCTGGGGTGGGCAGGTTCCATGTGATGCTCCATGCTGCTACCCCCAGCTGAACATGATGCCCATGGGGTGGCTTCTCCATCATGGAGCTGCTGCCACTCCAAGGTTTCTCCTGCTCCGCCACTACTTTTTATGCCTCTTTTGTATTTGTTTTTAGGCTAACTCCACCTTTGTTTCAAAAGTCTCTTCTAATGCCCTACAACTACCGCTGTGATGATATTAGCTACAAATAGTTGCAAACATGCATGCACATTGCAACAATCATAAATCTTTGGTCTACCATGCATGTGACCTGTCTCTCTTGCACAAGTGTAAAACTGAATTTGCTCCTGTGATGCCAAGAAACATTAATTAGTAGTGCTCATCAGATCCCTCTTTCTTGAGTTTCCATTCTGAATTTCAAAATAATTTTCCGTATCACTACTGAGAACTTGTCCCCAGCATTTAGCAGGTGTAGTTCCTAATAGTCCCTGCAAAAGCCCCTGGCTATTTCTTTTTTTTTTTTTTTTTTTTTTTTGGGTGGCAAGGGTTCCATTCTTTTAACAGTCCAGAAAAATTGGGGCAAATATTGAATATCCTCCTTGGCTGCAATTCCTAAAAATTATAAATGCCAGAATGATAGACAATTTGGCTGGAGAAAAAATAGAAACAACCAAAGCTGGTAGCTGTCATTCTGACAAGCAACAATTTCTCAATGCCTGGACATTGGCTCATTTCTTCTGGTCACAGCAACCATTTTTCTTTTGTCCAATTACTCCTGTCTGTTTATGCTGCTGTAGCATCTGTTTGATTATTGCATTTAGGAATCTAACTTGAAATATTAGCTCTGGTAGACTCCAGACTTACTCATACATTTTGTTGGATAAACCTGCAAAGCCAGAATAAAATGCACTTTAAAAGATACAGAGGATGGTATTTTCCTAATTTCTTTATTTTTAAGAAAATTGCCTGCTTGTTCGTCTGCTAGCAAACTGAGGTACCTGGGTATAAAGCTTGAGCACTCTCTCACACATACTTTTATTTGGTATGATATTACTATGGTAAGTAGGCAGAAATGTAGGTTAGACACTTTCTTGTCTGGATAGTTTCTAAGGCAAAATTTTGGGAAAAAAACCCCTAATTCCCTTTTTGAAGGTGATATTAAGGTTCTGATGTCATTACAAGGTGCTACCACTTGGGTTTTAACATTTCTAAGGCATTTATTTCATGGTTTTTACTCCTTTACAAGACACAACAATCCAGAATATTATGATTATGGAAAGGTGTTGTCCTACTGCTTTTAGTCTCTCTTTGTAAGGCAGTTGCCCCATTTTCTTGATCATTTAGTTGTCCTTTCTGCACTTTCTTTTACTGTCCTGTCCCTTTCTTAAACTGCAGTACTCAAGAGAGGGTGCCTTGGGGTTTTATACTGTGGCAAAACAATTGTCCCTGTTTTTTTCTTATGCTTAAAGATGTCCAGTATTTATCTGGCCTTTTGGGCTGCCATTGCACAACATGTGAAGGCAGCTCTGAGAGTCTGACCTGTAACCACCAGTACTGAGTTCAGCCCCAAGTAAGAAGAGTTTAGATGACTTTCCCTTTTTACATTTGGCTACGCTTTTTTACTGATGGAATCAAGCTTTGACTGAAAAGAGATTTTATGCAGTCCTTTTGAAGGAATTTGATTGCTTGAGAGATCTTGGCATCATCTCAGATTTTGAGATTTCATTACTAGTTTATTTTCCAAGTCATTGATGGTGTTATTTCAATAAAGCTACTTCCAGCACTTAGGAGACCCCACTGCTGATCCTTCATCATCATGAAACGTGATCTTTAAGACCTACCATTTGCTTCCTACCTGTTAATAAACTTCACTCAATAAAACAGTTTTTCTTCCAGTCCCATGGAAGCAGGATATTTTTCTTTAATAACCCTTTATAAAAAATGTGTTCAAAGGATTTTGAGAAGAAAAACGTATTAACTCCACCAGATCCCCTTTTGTTTCTGTGCTTATTGACACCTATCAAGATACTGCCTGTGTCTGAGACCTGCTAAACTGCTGGGGAGAAGAAGGAGGAGGGAAGCATGCAGGGCCCTGACAGCATCCTTCTGAGACATTATTTCTCTCTACAGAAGCCTTACAAACTCTTTCCTGATATACCATGCTTATCCATGATCTCAGCACTTGGAGATAAACTCCATCTTATTACAAGGGATGGAAATCAGGCTTCTGGATAGCATGTTTTAATACTTGACTTTCAAAATGCTCACAAAATAAACTGTCATTTTGAATTCAACCTACTCTAATGTGCCTTTATCTGTATGACAAGCAAGACAAATTTTCCGTGAATATAGGAAAAAAGTGATCCCCTTGGGCACCTTCCAGGAACAGTATAACATATCCAGAAAACAGTTTCTCAAGCTTGAAGTTTGGTCTTTTTTCCCCCCACTGCTCTTTGTTAATGCCACCTGTTTTCATTTGAGGTTGCCAGAAATGCATCTCTTACGTGATCATTTTAGGATTATCTTTCTTACGCTTTTATGTATTTAAGATATTGTGGCCAGAAATGGGTTTTGCTCATACTTAGTGTGAAGCCACTCCTTCCTGCGTCTTATCGTTAACCTCTGTTTACACTTAGGGTCTATGACTTGCAATGAGGTGAAATAAATTTCCACAGGGCCTGCTAGATCTGAACTGCAAAAAACAGGCCAGAATCCCAAATTCTGGATAAAGAATCCAGATTTGGTTTTTTTCTCATGCTGACACTTTGAAAAATAGAAGTCTATTTCAGTCTAAAAATTCTGAACATGGACACTCCTGATGTTTAACTCATTATCTCCACCTCTGAAAAGTGTTTGTTGTGCATCTTGCCCACCAAGTGCTCCAAGCACCATAGAAGCATCTGCATGTTATAAAAACTCTCTGGATAAGGCTGACTTCCTTGAACCTAGAAGCTGTTTTTCCATCCTTTCCCCAGTATGTTTCCAACTATATCACAAAACCAGTAAGTGAGGCTAGAGGCTCAGATATAAAGTGAACCTATTAGAAATTTGAAAGAATCAGCTGAAAGCAGTGAAAATTCATGGTAGCTTAGTGACTAAGCAGGCCACACTTGCTGGCACGGATTCCCTAGCTGCTAGCTGTTAAATTGTTCCTGTGACTCTTTGAACTCTGCCGCATTTCCTTAGCTCAGTGGGTTGTGTGTATTTCTTTAATAACCTCATGTCAAGGCATATATTTGGGGAGAAAAATCCATCTTTCTCTTTCCTGTGTTGGTGAGATCTTTCTAAAGGCTTGAGTGGCAGACACATGAAGGATAACTGTCATCTGTACCCTTGAAAGCCTTCTGTCATGGATTCAATCATAAACTCCAGTATGTCCTGTCAGTATCTGGTTCGTAATTGTGCATTCTTGCATACGGAACTTTAGGCTCTTTACTCATAACTGTTCCATCAGGTCACAGTCCATTCTGTGTGTTTACATTAGCTTTTGTTTCTGTTTTCCCACATTGAGAGGTTTAGCTTCTGATATATTTAGAATATACCAAGGTATGTTTGCATGCATGAAAGAATGAGCTGATTTTGTAATCAGTAATTTTACTTCACAGCTTCTCCTCCTAAAGGTAGCCAGTTGAAGTCTACAGAAAGCACATGTCTTGCCACATTTGTCCTATTTTTATTTCAAACTTTCTTGACACATTTACAAGACCTTTCAACTCTCAAGCTCATTTGTAGTTCATTTGCAGCTCCAAAATTCTGTTGCAAGCTTTTATATATCATAAAGAAAACTTCATTGTAAAAACACCTGATGCAATTAAAAGTAATGTAGTGATACATACTAGTAATCCACAGATTCATTCTTCTGCAATAAAGCTAATGGGCAGAGGTTCAATGGCTCTCCTGGATTCCAGATATGGAGTATGAAAAGATACTAAAATCCAAAGCGAATGGATCAAAGTTTGTGTTTCAGGGGAAAAAAACAACTTGTTAGCATCAAACATTGCAGCCAGCCAAAGGCACAAATCTGCATGCCATAGAAATGCATGGCTATTTTGTTTCCTATCATTCCTAGACTGAAAATACTATTATCCATCCCTAGTTCAGTGTCTGTTTTCTTGATTGTATTGTTCTGGGCAGGCATTTTACAGATTTTGCACAGCAAAGGCAAAGTATTACCTTTAGGAAAGTCTTCTCCTAAACAAAAAAAATCTATTTTTCTGACTTCTGGGCACACAGAGTGAGCCAAAATAAGCAATGACAAAAGACTGTAGTGACAGATAATCTCATGAAAAAATTGGAAAATATATTTTTTTTTTTTCTAGATGGAGCTATATCATGGCTTGCCTAATGCTGCTTTAACTAGAAACAGAGTAATGATGAGTGAAACATACACAAAGATTGTACAGGAAAGGGATGTTTAGCCTGTTGTAAATTGTAACTTGGTAACTTGCACATGAAGTGGGTTATTCTGTGACCCTGAGCAATTTCACATATTTCCCAGGCTAGATTATATTTCCATATAATTGAAATAAAAATTAATGTAGTGAATCGTTTTAATTTAACTGCTATTCTCCTATCACTTAGAATTTGATGTATTATTTTACCTTTTGAAATCTGGCATCCAGGCACAATCTCTAAAAATATCCAGAGAAAAAAGATGAAAGAAAGGACCTACCTAAATAAGCATTTGTCTCATAAAAATGCTTTGTCAGTCTTGGAGGGTAGGGCTGTGGGGGGATGGGAAACCACCCTGCTTTCATACGTTAAACGATTTTACAAGCATTATTGCTCTTACTTGACTGGAATATATGCAACTTGCTGACGATAGCCCCGTTTACAGGATCATGTTTTCATGTGGATGACCTCTACCTGAACAATTTATCCAGCAAAACAGATGGAAAAAAGACAAAACTAAACCCCTCCAAAAGAAGACTTCTTCAAAGCCCAATGCAACTTCATTTCTGCCTTGCCAAGAGATGCTAACTCACATTTTGTGGAAGTATTTCTCAATAGCTATATGGTGGACATGCAGGCAATACACAATTATTTTTTTTCTTGAAGGTGTACCAGGAACAATGGGATAATTTGTGAAGGGGCCAAGGGGCAGGCTAAGCATCAAAACTGACCATGCAAAATAATTTTGCTCAGCAATAGATTACAGCCTTAAAATTGTGATGCAGTGTTAAACTCACCTGCAACTCATGGAAATCTGTGTGGAACCTTCCACCAAGAGCAAGCTGGATCACATCCTATGTGGTTTTTTCATTCCATACATCTGGTGAGAGTAAATTCAGTAAAGATCTGAGATTTCGCATGCATACTGTCTAACATACATAATTGCACACAGATTATTTTACAGATGCAGTCTCATTACAGAATCACAAAATTGCAGAATCACAGAAAGTCTGGGATTGGAAGAGACCTCTGGAGAACATCTAGTCCAACCCCCTGCTAAAGCAGGTTCATCTAGAGCAGGTTGTCCAGGATCATGTCCAGGCAGGTTTTGAATGCCTTCAGAGAAGGAGACTCCACAGCCTCTCTGGACAGCCTGTTCCAGTGCTCCATCACCCTCAAAGCAAAGAAGTTTTTTCCTCACATTCTGGTGGAACTCCCTGTATGGTGGTTTGTGCCTGTTGCCCCTTGTCCTGTCACTGGGCACCACTGAAAAGAGCCTAGCTCCATCCTCTTGACTCTAGCCCTTAAGGTATTTCTATGTATTGACAAGATGCTCTCTCAGTCTTATCTTCTCCAGACTCAACAGGCCCAGCTCTCTCAGCCTTTCCTCATCAGGGAGATGTTCCAGTCCCCTAACCAGTTTTGTAGCCCTCGGCTGGACCCTCCGTAGCAGTTCCCTGTCATTCTTGAACTGGGGAGCCCAGCACTGGACACAGCACTCCAGATGTGGCCTCACCAGGGCAGAGTAGAGGGGAAGGATCACCTCCCTTGACCCACTGGCCATGCTCCTCCTAATGTCCCCCAGGACCCTATTGACCTTCTTGGCCACCAGGGTACACTTCTGGCTCATGAGCAACTTGCTGTGCACCTATTGATGGATAAGTTGAACAGGGCTGGACCTAGTACTGACCTCTGGGGAACACCAGTAGCTGCAGGCCTTTCGTTAGACTCTGCACTGCTGATCACAACCTTCTGAGCTCTGCCATTCAGGCAAGCTTTTTAACTGTTCCCTGCAGCTCGGCCACCTGGCGTGACAGATCATCAGCCTGCACACACCTGAGGCAGGCGCTTACCTTTTCCCCAGGAGAAGGGTCTGGGCACTCGCTGCAACCTACCACCTGTCCTGAAGCCGCCTTCCTTGCCAGTTCCACCTGGGTGGAAGCATCAGACATCTCAGGGGCTTTCTCTGTAGAAACACTAGCTTTAACTCTGAGGTGAGTGCCCACCACCCTGGCAGAGACCTAGAGCGCTTCCGTGGGCTGTGGGCCTACAAGTGGGGTGCAGGGTCCCCCCTGTGGGCCCTCCCACGCCAGCTGCTGTGCCACGGCCTGGCTGCCCGCCCTGGCGGCGGCGCTCCCGGTCATGGCGCTCCCGGGGCTGTTTAGCTCCCGGTCACAGCCCTCTTGGGGCTGCTAAAATCTCCCAGAGCTGCTCCTGGCAGCGCCCAGCCCTGTCAACCCAGCTCATGACAGGCGCCGGCTCCTGGCGGGGCTCTCTGCTCTTGCTGGGCTTTCCCTGGGCCTGGCAATGCCCCTGCCCATGATCTGGCACCCAGCCACAGGACTTACTGCTGCCACCACTTAGTGGACTAAGTTTTTACAGTGACAACTCTCAAGGCTGTAAGAGACCATTCACGACTCCATTGGCTACAGAAGCCATGAGCCCTTAAATACAAGTCCTGGAGAAGGTTGCATGGGATGTTGGGCTGACACTGGTTAGACATGGGACCAAGGCTTTGGTCTGCAACTCATCACTGCCTTCTTCCTTGGGAGGTTTCTGCCTCTGTTTTCTTGCTCCTGTCAGTCAGTGAAAACTAGAGTAGGAGGAAATTTATTGGTTGCAGACCTCCATCATCATTCAGAGTCCCTACTCAAAACCACCAGCTTCTCCTTCACCTATTTTTTTCCCCAAAGGTGAAACAAAAATATCCTCCTCTTGCTTTGTCTTATGCCATTCTGTTACTGTTACACTATTTCATCAAACTTCTCAGAGCTAGAACTCAGATGGGGTGAAAAAAGATGTTTTTCAATATCTCTGGAATATGAAGCATGTGAAGAGTAATACTAGCTACATTTTTGTTGTTGTTGTTGCTAATTTTTGCTATAAAGAGGCAAGAATTTGGAGCTAAGGTTTTGTTTTTTCTTCAGAAGCTAATGGTTTGACTGGTCCTCTAAGAAAAAACATTCACCTCAGGGTAGGGTCTAACCAGTAACTGCATCATGCAGCTGTCCAGTTGTTAGATATATGACGGCTATCCAGAAAATTTCTGATGATTTGATGTGAATCATTCTTAGTGTTTTAAAGATTTCAAAAGCAGTCTCTGTGCACCTCCCATGTATCAGACACATTTCTGACAGGCAAGCACATTTCTAGAAGCAGAAATACCTAGGAGCTTTGATTTTTTTTAGAACCACTGAAGGTGGTCTATCTCAAGTTGCACAAACATGGGTAGGCTTCCTGGATTTAAGTATGTTACAGCTGAGATCCTTCTTATGTCTTTAATAGATGTTAGTAAGTCTTTAATAGCTGATGACTTAGTCCCCAAGTAACACAGAAAAAATATCAAGTAGCTCTGCAGTGTTGCTAAAACTGTATAGCGAGATGGAAATAACTTTAAGCCATGAACTTCAGTTAAAGAATGGAGTTACCAGCAGCTCTGCCATGTTGCCTTGCTTTTACATGTGCAGGAAGAGAAAAGAAGCAAATGGTTCCTAGAGTATGGAAATTTCTGAGCAGCTATCAAACACTTTTCTGTCTTCAACACTGCTGCCTTTACAAGCTGTTTTCAATGTTTTTTAAACTGTTTCTTCCAAATGGACTCTCAAATGGCATGTTATTCCACACAGTCATCTATTGCAGTAAGAGCACTTGCAGGGACAAATACCATTAATCCTGAATAAAGTTAGCAGAAATCGACCAGTGAGGTGAGTTACACCTTTCATGTAAACCTTTGTAGGGTCTTTTGTGAACACTTTGATCTGTGCTGCTTCGTTAATCTGCTCCACAGAATCAAGTGTCATTGTGGTTTCCTTTATGAGCCTATATAATACCAGTTTTGGAGAAGAATATGAAATTAATCTGGTACAAATCTAATACATTATTTACTGTATTTGTGCCTTTGTAACTCACCACTGTTGTATCTAAACACTTTCATGCATCTGGCCTCACAAACCCTCTGTATTATTTATGGTTCACTTTTAGCAAACCACTAGGAAAATTAATGTAGTGCAAAATTAAAGGGCCACATGCTGCCAAATCCTAACGGAAAGCACACTGCAGGGGAAAAGGCCATAAAGAATCTGCAATCCATTTCCTTCAGAAGCCTGCATAAGGCTAGACAGGATTTCAGCCCCTAAACATGGTGACGATTTTCCCATTACTTTTCCCTGCTAGCAGACTTTTAAAGGAGTGGGGCAGACAGTGGGCACTGGCTCTGCCTTTCCTCTCTCATAGGGACTTGCCAGGCAGCAAGACCTGAACACCATGTGTGAGGCTCTCCAGACCAAGACTGCTCTGTGAGTGCCAAAACTGAGGGTTAAAAAACCCCCTCAAAAATTAAAAAATGTTCAGGTATTCCTCAAGGTACTCAAGAACTATGTGGCAACGGAGCTCAAATCCTCAGACCAGGGTACAGGGGCATTCAAAGTGCCATGGCTAGGGGTAGGCAAAAATAAAAGATAAAGGAAAGGAAATGATGGCACCTGGAGATCAGTGGTAGTGATTGTAGTTCTGACTGTTGAGGAGCATAGATATGTAATATATAATTTTGTGAAGTCTGGAATAAAGATACACTAACCTTCATTACAACAAGAAGTCAAGCTTGTAAGCAAGGCAGCACAGGAGTAGCACTGGTCTGTTTGCCTGTGCTCTCATCTCTGTGCCCAGCACAGGGTCAGGGACACAGCACTGCAATTTACAGGCCGGTGTTTCTGAATCACTCCAGGACTGGAAACAGCAGAAGCAATTCTGAAAAGCAAATACTCTCCATAACAACAAAAATGAAACAACTTTGCATGTCCAGCCAAGCCCTCACAAAGCAAACCTGGCAGGGGACTCCATAGGATATTGTACAATAAAGATCAATTTCCTGTATGACTTCTGCTTTTTGTAAGTGTTCATCTGTTTGTGTGGCATTTCCTACCACTTGCAAATGCACCGAGGGAACAATCTTCCTATGCTTCTTCAGAACTCATTCTGCCATAGACTGAGCTCAAACTACTTCACAAGAACCTCTCAAAATAAATTATAGTGGAAAAGAACATCTGTTTGAAAAATCGTTGCAGTTCATGTCAATTAAGAAGACCATGTAAGACATCACTGCCTAGGCCTGTAAAGAACCTTACTTTCACAAATTACTCTTTCTGATGACCAAAAAGAAGGAAAACTCATAATCAATCAAGACTACCCTCTGCTTTTGCTGTGAAACTCTTGTCAGCTTTTCAGTGAAACACTAGCTGAAACATCTGGATTTGTTTTTTATTTCTTCCTTTTCACCGATCTTTCTGAATTTCTCTTGACATCATATTCTCCTCTAAATGCTTCTCCACATCAAATTTCCTATAATTTCTCTGCCCAAATGCCCAGATAGGTGTGTTTCCCTTTCTCCAAACCTCTGGGAAGGAAAATACACAACATCCTGAGGCAGCCTCTTACATCTTCTTAACGAATTTCTGCCCTCCCCCTCCATGTGCTCAATCTAACTCACTCCAGGTAAAAATTAAAATTATTTCTCCTTACATTTCCCCTACTCCTCTTTAAGGACAGCAGATGCTACTTTCTCATTAAGATTTGCTATATGGCTACCAAATTTATTAGTCCTCTGATTTTTGATGCTTTTTTGGTTCTGATGCTCTCGTGTGTGACACACACAATGCTAGGCAGATGTGAATCAATCAACAGAAAGAGTAATCTGATTCTGCGAAAGTCCCACATTGGGCTTATGTAGTAATTAGAAGTAACTGAACACTACTTGAAAAGCAGACAAGATTGTTATTTTAATATTTGACAAGTAACGTTTGAGTAGCTGGCTGGATAATAAAAGAAATGTTAACCAGCACATCTGAGAAGCAACAGAATTTTTTCTCAAAATGCATTATTCAAGAAGTAATTTTTGAGCCAGTGTTAGAGGTAATATTGGCAAAGTACAGGACAAAATGTTCATTGTTGAGGTGTAGTTTGGTATTTTCGCTGTTTTGCAAACTTGTCATTATACTGCATATTTGAAGAGTTTTGTGAACATGGCCTCAGGTTATCAAACTTTGTTCTTTTAGAGCTGCTCATTTTTCATCCAGTCTGAAGATGGGTTTATAATTCAAAAAAATGCCAAGAATATTACTGTTCCAAAAAGGTTATTTGCACACCAGCCGCAGAAATACTGTGCATTTTGTTTGTTTCTGAAAACACTTTCATTGTCAGGTAAGAATAAAAAAACCCAGAACATTTTGTGTTCAACCTAGTGTAAAATGTCAAGCAAAAGTCAAGAAGTGCAAGGTGCTCCCCTAACACATTCTGACATTAACAATTTTTGATTTTATGAATATGTGGCCTATAGTTTATAGATTTTTTTCCATTTCTTTGTTTTCTTGTACTTATTTTTTTCTCTTATTTAGCATTCATCCATGTGAAGAGGATTGCATTTCTAACCAAGTTTATGAGCTGTTTTCATCAGAGAATCTGATTCTTGGGAGTTCAAGACGCATTCTAGTGGTTGCTGGAAGAACACTGTCAGGCCCCTTCAAGATCTGAGACTGAATATCTGCTCTAAATGCTGATACCTGGCATGTTCCTGATTTCGTTTCTGACAGAGCCAGCTCTGGACTTCTCATCAGACAGTGACATTTTGCTGCTTAAGGACTGACAGCCATAGGCGTTAAAACATACTGTCTCTAAGGGGTAGAGCTGAGATGGAAGAGCAGTGGGCAGTCTGGTCATTGTCTATATTTGGGGCACACGAAAATTGAGGGACAAGAGAAACTAGATAGGATGGCCTTCCACTAGCAGGTATTACTGACCTAAACATCCCTTCTATATCCCTTTGGAAGCAATAGCCATAGCAACCCTGAGCATCCTAGGCTTTAATGAGTTTAGGTAGTGAGACAACAGATGATTTTCTTCCAATAGTTATACAGGCCCCATAGCAAGAAGTAGTGCTGTTCAGTGCTGACACTAAAATACCTGGGAAGAAATGCTTTCTTTTAGTGATCCTTTTTTGCCTTTTATAGTTACTAACCATCATGGAAAATTTTGATCTTCTTCCCTGAATCAATAAGCGTCTTCTACATATGATCTTATTTCTATAAGCCTTTGTTCCTTGATTTAGCATCAACTTTCTTGAGTATCAATGCTGTACCAAGTCTCTGTCTTTAAGGAAACCTAAAAGAATGCCCTTTGAGAATGTAATCAAAGTGATTAACTGTATACAAGTGACTGAAGAAGACACAGACATTGAAAATAAATGTTCAGTGGATAACATACTTCATCTTCTCTCTGACAAATTATTTAACATGGTTTTCTGAGTATTCACCATTTTGACTTAACCCTTCCACTTCCCTCTCCTTCATATTAATACAATAGCTGATACTGGACAGAGGATTTCCCTGCAAGGTCTGAGGCTTTTCATAAAGCAGATGTATCACTTTGGGATATCAAGTTGCTATAGGAAGCATCCTTTAGATGACAGGGGATATGGGGGGATGGTTCTGTGCATTAGTGTTCCCAGCTGGAATGATCTTGAAACAGCAATCCCGAGCTACACCTTCTTCATTTTGCTACATTACTTCTTTGGTAAATGCAAATTGACAGGATTTAAGAGATGTGGCCTATTTGTTCCGGTCAGGTCAACATATTTATTTTAAATTAGCCCTTATTCTTCTTCTAATATTGGCCAAAATCAATACAGCCAAACAAAAACTGTCCTGTGGTTTTAATATATACACCTTTTCTTAGCCAGAATATAACCAATATTAACATAACATATCTCAAGAAATTCCACAGATTAAGAGGATACTTTTATATTATAGCTTGTATTATGTGTAATAATTTTTTCAGCAACTGCCAGAATTGTGACAGGTTGATTTGATGATAATAAACTGCAGATGATACGTAATTGCAAGCATATCTACAACTATTAGCTTTGATAAATATGGGATATCTTACATCACAGTTGGCTTTGCCTCATGTGACCAGTTAAAAAGAACAAAACATTTCATTGTTGATCCCATAAAAAAAGTCACGAGCTATAAACATGCCAGACTAAATTTACAGCTAGGTGGTAGTAGTACCATTTTGATTTTGCTAATGCTCAGCAAGTCTCTATTTTGTATAAATTAAGCCAAAATGGAGATTATTTAAAATGTTTCTGACATAATACAATACCTAATGTGAATTTACACTGATTCTCAGTACACCTCCTTGCATATAACTATAAACATTGTTACAATCATTACATTCTATGAAGAATTTTGTATTCATCATCGTTCCACCAATCTGGTTCTTCATATAGGTTTGAATATAAATTATTTAGCACAATTTTTTGGTTCTCTGACCACAGAATATTATCACCAACACTACTTATAATTATAAACCAAGTCCAGCCCAGCAACACTTAACACTTTTTTTGAAATGTCAGCTTCTTGCATTATGTCAGCTTCTTTATCAAGGAGGGATGACATTTTTTGTACTAAAAAAAAATAATTTAGTTACTTCTGGTTTAAAAGAAAAAAGTCTAAGATGAAAATCAAATAAGTATATGAGTTTGTATATGCAACTCAATTTTTTTAATACCCATTTATGGGATTGGAATGTTATGCTTAAGGTAACCCACATATGTTTTCCTAGTAATACCATTTGTGAATTCCATTAATTTCACACAAAACCACATTCTTGTTTCAATAGAAACTATTTTGTTTCATTATTCCAGTATGTTTTGTCTTTTAAAATGACCAAATTAGAGTTCACTATGGTATCTGAAACATCATTATATTTGCTTTCCTTTTCCTTCACTTGATCTGCTAAACAACCCTGTATCATCACTGTCTGCAAGTGGCAACACATCACTGTTCAAAAATTATTTGGAGAAGTTTGCTAAAAAGGATAAATAAGACTGTACACGTACCTTGAAAACTGAGCCCAGCTGCTTTCCTCGGGTGACAATTTTTGTTATGTATTTATATTTTCTTGTGAAGAATTTTCTTGTTCAGGCAACAAAAACAGGTTGTTCAAGTCTTTTCATTAGCACTTCCACTGCCACAGGCTTAGGCAAAATATATTTTCTACCTTCAATGGTAAATTTTTATTGCAGCAAGCTATGGGTTTTATACACACATATGAAAACTTAACAGTGTGAAAATGTTGGGAGAATTGAAGATACATCCAAGAAGAATTAGGTTACCACATTTCTGACTACTTCTGTATGCTGACAGTACAGTGGCTGGATAGAAGGCAGCTGCATCTGAAGTGAAATGCAGGATCGACAACTCTGAGTCTTTACTGGAAATGTTCTGATATTAGATGTGCAATGTTTCATTCCTGTGTCCGTACAAGGTAGAAACAAAGCATAGCAATGCAGGGCAAGAGTATTGGTGGAGCTGCTCACTAGAAAATATCTGAGTGCCATAGACCCTACTGCCTTTTCTTGTCCAGTTACAGATTGAAGATGCATCTCATTCTTTACAAGTAACTCCTGAAAGATACAGCTGAATAGCATCTAGGTATGACTACCCTCAGAAGCAACTGCAAGAGACACTGAGAGAAATCTTTAAAGCACCAAACATCCTGCCACCTTTGGAACATGCATACATAGGTTTGACCAAGTCATCATCCCAAAACACAGCTACTTACTAGCTTGTATGCCATCCATATAATAACCGTGTTGATATTTCAGTTGTTCATTTTGAACATTTTATAAATCAAGTTATGATGGGATTCTCTGGAACAGCTGTCCTGTTCTGCCATAGTGTTCTAGAGTAAACATCTGCAGAGATGCTGGGTATCCCAGTGTGAAGAAGTTCTTAAGAGAACTATTTTTTTATAATTCTTTTTTTTCCTCCTTAGTTAAACAAAACTCACCAATTTAAAAGAATGCACCTGCTCTGGAAAGCTGTAATGTCATTAAATGCCTTATGTCTTGACACAGTGTACAGCAAATTGGCATAACCTTTTTGTCCCATATTTAGGTGTATTTCATTCCCATCTGCTTATTTTCTTTGATGTTCCCAGTAATAACTGACAGTCACTTGGGTCTCTTAGCTATCATCTGCACAAATAAAACCTGACATTGCTTTCATAGAATATCATCAGTAGTATATCAAATTCTCCAACATATTCCCTGCACAGCTGCACCAAGTGACAGAAACAAAAACTGCCTTCAAACGTAATTTATAAAATCATAAAAGGAGTGAACTGTTCTTCCTTTTAAAAGTGAAGCTTAGCTAACTTGTAAACAAGATGACAAATCATGAGCAGGTTGGTTTAGTGGGTTTTTTTCCAGGACAGGATAGGTCATTTAAAACATTTTTTTCCTCATCTGGTACTTACTTACCAGAGGCAGCAACATTAAAAAGCAAGAATAATCAGTGAAAAGACTCATCATTAAAAATAAACCAAAAAAAATTCTTATGTCTCCCACAATTTAGAAACAACAGCAACAAAAAAAAATAGATGCAGAGGGAGAGAAATCCAAGTGCTTTATAAATACAACAGGTTTTATCCTCCTGTCCATCTGAAATCTGCCGTTTCCAGCTTAGTACAGGCATAACTGAGGCATCAGTCACCATTGCATTTGCAATCTTCTAATGCTTAGCATTGACATATGTTCCCTATTGCTATGGAACTGGCATAACAGTATAGACTTCTTTCATAACTTCTTTGCCCAGCACAAGGCCGGGTTTTGGTAACAAAACAATAAAAGAACAGCATAACATTCGATTTGCTTACCTTTATTTCAGTTGGAATACCATCATGTTAAGTGGATGTTTCTAGCAGATATTTTAGAATCATAGTCTGACTTCTGTCAGTCAAGTGTCTTTTCTAATCCAAATTATTTTTTATATAAAAAAGATGAGAAATTTCTATGCTTAGTCTTTCTGAAGCAAGCAGCATTGCAGAAGTCTTTACCCAAAGTGGCAATTCATTAAAGATCAATTAAGCACTGCAAATGACTAGACTGAAAGTTAACACTTTTGAAACCTAAGCCATATTTTGTTATATATAAGCTAAAGTAATTTTAAGCCATAAACAAGTGACTTAATTAGCACACTGGAAAACATTAAATGTGTGGGAAATTTTGAAAATGACTGCACTTTCCAGTAAAGAAAATGCTGTAAACATGCAACACAAGATCATCAGGGTGATGACCATTTTGCTTCCACTTGAACGTGAATTCTCTGTTATCAATTGGTATATTTTAAAGGAATCTGAAAAACCCAAAAATTTCAAACCAGTTGTTATTACACCATAGTAAAGTTCACAGTTTAATACCAAGTACTCACATATAGACCAGCATCATTATCTGTGCTAGAAGTGGAGGTGAGCAGTGGCTGCACCTTTCTGTGCCACTGCACTTGTAATAGAGACAAGTATACTATATTTTGTGCAAATCTCTGTAAATGTTAAAATGTTTTCAAAGCTTTTTGAAAGTTATATGTCCATGTTTACCTTGGTAGATGTTGCACTCTCCCAAGGATCTGAACACATGGCACTTATATCCCTTGTACCTCCTAGAACATCCCTAAAGTGGAGTGGTTCTGAACTGCTTCAAGCTGCCTCTTAGTACGTCACCAGTCACAGTGATACCCTGATCTTAGTTTGAGTTTCTGTACTCCACTATAATGTAAATAATTAATAGAAATATTTGAGTTTAGATGAAAAAATAATATGCCAGCAGCCAGTTCTGAGCCTTTGAGAATGACACATCTCGCCTTTGATTTGTAAGACATGACACTTGCACTGCAATGTGCCATATTTGTAGACTCAAGTAGTATTTACTATGACTAATGTAGAAGCATACGAAGAATGCTTGTTTGTACAAGTGTCTTGCAACGTTAAGATTTACTGACAATTCAGAATTGTAAACATGAGGGAATTTAGTGAGCAGCCCTAATGAACTATTTCTGTATTGACTGACAATTACACAGATGCTTCAGCAGATGTTATTTGACTCAATATTTTATGAGGTAGTGTGGTACATCACTCTTGGTTTGGCTTTTCCTTGTTCTCTTTCTCCAAAACGGGGCAGAATGCTGTTCATAAATTGTGTATTTCAACTATAAACATAGCATGTTCTTATTTTCTCAGTGTGAGATGGTGGAATTACAACTATCAATTACCTAGGAGTAACCTACATCCTGAAGCCCAGCAAATAGGATTAATCTTGATGGGTTGGCTCAGCTAGGGACTGTGACTGGAAAACATATTACCTTCCCTCCCTTCAAGAGATGAAGTAATTTTGCATCAATTTTGAGATGATTACATATTTTTCCATTTACCCAGTGAGTTTTGGCAGTCAATCTATGCTTTCTTGTTCTTCTCTTCAGGAAGAACAGGAATAAGACAACCCCATTATTAATTTAGAATGTATCAAAGAAGCTGGAGACTACGTCTTCAAACTGAGAAGGCAAAACCATACTTCTATAAAAGTTTAAAATGCTGCACCCTGGGCTTTAGAATCTTTCATTCTGAGGTGAGATCTCTCTGACCCTTTCAGATCTTTAAAACTAAAGAAGTGTATGGTTACATTTTGCTGGTTCACATGGCAGCTAATTACAGGATGCTGATATTGCAGCACAGTAGAAAAGCAAGACTGAGATATTTCTTCATCTCCATAGTTCCTTACCAGCCTCATCATCCTAGCAAGCCAATACATGTAGTTCATAAGACAATATCACAATAAACTATAAAGGCTGTTAAGGTAGGACCTTTCTAGACTCTAGGATCATCGTCACTGGAGATCTCTAAGGATAAACCAGACAAGCTTCTGCCAAGCATGGCATGAGCTGTGAATAGCAGATTCTGACTATGAGCAGAGGATGAGGACTTCATGACCCTCATTTCTGTCTCTGGCTGGTATGACTTTGTTGCTTAGATGGTGTGATTTGTCTTCACTGTTTAATCTTCAACATATTCCTTAGGCTTTTAATAATAATAACTACCAATAGAACTTTCTAAGTGATATTTATTATGCCTTTCTTCAAGAAAGCAATAGCAGTTCTCATACAGTATTGATGCAAGGAAAATAAGGAAAACCTAAAAATGTATTAGGTGACCTACTGTCATTACATATAAGATGTTTCATGAAAGCTGGGAAAAGTTTAGATATAAGAAAAAGAAGTGTCTGATTACTACAGATTCACAAGTTAGGTAGCAACTGGTGTGCATTTAATTAATACCTACTTGCTAGAACTGGCCATGGTTAGATGAATTAAAGTCCATGGCACTGAAAGTATCCTTCTAAGCTATCAACCACCTTTTATACAATCATTCTGCCAATGCCTTTTAGTTGTAATGGTTCCTATCACAATGGTTCCTTTGGTATAAGAACTCTCTAGATAATCTTTAAAAGGTTTGTTTTTTTTTAATTGTCGAGTGAACACATCTCATCGCTATTGTTTCCATCATTGTAAGGTCTAGCATAAAAGTCAGATATGAAGCTGCTTTTATTATTTTTTTATCTTTCTTGTTTTGCTCCATAACTTGTCAAATGTGACCTGATTTTGCAAAAAGCTGAATGTCACAGGCTGCCCCTGAGGATTCAGAACTCCTTCTAGGCATCCAGTCGCACCCTAATGAACATGGCTTAGCCAGTAGCAGATCTGCTTATAAGCAAATTACTATAAGTCATATCATATTCATTGAAGATGTTTATTGATAGCTGTATAATTATAAAACATAATCTAAGATTAGATATGTAATTAAAATGTATATATAACTTGGCTAGTCTCCTAGAATCAAAAGAAAGAAAAAGAATACGGATTCAGGGCACCTCGGTTATAAATATATGGTGGATATTCTTAACATCTAAACCAACAAATTTCTTCTGTCCCCTGTAAAACAAGTCGGTATCCAGAATGAATTGTAGTACATCTCATACTCATATTTAGTTAGACCCTGACTTACTGCCCTACTAAAGATTATGTCTTTCTGGAATGCTTCATTTCACCTTGTACTTTTACATTCTCGTTCCTACATGTTTGGGTTTTTTTTTCTCCTTCATTGCAACCAACTACCTTGCAGGTAGTGCTAACTACTTGAGGCAGAGCTTTTCATTCCAATCAGTTACCAAGTTCTGTGGCTGCTCTCATATAAACTTCTCTATTGTGTGCACTCTAGATAATTTATCTGGAGTTTCACTGATTTACGTAAATAAGTCAGGTACTAAAATTAATCATCATTCCTTTATTATTCTTTACATATACATGCATAAAATCATATGCTTAGGCTTGAAAAACATTAGTTATTTCAGGAATATAACTGATGGCATAACCCATAAGTTATGTGGTTTGTATGACCCATCACTCATCTTGAGCAATTTAGTATACCTTAAAGTAATTATTAGAGAAAGGATTCACTTTTCCCTTTCCCTTCTGCTCTGGTAGTATCTATTCACTGGAGATATCTTGTACAGTTACCAGTATTGGCAATATGTACTTTTTCTTTTTTGTGTTTTTTGTATTTATATTGACTGCATATATGCCAGAAAAAGAGGTTCACTACATCCTCTGCTTTTTCCTCTTCCCTTTTTTCCTCAGTCCTCCTCTTCTCTGTTCTGACCCTGTTTCCTTCTCTGCTACAGTTCTGAGACTTACTGGAGTCTTCATCCCTTGAAATCAGACAAGATAAAGCCCTGAGTAACCAGGTGTGCTCTGACCCCTGATTCTGCTTCGAGCAGGAGGTTGGATTAGATGATTTTAAGAGCTTCCTTCCAACCTGAGTTATCCCATGATGCTATGATCTGAATCACTTCAATCCTTCATGCAAAGCAAGCCATCCAGTTTTTTTAGTTGGGTTAAGGAATTATAGCACTAAAGAAAGCCTGTATACAAAGAACATGAGCTAAGTGAAAGTAGCAGCAGGGACTGGAGGAGGCCTCTGTGTCACCTGCCAGAAGGGCTTTCTGCACCTTGTGGAACTGCAGTTTGATATGCAGGTACACTGGGATAGAGGATGTCATCCTTGATCACTCTTTAATATAATTAGTCTCATTCAGTGCCTACACAGAGAGGGTTCTCTGCACCTTCTATTTTAGTGTCTTTCTATTATGCTATGTGTGGCTCCAGCCTCAGTTCAAGGCTTCCCTTAGAGACAAAACCGATTGTCTACACTGAAGCTTCTCTATGATGTTCAAAACCACAATATATGCTAGAGACTGTGATGTACCCTAAGAATAAATCTTACATGTTGATTCTATGGTGTTCAACACTACACTGTATGCTAAAGGCAGCTTTGATGCAATCCTCAGGAGCAAACCTGTCTATAGCTTTTGTGTGGTGTTCAACACTATACCGTGTATTAACTCCTTCTGTGAAAGCACCCTTTAGAATAAATGTGTCTCCTATACAAACAAAGAATACAGACATGTAGATTTTTGGATGAACATAGATATGAACTGTGCCTTCCACCATCCAGTGAGGCTCTGCTCCCTGCCACCTACACAGAAGAAGAAAGGTGCCCTCCAGCTCTGCATCCACTCCACCAGCCTTCCAGTTTTCCCCAGTGTTTTCCAGAAGACTGTCATGTTCCTTTCACCTCCTCACACTCTCACGCTACAGGAGAGCCAGACCACCTGGGCACAATGTTGTTTTAGTCCCTTAGAAGACCCACCTTTCCATACACCACACAGGAAAAAAGGGTTCTTTCTTGCCTTTCTTCAGATATGAGCAGAAAAGCAAATGGTAAAAGGGAATCTTAACAAGGGAACCAATCCATCCAGTCCCTTGCAGCTGCAGTTAGAGGTTTTATATGTATCCTAGTGACCACAGGTTCTTTATCATATAACACAATGCCTAAAAACATTTTTCTTAACTGCCACAGCTCAATTTCATTACTTACCAGTACTCAGAAATCTCTAGGTAATTTTTCATACCAGAAAGCTGAAAAGTCTTCAATCATTCTCATATATTACAGCATGCTATTTTACAATTCTAAGGCTCTAGGTTTAAAATATTGGCCTACGAGGCTCTGACACTTATACTTGTAAGACCTGCTGGAAACTCTGAAAGGAACAGTGCTTTCATAAGTAAAAAAGATGTTAACAGAAGTCTGTATTTTTGTAACACTTTTTAACAAGTTTAAAACCTGATGGATCCTGGAAGAACTGTGCACCATAGCATATCTCTTGCCTTTGGCAATTGGAGAGGGAGAGAGAGGTTCAGAGCTGGAACTTCTGCATGAAAGAGTGGAATCTCAAAAGATTTGGTTATACTCAGATAATGATCATCTTAACAATTCAGTGATTACTCTACTTCAGGCATGGCCATACAGCTGGATCCCTTTATTCTACCCCTTCACTTTTTCAGAAGGTGAGTTGAAAGAACCACTTCCCTCACCTTTAGACACTTCAACCATTTTTTGATTTTTAAGGTGAAAGAACCAGCTGATTAGTAACTGACTGATTTTCAGGAAAGCCTTTGTGAGATATATTTCCCTGAACATTTCTGTTAGAATTTGCCTTGAGTAAATTGCACATCTGCACATCAGAAAACAAATAAGTCCAGAGTTAACATTTTCTTGTGAAAGTCAAAACAAGCATTATTATAAAGCAACTATCATCATGTTCTTCCACTTGGTAAGACAAGATTATTTTAAAGACACCATATTGGTAAGAAGTGGTTCTTACAACTGTCTATTCATATCTACTTCACATAGTCATTTTTTTCAGCCAAGGTTAGTCTAACCCATATTTCAAAAGTTTTACCCTGTTGTTAAATGTTAGTTCTACAAAATTACATCAACCATACCCCAGAGCTACTACATGATTTTATTATTAATACAGTTTAACTTTGCAGGTATCATGTACAGACATGCATATGGTGTCCAGTGTGTATACATATCAACTCAGAAAGCCAAAGCATTTACATGCTTTCTTCACAGACTAGCACAAAGCTATACTTTTTCTTCTTTGATTAGCATAATATTATCTTAACATCTTCTAGTCAAGGATAAACTACTATATATCTTCTACATGTTTAATAAACATAGTACAGAACAGGTATTACATGTGAACTGTGTAACATATATGACTTAAGGTATGGCTGTGTAACCTGCTTGTTATAGCAATTCAGGAAATCAGATGGAGGATGGTGTAAGCATCCTTGTTGCCCACACATTGGTTTTCTTTCCATGAAAACTGTGTCTGCTTACGGGTATGAAGAGATGAGAAGACAACTCGTGTGCACACCTTCCAGGAGGACCCTGGCTATTGTCAGATATTCAGGGATTTGGCAGCAGTGTCTGGATGTATGAGTTAGGATGTAGTCTCCTGTGCTTCCTTTGGTTCAGTCTTTAGAAGGAGGAAAAGGTTTCTACTTAATTTCATGCTTCTCAGCACTTCTGTTTATATTGGCTAAAAAGAAATCAAAATAGTTGCCTAAGGGGAGGGGGAGAGGGCAGGCTGTAAAGTTTAATTGGATTTTGATCTTGTCCACAAACTGAAATGGTCACCTTAGTCTGAAATCAGACAAAAGATTAAAAGTTTTTCTTAATTAGACAGAGTAAATTCTGAAAAGTCCTTCCTGGAAATATTTCCTTAGAAACTTGATCAAACACACTTAATTATGAACAAAATATTTGGAGATTTAAATATGTTAAAAAAAAAAAAAAAGGTAACCTTCTGGGGTTTTTTTTCTTCTTTCAAAGAAAAACTGAAATGCTTAATTATAAGAACTGCTCTGAGTGATGAGATTCACAATTATTTTGATGAGATTCACAATTATTTGAGTTGCTATTGAACTTTTAGACCAGCTACTGAAAATAACGAGGCGGGGGGTTGGGGGGTTGGGGGGGGAGGAATCTTTCATTTCCATGTAGCAGCGAATAGACCAAGCATTAGAAAACCTTTACAGAACCCAACAACTTTTCAAATAAGGATACAAGGCAACTGAACTAAAAGCTCAATACTGTTGTAGATCCTTGCCCAGGTTTACCAACTCTAATGAGCCAATAAATACTGATAGATCAAAGTCTAGTTTGGCCTAAAAGGCCTAGGCAATTTGCTTAATGAAACAGCACATATCCCTAGACTTACACTACAGTTGATGAGGATGTATCTGGCTCAAAATTTCAGCTAATTTCCACATAAAAGGCAACACCACAAAAAAGATATTGAACTAAGAGAAATTAGCAGTTTAGTATCTGATAAATGCAGATCATTTAAGGAAAAAAAAAACAACACAACAACTCCCCCCCCCAACAAATTCACTCATGAGAAAGTCATTAGCCTTCAGAAACTGAGTAACCTTTTTCTACTTCAGTTGTCTGTGGGGTCTTGATGAGGTGAGAGTTGTCACCATGTTTCAAATAACAAGGTGTGTTCTGTGGAGCAAATCCTTATAATCTTAAGGTTTAAAATTTATATCTTAACTTGTCACCAACCTTTTCAAGATGGTTTTGTTTCCTGCTTATATGCAAAAGGAAGGAACTGAAAGCCCTGTTTCTGGTCCAATACACAGGATGTTTCACACTCCTAAGTACTATAAGGTTTTCTCAATTAGATGTCCAAGTGGCTGCATCAGTATGCGTTGTACAGGAGAACTGGTAGGAATGACAGAGAAGCCCACTCTCTCTCTTGTACACTTTCCCTTTCAGCCCAAGCATCAAAGCAGCACAGGTTATCGCAGGTTGCATCTGCAGGGACTTCTGCAGCTTCCCTGTCCTCCAGGAACTGCAGCAGTCCTGACACACTGTCTTGTGAAATAGTTACTTAAGCTGGTTGTCAAAGTATATCAAGAACAAGCAGACAGACTACAGAAGGAATTCAAGTTACTTGCATTTTTTAGAACACTTATCTCTCTGTTCAGTAATCATTGACATAATACGTAATTACATAATAAAATACTGAGGTTTGTCTTTGTTTAAGTATATAGCTGCATTTTATTTCAAGACATGACAGAGTAATTTGAATCAGTTTCCTAAACTTACTTTCCTGTTTCCCAGTTGGAAATAATTTAAGGAACTATCCTATTTGGTTTTTAGCATGCACTACGCACATTCTGTAGCTCTTCTTGATATACTCTCCAACTAGAGTACCGAGGAAAAGGTATCACTTAAGCAGAGATAATTTAGGCCACTAAAATTAGGCCTACTAGTTTTACAACAGCTAGAACTTTTGCAGCTATTACTTTTCTGTACTTCTACCCTCATCCATCACAGCTGTCAAGGGGAGAATTATTAGAGAAATACATGGTTGCATGTAGTCAGATTTAGCTTGTATGTTCCCTTATTAGACTGAGTGGGAACCAAATTATATCTTATAGCCACTGGTATAATTTGCTTGATATAACTGGGCCACTGTTTCTTGTGCATGACACATTAGATTCTTGCAATTTTTTTGGAACACATCAACAAAAATATTTGTGTGCGTAACAAATATTAGGCACTGCTTTTATCTGATTTCTTACAGACATGAAAAGTAGAATTAAAAACTACCAAACTTAACTTTAAAGTATACTTTAAATTTCCTGCACCTTATCTGAGCTGGAGATTTAAAGTCTCTCAAGACTACCACTCTAGGGGTAAAATACCTCTATCAAACTTTATGCAAATGACAAAATGACGAAGAGCTCTTCAGAATCTACTGCTATTCCTAAGTTAAGTTTAAATGCGTACATATACACACAATTGTCCTGATACAGTCAACAGTAATACTTACACGTGTCAAGAAGCAAAACCTTCCTCTCATGTGCCCCTTTCTATTAAAAGGCAGCTTGTAGAAATCATCCCTTAAAAATTACAAATAACAATCATTAGCTTTCAGCTGAAATTATTTTACCAGGTAAGGTTACTTTAATCCTATAGTGTCAGCAACAGCACGTGAAAATCATTTACTGAAAGAACATCCTGTCTCTGATGCCTGAAGCAAACACTAAGGGGGAAAAAAACCCCAAAAAACAAAAAACCAAACAATTCAAAAATTTAGGCAACAAATTCAGTAAGAATGACAAGTTTTCCTCATAAACAAACATTTCTGGGACTGCTGAATATTAGTATGCTGAAGAAACAATGTTTATTAAGGAAAACCTGGTAAACAATTTTTTTTTTACTTATGTATTTAAGAAAGTTGTTGCTATTTGCTTGTTATCAAGTCAGCACAGGGAACAGTTCCACATGGCTGTTACTGAAAAAAAATAAATAATAAAGTCAATCAACAAAGAAGTAATTTTAGTATTTCAAAGGTAATTTTCCATTGTGAAAATCTACATTTGTCCTGATCAACATTTCACTTCTTTGAAAGGAAGCTGGTGTTGGCAGGTATGAATAAAAGGACAACAGAAACCACAGATGCTGAAGAATCAAAGAAACTGCAACTTGAAGTGGGCCATGTAAAGATGAAAAAACAGGTTACCATAGCTGAGTTCCCACTCCTGGTTTTTCTTTTGTCCAGAGTAAGAAACAACTGTACTGATAGTGCCACTAAAGATTACTTCTTTTTCTTCATTGATTCAGTTGCAATGTACCACTCTCACCTGCACAGAGGAAAAAGCCATTTTATTCAACCAGCTTACATTTTGTCACAAGGTCCAGTAACCAGTTGGCCTAATTATTGTACAAGTGTACAAAGAGTAATGAAAATCACTTATCTCAGTAGGCCCAAAAGAACAATTTAGAAGACTCAGTAAGGTACAAAGCAAGAGATCCTCTAAAATCGGCTATAAGAAATACTATTCAGACTTTAATAGAATTTTTGCAATCAGAATAGCCCAAGTCTTTTATCATATCATTCCCCTTCTTATCATAATAGATCACAATGTTTGCAAAACTGGCTTTGTCTCTTGTGTGCTTTTCTTAGACTCATACATCTGTGAATATTTAAAAGATTATTTACATAGAATTTTGAAAGTTTGATTTTCTGTTTTAAATATTTTTTTTATTAGCAAGTGTTAATATATGAGCAGTGGCGATATTGAATTCTGCATGATATCATTTCTGTAACTTCAAGATAGACAGGACTTATTTGAAGCTGAAAAGACTGTTATTTCATTTGGGAAAAGATAAATACCCAAGAAAGTGCTGAGTTATCAAAACAATTCTGAGATACAAATTACATCCTGAGCTAATCATTCGCATTCACTGCCAAAAGCATCTTCCTTCCTTGCTTACAGTATTAGAAGTAGCAGCTGCTGTTGAAATCTCCCCTGGAGATTGTTATGATCTGCATGAGAAAAAGCTGTGTGCTGGAGGCCAGTTTCGATAAACAATGACTGCAATTTTTTGTATGTGATAATTTGTAGATAATAATGCAAAAAGGTAGCACTTATTTACATACATGTCAGCTGATGGTGATCTTTCTAATTATGGTGTATCTACCCACCTATATAGACAAATCATTGTACGGAGTACTTCTACAACAGGAGGCTCCATTTCCGTGCTTCCATAGTTTAGTGCATGAGGTAAGATGCAAGACATAAGGTATTGACTGCAAGATGTTATCCTTCCAGTTTTACTCTTGCCAAGGTCAAATTTCATTCTAGGTGACTTTAGATATCTATTTTGATTCCCATCAAAGTAAATGAAGAGCTCTTTTAGTTCGGTTTGGGTCCATTGATATGATTGTTTATAAATACACATTGCCTTTGCCAACACAAACACTGCAAAAGCAAATTGACATGAGGAAACCTTTGATAGGTGCAGTACCAGAATATGCATACACAATTTACATCCTTGGACTGCAGGGGCTGAAGCAGTGATTTTTAATGCTGTAAGATTTTTCAGCCGATCTTCACTCACTGAATAACAAGGGAAATGCATTTTAGATGCACTAATAGTGCAGAAAATGAGTACAAAAAAATAAAGGAAATGCTGAGGCTTCCAACAAAATTAGGTTCTTTTGTGGTATCTTAGTTGATATAAATTAAACATTTGAGCAACAGTTTTGGAAAATGCTGCTCACACTTATTTTGATGCAATTAAGGTCAGAGCTACTTTAACCACTGCTTGTTTTGAGAGAACATTCAAATACACTTCTCTCCAATAAACTAAACATTGACAAAGAATAAAGTATTTCTGAGCAGACATCGATAGCAATAAGAAAAGCTGTTGAAAAAGTAAAACTTAAAAGATGCTTAATAAAAAAGCTTGAAAAAGTTTGTTTTCTTTTTAAACCTGGTTGTTTATCAGAGTTCCTGTGCCTTCTTTATTGACTCTTTTATTTCCTTGTATTTACAGATTTAGTGAAGACTAATGGCCAGTTTAACATTTTCTCTGCAACTGATGTAAAATAAAAAAAAGGACTCAAAAATATCAACATTTTCTTTTCTGTCTCCAAACTATTATCTATGGAAACCACACTGTATTCTAAGAAAGTATTTTATAGCCTCAGGGATTTTTTTTATGCAGTGAGTAACTATTAGTATACTGCTTGTATTCCTTGCTTTGGACCTCGATTATTATGTACTCTTCATGGTCATCAATTCTTAAATTAGAGCATTGAGAAGAGGTAATAAAAATCTCTGAATTATGGCATACATTGGGAAATGTAACATAATAATAATAATCCCTAGATATAAATGTCCAAACATTACTAACATCCAAATTTGCTGGTAATTTGTAATACTATTTGACATATGGAGAAACAGGAAGTTTTCCTCCTTTGTATTTATTCCTCAATATTATATTTTGTAATAAAAAAAATAAAACCCACAATTACCTAACTGTGAATATAATTGCAGTGAAATATCTTTTAAAAAACCCTAAAATAATCAAGTACTTAAACCTCAATATTAAAGCACTGGGAAATCTACCACAGGTAGGAGGTGGATAATGTAACTTATTTATCTTTTCCTTCTCCAGTTACTATATACTGTCTTTTATGCAAATCCAAATCTTTGGATAAGATGGTAATCACCAGAAACTTCTCTTATAGTATGAGTACGGTTTCGCTCAGTTAATGCAGACCTCTTATGCCACGCGTCTCATGAGGGACAGCAGAAGTGCTGTTCTGGGAATTGATGTATTCAGATGTCTGTCTATTTGCATTGAAAATAATCTACTCTCACAGCCTCTCCTAGTATGCTGTTTGAAAAGTATAGTGATTTGAGCCAGGATCTACAGAAAAAGAACTGAAATGCTTTGCCTGGGTACTCTGCTTATCTTGACTTAGTGAAAATATTCACTTTCCATCCAGTACAATATCTTCTTAGTTGTTAGCATAGTCTTCCCCATATTCATAATGTCTAGTTTGAGCTTGCCACTCACCTCACATTAGTTGAAACCTGGAACAAAGCCAAATGAAGTTAACAGATTTACTCTGGTGTAAATCCAGCGTAAAAGAAATTACTTTTGCATGCAGACTGCCTTGCCCTGTTTTTCAAATTTCTTTGCCCATGCATGTAAAGTGAACCACTTTATATGCTGCTCGTGGATAAAAACCTATCATGCAGAAATTGAAATTTACATCCAATTTCTTTTACCCAGAAGATCCTACGTGTCAAAGAAAGTAAAACATAAACAGTTGGTATTTCTTCCAGATAAATCTTTTGAGTTGTACATTCTTCTATGACTGAAATTGGTTTTGTGTCTACTTTTCCACATGTCAACTTACTAGAAATTTTAGCTATAACTTTGTTACAAATGTAATACCTTATACAGAATTATAGGTGAACTTCTGTATTTTTCTAAGCTGTGCTTTCACAGTAAATAATGCTATCTGATATGGGAAATTAAAATAAAACAAATGCTACAAAGTTACACCAACACAGTACAGTACCTACAAAAGGTGCAGTCACATACATTAACCAAAACTTTTCAAATTAACTATTTGAACCGATTCACTAATATTTTAAGACAACAGAATTAGCAGTTTGAAAAAAGGGGGGGCAGGGTGTCAATATCAATAAAAGAAGGATCTTTGCATAATATTTGAGAAAAAGTCTATTTTTAATGTTGTATATTAGAAATGCCTATAATGATGCTAAAGAGTAAACAAAAAATGACAATGTCAAGTTATTTGAACAATAAAAAATTAGAAATACTGTAAGTTAAGTAAAGAAAAATTGAAATAATTGTTGAAGAATGAATTTTACAACCACTAAATCACAGCTACCAGAAGGCAGAACAGGTATTTGATGGGGTAAGAGTGGATATTTCTATGGAAGGAAGGAAAGGAAAGCTATTACTTTATTATGAGAACTTAGTACAAAAGAATCTCAAAAGTAGCAAGTAATATACATTTGGGAACCCAAAGCTTAAAAATTATATTACTAAGATGATGACTATGTTATTCTCATTGTGCTTCCTAAATAAAAGTTACTGGGTTCAGCACAGCCTTATGTTAACAATAATTTAGTAACCTAGTGACTACTAGTATCACTGCTTTCCTATCAGATATTGTCTTGCCCTATATGTGCCCACACATAAAAGAACTGGATTTTTACCACATAAAAAACCACTAGAATAGAAATCATGCCTTAAGTCAGCCAAAATTGTTGCACGGATACCCAGCACTGTGTAAAATACAGTAAAATACAATTCCCTTTTCCAGTCCTGATGGATGTTTTGAAATGTTAGAATAAAATACCAGGAGTTAGTTTGCCATCATTAAAAAGTTCATACTGTAAGTTAGATATGAAAAGCAAGAGAACTGTTATTGTAGTATCAAGCTGAATTTCTGAGGAACTTCAGTGTAGCCAAGTTTTCACTTCAAGTATCTGGATACACAAATATCTCATGTTAGGAGGAAGACCATGAGAAATCTGTTTGCTAAATTAGTTGGCTTGAGAAATGAAACCATACAATAAAAGAAGTGTTCAGATCATTACATATTACTTACTGGACTGTAAAAAACCCCATATGATTATGAGATACAGTGAAAAGAACAGTATACGTAATTAATAAAGTGGGACTAATCCCCAGACAACACCTTTTACAATTTGATTGTAGTTATGAGCTATGTGAAGCTTCATTGGTTCATAACACCTGAAGACATCATAACCTAATTTGTGTGTATTTCCAAATAGAAATTATTCCGATCAAATTGCCAACAGTATTCTGAATTTTCAGGTACAGTGCTTCCAAAAATCTTGAGTCTGTACCTCTATTCATTATTTCGTGCATGCTCTAGAAATCTTAGATTGAAAAGGATGAGTTAACTTAAAAACAATACCATAATAATAGCAGTCTGTAGAGAGAACTTTTAAAAAATTACTTATACGTAGCTAGATGCAGAAACAGGCCATTGATCATACACAGCCAAAAGATACCCTAATGGATGACTTAAAAATTCCCAAATACAAATAACTATTTCCTAGATGAAGAATTTTGTTGAATTCAAATTAATGAGACAAATACATAGCCACTACTAAATTCAGAGAATTCTATCAGAAATGTTTTTAACATCCATAAAACTTCATTTTCTTTAATATAAAATAAAAAAATATTTTTTAAGGAAAGGTTAATTCATTATCATTGTGGATGAAGGACTGACCTGCTCTTACTTTTCCTGTAGGTCTTAACAGGCTTTCCCGTCTCTTGTATAACTGTACTACGAACTTGACCTCTGTGGTCATGGGATCCAAGAAACCTGAAATAGGGTCACTTTCCACATTCCACTTTGTGGCAGTCTACCTAGCTGTCTTATACTCATCAGTTATTTTGAAGCCAACGACTGACTATAGAACATGCAGTTTCCATAGGCACTGCACCTTATGGACATGTGCATGACATGAAAAAAGTCAGATAAAGGAAGATGACTTAAGAAAGCAGCTTTTGTAAGTGAACAAGCACATTTAATAAAAATAACCTTGCTTTTCTGCCTGTAGTAGATCTATTGAAAAGCAGAGAAGATATATTATAAAACACAGAAGAAATTAAAGACTGCAAAAAAAGCTGGAAGTTGTGAGAATAAAGAAACAGAGAAGAAAGAAGTAAGGCAACAGTGAAACATGTTGCTTGAAATTCAGAACTGAAAAATGCAAGTATTGCTATTCCAAGTTTCAGTTTCCACTAACCAGTTTTGCAAATTTACCTGTGCAAGACAGGTGCCACAAGACTTAAGTAGTTTTTACAGTTGTTTAAAAAATAGAAGTGTCTCTTGGTATAAAAAACTTTATGTGTCACATTTCCCTGATTGCAATGCCTGCTTATGCTACACTGATTGTCCACTGTTACTCTTCTCATCAGTATCAGGCTCCCACCGTTTTGCTAGTTCTTTCATATTGTTGTAGAAGATCATCAACAGTACTGTGCAACACTACTGCTAATGAGGCCAGCTTTGCATAAAATAAAATGAAGTTATTTGTAGTTCAGGTCAGTTCCTGTACTGAACTTCTGGTGTATCACCGTAAAACAAACAAACTGAAAAAACAACCTGGGCTGAGAAAAACAGAAGTGGCTGAGTGGGGGTGGCTACAAATGACTGACAAAAATGAGGAGACAGGAGCAAATTGCTTTAATCTGGAATCGCTTCAAAAGAAATTATTCTGCTCTCTTAAGACTGCAAGAAATGGTAAATGATGCAAAACTTCTGAAGCATAAGAAGAGAAAAAGCCAGGACTGGGGAGATCAGAGTGAGAGTGCCTTTGTAAACAGAAATAGTAAGTTACATGAGGAGGTAAAAAAAATCATATGAATAAACAGCACTGTTCTCTTACAGTTCTGCTGCATGTGACTTGGGGTGTGCAGCAAAGTCTGCAGTGACTGCACAGTGTGGGATGAATAAGTAACTTACACAAGTCAGAGGAACAGAAGCAAATTAATAAATCTGTGGGACAAATAAAGAAATAGCCATTCAAAAATCATAAACATAAAGCAAACTAAGAATTATAGGGTTAGCAGCTAGAATCAAATTCAAAACAATGTGTAACGGCAAAAAAGGCAAGGAAAATATAATTCCAGGAAGCAAGAAGAGAAATGCTGAGCAACTTGCTGGATAATTTTTTCCTGACACTAAACAAGGGCACTAATGAGGCCATATTTGAAATGTTGCATTGATTTTATGTCTGATTCATTATCCTACAAATAAATATGACTTCATGGAAAAGCTACAGCTTTGGCAGACAGCTGGCTACATACATATCAGTAAAGTAAACAAGACCAGGAAATGGGCTGTAGCGATAGCTGTGATTACCCACACTTTAACCCTTATCTTGCCTTCTGGCACTGTACTATCCAGGAGTTCAGCTGACTAATCAAGGCCCAGCTTGACATAACACAGCTGTGTGACTTTGCCTCTGTTTTGCTAAGAAATCTGGTACAGACCTGCAAGACAGTTTGTGAATTAAAATAGTGCAGATCAGAAAAGCAAAAATGCAGAAGTGAAATAGCTTAGGTGGTGATCCTCGTTGCCTCTTCTGAGGATGCATTTCAGCTTCCACCCATGACAACTTATTTACTCTCTCTCAGTCTATATACATCCCTGATTTCCTGGGAAGCCATCTAGTTATGTTTAAGTTCCTTTCTGAGATCCAAAATTCCCGTGAGCCCTTTACAAACCTCATAAACATCTCCATAGGGAGCATGTAGTTAGCCTTCATGCAGCCAAAGTATTGCTTGACAATCTGGCAACCAGGTTAGGAATACACCTGCCAGTGTAAATTCCTGAACTATTGGTCCCTTAGCCAACAGTAAGTAAAATACACAGATGGACTTTTAGAGACAGGAGTGGTTTGGGATGGATACATTTTAAAGAATGTAAAAATATACCGTGATCTTTGTACAGACAACCTGTAATTGTCCCTGGTATAAGAAACTCAACAGAAACTAAATGGAATCAACTCTAAGACCATAAAAATATATTGGTTTTAAGATTCAGGCCATATAAAGAAAGAACACATAACAGTTTAAGAAGAGGCTTAATAAAATGTCACTTCTTTCTTCAGTCTATACACATGAATAATATTTCTTTACCTCATTTTTCAGATAAGAAAACTGTGTTTTCAAAAGGTGAGAGTTTGTGTGACAGCACTGTAATATAGATCTTAAGTGGGTGACATAGACTAAACATAGTAAAACAGAAATGCATAAAATATTTGTCCATAGACCATTCAGCACTAGACAGGTGTTTCTAAATGCCATATGAAGCTGAAGCTAGAACTAATAAGGAGAGAGAAAAAAAAGAAAAAAAAAAAGAAAGAGCCCCAAATTGTACTCTGTAAAGTCTGCTTAGGAATTTCTTGAGCACAAAAAAAAAGACCAATGAGATATACTCCTGTGGAAACTGCTTTCATGAAGGCAATTATACATTTCAGGTAAATTCTGATTAAATTCTACTTAGAGTGCATGAACTAATGGTCTGTACTGAGTAAATATCATCCAAGGATGACTATAAAGAAAATGTATTCAGACTATCCCATGTCTGGACTGATTTGTCTTCTATGGCTTTCTCTGACTTTACTGTACATATTTGAATGATCCATATCTGAATGACATATAACTTTTGTTACTGGGAGATGAATTACGTTACTTTAATAAGAATATTAGTGCTTTTTAGAACAGAAAAGAAAAACTAATGCAAAAAACATTTCCCTGTACTTAAAACATCTAAAGACAATTCGAGTTTTCTTTGTTTTACTACACTACAGCTCCTCCAGTAATTTTATATCAGTCTTGTTAATCCTTGACAAGCTGACAAACCATGAAATTCACAGCATTATTACCATGATAAAGCCATGAAATCCTTTCTCTGCTACTGTGATCTATACAATCCAGTCTATGGAAGAAATATTATTAGAGTAGTATGGAGTTATCTGAATCCCTGTCAGATTAGTTCCTGGAGGTATAAAGAAGAGAAGGCCCGATTTACCTGTATCTGCTCAGAGGATGTGACACAGGGTCCCTTTTTTTAGCCAGCTTTCTTCTGTGGCCTTCAGTGATAATGGGAGGCAATCTGTTAGTTTCAGTCAAGCATACCTGAGGTTTCTGGACAAGATAAAGCATCAACTTCCTTGTCCTAACATACTTACAATAGTAAACATAACTGGCATAGTAATATATCTGGTATATACCCATATTTTTGTGGGTATAACTCACTAATCATCTATAAAATAAATTCTGATAATCAGTTTCAACGTTAATTATACTCCCTGTGGACACACTTATCCAAGGAAGACTTGAGCTTCTCATTTCCAGCTCTGTGTTTGGTAGTAATCCCCCTGCTTCAAACTCCACAGCATCAGCAGCAGTGGCGGGGTGTAGGCTATATAATGACTCACTCCCAACACCTGTGCTTTTAAGCAGGGTAATTTCATACAAGTATAGAAGAATACAATGTAGCATAAAGTCACAACCTTCGTTTCCTTTAAATTCTTACCACACTTAAATCTGGCAGAAAAGGGAGGGAATCTGCTCAAGGAAAAGAAAAAAAAATATTTTAAAAACATGACTCTGTGGGGGAAATTTATACAGAAACACATTTCTGGAATAAAATGTTTCAGCTGCTTTTCGTCAAGAATGAAGGACTTGTTCTCAACTTACACAGTTCTTTCTTCTTCCCATGAGAAATTCTACATATTTGTTAACTCTTATGCAAGATTTTCTTTGATAGTCAAACAAAACCTGAAAGCTTTGTGACCTTTCTGCAGAAGTTTGATTTTCACCTATGACATTCATGAGTCCCTTGCTCTGAAAGAGATATAAATAAAGCTGGATCATAATGTTTATCAAGCTATTTTTTTCAGTTGATTACAACAATGAATAAAGCTGCTATGTACTATTTGTTTTTAAATAACATATATCATAGATTCCTTTTTTAAGAGAAATACAGTGGTTCTTTGTCAGGTAATGATGGTTTAAACTTAAAGTCATTAACACCCATAAGGAGGTTTATATCTCCACTTGGAATGTGCTGCAGGGTTATGAAGCATTATTACTGAGCATATTACAACCACTGCAAGTCACATGCACATATTTAAGAACCCAGACTAAATCAGCTGCATATAATATTTATGTGGTAGAAATAAAAACACCACCTGGCTCTTCCTCACTGTTGCATTGCAGGAATAGACATACCATAGGATATGTGACAGATTCATTTTACAGCTTTTGATTTATTGCCTTTATTCCATTAAGCAGTGGCTTAAAGGCATATAATTAACATAAAGCAACCTCTGAAATACTATTTGAGGAAAGACAGCACTTTGTCAGCCCAGAACAATACAGAGGTTTCATCACAGACATTTGTTGGTCTAAACGGCAATAGCACATTGTTGTTTGACAGCAAAGCCCTGCTCTGATGTGAGACTAGGTGATCCTCAGGGCTGCTTGTGATTCTCTACCCGTCTGTAACCATCTTCCTCCCTCCCCTGCTAATGACCAGCAGACTCTATCATTTACTAAATCTGTTCATGACCCCAGAAGAGGTCATTAGCCCCAAACTGACTGTCACCCGTTGGGCCCCTGGTGGTACTCTCCAGCTCCCATAAAACCATTAGATTGGATAGTGCTAGAAATAAGGAATCCACAAGCTGCAGTGTTGCAATTCCCTGCTTGCCAGGGAAATAAACAGGTGTGTGCTGTTCAGGGTGGTTAGTCTGCAATAGGAAAAGGCCCACAGCTTATAGGTTTTCCTAAAAACAAAGAAAGAAAAAGGAGCAGCAAAATATCACATACAGTCATTAAATTAGAGAAGGCAGGGGGAGAAAATCCTAACCAATTCTCTGCCTTTGAATTAGTTGAAATTTTGAACTAAGGCTTAGACATATTCCTGACATTCATATCTAAGTACATGGGTGACACTAATGTCATATTCCTGAAATTAAGATAGCACACAAATGTTCTTCTTTGACTCATCAAAAAAAAAAGTTGAAGTGACAATTCGTAACTATAAACTGGTGATCTCAGTATTAACTTGCTGGTGTCAAATCTAGATTCAGCCAGAGATAGAGATACTGGTAGTGTTGAGAACAGCAGCTTTAACAGGAAAAACTAAATTTTTTTTTTCACAATTAATAACTTACAAATACTGTCAGGTGCTTAGATTAACTTTTTTTTAAATAGAATTTAAGAATAATAGCACAAATTCTAACCCAAACATATCTCTGCAGCAGCTCCAAGTGACTAAAATTAGTCACGAAATGTCAGGATGACTAATTTATCAGTACAACTACTCCAGCCATATTATAACAGCTAATGCTTTTTTTAATATGCTATAACTGTTAGGAAAATACAAGCCACTCATTAACCATCTGTAACAGTTTTTATGGATTTATTGCTTAATTAGGTTTGTACCTTTATTTGACAGGGGTTATTGAATATAGCATATACTCCTCTCAAGTCAGTGTAGAAGTCTAAGACAGTTTTTATGGAAGCCTATATTAAAGCGCAATTCAGTGATAAAATAAAATGTCTTAACTCACTTCAGGGAGTTTTAATATGGCCTATCATAACAAGTAGCTATTTACAGATTTTCATCATTTTTCTAGGCATTTTTTCTGATTTAAAAAGTTACTTCATGTTTTTAAAAACTAATTTACTATTTTTTCCGCTCAAAAACTCTTCTGCTCCTTCTCTGTGATGCTGTGGTTAAGTAATGATATTGAATTTATGGTACCTTCCACAGGGAAAGACAACAGGCACCATGAGTGTAACAATCCCATTTCTCTTCTGGGCCAAGCAGAAAGGGAACATTTTATCAGCTGGCTTCTAACCTAATCTCTGATTTCAGAGGTTAACCATAAAGGAGCAAAATAAACATTTTTGCATATACATAAAAAGAGCAGAGAGAATTATCCAGACCAACATCTGAAGTAGAACAAAATTGTCCCCAATTAGTTATGCTGACTTTTTCTTGTGTGGAATTTAACAATGACTGGATAAATTACTGTCAAGGAGAATAATAGACATTGAGCCTAATTCTGCTTGTCATGCTCAACTTGTATGGCTACACTGAAATAAACAGGGTGCAGATTTGACCTGTGATAATATCACTCCTCTCCCACCTGTGCAAATTCCCACTTGCCATGTGGTAGGACCCTGTTATTCAATCTCTCCAAAGATCCTGCACCTAGTTTAGTGTCAGCCCAATATATTGCCATGGGAGAGCTGCTGGTATTTCTCACTCAGTAGACATGCCTGCAACGTGCATGCAGAAACAAAGGTCTCATAAGCATTTCCAAATCTCATGGAATTATTCTAGCCAATGTGATATTTTTGGCTGGTAAAATACTGTACTTCTGATGTGATTTTTATTGACCCTGACATATAGAAGGAGAAATACAGATAATAAAGTTATAGAGGATACAAAAACTATGAGGCAGACAGACAAGGATTAATGGCAAACTGTGGCAAGTCTTCAAAGTGCTCTGAGGTCTCTGGTGCTTAGAATGAAATCCAGTCCTGCCGAGGGCACAACAAAATGCTTATGCCTCACTGCAACTTTGCTTGGAAAGCTTAAAACATTTTCTTATGCTTCCTTTAGCATAGGCATGAATTTCCAACTTCGATGCATATTCTAAAAAGACTTTTTATTATTATTATTGAAAGCTGGATGAGAAAAAAAGAGTGAAAGAAACAAATTTAAACAATTTCACACTTTAAAAAAATACACTACAAATGCTTTTAAATCTCCAACCTAAAAGAAAAGATTTCTATAAAGCCAACTGAAGTAGTTAGCAGTTCCAGTGCAAAACAAATATGAGTAGTTTTTAACACAGGTCTAATATTTGGAAATAGGAACAGCTGAAAAGAGGGAAGAATGGTCATCTAAACAAATATTTGTCGGAATAAACTCATGGGCCTACAAAAATGGTAATCAGGATGAAAACTCACCAAGTTTACAAAACATCACACAGTTGTTTCTCAAGTTTCTTCAGATAGAGATTGGTCCCTGGGAAGCAGAAACATTTAGAAAATTGCTATTGGTTGGCAAACATTGGAGCTTGGAAAGCACTAAGGAAGCAAGAATGAAAAAAGTCATACATTTCACCTCAGAAACTGTAAGCAATTGAAAAGATTGGATGAGAAAGACTTGCAGGTAACAAGGATTTCAGAAGAATGTACAACAGGCTGATGGCAGACAATCTTGCCTACAACAGGACAAAATTATTTCCATTGTTGTCCTACTGGACTGGCTGTTTTGAAGTGGTATTTGACTGAAATTGTGACACTAGGCTAGATGGTCTCTCTCCTTGGAAACCAGGTTTGGAAGCAATATTTTCACTAATATGCTGGTAAAGTTTTTCCTAAAGCCAGAGCAATACAATGACAGTTTGTTAGAGCCTATGCTAAATTTCTGTCCCCATATGGAGAGGATCCTGGAATTATGAATGGAAAGACCTGGCTATTTTGCTCCCTTGTAAGCTCCCCTTCTGTAAGCTCCTAGTTTTCATCTCCTACAACTGTACATAACAGGTGAGGTAATTTTTGCCCCCCACCCCAGCCACTGTTGCCTCCATGCCTGCCATACTCGACTTTCTACATCCACCCCAGGCACAGACAAGAAAGGAGAGATGTCGGCCAATGCATGGGCAGCAGTGACGTTGTGTACACATAGGTTTGAGGAACAGAGGTTATAGCCTATCATCTCTCCCCTGACCCAGGATCTGCTGTAACATAGATTGTTATTTGTGTTCAGTGAGATTATTCCAGTGCATGAATTTATTTACTGCTGTCAGCAGTGGTAGTCATGAAAGTATGAAGGTGTTCCAGACAAATATAAGCCATGTTAGCATAATTACTGTGCAAAACAGGATAAGCCTAGTGTTGCCACTGCTAAAAGGAACTAACACTCACTTTGGCTTCATCAGTATTTTTTTTTTCACTTTCACAATCTGGTATTCAATATCCTTTATCATTTTATGTGGAGCTCTTTGAAGATGGAATAGATTTCAGAGTTTCAAACTGCACTGTGTCAGTTACAGTTACATTTCTGAAAATAAAGTTCCAAAGGATTTTTTTTTTCTTTCTTAATAATCTTAGTTTCATTAGCAATCTTGCAATTGGCACTGATGCTTGATAATTATAAAGAGTTTTAGACAGAAGCGATTAAGTTTTGGCCTATATAAGGGCATTAGAAAGAAATCGTACCTGGAGCTTACGTCCATCAGAAGTGTCCACTAACAGGGCAGACTTGTAGGTATATACACATAGGACTCAATCACATAATCACAACAAGACTAACATCCTAATAAAATAAGGTTTGAAAATTTTGAAAGGTCATGAACAACAAATATCTTTAAAGAGAGAACAGTAGCAATTTAAAATAGATGGAGCCTGCTTAACACCCATTCAAACACAGAAACACTGCACAGCTTTCAAACCACACCTTAGTTTTTTATGCAGACATTCCTCATGTTATTTGCAGCACAGAGGGGGAAAATATATATATAAGAATAATTAGTAAAATTAGCATGTGTTTTCTAATGACAGAGCTAACAGTTGAATAACACACATAACATATTTTTAATTTTTAATTTGCAAATTGTTGACAGTTTTATATAGCATTTGCCCATCATAATTGCTCAGGTAGATATATAAAGTTATGTAATATTACTCTCAGTTCTTGAGTGTACAAGTGCAATAAGATGCTTAGGTAGAGCTGATGAAATACTGAATCCTTTAAATGGAGAAACCAGTCAAATGGCATCAGAAATAAATATATATATTTATATCTTTCCCATTGTGGTTCCTGCTTAAGGCAGGATTCCTTGAAAAATCAGGCTATTGCAAAATTTATTGGCTATGTTAGAAGTTTAAATTTAATTTTGTCTCATCACATTCATATAAAGTAATTCTTCATGTCTGATCTTAACTGCAATAAGGAGGCTAGATGCTTGTGTGATTTATTTGGCTGTCTAAACTCTGGCATGGAGAACAAGAGCTTTGCAGCCCTTGTGGCCCACGTTTTATATTATTTCAGTATGCATGAGTTTAAAATGAAGTATCAGTCGCACATGAAAGTTTAAAATTTACCGTCTATGATAATATCTTTATTCAAAATTTATTGGAGAGCATATATAAATTTGGAGCAAGTATCACTAAAGAACATGGCTCACTTTTGTGAATACTCCCAGACAAGGTTTTGTGTTAGGAGCTCAACACTGATTTATTCTTTCAGAGATACCCTTTCTGACCTGCTAGGCCCCAGAATTCTGCTTTCAAAACTCCCTCAGGATCTATCCTACACACTTGACCCAGCTTATTTGGGAACCCATATTCTTCTGTGCTCAACTCCTAGAGCTCTTTTAAGCCAGAAGGAGTCTGGCTGGCTCTTTCACCTGTCTGCCCATATAACACAAGCACAGAAGCCTGCATCCAGAATTTTTCCCTTAAGCCCATCACTTTGATCTGAATGGTAGCTTCTCTTTTACAGAAGACACATAATCCTGAAAGCCAAAATAGACTGTAAAAGTGGGTATTTGTCAATGACAGTTAAAGTTCCCGGCTCCCTTAAGCATTGGGTAAATTAGAGGATACCAGCACTGCAGCTGTTCTGTAGGAGCAGCCTTATTTTCTGTCACTTACTAAATAATCCAGAATTTGCTGTTCCTTCTCTTAAATGCTTTCTTGCTTGAATACTTTTTACTAGACAGACTGTAATTCACCTTGTGGCAAACAATAAACACCTTTTGTACCACCTCTCATTGTGGGTTCTGCATAGAGTGGTAGGAAGTAAAGTACAAGGAGAACTTTCTTTCCACAATACCCAGCACTTTCTCACAGGGCAGAAAGCCTCTCCTGATCTTCAAATATTCGCTTTGGTGTCAGGGTGGGAAGGGGTGGATAACTAGCAGGAGAGCTCAGTGCATTTATGTAGTGTTACTCCAGACGGTATGCTTATGGGGCTACTTTTTGTTTCGCTAGCTGGCAGGAGCCTTTGGTTTGCCTTATGAAGCACCTCAGAATGAGTGAAAAGAGCAATACCACCAGGAGAAGGACCTGGAATTGCCAGTAAGGCAAATGTAGCTGGTTTGTCTACATTGTCAATAGTTCCTGCAAGAGAGAAGAGAGGTTTTACTCTGCCATGTACTGAACGCTCTAGCTATTATCCCAGATTACTTTTAGACATATTAAGTGTCATCACAGCCTTCAAAAGGATAATGACTGTCTTAAATCCTCACTTTCCTTTTTTTCCACTCATGAGGTTATTTACATGATTATGGTATTTAGCATTTGACCCAGCTATAGACTAGAGGTAACAGGAACAGAGAGAAAAAAAGCAGTCTGGAGAATGATTTCACACCAGCAAGAATGAAAGCACATGCAAGTCTGGTAATGTGAACCTTTCTTACCCCACAGTGTGGGTTTATCTCACAGCTTTTCTACAATACGCTTCAGCCACACCTGTGACTTCACATACAATCCCTACAGATTTGAAAAGTATCAAAGACAGTATTCTGTAAGACATTTCACTCTCTTCATTTTGCATTTCTCATTCATGAAATGCAAAAATTATTCTTCTAAAAAGGACAATTGCTGCCTACAATCTATATTATAAATTTCAGCTATTATTTCATCTGCTAAGGCCATCTGTAATTCATAAAACTGTACAAGATTCAACCAGAAGGCAAGACCTACCTGTACCAACTTCCTTAAAAGTATATAACAAATGCATACCTCCAAAGAATCATGGATAGAAGGGGTTATAAATCTAAAGACAGCATGAATAAGAACAGCTATGAAATAGGGGACCATCAGGTAAAACAGTGAATTGTACTTGTAATGTGTTCACAAGCAGATGTGACATCAATCATCATTAATTAATGACTGGATTTCGAAATACTTCTAAGTTTTTTGGGCAAAATGAGCTGTATCTTTAAAGGATGTGTTCATTATTGTGTTGAAAATCCGTAAGCAATGAAAAATAGGGCTATGTAGAAGATAAGCAATTTTATCACTAATTAAAGAAAAGGCTGGTAAACCTATTGAGTAAAAGAGATGTCTGTTTTAATCTATGCCTTAGAAAGATTATTTGATGAATGATAGAACAAGGAAAAAAACTTAGTTTTTACACTGCTTGTTACAAGTACAGCATTGATTTTACCACTTCTTGCTTACAGGTGCTTACATGCTTATACAGTTCATTCTGATGTTCTAGAAAATCTCTTAGAAAGTAAATTGAAGAGCTCACACATCAGAGTCAAGGAAATTATGAGGATATTTTGTGGTTGTGTTTTGGGGGCTTGGGGGTAATTGTTCTGCAGGAGAAATAGTCTGCTTTTTGTCAGATATGTAATGAGCAGATTCACAGTAAGAATAAGATAAAAATCTTTCTAATCTAACAACTAAAGAATACCCTTGATAATAACTGAACAACTCTTAATGAATTCATTAGCATAGAACAAAGGAAAATAATAGCCTCATTTAACAACTTCACACACTGTTACTGTGCATTTTCAGCAACCTTTTAAGATGTATGTAAAAAAAGAAGAAAATCATGGATTTTAAGCAATATATGAATAAACAGCATTACATTTAAAAGCGTTAAAATACAACCTTATTCAAAGATGTATCCAGCTAGTCTCTTGGTATGTTACTGAATAAATCAATAATCATGGAAGAAGAGTCCCAAAGAGCCCATACTCGGCATTTCTAATACATTTTTAAAAATCTAATTTTGTATTTGAAATATTTTTTTTAAGTCATGGCACAGTAAGAGTTTTTTAATGATGTAAGGCTGAGGTTTTCTTGCAACTGAAATAGAAAATTTGATGATGGTGGAGTGGTGTTTCTCTGAAGGGAACAGGGCAGTCTATGGCAAATATAACTGCATCACATGGATACTACTCACTCATACGGGTTTGTCTAAGTAGAGAACTACAGAATACCATTTCACTTAATTCACAGAGAAATGAGGTGTGAGTGGACAATTCTGCCCTTTGTATTGCACAGCAAACCGCATTTCACGTCCACTTACTTTGTTTATCTTTCTCAAGTTCTGCCACACGTCTACTTCACTATTGTTACTTTTAATGTTATGCTTATGAGAGGTAGGACCCCGGTTATCTTGAGTAACTAAGGAAAGTGATTTTAATTTGAAAGATCATGAGATATGCCATTTTGTTGATGTTAGTATGGAAGTTCCAGCTTGTTCCTGATGATCTTATTAGCAGCATCAAATCAGTGGACACAATTATTTGGGATCTTTCCCCAGAGCTCAAGTAGGAAGCATCAATATCAGCACTTTCCTAAATGCAGCAGCCAGCATTTTGATCAATAAGGAATGAAGCAAAATTGCCTCCTTGTGAATGGCATATCCGAGCAATCTATGCCAAGGTTTAGAAGGTAAATAGAAGATAAAGTAGCATGATCCTGCCAAAGAGTACCAGAAAATATTTATATTTTACCTTTCACTCTAATTCATGGGCTATAAAAGGTCAGCGGCCTGTTTGCACATGGGAAGCGCATCTGTTTTGTGAGTATTTATTAAATATTGCAGGCTCTTAAGGTGCCTTTTTCCTGTCAGTAAGCTGCTATTTTCCTTCTCCAGTAATGATTAAGGCCAAACTATCTGCAAGTTTAGATTTAATTATAATTTAAACTCGAGGGAAAAACAGACTTCCTCTTTTAAATGTGTTCTAATTAGGGATGATATTTTCAGTAGAATTTATAAATGTATTTGTATATGCACACATGTATACATACAAATATACACATATGCACTCCAGACACAGGTGCTGTGCAAGTCAAATGAGTTGTCATACAATTATAAGTATACTCAGATGTACCTGACAGTATAATTTGTTTTGTCCAACCAAGAGTATTAAAGACAAACAGGTCTGAAGAGTGAAATGGCCTGCCTGGTCATCCGGCGGCCAACATACATCCATCATTCCAGTAATTCAAAGAAAAAAAATAATAATTCTCCTTCTCTCCAGAAGTAGCAATACAATTGACCTGCCCTGAGTGCAGAAACTTAGCAACAGAGGGCCATTGTAGAGGATGTATTCACTCTTCTGGAGGGCCTCAAAGGTCAGAAAAATACTAATTTTATCTGAATCAGCCAATAGGTAGGAAATATAATCTCAGACTTGCTTTAAGTGAAGCAAGCTACAATTTTTAAAAAACCCTCTCCACTGAGGTGTGTGTTTGTCATAACAAGCAAGACATAGAATTAAGTGATAAACAATTTTTTTTTCTTAATAACAGAGCTGTGTCCATTTTATGTATCCCTATGTTTTCCTGTGCTGGACTGACTCTGTCATGAGGAAAGCTTACCATGGAAAAGTATTAAATTTTTGTAACCTTTCTTAAAATATGTTTTAGAAAGAAAAGCAAGTTTCTATTACCACACTGAGAAACCCAAACTTTTCCCACATTTAACCTTAAGATAAGGAATGTGAAAGGTGGGAATGTGTAAAACTTCTACTGCTCCCTCAGAAATGCACAGTGGTTTTGCACTGTGTCTGACAGCACAATTGTAAAGCCCGACTACTTCTGCTGACTTTGGAAAATCTTACCCAAAATGCAGATTCCTGTAAAACAAATCAGCAGACAAATAAGTGAGAAGATACTGATCCCCTTGTACCACTGAATGACTTCAACGAAATTTGTAGCAAAGTGCTACTGGTGAATCAGGCAGATCAATTATATGTGTACGTACCCACCAAGTTTTTTTTGGCTGGAGAAAAAAAATGTACTAATTATGTGAAATGCATTCTTTTCCTTTACATCTGTGTGAAATACCAGTCTTAAAAGAACTAAAATTTTTGGTGTAAACTGCCAGAATTCATCACATAAAATATTCACAGTTGATAATTTCACTGGCTCTAGTACCAAGTGCAAATGACACACTTTAAATACCCTGTAGCATTATATAAGCCAAAGGAGTGACACTTCCAGCAACAGAATCACTGATGGTCTCCTAAAGACTGGCTAGCCACTTAATGCTATTCCTACCAGTACATCCTCTGAAAGGAGATGCCAGCTTTGACGAACAGGTCACCTGGTTGGCAACAAATAATTCCACCTCAGCCAATTTGCAGATTTTTTAAACTCCATTTTAAGCAGCCTTGTCCAGAAGGCCAGTGCTGCCATCCAGCACGTGCAATGAAGCAAACAGTAAGAGGATGGTATGACCAGACTGAGTGATAAGTAGAGGTCAATTTGTACTAATGGACAGTGTTTGTGCAGACAGTAGAAGCTTGTCTCTATGCCCCAGTAAATCAGAAGATGTGGTTGGAGCAGCAAAATCCGATTCTAAACACAAAGTTCCTAGAAACAATAGAAAAGTCAGTCTTTTCCTTCATTAGCTGTTTTTGTCTGTATTTCCTACAGTCCTTAAGATTTCGGTTCAGAAGAACCAAAGATTTTCCTTGTCATTTTGTACTTCCAAAAGTTCAGCTTGCTACATTCCCCTAAGCAATGCTTCTGACTTGATCTCATCTTTTGCCATCATTAGGAAGGACAGAAGTGTTTCAGCTAAGAAAAGGAGTGCCAGTTTGCAGCCACATCTTAGCAGAGGACAAAATTGGGGTTTTGACCAATAAAAGGCTTTTTTCTTATTGTTTGCTAACACAAGGTATGCTTCAGATCCAGAATATAAGCCTGTCATAGCCTGTTCAAGATGATTTCTTCTGGTGAACTAATTCTGAAGTCAGTAATAAAACTCACACATACTCTAATGAGACTAGGATTTCACTGAGAATGAATACTGAAACTTTCATAAGTAAATACGCTCTTCTAAGGTTTCCCATCAATTCATCAGCACAGGAGGGTTAAGCAGCTCATACAAGTATTCAAAGGGTACTGGCTGCCATGGTGGATGAAATATGAGTGTTAATTCTCTAGAGGGAAAAAAATATAACAGGTTAAGTTCATACACTTGTCTCTAGATTGAATGCGATGAGTTGATATATAGCAATTTGAAACTCCAGTCCTATGGGTTGCAAGGATAGCAAAGATTGATTAAGTAGCATGGCATTAAGCATTAATCAAGATTAATAAAACTGATTCCACTGTACAGATACAGATAATAAAGAAATTTAGGTGGAACATATTTTCTCATTAGAGCTCACACTCTTTTAGAAACTTTTTAGAAAAAAAAAAATCATATCATGTGAATATCAATAAACTAACTATATAAAAATGAACCAGAAGCAATTGTTCAGTGAACTTTCAAAGAATACTTTGCACATTATTTATGTTTGGCAGATCACCAGACAGCTACAGCCATCAACAAACTGAGAAACTGCCAACATCAAACTTAAAGAATTAAACAGCCCCAATGCACCAAATTCTGTTCTTTGAAGATTTATTAAACTTTAAATAAGTTCACTGGAAATCAGAAATCCCATTTCTTTTGATCCTTTCTGTGTCATGCTCCCAGAAAATGTAAAACTCCATCTTTTAAAGGCAGGTTTACTGAACAGCCCTTCACCACTAAGTTTATTGCACAGATTTCACTCTACCGTGTGTCCATGCAACAATCATGACTGTATTTGATCCTGAAGAGCCCGCCTATTCCTGAATGCAGTTGCATGTCATGGATGTTGAACGTGCTCTGTATCTAACAGGATCAGTCCTTCTGTCTGTTTCTTTCTTTCTCAGTTGACTTTCTCTAGAGCTGTGTAAGCTTCCCCAGTGAAGTAGATAATCTCAAACAAGACTTACTATCCTCTGTTGTATCTGTTTGTGTGTATTTATGATGTAGTGTCTTATGTTCCTCCTGCCTCAAGAAAAAAGAATCTGAAAGCCTAACTGGTACATAAATCTAATGTGCTGAAGTGAAAGCCTGTCATAAGAGGACTCATCAAGAAAAGCTGATCCCACTGAAGTCAGTAAGCGTGCCCTGCACTGCAACAAGGAAATCATAAGGGGCATTTTATGTTTGCACAGGAAACATTGCTTTCTGTAGATTTAAGACTGGGTTTACCTTAAGGCAGGACTATCTGTAGATAAACTGCATTCAGTCTGATAAGGCTCCAGCAATACAATGGCTCTTGCGCTGCTGAAGAACCTCCTGTGTTTCTGACTTTTCCTGTGAACTGTCAGACTGTAGTTGCAGGGCACTGTTGCTGCATTTCATGGATGAAAAGAGCATACAGAACTAAATCTGGTAACGCTAGAGGTGGCATCTTGCTTCCTCCTGATCAGACTTTAGTAAAATTGCTAGATCTCCATGAAATCACTCTGCCCTCAGTTAAAGTCAACTGCAAACCCTTGTCAAAGAATGCAGATTTTACCCCAATGCTATCATAATGGACTTGTACCAGCATCTGAAATTAATGATAATATATCATGTTCAGCACCAGAAAATTTTAATATTACCATGCTAACAATTAGAAGCCTTCTCAGAACCACTAATTGCTACATCTACTTGGGCTATTATCCATTCTCTTGAATTTAGGGGCTTTTTATTATTATTTTTCAGCACCTTGTATACAGATCCTGAGATCTGATTGAAGTGCAAAAAAGTCATTTCTGTATGTGCAGTCATTGAGAAGTCCATCTTTGTACTTCAGATGAAATCTTACCTCTGTAGTAGTCAGTGCCAAAATTAATGTTAAATTCATTGTGACTTTGAATTTCAGTGCTGGTCTGACTATGCACAGGCTGCTAGCCTTTCTGAAGTACGGCGTTAGCTACAGAGGTAAAAGTGATGACTAACAAGACTTTGGATGGGGGAAAAAACAAAATGTAAAATACCAAAAAGCAGACACGTTGCTTTGGAAGTTTATTTGTTTTGTCACTATAGCTCAGAATTTATTTCGTCACTTTTACCTTAATATTGGTTTGGTTTGCTAACAAAAGGAAAACTTTTCGCTGTTTCTCAAATGAAGGGGGAATGTCTTAATGTTAATTTTCAGCTAGTTTAGCCTGGGTCTCTTGGAGGTGCAGAGGTTTTCCAGGACTGTAAAATATGTTTGCACTGAAGTAATACTCATGTTAATGAGAATCAGCCCAATCTGACTGAGAAAATAACTTTTAAAATGCACACAGAATTCAATAATGTCAAAGTAATGCTGAAAAAGCTTTCCTTAAGAAAAACTCGGTTAGCTCTTATTACCAAAGAGTGTTAAGGAGTATCTCCATAGTGTAAGCATGTATAGTCTATATTAGTAGGTGAGAGAACAATTTCATCTAAAATATATCTGTGTAAGATGCTGCCCCTCCAAGCAGTTCAGATGTATGAGTGTATTAGAAATTTAAGACCTGTTGGCTTCAAGCCATCTCTTATTTTCAATAAATTGGGTAGAAACAGAAAGGAGTTTCACCTTTCACTAACCTACTGTGTTTCTTGCCCTCTCTTCCAACCTCAGACAGTAAGACTTCTGCTGGCTACTGTAAATCATCTAACTTTCTGCATTCATTTTCAAAAGAACTCCTAAAGGTCATACCTTTCATCAACCACTGCATCATCACACATGTTATTTCAGTGATTAAGTACCTTTATGAACCAGGACATGTTACTAAAAGCCACTAGAGCATCTAAAAAGTGAGTAATTTGAATGGAAACTATAATAAGATAGTCATTCAACAAAGGCTTCTATTCATTTAATTGGGAGATTTCCTTAATTTGCATATTATTGGGGTATAGAAATCAAATTCAGTTTGAGAACAAGTTATAAGGTAAGTAAAGTGATAATGTAGTAATGAAAACAAAGCATTTCAAGTCACAAAATGTAATAGCATTTTATCAGATGGTTAGGCAAACCTATGGATTATATTACAGGTTATGTTCCTAACCATCATTTATCTTTAGAAGTGAGATTGGCTTGTTTAATTATTCTATACTCTGACTGTGACAGTTAGCTCTTTTCTTTTTTAATGCATTCTCAGTTTTTCATTGACATATGCAATGAATACAGTGGCTCTTCTGATTTTATATCCGGAACTACCTTTTTTTCTAGGGACTTCCAAGACAGATGCATGTTGCTTTCTATAAGACTCAAACATCTTAATTAGACTCACATTTATAAAACACTTCAGGACTGATTGATTAGGATTTTCACCTTTACAACGGTGTTGTGATTTGATAAAGATAGAATTTGTTGATGCAGAAATAAGAAATGGAAATTAGCCCATTAGATGCTGTTATCTGGCAAAGAGAAGTTACCTTTTATACATATCAAATATTTAGCTTCTCCTCTCATTCTCATTTGATGCTTAACATTTTCTTATGCTACAATTTTTGTAAGTAAAATGTCAAATAGGAAACTTTCATGTTTTACAGCTGGGTATTACCCACATACGATCAAAATTTTTGTTATATTATTTAATCAATTGAGTGGTAATGAAAAACTGCAAGATGGTGTGGTTCATTGGACAGATGAGATGGAAAGTGAGAGAAGAACATATGAAAAATAAATGAAACATATGAAGCATCTCTCAAAGCACACACACGGAATCAAAAAGCATGATAAATAAAGCTGTGTGAGAAAACTAAGCAAATTCAAGGTAGTCACCTAAAGAAAAAACAGTTTATACATGTGAAAACAAGAAGCATAGTAAATAGAATCAGAGAAAGAGAAAGTTTCTGAAGGGACTCATTTTGATATCTAAAAGGTGCTGCTGAGGAACTAGTACATATCTGTGACTGTTCAAGAAACTACAGTTTGACATTGCCCCTTCGCTCCCTCTCATATATGTTTCTGCCTGTTGGTTCATATATCTGCAGGAGATTTCCTTTTGGCTTTGGAGACTCTAATTAACACAAATGCTTCGAAAAGGAGCATACAGCACTAAACACTTCAATAAGATTACCCCTCTACAGAAGAAGTTTCTTAATTTTTCTCCCCTCACAATCATACCCAACACCCAGGCCATTCAGCAATCTAGCCTGGCTCAATAATGTTCATAGAGGTTATGAATATATATTTAGTTTGATGTATAAAAATCACAAAATTTCATGACTAAGCTGGCTTATGTCAAGCATCCAGTGAGTCCTCCCTGTCTTCTCTCCAGTGGAAGGGTAGGTCTCTTCTGCTTGGCCCACAGATTTGCACAATCGTAAGATTGCTACCCCTCTTTAAAATGTGATAAAACAGTAGCAAATAGGTCACAAAGTTTTTGGAAAGAGAGGGAAAGTTCATGGAACAGGTGAATGGATGAATGGACATCCTGCCAGCACTACCACAATAAATATTACTCCTTTAGCAAATCAGGTTAAAAATACAAAAGGACACATAAAATTTTAGAAGGAGAAATCTCCCCAGTGTTTTCCATCCTGCACCTGGTTTAAGGTTGTGTTGCTTACTATGTTGAAAGGATGGAGAATGTGGAGCTGAAGAGAAACAGTCCTCACACAGTTATCAGTCAGAATAACCTTAATGCTGAGTACGGCATTTTTTTCCTTACAGCTGCAATTTCTATTCCTGTTGGGTTAATTTGTTGTTTGGAAATGTTTTTTGCATGAATGAGCATTTTGCTTATAGAGAATGATTGTGCCCTAGAGCTCTGCCTCTCTGCATTTCATCATATTATGTAACTACTTCATGTCTTATAAAAGCTACCTTCTCATGTGTACGCACCTCTCCCCTCGAGGACACAGCTCCCTCCATTGCTGACAGCTTTTTACCATTTGCACCATTTCCTTCCCTCTTTTTCCAATTAAGCTGGGAATAAGACCTCCCTTTTCCTGCTAACCTTGTTGTCCCTTCGGAAGGTAAGCAGGCCTACTTGCAAAATTTCCTTAAATTCATATAGTAGTTCTGTTGTTTCTGCCATCTTATTGAGAGAGATTTTCTTGGCAAGAGAAGTATTTTGAGGACAAGAGTCGAGTCATGAAGTTAATGAGCAAAGGCAGCATTAAATCCAGCACTTATTATAAGGCATCACAAACAGAACAATGGTCATCCTTCAAAACTTCTAGCAAACAGAGAAATTTGATCTTTCCTTTTCTCAAATTTAGAAGCCATCAAGGGGGAAAAGTGGATGAAAGAAGTTAATAAAATTTACTGTTCAAAAGCAAATGGAGATGCATATTCAGTAAGAAAACAGCATTGCCTGAAACATTAATGAATGGGTTTAACTGGTTTCAGGACATTTTTAACCACTAACTATTTGCTAATAGCTCAGTGCTGGAAGAGATCACATTGCTAGTGTCATAAATCAAAGTCAAGTTATGAAGAATATTTCCAATATGCTACCCTTTATGTGAAATCAAAATTATTACTCTGCTCTCCTTAGACTAAACCTTGGTATTCAGCCACAAAATAGAAACGCAACCCAAAATTAAATTTAAAAATTTATTGGGCTGCCAACTTCCTATTTATGAGAACAACTTTAATGGACATAATGAGAGGGAACACACAAGCAGTGTGACAGCACCTGGGGCTTTTGCCACAGTTAGATTTCTTGCAGTCAAGAGGGAAGAACATGGAAGAGAAAACAATATTAATTCATGATTTTAATTCATATGTGCTAGTTATTTCTTCACAAACAGGGGCGGTATTTGGATGAGAAAAGTATTTTGCAATAGCAGACTGTAAATATGTGGCTGATACAAGCTTTCCTTTGGGCTGCTGGAGGTAGCAGTGCAGTTTTAAGAGATTCTCAGAGGCAGAGTTAGGAAGAAGGCTGCTCTCAGCTCCAGGCATCTGGGCAATCTGAGACACAAATCTGATTCCTCCACTTGACCTCTTCTCAGGGGATAGAGCAGGGGTACAGACTGATGTTTTTCCATGCTTCTTGTAGTTGCCTATTAAGACAGCAAATGCACTTGTTTCCCTCCTTCCTCTCCACAGCCATAGCTGGGTCACTGTCTGAGGAAAATGTGCCAGCATGTGAAGACAGACACTTATATAAGATTTTGTCTATGCAGGACAAAAGTATTGCTTTATGCAACCCATATAGGGGGTAAAAATCAGATGCTTTATGAATAATATTTGTGAAGAACTCCAAAATTTGCTGGATGAACCAGAAAACTTGTAACACTATGTCTCTGCAGAAAAGCTTTGCCATGAGAATCATGAAAGCACAGTCTATGTGAAAACACAAGTTTAGAGGAAAGGGGTTGATTGAAATGAGACAGTCATACCACAGCTGTCAAATTAGATTAGGACTGTAGAGAGTCCAATAACATGCCTGCAGGAATAATCAGGTGGCCTCCTATAATTCCCCCTGCAACCATACCTGGAAGATACCTCTTGGCAATGTACAACAGTTCAAGTTTGTCCTAGGGGCTAACTGTTATTTTTGAAGATATTCACTTGCAAAGAAACCCTCCAACAGGCTCCTTGCATCACACTGGCACAGCAGCCCAACAGAAGCCAGGACCTCTCCTCCCCTTTACTCTGCAGCTCTGTGCAGAAGAGATGGCACCTCTCCATGGTCCAGGGGCAGGGCCAGGGGACAGGGAAGAAGGGCTCACACAACACCTGGAAATTGCCAGCTCTCTTAGGGAGCGCTGGCAGACCTTGCGCAGGCCGGCTGGGCCTCCCTTTCCCGCCAGCGGGGTGTCTGGATGCTTCGCCCCCTCGCAGCCACTGCAGAGCACAAGGGGATGCGCCACTTGCAGGGGGCCGGGTCGGTGGGGGGTCACTATTGCCACATCCCGTCCAGGGTAGCCCAGGCATGGGATGAGGAGGGGGCTGTAGCCCAGGCACATGAGGGGAGGTGGAGGGCAGTCCCTGTGCCCAAGGGGCAGCAGAAGGGCACAGGGGAGTGATCCCCAGAAAAGAGGCCCTCAGCCTCCCTGAGCCTCCTTCTCCCGCAGTAGGTCATCGTTCAGACCACAGAACCCCCATCTCCCAGAACAGACATATTTGGCCACATGCACCATTATCACAGTGGCCTCCTAATGTCACAAGCCACCTCACTGCTCTCTGTCCCAGGCCCTATAAATACAGGGACCTCAGCAGCTGACCCACAATTTGCTGAGCTTCGAGACCCTTGGATTCCAAGGATGCTTGGTAGCAAGAGGTCCCAGAGCAGCAAGGCAGGTGGCTGCCCACCTTTGCATGGGAAAGCAAAGAAATGTCTTTAGGAACTGGAGAAGAGGAGGCAGCATCAGCGGGGGGGGGGGGGCACCATCAACCACATGGTAGCAATGGGCATTGCTCACATGGCTGATGGTGTGCAGCCCATGGAGGTGGATCCACCTGAAGGTCAGGAAGAGCCAGTGGAAGAGGCTCCACCTCCAGCATGGCTCACCTGGCACCACTACGCTGTGCCAGGGCTCCCCTCCATGACGCCATGGCAGTGGTGTAACAGGAGCGCCCGGCCAGTGCCCCTGCCATCAGCCCAGCCTCCACACCCGGCACCAGCCGGGAGGCCCAGCCTCTGCACCTGACCACCCTGAGAGCACACCTGTAACATCTCCTGGCCATCAACAATTATTTTCCTGTTTGCCCCAGGTGGTGTGAGCCTTTCTTTCCCATCCCGCACCCCCACCCCTCCAGAATGGGGTGCCATCCATTCTGCCCTGAGCCCCAAGAAAAGGGGATGGAACAACCTGGCTTCCACCAAGCTGCTGCACTAGGGCAACAGAAGTCATCCCTCAGATGGCCACCAAGGTCCCTGGGGCCTGCAGGTGCGGGTTCTTCAGTCTGGGATTGAGAAGGATGCCTGATGGGTGGTTGAAGATGAAGCCAGACCCTTCATGGTGGTGCACAAAGAGTAGCAACAGATAAGCACAGAAGTTAGTGAGACAGCTGTTCTGGAGAAGCAGAAGACTGCAGTTCTGCTAGCAAGAAGTGATGGGCTTCAGCCTGGAGGTCCCTCCTAGCTGCTCCATTAGGAATTCTTTCCATGATTAGGCAAGAAACAATTTTAAAACCAACTTTTTAAACAATTTTAAACAAAGACAAATAATCAGTAAAAATTCTTTCCTTCTCTCTTATTTTGTCCTCTGGTGACTGCACCTGGACCCCTCTGTCCCCTCCTGGTCTCCCCAGCCCAGGAAGGACACCGGTGGGGCATGGACCCAGCTCAGGGCCTTTGAGACGGTGAAGGGCCGGGGCACATGGCACACAAGGGCAGGCTGAGGGAGCTGCCTCTGGTCATGAGACAATGGAGCAGGTTGCCCAGAGAAGTTGGTGCCCCATCCCAGGAAGTGTTCAAGGCCAGGCTGGATGGGGCTTTCAGCAACCTCATCTAGTGAAAGACATCCTTGCCCACAGCAGGAGCCTTGGATGAGATGATCTTTAAAGGTCCCTTCCAACACAAGCTGTTCTGTGATTCCATGATTCTAAGCTTCTATGATTTTTAAGTCAGTCTGGGATTTTTTTTCCAACCCAGTTTATAACATCAGGAAGTGACTTCTGCCATAATAGTCCCAAAATATTGATCTGTGCCCTCTGATAACCTTTCTAGATGAAGCTAAAGAAGGTCATTAGCCCATTTCCAGTGCTCGCCTGTGGAAATAAACTTTCAAGGCATTAGATTTGGACTGATGCATAGTCTAATGCGATTAATGCGCTGCACTGTGGATGCTTTAGTGAAAGGGCAATGTATGCTGAATTCTTGTGAACTATCAGTCAGATTTGTTCAAGTTACTCATTCTGTTGCACTGTCTGAAGTTGTCATGCTTCACTCAGGCATGGTAAAAACTAAGAGTTCTGCTGTAATGTTTTGAATAGCTGACTTGAGGAATGGACTTCAATATAATGGCATGAGGTGAAGAACTCACAGTACTCCGATGTTATGGTATTGCTCTGCATCTCTTTTGTCTACAGCTAGCCATGCTACTTACAGTAAATATCACACTGCTGGCTTTTGACAAGAGCACCTCACAAGAATTCATTTGCATGTCTACACGCTTTTGCCATATGTTAGCAGGGAATATGTAAAGTATTGTTCAGAGAGTTGCACACAGAGAGCCTTTCTCCAGAATGCCCTGAGATTGATTGCTATTTCTCTTTTTATTGTATTAATTGGAATAAATAGAAGTGCCTCTTTGTGAACTCAAATGAGCTAAATCTACACTTTTTCTCACAAGAAATAAATAGTATCTTAGCACAGATCCTTAAATCTCACCATCAGATAAACAATACTTAGCCCATCTGATCACTGTACTTCACAAGCATGATTCAAAACACAAGAATCTTAGTAGAAGATTCCCACTTTAGAAACTCCAGATTCTTAATTAACTTTCAGTATAAATCTGAACCTCTTCTAAAATCAGTGAGTTTGAGAAAGATTTAAAACTGGAGCCAAATTAGAGTTCTGCAAAATTAAAATCCAGTTTTTACTATAAAAGCTATGATGAAACAAGGATTTTGATGTTAGGGTTAAAAATCATATCAGCTTTGTTTCAACTGCTATGACTCATGCCTGAATTCTATGTTACATTCCCGTTGTTCCGCATGTTGTGAGCACAAACAACATGCTTCCGTTGTATATTTTTCTTTTTTTTTCCTAATTATAACCCACACATTAATTTGGATTCCTCTTGTTTTTAGCCAGCTCCTATGCACTCTGTGATCACAGATTTCTATACAGTTTACACTTACATGTTTTTCCTGATTTGTTTGCTGGTCATCTTCATATATTTAGTTAAATAGAACAGAATAGATAGAAATGATCTCTTGTATTAATTGTTCATGCTTGCATCATGTGGATTTCATTTTTGCATTTCTAAAAGAACTGTAATACAATGAATAAATGTCCTTTTTGTTCTTACTCATTTATTCAGCTTTTAAATACTTAATAAGAGACATTATATTATTTAAGATAGTAATAACCTCTTTTACCTAACAATATCACTGACCCATTAGTGCTAGCTAGAATTTTGTAGCTTTAAATGATACATAGCAAAATTAAACTGATGACCTAATCCAGTAATACTCATGAAATATGAATCTAAGAGCTGCTAGAAGTTGGATATGATAAGGAGAATGTGATAAATAACCTTGGGAATATACCTCAAGATTGTTTGGGGGAGGGAGGTTGATTCTTCGAAGTTTTATAAAACTTCTTCATTTTGTATTATGATCAAACCAGCACCTTAAAAAAATATTTTTACCCTCTCACCACATCACAACTAGCCTTCTCCAAAGGTTAATATTTTCCAAAGATTAATACTTAAATTATTAAATATCTATATTCTTAATAAGAAAGTGTAACAGTTTCAACTATGATACTCACTTAAGATGTAAGAGGCCCAGTTTTAAATCTTCCCCCTATCCAGAGCAGATACCACAGACTCAAACTTGGTTATTCCGTATGCCAAGTAAATGTACGTCATTAAGGTACTTTTCTCCTTAAATTTTGACCACAGCTGGTGCCCTAGATCTTTCTCTGTCAAATAGATATATTCTTGCAGAGTAAGTTTTGTGTGTAATAATTTAGCTTTCAATGAAATAAGTGGCTAAAATTTCCAAATAGAAGATTTTTGTACTGCAACTGGTCAAGGCTTGCTTGGCTATTTTTTAAAAAAAATGTCCCTTGATCCAGTTCTGTGGTCATATCCATAGTGTCCCATAATTGCATGCTGGAGTTTGTTCTCAATAATGATCTAAAACCAAAAAGTTACCTACATAGTTGATTTGACTTTTTGTTATACCCTGGATCTATTTTGGAAACCTTTCATTCCTAGGGTGTATGTATACATCAGGTATAGCTTTTATTTCAACAGCACCATAGTTAGGGCAGTCACAAGGGTTTTAAAGCATTCTTCGAAGGTGAAAGGATTTTCCAGCTCGTTAATGGAGCAGACATCTTAACAAACTTGAAATTGAAGATCACATTTGGAAGATCACATTCCTTTAACTGTTTTGACTGCTATTATCAAAGCCTTCATCCTGAAATGTATTATAGAATATGCCTCATGACATGCCTGTCATCTGGGCCCAAGAAACTGAAGTAAATGATTGAATCTAAAACACATATGCATACCTTAAAAATATGAAGGCTTTTTTTTTTTTTTTTTTTCTGAATCTTTACCCAGATTACGGCTAGTAGGAGTTATCTAAAGGAAACTTTTTAGGTATTTTTGCTTCTCTTTTGTTTCAGAAACTACTGTCTCAAACTTGCATCACTTTGTTTCCTCAGCTGGATGGTGAATTTCTGGTCAAATGAGAGGCAGTGCTTGTTGTATCTGTATCATAGTTGAAGATCCAGCTCAGTTCTTCAAAATCTGAAGAAGAAGCTGTAGTCAATGTGCTGTAGCAGTGGTTTTGTACAATGTTCTCTGTTGGAATAGCTCTTATTTATGTTAACAATAAAATACACATTGATAGAAATGCCAGTTTTAGAAAAAAAATTCACTTGGCACTCAATACACAAAAGTGTCCTAATCTCTTGGCACTTAGTTATTCTGCAGTATTGAAGAGGCTCTGACTCTAAGGTTTGCTGGAGGAGAAAAATTGGAAAAGCCTCATTTACAGATTGATGCAGAGCCAAAACTAACACAAAATCACTAAGACCCTTACAAGTGGAATTTGGGGGACTGTTTGGCTGTTTGGTTTTGTTTGGCTTTTGTAGAGTAAAAAACAATAATAATAGAATACAAACAAACAAAACCCCCCAGCTTCTCCACCAGCAAAAGGAAAGAGAATCTTAAGCATCCTTGCAAATCCCACCATTCCATTTTGCATGTTCACATACAAAGACTACTTTATACTTTACAAAATCTTCCCCTAACAAAAAAATACATAGCATTGTGTTTGTGCTGCTGTGAATACTGTCAAAACAATGCAGACAAAATTTTCTTTCCCTGCAGCTTTTATTTCTACAGGTCATTTGCTGATAGTGTAGTTTACTAACTATTTCTGAGAAGATGTAAAAACATCCCAGGAACCATGTAGTGCTGCAACATGTTTTTAGACATGTTATTTTCAAATGCCACAAAATTCCCCTATAGTCAGTATTCAGACATCCCTGACTCTATTAACATTCCTTGATGTGCCTTTGCATCCTGACCTTGCAGTGTTTTATCTGATAATTTTCACCTTTTCTCTCTTCCAGTCTTAATTGCCTCTGCTCTGTGTTTTCTTGCACACCACTTCTTATAGCACTCGAGGCAGAACTGGCAGAGATGTCACTGCTACACAATAGGGGTTTTAGCTGTTTCTATATTTGCTCCTTCATATACAGAAGTGTTTTCCAGAGGCACTGTTTTTTGTGATTATGTAAAAATATGATTTGTCTAATGGAAATAAGAGAATGACAAGACACTGCTTTCTAACATTATAATAGATAATTTTTAATAATGAAATAATCCTTTCATACTATGTAACATTTTACTTCTATATTTCAACTATAATGTTAAAAGCAATAAAGACTCAGGAATTATTTTACATTTTAAATGGAATTATTAAGAAATATTTTATGTTCTTTAAAGCCAGGCTTTAGAATACTTGAGCACTGTTTGATGGCTGTCAGTCTCTAATTGTGTTCATACATTGGAATGAAGCAATTGGCTAGATGAATCAAAAACAGACAAAACCTTTTCAGGAAATATAGCATTTTCTGGGGAAAATCTTGGAAAATTATTAAATTAAAGCCAGGTTAAATTCTTTGTTTCTCTGTTTGGAATGTTACCATGACTTTTAAGAGTAGAGTGACTTTTTTTTTAGTCTTTTTTATTGCATTTACTTGACATTAAAGGCAAGCTTTTTGTAGATATCTGCAGTCATTTGAAAATCAGCAGAAATCATTGACCTTTCCTCTTGTTTGTATTTACAGGAAAGAAGGGATGGAGGTGGGGGCTGGGGGGTGGGGGGGTGGGGGGGGTGTATGTGTCCCACACACAGTTATTAATTCTAAAAAAAGGAAAACTAGGTTCCTTGTTGCAAAGACATGTAAAAATATAGCAATATGTACTCCCACAGTTATTATTTGCATGTTTAATTTCTAAATTATCACAAAACTACTGTTCCAACCAATAATACCACTGTTCTTGATAATCCATTGGATTTAAGAACATTGCTGAAATCTCATAAATAAATCAGATAGCCAGGAAAGCTCCAAAGAGAAAAGTAGAACTCACTGCATAATAGTAGCTGCCAGTTTTATGTAAAAATGTGAATTTGGTATGAAATCCAAATCTTTTTCTTTCCATTTATAAGGGAAACGATGCAAATACCGTGGGATTCCCATGTCATAATACTTGATTCTTTTCTATCCACTTTTTTTTCTTTTGTGTGATTTTCATTATTATAACCTGTGTGTTCAGCTGCAGCACCATCTAAACCTTTCCCTTAAAGTCTGTGGCACTCAGCAGGAAATGAGATTTGTGTGCCTTCTCAGTAGTGACGACCAACCAAAGCTCAGATTTAGTTGACAGATGAAATCAGGACAGGACAGGACCCATAACCACAATACTGAGTATTCCAGCCAAAGTGGTTTGTTAGGAAGATACCAGATCTGGATTCCAGGAAAACTGAGAGTCTGCATGAATTACCGAAGGGGTTAGTTGAAGATAAATGTCATGTCAGGCTAAAGGTTGGAGAGGTAGAGGAACTAAGCAGTAGGGCATATTTTCACATGAAAAATAAGGCCAAAGACAAGAGGCAGTGCAGGGCCCTTGGGCAGGTACAAAGAATTGTTTAAAAGGTCAGAGTTGGCATCCAAGCTAAGACCAGAGCAGGTATACCCCAAGGAACAGGAATCTCACAAAACCACATCTAAACTACGTCACGAAGTTGGTAGAGTTCCTTAGGTTCTAGTTAAGAAGGGAAGAGAGCAATCCCTGTATTAAAAAATAATGTGGAAACAAACCAGCAGATCATTGCTAAGGTGAGCCTGATGGGGGCTGACAATCATGGCTCTAAAGTGTTTACTTTCAAAAAAAATAGGGAGCAGACTTTCTGTTTTATTTTGAAATTATAATCTGCTGGTCCACTTTTAAAGGAGTGCAGATATTCCTTGCAACTCAGTAAGCAAATACTCTTCTTATTATTTCCGCTTACTCAAACAGCGAAACATTCTTCCATGCACAGGCATTCCTTATGATGGAAATTATCTCTTATTTTTCATAGCACTCAAGAGAGCTCCAACTTTCACAAACCACTAACAAAAGACACAAAAGGGCAAATAATAAAATGGATGAGACATACATAGTTTCAGTTAACTGCTGTGATTCCTACCTTCTGGAAGATGGGCAGAGAGATATTCTTCCTGCTTACTCAGGTACAGTAAGGACATTTGTAGCCCAGATCCTCCCCAGAAGTTCTGAAAAGCATATTAGACCAACATAAAATACCAAGAGCAGCAAATTAATTGAAGTTTGGTTGCCTACTGATTTTCAGGTTTTTGCTTCATCACAAGCATCACGGTGGCAATTCCAGCTGTCTGAACACCTTCTAAGCCCCTCTGTACTGTTAACACCTCCCTGACATGGCATGTGTCTGAGCCATGCAGTAACCAGCTGGGGAAGAGGTGGCATGTGTTGTGACCGGCTTGCAGATCTACGTGTATTAATTCAGCAGCTACTGTATATGACCTAGCCAGCAAGCCAAAAAGATCAGATAACTATTGATTTCATCATGTTGCCAGTATGTCAGGGGGTTGCAGCAATGCTAATCTCTTTCCTTTATCCACCACCAATTTTCAGGGATCTTAGGGAATTCAGTCTCTTTGATCCTAGTTGAACTTGGCCAGCAGGCATAAATGTCCCTGCAGGAAAAGAAGTGGAAGACTGAAAAGCTGTCAGATGGACAGTGCAATTCCATATGCTGCATTTCCTTAGCAAACCAGTTCAAAAAATAATCCAAACCTACCTCTTGAATGTTAATCTTGCAAACAAAATCTGTTCTTAAGAGGCTGAGTATAGCTGGTTGTACTGTTAACTAAACAGCATAAAATTTAGGGTGCGTAGGAGGACTGTATATAAACACCAAAAAAAGCAAAGGACAGCAGTAACATTGGAACAGGTTCAGGGAGGAAAATGTCTTTCTTTTCATTTTTTTTTCCAACCTGTCACTTTGAAAGGTGTAGTTACCACTTTATGTGGATAAACAGTGCAACTATATGGGTACTAACAGAGTGTAAATTGTACAGATCATTAGAATAGAATGTGTAGAACACAGAACTATAACAGACCTTAATCTCAGCAGGATGCAAAGCCTCTGTCTTGGTTGAGGTGTATATTTGTTATTTCTCCTCTGACCCACCTACCAATTTCTTCCTCCCAAGCCCACTGCCTAGTACCAATACTCTGGACGCACACTACTCTTCTATACTGAATGGAACATCAGGGTATTCGGCATTATGACCAGATATTTTAGACCTAGAGGGCAATTAATACTGAAAGGCATGATTTTTTTAAATTGTCACAAACCATTGCTATAGTCACACTCAGACACATAACAGAAGAGTCTTTAACATGTATTTCCTTATTATTATGTTTAAATAATGATAGGGCATATACATGTGTGTTCTACTGCTCAGAGATGGGAAAGGTTAAAAAGAAGGAAAAGTGTCACCGATTGCTCCCATGGTAGGCAATATTGAAATACACTCAGCATCAACACACTGACCACAGACAAAGCAGACTACTATTTTGTTTTTCTCAGTTTTTGTGTTTTGTGCACTGTGCAATTCCAGCCTCTTTTAGTGTCTGACCATCACATAAATGTTAAAGACTAACTATGAGCAACAAACACTCAAAATGTACTCTGGAAAGGGCTACTGATTGCACTATTTTGCTCATTCAGTTTGTTGAATGGAAGCAAGAACTTCATAGAATCGCCCTTGAATCCCAGCTTACTGCTCTGATCTAATGAAATTTTATCTTAAAAAGAGGGATGGATGCATAAGGTAAACTTCTACACATGGCAAAACTCTTCACAATGTGAAGCGTTTTCAGGAAATCATGCACTTCCCACTTCTTTCACATTTCAGTCTTAGAAGAAACACAAGACTTCAATAAAGAAAGCAAGGGAGGAAATCTCTTAAGTTCTTTCTTGTAAGTTCTACTTCATTCTATCATCATCATTAAAGCAGTGTTAAAAGCGATAAAAAGATAACTGCCCTCCATAATAATATTGCTGCCATCATCTGCCTCACATTTTAGATGATTGAAGAGCAGGAAATATCTTTTGGAGTCCGAAAACAGGATGAAAAAGTTTAACAGTTGAAAAACTTGCCTGAAATCTTGAATTATTAATAAAAAACAAAAGAAAGACCAATCCACCCTGGTTTTCCTCCTGTTTCTCCTTTTCCCTGTTTAGCTTTCATAACCTACTCTTCATGGGTTAATGTTTTGTACAGATCAAAAGAAAAGCTGAGAGTTTTACTTCAATCACAGCTTGGGCCAGCATCAGTATCATGTCTAACAGTAACTGCACAATAGGAAAACAGTGATTGACTGAAAAAAACAAGGGCAACTGCAGAATTTGTGTACCTGTTTTCAACATTTTTTGTAAGATGCATGCCAAGCACAGAACCATTTGCATACTTAGGTCTCTGTTTCTAGCTTCCTGATGATAAAATCTTTGACATTCCTTTCAATGTTATAACTGTCCCATTTGTCCTGTTCTACGATTGTTAATGGGACTATGCACATCCTCTTTTAGGGAGAGGTTGATGTGGGCAGAAAGGGTTTGTCACACACAAGCAAAACCCCCACATTTGTTTTTAAACAGTAATGACATAAAATAAAATTGTTTATGCTGTTCATACAGATAGCCCCCTATCTAAACTAAGAGAGTGAAAGCGAAATATTTGAGAGTTCAGTTCTCATGTTAGCAGTTTAAATTCCTCTGTTAATGAATCTAAGTGGTTTCTAAATGTCTACCTATCTGCAGCACTGAATGATTTCTCTAACCATTAATAGAGACCTGTGTTTCTGTCCTGAGCTGTAGAAACATCATCAGAAGCAGATATAATTTGCCCTAATACTGTCCCCCTCTGTTATTTGCTCAAATGTAGCTGCAGCTAGGAGGATATGGGTTAATCTGACAGATTTCAAGACAACATCATTGCCACAAACAATTTCAAAGATGGTATTTTTCAGAACTGTCAAGTTCAGTACTTTCCTTCAGAGACTAAATATTATTTTGTTCATGATGGAGAAAAGAAATTTAAATACATAGGCAATGAATATACTGAAAATGAAATTTCAAAGGAGTCTGTAAAAAAACCCAAATTAACAAAAAAGTTCTCTTCCTCTAAAATAAAGGTTCAAATGCTCCTTTGTCCAGATGACAGATACATTTTTCTGTCTAGTATGGGAATCTACAGAAATGCCAGCTGTGATACCACTTCAGGATGTTCATAGAATTATAGAATCATAGAATCATTTAGGAGGGAAAAGACCTCTGAGATCATCAAGTTCATCACTAAACCAAGTCTCTGAGTGTAGAGGAATGAAGGCCGTGGGTTGATCAGCACTGATAACATGCAGCTGTGGCCTTGCCGCAGAGGCAGTGGGTTGATTGACATGGATGATGTGCAGGTGTAGCTCGTTCCCACAAAGTGGTTAAATAGCACTGAGGATTGTAGGAGAGGGGGTTGGTGGAGGAGGAGCAGTGTGGTCTGACCTCTGGAGGAAAGAGCTACAGCACAGACAGTAGAATCTGACCAATGGTAAAGCCTTGTTGCAGTCTGCTAGTTTGTTTGTGCTGCAACAACTGGTGCCCCAAGTGAGGCTGGCTGAGTTGGACTCTGACTACACCTGAGCATTGAATCTACGTGGGTTTTTTTAATACCTCCAGGGATGGTGATTCCACCATCTCCTTGAGCAGCCTGTTCCAATACTTCATCACACTTTCAGTAAAGGAATTTTTCCTAATATCCAACTGAAACTTCCCCAGTGTAACTTGAGGCTCTTTCCTCTTGTCCTATTGCTTCTTACCTGGGAGAAGAGACCTACCTCCACCTGCCTATAACCTCCTTTCAGGGAGTTGTAGAGAACAATAAGGTCCCACCTGAGTGTCCTCTCTAGGGTAGACAACCCTAGCTCTCTCAGCCACCCCTCATAAGACTTGTGCTCCAGACCTTTCACCAGACTCATTGCCCTTCTCTGGACGCACTCCAGAACCTCTACATCCCTCTTGCAGTAAGGGGCCCAAAGCAACACAGTATTCTAGCTGTGGCCTCACCAGTGCTGAGTGCAAGGGGACAATCCTTTCCCTTGTCTTCCTGGCCACAGCGTTTTGGATACAAGCCAGGATGTTGATGGCCTTCTTGGCCACCTGGGCACACTGCTGGCTCACATTCAGCCGGCTGTCAGCCAGCACCCCCAGGTCCTTTTCCTCCAGGCAGCTTTCCAGCCACTCTTCCCCAAGCCTGTAGTGTTGTGTGGGGTTGTTGTGACCCAAGTGCAGGACTCGGTACTTCTTCTTGTGGAACCTCATACAACTGGCCTTGGCCCATCGGTCCAGCCTGTCCAGATCCCTCTGAAGAGCTTTCCTGCCCTCCAGCAGATCAATCCTCCTTCTCAACTTGGGGTCATCTGCAAAGTTACTGAGGATGCACTCAATCCTCTCATCCAGGTCATTGATAAAGATATTAAACAGGACTGGCCCCAGTACAGAGCCCTGAGGAACACCACTTCTAACTGGCTGCCAGCCAGATGTAACTCCATTCACCACCACTCTTTGAGCTTGGCCATCCAGCCAGCTTTTCACACCCAGCATAGAGTACACCCATCCAAGCCATGAGCAGCCAGTTCCTCCTGGAGAATGTTGTGGGAGGCAGCATCAAAGGCCTTACTAAGGTCCAGGTAGACAACATCCACAGCCTTTCCCTCACCCACTAGGTGGGTCACCTTCTTGTAAAAGATCAGGTTTGTCAAGCAGGACCTGCCTTTCATAAACCTATGCTGGCTGGGCCTGATCCCCTGGTTGTCCTGCACGTGCTGTGTGATGGTGTTCAGGATATTGTTATAAATTCCCTATTTCTAGCCTCGTGAGTGCAGAGTCATAGTGACTCTTGTCTCATTTACGTCTCCTATTAAAGGGAGCTATGGCCCACCAACAAAGAGCACAAACATACAACATACTGGTTGCTCTCTACTGTCTGCAAGACAAGCCTGCACACTGCATTGTGCAAACTACGCATCTGTGCTAAGTAGCACCAGTGTGCTTTGAAAAACCACTGGTGTGCTATGAAGTTCCCCTACCTGCTTACTGAGTCATAACCTCCTTGGGAAGGAAGGAGGTTAGGCAGACAATGCTTTGCAACCAGCACATAGTATAGAGGTCATGTAATGACTATTTGACACGACATGAGGCACATAGACCTACATGGGTGGTGCTAGTGGGAAGAAAGCAAAGGGCAAACTGGGCTGTAGTCTCCTTTGTGCCCCTTAGTAATATACATATCTGCAGGTACGAGCTCATGAAACCTTTGTACCTAATGCTTGGCACTTGCATCCCAGTCACACTACTGTTTCACAAACTGTGAAGGCGGCAGCAGGACTTTAGAGGTTGTTGATTTGCAAGCATATTTCACATATGAAGAATGGAAGATTGGTTAGAGAGCTGGCTGGAATCGGGCCCATCTCTCAGCATGCAACTAACCCTCCACTGTAGTCTGTGGTTGCCACAGAGAGACAACTTTCTAATCTGTGACAGCAATTAATTCTCTTCTTTTGGACATAGTCCAAATTTACTAAGGCTGGATCTGACCAAAGATATGTTCCCATCTATTAAACAACACAAAGATGTCAGTTTAATGGCCAGTGGCATGCTGGCACTTTAAGGAAAGGAAATAGATTATAGACTACTATAATCAGGTACATATTGATCATTTCCTCACAGCCAAGAATCGTGATTGGTAAAGCTGTGTTAGCCTCTAACTTGTTACCAAAACATTACCTGCTCATGGCCAAAACCTGTTATTTTATCAAACAGTTCTCCATAGGCTTCATGTGGTTGTGTATCTCGGTACTTTCTTCCACCTCAGGGAAGACAAACCCATACCCTTTTTTGAAGTACCAGAGTCTAGAATCTCTAGGATTAGCTTTTGCTTGAAAAAATAATAATTGTGGGCTAAAGTGGTATATGATAATGATAAAGCCTTCTTTATGATAATGACCTCCCCTCTAAATTTTCAGGAAGTGACTGAACACCATTCTAAAAGCAAAGAAGTCACCTTGACTTCATTAGAAATTTGCTGTTCAGGACAAAAAATAATATATGGAGTTAGTCCTGCAATGTCAGAATTTTTCATAGGCCTGGATAAGCTTTTACAAGTCACTTTGCTAAATTATCCGTAATACACTGTTATTCAAAGTGATTAAATGTCAATAATGTAGAGACAACTCTATGAGGGAGCATACTGAAAGGGGTTTTAATAGGACAAGAACTGTCACTGCTATCATAAAATCAGTTGTTCTGTTGAAGTAGTTTTCCATCTAGCAATTGTCTCTGTAATTAGAGATATGACTTCTGTCAATTGTGATAAACCTCACAGCAGTGAGGAGATGTATGTTTATCTCGGCCTGCTCACTTTCTCATCTCTTCCAGGTTCCAGATAAAATATATATAATAGCAAAATATGAATATGTATAAGCTATCCCTCCTCTTGGAAAACAGACTATCAATGGTTACATGTTTGAACTTTCCAGGTTTTTCCTCAGTCTGTTGTCAAGCACTTTGCCTGCTTTTTCCCTTGCTCTTCCTTGCAGATACTACCTCCTAGTTGATGGATGCTTTGTTCCTCTCCCAGAAGAAAAACAATCAAAACAGGAAACATTTATAAAGAACTGGACTGAATATGTTGTTTTAGCCGGGGTGGGGTGGGGTGGGGGTTGGAAATCCAACGCATAACAGGAAAAAAACTTCAGTGAAGATTCCTGGAAGTAAGAGGAGGTAAAACAGGTAGTCCCTTAATATTGGGAAATCTATTCCCAAACAAGGTTACAGAGTCACTTTTCCCCCAGACTGTTCACAGTGCTCAAAATGAAAGGGAATTAACTCATGAACAACAAGACCTTTAAACAACATAGAGCACAGGCTGTATTATGCACTTGGTTATCATTTAGCACATGTATAATGTGCGAATGTCATCTCATAATGTGCACTGATGAAAAGTATAAGTCATAGTAAGAAAACAGTTTTAAGACAACCATCAGTATGTTGTTGGCATTTTGCTTTTCTTAAGCACATGCTAATGGCGAACTGGAGACACCTGGTTACTTGAAAACAGATGTATCTATTTGCAAATATCTAAAAGGCCTCCAGTAAGTTTATACCTTGGTAACTGCTAGTAACAAATGACATTAGCTTCTCAGCTTCCTGCAGCAGTCCTGGGAAATTTGTAATCACAGGACTGAGCTTTTGGAAATGCACATTTATAAAGTGCCTGCACACTGTTGGACCAAATTAGCTTAGCTATGCCAATATCTCAGTAAAACCCTGGCCCTGTGAAACTTACCTATGAGCCCTGGCGATGGTAATTTTCCATTTGTTGAACTCACTGGTCGCAAAACTGCAGTTTCCAGGAAACAACGTATTTGTGGAATCAGTCTCCAGACCTTCTGTTGGCTCTAACCAGGGGGTTGTTAACAACTGAGCAAACTTCAGCATCATAGCCAGTTTTAGTGTTTCCAAAGTTACCACACACTTTGTAACTGAGTGTAAGCAGTTGATTTTGTGATCCCAGGAATTAAAAACAAAACAAAAAAAAAGTTAACACAGCATATGCAGATAATTGACACCAGTGTTTTAACTACCCTTAGAATTTAACATTGTCATAAACAATATGATAGATGACCTTAACATTTACTGTCTTGAGTCTCAAAATTGTATGATGAGCAAATAATAAAATACAAAGTCATCAGAGCACTCACAGGTAATTTCCAGTACTGCTTTACAGATATCTGAGCAACACTGTGATGTAGAAGGTGATCTTAAGTTGCAAATCAAGATGTAAAATAGAAATGCCACATAAATGCCTACTAGTTTTATCTTCAATACTTACAGTAAAGTCATTCTGTCTGAGACCTCAAAGTTAAAACTATCCTGCCAATTTATCACCTACCTAATCAGGATCAAGAAACTGACTGTCTGCCTCTGTTTCCTGCAAGGCCCACCCCATATTCTATAAATACATGAGCACCATCAAAATCAAAATTCCTCAAAAATGCAATTGCAGCCTCCACTTTTTTAAAAAAATACTGGAGTGGGAGCTTCCTCCCCCTCATTAGAGTACTCATTAAGGGAAACTGAGACTGATTTCAGTCTTCCTGAAGAAACCAGCTTCAGCTCTTTTCTCTATGTGCAACAAGGCAAACTGGCATCTCCCTGAAGCCCAGCAGGGTGAAATAATAATCTGATTAAAGGTTACAATCGGTTTTGTGGAATATTCTACCCAACAGTACTCTTCCAAGACGTTAACAACTGAAAACTCTGAACCAGAAAGTCGATGCAACAGAGGACATAATTCAGCTGAGCCAGAGAAATCTTCCTTCTCCTAAAACATAGTTTCTGTAGGTTATCTCATGACCATATTTTTTCATAGTAACTTCTTGCAATAGAAACAGAATGAATCATCCTTTAGTCTCTCCTGATTCATGCTGTAACTTGTAGAATACAGCATAACAGAAATGGAGATAACCTTCCTACTCCAACAGCCATGCTACCTACTCCAGTGGCCAATTCAAGCCATTAAAAATAAAGAAATAGACACCTGCCTTCAGGAGAGAGTTCAGGGCTGTGGTAGGAATAATATTACTTTCCTATATGAGTCTTCATAGAGGCAATATTCAAAAGTAAGTCCTGAGCCTTAGATTTTTATGCTGTCTCACACTATGAATCTATTCACCAAGTGAACTGACTAGATGATGCTCTACTGAATATGTTGCCTTTTGGGGATCCCATTCAGAGGTATCCAATTCTCCCATGCTATAGGAGACCCAGGAGATAACTTACAGGTTTGGATTCTTCTACTTGGGTCAGGCATTTGAAAGATTGCTGTTGTTTTACCTAACTTTTAGATTTTGCAGTCCCCTCCAAGCCTGGTCCAAAGGCCATAGGGTGCTGCTTCTTTCAGCATCTCAGATTCCAAATCATTCCCTATGAAGTCAGCCGCTGCAAAGGCAAGAGTTGCCCTCTAATTTTTCTACACTTTGAAAAATCTTCCCAGAATTTAGACAATATATAAACATCTACAGTTTTCAGTCAAATAAATAAAATAAGTCACTGGTTTTTGGACACAGAGACTTGTAAATTGATTTTGGCTCCAGTTGGCCATGAGAGGGAAATGATATAGCTGTTGGAAAGCATTCAGTTACTATCTACCCCATTATATGGAAAACAAAAGGGCTAATGACTTCTGAGCTGCAGTACTTGTATTGATTATTAGTTCCAAGATGAGTTGTTGATCTCCACTGACATTAAACTGTGCAGGTCGCCATATATCTTAGATTCATCTGTTAAAAAAGAACCAGTCAGCAACATAGAGTTAGGAAATTATTATTCATAAGAGTTAGAAACTTTCTAATGTATCTCATCATGCTTCTAGCAAATATAGTCTTACGTATAGTTGAAGAGATTTTGACAATCCCTCTTTCTTTTAATAGTCATTAATTAATTCCAGGACAGGCCCACAATAAGACAGAATTATCTGTGTAAAGGAAAAAAGAAATGTTTCGTATCAAGTTGTTTTGGTGAACATTTCTGACCTGCTCTAGTTATGAAGAGATCACCCGAAATGAGAAATTATGCTGCCAAGCATAATTCTTTGAGAGTTCTGGAAGGCAAAAGAGCAAAAAATAATCACAAAGATTAAATATGTAAGCATCTCCAGAACACCGCTTTGACAGTGCTGTCTAAATGAGTAAACAAAAGCAAGTAAAACTGGAATAAACTGATAAACCAGCTCCCATTTATTTTGTGTGCCTCTGGCTGCGTCAATAGGGCCATTAAATCTAACATGCAATAAGCCATTTTCCTTGTTGAGAAAAAGACAGTTAGGACATAACATTAAACTGGTGGCTGGAACCTGTGTTTTCAACAACCCTAGCTAAAGAGAGGCTCCATACTTCCTAAAGCAAGTGTGAGACTTTTTGTTCACCAGCAGCCACATAGATTGTGGGACCCCATGGGAGATATGAGTAGATAAAAATGAAAAGCCTTTCTGTTCAAATCCCATAGCTAACCTTAGCTAAAGCCAGAGGATTAAAGGAATAGCCCTCTGCTTCTACAGTATTTTTTCCCTGTAAGGAGAGATAATACAGAGCATCTGAAGATTTGAAAATGCTAGGCTGAATATGCATAATAGAAAATCCCATAAGGATGCCAGCTGTGCATTTATGGATGGATGAAAAGTACAGTCTGTTGGTTGTACAGTCATTTTCTTAGAGGCATTATGATCTGCTGCTGAAGAGCAGGAAAATACAGTTACAGAGCCCACAGCTGACAAGCTCTGTTGATGAAGGGCTTGGGTTTTTGCAGAGGCTTGTTTTCTAGACAACTGAGGAAGCAGGAAGGAGGTAAGGGTTTGACATGACTGGTGAGTTAGACTGGAAAAAATTCATATCAGGGTTTTTGTTTTGGGGAAAGTGGTGAAAAAATACCCAGGTTTGTGATCATGAGGAGAATATGAGTCAGTAAAACTGCCTGAGCTCTTTCTGGGTCAGCATGGGGGATAGCACAAGTTGCATGTCAGGAATTGAAAGGATTTACGGGGATCCAGGACTTAAAACTGTTGTTACAAGATAAAGTTGTGATAGATATGCCTACCGTGATAGAATTACATAATTTTAGTTGCATTTTGAGCCAAGACAGAGAAGAAGGAGGCAAAAATTTCCATAGAGGTGCTGAGTCCTTCCTTCCAGTCACTCAGGCTCTGTGGAGCAATCACCTAACTCATGGATGGATGGCTGCCAGCACAGCCATTCTCTCCACCAGGACACTGGCTGTGCTCCTTTAGGAAAGTATATCAGCACACTCCCTGATAAACACAGCAGGAAAAATAAAACCTAAGAGAAATGATGGTAAACTTCAATGCTCTGCTAGATCTATGCTCTTCCTGCCAAAAATAATCTTGCCTTTGATACTTCAAAAACACAGTAGGAGAGTGACTGATCAGATACCAGCCAAATGCACCTCTCTATGTATTGGTGGAGGGACCAGAGGAAACCCCAAGCTGTGAGGGCATCACATCCCATGAAAAAAGAACTCGCCCTTCCATTCCTCACATTTTGTCCTCTCCAAAGTGAACTCACTTTGCTCTCCTGCTCAGCGTCTGTCAAAAGTTTAGATTTAATTTAACCTATAAAAGATCAAGTAAGGCTTCAAAATATTTGTGAAGCATTCATTGATTAACCTGAAACCAGAATGTCACACTCTTTAAGTCATAATTCTAGGACAGAGCTGTCTGTTACCGGTATAATTTAAATTTTCATGTAGTGTGACAGCACTTGGTCAGTCTTGTTTAATTTGCCTTCAATTAGGATGTTAGTATAATTAAAATCCATCAGAACTATTGGATTATACCTCAGTGGGATATACTGAGAGATTTATACAGCCTTATTTTCCAAAAGCAGAAAGGGGGAAAAAAACAAAAAAACAAACCACTTAATTTCTTTGCTTAAAAAAAAAATGTGAGTAGGTAGCTTTGGCACAGGCACACATCTTCTCAGGAAGTGTACGTACACACAGAAATCATTATTCTTTTTTGAATAAGGCTGCTGACGGTTCAGAAGGTGCTGCTTGATGTCTTCTCATCCTCCTTTGCCTCCTCAGGTTTAACCACTTGGGGTAGCTTTCCAGCAGAAAGGTAAGCTGAGATTAGTTAATATACTACTGGTGGCCCATGCCTGTTTTGCCTGACAAACAATTTGTTGGATAACTGAAATATGCCTAAACTGGGTGTCACTCAGGTACAAAATTACAACTTGGTCCTTTACCATTTCATCTTGGTTACAACATTCTTTCTGTGTGAGTTTTTTTTAATCATTAATTGTCTGCTAAAATTAGTTATCCTTATTAATACCTAGGAAGTCCTGGAATGATTATAATCAGGTGGCTCTTGCAGTGACAGGTGATCCAATTAGCTAAAGACATTCTCACAGCTGCAGAATCATCAGAGATTATAAAGTTTTTGTTATTTTAAAATGGGGTTTGAATTACTCTCTCACATTGTTAGCTACATTCAAAGAATACAGGACATTTTCCTACTATGGGATTCAAAACAAGATGACTTTAAGCCCAGGATATACAATCAAAGTAAAGTGAAGCCTGCTTAACATGTTAAAACATGTTAAACGTGAGAGAAAGAGAAGAAAAACTGATTTTAAAGCAAGCACCAGAATTTCAGTATGCTGTTCCTTATGTTCTTGTGAAAGATCCACACCTTATTCTCATACTTCTATCTTCCAGAAATATGAAGGATGCATTTCCAAAGGTATAATGGGAAGGGTACTGTGGAATGAACTGTACAGATTCTTCTGCTACAGTGCATTGCCATCACAAAACATAAGTGCTTTGCAACTGCAGAATTATGTCTCTAGCAAAAGCGTAGTTTAAACAGGACCAATGAATAAGGGAATGCAATCATTAACAAAATAGATTTCTAACTCACTAAAGGATGAAGCACAGAAGACCTTTTATTTCTAAATTACATGTATATGGTATCTATGGCATCTCAGAACTGATTAATTTGGAAAATATGAAGAGCCTGCAAGTTGAGTCATGTAGCAACCAGCTACTGGTAATGATATATAGCCCGTCGTTAATCTGAATAGTAAGTATTTTCATGACCTAGTGGATACTTTTAGGGTTAGATTTTTACATGAAAGAAGTAGTTTTCCCTCAACCTCATCCTGTTATGTGCAATCACCTAAATACTGTGAATTTGGCCTGCATTTCCAAGAGGAGATCTAGCTAAACAAAAAGAGTTATGGTGGTTTTGACTTTCGAGAGGGTTGGGATTTTTTATTTACAGAAATACAGGCTGGGAATTATTACTCCCAACAAGTTTGTTGAATACGGGTGAACTGAATGGTGGGTCTAGTACTGTGTGGAACCTATTCTATTACTCAAAAAGTTTATATTGCTCTTATTTTTGGGGTAGAAAACTAAGACAAAGTCTTTTTGTTAAAATAGAATATTCTGGTTGCTTCCTAGAATTACTTTATTAGTAATCCATCTGAAACACTAAGTTTTAATAAAATTATGACGGTGCTATTACAGTAGATAAATGCTTGTGTAAATCTGATCTAAATATAAATACTGATTTTATAGGAAATAAACTCCGGATTCCAAAAGTCTGGTTAAGAAATGCTTCATGTATGAAAATGCACAGCAGATTAAGTATAGAGGTTGCATTGAAGTTTATGATTCTTTGGAGCTCTTCCTAAGGCGAGGTAAATTGCCCCAACATCTCAGTCACCAGGCCACCACAAAAAATATAGCTGGTCACAGCCAAGTAAAAGAAGCATTTTCCTTTTCTTTCTTTTTCTTTTTTTTTAATAACTAAGAACTCAAAATCGACTTTTGTTTTACAAATAACTGATACTGTTTTAGAATGTGCTTAGGATAACAGAGCAGAGAATAATGGAACAACATATAGGAACATGTTCGCTAGGTCTTATTTGGATCAAGCTCCTCTGGTAGATGTGGACCTATGTGAGCTGCATGTGCTAATGAGAAACCTCAAGTCTTTTAGGCAGACCCCACTTCTGCATTCTGTCTGAAAATACAGACCATTTCCAGAATCTCCCGTGTATCACACTAAGACCTCCCTTTCCCTCTCTCCCTCTCCCTCTCCCTCTCCCTCTCCCTCTCCCTCTCCCTCTCCCTCTCCCTCTCTCTCTGTTTTTGAAATCAGCAGGGAAAAAATTGACAGAGGAAAGAAGACACACTTGTGTCATAAGTCAATTATTTTTTCCTAATTTGAGAGATCTCATTTATGGTTTCAATATGATTTATCAGAATACAGTTCTATAAGAATACGTGACATATTGACTTAGTACATTAATCTTAAAGTTTAATAGCCATAAAAATCACATTTATTATTGACAATCTTTATTGTATACCCTGCTTTACTTCTTTGATGTGATAACTCTTTTGGTCTGCTCTGTAGTATGGACTTTCCTCTAGAGGCTAGCTCTAAGTAACAGCAGATTTTTTTCATTACTTGCAGAAAAATGTGGGTATCTGATCAGATGAAAACACTTCTCTTTCTCTATCCAAAGAATTTGTACTGGGACATACAATGTGCCAAAGATAATTTGATACCATTCATATTTGATTGCTTTGTTAGCTTCAGTTTGAAAGGAAAACAACATCTGCCTGTTGCCAAAGTCCATTTCCCTTTGAACCATGCTTGGAAAAAACTCACAGCTGAAGCAATTTACAGTACAGAAAAAAATCAACATTGTTTTGCTTATAGAACAGTTTTTTGTACCTTTCATAGCTTGTACTGTGCTTCAAATAGTGAAGACAATATTGGATTTCTCTCTGAATATCAAGCTTTTTCTGTTTTAAAAGTAACTTTGTAACTGTAAGATAATATTCAATATATTTGTACTTCCTCACCAGGTGTGAACAGAAAAAACAGCAGGCGGGGGGGCACACTGGTGACTGAACACTGTGCGTGACCCAACATCATAGGAGGGTCAACCCCTTCCAAATGGAAAAGACCTCTAACAGCAGCATAACCTGTCTGTGGGGCACCCTTTCAGTAGGCATCAAAGATCATGGAAGCTTGGGATAATTTGTTTATCTTCTTGATTAACAAATTTATTTTCTTCATTACTGTGCAGTGCATATGCCACTTTATGACTGCTATTTCCCCATCTCAAATCTGTCTGCACTCCAATTGCACCTGCCTGGCCCAAATCTTGATGGTTGCAACACCCTGAAAGATCATCCCGTAGCTCTGAAGTGCTTCAGAGTGAAACAACACAGACCATCACGGTGTTAGCAGTTCTAAATGAAAGGGACTAGAAAGAACAAGTGATCAAAAAGTCACATAAAATGACAAAACCTAATATATTGCAGGCTTTACTGTTTGAGATTTCACATGATAAACAATGAACAGATATGAACTGATCAGCAAAGTATCCTGTTTTGTGAAATTGCTTTATCCATTGTGAGTTAAATGTATTTTGATCCTGTTGGCGTTGAAATTTCCATCCATGAATAAAATAGACCTGTGTGTTGATAAAGAATTTGGACTTGCATAAACTGATTGTAGTCTCACAACTATGTGACAGACACAGGTCACAGCAACATTTTCATAAGTTAGATACTTTTTTTACATTAACAGAAAAGTTAAATTATTAAGTAGACTAAAAAAGTATGGCTTCTTAATAAACATATCTGAGTAGTGGAAATTTTAATTTATTTCACATAAGAAATTACAAGGGTTTATCCCATTTCTTTATGAATTACTGCTTGAATATTACCACTGTTACTTATGCTACTGTGCAGGCAAGGTGGAACAACAATGTGAGAATGTACACCTACTCTTCCAATCTTATCCCACCTTATCTATTAGTCTTGTGCCAACTCATCAGCACAGTAACAGAAATAATTGCTGGAAAACTTGCAGTTTCACCTTTTGTACAACACTGCTTCTAACATAGAACTGGAGATAAAGGCAAGGACTGAACCTACTTTTAGAAAACTGCCAGTGGTGCCATTTTCCCCAGAAAATATATACATGCTTTTATCATTCATAAACTGGAAGAACAAAATTGTTCCTATAAAAGATGGAAAAGAAAAGGAAATGTCTACATTTTCTATTTATTTCCTTGGGACCTTTGCCTCATATGATGTTTGACACAGGGGCTGAAGCACAGCACCCTAGATTTTGATACTGGCATTAGTTACTCAGATGTGGGCAGGACAGATGAATTTATAACCTCTTCCTTTGTGTATTTTTTTCATGGAGAAGCAAGGGACCTTCTGATAGTTATTGCTGATAAATTGTGAAAGCACATTTTGTCTCTATAGGAAACATTTGCCTGTTATTACAGGTCTGATCTCCTACATGCTGCCTCTGATGTGGAGTGGGCTTTAGAGTCCCCAGTTACAGCCACTTCCTTGAAAAGTATTTCTTTGCTTTTTCTCCAAAAATATAGAAACCAAGAAACCTTCACCTAAAATAACAGACAGAGGGTTTATGTTTGTCAGCTGTCTTCTTGCAAGCATATTAAGAAACAATAAGGTCTTAACTGGTTGCTAAGTTTATACTTCTGAAAACATCTCAAAATCAATTCCAGCTAATATAAATAAATAAAATTCCATAGACCTATCTTGCATTTAGGCTATTTTCCTCATATATAGGAAAGCCTTTATTGGTTATCTGTGGTAATATTCTATGTATTGAGTTAGGAACACTTACTCCACCCCCTGAAGCACTAATAATTATTATTAATATTTATTTTTATTATTATAAATTCAATATCCTATCAAATTTGATATTGTTTTTATGTTTCATCAAATAATACTTTCAGAGTATGCAGTTTTACCTCTTCTCTAATCCCATGTTTTCTTCCATTCTGTTGCCAATAAAGATGGCTACAGATGACAGCAAAATTATACTGAAGAGAGCAATTGTACAATATAGAGCTTCTTACCTTTAAATAATTCAGGTATTGCTGACTGTGCCAAAATTCATTGCCATCTGTCAGTAAGTAAATTTAATTTAGTTAAACATGCAATCCCTTCCTACTAGACAGCTGTCTACATAAACCACGGTGCCCCATGTTGAAAAATCTCAGCAGAAAGACCAGTAACTGAATGAACATGGAGGTTTATCCCTATCCAGAACCAATCAAGAATCCATATATTTCAATTTATATATATATACACACATACAGATGTCTATCTAACATATATGTATACTGAACAAAAAATATTTTCTTATATTTTAGGAACATATCTTCATAGAAAATATAGTTAAATAATTATGGCCTAGTTTTTCTTATACCAGTATCTCAAACTGCACTTTACACATAGCTAGATTAATAAGATTCTCAAAACCCTAGATCCTCCCAAAAATTACCAGATCTTTTGCATTTTCATTTAAACCCAATGTTTTTTAAATAACACTACGGGACCTTCACAAACTCATTGGCAGAATATCAGACACTACAGTATCACATTCAGTTCACACTCTCTTTTGGCAGTTTAACTTAGCACAAGGAGGATGACCCTCTTTCTGCAGGGAGAGGAATCTGTCAGTCACAAGGGGCTGATTAAAACTATTAGAACTTAAGTAAGTTTGACTAGATGGATACAACACAAATATTGACTAAAATAAAAACTTGCTAATCCCAACAACTTTTCAAGATATTGCCCAAATGTATAGCAAATTTGTTATCACTCCTATGCCTTGAAATCTCAGATCTGCAGAAGCACAGTAATCCATACTCAGTGGATGGAGTCAAGGTACTTTACTGATTGCATAAAAGTATGCACTTAACTTAAAACAGAGAGCAGAAAATATTTTGTTACTGATATTTAAGGAGAAGAAAGACTCTTATGTCACTACTGTAAAACACCACAATGACCCAAGCAACCTCTTCTTTTTAAAAATATCAGCTTCATAATTGTATTAAGAGATTTGATAAGTACCCATACTTAACCTGAAAAAATACTCTTTCTCTAGTAGCTAAAAAACCTGAAGTTGTTAGCTGCATGATCATAATTAAACTATACTTCATGATTGCACTGCTCAACTTCAGGGAGCCTGCTCTGAAGCTATGGTTAGCCAGGAGGACTATGCATCACCACTGTCAGTTAAAAATATTCTCGTTTATCTCCCTACAAATCATTTCAACTGCGTTCACTGAAGTCTGAATTTTTCAACATTTACATATATTATATGTAAGTTTTCTCCTACTAGTAATTTTTCTATATTCATCCCCCATGAAGTTTTTTCATGTGGCAACAAAACTTACTTTTCAGTTTCCAACATAGCAATACACATTCACTGCAACCAGAAACTACAAAATAATGTTTAAAACTGTTTTGCTCAAACATTAATCAAGATAAAGTTAGCTAGTTTATATTAAGACTGAGCCTACCTTGTAACTCAGCTGCTACTGCTACTCTTTTATGAAGTTAAAGATACTTCTACATTTTTATTTTTATACATTTTCCACCATTCCTGCTTTCTAAGTAATGTTCAGATCAAAGGCATTGAAATAATCAGATGTCCCATGGGAATAAATTGTCTTTACTGCTGCCACTGTGTCCTGGTTTCTGTTGGAATTGAGTTAATTTTCTTCTTAGTAGCCGGTGCAGTGCCGTGGTTTGGATTTGGTGAGAGCACAACTCTGATAGCACACTGATGGGTTCGGTTGTTGCTGGGTGATGTTTATACTAAATCAAGGACTTTTCAGGTTCTCAGGCCCTGCCAGTGAGAGGGCTGAAGGGGCACAGGAAACTGGGACACAGCCGGGACCAAAATAACCTAAGGGATATTCCATACCATATGATACCATGCTTAGCATATAAAGCTTGGAGAAGAAGAAGGGAGGGATATTCAGAGTGATGGTGTTTGTCTGCCAAGTAGCCATTACGCATGATGGAGCCCTGATTTCCTGGGGATGGTGGAACACCCACCTGCCCATGGGAAGTGGTGAATAAATTCCTAGTTTTTCTTTGCTTGCACACATGGCTTTTAATTTACCTATTAAACTGTCCTTGTCTCATCCCACAAGTTTTCTCACTTTTACTCTTCTGATTCTCAACCCTATCCCACTGTGCGGGGAGTGAGCAAGTGGCTGAGTGGGACTTAGTTGGCAGCTGGGGTTAAACCATGACACACTGCTAAAAATACCATTCCATATCCCCTGTACATTCCCATCCTTACTCTGCTTATTCTTGTGCATTACTCTTATACTTAAGAGCAATGTTGAAGTTGCTGTGCTCCTTACTTATATAAAAGGGGCAGGAAAATTACTCTCTAGAGCTGTAAATTGATAGTTCAGGTATAACACATTATAAGCTCACTGCACAGAACTTGAACATTTAGACTCAACAAGTGTCCATCTCAGGAGCTGACTTACTTCTATAGAAGCCAGACTGATGGTAACCTCAGTTTAGATTCCTAAAAGGTTTAAAAGTTTCTTTTAAATGATTTTAATTAATACACTTTAATAATTCATTTATCAACATTCTGTTAAAAAAATCAGTAATTTTAAAGTTTTAAACAATAAAGGACTATAATTTCAATAATTATTATGATAGGAAAGGGAAGGACAATAGCAAAAAGCAAAGTGTAGCATAAATAATAAAGTTTTGTAACAAAAAACCCAATAACACTTGGTCTTTTCAGGAAGAGGCCATTTTTATTTTATTCTTATTGGGTTTACTAACAAATTTCAAATTCTCGTTAAATAAAATGTAAAGACATAACAGAAAGTATCTAATAAGATTTTGGAGTTTATTGGGCTTTTTTACTTGAGGTTACTTATTCAAGACTCCAGCTGAAACAGATCATAGAGAGTTTTGAATCTGTTGTTTTTATAACTGCGGTCACAATATAAATCTGTCAGCTTTATGGTTTATACATTCTATTATTCAGAAATTATAACCCAGCAATTCTCATGTATTTTGATTCCTATTTCAGGGACTTATTAATCAGGAAATTGAACTCACTGGCTAACTTTGAAAGTTTAAAGAAGAGCCTCTGTTTAGAGAATGATGCTAAAATAAAATTAATTCTAAACATAAATCAGCCGGCATATGGACTGCTTCTTTTCTCTACACTTTCCATCAAGGCAAGCTCAGTCATGAAGTTGTTGTAAGTGTAATAAAGATATTTACAACTAATTCAGGTATAAAATAAAAATATGCAAACAATCTCTGTCATGGAACAAATGTGTGTTATAATAAAGTATATTTTACCTTTGAATGAAATATCAATGATTGAATAAAAGAACATTATAATCCTAACTTTTAAGTTAGTTTTATATACTCTTTCAAATATAAATGGTTGTGTGAATAATCATTTTCATCACTGCATTGAAATATACTATGTAGTATTAATGGAAAAATTGTATTCTTTGAACCTATGCAAGTTGAAAATTTTCAAATAAATCATTGTCGTCAACTCTTATGCAATAAGTAAAAGAACGGGATCTTCCATTATGAACAGATCTAAAAATCCAAAAGTACTTAGATCCCTGAAATGTATAGTTTGGTACAGTTTAGGTAACTACATTTTCTATACAAGTCCTGAAGTCAGTTGTTTAGCTGACTTCTAACTCCGGAAACACCAGCCTCCCCTCCTTTCCTTAACTTCTAATTTGTAATTTCCCAAAGTGCCCACACTTGACATTGGTGTGTGTGCAGGAGTGCAACAAATATCTTCTCTCATCTATCTTGCAACACAACTTTTTCAGTATCTGACAACTAAATCTGCTTTCACCAAAGCTCCTCAGGCTGTTGATCCATAGGGTATACTTTGCACACTCCTCATGCAAGCCATAGAACTGACTTAAAAAAAAACCAACAAACCAAAACCAAAACCACAATGGCTGCAGTTGCCTTTTAGATTATTTATAATATACCTTTTGTAAGGATGAGTAAAAAGATGATGAACTGTCACAAAAAATAAAGAAATGCGAGAGTAAAGACATAGTTTAGTTCTCATGTTACTCAAATTTTATTTCTGCTGACAGCTTTTCACCCTTGCTGTAGTTTCAGCTCCACTTTATCTTGTTAGCTCTCTGTTGCTATTTGCTGCAGTACAATATTCTATTTCTGCAATAATGTTTTCCTGTCTATTGGCATGGGTATTATATTTAGCAAATAGCTTTGACTTTTTTTGGTAAAGACAGAATATAAATTATTGATCAGCATAAATATGAGCAACCATATTATTAAATACAGACTATTTACTCTATTAATAATTTTATTATATTCATAACTTGTAAGTATATAAATAACCTTTCAGAGCTACATGAACTGCCTCTAAAATGAAAACATTTGCTTCACTGTGATGAAATACTATTTGCAGCAGACTATTTAATGACAAGAAGTTCTTGTCATTAAATGAACTGTTAAATCAAGTTCTGTTGATGCATAGCCTGACAAATTCCCTTACTCGTATCATTTGCTTTAGAGCAATCCCTAAAATATTCAGAGAAGACAATGATATAAGTTTTAACTAGATTATTCTTTATTGGGTGCAGTTAAAGGAAGACACAGGCAGATCAGCTTGACTGACACCTTAAAGTAGCAAAGGAGAGAGGAAAAGAGCACACTGGAATGGAACTTCTTCCTCACTCACTCTGACCTCTCAGTTTATTGTTAGTAAGAATCTACAGTTGACTTGGTCTTTACAAGGAAATAGGTCCCAAACTGAAGTGGTTTCCTTGTTTAGCCCCAGCCAGCAACTAAGTACTACGCAGCTGCTTACTCACTCCTTCCCCCCACCTGCCCCATGGTGGGATGGGGAGCAGAATCAGAAAAAGGTAAAACTTGGGGGCTGAGATAAGAAAAAAATAATAATTGCAATAAAGTAAAATATAATAAAAATAAGAACAATTTTAAGGGGATGGGGAGAAAGAGAGAGGCATAAACCCCACAAGAAATAAGTGATGCACAATACAATTGCTCTCTACCCACTGACTGATGCTCAGCCAGTCCCTGAGAAGTGATTGACAGCTTCTGGACAACTCCCTCCCACTCAGCATGACATTCTATGGTATGGAATATCCCGTTGGCTAGTTCAGGTCAGCTATTCCTGCTCTGCTCCCTCGTGGCTTCCTGTGTACCTGCTTACTGGCAAAGGATCAGAATCCTGAAAAGTCCTTGATTTAGAGTAAGCACTACTTAGCAACAACTAAAACATCAGTGTGTTGTCAACATTATTCTCATACTAAAGCCAAAATACAGCACTGTACCAGCTACTAAGATGAAAATTAACTCTGTCCCAGATGAAACCAGGACAAATAGCAGCATAAAACAATAGCACATTAGGATCACTGCCATTAGGAGGTGTTTTAAGTTGAAAAAAAAAATTAAGTTGGTAATGCTGACAGGTAACAGATTATTGCATGTATGTGGGTTGATACCTGAAACTGAACTTTTGAAGTCTGCTGCTTGCTAGCTGTTCCCAGTATAGGTGGATTGCAAACATTCATAGCACTTGGATGAAAGACAAATGGCATGACCCCAGTCTGCCAGTTGACAGAGAGAACTGCCAGGCAGGAGGCTGGTCACACATTGTGTTTCTGCACAGGGATCATTTGCACTGGGAAACCAGCAGCTTGGGTTGTGGAAGGAGGAGGAGGTATGAAAATGCAGGGTTCCCCAAAAGAGGAGTCAGTCTTTGAAGGGTGAAGGCTCAGACCTTGCCTTCAGGAAAGACCCTAGAAGAGGAGAAAGATCCTGGACACTAAGATATTGGGTGGACATGAATGTCAATGGGCACGCAAGAGACCTTGGCCACTAACACCTAGGTCTGGTGACTGTGAGCAGCTGCACAGCACAAACAGGCATGACTTTCTGCCTGACCTTCCTGGAGTGGCCTCCTTGAGGGGAAGGAAACTCAAGACCTGGGAATATAGCCCAGTAAGGAGGGAAGGAATAAGTATGTGGGATAATCAAGCAGGATAAAAGATCTAATGCCCCCGGTCTTAAATAAACACCAGCATCCAGATCCACTATGGGTTGTAATTTGCTCTGTTTCATCTGCAACAGAAGAAAAATAATTTCTACAACATAGTTCCAGAAATGGCTTTTTATTATCCCAATATGACAAGCTTTTTTGTTTTGTTTTGTTTTTGTTTAGGGGGGAAAAATCAATTGCAGACATAATGTATTAGAAAATGTGATGCTTTAAGAATCACCCTCTCCTTCCTCTCTCCTAAATGACAAATTAGTTAAATTAATAGGAAAAACCTTGGAATAGAAGTGCAGGAGGTGTAAAAACAAACTTGCAGAGAGTGTTGGGTTTTTTTTAATTGTTGTTACACATCCTTTTACTTAATGGGAAATTGGTTTGGCTGGTTGTGCCTCAATTGCTTTGGGGAATAAGACTGATCGCTCTTGCAGAAAAATAATCAAGTAGTGCACCACAGAGTCAGTTGGTCGGTAGCAACCAAAATTTGCATTGTCTTTGGAGCAACCCCAGGAGCCGCCACGACCCAGAACAAGTCTCTGAGCAGGGTACATACTGCCTCCATGTAGTCATTTAACTTACAGCTCTAAGTCATGTCCAAGAGACACCTGTTCTCTCCATTTACTATATAGTTAATTGATTATACCTAATTCAGCCTGACATGGATAGCTTGGAAATGTCTGTGCTTCCTTTTTGCCTCTTATAAACACTAAGACACAACTCACTTTTCCTCACAGACCTATACTTACTCCTGTAGACTGTGACCAAACTCCCAACCTCAGGCAGTGCAGCAGAACAGGGAAAGGAACCTCTCTTTTCCAGTCTGAGTCACATACACAAATGCCAGTTCAAGAAAAAACTTCATCCACAGGAAGTACATCAAAGGATTTATTTAGCCATCTCATCCCATCTGTGCTGATTTTTCAGCTTGCAACATCAGAAACGTGCTTCATAAAATATTTTAGCTATAGGAATATACTGAGTGGATACACTTTGTAACTTTTTTCCTCCTAACACATGCCAGCTATAAAGTTATGACGTGTAACCAATATAACCATATAACTGCTATATGACCAAAACCAGCAAAATGAAATAAGGAAAGAAATCACATTTTTTCCTGAGCATTTATCTCTCAAAAGAGGAGATAACTTGCCCTGAATTACTTTGTGAGGATACACGATCTTGACAGTCAAGCTTTACTAAAGATAATTCCTGATGCTGTTGAAATAATGTGAATTCTTTCACAGCTAAATAGAAAAACAATGGTTCATTTGTTAAATTATTTTTATCAACTTTTTCGTTCAGTTAATTCCCCGTGGCTTGCAAACATAAGAAGGCAATAGTTACATGTAAGAGTCATAGCTTCAGAGGCAAAAAATGCTGTGTCATTTTGCCAGCTGAGTAGCCGGGGCAGTCTTACATACACCAACAAATAGCTATAAATGTACTGGCTGCCCACGCTCTGTAAAACTAGGATGTAGACTTTCAGAGTCAAGAAAGGTGATTATGGTTTAGAAACACTGCACTTGGAGTGAGGAGAACAGAGTAGGTTCAGTGCTTCATGGAAATTTCACTACGATAAGAATATCACATAAGAAAATCCTGTGACCTTTTGCGGCTCACTGAATGCCCTCTCAACGCATTGCTTTGGGCAGTTCAGGGTTGACTGAGGACCTGGCTACTTGCTGGTGACACTGCTGAACCCCTTCCAGCAGGAGCAACACAAGCAGGAAAACTAGCCAGTGCTCACACAGAGCCTGGCGAGCTCTGAAATGATTGCATGGGATAGAAAGGGGCTGGGATAGTGTAAGTTTTTCCAAGTCTTCTTTAAGCATCATTGCAATAAAAAAATTTTAAAAGGAAAAAAAAAGAATAACAAGGTACTTTTAGCATACAGTCATATCTGAGACCACATCCTCCCTGCTGTACTACTGCAATATTCCTATGCAAGCAGCTGTGGTTTGGTTTGATTTAACACAGCTAATGCGTACTGCTTTCAGGTAAGTCCACTTGATCTTTTTTCTAAATTAGCAAGGATAAGCTCCTAGGACATAAACAAGAAATCAGTGTGTTCAGCCTTCAGCATAAGACAGAAAATATTTTTCACAGTGACAGAATTCCAGCTAAGCCCCCATGTTTCTGCCTAGGTTTTCTATAGAAGCAAAAGAAACTGTCAAAATACTTATGTTTAAAAAAACAAAAACAAAAAACCAACACCAAAATCCCACAACATTTTAGTGCTTTTAATAGATATTCACTTGTTCTGGAAATAAAGCAGTAATTTCTGTCACCCTTTTATCATAAGCTCTTTCAGCTCTCAGTATGTAAAGCTAGTCATAGACTTGGAACATAAATTTCTCTGTGTATACAAGCTCTTTGTATAAAATGCAGATAAGTAACACAGTATTGTTGCAGCTGTATGCCTATGCTTGCTTAAAAAAAACCTGCAAACTGCTTTAGCATTCACCAGACAATCATATGTAATGTAAGTGTATATGAGATTGTGTATCTACTTTAAAAAAAGATTATTTATAATGTTGGTACTGAAATAGACATAGAAAAACTATATTAGACTGATGAGACACTAAATTGAGAGTCTTAAATGTGTTTTTCATTTAGCATTAGAGATGGAAAAATTAATATTCTAGAAGTTATTACAGGCATATTTTATAACAGATATGAATAAATTAACTCTGTAGCATTGCCTACCAAGAATGACTAGTTTTATACAAAAACAAAACAAAACCTTCCCTTCTATCTTGATTAACCTAAGCAACAAGAAAAGCATTTATGTAGCTGTACTGATCTTGATCAGAGCTTACCTGAGCTGGGGCTTTAATAAATTTAAATTCCAAAACATAATGGCTAACTTCTGATAAAAAGAAATGAAAAATAGTTGGAATGGACATAACTTACCAGGAGCTTGATGAGTAAGTCTGGCATTTGGAGAAATGGCCGGTCTTAGGAAACAACAGAGGTGGGAGGTAGTTCACACATTTTTTAGGTTTTCTGAAGGAATTCAGGAAAATTTCCTATCACTGGATATTGTTGTTGGTTTAAGTTGTAAATGGGAAAGTAAACTGATGGTGATTGAAAACTTCCCAACAGACAAGAACAAAGAGGACACCTATTAAGCAGAAGGCTTAGGTGTTTCATGGCCATGAAGAATGGGCATTGAAGTGAAAGGACCTCGGGCCTTGCTCCTCTAGAACAGCATTGCCAATGCTTCCCCATCGTGCTATGTTAGAAATGCATAATATATGACTCTCTAACATTGGACTTATTATGTAGCCAGGCAGGCCTATCAATTATTTTTGGAAATGAGTTACAATGAATGTATTCTTCATTTTTATAAGTCTATCAAGGCAGAGGTTACTTGCTAAAAAAAAAAAAAAAAGTAAAAATAAAAATCAATGCTCCTTTGCATTGGAATGCAATAACTGTAAGGTGTGCAGCTCTGAGTTAAATCAAGGTGCAGGTCAAGCAATCAATTTTTCAGTAAAAAACCCCATCTACAGCACTAGGGATTTCTACTATTAAAAAAAAGGGAAAAAAAATCAATGCTTGACTATAGCCCCAGGTTCTACTGGGTAACATGTGCTCAGTACTGTAACATGGGATATTATTAAGAAAATCTGACTATTGCTTTCACAGGTTGAAGATTCCCTGAGAGTGGAAGTAAGATAGAGGCCAAAAAGGGCAGAGAGGTAGAAAAATGAAAAAAAAACCCAAACATCACAGTTTTAGAATTTCACTAATGTGAATGGCAGGCATCTGACTGGTATAAATTTATAAAACTCCACTGGTGAAGCTGTGCCTGACAGCAACTGAGACTCAAAGTTTTGAAAGGGAGAGATTTCTTCCTTATCTTGTCCTGCTGAAATGGTATTCCCATGGTGTCTAGCATTCTTGTGACACTATAATGTTCATGTCCTGATGCTGCAGCATAAAAATTGAATAGTTTTTAACTACAAAATTAATAGGACTTTCATCTCACATAGTACATTCTCATTAATACTAAATAGGTTAATTATAATAAAAATTTTACCATAAATAGTATAGGGATTAATAATTTAATGCCTATAAAAGTGTTGCCATTTTTCATAAAATCTCACATGTAAAGCTCACCTAATCACCACTTGGATTGCCCAGCAAATTCCATGCACAGTAGCCCAGGGTTTGCACTGCTCTTGTTTTGCACCTTTGAAGCTCCTGTTTTGCTATTTTAGGCCCTATGAACCTAACCAGATCTGTTTGGTACAGCCCTGCACCTGGTGATTAACAAGCATTGGGTAGTTCTCAGTTCAGGAACTGGCTTTATAGTTTCCTTGTCTTTGAGTAAATGGTACGGCTCCGAGTTAGAATACTTGGTTCAATTCTGAATCTAGTCCAAGTCTAACTGTACGAGTGACTGTATGAGGAACAAGAAAAGACTTTTTTACATGTATGTCGGATAGTCTCTAACAGTGGTATTTTACTGCTTCTTGGGCAAGGCTTAAAAGATGGTTTCACTTGTTGGTTTGGATGCCTGGGTGAAGTTGTCCATCCACATTCCTCATTTTGTCATTGCCTGGAAAAACTAACGGTGGTGAATCCTTCTTCTAGTCATCATCTGTGTTCTCTATTTAGACCATAAAATAAAAGCTGAGAAGGTAACAACGAAGGATCTAGGCATGCCCTGTCCTCATACCCTTCCCTAAGCACCATCTACTGTCTGCTACCGTAGGGTACAGCATACCTTTGAACTACCTAGCACAGAGCTGCATGGCTGAAAAACATAAAATAGATCTTGCCCTTACATGCAAAGAACTGAAGAACAAAAACGATTTGGAAAATGAGGATTTGGCACCTTGTGCCACCTGGAATAAGGGGAAAACAAAGAAGAAGGAAATCAGAAAGGAATTTTCTTCCCAATTATACGCATGACATAATTATAACATAGATTTCCAGAGGCACGTTCACTCAAAACCAGCAGTACTGGAGCTTGAGATAACACATATGCAAAACCCATTAGCAGTTTCTAAGAGCTGAACCATGCCGACAGACTAACGCCTCTCAACCACAGTTCTGGTCTGAAGTGTACAGCATTCACCACAGCATTTCACTGAACCACACTGGCATGCTTGGACCAACCTGCAACAAGCACCTCCAGACATGTGAGTAAATAGCACCCTTTTTCTCCACTGCTGATGGCAGAAGTGCCCAAAGAGCTCAGGTGGGAATAGGTCCTATATGTATTAGATAGGCATATGTTGACTTTAAGAAGACATACAATTTAACATAGCAGAGGGTGGGGGAGGTGATGACTAATGTCTGTCCATAAGCACCCAGTCACCACCTCTCTCTTTGCTTCTCTCTGAAGGGAGTAACACTATCCAGCTGGTGGCTTTATGGCACTGCAGTGAAGAAATAAGGCTGGAGGTGTCCTCCTCATCCTATAGCCTGGCCAGCAATGCTGTCCTCCCTGCTCCACAGCCTGCCAGAGCAGGGGACAAAAGCTAGACTATGGGGTCAAAAACCTAATCATTTTCATGCTTTTGACAGAAACTCAACATAATTTCTGTAGAAAAATAACATGTGCTCTAGCCAGATGAAATATACTGGTAATATCTCTGTAGGTACAGATTACAGAAATAGGATAAATTTCTGGTAGGCATCTGACAAGCAGTCAGATGCACCAATTTCTTGTAACGAGTCTGAATGAAGATCTTCAGATCTCAAACACAAGGGAAATTCTGACACAGTGGCCAATAGTTACAAAATTAAGGACTTTGTGTGCCTTGCTAAGGGGTAGTCACACTGTGAAGACTTTGATTTCAAGATGTGCTGAGCATATCTGAAAATCAAGTTCCTTCATGGTGCTTCAAGATAGGTGGTAAAAACCAGAGCACCCTAAAGTTAACCTAACCAGAACTCATGTCAAAATTTCAACTTTTTAACCTATCTTTTCCCTATTTTATACAACTACCATCAGTAGTGCATGCACTGAGAGGCAAAAAAAAAGGAATGTAAAGAAGAGCAATATAACCTTCCTGCTCCACTTTATTAACCTCATAAAGTAATACTAATTTTTTACTGTACTCATATAAAATTTCAAAGGCTTTCTGTTACAAAGACAACTGGCTTTTCAAATTACGGATTATATTCCAATTAATATGAAATTATTATGTTGTGATAAAATATGAGATATGCATTATGTAATAAAGAGGATTATTTAAAGGATAATAACAGTAACCCAGGCAATATGTCATAGTATTTTTCATTATTCTAAATCTGTTGTTTTAGCTATTTTCCAATGGTTACAGTAAATCTTCAGAGACAGGCAACTAGAATGCAACTGCAGTTACACTGTTCTCATTTGTGCAGGCACATTAATTCATTATTGAAGAGTTGGTCACTGATGAATTTGTAGCAATACCTATTTGCTTTCAATAAAGGAGTATTGGAACATTTTGTTTAAGCATCCTGTATACATAAATAATTATTCAAATCTTATGACAAGATATAAATCCTGGATACACAGTCTAAGAAAGGAAAGGAAAGTTTTAAAGTAAAAAGCTTCTAAACTTTTCTGCAACATTCATATCACTGTAGCAAAAGCTCCAAAGAAAGATACAGCTACAGTGTAAGACAAATAGTAGACTAAAGATCTCATCTTCGAGTGTATGACAGAAAAAATAAAAAGGAAAAAAGGAAAGTGTTCCCACCTGCATTACAAAAGCATCTCCAAGTCCTTAACAGTATTTTTATCACATCTTTGATTTTCTCCCCAAAATATCGAAAGTAGCTATGTTTTGTGCAGCTGGGTCCAAAACAGGAACAGAAGATAAGAGCCTGGGAGCAGATACATAAGATGTTCCTTCTATCACAGCCAGCATAGGATTTGGAAACAAATGTTTCTAACACCACAAACAGAAAAAGGGCTATAATAAAAGAAAAACCTAAGTTCTGTTACATTTCTCATTGTGATTTTTTTTTTCAGAAAACAAGTTCCTGTGACTGTCCAATTGCCTGTTTTGAATATTAATAAAATGAAAGTCAAAAAGATCTTTCATTCAGTGTTTTTTGTTCTTTTACTTTGTTAGAAACCTATAAGGAAATTAAGTCTTCACAGAATGTCCTGAATAATTTTTAAACGTAATTGTACATTCATGTCATTATTTATTTTTATTTCAGCTTGGATTTGAATTATGTTTCTTAATTTCCTTTGCTTCTATTTCCCTCTCTTCTGAATAAGACTTTACTTTTACATCTCAAACGTTCATCCAGGATAGGAAAACAGCTTCTCAAGTTTACTCTATTTGATATTAAAAATATTTGTCCCACCTTTTATTTTCCCACACAGGAAGCGGGAAATAAATCTGTATAAAAGAGTGGTTTCTCCCCATTATTTTCTTACTAAATCCTAAAACAGTGTAGTGTAAGAAGAGTGTGCTTTGACTGGAATTTTTTAAGCCATTTTCTCACCATTTCATAACTTATTGCCCAAAGGTCTGAGCAAAATGCTACTGTGTACATGGCAGAGCAGACCAGTTGGAATTCCCATCTAGCAATTCAAGGATATCTATTTCTACCATCAAGAATACACATAAAATTTTGAAGCGCTCAGAACTCAGAGTACAACAACAGAACCGCAAGTTGCAGGCAAGAGTGCACTGCAAAGGTTTTGCAGCACAGGGTCAACAAAAACAGATCTCCACCATAAACATACATGGCATTTACCTGTGTACACTTTCTGAAGTAGGTATAGAAAGGGGATTTTCTGTAATGGACTTTATTGGGTTTGCGTGGCACAGCTTTGGTAGTGGAGGGGCTACAGGGGTGGCTTCTGTGAAAAGCTGCTAGAAGCTTCCCCGATGTCTGACAAAGCCAGCTCCAAGGAATACCCACCACAGGCCAAGGCCAAGCCCATCAGCAACAGTGGTAGTGCCTCTGTGACAATATATTTAAGAAGGGGGAAAGTCAGAAGAAAGGAGAGAGACTATGTGAGAGCAATTACTGCAGATGCCAAGGTCAGTGCAGAAGGAGGGCAGGAGGTGCTCCAGGTACCAGAGCAGAGATTTCTCTGTAGCCTGTGGTGAAGACCATGCTGAGGCAGGCTGTCCATCTGCAGCCCATGGAGGTCCATGGCGGAGCAGGTGGGTGCCTGCAAAGGAGGGTGTGACTCCATGGGAAGCCTCTGCTGGAGCAGGCTCCTGGCAGGACCTGTGGCCCTGTGGAGAGAGGAACCCACACCAGAGCAGGATGTTTGTGAAGGACTGCACCCCATGGAAGGGACCCACACTGGACAGTGTGTGAAGAACAGTAGCCTATGGGAAGGACTCACATTGGCAAAGTACATGGAAGAATGTCTCCCATGGGAGGGACCCCACACTGGAGCATGGAAAGAGTGTGAGGAACCCTCACCCTGAGGTGGAAGGAGCAGCAGCGGCAGCGTGTGATGAAGGCAGGGGTGCGGGGAAGGTGTTTTTAAGACTTTTTTTATTATTATTTCTCATTATCCTAGTCTGTTTTAATTGGTAATAAATTGAATTAATTTCCCCATGTCGAGTCTGTTTCGCCCATGATGGTAATTGGTGAGTGATCTCTGCCTGTCCTTATCTCAACCCATGAGTCTTTTCTTGTATTTTCTCTCCCCTGTTCAGTTGAGGAGGGGAGTGACAATGTGGCTTTGGTGGGCACCCAGCATCCAGCCAGGGTCAACCCACCACATAGACCCTGATCAACAGCATGGGCTGTTTCAACTCAGGAAAAAACGGGAAAGTGCTGGGCTACAAAGCAACACAAAGCAAAGAATGAAGTTGTCCTGCCTGGACACTGTGGGCCTGGGGAAGATTTATTTTCACAGCTTCATTTAGCCTTTCTATTTCAAGAAAGTTTTTTCTTCAGTAATATGTTTACTTCCTAATAAACCAACCTTTAACAACTAGCAGCATTTTGGTGATATTGGTTGGCTCACGTAACAGAAAAAGAAAAGCTTTAGTTTTACCTCAGGACGAAAGCTGACTCCTGGTCCCTTTAATCAGACAGACAACAAGCTCAGTACACCTCCAGAGACACAGGCATATACTAAAGAGAGACTCATGGGGTTTTTAGAACAAAAGTAGAAATGAATGAAATATGTTACCTAGGCAACAAAACATCTGCTGCAGTGGTAAATGATACAAAAAGCTGGCCAGCAGGGAATGCGTCTGGTGACAATGTCAGAGAAGGAAGCAAGACTTCCTGTGTAGTAGAAAGAGAAGAAAAGAGAATATTCCAGAATAAAACAAAACATTTGGAAACAAACCCCATCTAATTTTATGTAGAGGTAAAAAAGTATAAAATTTACTGCACTGTATTATTGTACAGCTTTATCTGTAGTAATGTGAAGGTACTTTCAAAGGACATCCTTTCCTGTATTTGTTTTAATCGTTTAGCAGTGCTTTCAGGATGCCCTTCAGTGTTAGGCACAGCTTCCAATACTGAGGGAGGGATGTGTAGAAATAGTATAACAGAAATAATTATTTTTAAGCTGTGTACCCATTAAAGTCAATGCCAAAGTTCTTACTGACTTTAGTAAAGTGAAGATATCAGTATTTTAAGACCAAATTCAAAGTCACTAAGCTCTGGGGAAGGCTTACATTTAGGAATGCTGGCTTTAGCAACACTGACTTAGGCCATGGCTGAGAATAATTTCCTTTCTGTAATACCCTTTTATAATATCAGAATGGGTTAACTACTTTCAATTGCTGAATATTTTCTAACTTCATACTTTTCAAATTAGTTCAGAAAAAAACCCCAGGTTTAAAACAACAACATAACATATCATTATGGGGGAAAAAAGGATTTTCTATGACTAAGAAATAAGAAATGAAAAGATTCCATACTTTGAGTCATTTGCACATCTAATGAGACTGGGGAAAATGAAAAGGCAAAATTTATTTTATCTTGGCATTGAAGCTAAAGAACTGTTTGAATAGAGGAGCTATAACTTATTCAGTGTCACATCTGCTTATCTGTATGTCATAATCTAAGGGACTTGTCAGTGCTATGTGTCAAGACTTTTTGTGTGTGTGTGTTCATGGGTGTGTGGGGGAGATGTGTATATATACAATAAAAACGATAAGTGGAACAAAAGAGAATCGAAGGGCTTCAGATGCATAACATGGATAATGTGATTGACAAAGAATAAAAGATAAACAAAGGACAGAGAAATCAAATTGACATCATTTTTTCTATTTACCACATTAAAAAATAACCCATTTTCATGTGAGAATGAGATTATAGAAATGGAGACAGATAAAAAACCAGCCTGTCAGTTGGTGACACAGACAGGTAAGTTAAGACCTTATGAATTTTAATAAGTGTGTTGGGTCTGTACAAATTCTTTTTAAGATAGTGACAAACCTTCTGAAAGAAAATAAGATGACATTTTTCATACTGATTATATTGCTTAGAATTAGGTATATGCCAACCCTCCTTTTCTCACCCACAGAACTCCACTCAAAACAAACTGAAAACTGGCATTATCCTGCATATAAAGAATACTCATTATTAGCAGGTAGGTGGAGATTACAGATGACTCTTTTGTCCTTAATGTCCACTTATTGTACTTGTTAGACTAGAGAGACCATTTTGAGGTGGTGTACAATGAGGCAACTGAGAGGCTGTTAGTCACACTGAGCTCTTCACTTGAATTTTTTGCTGTAGCAGTATGGAAGCAAAATTGGTGCTGTGTCAGCTCACTGAATGTAAATCATACTGAAAGAAGGAAAATGTTGTTATAATGCAACCCTTGGGAATAGAGAAGATAAGGTCAGAGATGAGGCAAGAAAAAACCTCTAACAAGTATTTGATGAGCACACTTTCAAACCTTGCACAATCTAAATCTAACCTCCCTAATAAGTAACTCCTTCTGTACTGTGTCATACTTGGAGAAATCCACCTGACCTGACTGCAGTCAGCAAGGACATTTAGCTCCTGAAGAACCTCTTCTATTCTGTGTCTTGTTTTTCTGAGAGAGGGCTTGGTGTTGGGAAAGGTGAGGAGAAAGGGGTTGATTGATGAGAGCAAAATCAGGAAGGTTTGCCTTTCTTCATTACATTTTTAGTTGGGCAGATGGTGTCTCTGTGAAAGAAATTACCTGTTACTTTTCAACCCATTGGCAGAAGACAAGGGATTCCTGAGCCATCTCCAGTTTGACACCTGCCCTAATCAGCTAAGTAACCAAGTGCCAAAACATTGATATTAAGCTCAGCTCAAAGCTTGTTGAATTCAGTGGAAGACTTTCTACTGAATCAGTGCTCTCTGTATCTGCCCTAACGTGAACATAACTAAACAAATATTGACAACTATATGCAAGAATTATTCCTAAAAATGCAGTTGTCTAAATACCTACTTAATTTTTTATGAATGCCATATGTCTTTCATAAGGTCCTGAACTTATTAGGAAACCTGTTTTCAAGGAGATGTGTATACAGGACAAAGGATAATGAAGTGATTTTAAATACATTATTCATTTCTAGTCATTACTGATGACCTTATGTATAACTTGTGAGTGACAGAGCATAGCACAGCTATGAATGATTGTTGTGAGGTCATCAATCATGGACAGAAATCAATTCTGCATTTACATGTGCCTCATGGCAAATTTTTTTTAATATAACTATGCTGTTTCAATATTTATGATTTTTGTATTGCAATATTTTTCTAAATTTAAGTATACTGCCTTGGGCAATGTTGGATGGAAAATATATCCAACAGGTTTTCACCTAGACATACGCTTTTTACCCAGAACCCTGAGACATCAGAGTATTGTTGGTCTGCATATTCTGGGAGGGGAGCGATTATTCCTATAGGAAGCTACATTTATGTTAATAGGAACTGACTCATTGAATTTTTAGTAAGGACAGTGGCTCTGAACATAAGAGTAATCCATGTATCTGGAAATAAATGGAATTTGGAAAAAAGCACTTTAAAAGAAGTTTTTGGAAAAACCTTGTTTTTAATTTCCATAGGAACAATTCTTAAAGAATTAAAAATTATTCTAGCATTTTATCATGTTTAATATACTAACTTAAATACTTTCTCAGTGTACCACAGCAGTAAATTAATTCCATATTGAGAAGCAATCTTTTCTGTATTAAGAGCTGTTCCTATGTTAATGGTGAATTCCTGAGAGAGGATACACTTTTGTCCTTGAAAACCGCCTCAACCACAGACAACGATTTGTCTGTACTAAAGATTCAGAGAAGTTATTCAAAATTAAGAAAGCTCAATTGATTAGATAGGTAGATAAATAGACAGACAGCTAGAAAGAAACATTAAAAATTAATGTAATAAGTTATCACTGTGTAAGTAAGTTGAAGCCCCTGCATATAGAAAGACTTCAAAAACGTAATTTATCTAAAATAAGACATACTGCTAAGCATGTAGAAGTAGATTATTTCAGTCAAGTTACACAGATATGAATACTCTAAGTATTAATGTAGCCAATGGCAATATATTGAAATCTAGTTCTGACTGAAGATGTTTATAAAGGAATTTAATACAAATTAACTAATTGAGTAAAAAATATATTCAATATATTTTACTAATACTCCTCATACAGACAAGTCTCCAGCTAAACTGTACTGTGGTCAAGTTTTCCTTAAAATGCAGTTGGTGTCCTCTACAATCTAGACTTATTTAGATAGTACAGAAGAAGGCTTTAATGTTCAGCCTGTTGAAAGTTTGGCTTCCAAACTGAGGTGCAGATCTCTCTCCTGAAGTTCTTCTTTTAATGCCCTAATGGAACTCATACACATATCAAGAAACAGTTCAACTGAACCCACAGATTTAAATGGCTCAAAACATCCTGCAAAACCTTCAGGTTACAAAATCCTGTATCGGGCAAAACTCAGATCCTTTGAGGATTTATTAGGAAACTTGTATCTGAGAACAGCTTACTAGAAGACCTTTCAGATGACCTTAAGCCCAGTAACAGACATGAAAGCATTTGAGTTTTATATTCATAGTTGTGCAAAGAAGGACTTATCTGAAATGAGAGCTTGTTTGGATAAAAACATTCAAAAATTAATAATTAAAGACAATATTAGTCCAAGCAGCAGTGGAAAGAAGCTACTACACATTAATCACCTTGACTTAGCAGCTGTCGGCCCAGCCTGCTGTGCTTCAGTGCCAATAACGAGCTGTCCCTTTGTTTCTACAGGAGCAAAGGTTAGACCCATAATGAATAATAACTGGGATTATTAACAACACATTTGGCTTTATATCTAGGAATTTTTATTGCAAAATAAAACCACAAGAGATAAATAGGCAAACAAAACCTCAGAAAACTCATCACAGTATTCCAGTACTTAGAGGGAAGTTGTCTTTTCCTTCACAAGGAGCCACAGGGAGCAAACAAGGGGCAATGGGTACAAGTTGCACTTGGGAGAGGTTCCATCTCGAAATAAGAAAGAGTTTGCAGTGAGAAGAATCATACACTGAAACAACATCCCCAGGGGTGTGGTGGAGTCTCTGTCACTAGATGTTTTCAAGATGCAATTGGAAAGGGTGCTACATAGTTTCATCTAGGCTTCCTTTCCCATGGAAGGTTGGATCAGATGACCTTTTGAGGTCCCTTCCAACCTGGGCCATCCTATCATGCTATGATTTTATCACTATCCCAGCACATCAGACAGAACTTTTTTAATCAATTCTCAGTACCATTTAAAAACCCACTAAAATTCCCTAATCGCCTCAACTTTTCAGGAAACTGTCTTAATAAACAGTAGTGAATTCTAACTGGAATTAGTTTTGTCTGTTGTAATATTTGATGTTTAATGAAAATAAAGTTGAAACTAGTATTCTCCACATATTTATTGAATAAAGCTGCTGAACTATTTCACTATTTCTCTTCAAGTGGTTTGAGTATTGGATTTTAGTTTTCCCTTTTTTTTTTTTTACTTAGTCCTCTTTACATTTATTTATACCTCTGATCAAACCTAACATGAGTGAACAGAAGCATCTCATTTTTTTTGTTAGTCCTTAACACACTATTTTCAAAACAAATTTTCTTTGAGAAACTTCCATGAATAGGAGACTGCCAATAACAAGGTCTCAAAGACAGAGGTTGCTCCATTCTTTGTTCTGCAGTTTGAAAAGACAGAGACCAAACAAGCAAGTACAAGCTCTCTCTTCCCATACTAACCCAGGCACATATTGTATCACTAAATGTTTGAACATCCGAACAGAGTAACAAGTTACCCCATAGCAGTTACACACAAGATCTGTCCTTTGGACACATGTTTGGTCTGTGGCTTCTACAGACAATACAAGTTATATTGAAGTAATTTTACCTTTTAGTGAAAGATTTATACATTTCCTCTGGTGATTTGCAGGATGCTGCTGGGCAAGAATGTGCACTTAAGTAGGTTTTGTACAGCATATGATGCCACACAATTTGCAAACCCACAATAATTTTTATATGCATCAAAGCTCTCAAGTCTTTGAAACAGATTTAATTTATTTCTGAAAAATCAACATTAGTTTAAATACAAGCTTTTAATTTCTGATTCCATCAAAGAGTTTGGGTGTGACCTTAGGCAAGTTGCTTAACTTGTGGGACCTGAGGTTTAGGTAATTAATGAGAGAATAAATCTATAAGTAGTTCTTACAGATTTATAGACAGGTTATACACTGACCCTGATTTAAATACCTTTTCACTGCACTTTGAACTTTTAATACATTTCATCTTTATATTCATTTACTGTGATGGTAAAAAAAGTCAAATAAGGCTTCTATCAGTAACGTTTAAAAAACATAAAAAATTCAACAACAGATTCTGAAATCTCATGGGAGGCTTAGTTAGGCGGAACAGGTACTCATTTCAAAGCCCACTCTTTTCCAAAGAATATGCTACAGGAAATTAAATTGCATATCGAAGAGTGGAAGAATGCTTGGATTGGACTATGCAGAAGAGGTGACAAAATTAAGACAGCAGCATTCAAAACTGATTCTCTTGCCAAATAATGTTTTCCAAGATTCTAGCTATGATTAGCTTTAAATTTTAAAAATCAGGTTTTTAAAGTTAATTTGAACATTTTTAACCTGATTCCTGCACAATTCCCCTCTAATATCAGTGGGCTTACCCTTCTCTGCCCTGGTGCAAGTAACTAGAAAGATTTAGATAGCACAGCTTGCCAATCAGGATTGTGATTAGGCTTATAGTGACCAGAGTTGTAGGAAAATGTTTTATTAGCAATGCTTAATTTCCTATATATATTTATCCAGGAAAAAAAAAATCGGCATTACCTATAACTCATATTTCAAAGCGGGGGAAAAAGACCTGAAATAGCAAAATTCCCCATAAAACAAAAAAAAAAAAAAAGTAACAGCAAGCAAGAATGTTTACTGAAACACCCCTTTCATCAGTAGGTCTCATTTTATCTCCTCTTTCATGCTTGCTTTTGTTTTATTTTTTAAGAACAACACATAACAGTGATTTCTATACCTCTTGCAGTTAATTTTGAAAAATGGTTTTGTTTTTCTTTGTTTACAGAAAGCAGAGCCCCCATTCAATTTCCAATTTCCAATTTCCAATTTCCAAACTTGACACAACTTATTAATATCTAGCAAGCGCATATTGTACTACATCTCTCAATAGACAGACTTTTCAGTGTGAATTCAAAGTGAAGCTTGTGGCTTTTCCTTACTGAAACCCTAATGGGAAAAATCTTTCCTTTATATGCAACTGTAACCATTGCAGCAACAGTGGTGAAGATGTGCATTCATCCAAATTCCACCTCTGAAAATCTGAGATTTCAATTGTTCCAAAGCTTCAGAAAATGTTCCTGTGTTTGGATTAGTCAGTGGAGACCATCTCTGTGGACAAAAAGCAATCTCATCTTGAAATCCAGTGGGTACCACAACAACAAAGGGTAAACAAGCAAACAAATTGAAAACAGAATAAAGAGAGGAAAAGAGATAAACTTCTGGAGGTAAATGTGGCATTACACAGGAGGTGCATAACAGACTTTCAACACGAAACAGATGTACATACTGAAACAAAGATTACTTCTTTTATCTACTTTCTTTCTTTTTCATGTTAAATATGCTTCCTGGGAAAAAAAACCATCTTACTACTCTTTAGCTGCACTGAAGAACTCTATGTTGTCTAACTAGTATTTAGATCAAAAGTGGGCCAGGCCTATACGCAGCGAACTATGCCTCCATATATAATGCATGTGTGTTCAAATGCATGTGTGTTCAAAATACACATACACAATTTTCTTGTAGTCTCATCAAATACAAGTACAGGATAAGAACAAAATATATATGGCCAGATACTCAAATCATATAACAAATACACCTGCACTAAAGCCAACATGAGACAAGTTAGGGACCTAGTCTGCTGGGAGAGTTCAATAGGAACAGGAGCTGGGAATAGAGAGGGGAGTCACTACAGCCATTACTGTAACTACTTTTGATTATGGATATTGCACACAGTATTACATAGCTCTTAATATTTTCCTTTGATAAAAAAAAACAACAAACCCACACCAAAATTCAAAACCAAAAACCAAACCAAATCACCCCACCCCCAGACAATAACAAAAACAGGAACATGGTTTTCATTCCAAACTAGTATAGAAGCACCTGATGCTTCATGAATTACTAATGTCTTCCTCTCTATAAAACCACTGTTTGGTATCCTTATTTGAGGAAGATGTCACACCATCTTCTTTTGATGCAAATGGCTTGTGAACTTGAGTTCTTTCATCTTCTGTAGTGGAAATCTTAAGCAGCATTATTATAAAGTACAGTAACAACTAACCTGGGGTACTCATACTCTTTCTCAGACTTGTAAAGGCATTTACAGATGTAAACTATGGGGAGGTAAAAGCTTTCTTTGGCTTGTACAGAAAGGTGAGCAAATTGCTCAGAGTACAAGTTTGACTTGGAAATCAGTTCTCTGTGGGCGAACACGTAGCCATGACTTTATACAACTACTGAATAAGCCAATGTACACAACTGACACTAGAAAGTTCAGGACCAGTATCTTTTACTTGTCATTCTTCTACCTAATACAAATATACTAGAATATTACCTTTTTTTAAGCCATGTTTCAAATAATATTTTAATAATGCTCCCAGACATATCATGGTAGCCTTCATCTTATATGTTCCCAAAATGCTTCAGAAATGTCTTCTATCACTAAAATGCAGATCTATCTATTCATATATCTTGGCTGAATGTAGTTCATATTTAATTAAAAGTCAGATTATTTATACCAGATTTTAGGTTTGTTAGAAATAACTTGCATCAAATAAAAAATTTCACTTTTTTTTTTTAACATTTGCATATTTCTTAATGATCTGGATAGGAGTTGTATTGCATGAAAGCTATGTAAGGTCAACTCCTTTGAATATTAATACATGAGAAAGATGGTATATCACAAAATAAATCAACACTATTTAGTAGTGAAATAGTATTTTATCAACACACCTCTGATTCTCCAAAATGTAAACACCGAATCTAGTACTCACCACAGCCATTTCTCTGAGTAACCAAGAAGAGTTGAAAATAAGCCCTTCCAAAACTGCATAAGAATTTCTGTCTGTAACATTTCTCCAGGTTTCCCAGAAAATCAATTCAAAACTATTTTTTATTTCAATCCAAATGAGAGAAACACCCTGACTTTATAAAAAAGACTTTGATAATCATGCAAATGCTTCACTCCCTACGTTTTTCTTTAGCTCACCATTTAAAATTGTGCATGCAGAGTTAATCTCTCTTAAAAAACAAGCAAAACTTTAATCGTACAAAAAAAATCTGTTAGCTACAAAAACATTTACTTCCCTATTGTTTTACTTCCCTTCTCCTTAAATTCTTTTCTGTACTGTCATATATCTTATTTGTCACCTATGTATTGATTATGGCTAATTTTTTTCTAGAGGTAGGTGGTACAGAATGCTGATATATTTAAATTAAAACCAGTCTAGTGAGTCAGGTGATGGGATGAAAAAATATGAATAGGCAAAATACCCCTTCTTATGTCACGTTTACATGTGATATGATTTTTCATTTAAGGCGACAAACAGCATATTCAGTAACTATTACAATAAAACAAAAAAAAAATAAATCTTAAGCATACAATAGAGTAGCCACCACCAGATAACACCCATAAAAATTTTAAGTCAATAAAACTACTGAAATTTTATTTAGTGTCACCCACAAAAGCCTAATTTTTAAAATACAAGGATCAAACCTAAGTCTGTGTTTAAGCATCTAAACAGGAAAGATGTTACAGGTGTTCAGACACTCACAAATTGCAACTCAGTCAAGGATTTCCAGTTAACAACAGATTATGCAGCTTAAATTCATATATTTGCATTGTGAAGACTATGCTTACAAATTTTAACTGTTTTTTTCCCAGAATGAAGATGTTCGCAACACTTCTTTTGTTATCTTATAGTTTCATGCATTAAGACAGTTAATGCTTGAGATCTACCTTTCCATTGCATACTATTTTACATGTTTTCTTGCATACCTTGTCAGTATTGTCCTCTACATGCATAAGTGCTGTCAATACTTAGTAAAATGGCAAGTATTAAAGCATTCTGATACCCTTCTAAGCTACATATTTACTCATTTGATAGAGGCAAAAGTAGAAAAACAAAAAGAGGCTATAGTGATAACATGTCAAGAGCCATGATTAGAAATCAGGTATTCGGTTGCCTGGTATTTTGCTCTAAGCCAACAGAGTTCCTCCTTTCCTTCTCTATGATCCACTGCATTTTTTGTATAATGTAATCATCCCAAACTACTCATACATTTAGAAACTTCTAACTTCATTATTACTGATGGAATTTGGACTAATTAATAATTCCTGAAAGAACACTTAGCATAATCTACATTTTGACAATAAAGCATGAAAATTAAAAGAACAAATTTATGTGCACTTCCAGCTGTCTTTGAATTATGACAGTGACATTATTTGTTATATTAATCATTCAGCATTTATTTAAACTGCTCATAAAGCATGATAAACATAATTAAAATTAATGAAACCTAAAGAATACACAGAGGAACAGATGTCAATGTCAATTGTATTTGATTGTTAAAGAGGACTGTGAAGCTGGAGGTTTGGATTTGATATTTGATTCATGTGATAGTTGACTGGTGTATGATTAATTGATACAAGTTATCTTTCTTATGTTCCTGCTGCTGAAATGCTATTAAGAAGTTACCAAAATGAAAGCAATTATTTATGAAACAATTCTGTGGTAACTTTTGCGTGTTACTCCAAAGTAGTTGTTGTAGTGATGGAACTTATAAAACTTTAACATCTTACAATGAAATTCTCCTGAATGTCCTGAAAATATCATCGCTTCAGTTTTAGTTAAAAGCAGATAAGTTGGCATGTATCTAATACATGTTCACTTTAGCTATGTGTTTATTATGTGGCCTGTATCTAAAATCATGTTTGGGTCCCTGGATCAGATTTCAAAGGTCTTTTTCTGAATTACATTGGGTAACTTCAGTAAATTCTTCTTGGGATACAGACTTTGAATCACAAGCTTAGAATAATAAACTTGTGCTTTAAGCTTGTGCCTTGCCCATAATCAGAAAAGTAGGAGACTTGTTTTCCCAGAGTCTGCAGCACAACAGTATTTCCCCAGGCTATGAAATGTATCATAGGGCTTTGACTTCACTTGAATTAATCCTTTCCAACAGGCCCACCAGGTGCTATGGAAACCTCATACTGTTACAGGCAAGGCTTAAACCTATGGAAAATGTTAGTTGCAAATAATGCATCACAAAGTTTAAGCAGAATTATGCAGTAGAGCTATGTCAAATTACTCCAGCTATGGGTACAGCCTGAATTCATCACTGGAGGCAAGGAATCAGGGCCGCTGGTGTTTCACTACCAGGCCTAAACTTGCCAGTTCTAATTGTGTCTTTTGACCTTTGCTTTGCAGCTAACTACTGTCTGGAGAAGCAACTGAGCTGCTAGAACACAGCTTAGTGAACAGAAGTAATACATAGTGGATGTTAAATGGTTTAACTTTCTCCTCTGTCTTAATTGTGTTGTCCATAACTAATACTAGAGGGATGAATACAGACAATAGGGTGCTATTGAGCATCTAGTCCATAAAATATTCAATTGTACATGCTTCTGTACACAGCAAGTCCAGGTAATTTTTCAGTTTATATGGACAGTTATGGCTACTCATGGATATTTCAGGGGGTGTTGCTCAGTGTACCTAGTCCATTTATCCCACATAAAGAGCTTTAACTATGATTTTTTTTCTCATTCAAACCTTTTGTTGCAACTGCAATGAGGTAATAATGTTGCAATAAATAAACAAACAACATATTCACAACTTGTCAACAGAGGCTTCTAAAATAATGTGTATTGAATAGTTTTTTTATTTTGCTTCCCCCTCATAACTGCCTACTGGATAATTCTGGTTTCTTTGAATGAAATAACACAAGAAAAATTAAACACACACACACACACGCACATGCACGCACACGCACACACACACACACACATACACACACACACCCCCCGACTGAGCTTAGGAGAAAAGAAGCAGACTAAAAGGTTTACATATCACATGTGTTTCCCCACTGATAAAACCCACCAAACAGTAGTATACCATGTTAGCTGACAATCTGAGGTATATGTTCACCCTCCAACCCTGTTAATTCGTAGTGGAGGACACCAATACATGCCAACTGGTCTACTTTGCCCTATTTTCTGGGATGGACACTTGCTTTTTATATTCCCCTTAGCCTGAAGTTTGAATACATCACACTGAGCCTAACTCATGCCCAGCCTGAGCTAGCCCAGTACTGCATGATGCCAAGCTAATGCATCTTTTTCTATCTCCACCACAACACTACACAGTAGAAACTGAAAATAAAATATAGAATGTCTCCACTGGGTACTTCGAAAGTCTAGCTGAGCTGGATGAGAATGATCTGGAGATAATTACAAGAGGCTTAAAGTACCCAAAATGTCTATTTGACATTAATGTGGGTTTGGGTCATATACTGCTTATGAAGAATGTAGAGAGACAGAATCATTGTAGTATTGTTTTGAAAGACATACATATATAAAAACAATTAATCACTGATAAGAAATGCTTTGGAAGATAGAAAAGAAGGAAGCTAACATGGAATTATATCTCTGCCTCAGAGCATTGCTTTTTGCCTCCTGTTTTTCAAAGTTCTCATCTGGGAAGCCCTTTTCAAACTGTTCTATCTCTCCACACATGTGTATGGCAGATTTTTACATAGCTCTTGCAAAAAAAATATGAAATCAGAAAAAATGGTTCCAAAAATAATCCACAAGCTGCTCCAAAAAAAGATCATCTTCCCATTTAGGAAATGAATACATTAAGAATCATTTAAACTATGGCTTATTATTAAATTCAACCTTCATCTGAAGGGTTTGATTACTCTCATTGGCAACTTTTAGAATTGCAGTCCTGTGTACAAAATTGCATTTGCAGAGGACTTGCTCTTTTATTTTTGAATACTTCCTTCCCCAAAGCTAAGTGCAAATCAAACAAGTTTTTCATGCACATTCTGCAATCTTTTTTATGAATAAACAACAACAACAGTATATGCAGATAAATCCAGAAACTGCACACACTTAGCCTTCTAAAATTTGGCTCACAAGTACAGTCAAGTAACATAAACTGATCCACATCAATACTGTATTTCTCTGCAATGTTAGCTACTATTGCTTTCTGGAACTGCCACATATTTATCACAGTGTGCTGTAGGAGAACGAGGCTTACTCATACTGAATGATGTTTCAAAACCAGCTGACATGTAGTCCTGTGAGATCTTTGATGTTTGTGGCAAGTATCGTTCTTAACATGAATGGAAATTTAAGTATACGACTCATGACTTCAATTGACTGTGCAACAAGATGTCCTGCAGATTTAATCAAGAGATCACCATAGCTGATATGTCTGAATAAATGGAGTTCATTTCTGTGAGTCTACAGGTCCATGCAATTCCCTCATTTCTTGCAGTTTTACTTGGCCTTGACTTACATTGTCAATTACTGTTTTGCTCAATTGCCCAATGTGAAGGACTCTCTTCATTTTGCTACTGGAGCTTTCACAAATAATGCCGTGACTTTTTTTCCTAATGAATGGTGAAGCTGTGCAACTCTAGGTTACAGTGAAATTAGAATTGTCTTCTGGAAGCTGCTTTGCCTTATTTCCTCAAGCTTGTGAAGGGCTTAATCATTCTATCTTATTAATTGTATACCTCCAAGAATGATTTTGAAGCCTTCATGTTGAGTTTGCTTTTCAAATTGGTTTCTCTACAGTACTAACCATCCTAAACATCATCTGCTTAACCCCTACCTGAAATCCTATGATTCTGAAAACGACCCCTGGCTGATTTATAGTTTCTGCTGGAAAAACAAAGCACCCACACACAAAAAATCCTAACAAAATGGAAGAACTGAAAGACTTCTAGATTCATAAATATTTATCAAACTTAGAAAGAAAGACAGAGAAAAACTGAATGTTAGTATTGTTTCTCAAGAGGTTTTGAAATTAAAAGAACTACCAGAGAGAAGTGGTAGCAGGCAGCAGGGCAGAGTTGAGAAAGGCAAAAAGAAAAAGAAAACTTCTGCAGATAAAACTTGGGACAATGCTTTCCTCCTTGAGCTGAGGGATCTGTGATCTTTTGTTTTTAAATGCTTTGTCAGAACCAATACTACTGTACTCATTAGAATTGCATTTCATTCATTAGTGATTTAAATATTGTGCCCAAATGCCAAGATACGCAGACAGCAGCGTACGGATGGTACCTTTCTTGACAAAGTGGTCACAGATAGATGCTTTTCTTGATGTTTTACTGCCAATCAATATAATGAATGAGCTAACCATCAATGGTTTCTGGAGCATGCTTGAATAAATATAAAGCCACTTACACAAGTACAGAGAGTTCTGAATTAGGTCATACATTTGACTTGTTTTTAAAAGAATTGTGGAAAAAAAAAAGTAATTTAATTGCCTAGGGATGCAGAGATGCTTGAAACAGAAACAGAATACCTGTTGTTATGCATGTGTGTATAAATCAGGAGCGATCTGCTCCGAAGATGTTACTTATTGAGCTACTAAGAAAAAGCCTAACTGCTGCCAGAGGCAATGCATTACCCACAACAGAGCTGGATATGGCATTCAGTGCTTTGCTAAGATAATTCCCTGTAATGCTTCATCCTATGCTAACTACCTCTCAGAACTTACACAACAAAATGTGTGGTTTCTTTGCATATCTTAAACTCCATGCAGCAGGAGAGTGACCAGCAATTTTTGTGGTGCTCAGAGCAGAAAAAGACTTTAATGAAAGTGTGCTGTTGTAACCAAGACAGTGAACATTTCCATGGTGTTTTGTCAAAGGAGCACTAGTTGTTAGGAGATCTTTAGTCTAACCTGCTCAAAGTCATCTATGAGATCAGATCAGATTTCTCAGATCCTCTCTTATTTCAATTTATGCCCACTGTCTCTTATCCTTACACTGTGTACCTCTGTGAAGAGCTCGGCTTCATCCTTTTGATAACCACCTCATGGGTACTGGAAAGTTGCTAACAGGTTAAACCCCACCAAAGCCATCTGTCTTACCTGGCTTAACAAATCCTAATCATTTTGTTACCGAAAATCATAAGCAGGAAGATTGTCCAAACCAAATGATAGTTTAGAAACTTGAGATTGGTTTATTTCAGTGCTGGGGCATGGGGGATCTTTCCTCCTAACATGCCCACCAAGTTACTCGAGGGTACACATTACATAGAGTACTTGCATATTCACAGTATATTACATATTCATTGTCATTCACACACAGGATTGGTTACAAGTTTCCTGTTTCTAATGTAAACTAGTGTGCATCCTCTGGTAACACTGCTGAATTTTTTTACAAATTATGCAAGTGGGGATTTGCCCTCTTTGGGGGAGTGGGGGTGGGATGGGTGAGAGTGTGTGTTGTGGAGGTGTGTTTGCATGCCCTGAGCTGGAGGTCCCAACCTCCCATTACCACAATTACCTTTGTCCTGCTTTCAACTAATTTTCTGTGGGTTACAACACCTTATCAGCTTGTCTCCTCTTGCCAGAACTTTCTCACTTGGAGGATTCTTTCTGCATAATTTAGATAACAGTGTTCTTATCATTATCTGTTCTGTTTCCCAAGGTTGACTCCCATGACTAGAAGTCCATTCATTCAGCAGTTTTGATGACTTGAGAGGGTGGGTCAGCTTGACCTCAACTTTGTGAGCATAGCTGTTTAACATACAGTTAATTCAAGAGGTTAGACAACAATTTGGCTTCTCCTCACAGACCATGTGCTCCTGCTCCCAGCCATCCTGGGGGCTCTTCCTTGAACTTACCCCAGTTTACTAATGTTTTTCTTGTACTGAATGAGGCCACCAAAACTGGATTAAGATAGTAGTCTAAAGAGTGCTGAGTAGAGGGGTAGGATCCCTTCCTGTGATCTCCTGGCTATGCTGCTGTTCATACAGACCAGGATGCTGTTGGCCATCTTTATTGCCAGGGTACACTGCTGGCTCTCTTGCAACTTGCTGTTTGCCATGACACCCATTTTTTTTTTTTTTTTTTTTGGCAGAGCTGCTCCCCAGCAAGCTCATCACCAGGCTGTGCCATTGCAGGGTCTCTTCTTTCCCTGGTGTGGAGCTGGGTATCTGTTCCACAATGTTGAATTGCATGCTGTTCCTCTTGTCCCATTCCTCCAGCTTCTCTGATTCCCTCTTTATGGCAGCTCTGTCCTCAAACCTTTTAGCCAGTCCCTCCAACTTGGTGTCATCTGGGAACCTCACAAGAATTCACTCTGCTGCTTCCTTTAGGTTGTTAAGAAAGATGTGAAACAGGACAGGTCCCAGGATAAGTCTTAGAGATTTTAGTGACAGTCTACATGTTACCATCCTCCAAGCAGTGTATGATCCATAAACCATGGCCCTCTGAGACCAAACATCCAACCATTTATTTTACCTATCTACTTGTTCACCCATTCAGATGATAATATGCTACCTTAGATACAAAAATATTATGTGAGACAGAGCCTAAAGCTTTGCTTCATTTGAGGTGCATTACATTCTCTCTGCTTGTCAACAAACCCAGCCACTTTGTCATAGAAGTCTATCAGGCTGGTCAAGCATGATTTACCCTTGGTAAATCCATGTTGATTACAGCCAGTCACCTTCTCTTTAATGTTCCCAGCATGGTGCTTTAACAGAACTTGCTGCATGGTTTTCCCAGTGGTTGAAATGAGCTTGTCTACTCTGTAGCTCCCCTGACCATTATTTTGGCTCTTTGTGAAGATGGGTGGGACATTTGCTTTTCTCTAATTGTTGTTGACCTTCTGCAATCTTCCTGACCTTTCAGAAATGATGGAAAATAGTCTTATGATGGCATCAGACAGGTCTCTTGGCACCCTTGCATACAGCCTGGTTGGTTTTACAAATTTGTGTCAGTATAGCTCTCTCAGGTAATCCCTCTCTCAGTCCCTGTTCAGCTAATAGTTGATCTCATAAAGTTTCAAGCGATTTGTAGTGCAGTCCTGTGGATCCTCTCTGGGTACTCTCTCTAGCTTTTATTACAGACATACTGTATCTTTTAGTGTAATTTTAGTGCCAGCGTGCACCATGGAATTTGTAGGCTGGCTGAAAGGTATAAGGCTGTATTGGGTTTGCATGGCAAGGTTTTGGTAACGGGGGCTACAGGGGTGGCTTCTTGTGAGAAAAAGCCAGAAGTTTTTCCCATGTCTGATAGACCCAATGCCAGCCGGCTCCAAGATGGACCCACCACAGGCCAAGGCCAAGGCCATCAGCAATGATGGTAGCACCTCTGGGACAATGTATTTAAGAATGGGGAAAAAAAGTGTTATGCATCAGCAGCTGGAAGACAAGAGTGAGAGTATGTGAGAGCTACAACTCTGCATACACCCAGGTCAGAGCAGAAGGAGGGCAGGAGGTGCACCAGGCACCGGAGCAGAGATTTCCCTGCAATCTGTGATGAAGACCATGCTGAGGCAGGCTGTCCCCCTGCAGCCCATGGAGGTCCATGGTGGAACAGATATCCACCTGCAGCCCATGGAGGGCCACACACCGGAGCAGGTGGGTGCCTGCAAAGGATGCTGTGACCCCATGGGAAACCAGCACTGGAGCAGGTTCCTGGCAGGAACTATGGCCCAATGGAGAGAAAAGACCCCACGCTGGAGCAAGTTTTCTGGCAGGACTTGTGACCCCACAGGGGACCGATGATGGAGCTGGCTGTTCCAGAAAAACTGCATCCTGTGGAAGGGACCCACGCTGAAGCAGCGTGTGAAGTATGACAGCCAGTGGGAAAGACTTACATTGGCAAACTACATGGAAGAATGTCTCCCATGGGAGGGGCCCCATGGTGGAGCAGGGGAAGGGTGTGAGGAGCCCTCACCCTGAGGGCCAAGGAGCAGCTGAGACAGCGTGTGATGAACTGACCACAACCCCCATTCCCTGTCCCTCTGCACTGCTCGGGAGGAGGAGGGGGAGAAATTGGGAGTGAAGTTGAGCTTGGGAAGAAGGGAGGGGTGGGAAGGTGTCATAAGATTTGTTTTTATTTCTCATTATCCTACTCTGCTTGGATTTGTAATAAACTACATTAATTTCCCGAAGTCGAGTCTGGTTTGCCCATGATGGTAATTGTTGAGTAATCTCTCCCTGTCCTTATCGTAACACACCAGCTTTTAATCATATTTTTCTCTTCTTGTGCATCTGAGGGGGGGGAGTGATAGACCTGGCATCCAGTCGAGGTCAACCCACCACAATGACATCAAATTGAGGTTCAAAAACTGCTACAGCAGTTTTTTAAGCTACTGAATTTGGATTTATAGGTCAAAAAATAAGACCTCTGCAGCAGGAAATGAAAGACATTACTCAGAATTTAGTCAAACATGAAAAGTAAAATCAGCAAAGACTTCAAAATCTTTCTGCGTGTTGGGTTTTTTTTCAAGAAATAGTGCAATTTTCTGTGACATTCCAGTGCTTCCAAAAAGAAAATAACTTTCCAATTTACAAGTCAAAAACTGAGTAGATACAGTCTTGAGCAATCTGCTGTAGGTGACCCTTCCTGAACAGAGAAGGGGAGCTAGACTAGCTAATCTCCATGGGTCCCTTTCAACCTCAGTGATTCTGTGAGTCTATGAATCTACTTTCTACTTTGAAACAACTTCTGCAGAAACAATCTAACAATCTCTACTTGAACCAGTCAATCGCCACCAGCCAAAGTATGTCATTAGATCATATGTTTCAGGCACCTAGACTCCATTTTGGGTGCAAACTATAACAGCAATGATGCTTAAACACAAAAGTATGACAGCAAGTAAAATACAGCTTACATATCAGAGGACTTGGAGCCCTGATGTGTCTATAAGTAAAGTTCAAGATCTAGTTGACAACCTCAGACCACCTCCCATAGTGCTTTGACATATTTGAAGGGATTTTTCTCATAAATTAGCTGGGAAGATATCAAGAAGAAATTTCCAAATCATAGACAATTTTCTTTCAAAGAGGATTATGTTGTCTCTAAATGATTGCACTTAGGAAAGAAATTTTTACAGTGGTGGTTGTTATCAAAAGAAAAGGACTGGACATCCCTGTATCATTTCAGCTCATCCAGTCTGAAGCAAGACCCCATTATCATGCAAGTTCAGCAGTACCAGGTAAACTAGTTATGAAAGATATGATGTAAGATCAGGAATCTATTTGAAAAACTTTGCCTTATTCAGGCTGTCAATAGAATTTCAAAATTTTCAAACAAAACCCTTTCCCCACCTTTATAAGAAATAAGGGACTTTAAATACTTTGATTTTTTTAATCTGCATCATATGATAACAGTGATAAAAATTGATCACTCCTTAGAAGATGTACGCTCCAACAGTAAATCCAGAATGTGACTAAGCATTATTCACTTAACAGTAGAATGTACGTTCTTTAAGTAAGGGCCTTTTTTCCCATTTTATGGTACATTTTTCTCATTGCAGTATGCACCATCATTATGGTAGTGAACTTGAGAGCCAAAACGAATGAGTATAAATTAATTAGTAGATACCAAGATTATTAAGAACTCAAAAGCTGTTTTATATTTAATTAATCCTTATGCTTTTAATTATTTTAATGTCACAGGACGTATAACATATTCTAAAATATAATGACTTAGAAAGTAACTTTGAGTCATAGCAACATTGTCAAGCAACAATTCCTATTTTGTGGAAATAGGAAACTAAACATTCAGCAAAAATAATATGTTTGTACAGAATGGTTAGAAGAAAACTGCTTAACAAAGTTGGTCTTTTTTTAATCTGATTATATTCACAGCAGAAATTTAACTTTAGTAAAGAGTGAAACTGCGCGGATGTGTGTATATGTACATGAGAGAGGGATATTGACTAGAATAATCACTACCTTGGGAAATGCATTTGATTAATTAACATACAAGCAACTAAATAGTCTAAATTATTTCATATTTCTGACTTAAGAGCTAGTGTTTGATTAGACTGTCATGGAAACTGTCATATGTGATCTGAATAGTATTTAACAATGACTTGCTTTAAGAATATATAGTCTTTATACGATAACAAAATCATAGCCCCAGAGGAGAGAATTAGAGATAATTATCTCATTTTTTTATGAGAGTGAATTGAATTATTAGGCATTAAGTCTTCCTGAAAAAAAGTCGTGACTACTTCATTTTAAATTCATACAGCTAACATTATTATTACTGGCATCCAGTCTTACAATGATTACTCTAATAGAATGACTGACTGCCAAAGTTAATTTCTAGAGGTTCAGCTAAATGAGAGTCTTGAAATTTGGCTCATTTTGTGTTGCCAACTCCACTAAGCTTAAATACTTGACCTTTTGCCCTCCCATCACATACCTATTACAGACATAATGCACTCTCAAAACTAGATTATCTGCTAGAGCATAGTACTAGCTCTGGGGTCAGTGAGTGTTACAAAGGGCATTAAAGTGTAAATGGATGCTGAAGAATGGGCAGACTGCCTGCAGCCAGTCAGCCCGCTCCACAAAATGTCTTCCCGAATCCATGCAAAGCTCTCTGAGCTTGCTCCTGCTGCTATTCCTTTGGTGGGGGAAGGCTGAACAGGGATGGAGACTAAGGACATTGTATGTTTCTGTGTTCAGAAGCAGCACCTGAGCAGTGAGTGGCTGGGAACAATCCTGGCACTCCTCTTCAGTTAGACACAGACAGGTCAATTAAAAAAAAAAAAAGCTCTCACTTTCAGGCAGCTGCAGAAAGAAAATTAGTAGCTCACTCTTATTCCATCATACTGACAACCACAGCATAGCTTCATTGCAGTGTCAGAAAAAGGGTGCTAGACCCTAAGGAGGCACTAAACAGCTAGGTCTCCAGCACTGAACCCTTTGCTATGGTGGCAGCATGGGTGACCACAGCAGGGGCCAATTAAAGCCTAAACTGCAAGCTGGGCAGACTCTAGCCTGGCCTAACCAAAAAGGTACACCATTTAGAAGGAAAGCACACCTAACCTCAGCAGAGAAGAGCATGATCCCCTTAATGGCACAGCTATGCTCCCGTAAGGACAATTGCTCTGTGCCATATCCACCTACTGCAGTTATCCAGAGTATGAGAAAAGGGAAAAAGGAGTCTTAGAGGGTGATAGGGTTACAGGAATAGAATTAATTCCTTCAAACTAACATGGTTATTGACAGATTTCAAGAACTGAGGAACACTTCTGTGCCACTTCTGTAAAGGTGGGTGCTATCACCTACTAAGCAGGATAAAAACAAAGCCATAGGATGAATGAGCACCAGCACAAACATTGGGGCCTAATGTTCCAAGCACAGAGGATGTTGTTTAGTAGCAAAACCAGGAAAGAAAACAGGACTCCCTAGACTTGAATATTTTCCAAGAAACCAATTTCTCTAGTGAACTTTATTGCCTTATAATCAACTCTATCTCAAACAAGAAATGTCTGAAAAACTCAAAATTGGGTAAGTTCCGTCACTGGCCTGCTAGATGAAAATGAACAAGTCATTTCTTTTATGCTCTTCCTTAGCTTCACAGCTGCCGTATTGGCAAAATGATGCCTGCCCTCTGTTTTGATCATATTGACTCCAATAGCGAACTACATGACTCATCTTTCTAGTATTTGAGGGACTTCTTGTACCAATAGATGTTCTTAACTGTATTTTTATGGAGTTCCATTTTTAATGTATACATTTCTCTCTCTTCATTGCCTGGGTGATCTTGATTTATAAGCACTGTAGGTCAACTATAAAAAAAGTTTTGATTTTCTGAGATCTCTCTTCGAAAATGAAATGGCTGTTTTGAGAAGTAAAAACTGGCATAGAGCAGAGAAAAAAGTGGAGCACATATAAATAAATACATCCTTGTAGCCATAGAAGAGTGATGATGACGGTTATCAAAACTCGATATGACCTTTATTCCCTCTGCTTCTGGCAATTTCTAGAAACCAGAAAGCTTTGCTGCAGTTACAGCTGAAAACCCAAAGGCATATATGTAGCTATTATAGTGTTTCCATACTGAGATGTTCCAAAGCTAGGAAAGCTTTTATTGAGCTGAAATTTTAGAACTAAAACTGAGAAAAAATAATCCTTGCACACTGACTAAGATTTTAAAGAAACATAACAGGTATTGAAAATTAATAAATTGAGGGAGTTTTGGCAGATCTCATCCTTATTTGCATGTGTGGATAGCACAATAAACCAACAATTCTGATTGTGAGATGTCTCTCAAAATAAATAATAGTGTTACATTTGGTTAGAACAGAATGCACACAATGATCATTTCAATATCATGCTGAGCCAGTAGGATACTGTCTGAGCATTTTTTACCTTCTTAAATGTTTCACAATTCCTCCAGCAATTTCCTCTAAAATTTTTACTAGCTTTACTTTCACCTTCAATTAGGTCATTCTAATCAAAAGCCAAATTAAAACACTGAGCCTAAGCAGCTTCTAACATATTTTAAATGTTACTTTAATGAAAAAATTAAAGCCAGAGTACATACAATGGTCTTCCATCAGCCTTTGTTTTCCACTTCATTACAAAAATGAATAATATGTTATCTTAGATGACTTGGAAATTATCTTTACCAGAACTTCTTATTTTAAAAGACAATATTGCTTGTTATGAATTATTGATCTATTAATTATGGATTTCCTTCTTTAATGTCGAACTGCAGGCATATTCTGGGGCATAAACTTTATTAAATGAAAGTAAGAATGCTCAGATTCATTTACTCATCTTGCTGCTCTGCTAAGTCAGTTAGTTTCTGAACAGTGGTTTTATGTTTAAATTTCCTATGCACAGCAGAGAAGCTGTGAACAGATAAGGAAGTGCTCCACTCCCACTTTTGTTCTCCATTCCACAGGAACACTGTGACTAAACAAGGGAAGAGGAAGAGGCACAATTTCAACGGTCCGTGCATTTCATCTGGGAAAGTCCCTTTCATTCCTGCCCTCTCCTCTAAGATGACTAATAAATGTGGTGTAACAAAGTATTGTGACCTGCATTGCTGTGGCTCAGTCATTGTCTTCTGAGAGGTGAAATGAAAAACTAGCTAGAATTAATTTTACTGCATTTAGATAGAATTACATAAACTAGATACAGAGATACCAATTAATATTTTAATAAGTTATTGAAAAACTACCTCAGCCTAACCCAATCAGTTACCTTTATGAATCAAATACCCTTATGACCCCAAAAAGCACACCAAAAAGTTAGGTGTTATTGCAGTCTTTGGGTATATTACATCAGTGGATTATAAACTCTTGTCATTAGCTAAAAAACTTTTGATGGTTAAACATCATATAAGCTGTTTCTACACAAAATTGGTATCACCTCTCGACACCAAGTGATTTCACACCATATCAGTTATTTCTCATTTTCTTGCAATATTTTGAAACCAAAATAAAATAGCAGCAGCATGCTACATTTAACCGAAGAGTAAAGTAAAAGTAAATATGTAGCATGTCTATCTGGACCAAACTACTACTGCTGCATGGCTTAGCACAGATTTAGTATTAATAATCCAGGCATCAGAACATCAGAAAAAATACTGGCAAGTGTTAAAAGAAAGTATAAGCAAACCATACTTTATCCTTATTGATATTCCTTATACTATCTGAGTGAGCCACCTGTTGAATATAAAGATTGTTTTTGTGTTTACACAAAACAGTAAGAAAGAGTTTGGAGGAAATCAGATGCAAACACTCTATGTTGCAAAACAGAAAATAAAACAGTAAGAAAGGAAATTAAGAAAATCAAGAAGGAAGATAAACTTCAATTGTGTAAGCTGCAGCAGTAAAAGACTGCAGGCATGAACCATAGAAAGGAGACACCTTTCAGTACAATATAAGAAAGTCGGCAAAGTCTTACAAGTAAATCAAAAAAGCAACACTAAGTTAATGGCTAATCATTGAACACCTAGATCAAATGAAATCCCAACAGCTCTACTCTGAATCCAACTGATCCATTTTACAGAAATAGGTGTAGAAAAAATACAGAACTACTGTCCTTCAAGGAAACTATTGCATGTATATATATCATCACTGCAACAAATGAGAAATCTTACCATTGGTTTGCTGGCTTTCTCCCCATACTGTTTCACCAGTGGTATTTACACTTTTCTCCAATTCCATAACTCATTGTCCTGAACATAGTCTCTCTTTGAAGGGGGCAGGATTTTTTGATGAATTGTAATTTATATTTGTGCAAATTAAATGGATTTCATTTTCTTGTTAAGTGTAGAATGAATAATCAAACCCAAATTCTATATGTTTTACTGTAAACATTTAACAACAGTAGCAACAGAAAAAACTTTAAGGAACATGAAAAGACAGTACTACAATGCTGCAGATATTAATGTGATGCCATTTTGGTAGCATGAGCTCCACCTATTTTTCACATCAGTTGTACAGTTCTCTCTTCTCTGGGAAAAAAAAAATTCTCACATTTCACTACAAAAGAGTGCAGCAAGTTATAATTGGGAAAAATGAATATCCCTTAATAGTGGTTCCACTGTATAAAAAAAGCAGCATAGCATGCTGTTCACATCCTACCATGCTCCATATAAATTGCCCAAAATGAATGATGAGCTTCTTTTAGTGAGCTGGAGGGAATGTGGAGGGATATGACACTTTATGCATATTTGGAATCAATTTCCTTAAAAGAAACCACTGTGGGAATTGGTCAGGGAAGCTGGCTATAAAATAAGAAAAAAGGCAGCAAAAAGGGAGCCTTTTCCTTCAGGCAGGTTCCAGCATTCACAGAATCTGTAGCAATCTGTCTGTGCACACAGGAGAACAAATGAGGTAGCCTGTTTCTCTGCTGGCAGTGAGAATCAGTCTTGCTCCATATTGCACGTCCAAAGCCACACAAACATGCATGGGCCATGCTGAAGATTAAAAGTATCCAGCCTTGAAAGGAAACAGAAGTAATTATTTTATTAAAAATAATTATGCATATTAATTATACTGCTGTAACTGGCATCTGTCTTTCAAGTTTGAGGGAGGCTTTTGCAATCTCAGTGGAATCTATCAATTTGTCTTGCCCAAATATAAGTAAAAGAGCCTACAGATTAGTGGAGCTTGATTTTGCACTGTGTAGAACTCACTCTTTTCATTCAGTCAGTTTAAAGATAATTATTTTTTTCTTAGTAGCAGAGAGAGGTGTAATCTGTACTTCCCTGTCCAGTCTCCATTTCAGCTGAATGAAAGGTTCACTGCCAGTGGGGAAGAATCAGGGAATACACTCAAATTACCACAGTCTCCACAGCCTTACTCTACAGTACTTCCTACTGAACGCCCTTTTCTAAGGTTGCTAAATCAGGCAGATATTTGATTTGAGAACCCAAATATTTGTGTCACATATATAATCAGCACGAGCTTACATTGAAAACCCACTGGGCTTTGTGGTTACCCAGCCACTGAGGAAGTTTTTTGCTTTTTTTACCAAAAAAAAAAAAAAAAAAAGACAACTGCATCTGCTTTAGGACCTGATTTTTTTGCCCCTGAAATAACAAAAGGTAAAGAAACAGTCTTGTTCAAGCAGAGCAGAATCTAAACCAAATTTTCACTACTGCATTGAATACGTCCTCAGAGAGGATGTTATGTTATAACTGTTCCAACATCAGCAGCTTCTCATTCTCTTTTTCACAGAAATTTATAAACATGACCAAGAAGGAAACAATCTAATATCTACACTGATCCTTATTAAGATCTTTGAAACACAGGCAGAATCAAATTGACACACAAGAGAAGAAAGCAACACTTGTGAAAATACTGAAGTTCTTTTAGTCCAGTTTAGGTTTTTCTTTTTCCAGGTTAACATATGGTTCCACAAAACATAGTTTCTCCCTTTCCTCTGCTCTGTACTTACAGTTCCGCATTCAGTTCTGCAACGTGACACAGATTCATCTTATGATATGCACCTTCTTTGGGGGATTTACTGAACCTGAACTCTATCTCTTGTCTGTAGATGGAAATAGGTCCACAGAGGTAATTCAGATTTGAAGAGGACTAAATGCTCTTCATGAAGAGCCACTCTCTCCCCACTGAATAGAGAACCACAGTGACTACACACCTAACAGGCACTTCAGCTGTGGGGGGTTGATGCAGACTGCCTATTTACATACTTAAAATAAAAGGCCCATTTCCCTTCATTAAAAAATGATACTAGACTTAAAATGTTTTTTAGTGAATATATTTCAAGTTGGAATGATAACTTGGGATACATATCTTGGAGTGCTAAATTTGGGTAAGAAAAGAAACATGGTTATGGAAAATCAGGCTGTAGACCAGAAAACACCACCAGAGGAAGAAGCCTCATCAGCTTCTTTTGTTTCTCCAAATCTGCAGTGAAAAATTTCACCTTTCCTACAAGATATCACTATTCTTATCAACACCTCAGCATTTAAGCAACCAAAATTGAAAGCAGCTAAACTTCAGTTCAGTTTTATTTGCCCTCATGCAACAGCTTCTGAGCCTAATTTGATACAAACAAAATTGACTTTGTCTTTTTATGCGGACAAAACTGAACCTCTGTACCTTCAACTGCCCCTTTACCTCTACTACGGCTTCATAAGACATCAAAACTACAGCAAAATTCAATTTCCTCTGAACAGTAGCCTATGAAAGAGGAAAAGGATCTGATTAGGGGAGACAAAGAGATGAGGTGTCAGTTCCCATTTTGAAACGAGTTATCAAGAGACACCACTTGAGGAGAGAGATTGAATGAATATATTTCAGTTCTAACAGGTTTACTCCCTGCAATGCCACTAAACAATGATTATAACATATGGTAAGTGATCCAGGGAGGGCCTGTATAAGTAAAAAAAAACACATTCTGAAAGGGACAGGAGCTAATGCCTCCTTCAGTGACTGTAATTGTGTAGAGGGCTATAAGGAAATATATTATTTTCTCATTACCTTCCTAACTGCTTTGTTACGTAGATCAGACACCTGAAAATTTAACACTGTGCAAACAGGATTAGATCATGCCAGGTTTAGTTTATAAATTACCATCCCTTTCTTTGCTTTAGTTTAATCATTAAAAAAACATATTATGTATTGGCTTTCTTTTGCCACTTCACAGTACAGCTTTTAAAGTGACAGATGTGACACTTTGGCAAGCTGCAAACATTCCTCAGCACTTTCATTACGAAGACTCATTTCAAGGGGTTTGAAATATAGCTTGGAATTAAAGACTTTGCTGTATAAAGGAGTCAGTCTCAAACCTGGAAGGAAAAGGAAATGAAAACTAACAAACACAATGGCTAAAGAAGACAAAATACAAATTTTCTTCAAGCTGTTAGAGCTACATGGTAGGGAATTGAGTGGATGGTAGTTTTCTCTGAAAGAATTCAGAAGTTTCTTTGTTTCCCCTAACGTCGTGAAATCCAAGTGTTCTGAACAGGAGAGAAACACCTCACCATTTATTTTCTCTTGAACTCATGCACTGGACTCCTGTACTTGACTTGTTATAGGCTAAACATTCACTTGCATAAAGATGTGATGCTTGTCACTAGCAAGTAACCCAACAACTAGCTTCATCAGGTTTCTTCCCCCTTTCTCCTTTCTCCTGAGAACGGTACATTTTTGAGCTATACTTTATGGGAGAGTACAACGACCAATTTAAGTCGTGGTTGGAATTATCATTTATTAAATATGCACAACTTTTTTTAGTTAAAACCAGCTTAAAATGTCTTAATTTCTTCAGTGTAGTATTATACGATAGAATACTCCAGGAGAGTTCTGTGCCTGTTCATGTGTCTAATTTTGATTCATACATCTCATTTTGTGCTTTTGAACAGTCACATGCATTTCAAATATCAGCCACTTTACTGTGGTATCTTTCAATTTCCCTGTTATGCACAGGCAGTGTGATCCAAGTGATGGAATTACTCATACTTAGAAGTACCTTACATGATCAAACAACTAGTGAACAGTGCAATGTAAGCTACCACTGTATCAGTAATTAATCTTCTAGCGAAAACTTTTTGAATAATAAGTGCATTATGGATTATTATACTGCATATTCTAATTTGGAAGCCAAAAATTATAGCACTGAAATCTATTAAAACAATGATTTCAATTAGGGAAGAGAGAGCAAAACCCTGAGCAACTTGGTCTGATTTCAAAGCTGACTCTGCTTTAAACAAGTTGGACTAGAAACCCCCTGAAGTCCCTTCCAACCTGAGTTACTCTATGGTTCTATGGAGAAAGGTGCCATCACCTAAAATGCCAGCCAGACTTTCACTTAGACAACCCAGAAAAATGACATCAAAACCAAAAACCAAATATCCAAGAGAGAGAACAAGTTATTCCAGCAGAATCACATTTGGGCTTCAGAGAATTAAAAATCACACCATAACAAAACTTGTGCCAGTTAAAAATCACCAGGAAAGAAACCTCTGTGGCCACACAGCTGATCTGCACAGAAATCTTGGCACAACTGATATCTGAGAGAGTTGCAGGAAAACTAATAGTGAAGCTGATGGGCAAATCTAAGATGACAGAGTGCACTGGAAAAAATCCAACGCGTTATGGCCTTTAGCAAGAGCAAAGGAGAAATGTCAGAGAAAGAGATATATTTGCAAACTAATGTTCTGTTTTGTAGAAATGTTTTTGGCAATGATGTTCATTTTCAGATAGTTCAGCCAACTTCTTATTTAAAATAAGAATAATAAAATAGAAGACTTTTTTTACAGAAATGAGAAGGTATTTTCATTGGGATTTTAAAAAAATATTTTCTATTCCTTTTCTTTCTATTCTGTTTCTGTAAACTTTCAGGAAATGTTCACTTTTCTTTTCTCCCCCCGGCCCCGAGGATGAGAATCCTGATACCACAATATTCACGTAAGCTGACAAAAATAATGGATCTTTGTGTGAGAAGCATGACTAACCACTGTGCAACCACATACTTTTAGAACAATCTCTTTTGGCTCAACCAGAAAGGATGTGTCTCTCCTCCCAGACATACACTTAAAACAAGATAAAATTTCTGAAAAAGAAGCACTTCTGTTCACTTTTCTACATTCAGCTCCAGACAGGACTTTTCAGAGGACAAGTTCATTAAACTGCTGCAGATGTAAGCATTCACAGCTTGATTTCAGTGGATTTCTATTTAAACTGATTTTCGTTTTCTTCCTGAAGTTCTGGGATGTTTCCAGTTTCTTATGCTGACCTGCTGATTTATCTTCAGCAAATCTTTATCACATCAGTTTACAGTTAGGTCTCACACTGAATTTTTTTACAACTTAATTATGACATAGACAATATTATTTCAGCATTACAAAAGGAACCCCAGGATTTTATTACTTGAAACATGGCCACTGGTGTTTTGGAAGCACTTTCTAAAAATTATGCGTAATTGAAAAAAGATAAAGGGTTGAAGAACATCATGGCATCTGAGACTTGCTTGCTCTCATCAGACTCCAGACTAAAAGAAAAATCTCAGTAACAATATATTCTTTTATATAATACTTAAAAGTAATGCTCAGCATGATTTTTTCCACTTTTCCCTTGTGTTACTTTTTGCTTCAAGAGTCTCCTCAAATGCACTGAATGACTTTATTTTAAGAACTGGAACAAAAGTGATATAACTATAAAAAATTCATGCATATATTTCCACTTTATAGGATGAAACTTTCCATCTTAAGATATATCTGTTTAGCATTTTTGAATCATTGTCATTCCCTTTTTTATTTAGTTTTTTATTTAGAACCATCCCACTTAATATGGAAAACAAACTGTTTAATAGAATGGTGCCAGTCTGGTATTCAGACCATGATTTTGCTATTCTATTTAAAACACAGGACAATTATCTCCAGAGTTGCTTCATTCCAGTCTTACATCAGTTATGGGAAAGTTATTGCCAAACCAGCAGTTGTGCAATGATGTAGCAGCTAACAGGGGTATGGGGGCGCTGCTGAATACACACCTCTGTGCTCCTGAAGAGAGGAAAAAAGTGGGAATTTGCTGTCCACTACCAATGAATTCGAGGTCTGCTTTCTGCCCTTGTCTCTGTGACAACCGTTAACTACAGTTTGAGCTACCCAGATCTGCTGACACTGCAGTATACTTAGAACAAGTTCTGCTAAAGAATGATGCTGTATTTCTTCCAAGAAAACTATACCAAACCTACACTCTTACATGTGCCTAAACTTCCCTTTATGTGGGCATATTGAGACCAGCAGGCAAATAAAATAAAACCATACTAATTTCCAAAAAATTATGAGAAATTTACAGTTGTTCTCATTGGTAATTCTGGGGTAGTTAACTAAAAACATAAATATGTAATTATTTGATTGAGTAAAATTTATCCAGTTTGATCAATCTGGGAAAATTCTGAAGCAATTTGTGATCATTTGGAAAACAGAAAGCAATGTGTGATAACTAACACAAAAATTCTTGTCAAGCCAAACTGTTTACTTCTATTGCAGAGTAACATGCATTTCAGCCAAGGGAGAAACAATAAATCTTAACTAAAGTTTTTGAAACTGCCTCCAAGTGGTTTTCTGAAGCATAAGTTGGTTGATGAAACTTCTAGAATGTGGGAATAAAACTTCACAAAGCAGTTGAAGACTAGTTACAAATGGTTTACTGTCAAAGTAGACAGCTGTACTAAGTGGGACTCTGTGAGGGTCTGCATTTCACCAGCAATTTGAATGGTGGAATGTGTCCTACACAAAGTTTATGTACATTAAATTTGTACATGGCAGGAAACTGAGAGGCATCACAAGTATATCAGAATTTATAGACCCCATATAATTGTAGGTAACTTGGGTTACTAGGTATGGATAACTACTTGCACATATAGAATGAGCAGCAAGTGGGTAAGACAGCAGGTCTTTAGAGAATGATTTGGAAACTGCAAGCTGAACACACAACAGTGTAAGACAAGACAGGCAAATGGGCTGAGGCAATGTACAGCGCAAGAGGCATGGATGGACCTTCTGCTTTAGTCAGCACTGGCATGTCTTCAAGCAAGTAGGCTTGGTTTCAGGCCAGGTGTGAAATGCTGTGTTTGCGTAACCAAAACAGAACTACAAAAAAAAAAAAAAATCAGAGAAAGGGAAAGATGTCCTTCAACAATACCGATGCAATATTATATACAAGTCATTACATTCAAGTATTCAAACTATAGAAAAAAGGGAGCAGACACTTGAAAATTCCATCCACATCATAAAGGCCATAATCCATATCATAAGGCAAATACACAACACTTTCCCATAAAAGTCTACAGAAACAGGGGAAATATGATTAAACCAGTAGAAGACATTTAAAACAAATAAAAATAAGTACTTTACACAACAGGCAGTGACCTTCTGGAACTTGCTACAACAGGAGACCGAGGCGGCAGATGTTAGCTGCACTTTGGAAAAGAGGATGAGAGAAATATATGGATCCATAAGCAGATAACAAAAGGACTGAACCCTGTAAGGGACTGCAGAGTTAGGCATGTAAACCTCTAACAGGTCTGGGTGCTACTGAAGTACAAGGGCTCAGAAAACAGCATTTCTCTGATGCAGGGAAGCAGTTCTTATATTCTCAGGGAATGTGGAACAAGAAGAACTTACTCTGCAGCATCCTCTGCTTGCAATTTCATGTTGTTACAATAAATATAGTAAAGCATTAGAACACACCTTTTTGATAGTTATAGCAAATTAAATTCATAAAATAACAGAGATACAGTTGATTCTGCTCTAGGACCTGCATGACCTTTTAAGGTGTGTTTAAATCTGTGGTGCAGGACCATCAATATCTTAGATCATATTGGACCCAACAGGTCTCCAAAGTGCTGTTATACTCTTTACCCATCAATTTTGCAATCATTTTCCCAGATCAGGATGTGGTTTTACTTTATAAAGCTAGGATCCTTTGATCTGCCATTATCTTGCTATTCAGATTTCTGCTGTTGTAAAGTCAGCATTGGCTTAAATCACAACTCTAACTCTGTAGGCACCATAAGTAGGAGTATAGTTTTATTCTAAACTATATTTAAGAAGAAACTGAAGATACAAGGTAATCACAGAGGAGCCCAGAGATACATATCTTGAATTTGAACACTATTTTCGGTTTGCTGTCAAGAGTTCACTCAAGACTAGGAAAAGTTGGGTAAAGATATTTCAGAAATTGGATATAGCCTTTTATTATTTTCTGTCTCTGAGATACTTTAACAAACACAAAGGGATTAATAGAAAATAAATATAACAAGCTGCTAGTAAACAGATTTTTCCCAGAAGGGACTATGTCCCCTACTGGCATGGTAAAAGGACATTACTGAAATAATAAATGAGTGCTGAGAAAGTTAATAGGAGGGTGATATATTTTTAGAAGCCTTTCACAGAGTTTCTTTCTGAAGTTTATTGTTACAGTCTGTACATTTATGAGATAAGATGAAATAGACTTGTTAAAGAAGAAATTATATCAGGATAGTAAAAAACATTTATGATGCAGATTACCTTTATATCTCAAAGAACACTAGGGACACTAGAGGAATATGATCATAGTCAAGACTGGTGTATTTCCAACCAAACCATAACTTACTGGCAGCTATAAACATAGTAAAGGCAGAACATGTTAGCGATATAATCTACTTGTATATAGTAAAATGAGGGAGAGCTGGCAGAGTTGAGACATTCAGGTTTCTTATTTTTAAGAAAATAAGACCATTTTATACATTGCGAGACTAACAGTGGTGAAATCAAAGGATGGATCCTTTTCTTCTTGATGTGTATATACAAGAACACTAATGCAAATCCAAAAGTTTAGCACGGGGTATCTCAAGTAGTATGATTCTTAACTGGTCTTGCAAATAAAGGGAAGAGGCAATAGCTGAATGTATGCCTTTCATTTTCAGTCTGGAAATTCCAATGTGTTTAGAGCAATGGGTCCAATGACTCAATGAATAGCATATTTCCTACTGTAGCTAGCAATGAATATGTAACTCACTGATGTATCAAGTTCCCTAAAGTATTTTCCATATGTTTTATTAAATGTCCCTTAAGACAAAGTAAGATGTCAACATCATTAGCTACTCTACTATTGATCATAACTCTCCACTGACTCTATATTCCCTAGAAGATATTTTCACCATAGACTGAGTTAGGTCAGAGTATTACTTTTTTAGGAATTATTCTGAATCCTGTATGTGTTTGGACGAGCTCTCTGTCCCTTTGAAGCCAAGACTAGCCAGAAATGACTTACTGTTTGCATTTTGAGATACCTTAAGACTAAAACAGGGTACAGATTACCAGTTTATCACACTATATTCAATTAGCATGAAGCTGTATGTTTATTAGTAATTAATCTGTCCTAAAATTTATATTACTAACCACAATTACAGTCATATCTGAAATAACTGGCTCCTCTTCACTTTTGTTTTGCAGAAAGCTCTGTATGGAGTAATTTTAAAGAACAAGCTTCTTTTAGATGGTTAGAAAAATTAATCCTTAAAAAAAAATTAAACTCCAAGTTTGTAATTACCACAGCAACACTGTGAATTGCGTGGGTTGTGTGCAATCAAAACCAGAAGGACTATGTCATTTATATTAAGTACCTGGGCTAGTATACGACAAATGCAATTTCACTGCAGATATATGTGTCCTTATTTCAAAATAGATACAGTGTCTTAATAAATCTATCTACACAGATTCAAAAGCTAGAATATAAACTACACTAAATGGAAGAATGATACGATATAATGACTAGAAAAGGGCCTCCAGCATCTCAATCAAGTATGTAATCTGTAAGTTTCATTTTCCCTGCCTGCAATTCCCTGTGCAGTTTCAAATATCTGATATTTTCCTTCACTTCTTATCCTAAATACTTTCAACCAATATTTGAGAAATAGGTAATTCATACATTTTCTAAGGACTGAACACCTCATGGGTGAATAAAGATTCCACCTGAAAATATTTAATTATTAATTAACTACAGAGTTTTCTGCAATTTAGAAAACAATTCAAAATGTTAGCACTTTTGGGAGAAATTACAAGCCACAAGGGATACATATTCCTTATTAATGCATTCTGTGCAAGACCTCAGAAATCAGTAGAATCCAGAGTCAGCAAAGCTTTGTAGGGCAGTGCATGTCCGAGCACAGCAGAGCCATAAATGCCTAAAAATTTCCCACTGTCCACTGAATAGCCTCAACTGGTTATTCTAGAGTGAAAATTCATCTCAGTCACAAGGTAAATTATTTAGGGAAAAGGGAAGTGAACTAACAGTAAGCCTGCACCCCACAGGCACCCAGATGCAGTAAGTGACCATGTATACTCTCCTACCTAGTACACTGCAGTGTGAAGTCGAGTAGATCAGCCATAAAAGCAGTAACACCTTAAGCTAAAAAGCTAAGCAGTAGCTTCTGGCACTGCCCTTCGCTTAAATCTCAATGAAAGAGATTACAGTTAACACATTTTACCTCATCAATGCGATGGTAATTCATAAGAAAATAAGGCCTTCCTCTAGTTGTTCAGTCCAAATAGCTAGGAGGCTAGGGTAAAACTGTAAAATTATTATATTTTGACAGATATCACATGTGGCAGTTGCAGCTACACTCAAATCTTTCTACGAGACTTTTCTTTTTATTTAATGAGATATGAAAGATGCAAATAATTGCTGAGTGGCACTTCCATCATCTATCACTGGTGCTTCTTTCATCAGTGTGACAGGACCTCCAATGCCCAGAGACAAGATAAATTGTTTATTGAGATAGAGTGTGCTGGAAAATAGAATTAAACTGAAATATACCTTTAATGAACATTCATTAGGCATTTGAGAACAGATGGCATTGCTAGAACAACAAAATGCCAAAGGATTAACATGAAAAATATTGTGAACCAGTCATCAGGGAGTGCTTTTCCTCCCCATGCCGTCACACAAATGCAGAAAAATTAAATATTTTTCAGGTGTGTAAAATAGTATCCTGTATCTAGAATCTCTTGCCCATTATTATTAGTTACTGCTGTCAGGTTAAAGACAAATGCTTGGAGGTAGGCTTGTAAATCAATTGTTAGTCTGAAAGACGTGATTACCATAGACAGAAAATAATTACAATCAAAGAAAATTTGGGGAGAGCAGACCTATACCCTACTCAGGAAAGCTGACAATGCTTATCCCTTCAACCCATTTGCATTCCAAGTCACCATCAGTGATAATAATGACAGACACCTTGGTGACTTAGAAGAAGTAATAAGGTAAAACACAAGGCCCAGTGGAATTATCTCTTTCTTTCCACATACATTTTCCCCCTAAGTTTGCCGCCTCATAGGCTTGGTTATTATTCCAAGAAGAAATATTATGTATAAAACTACTTCAGCTTTGACTTCCCTCTGTCATTTGCCCTTTTAAAAACATCGTGTCACCAGAGCAAGAGGATCCTCAGCTTGGCAGAACAAAATAAATATTTAAAAAAAAAAAAAAAATTCAATTACCTAAACGTTCTACTTCATTTCCCAGTAGATAGGGCTTTTTTTACTTCTCCAGTTTAATTTTATATTGGACCAAAACTGGAGTTTCAGTTGTGTGACACTGTCAGTTCATTTGTAAAGAACAGTGAAAGCAGTTTCAATGGGGATATATCTGTGACAAGTGTCAGAGAGCAGATGGAATATTTTTGTCATTCAATATCATCTTCATTATACCTATTACTGATACTTACTGGTCTTTTGTAAGAACCTTTCTCACATGTACTTGCACTTTCTAATTTCTTCACATCTCACTACTAAAGAAACATATCCGTATCATATATCCACATGACTTTGAAATAAAGAACCATAGGCAATAGCCTTCTTTAGCAGGCTCAAATATCAGGTGGGGAACCAATGGGTTCTCTCTGGTTCCATACCAGACTTGGCAAGTGACTATGGGGAAATCACCTATGATGGTTAGAGATGCTGTTGCTAATGCAGTCCGTTTCATCTTTCTGTGATTTTGGTGTGAAAGATTTCTTTGTGCTGACTCTATTTCTGTACTGTAAAACACAGGTATGGGTCACCTGCCTTTGAAAACTACAGATAAGCAATGCAGTGTAAATGCCAAACCAAATTATTTTAACTCTCAGTTACAAGCAACATTTCCTTTGACAAGAGTTTTCAGAGTTTTCCTAGTGATTTATCTACACAGTTGTCTACCAACCAGGGGCAGCTGATGCCCAGTTTGGTCAGAAATGAGAACAAAAACTGAAGGATGTCTGTTTTTCTTCAGATGTAAGATGCACATTCTATAAAACTACAGCCCAGTGAAAACTAATATCAATAAAAAGACTGTTCGCTATTGCAGAAGAAGGTTGTGTGGATATTATGTGTGATATAAAGTCCATTGAAGAAGTATAAGGGAGGCATACCTGTCTGAGTAAGGGTGGCTTTTTAAAAAACATTTTAAGACCTTTTAATTTTAAAGCTGTTCTATAAGAACAAATAGTGAGTCCAAGAAACATCTGAGAGGCATGTTTATTAGGTTCTTATGAGGGTCTGTCCTTTGGACACACCTGTATAGCATAATGGAGCAGGACACAGAGGCACTAAGTGGTAAGTACAACACTCTACCCATAACAATATACTTTAACTCTTACTAGATCAATGATGTGGTAAATCTATTAACCTATTAATTATTTGAGTGAGTGTATATTAATGGAGGGTTCCTGTTCATGGGATCTGAGCTGCTTTGCATTGTGTGGATTTCACAGGCATAGTGTATAGTACCTCAGGCGCCTCCAAGTTGCCTTAGGCAAGGTCCTTTTACCAGTTTTCTACTGATGGAAACTGTGGGTAATCTTCTTGTAGCAACAAAGATGATGACAACCTGTCTAACAACTTTCTTAATGGACTAAAAGGATTGTGCATCACAATTTCTAAGTGTACATATTTTCCTCCTCTGCCTCCCAGTCTCTCCAAGTCTCTTCAGAAGCAGCAAGATTACTCATTTTGAACTTTCAGCTGGAAGAAGGAGAAACATCTGTTTATGTTACGTAAGAGAAAAATATCCAGCAGTTGTAAATACAACAGGACCTTGGTTGTTAACTCTACTTCCAGCAATCAGATGATGTCTTGTTGAAAACTAACAAGTCACTAATTCTCACTCAGAAAATATTCTCTTCATCACTGGGTGAGTCTAACTCAAAAGACATGTTTTAAATTAGGTAATTTCCCATGTACTCATAGCATCTGATTACTTTTATTAAAGCCCAGCTCCCTCTGTAAAATTACTGTAGTCAATAGTCAAGATTTCTTTCATCAAAAAGTATGTTTTCACACCAAAACTGCAAGAAAAATAATAACTGCTTCTATATTGTTCTTTTTTAAAAAAACAATTTCTTATGATTCTTATAATGTCATAATTTATGCAGATGTTACAAGGATTTTCAATCTCATGGGCCTGAAGTAACAAAAACAATTTTGTATACAGTTCATAGAACAGAATATGTTAACAGAAAGTATACAGTTATTTTTATGGTTTGAGCAAGGAGTGGAGCTCTGTAAGATAGGTTATCTACTTTCAAGAATCTCTTAATTTACTTTGTAAAATGACATCCCTTTCCAAATATTACTGCAGAGAAATAATGGCAAGTGGATTTGACAATAAAAACACTACTGTAGTTGAATTATCTCATCTTCTGAGATATACTTAGTACATACCAAAGCCAAGAGAAAATCAGAAGGGAAATGATTGATAAGGTCAGGGGAGGTGGAAATCTGTCTCTTTAGGGGAGAGAGAGACAATATAGCTAATCAAAATTATAATACTTTCCAATTGTGATTCCCAATGCTCATTGAAGGGAGTATTGCAAGTTATGCCCTTATGACTGTTTATATAACAAGCAATATAATACATGTAAAATGCACAGATTTTTAAGGATTCTTGCTATAAGTGTCTGCCTCTACAACACAATGTGAAATGCAGCTCAATTCTGTCAAGGAACACGATATCAAAGTATACTATCTTAGAATTAGAAAGAAACAAAATAATGTCACATATGGCAACATTGGATTCTGAGATAAATTATTTACTTTGTTTTGCAGTACTGAAGAGTAAGGTTGTGCTGCATGTTTTCCAAATCTCAGATTTCACTGTTGTGGAAAAAAACCCACCACCACCACCCACCCCCCCCCCCCCCCCCCCAAAAAAAAAAAAACCCAAACCAAAAAAACAACCAAACCAAAAAAACCACCACGCACCACAAACAAAAATGAACCAATCAGTTCCTTGCAAGACATGGCAAGAGCAGGATAAGAAGTTCCTGTCTCCACAAATACTCAAACAGGATAGATATTCTATACGTTTTATCACATAACATCAGTTCAGATCTTATTTTTTGTTTAGAACTTACATATAGCACAAATTACACCTTACATTTGTAGTGTTGTATTTAGTTTCTCCTAAGAGTATCACCATGTGGCATAAAGAATGCTTATACATTGTGTTCATTTTTATTTACGCATTCCATAATTTTATATTAATTCTTTCAAAAAAACAAGGAGAGATCAAGTATTGTTTACTTAGCAACAAGCCTATAGATGCCTGAATAACCAAGAACACTAAAGCATACTGAGGGAAAGATTTTTCATATAATAGCAGATAATTGTTGGAGAGAAATTAGAATGTATTTAGGTAACAAGATATTAATAAATCCAGTCTAATAAAAGTAAAGATTATTTGTTTTAATTGCAATTCTATAATACAATTAAAGATTATTTATTTTTAATTGCAACCTTCCTTTGAAGAGCAAACAGAAAGCCTTGTTATTGGTTTCCTTCTTTATTACCTCTCAGCGACCGATTTCCATACCAAGAAGTGTTCATTTCACATACAAAAGCATATTTCCTAACTTTGAACATTCTCTATACACCCAATCATTTTCTTTTTTTTTCCAAATACTGCCATTTTTAGTTCAGATACAGATCAAAGGACAAAAAAAAAACCACTTGAGAAAATCTCAAAACTCAATAACAGCAACTACAGTGAATGTACAGTTATTGACTTTATACTTCTAACATCAGCAGTCATTTCACTCCCTCTGTAGACAAGGGAAGTAGCCTTCAGTGAGTTAAATTCTTAATTTGAATCATAACCTGAAAATCATCCAGGTAAACAATCTTATTGATATGAAAAAAATGTTGAAACTTGGTTTAGTTTCAGCTTTGTTGTTTTGGGTTTTTTTAAGTCAAGAGACTAACTATTAATATCTGACAGATGAAGACTCAATAGAGTTTTGTAAATTCATTTAATGAGTGAAAAAGTTTTACCATTAAAAGACTGAGCACCACATTTAGATGACACTTTCTCTAAACTCTGGCTCACTGTCAGACAGGGTGAATGGTCTCTAAGGTGACTTTCCACTAGCTTTGATGGAAGATCGGCTTCTCCCATTAGAAGACAACTTTTCAGAAACAATCTATTGAAATTGTATTTTGATATTGCCAGGACTGAATGCAATTTAAACATTTCTTCTGTCTGGATCTGTATGTCTTCAAATGTAGAACTTTTATCTGATGTATTATTTGTACATTTCACTAGAACAAAACTATTCCTTGTGTAATGAAAATGGCAGCAAAGACCACACTGAATCTTTTCCACCTACATATTCTTAAATATTTCCTGAGAGAACTGAAGTTGCGATTACAGTCAGTCTTGATCACATTGAAAGTTTTTCACAACTCTTTTGTGAACTGGTTAGATAAAGGATAGCTTAATTTTCTTCTTTAACTTTTAAACATTACACAAAATACCTACAAACTAGTAACAACATTTTTAAAGTTATATCAAATTTCTATACATTGCTACATTTTAAAACTTCTTCTCCTGCTTTTTGTTTAAACATATTCAGAGAATGGGTTTTGTAAAAAAAAATCATATCAGAGATTAATTCTTCATCAAAGAAGGCCAAAGAGGAAGGATGGATTTAGTTTGAACTGTAAGTCAACCGAACTGCTGGCCTTTTAAAGGCAAGATGGTTGTAATTGAGCTTGTAAACTGAAATGTGGGGAAAAGCTAAGATGTACAAAAGAGCATACCTTTTACAGAGCAAGCCATACAAATTCACTAACTCATGAAGAATAAGAAATAGTCATGCAAGAAATGCCAAAGTACCATTTAAATGGAACACCAAGAGAACCAAAACACATACTTTAAAACCAATGCTAAAAATCTAAGAAATAAGAGAGTAAAAAAGGAATTTCTAGCTGAAAATCAATAAGCATGCTGAAAACTTAGTGGAAGGAAAACACTATCACAGAGAAATATCAAGGTATGAGAAATAGAAGAAAGAGGGAGTATGTTGTGCTAGTGATGAGGCACTCTGTCTTTAAAAGGCTGGTCCTATTATGACAGAAAGAGTATCTTTATGCTACTCTATACATCTACTCACATTTGAGGTTAAAATGGAAAGGTTCAGAGAAGCACTACAAAGTAGAGAATGGCTTCTGGGTGAGGAAGAAATAAATTCAGACTTTTTAGACTGGACAAGAGACAATGGAGTTCTGTACAATCACAAGCTGCAGGAACCGTGATGCTAGGCTGAGCTGGCTGCTCACGCCCTCTCTGAGAACAAGTGAGAAGAAGCCAGTAGCCAGGCTCAAATCCAACAGAAAGAGGAAATTCTTCATGGAACAAGCTATTAGAGAGTGAATGAATGCACAAGCTCAAGTTCAAAGAAGAAAATTGCTGATAGCTACCAAATAGATATGGACAACAACTAGGTCTGCAGCCTAGAGGAGTATTAAATGAGGTGTGCCTGCCTAATCTCACTTTACCTCTATGACATGCTTATAACCAGTTAGAAGCAGGGTACTGGGGGGAGCAATCTTTTGGTCCAACTTAATACAGCTGTTTTTCCAATTGCAATTTGAGGAGCATTCTAGTCACAATTATATGCTCGTTATCTGTCCTTGATCACTGGGCTCACAGGGTATTACCTCTGCTTCTCTGATGAACCCCAAACCTGAAAGAATAAAAAAGTAATTTCTATGAAGTCTGCTTCCAAGCTCAAGTTCAAGTGTGCACACAAATACACATGCATACATTATTGTGAACAAAAATTTTCTTTCAGCAAAACACACGTGCCCACAGTGTGAAGGAAAGCTCATGCATCCCTAGCTTGTACTTTTTTTTTTTTTTTCAAAAAAGGCTTATTCTGTCAAGATTTTGATCTGTTTCTATTCCTCTGAACCTTATCCCATGAGAGCAAAGAGGACATAAAATAGAACCAGTCAGAAATAGATGTCACTTCCATTTATACTAAGATTCATTTATTATAGCTAGATACAAAAAAACTAGAGTACAGAAAAAAATGACTGTTCTTGTCTTTACTCTTCCTGAACCTATCTAACCTGCATCTGGTTTAGCAAAATCAGTATTTCATTACACTATTGGTCATTCCGTACAATAACTCAGATCTCTGAAGGACGAAGAGCACATTCTGTCCTCTGAAGACTGTATGAATCACAAGAAAATTGCTACGGTTTACTCATATTTGTTAAACACCATTGTAATATATTAGCTTTATGCTGCATCATTTGTCTCTTACATTAGCATTAAATACAGGCAGCAGCAATACAATGATTATCCTGTCAGAGAGTAAATTTTTAATTTTACTGGCTACATCGGCAACTTTTATTAAAGTAATGCGAAAAGAAATGGCAAGCATGCTTTTTAGTCTTTAGATCCCAGATATTCAGGCAAACGGTATGAGCTATACTGCTTGCAAAAGCACTACATGGTGACACCCAATATTACTTTGGTCACCAGCTAGAACAGGAGTATCAAAATGATCCAACTAGAAGACTGCTAGCTGCGGTTAGATAGGCTTCTTGTCTATTTCATCTGCTTTGCATTACAAAATGGTCTTTGATGTAAGCCTTTCCTCACTGCCTGTATTTCTGATACCATTCTACTTTTTTTCATTTGCATTACAAGCAAAGACTATTCATTACTCTACCTGAGACACCTGAGAGGTGTACTAGTATGTCCTGAACAGCTGTCTTCCATATTCCAGTTATCAACCATAAAGAAAAAATAGGGAAAGTCACATGAAACCTTCTCAAATCCAATCTCACAGCTAGGCCACTGACCTAGAAAATATCGAATGTTCCACATCATGACTGCAGATGTTTCATGTCAAGTGTCTCATCTACCTGCAATACCAAACACACACCTCTGGCCCAAGAGACACTGCAGTTTCTCACATCATGTTTAGGCCAATCTCCCTTTAGTTTGACTCCACCAATATTTCCTTTCTTGCTCCTTAGTTTTCCTAGATGGACCTAGACTTACATAATCACAGGAAAGAAAAGATGCCATACAACAAAACTGGAGTTTTGCCAGTAAAACACAAGACAATCTGATGATCACAAACCTATCTCCAGCTTCATCAAATTCTCCATTTCATACTCATTTTCTTCTGGCTCTCTTTTGCTCCTTCTGCCAAGAACAATCCTCCCACTTCTTAAAATTGTCTCAATTTTTTCTGGAGTCTTTGTCACAGGCTTCCTCAGATCTCCCTTCTGTCATGGGAAACAGTCACCTCAGATTTATCTTTACTGAGACTTTGATCCAATTGCAGAGACTTCCTGAGTCTCCCAGAAAAAACATATTCCCAGCACAGTAAGTACCGATCTTTCCATCACTGGGCCATCTATCCATATGCCCTCACGTTTGTATGTTTTGATCATCATAAACCACAGTTAGCATTGGTTTAACATCTGTTCCCTTGGAAAACCTCTGTCTTTCTGAAGACACTGCTGAAATCCAAGAGAAGCTGGTATAGCACTATAAATAGGAGGATTAAGAGAGGGCACTGAAATATAAACTGTGCTAATAATGCTATAAATCAAAATAATGCAATGATGACTTCGGGAGCTGAGGTATTAAAAGGAGTAAATTCCCTCTAAGTCACTATAATGGGACATATGCATCAACATAATCTTGCTGCTACTGTACAATCAGCCACAGAAATAACTGCAGACAATTTACTTCTCCAACCCTTCTAACTCCTCAGTGCTATAAAAGCCCTGTGTTCTCACCCTTTTCAGACTCCAGTTCTTGACTGCTGTTCTACAGATGACTTATTCTCCCTCTCTTTCTGTAACACAATCTTTTATTTATATGTAAGAGACTATTACAACAACTTGGAACAAAGCCTGATTTTGTCAAGTAGTTGATTTAAAGGATTTGCATCTCTAAACATTGTGTATGCATTTTAATGTACTTAAATAAGAAAACCATCTGTACATTTCCTTCTTTGAAACAATGCTTGGCAAAAATTCATTACAATTATAAGTAGCATACCACTAAGCATATGGTTAAATGACAACATATTTGATTATTTCAAGATCAATTAAATTGAAAGCACTGTTTTGTTTAATATTGAAAGTAATAAATCAAAGTTTTATAATAATAAAAGACATCCATTTATAAAATAATGCTGCTTTGCCTCAGAAGAAAATACATGACCATTGTGTTTGAAGGTTTAAAGCTGTACATAATGTTAGGTTCGTGGCAGAGTTCAACATCCCACTTGGCCTCTTACTCAAGGAAACATTTGTTAAATTCTAACAATCTCAGACATTGTGCCTGGAAAATATTTACTACTTCTATATGAACTTTAGGAGACCCCATCTGAGCTGCATTATGTATTACTACAGTTCTTGCTAGCCCATAATGAAATGTCACAGTCCCCAAACGAAAGATATTGCATGAATGAATGCAATATCCCACTTCTTAATAATTTTCTTTTATTCCCAGGATAAAAGTTAAAAAACAGGCAGGAGATCAGGCTTTATCATATAAAAAAAGAACTCGTATATAAAATTAAGCAATTTAGAGGCTTAGGTCCCCTTTAACATTTATTTCGTCTCAAATTTATTATGGAAGATGATTAAGTCTACCTTTCCTGTGAAAAATGCCCACATAAAAAGCATAATTGGGCATTATCTCTTAAGTCTTGAAAAAATTGCTGCATTTAGAATTAAAAATATGATTCCATGGAGCTGTTTGACCTGCAAATTCAACCTGGGATCTGATATTTAAACCACATTATTTCTTGCTTCAGTATCACTCAGTCTAATATTTTCTGTAAAAAATTGGATGGGTGATGCATGAAAGTTTCCAACACATTGTCTCAATGGCACATTTATTCAGCAGAATTAACAAGAAAACATATGGAAGTAAGAGAGGAAAATGAATGTATGACTGTCTCAATTATCTGTATAAGATAGTATCATATTAATACACGCTTCATGTGTGAAAATTAAATTAACAGAAGTAAATGCAGAAACATGTACTTTGGACACTGCTGAACAAACTCCTCTGTAAAACAGCTCTTTCTGTTTTACCAGTGAGGGTGTGTAGGAACAAACCACAAGATGTCATCTTCAAACTGGCAAGAAAATATGTACGTGAAAATAAAAACATTAGATGGTCACAAGGGTGAGAGAAAGAGATATATCTGAACTTTTTGGTCCTGAAACACTAATTAGAAAGTACACATGTGCCACAACCATTAAAGACTTTGGAGTTTTGAAAGGGCCAGCTGGAGACATCAAGTAACACAAGCAACATGTCTACTGGTTTGTTAGTTAATAGAAGCAAGCTACTGGAGGGAAAAAAAAAACCCACAAAAAAAACCCCCGAACAACCTACACCTAACATTCAAATAATAAAAAAAAAAAACCCACAACAAACCAGCTCATGTTCTCCTTTTGCATCATTTGTCAGAGGAGACAAATGCATAGCTGATGTAAAGCAAAGGCAGTGCTTTGCATATTCGCGATTAAAACCTAGTGTGGTGAAGGGCACAGGAACAGCCTAGGGCACAAGCAAACCTTCCCTCATAAGGTGTTTTGAATATAGAGTGCAAGAGAAAACATTTTCCAAGATCAGTGCATGAGAGCTTAGGCCGGTCAGCTCAACTCACTCAAGCAAATTGATGCAGCTTTTTTTCTTTTACTTACGTTCTCTATGTTTTTCATTGGAAGAACAAGCCTTGCTGTCCTACTCACTCTTTCTCTGATCAATCTTTTAAACTTACCAAGCTATATGGAAAATGGATTTTTTATTTGTGCCAGCATGAAGCCAAGGCACTGAATAAATCAATTTCTCCTCCTTTCTTGTCCTCTGAAAAAAGTATTTATTTTTATCAATTGAGTAATCTCAGTAAAAGAACCTCAGAGAAGCCACTTCAGGCTTCACTATAGCCACCAGATTAGAGTTCTCCTCTGGCATGCAAATGATGGGTTCAGATCACAATCAAGCACACTAGACATCCTAGCTCAAACAAAACTCTGCTATGATGTTCAATTAGATATCTACTCACTAAGACCTGCATAAGGACAACAAATGAACTTCATAATATTTGGCCTGGTTTTACTGTAATCCTGTTCTCTTAACCCACTGTAGCCTGACAATTCTTCTATGCTGTTTTTCACTGCCCTGCATAGTTCTTCCATAGCTACTTAATAAAACCTTACAAGAAATTCCATCTAGTTCCAGAGACTTGATAGCTTTAATTTGTGCTAAATTACTAAATGCTTCTGCCTCACTGGTCACAAAATCATTTGGAATACTGCATACCCAAATAGTGTCAGATGGCATATTTTTCCTGATCTCTCAAGTAAATACACTGGAGAAGTATCCATGTAATTTGCTTTATCATTCCTCCCATCTTATTTTCTAATCTCCTCATCTGATGTTTTAATTTCTTTCTTCAGTGAATTTGGTTTTGTTACCTAAAAAAAGTCCTGTATATGTGTTTCTATAGGTCTAATTTTAGTTCTCCTGGCATTGCTAATGAGTTCTTTTTATAGAATTCAGTGTCTTATTTTTTTTTCATTATTTATGTATTCTTCTGTTGCTGCTTACACTTTTCAAGTAGTTGTTGACTTCTATTCTTGTCTAAATTGGTCTAGTGATTTTATACTACATTTATTCAGGATCATTTCCTATGCTGAATAGATATTATATAAACTAGGATATTTGTTGAGTCCTTCATATTTCACTCAAGTTCATTTCAGTCCACTGGGAACTTTCAGGTGCTTTTTTTGTTTTCTGTTACAAACAATTATTGTGTAAAATTTTAAGCCTGAAGAAAGCAATGTTAGTAATGCCTTGAAATCAGAACATGAACTAGAGGTGCCTTCTCCCCTACCCCGATTCTGTTTTCTTGGAAAATGTTAATTGTTTCACTTTCTACTAAAAATTACTTTAAACTTTTAGTTCAACAGTCATTGTTTCATCATCTCCAAGAGTGACAAATAGCAATATTGTGCTCTTTGGATAAGCCAGGCAGCACAAATAGCATTTGGGACTGTCTCTGACACAAGCACAACTTCCTAGCCTAGGATTCAGGAGATTTGTGACATACAGCAGTGATCCAGAAATTTCTATTCTGACTTCTGTGCCGCAGGCGTCATTATGGGGAACACTGAGCCAACAAAGATGCTCCATGTCTAGAATTAAGGTCTCCTCTGAGCAGCTGTAATAAAAGGTTTCTAAATGAACGATGGATCAGTCCTTCAGGGAAGATTTTATGTAAACTGTAAATTATAACAGTGTCGACTCCTTCAGGCTAATCTCTGATTTTGACCATTAGTCCTTCTCTGCTGTAATGCAGGCCATAACAGATTCATTCACTTTACTCTTTTAATTATACACATCTAATGAATATTACTAAGCTTTGTTTCCCTCTTGTATTCTGTCTTTCTGAAATATTGCATGACCTGAGCTTACACCATCAATGATAGATCTTTAATGATCTGTAGGCAATGAGCCTCATAACTTCCTCTTGCCAAATAAGCTTTAATTTCAGACAATTTTATTACTCCTTAGCCTTATAAACACAAGCATGGTTTTTTTTAGAAGTCTCCATTCTTGATGCTTTATCCATCCCTTGTCCATTACATTTCTGCAGTTATAATAGCTTTATCAGTCTAAAGAATATTGAACAAGAATACCCTAGAATACCCTTTAAAATACCCTAAAGAACAGACAAACAGGCCAGCATGCTGACTCTTGCAATGTATTCAAAACCACATGGTCCATAGATGATGTTTTACAATGTTTAAAAATGTATTGAAATGAAAATATCAGCGTACTCTTAGCTAGCATAAGGGTTTATCTGCTCCAAAAGAAGCATAAGGACCTTCATTTACCTCTGCACATTGAAAGCTTCTACAGGACTTTCCTTTGCATGTCTCAGACTGGGAAAGGTAGTCCCCTACAAAGCTCTCCTCCTTACAGTTACTTTCTTTCCTAACCATGGCATACACTGGGACCACAGGTTTTGATTGTTTGCTTTGCCATACCACTTTCCATTATTTGGAAAAATAATTTGTGATTATGACAGGCAGAGTTTAAAAAAAAAACCAACAGAAGTCTCCTGCTGACCCCAGGGCCAAACTAGGCAGAGAGGATGGAACATTATTAAGCTGTTTTGAGCTGATAGACAATTTCTGTCATAGCTGATAGCTATGTTGAATATTCAGTAGAAAAATCAATGTCCTGGCCCATTGTGAGTTGTAGGGCTGGATTATTATACTTGCATTGGCCCTATTATACTTGTATAAAGGCCCTATTATACTTGTAATGGGACTCACTCAGGTTGTTAATAGTGCCAAATATTGGATCCAGGCAGCACGGTAGAACATCTGTGATCCTGAGTGCTCTTACCTGGGAACCTTCCTCTCATTTACTAGTATACTTCAGGGGTGGGTAGGAAGTCAGGAAACGCCACTGACTAGTCAAACCACTAAGGCGGTGAGAGGGGAACACAAAGATATAGGAAACAATGCATTGTGTGACTTTTCAGGACAGATATTACCTTCTAGAGTGGAGGAGGGTTTTTTGTCATTTCCACATAACTAATGACATATGTGCATAGTCTGGTCTAATCTGCAATATTCCATCTCATCAGCTACAGGGTGCTGACCTGTGCTATTAACTTCTCCCATAGTCAGCTATACTAATAACAAAATATAATATCAATGCTAACACAAGTTACCTTAGAAGTTTTCTTGGCAAATACTCAGTATGCTCCTACGCTATCATGCAGAAAGATTGCATGGTGTACTCACGGTTTGCCAGGCACCATCAAAAGGACAGAGAGGCTAATAACTACATACTCCTCTAAGTTCTATAAACAGATCTTTGAAAGCAATAAAAGTCTGCCACAGTTCAATTAGAGAAACAGAGTCCACTGAACATATCAGCCCACAGAACCCTAAGGAAAGACACAGGAACATTTGCAACAAAAATACGTCTTTTCAATGGAAAATTGCAGTACTGACTTTCCTCAGCATCAATACTTGCATAAACAAGAAAAAAGGGAGCAACAAATGTGGAAATATTGCCGACTTAATATTTCCAGATGTCAGATATGTTCTGCTGGATCCGGAACAAAGAAAATGGGCAGGAAAATATCTTTGGTATGTCTTGATAGTTTAACAGTCTGTTCCTGTCAGCAACTTCTCAGAGACTTCATTGCTGTGAAGATGCTTTCACCCAGAGTTAGTTGGTGAGATGTCTATTTGGTTGGGAACCACAAAGATTTTGGTGCTATATGTAGGTGCTGTCATCCAGCAGAGGAACTGCAGGACTATGACACACTACTCTCTGCTCTGTTCCCATCTGCAGCCCTGAATCCAGAACATTTCAGTCTTGCCAACAGAGCCTTCTTTGGTCTATGCTGCTGTAGGAAGGCATAGTGGTGTGGCAAAAACGTACAGTGAAAAGCACTATTCATCCCGATACAAACACCCATGAATAGAACCGCTACCTTCTTTTGGACAATTAATATCTATCAGGTTAAATCTGTACCTGGATTCATATATGCCATGTGGGAACTTTTTACAAAAGAAAATACTGACTGAAAATTGTAACAAATCATGACAAAGTAACATCAAAGAGAAGAGAAGACAACCACCTGTGGCTTTGAGACACAATAATTTATCTAGCAGCAAAATCAGTCAGAAATATTGATCATAAATAAAATCTGGACTTTTCTTGCCATCATCATAGATGAATCTATCCAGTTTTGCATATTTATATCAGCTAGTAATAAATCATGTATATGCATGCAAGACCTTTAATTAAAGTACTCTTTTTAATATAAATAAAAAGCTTGTATATCAAGATGGAAGTCTACAGGTATATAGAGAAAAGTTCTTTACCTGTGGGGGAAGATTATACACTGAAAACACTGCAGTTGTATTTTTATTATAGAATTCTTGTGGATTTTAATATGTCATATCAAATATAATCAGATACTTATAAACAAAGACCTAACACAGAGCTCAAGATTTTTAAAAATGGCCAGTTACTCAAAGCTTGCCTATTAAAAGCAGTTATAAATATTCAAGAGTAGCACTATGCCATCAGCAAATCACCACAAATATCCCCACATTAGTTAACGATGCAAATGGTTCCACATGGTCAATAGCCACAAACGCTACACATACCATATGATTAAAACATACACAGGTACTGATGGCTGGGATCAGATTCTATCCCAAAGCAGGTATGACTTAAAACTCAGTTCATTGCCATCCAGGGCACCAAGGAGTTCAAGAGGCTTTGGGAATTTACCCAGATTGTTCCGTGTGGAGGTCCTCCCTATATAGCAGATTGGGTATGGGCTGATAAAGAGGAAGTCTGCAATGAAGCAGTGGTTTCAGAAATATGGAGAGTGTTTTACCTTCCTCAGGAAATGCAGGAGCCAAGGCTTTAGATTCAGTGGCTGCACTGCAGGGGCATTTCTCAGTCAAACAGAGGATTTGACACAAAGGCTCCCCAGCAGCACCCCAGCTCGGCGAGTAATGCAATCAGGAGAAAAGCTGACCTATGTCCTATCAAGCATCTGCTCTGTTGGCCCTGGACCTCTGCAGCCTCATGTCCCCCCAGCTGGGGTGTCTGGCAGTGGGTTCCTGACAAGCCCTGCCCAGCGGCAGCTGCAGGGCTCAGGCCTGGCACCTGGGAGGGAGCAGCCAAGAGGAGCCCCATCAGGGCCTCCGCCCTCACAAAGCCGCTTTAAACTCTGCCATTGCTCCCAGCCCGTGCCATGGCATGACCACCTCCCTCCCCAACCCCAAACCATCAATGTTGTTTCCCAGCCAGGCATCACCCTGGCCTCAGCCCTGTGGCCACTGGGACTCATGTCAGTCCCCTGGCTGGGCCTGGTGAGGCTAGGGACAGTGTGTGAGTCCCTGCCCTGTCATGGCCCTATGCTTCCTCAGCCCCAAAACTGACTGTGAAAGGTGGAAGTCTCACATCAAACCACAGAAAATTGTTGAAGGAAAAGTAAGTGATTTTCCAAAATGCTAAATCTGGATTTAGGGTAGTCTGATCAGAAGGCACCCGGTTTGGCCTGTGTTTTCCTTAGCAGCTGTCAGCAATATACCTCCATAGGTGTCATCTGCCCAAAGTCACAAACATGAGCCCTTTCAGCATCTTCTGTGACAGCAAACAATGACTTTCTTTACAGCTGTAGCAGGGGGGAAAAGCACCTTCACAAAATTACCCTTTGATCACACTTAAGATCTAACATAACAAAATGAACTTGCATTCCTAGCCCTGTCTACAACACAGAGTAATTTTTGTACCTGAGGCTGGATATTGAAAGCGCAGTTGCAGTCACCATCTCCATCTCTTCTCATTTTGTGTCTCATGTTAAACCGGAATAATGTTTTCTATTTCTTACAACAAATACATGTATATATATTTCCTATGTTCAATTATGTAGTTGTCCAGACTTCTTCTATTCAGTAATCTGATTTCAAAGTGCTTAATTGCAGAGCCGTGTGTTGACCCCTACCACTTACAGCAGGATTAGTACACAAATATATCTCACCTTTTACACCCACTTATACCTCTGCAATCCTTTTTCTTCACTGAATAATATTACTGGCACTTTCTCATTAGGTGCAGATTTCTTGTCAAACATCATTGCCAGATCTCAGGCAAAAAAAAATCTCTGCGATTTGTGGTACTAGAGATACAACAAAACAGTATATTCTAATATATTTGTAGTGAGATAAAAATGCCATATAATTTTTTATAGATGTGGGAAGGAAAATAACTTATAAAAATTTTGTTAAAAAATTCTGTAACACATACCCTGAAAGCCTGATCAATAGGTGTCTCCAAAACCATAAAAATCTTGAATGAATTCCATTTTTAATTGAGCTTTCCAGCTCACTTTTATGACAAATTTTCAAACCAACAAGTACTGGAAACCTAACTCTGCACTGTAGAGGTAGTCTGAATACTCACAGATGTCACTTACTAGGGGGATGTACTGCTTTCAGTTAACATTGTCTCATGTAGAAAAGAACACTCTCTTGATTGAATTGCCTCCTATGAAAACCTCATAAAAGACAACTCACTACAACAATTAATTATCTTGTGTGGATAAAAAGTACTTAAATGATCTTGAAGAACATTTTTCAACTATTAGCTGAATGGTTTCTTGAAGGTAATAATGAAAGCTGTGGCCTGGATAATTTTTTTTTTCCTACTTTCTCTCCTTTGCATAGAAAACCCTGCATGACATTACATACCTTTCTATACAATACTTTTTGTAACCTGTATTAGATAAATCACAAGGCACAGTGACCATTTAAAGATTTCTACGTTATTCTTAATCATATATTGAAGAACCATTCAGCCATAGCTGCTGCTAACAATTCAGTGTTCAGTATTTATTTCTAGGCCACTGGTACCTGACTTTACACCTGCCATGAGGTACTGCAAGACAGCAGGGCCACTCAAGGGGATATGAACCAAGTCCTGCGCAGCAGGAGAGTAGCTTGAGATGAAACTGTGCTGCCTTCCATTGCAGAGGGCATTGGAAATCCAGTACCTCCTCATAACATCCACGTGCTATATGACAGCTCTCAGAAACTGTCTGACATAAATCAATCACCAACTCATAAAATTGTCCAAAAAGAACAATTATGCAGCCATTACAACATGCTCACTCATGACATGAGGATGTTACAACATGAGGAACCAAATAAGCATCAAAACGTCTCAAATTACCTTTGCAAGCTGTACCCAGCTCTAGTCAGGCTTGTATGTAGAGGACATAGGATATAATCAAAATCCCAACAAACTCCATCTAAATTTAGAAAACTGCAGAAGAATAAACCACAATTCCACTAGAGGATACAAAAGAGAGTCCTAGAGATATGGATCTGCTCAGTTATACATGGAGTGGTATGCTGTCATTGAAGAGAAAATAGTGGTGGGAAAAAAAGATTAGTAGTTATCAAAACTTTTCAAAGCACTGAAGTCAGACCTAGCTTGATGGAGATGTCAAACCGTTCAACTGAAAAAGAAAGGGGCAGGTTGAATACAGGAGCCATATTCAGATGTCAGTTTTCAAGTTCCCTGTGAAAACAGTGGAATTGTCTTTATGTGCCCTCAGGAACTTGGTAATAAACTTGCTGATAGTTGTTGAAGTTCATGTTCTTTCCTACATGAGTCACACAGAAAAACAGTATATGAAATCCATCTGAAAAGTTCCTACCACTTCACCATGATTTTTTTGATTTAAAAATTGATCTTATTTATTCATCAGATTTAAACTGAGGACCTCCAAAATCCAAACTACTCTTCAAAATTCTGAAAAAACAACTGCAAGATTTGCTTCTGCTCAGAACAAGCTCTCTGAAGCAACAATCTGTCCCATTCCCCATAAAGTCTGTGTTGTTAATAATGATCGTAATTGCCAACAAGAAAACACAGGGACTATGCACTACTGACTTTCAGACTTGCAACTCCTGTTTTATGGAAGATTAAGGTGCTGTTCAGGCTTTTCCTTTGCATGTAAATGATTCCCCTCTCCCTTTCAATTTAAGGGTTTGATTCTCCTTTGTCTTCACAATTTCAAAACTCAAAGCCAAGTGTAGAGAAACTCAAGAAACCAAAGGTGTGAATCTTCAAAGTCATGAGCTCCACAGTAGACATTTCCCCAGAGAAATAAAAACTAGAAACCTGCAATAAGGTGATATATTTATAATGGTTGCAGTTTGCTGATGCCCTTTAATTACTTCAGGATTTCATTGCAAGAAAGAAAAATTGCATGAAAATGCACATTGCCCCTTTCTTGTTAGTTTCTGAATGCACTGGCGCACATATGTATCTAAGGCATCAGTTTAGAAACTAGATTATCAAAGACTCATTCAACAAAAAAATTTGAATTTATCTAAAGCAAGGTTCAGGAAGATAAACCTGAGATTACTAAAAAGGTTGTTTTGAACACAGACCTGTGCTATGTCTGAGTTCATAGCTGTTCAGCTGCACTGTATATTGCTGTGAAATTGAAGTAGGCAGTGTCTTCAGATGTGGATAAAAATAAACAAGAAGTGATGGAATCTACACATTGGAAAAAGTATTTGTAACTATGCTCATATAACATCCTTGTTATATGACCTCAGGAGACATGCAGGACCGAAACTATTTCAAAGGTGGGAACAGCATAAACCATTGTCCTGAGAGACAATAAATAAGAACATCTGATTTATGTTCTAGATATCACTCATTACTCCTGATTCTATCACCCTTGGAGACAGTCTGTCTTCTCTCTGACTACATGGTCCTGGGATTTTCAATCTCCCTTCACAGAGAGCATTCTTTCATGTTTTTTATGTCTATTTCTCATTCCCCTGCATTCCTAAGTTTTTTGTTTGGTTTGCTTTGCTTTCCTTTTAAGAGGGACTGTTACAGAAGGCGGTAGCCACAGGAGGGCATACGATTGATTTATATAACGGCAGCCAATCAGTTTGAGTTTGACCTGTTGCTTTATATAACAGGTTACTAAAGTCTTACAGTTGAGTCCAATTGCCCTGTCTGAAACAGAGTATATATCCACTCAGCTGTCAAAGGTGGCACTGCAGCTTGTGTATACGTCTGAACTACCTTTAAATGTGCTAGTTTGGGTGAGGAAGGTAGAGCAGTTAAGCACAGGCTAGAAAGCCCTCCTGAGAAGCTGTGTAAATAGTCAGGCAATTAGGCTAGGCTAAGCTCTGTTTTGCCCTGACTACGCTGCCAGGAGTACCTGAACCAGCTCTTTTAAAACGAGTTTGGGCAATGTACATGAGCTGGAGTCACTGCAGCCCCGCCGGGTAGTCCTAACCTTCAGTTTGAACAGGGTGTAGAGACAAAGGACAGAAGTAACCTCAGCTCTGTATCCTTTGGTATCTGTTCTGTAACATGCAGCTGGAAAATATGAGGCTTTTATTTGTCAAGTAGATTCTATACTGATTTAGCTCTCTTGAAAAGAGAAGGCTCCATGCAGCGAGGGCAGTGTATATTACTCAGCACACAGTACAGTTTGCATGTACGTAGCACAGTACATAAGGAGTGTTATGCTTCAAATGCAGTTAAACACAGGTATCTGAGACTGTGCTGCTTTTTTTGAAAATAAAGTCACACGTATAAATACATAAATAAGGAATAAAATACTCAATTTTAGCCATCCACTTTCTGTAATATTTTTATTTCAGCTGTAGTCTACATGACAGATGTTGATTTCCCTAAATCTGACTAGTGCTTTCAGTGTGAATTGTTTTCTTGTGCTTCTTGTTAGATACATAACAGGGCTCAAGACAAACTCTGAAAATACTGAAGTGAAAAAAGAATAAGCTTAATTATGGGTAGTTGTGTGCAATATAACATTTAAGCTATCCTTCCTCAATATGTATGATTAATTACTTATTGATAGTCCCAATGCACAAGTAATTTATTACCTACATATTTTTGCTGTAAAAAAAAATAAAAAAATCATTTTATGCACGTGTAGCAATCTATTACTTAATGATAGTTTCTGCTTCTGTGATTTAGGTGTCTACTAGAACACAAACCTTTGGAGGAAGTTCTTACTTGGAGGGAAGGGCACAAGGATTAATTCTGAGCAAGACATCAAGTTCTGAAACTTCCGGTTTAGATCCACACACTGTGAAGAAAAAAAAAAAAAAGCCCAAATCCAAACTATTTCAAATTATATTTCCTGGAATATATAAAAAGGGTTCTTATTTTAACTATCAGACAGGAGGAATACTTGGATATATACTGTGATGTGAATAATTGTAGGACACAAGTCAAAAGGTACTTTGTCTTCAAGCATTATGAAAATGCTTAGACAGAGAGTAACTCCAGTGGACATAGTTCATAACTGAAAAATGAGAGATGACAATGATTGCATATTTGGATACACATAACTAGAGTATTTACATAAGGATTCAGATCAAGGATGGATGGAAAACAGCCATTCTGGGACAATTCAGCTATCTATCTACAGTGGTAACACGTAACATTGAAATTCCCCTTCAGTCAGGAGCAAAAGCCAACCACCATGCATTTTTGCTAAATCACTTGCTTATTCTGATTCTACAGACAGAGTAAAATGACTGCAAATATAAAGGTTGGTATCATACCTACTGGTATAATTCTGGATATGATAGCAGTATTTAGAGAGTCCAACTAAGAGGGAGGCATGATTATACTTGGATATTGCACAAACACACTGTAAGAGATTTCTGTCTAAGGAGCTCAACTGTATACAGGAGAGAGAAAAGCTGGGACGAAGCAAACGCTAATGGCTCCATTTTCTGAATGGATAATGTGGCACGCAAAAACTTAACAAATTGCCATGTCCACTGATAAATGTCAGATGAACTTACATATCAACTTTGAAACTGCAGACTGAAATTATGTGTGCTAATTCGCAGTTAAGGAAGCAAATTCTAACCTGCTGAACCTCACTTCAGAGCTTTAACCAAAAAGCATACAAAATCTGCCAAAACAAACAAAACCCCAAACATCCTCGCACCTGCCCCCTCCCAAAAAAAAAAACTCGGAAGAAACTCACCAGCATTCATACTACTATTTCCTTAGTTGTCTCCCTTGTGTTTCAAAAGATAACACTGATCACACTCTGATAGACAAAGTGCATTTTTGCTATTTCACTGTTTTTTAATTCGAGACAGGTAGTAAATGTTTGATTTTGTTTTAGTTTTGCACCTTTTGTATTCAAAGAGTAAGAGCTGTCATTTTCAAGATGATGCACAATGGGGACACAATTTATATTTTTAAAAATGACAAAAAATACCCTTCTTTTATATCATCGCTTTGAACTGGTGGTTTAGAAAATCAGCCTTGATGATGCAAATATAAACAAACCTTTTGAGCTTAAAAGCTATCTTCATCTTGTGTTGAACAGAGTACAAACTGAATTTTAAAACCAAAGAGATGGGGCTGTGCAGTTGTATTGGCAGCAAATCTAATTTTCAAGTTGCCCTCAGGCACCAAGACCAGCAGAATATTTGAAAGGACTGTGTAGAGGATTATTGTTTGATCCCTGCTTGAAGCTCAGAATTTGCACTATGCTGCACTCTCTGTTGATAAACATCTCTGCTTTCATAGGCAAAGCTGGACACTTTGCCTTAGACTCCAAATGCCTTCCTTAAGATTAGATGAGCTTGCAGGGAGCAAGATGAAGCTCAGAGGATGTCAAGACACAGAAAGGACACAAAGAACAGTTGGAACACTAACTTTCTTTTTGTGCTATGATTTTTTTTGTTTTGTTATTAATATTTTTCAACCAGAAGCACCATGAAGATGAATATATAGTGTGTGAACAAATCAATCCGGTTTCCTTAACTTATATTCTAGATTTGAAAATAGGGAAAATGTAACAATGCTGGGAAGGTGTGACTGAAATATAAAGAAGGGTTAGATGTATACCCATAAGTTTAGGAGCTATTTGCTTTTGTAAGTTTTCTACTGTTAATAATATATCTTCATTGCCTCCCTGACACTTTTCACCTCCCTTCTGTATTTATCAGTGAAATGTAATGCTGCTTCTCTCAAAATTGGTGTGGAGGGAAGGGGAAGAAATGGGGAGGAGGTCATTTTTGCACCATGTAACAGTGTTTTTTTGTGAAGTACTTCTTTAGTACGTAAGTTCAAATTTTATGGGAGGGAATGAGAAACCTTCAGTTCTACTATTCTCAGACCGATCTCATAACAATAATTTTCACAGGAGTGCCATTAGTTACAGAAGAAAAACACTAATGAGAACTTTAGGCCTATCTAGTTTTCATATCCTGTACATCAACAATTTTTTGAAAACCAAACAAATGATCTTTCCTTTTTCTTACTTATTTTTACCAGGGCTTCATTATGTTTGTCTTTTTTATATATTTTAATTTTACACAATTGAGACTTAATGAAAAGAGTGCTTAAGGAATAAATGTAAATAAAAATAGTGAATCAATTAATTGCTTCTTGTTGATGATTATAATTGTTTCTATACTTTATTTTAGCAATTACGTATACTGTAATTTGAACTCAGAGACCTATGATTATTAAATCCAAATTTCAGGGCTTTACATATAAGAATGACAAGCAGAAAAATGCAGTGAATATTTTCTACCTTTCATGTTATTGCTTATAACGGAAATATGTGAATTGGTCAGAGATGACCAATCTTGTCCTAAAAATAAGTCTGATTATTAACTGTAGGTTACATTTCAGCATTGTCATACTAGTCAAAAACATTAAAGCTGTCTGTTCTGTCTAACAATATATGGAACAGTTTTAATTTATGTATACAAACATGCACATACATGCATACATCCATTGCAAGCACTATTACTGACTGGAAGATGGAGGGAGAAGAAAAGACTTTAAAGACCATTTTCAAGCTTAACTTTAAACAGACAGATTCTCTCAGCAGCTGTTGCTATTAATTGAAAAATAATGTTCATAGTCAGAAAAAGTCCTGTTCTTCACTGGACATTCAAGAGAAATCCTTTATAGAAAACATAGAATTATCTTGTGACAAAACAAGAAACATTACAGGGAGCAGAAATGAAGAAGGTACATGCAGGGTCTCAATTAGCTTTCAAAAGCTCTGATAATTACAATTGTTTAATAAGAAGCATACTTTCTTCACCTCAAATGTGCTAGATCCAAGAATTCTATGCTTACTGAGAAGACAGGCTTCATATTTTATCTGTGAATACATAGGGAGGATTCCTGTAATAATTCAGCTTCATGACAAGCACAAAATAATTAGGCTGGACAGAAAAAAATGCCTATATAAAGGACTTTCAAAGTTAACATAACCTCTTTGTAATAGATGCAAACTTCACTGGCAACTTGAAGTGACAGGCACTGTAATTGAAGAGACTTAGGTTAGAATCAATGACTGAACTTTAAAGTGCCAATCAGAGCTGTGATGTTGATTGATCTTGAACAATTGTAAGCCTACTTATCAAATGATCTGGACTGAAAATTAGTAAAGCATTAAAATAATGAGTTTAGGAAGAAACAAATTCATCAAAAATAGGGAGGGGCACCAGAGGAAAAAAGACAGTACATCTGATTTTCAGAATGAAAAATAATTCTAATGTGATGAAAACACAAGTTCACCACTGCCTAAATGCAGAAAATAAACAAAAGCTTACTTAGAAAAAAAGCACTATTAAGTTTTGATGACTGCTGCAACAGAATAGTGGTGATGGGAATTATTTATAGTGAATAATGTATTCAGAATTAATAAAATTTTCTGGCTGAACATAAATTATCCAAACAGCACACATATTGACAGATATTATCCAGAAATTTTTAGAAACCTGTTAGCCTTTGGAGCACCGCAGTGCTATTTTCTGTGAGTTTTCTGATGCAATTGACCACCTCTAATTCATTTCTTCTATAGGACATACACTACACTTCCAACATATTTCCTGTGCAAAGGGAACTCTAGGGACCCAAGATCTGTCCCAGAAAATTCTATTGCCATTTTGCATTATTGAAGTAGCTCAAAGTGACTGCAAGTATAAAGAGAGGGAACTGTCTTAGTATTCACTACCCAAAGAAAAAGCATATGTATGTTAAGCAAACATCTATCAGACAAGACAGCACCAGTAACAGGATCAGAATGGCCATGGAGAGAAACTTAAATTAGAACCACTGAAACAGTTCTAGTGGTGAGTGTGCAGATTAGGACACTTTCAGTCAAACTGACATATGTCCACTTAATACAATGCCCTGACTGATGTTGTCCTTTGAAACAATAATATGCTCTGCATACAAATGACCCCTAAAGAGCAGCAGGTATGAATTTCTGCACAGACTCTGAGCACTTACAAACTGGAGAATGAGGTTTAAAAACGCAGTCTTAAACCCAAATTAACACCCATGAGTCATCCCTATCTGTCCTAGCTAAAAACAGAAGCCAACAGCAGCTTTGAGGAAAAGATTTTCAAAATCTTCAGCAGCATTATCACACCAGACTAATGACACGATCCTAAAATGACTCATTATACGCAGCAGCAGGTCAGCTATTTGGGAACAAACACCAATTCAACTACACTTTGGGCATCATATATATTGGAAAGTGACATTAAAAAGAGGGGAACAGTGTCCAAGTTAAACTCTCCAGGTTTCTTCTTGTTGCAGTTTTAAACTCTTGACTTCAGACATAAATCGCCCTTGTTTATGTCTGAAATGTAAACATGCTCCAAACCACTCAATGCTACTTACACTTTCAGCTCTATTTTTTGCTGGCTTTGTAGGATAAAGCTCTTCATGAAAATGACAGAGCCACTAGTACATGCATCAGTTTTGCTCTGGCTGCATCAGTAGAATCATCCATGACCTACTTCCCCTTATTTTTTCCATCTGCACTTTTAATTATGTTCCTATTTACGGGGCTGCCACTTGTTGCCTTTCTCTTCATGCTTGAAAAAGTCTTATATATGGAAACTTCTCTCTGTTACTGACCTTTCCAGATTCCACCATTGTGAGGCTTCCCAACATGTTATTACAAATAATCATGCTGTTTAGGTCAGTGACTAATGGTGAACCCAGAATGGGCAGCCCTGTTACAGATTATCAAACAGTAAAGGAAAATTTATAACTGCCAAGTCTGAAGATTTAGCTATCAAGCCACAGCTGAAATCATTCTCCTTAATATCCTGTTTCAAAAGAGAAAGGGGGAGACTACAATTTAACCAGATGGAATACTATGGGTAAAATACAAGCCTTAGCTGTGTTGTTCAGGTACACCTCTGACAGTGCAAAATGTTTTGAAGCATCTATAAACAGAGATTAGCCAAAGAAAAAGGAACTAGTGGTGCATCTTGAGTCACAATTTTCATAAACCAAAGGTAGATACACTTTCAGAATGCATACCTTCGTTTTTTGCATATCATTGCAATATAAAACCATCGAGTTCAGAAATATCATGCTCAAAAAAGAACCATTTGACAAAGTCAGTAAAAGTTGATAGTGACTACAGGCAGAATTTTTTTAACTTAACTTTCCCTATCCAGTCTAAATTAATCATTTATGCTTCCTTTAGAGGTGATGGAGATGTTCTACACTGTCCCAAAAGATGATTAATCCCACCTGTTTTATGACAGGAAGCAAGCATCTAAAGAGGCAATTTACTACAGAGAAAAATTGCATGACAAAAAGAATGTTACTCCTAATTTGCATGTCCTGAAAATAAGGCAAATAAAGGAGAGAGATCTATAGATTATACTGGCTGAAAAGACAACAACAAAAAACACTGCAACAACACACATAGGAAAAATAAATAACTTTAAGAGCATTCTTGGGATATGGCATATCCAATAGAAGCATCCTGATTTTCCTTTAAGTATATAAGACATAATGCGAAATCCTCAGCTGCTATAAACTATCATTATTCTTTTTAAGTCAATAACACTTCATTCATTTATGCTATGTTTTTTCAATAAAATTTATAATCAAAGGAAAAACTAGAGCAGATGGCAGGCAGAAAGATTAGAGGACTCTTTGAATTTAGCCAAAAAAGAACATATACAGAAAGGCCTTTATTCTTTGGAAAATAAATTAACGGACGACACTGAGAAAATGCTGTAGGAGTAGAGACAGATGCATCAACATTATTTGAACCTCTGTCACATGAAATAACCCAGGGTACAGACTAAAACTTAAGGAAGCTTAGGACTTAAAATCAGAAAAGCACATTTTTCTTCAGGGGACCACTTAAAACATACACTCAGGCAAATCTCTTCAGACTTTTCTTCAGCTGGTTCCCGTCTCCCCTAGCCTATCTGTCCTTTTTGAACCCTGACACAACTGTGCTACTGCCATTTCACAGGACACACTGAAACTTTAAGAGCCAAGGACTTTGTTGCTGCTGTTGGTGGTTCAATAACAGGAATATTCACTGTAGACAGTAGTATGACCCACTTTGCAACTAGAGGAAGTTCTACGTTGCCAAATAATTTTTACAAGCAAGTTACTGTGCCAATTTTTTGCATCTCAATCTGAATTTATAAAAATGTGAACAGTATGAACTATTTTACTCAAAGAACATGACAGCATATGAATTTCAATAACAGGAAATACAAATAATCCCAGACACAACTGTTAACATTCTTGAAGTGCTCATAACTGCATTTGCAAGACTAAAGCATTGCCACCTGTATCTACAACTAGATATAATTGTGTGTACACAAACAAAGCTCCTTGTGAAGATTTGTTTTGAATGGAGTATAAAAAGTTAAAATATTAAGAGTACTTTACTCCCTTGGGGACGTAGTCAGTTCCTCTTCGATCTTAGCTTTATTTCAAGCAGTCAGCATGTCAAATATTCCTCAGACGTACCAGCAATTTATACAGCTATGCATATCTGACAAACAAGAAGCTTTTCATTATCATATTTTGCCAGACATCTCAAGGGATCACTGAAATACTGAGGAATTCTAGTGGCATGCATGCATACATGTCTGGGGCACAGATGTGGGGATAGTTTCACAAGTTGTTTTCTGGTCTAACTGAAAAACTCCATAGACTTGGTATTTGAAATAAATCTTAGGTTTGATATTTGTTATTATTAAGCAACATTTCTGATACTGCTGCAATTAGATGGACAAAGGCCATGCTGCATTTCTCATCCTTTTGAATTTAAATAGTTGTGGACATTTTTTAGTAAATCCCACCACAATACAGAAGGTAAGAATGTATACATATCTCTATATATTTTTATATATCTTCTCTCTTTCTCATTTAATACATAATATATAAGAGTGTATATATAAAACACTGGATAAGCTCCATATACAAACTTTCTTACTCCCACAAAGAAAACCCCTCAGCCTACAGCACTGCTCTCACTAAGATCCCCATACAACATGATGAGAGTTCCACCAAAAGAGAGGAGTGGTAGCCTAGCCAGCTCATTAAACGCATCAGGACTGAGCAGCAAAGAGAAATGGCATTATCAGACAGTGTCGTCCCCCCCCCTTTTTTTTTTAGATACCTTAAAACACTTAGTATTCTGTCTTTATTTTGCTTTAAGACTTCCCAAATTAAAGTTATCCACACAAATCACTCAAGAAGTGCTTGAGACTCAGGAAGACAGAACTACTGTGCATTCACAAGCTTTTCTTAGGTCTCCTCCTCCCTTCTATCAGTTCGGACTTCCCGAGTCTTCACTTCTCAGTTTTTTTGGCAAGCAAGACAAGACAATACATTGTTTGTCTCTGCGTACAAGATGAAAGCTTTCCACTTCCCCTTCTGCCCAATGCTGATGTTGCAGTACAAAATACACTTTCAAGATGAAAAACCCATGGAAAGCCAGCACACAGTACTGAATTTCTGTTCCGTTGCTGACTAAAAATAATCATTAATATAAAGGATAGCAAGTACCCAACCGCATATAGAAAAGCTGCAGTTACAGTGGCAGTTTCCCTTGGGAGACTGTGTATCAAAGCAATGGTACTTTACCATTGCCTGATTAAAAACAGGCAATTATTGTTAATCACAGTAATCTGAACATGCCAAGATTTACATAAAGTATTCTTATATATCCAGAATTATTTTCCAATGGTTCTTGCATATACAAAGACTTAAACCTACTAAATCGAATTATTAACCACCTTAAATAAGGTATTTTACAATGACAGGCAGAAAATTTGGAGAGGAAAATGTCTCAAGAATTATTCATAGATCTTGCCAGAAAACTAATGCAGTAAAACTTGCCAGTTGAAGAATATGATTGTGCACAAAACAGGAAAAGGAAAGGGCTTAAAAGGAAGCCTGTCATTATTTGGAGGAGGTCACTGAAATAAAGAGGTCACCTCCTCTTGGTATCTATAAGGTTCCTCAAGAACATATGAAAATACCTAAACTGATAAGAAATCTAGCTGAAGTTTTACCAGTTTATGTATTTGTCAGAACAGCTAACAGGAGAAATAGGATATTCATCTATATTCTACCTTACAAATTTGTGGCCCAACCTTATGTCACTGGGTTTACAGAATGGTTCCTTCTCCTCTTTTCCATGATAGACTTTCAGGTGGCATGCTCAGAACCAGGTGCTTAGGGAAAAAGGAATTGGCTGTTTTCAGTAGTAGGTGCATCCCTCCATGTCAAAGGTAGTAAAGGAGTAGAAATTCTTCTGTTACTACCAAGGTAGAGAACGCAAGCACAGAATGATCTTATAAGTAAAACCTTAGCATAAGGTAAAACCATAGCATCTCTTTCCTTGCCTCAGTATTTTCAAATCTTTTAAATGATAAGGCCTTAGAAGTATTACATTTAAGAGTAATAATTTATAAAATGTCAGAATATAACAAAAGAGAGTTGCTTCCTCACATCGAATCACTTCAACAGGAAGAAGTTGTACAGTCTATTACAGCAACTGAGAACTGAGCAACACACGGGCAACCTTCAATGCCAGAGGCACAGTTGTTGCTGCCAGCAGAGTTTTAATGAAAACGCTTCCTGAGATTTTTCTCCTTAACACTGAGAGTTTCTTAACTTCATTTAAAGGAATAAATGAGAAAAATACAACTGTGTTAGAGTCTTTTCCTTTCCTAAGTACAGCTGTAGAGAGCAAATAAAGAGCAACATTAGAAAATTAGCCCACAGGAATGATGATTAGCTGAGTGAGAAAAATTACCAGAACTAAAGATAAGCTGAACTGGTTCAGTTTAAACCAAGAGCCTTTCTTTATCATGTTGTGGGTATGCAGCCTGAGACCACTGGTGCACTTTATGAGAAATATTATCCTTTCAAGTAGTGCCACAGAATTTGCTAAAATTTAGGTTTTTCAGGTTTATTTTTGGATTCACATATAAAGGACTAATAATGCCCAGTGGTAACTACTACTATGTTACAACTGCAAATATTTTTGTGAATAACTGTCCTCTGTGCACTAGGGGACAGCTGTTTGAAGCATCTCTTGTGTTTTTCCAATAGGGGATAACATAAAAATTCTCTTAAGAAGATATTGCTGCTGAAAGGGCTAGTCATCAAGTAGGCTTGCACTCTTGTAAATTCTGATAATTCCTGGGGCTTACACAATGAAGATTATGGGATTCTGCAGAGACTCAATGCTTTTTTTTTTTTTTTTTTTCTCTCCTTCTTTTCCCTTTTGTCCAAGTAATTTACAGATGTGCAATGGCAAATAGAGAAATAGCATATATGATGTTGGATTCACTTGTGTTCTAACAAAGCATAGGGCATTGCCAGATCTTGTACTGTACTGTAAAGACAGTGATAATTTGTCTTATGTGGCAACAAAAGTTATACATAAATATTGCAATTTACATTAGAACTTCAATTTAAATCAGTAAGAGGAGAAACACGCCTATTTTCTGCACATAGTATAACAGTTCCACAGAAGTATATTGTATATAGCATACAACATGCTCTTGCTTTTTTGAAATTTCATCAGTTACCTTTTGATTTTGGAAGCTCAGATGATCCAGGCACTAGGAGGGGTGGACAGAAAAAAACACTGAGATCAAAATAGAGAAAACATGGCCTGCATTAGGTTGGGAAGAATTCACTGTTAGAGAATTAAGAGGTGCAGCATCTTGGAGTGAAAGCTCAGAGTTGACCTCACAAATTCTCATGTTTTTCTGCAGATTCGCTGTGGGATTTATCATAAAGAGCTTAATATCTCTAGACTTTAATGTACTAATCAGCAGTACCCTGAAAACAACAGCACTTCCGTACCTCAGATTCAGATATTAGAGCTGAATGCTAGGTGGTAATGAGTTGATGCCTGCATACTCTTTTACAATGGATCTCCTGCTTCCCTTATTACTGCATGTGAGCAGACCTTCCCTGATTATAATTACCCTGAAAACACCAAGTAATGCCCAGAGGCTGCAGTTTACATCAGCTTTGCACTGCTATGATGCATTACGCATACAACTAAAGAGATGAGACCTGCCACAGATGAGTCTGTCAGTCCAAAAGAGATTTGCACCTTACTTAAGGACTGCTTAAGTATAGCTTTACCCTTTAAACCAAAGAAACTGAACAAAACTTCCTCATATAAATCCTATCTTTTTTTTTCCTTTACCCAGAGCAGGCTATAAGACATCTTTCTTCTTGTGCAGGCTCACTTGAAGCTTTTACCTCCAGCTGTACTCAATAACCTATTATAAGAAACATCTGACTCCTCCCCAGCTGTCACTGGTTCCTCCATTACTGTGGCCATAGAACTAGAAAGGATATACCTTCAAAAAAAGGTCTCTCTCTGAATAAATCTGGCTGTTTGTAGAACCAGACTATACCTTAAAGTTTGTTGTTACACTTATCCTGAATTGTTATCTGTGTTTCTACTTGGCTCTGAAGCTCAAAGCAAAGCAATTGGAAGATAAAGATATGTACGGCATCTAGGGTTCTGAAGTTGTACCCTTGGAGCTCATAATATCACCTTCTGGTCAGTCATAGCTGTGCAATAGTCCTTAGTTTTGCACATTTTTGAGCATTTAATGACTTCCAGTCAGAAAGTCATTAAAAACAACAACAGAACATTAAAATCTGCTGAAGTAAATTTCTGCTCATCAAAACATCTTTTTTTGTCCTTCCCTTCCCAACCCACCCCCTGATTCTTGCAAGAACATACTAAAAGGGGTGGGGGGGTATTCCTAAATCTTTCAAAGGACTAAAAAGGGTTGAAATGATTTTTAATTCCCTGTTTGTAACAAAATTTGCCCAAGATTTAATGAAAACATGGGCAAATATGTTTACTTCAGTGAGGCATCTACATAGGATCCTAACTATCCAAGACTCCCTATATTAGCAACAGGCAAAGAGAGATGGTCTGAATCATTCCTGGGATGTGCTTATTCCTTTGCACTGATTGCACGCCACTCTAAGATGATCATGCTTCTAACTCAAGTTTTGCAGCTAAGTGTGTCAAATGAGATTAAATGAATCTGAGCCAGAGTAAGAAAAGATGTCAAGATTTTTAATATCACCAGATTAGTACATAGTCAAGAGGATGGTAGAAATCCATATCAAATGTCTCTGATGTGTGTGGTCATGCGGAGCACAGCCTCTACTCCTGGCAATGAGCATCCTTTTGGCCAAGTGATTTAAACCTGTACCAGTCATGGAACATGACAGCATGCATAGGATACAGTTATTTTCTGAGCCCTAAAGATTGCACAAAACCCCTTGATGATGTAGCAAAGAAAGCACCCATTTTTAAGAATTGTGTTAGCATACAGTTCAAACCTAACTTTCAATAACATGAGAATCAAATATAAGCAACAGGGGAAAAAGAAAATACACAACAAAAAGGAAGGATTACTTTATCAGTCAATAAAACAGAACAGTTGTTTACTTTGCTGATGTGTCTCACTGCCTTTTTCTTTTACATTAGGATACGAAATCTCAAATCAATTATTTAAGGAGTGCAAATTTTGGTTAAAAAAAAAAAAAAAAAGGGACAGAAAAACTAAAGGTATACAATACTTTCAGTACTACTGCTGAGGGTACCTTGAGGGGCAGGCCAGGTTTGACCTTTGAGCCATCTCCTAACTATTGAGTTCGAACCCCTCTAGACTGAGTTTCAAGACACAGCTATAAACTTAACTATTGTGCACTTAAGGCAGGCACAGATATGATAAAAGAAATATCCCTAGTGTTCTTTACGGTTAGTTCCTAATGCATTCCACTTTATATGAACTTCAATTTAAAGAGTAGCTGGATGAAGCATCTCCCAGGGCAAGACATTATTCTTTATTATTGTTTGGCTTATGGGTTCTGTCTAAAAAGACAAACAAACAAAATCTTGTCTTCAGTCTTAAACTATGATTAATTCAGAAAGGCTTTTTATTAACAAACAAACCCATTTCTACTTTATGGGTCTGACTGTTTCCACTGAAATAACTGCTAAAACTCCAGCTGACTTGAAACATGCAGCACCTTGCCCTTCATAGGAACATAGATGCCATCCAGTTTCACTGACTCAGAGAGACCAGCCTTAGTTTCAAAAGGACCAGTTTCCCATTTCTTATTAGAGGGACATATTTATGCACCCATAGATGAGATGACTTGGAAGAGTCGGCATGGATTTACCAGGTGACGCCTGACCAGCCTGATTGCTTTCTATGATAAAATTACTGGAGTTGCAGAGGAGGAAAGAACAGCACCTTTTATTTACCCTGACTTTAGTAAAACTAAACCCACACAATATTCTTGCACAGTAGTCTTTTATCCAAGTTAGTATCTTATAGTTTGGATGGGTGAACTAGTAGATGGATAAAAAATTGTTTGCATGATCAGGCTTGGAGAGCAGTGGTTAATAGATCGTATGCTGTCTGAAGGCCGGTAACAAGTGGAATATCATAAGAATTTACCCTGGGACCTGTTCTGTTTCATATCTTTCTTAATGACCTGGAGGAGACAACAGAGTGGGGTCTCATCAGGTTCTGAGATAACACCAAATGGGAGGGACCAGCTAAAATGCTCAAGGACAGAGCTGCCATAAAGAGGGAATCAGAGAAGCTGGAGGAATGGGACAAGAGGAACAGCATGCAATTCAACATTGTGGAACAGATACCCAGCTCAACACCAGGGAAAGAAGAGACCCTGCAATGGCACAGCCTGGTGATGAGCTTGCTGGGGAGCAGCTCTGCAGAAAAGACCCTGGATAACATGGCAAAAAGCAAGCCACAAGAGAGCCAGCAGTGTACCCTGGCAGTAAAGATGGCCAATAGCATCCTGGTCTGTATGAACAGCAGCGTAGCCAGGAGATCACAGGAAGGGATCCTATCCCTCATTAGTCCACATCTAGTTACTGCATCCAGTTTTGGTGAACTCAGTAAAGGAAAGGCATTCATAAACAGGTGTATTCAGGGGAGAGCCACCAAGATGGCTGGAAGCTGGAGCGCTTGCCCTTTCAGGAGAGGCTGAGAGACCAGGGAAGAGACAGCTTCAGTGAGGGGGGTACCTGATAGCAGTCTCCCAGTATTTACAGGGATTTCATCCAGGAAAAAAAGCCAGGGTCCTGATGGCAGTACATACTGCAAGGAAGAGACACATCAGGCTTAAATTTAAATAACAGAAGTTCAGACTGCATAATATGGTAAAGCTTTTTCACCATGAGGCTACTTAGGCATTGGCACAAGTTTCCCAGAGAGGCTGTTCAGCCTCCATCCCTGGAAGTTTTCAAGTCTGGACCAAAATATCTTAAGTAACCTGGCCTGAACTAGATGGCTCTGCTTTGACCAGCAGATTGGGCTAGAGGTGTCTTGAGAGCTTTTCCAACCCAGATTAGATCCTGAAATACGCATGTATTTCAGAACAAGAATAGACAAAGCAGGACAGGGGGAATTGCACATCAATATGAAGTGAACCTGAAACAGTGAAAATGTAACCAAGAAGGCATTTACCAGACATTCTTTAGAAGTCACACATACGTGTCTTCTCTTCATAGGCCATTTTTGAAGTCTTCTCTGTCGCATACATGAAAGGTTTCCCCCTCCCAAACCTTCCTTCTTCTACCATCAGCGATGCACCCTTGACAATCAGAGGGTTATAGAGAATCTAGCAGTTGTGATTCTTACTGATACATGAAGTCCTCTTACTGATACGCACAAATTAGTTATTTTACCTTAAGGTGTCTTGTTATAGTAGGAGCTGTCTTTCCAAAGATTTCATGACGCAATCCCTTAGTAACTATTCTGTAAGATCCCTGCCTAGGAAAGGTGGCTAATCAATTAAAGCTATTATAAGACACACACAAGCTATTATAAGGCAAAAGAGCTTTAAGGGATTAGGCCTCCACGGTGCTTCCAAAATTTACCTTGTTGAAGTTTGATCTCTGTTAACCTGATCCACACATGCAAGTGCTAAATTGCTGTCACAAAGGAGATACATGGGGAGCTGGACTCTGCTGGAGCCAATGAAGGTCTCAAGCAAAGAGATGGCCAGGAGCATCTTCCCTGCTCATGTCAAACTCACATAGTGGAGGACAGCTAACCAATGCTATCATACTTACTCTAGGCAAGACACATGCAGCATCAGGCATCATAAAATTGCCCTGATAACTGTCTCTCTTAAAATGTTTTGTTCATACAGAACAGCAATTGCCCTGTTGAAAATGTTATGAGAGAGTGCCTCCGTGCCTGCCAGAATTAGTACTTTTCAGAGAGAACAGAAAAATTATTGTTTTCTTAGTGAGCATGTTCCATCATAGAAGCAAGATACATGAAAAACACTTTGACAGGCATAACAACTTTATATGTATCTTCATAATGTTAGATCTTTTTTGGTATTATTCTATGTGATCCCTTTGATGTGCTAAGATGGTTTCATTTTTAGAATTTCAAAAGGTTATTTTTCCTTCTCAAACCACTTCCATATACAAATTTCTATAAGGAAGCACAGTATTCTGTTTAATATACAGACAGATAACTTTTTAAATTGAAATCATGCTTTTATGCAATGGCTCACCCCCAAGAGCTCTTTCAAACTCCCACTACACCTTTCTTCAGTTCCTTCCTCAGTATTTCAATTATTCTGTCTTGAAATTATGAGCAATAAAATCCTCTTATAAACGGTAGAATTGCGCCTCAAAGATTTCTTTTTTATCACAGCAAGAAATATTCTCTTTTAAAAGCAGAATTGTTTATTTAATCATCTCTGAGATCAGGGTGTTTTCTGGGTTATGTGTTCCAATACTGTTCACTTAGTTGTTCCTTAACTATTTCAGTATCATATTCTTGACAAAGGTTTTATATATGCAGCAAAAAAACTCCAATATATATACAGCATCAGTGCTAAACAGGTGCCAAAGTGTCACAGAGGCCAGGGAGCTGTTGCAAAATAATAAATAATGGGGGATATCCACACTATAAAATTTGAATAAGTAACTTCGGTGCAGTTCAGAATCTAAGATCTCTATATTTGCATAAAAAAAGTAGGTGCCAGGATGGAGTGTGTAGGTACTCAGAATATTTTAGTTGGAGGCCAAGGAAGCCAGCTAAATATTCCTGCAATGTCTTAGAAGCATTTCAAAACACTGCTAATCCCAGGAAGGCTTTTTCTTCCAAGCCACGTCTGGGTGTGAGGATGACCATTCTAGGAAATAAGGGTAACGAAAGTAAATGAGCAGTTCATGTCCTTTGTCCAACTAATCCACATGTGGAGCCACAAAGTAGAATTTCATCCATAATTATCGCAAATTAATTAACTGAGAGGTTGATGTACCTTCACAAACTTGATGGAGAAGCTCTTTTAAAAAGTAAATATTTTCTTTTTAATATCCAAAACTCTAAGCACAGGCAAGTAAAATTAAGAAAATTCATTTTAAGCTTTCCTACACAGACCTAAATTCTTCATAGCACCTAACTCTTGGTGCCTAAATACACCAAAAAAATTAACTGTGCAAATCCATAACAGTAACAGTGGTAAGCCAGAGAAAGCTTACAGAAGGAGAGCTAGTCAGCTGGACCTTCTAACCTGGGCACTCCCTGGCACTGTATCCTTTTTAAAGTTGACTGAAATCCTGGGATATATTTAATGTCTTTAGAATGTGATCTTTGTCAACATCATCAGGGACAAGGGACAAATTCTCAAATATAGCACTCCAGGCTATCTGAAAAGTCTTTTCTGGGTGTTGCCTATAGACAGTAAGTTGATGCGTGAACATGCACTTGATCATCAATATTCAAGGTGCTCAGTTTAGCTTTAATAAGTCCCACACTGCATTTTAGCAGATGCATGTGCACTACCCAACTAGGGAAGACAAGTGTTTCAGGTCTCCTCTGATATGCTGGGTGCTGGTTCTGATGACAACATTTCCCCTTTTACTTAATCACACCCTTCAGTGCAGCTACTCCTACTTTTGCTAGAATAACTGGAGAGGAGAGGGGAGGCCACTGGGAACTCTAATTTTGTGTGCTAAATTGCTGAAATAAAACTGATAATATGGTTTCACTTCCTAATGGAGGACTGTCCACTACAAACTATGGTCAAAATAAGCATGAAGTCAGAGTTTAAAAGCACTGGTGTGACTTTAAGCTATTTGCAAGCAGCAATACTGCTCTATCACTTCCTTTCTACAAATTTATAAAAGGCATTCCTTTTCAATTATAGCCAGACTCCTAATTAGTTAAATGCAAGGCAAACTTTTACCTTCAAACAACTATAAACTTATGGTTCCAGGCATCTCTTCTTTATTGAGAAGACTGTTTTCTAAAATCATGCATGAAAGTATTCAAAAATACCCTGACACTCTGGGTTGTCATTTTCATTCACCATTATTAAAGAAAATTCAAATTTTGATGCTTCTCACTGTAAGTTAAGTGTTATGCCATACCAACCTAATGAAGCTGAAGAACTTTGTGATGAACATGAATGGATCAAAGGTATTGGCAACCACCTTTAGCAGAAGTGGGACAAAAAATACTAATGATTCTGCTGGAACTGAAACTGTTTCTTTGGTAAAAACACTTCTTCAGACTGTACCTTCTTTGATGCCAAAAGCAGAGTTCAGGAAAAATTGCTAGTTGCCTTTTATTTTAAAGGTAATTGGTACATGTTGTTTACAGAATATTTATCAATGCTCCCATTGTATAGTGTACTATTATGAGAGACAGCAAATACAAAATATAATATACATTACTAGCAATTTTGAGGGATTTTTCTGGTAAATAGGTAGGTAAATAATACGCTATTACAGAACAGCAAAAATAAGTGTAATGTATCAAAATCCCTGACTACGCTTAGAAGACTTAATAGCTATAGGAAAAAACAGCACCCAGACCCGACTTGCCCAGACGTGGTGGCAAAGCTAGGCTTTGTTCAGCTGAAACACCTCACCCCGCCTTTGCAGAAGCTACATCCATAGCAGCTCCTTTTCACTGGGGTATGTGCATCTGCACATGAGGCCTTGAACATCTCAGATAGGGCTTCACATCTTCACTCAACCTGGGCATGCTGGCAATGCTTAGTGTTTGAAACATAGTATAAGACACTTTAAGTGTGAGGCACATAAAACCAAAGCTTGACTATTTCTCTGACAAATAGTGCAAATCTGCAGTAATGGATGGCACAGCATCTGGAAGCCAAGGTAGTTCCATGTTTTAGATTTTGAGTACTGCACAGAGAAAAGGTGCTCTCAACACTGTGAACAGTTTAAATGCTGCAGCCCACATTACCCTGGGACTGGCACACATGAGCAACATGTTTAGTTTCCATGAGCTGAGCCAACCAGAAAGGGCTCTGCATTTCGAATGAGAAGCAGTACTGTCTCCCCAGGGTGCTGTGTGCTGAACATGCTAGCCTCTCACTCACTTCCATTCACTCCCTTCCTATGTCAAAGCTGGGCAGCAAACAAAGTAATATTTAAAAGTCATGCCCAACTATTGTCTCAAACATCAAAAGAGACCACACAGAATACTTACCTTGTTAAAGAAAAGGTCTTCCTTAAGTAAAAAGCTATCCATTTCCCAGCTTGTCCTAGACGACTGCTAGAGGAAGGAAGCACTTCTGACACCAAATACTCAAACAGAAGACAACTAATCCAATCTATCTATCTATCTCTCTATCTACACATAAAAGAAATCAAGACCTATTCCTTTCTCTTGCAATAACTCAAAAGAAGGGATATTGGGATGGATCTTTGAAGTCTGTGACAAAACTTTATTCAATACTGTGCAGAGATAAAAAGGCTGAGCATGTACTTTTTTCAACCACAGATGAGTTGCCTGATTTTAATAAGTGCTAAACACCTGCAGATTTTAGAGAAGTGGAGACTGTGAAGGCTGATTTTTTCCAGGAAAAAAAAAAATACGTTAAATTCCTCTTTCTAAAAGTCTTTGACAATAGATGCATAATTATCAAAACAGCAGCATATCTGGAATATCAATATGATGAGCTAAAACATTAATTGTTTTTAAGAATTCACATTCAGTTAATCATTGCTCTGTAAATACATAAAAGGATTACACAGAACCAGAAATAATTTACACAATAGATCTACAACACTTTTCTATGGCTTCTTAGCACAAGTAAGGAAGCAATAAACCGAGGGCATGCGAGCATGCAACTTTCCCAATTTCCATGACTTTCAATAAACAGAAATGTCTCCCTATCACAGCTGTTATTTTCAGACCTTTCCAATCTTCAACATTATGTAAATGAAGAATTACTCCAGAGTTAGCAACTGCTATGGGTTCATACTAGGATATTTGAAAACTCTTACATTTTTCTTTTTTAATCAGAACATCTGAAAGTAAAATGTGGTTCTTTTTTCCTCTATGAGAAATAGATAATTAAAAAAACCCACGGCACTTATGAAAAAATATTTAATTAAAATTATAATGAAAATGTATTCTCTGGCTCTGAAAAAAGAATTAGAGTCTGTAAGTACATTCAAGTAAGGATGAGTCTGTCATTATTACTCTGGATAATTTACAAATATTGAGACCTAGTTCATCTAAGGCTTCTAGTCCAATGATTTCAATCCCTTCATTTGGAAAACCGTGGGGAAGGTAAGATCTATCTTCTAGAAAAAAATATAAAGTATACACGTATTTATAGAGGCTGCCCTCCTAGAATTGTTGGAATCCCAGAAACACTCGGAAAAGAGAAAAGAAACAAAAAAATCTTGAAAACAAAGGTTTGTATCGTTTTAGCGGCCTCAAGATCTGAAAGAAAGGAAGACAGCGAAGAAATGAAAGGTATGTCACAGGTGCTAAAAAGACAAACCAACAGAAAAGTTAGACACTTTCAGAGTCAATGGTAAGCTTGTACTTACAACAGAGAAGGCAATTGAGATGGTTGAGAGTGCTTACCCAACAGCGTGGGTGACCCTACACTCCTAAGCACTGGACACTCGGGTAGCTCCATTTTTCTATGATCTGCTCTGGGTCAACAAACAGCTATGGGCATGATGCAGAAGCTGAGATCTGACCTGCAGGAAGCCAGATCCTATGCTCAGAACAGTCTTAAAACAGCCCATAGCCTGTGAACCAGTGAACCATGGTATGCACAACTGAAGGGAGTTTGACTTCAGAAAAGAACAGAGGATTGGAGTAAATGTCTCCAGAGTCTTGCATCCAGGTAAGCAACCATCCAAAGGTGAACTTTAAGTTCTTCTCAGTTGGGGAAACATTTTAAGTGCATGTTAAATTTCAAGCATGCATTGAACTGTCTTGTTCTTAATGAGTTTTAAGTAATGTGATTAAATATCTCTTTCAGTATTTTCTTCAAGGGGGATATTTTTCTAAATTGGGATTTTTAGTGACCAAGTTAATCTTTAGGAGCAATAGTGTATTGTTAGCCTACACTGGGGAGGAATATGCTTCAGTACAAAAATTTCACTAAGCAGTAGAAGTAGTGCTTCTGGCCTTACCTTCTCAAAAAACACCTATACTTCAGTAATAGTTCAAGCCTTGAGTCAGGCTTCAAAAGCCTTCTGGACACCTAAATTCCCACCTATACCTCAGACCTGATTTTGAAATAAAGTTTTGTTTTCATAAATGAGGACACGTAGAAATAAATACAGTTGGAGAAGAGAAGGATCTGGGGAGACCTTATTTCAGCCTTTCAGCACCTAAAGGAGGCCTACAAGAAATTTGGAGAGGGAATTTTTACAAGGGCATCATGTAGTGATAGAATGGGGGTAATGGCTTTGAACTGAAAAAGGGTGTATTTAGGTTATATATTAGGAAGAAATTCTTTAATGTGAAGGTGGTAAAAAACTGGAAGAGGTTGCAGAGAAGTTGTGGATGCCCCATCCCTGGAAGTGTTCAAGGCCAAGTTGGATGGAACTTTGAGCAACCTGGTCTAGCAAAAGATGTTTCTTCCCCATGTCAGGGAGGTTTGAACTGGATGATATTTAAGGTCCCTTCCAACTCAAACTATTTGATGAACCTAGGAAAGTGCTAAAGGGTGTCCAGTGGAAGCACATGCATCAGGGCAAGGAAGAGTCCTGCAGAGAGAATGGCCAGCTCAAGGGAAGAACTCTGTTTGCAGGGTTGATCCTGTCACTGCAGCAACTTTTACACTGCACCAGGAATCACCGAGCACATGCCTGGACCTTGCTCAGCATATCACTGTTTCACCATATCATGGGGTAGGTTACAGTAAATCAGAGGAGAGAGTCTTGCTTGCCGTCTTCTTGTTATCATCTTAGGAAAGATATCTAAGTCAGATAAGTATACCACAAGTAAGTAAGTGAGAATCTTCTGTCTTGTAATCATGTCATCATATTACCTGATCATAGCAATAGTCAAAAATATTGGATGACTAAGTAGGTGTTTTGGAGACATGCTAGATAATTTGGAGACAACAGTTACCAGGGGGCTTTAACTTATAAAACACAGAGGATTTTATGAACAGCACTGAAAGATCAAACATGTGTGTTTCAGAAAAAAAATAAGGGCCTTTATTTATTCTAACATCAGTAGAAATGAAAAGACTTTCTTGGTTTCAGTGGACTTACTGAAGTCACCAAACCTCCTTACCAACAGCAACTGAGAAATTAAAGAGGTAGCTGGGAATGTACCACCAAGGAATTGGCCACCAAGGCCAATCATCAGCTGGTATAAATTGTCTTACTTTTGCTTACTGTAACAGTAGCAGCACAAAAAGCTGAGGTATAACAGATATCAACAAATATGGTCAAGAAATAAGCTTATATAAAGAGATTGTTCTTGGTGGGTTTTTTTTCAGTTTTCAAGGGACAATTCAATTGCAAGGCAGAAGCTATTACAACAAAGCTACAAGTTCACAAATATTGAAGTAAAATGTACTGTCTGCATGCAATAAAGAACTACTTAAAAGAGCTCCACATCTCACTATGCACTGTTTTTCATGCTACCATTAGTCCTGTGCATAAGAATTGGCATTGATGATTGTCATATTGTTGCTACGTGTAGCAGAAGTATTGCAAGAGCAGGACCAATACAGTCAACATGGAAGTCTTAAAGTGGCTGCTGCTGTGTAAAGGAATCAGATGAGGGGAAAAGGCATGCAGAGAGTTTCTCCCCACTTCAGCCTTAGGGGAAACAACTGTATATGGGAATGTGTCCTGCCTCCTGCTGACAGTGCTGTTGTTATAAACGATAACAATTAAAACAATTTTATTTTGGGTTCAATCAATTTAGGTTGAGAAACAATAAGCAAAAACAGCACTGGGTGCGCGGAGAACTCAGTTAGTTCCACCACACGCACACCTAAGTCCTAAAAGCAGCATCTTTTATGCCCAGATCTTGACCAATCTCTTCTTGCCGGATGTCCGTCCCGCTCTTTCCCCATTGGGTCGTTAGGGTACACCTTCTCCTCCTACTGGCTCTCCTTTGGCGCGCCTTTTCAAATCCTAAAGTCTTTGTCTCCTTTGGTGGGCCTTTCCTGGCATGGTTTCGCTTTCCTTATCTCCTTCGGTGGGCTTTTCCAAGCAGCGATTGCCTTAGGGGAAGGGGAAGCCATCACATTGTCTTAAAGGAAAACCACACATGCCCACTCACCACAACTGCGATACAGGTCCCAGATTTACACAGGGTACAACAATTACACTTACCACAGTACATTCTATTTTTGACATGAATCATGACTGCGTTTATCACACTGTAAAGTCCAAATAAAGCATCTCTCAGCAAGCTGGGAGAGACATAAGTCCAGCTCTCTGTACTTGGTACCACCTGCTACACAGACTGTCTAATAGTATTCCTCTAGCAAGGGTTGCAGCCATCTACCTGTACCCAGCTTCCCCACAGGCCCTAGGAGTGCGTGTAAGCTCATAGTTGCCTCAGACTGTACAATAGTAGACCAAGGATCAGCTGCATCTCCAGGCTTGGCCTGCTCTTCATTTATTCAAACCAGTGCTTTAAGATTTCTAGAGAGATAGAGGAAAACTGGAAAGAAAGCACTTAAATTAATTTACTGTCATGGTGCTTGTGGTGCCACATGAAAAACAGGCTTTTTCAGTACTGCAGAGTTGCACTCAATTCATTATACTGGCAATGTTGTTCACAAAAAAAAAAAAAAAAAAAAAAAGTCAGCTGGCAATATCCAACACATTAAGGTGAGAATATTTCCCCAATTGTCTTTGACTTTCCAATGCTACTAGCAGATTGTTATTTAAAAGAACATGCAAGCGGGCTAATCCACTTAGGTAAAACATCAGTTTATAGTCACAGGGCCAGTTCTTTGAATAACCACAATGAAATGCTGTACTCACCAGAATTTATTATCATACTCTAGAAATAGTTAATATTAATCTGAGTGGGCAAAGGGAACACTAGAGAAAATATTTTCTGTAATAGCCTCTTAGTTCATACCATTTCTTTTCTTTTTTTCCTTTTTTTTTTTAGCACAGAAATATTTAGATCAGGGAATACTGTTCATGGGAAACAACTAGTTCATTTGCAAATCTTCCTTGGAATGCACATGCTTTTGGCAGGTTAACATTTGCCTGAAGGGGTCTCTGATGAGGAGAAACAAGGACTTTGATTTCCATCACAGCCAGTCCATTAGTATTAGCCTAGATAAACACACAGTCAGCATTCAGAGACATAAAAACAAAAGCATCCTCTCAAAACAATAAACAAAATGGGGGGGGGGGGGGGGGGGGGAAGAATGCTAGTAGTATTTGGGGGGTGGGGTGGGGGTGGCAGCGGGGGGCAGTGGGGAACAACACCAACCAAAAAAAACACAACAGACAAAGAAAACCCCAGAAACATGTAAGAGATCACTGTGATTTTGATTTTGATTTTCGTTTGTTTGGTTTGGGGTTTTTTTGTTTGGGTGGTGGTTTGGTTTTTTGTTTGTTTGTTTGTTTTTAATGGTGTAATAGCCTCCTTTTTAATTACCTGGCTGGTATGGCAAACTTACTTTCTAAGGATTCAACCTCCAAGGAAGCAGCTGCTTTTCAAGAAGTTTACCTTCTTACTCCCTCTGGTGTTCTGAGAAGTCATGAACAAACCTAACCCTAACCAGGTTTTTTTTTCATTATTTCCTTTCCTATCACGTCCACCCAAAGTGACTTGATAGGAAAGAACCGAGAGTGACTATTATGGCAATAATTTGAAATGTAAATCTTCACCTGGCATGCCACTAAGTAATCCAATTTGTTGTAAGGTCCTTTACGTTGCTCAAATTATTATGATTATCATTTGCAGACAAAGGGATATTTGAACTTGAGAAACAAAGTAGATATACATGCATTACACAGAATCACAGGATGGCCAGGTTTGGAAGGGACCTGTAAAGATCATCTAGTCCAACCCCCTACTAAAGCAGGGTCACCTAGAGCAGGCTGCACAGGGTCACATCCAGGTGGGTTTTGATTGCCTCCAGCAAAGGAGACTCCACAGCCTCTCTGGGCAGCCTGTTCCAGTGCTCTGTCACACTCAAAGAGTTTTTTCCTGCTTTTAAGCACACATTTTAGTTTGACATTGGTGCCATAGACCTAAGTTGTGATAATCAAGTAAACTTTCCTATAACCAAAGAAAACAATGTCCGTGCATGTTGTACTTGATTGCTTATCTGTATCATGATGCAGATACATAAAACTAGAGACTATTAGCTTCAAGCTTAAAAGAGAAGCAAACCTCCACTAGCTGTCATCATTAACACTTATAGCCTGATATATATGGCAGTATTCCTGAATAATGAATGCCTGAATTACTTGATTGTATATGAGAAGCAGCACTGCTACGTAGCACAGGATAGCAACCACCAAACCTACACCCTTTCCCAAACACCACTGCTGCTACATTTGAAAGCTTCACCTTTAGTTTTAAAAAGAAAATTTGCAATGCTCAGATCAAAAACATGCACACAGAATGACATGCTGGCTGGCTGTAACTCTAATCTACCTAAAACAATGTTGCTCCCAGTCACCTCAGTGGAACAAGCTGAAGTCTGAAAAGCCAAGCTAGCAAGACAAGACTGTGTTAATTAGCTTGCTGATGAGTAGACATAGTTACAGTATAAGCATCTGCAGAATCTACAGTGGAAAACACTATTCTGCAATCAAAACATGGGCAGAGCCTAAAAAATAAGCACTTGTAGTTTTTCCAGTCTGACTTCTGCCAGTGGCAAGATGAAAATATCCCTGTGGCGATAAAACATAAAGGGACTTCTGCTTCATCGGCCCAATCCTCCTGCCACTGTCTAGATCAGAGATGGGGAAGAGCAGAGCTGTTGCTTCTCATAGTTTTCAAAGACATTTTCAAAAGCTATTTTTTCTATGCATAGGAACATCTTGGATCAGAACGATATAAAATAAGACACTTTTTTCTCTACATCTACAAATTACTCTATCAAGCTTGCCATAGACAATGGTGGTCTGAAAATATAAATATTATTTCCAGTTCCTGTATCTAATTGACCATCATATTCTTTAATGATACATCAGGAGGGCAATTTTTTTCACTTGCATACTTAAATCCAAAATCTATTTCCTTCTCCATGATATATGCCTAAGTCTTGGAAGGCAGATTTAAGCCAACTGCTACCTAGAAGGAAAAACTGTAACATAACAAGGAATACCAGAGAAAGTTTTAGCTTTGTGCCTAAGGCAGAATCACTGATGCAGTGATAGATCCTTTTGATACACAGATGTACCTTTTGAGAAATCAACTCAAAACATTTTAAAGGGTGTTCACATAATGCTGTCTTAACAAACAGGGTCATATTCGGTTCTTTAGAAAATCAATTCAATGTGAATCAAGAAAATGAGTCATCTTTATTTCCTCCCAGTCTTTAATGTTTCTGGCTGCTCATAGTTCAGTTTCAGATCAAAGCAAGATAAAAATGAAATAAAGATTCTTCTAATCTGTTATTCACATCTGACCAAAATATATTTCCTTTTACCTACTGCATAGTATTTCATATATTTGGGTTTATTGGCTTTGGTAAGAAAATGGAATGCAATATGTTTGAGGAGAATGAAGTTTTATTTAAATAGAGTAAATACTTTATCTGCACTTACAAGGTAAAACCATATAAAATCTCTACACAGGTAAGTAAATTAACTACAACAATAATGAACATATCTATTACCAAAATAAGTGTTTATATTTATTTGATCAAATTTGTAGGGTAAAATGCATAGAATTTTCAAAGGCACTTAAGGGGTTAATTTTCAGAGTAATTTTCATTTGGTAGACTTGGGGGAGGGAGTGGGGAGGGGAAGTAGAAGCTTAACATTGTTTTAAAAGATCTACATTGTTTGGAAAACTTCACAGCCAAAAATATTTTTTTCATCCTCTTCTGCTCCCAATCTTCATACCTTCCCACATGAAAAAATAAAAAATAAAAAAATGACAAACCGTACACAATCACCCCACACACACACAAAAGAAAAGAGAAAGGAAAAATAAAAGAGAGCAGGATAACAAACAAAAAAACACCAGAAGAATGGCTTGTATTTTACTGGTTTAGTATCAAAGAATATTTGTTATTCTTTGTAAAAGGTAACTGACAATGTTTTCCAGTAGAGAAATTTCAATAGTTTCAGACCAGATGACCCTGAAAAAGAACATATTACAACATATGGAAAGTCCATATAAGGGTTGTTCCTTTCCCCAAACCAAATAATAGGGGAAAAGTACTGTTGTATCCTGAACAGTCACAGTTCCACCTTTGCAAGGCTGCTAGCTAACATAAATGCTTTCTGCTGGAAGAAACTGCATAAAAGAACATGTCCTTGGTTTCTTCATGCTCGCTGGTATACTGCTATTGTTTTCAGACATTTATCTATTTTACACCTAGCACAGTAGCTTTTCTAGGCAGGTATTGTCCTTTTGAGATGGCACTTGCCATCAGATTTGCAGTCATAATATAATTAAGACTTGGACTGCTACAGCCCTCTGGGCTTCATTAAAGCCAAAGGGCTACATGTAAACACACTATTTGCTTTTATGTCACTCTTTATTACTGTGATCTAAATCAGCGTCATAACCATTTTCTATGCTGCTTGGCAACAGAGTCAGAAACTGCAGCAACTGGGGTCACCTGCAGCATTTTGTACATTTCTACATTTCCCATTCAGTTCAAAATGAAAGGACTGACCTGAGGACAACAGTCAAACTGGTAATCACAGCCCCACCTATTCTGGCCTCAGAAGATTCAAACCTTGAACAGAAAAAAATTAAATCTATAATAGATTTCCCAAGTCTGCTCAGACACACTTGAAAAAGCCTGACAACCTGTCTATAACTTTTGAGACACGTTTACTATTTGGGCTCTTGATTGTGTCAACAAGGACCTTTCTCTGAGACATGCACATCGTTTACCATCTCCAAAGTAACGTGAAGAAAGGCTAGCAGTCAAACTGACATTTTTTCCCCAGCCCATGAAATCAACTAAAACTAATTTGTAGTGCTATCAATGAAAATTAGTTGCCAAAAGCCCTCCATAACTTTCTGCAGTTATAGATTCAAACCCTTGCACTTAGATCTGGTCAGGCACATAAGCAACGTACATGACAGTGAAAGAGCAAAACCAGCTCTGACTGTTACCCTTGAATCTTGGAATGTTGGCCTAAACGAACTCTAAATTTGCTTTCTGTTAATATTATGTTTCTAAACAGTTGCTACTCCTGTGAACAACTAGGAAAAAAATCTTTAATAAATGGACCTCTACATACATTTTTTGGGAACGCTGCAGAAGTGTCAGTGTTTTCTTCAGTGCTCTTCCTGAGCATGGTGTTTTTCATCTGACACCTACTGATGCACCCTCTAATGGAAGACACCAAGACACTGAGCAGAACAGAAGACAGACGTTGCCAATGTTTTTGAGCTTTCCGAGAGTAGCTAATTTATTTAGAAAAAATGGTCTAATGATTTAGCAGAAGTAAAACAGAGTAATGACCTACAGAAAATGTCTCCGCTCTTCAGTATTCCCTACAAAGACAATTTAGGGGAAGCTTTTCATATCCAAGATCTGGCAACCAGTATAGTGAGCAAAAGGCAAAGCAGCTATCAAGGGAAATACTTCCCCCAGAGAAAAACCTTGCAGCCTCAGCTCTGGTGTATTTAAAGACCTGTGTAACATGTAGTACCAAAAAACCATTAAGTGAGTTGCAGCTTGACAGCAGTGGAGTAAAACCCAATGACTGAAAACATTGATTGATAAAAGCCTATTAAAAGAAGAATAATCTTGAGCAAAGTCCTTGCAAATACAGCCTTGGTGCAAATGTCCTTCCTGAAAAAATTGTGGTAGTTTCTCTGCTACATCTATACGTATGTAGTCACAGATATTTATAAGGGAGCAAGGCTACCAGAAAGAAGCTTTCCTATTCTTCATACAGTCTATATCTTGGAGTGATTAAAAAGAGGGTTCTTTCCACTTTCTAGAGACATGCACCCTTCAGGCACAGAGTAACATTAGATATCTGCTGTCAGACTCCATCCCTGAGTTCAGACACGTAGCAGATCCTTGTGCTCCTGCTACTCTCACCTGAAGGTGTGAGGCACAGAAGTCAAAGAAAGGAGAAAGTGCACAGACAATGGAAAAATCCAAACTGAATCAATTTACTGAGCAAGTTCAAAGTCACGGTACTCTCATTCTTTGCCCTATCAAACCTTTCTTTTCTAACACTGTTGTTGAGAACATGCCTGAGAGAACCCATGTTTTATTGTTTTCATGTAGCTAATTCAGTGAACTTTAATTGCAAATGAATAACTGAGGGCTTGTTAGTGTTTGGAGAAATGGAATGTTGCTGGTCTTTTGCCCTTTATTCTTTTCCATTACACCTTTTTGTATAATAAAACCATAGCCTCTAGTCAGCTTTTAATAACAGCTGCATAGTCAGTTCTTTCTCAAACACTGAATCATGTTTCTTCATCGTCTTAAGGCCAAAAGTCACCTCCCTGCCTTCTTATCTGCAGCCACAACTTCATTAGAAGATTAATTTAATATTGAGATAAAATGTTGTGTAACATGTAAAATTCTTTATATATTAATTTGTAAACAGAGCATACACATGGGAATAAAACCAAATCATGATCCCATGAGCTGGATCCAAGGAACAGGGTATGAGGGAAGCAAGTGAGAAGAAAATGATGCAATTTTATATGAACAGGAAAATTGTAGAATCCTAGAATGGTTTGGGTTGGAAGGGACCTTAAAGATCATCTTTTTCCATCCCTCCCGACATGGGGAAGAAACATCTTCCACTAGACCAGGTTGCTCAAAGTTCCATCCAACTTGGCCTTGAACACTTCAAGGGATGGGGCATCCACAGCTCCTCTGGGCAACCTGTTCCAGTGCCTCACCACCCTCACAGTAGAATCGTATAATTTTTTAGGTTGGAAAACACATCTATGATCATTGAGTCCAACCATAAAGAATTTCTTCTTAATATCTAATCTACCCACTTTCAGTTTAATACCTTTGTCCAATCACTACATTCACTGATAAAAAGTACCACCTCATCTTTCCTGTAGGTCTCCTTTAAGTACTGAAAAGACTCTATAAGGTCTTCCCAGAGCCTTCACTTCTCTAGGCTAAACAACCCAACTCTTTCAGCCTGTTCTCTTAGGGGAAGTGCTCCATCCCCCTGATGATCTTTGTAGCCCTCCCTTGAATCCACTCAAGCAGGTCCATGTCTTTCTTATGCTGTGGGTCCCACAGCCGAACACAGTACTCCAGATAGAGTCTCATGAGAGAAGAGTAGAGGGGAAGAATCACCTCCCTTGACCTACTGGCCATGCTTCTTTTGATGCAGCCCAGGGTGTGATTGACTTTTTGGGCTGCTAGTGCACATTGCCAGCTCATATTCAGTTTTCCATCCACCAATACCCCCAAGTCCTTCTCCTCAGGGATGCTGTTAGTCCACTCATCCTCCAGCCTGTATCCATGTTTGAGACTGCCCCAACCCAAGTGCAGGACCTTACACTTGGCCCCGTTGAAATTCATGAGGTTTGCATGGGGCCACTTCTCTTGCCTGTCAAGGTGTCTCTGGACAGCATCCCTTCGCCCTAGATTATCAACCACACCACCCATCTTGGCGTCATCAAATTGTGTGTGGGTTTTTTGTTTGTTTGTTTTTTCCCGTTATGTCTTCTTGAAGATCTGAACCAACTTCTGGAACAGGCAAAATCAGATATTTTACCACAGTCTTGCCAAGTCCTGACTGAACTGTTATGGGAACACAGTTCTTGAGAAAACAGAATTTGATTCATTCTTTTCAGGGATGGGTTTGGCAACAAAAAGCAGCACAAACAATAGCAATGAATACATAGGGTCAAGCTCTATGAGATGTTCAACATATTGGGTTTGCATGGCCAGGTTTTGGTAGAAGAGGGGCTACAGGTGTGGTTTGTGTGAGAAGATGCCAGAAGATCCTCCCATGTCTGATGGAGCCAAAGCTGGCCAGATGTAACATGGACCCACCACTGACCAAGGCTGAGCTCATCAGAGACAGTTGTAGCACTTCTTTGATAACACATTTAAGAAGGGGGAAAAAGTTACTGCACAACAGCAACTGTAGCTGGAAAGAGGAATGAGACTATGTGAGAGCAACAGCCCTGAAGACACCCAGGTCAGTGCAGAAGGAGGGCAGGAGGTGCTCCAGGTGCTGGAGAAGAGATTTCCCTGCAGCCTGTGGTGAAGCCCATGCTGAGGCAGGCTGTCCACCTGCAGCCCATGGAGGTCCATGGTGGAGCAGGTATCCACCTGCAGCCCATGGAGGACCCCACACCAGAGCAGGTGGGCCCCCACAAAGGAGGCTGTGACCCCATGGGAACCCCACACTGGAGCAGGCTCCTGGCAGGAACTGTAGCCCTGTGGAGAGAAGAGCCCAGCCTGGAGTAGGCTTGCTCACAGAACTTGTGACCCTGTGGGGAATCCATTCTGGAGCAGTTCATTAACTGTATAGCCATGGGAAGGACTCACATTGGAGAAGTTCACAGATGACCGTCTCCTGTGGAAGGAACCCCACACTGGAGCAGGGGCAGAGTGTGAGGAGCCTCCCCCTGAGAGGGAAGGAGCAGCAGACAAAGCGTGTGATGAACTGACAGGAACCCCCATTCCCTGTCCCCCTGTGCTGCTGAGCAGAAGGAGGTGGAGAAAATGAGGAGTGAACTTAAGCCCAGGAAGGAGGGAAGGGTGGGGGGAAGGTGTCATAAGATTTGGTTTTATTTCTCATTATCCTACTCTGTTTCGATTGGTAATAAACTAATTTCCCCAAGTCAAGTCTGTTTTGCCCATTAGTGATCTCTCCCTGTCCTTATCTTGACCCATGAGCCTTTCTTTGTATTTTCTCTCTGCTGTCCAGCTGAGGAGGGCTGTAATAGGTTGGCTTTGATGTGCACCTGGCATCCAACCAGGGTCAACCCACCACAGTAAATTAGCCCAGTTCCCACCAAAGGCCAGGTCCTGATTCCATATTGCTCCGTGCTTACCTGGGAATACAGAATTCTCCATCCTGATGTGTTAGTGTTTCATCCTATAATTTCTATTGGACAACAGGATGTTAAAAATCAAATAAACCCAAAAGTCTTAGAAATGAGCAGGGTTGTAGTTGATCAACAGAACACAGCCACATTCATATGTAGTAAGCAACCCTCCAAATGGAAAGTAAACTGGCCTAATTGTGTTCATATATATAAACAAGGAAATTAACATCATATTATGTTAGGTTTCTTTTGCACAGTATTAAAGATTTTCTTTGCTATCTTATGAAAGCCCTATCCTTCCCTCCTCAAAATGTTTTACATGACCTCTCTTTTATTCCTTTGGCTCTGAGAAAGACATCACCAGTGGCAGGCTACCTCCAAGGCTCCTCCACTCCTATCTTTCAGCAACAGAATTTCTGTCTGAGAAATGTCTTTTGCTGTATTCCCTCTTTTCTTAACTTCATTCCTCTTTTTCTGTCCCACTCTCTCTCTTTTGCCCTGGCTGCATGCATGGGTTAGGTTTGACTGATGGGTAAGACTCTGTGTCTTATTTTCCAATACACAGCCCTTCTCTATTTAGCCCGAAATACAGTGAAACCTGTATGTATTATATGACCAATGGACTGAAAAAATCCAGATACTCAGGTGAAATGGCTCTGTCTAAACTCAGTAACAAGACTGCATATGTGTTTTACTAACCTTGGGGGAAAAGAAAAAAGGGTTCTTTTCCTAATTTTGCCACTATCCTCCTTTGCAACCTCAGACAAGTGAGGTTGTGCTTTCCTTCTTGTTTCATAAAACTATTTTGACTATTTATAGAAAGTTTTTGAAACCATGGACTGTTGTGCCTTCAGGACACATCAGGCATCTGGATTGCAGATTTCGTTGTCCAATCCTATCTACTGCAATTTGCTTGAAATAAGAATACACTGTTGTATAAAATGTCTCAAATCACCTTCTGCATTTGATCCAGCTAACACTTGCTTCTTTGGTACAACAAAAGAGTAGATATGAAGGATTTAAAAAAAAAATAGATCTGTAAGGCATTGTTAGTATATGGTTGCACTTGATCTGAAACCAGCTTTGGAAGATTTTTATTTGTTTAACTGTGATACCTGAAGCTCTGCTGTGAATTGGTATCTTTATTTCCAGTAAAGAGTTCATAACTGGGAAAACAGATCAAGTTTCTTTGGGGTTAGTCTGTTGGTTTCCTCTAAAAGCAAAAACAGGTGCATGAAAAGTCAAAACAATTGTTTTATAACACTTTTCATCTCAGTGCTAGAAAGTCTTGCAATAACATACATTTCTAACTAAACTTTTTGGATAGTACTCACTTGTTATAAGTTTTTTTGCATTCCTCATGAAATAAAGCAGCCATGGGGCTCAAGATTACACACTCACTGGACAGCACTCCTCTGCTCCTCCCATCCTTCAACAACCTCAGAGTTCTTGTGCTATTATGATCATTATTTAGCCTGGCATTGGGACAAGCCCAACTTCAAATTCAGGAAAAGTATCACATTATAAATAAAATTTAACTGTCAGAATTCTTAAGTTTTGAAAATTTAAAGATGGAAATAGTTATGTTTTTCTTAAAGTTGTCATGAATAATAGAAATATCTTGTATAATTGTCAGAACTGTAGAATCAAAAGTGTCCAAATGGGTTAAAGCTAAATCTATCCTTCTCACAATTGGAAATACATAATTATGGACCTATTTATTCACACTTAGATTTAAGGTAGAAGTCTATATAGTATATGCATACAATAACTCATAACTTTGTAACATATTTCTGTGAATACTATTTTAAAAATTTACTTAAATCATTTAATATATGGAAATACTTAAAATCTTCTACATTAGCCAGTTGCTGAACATGTAGAAAATCAATTTCTAATTGCACAGCTTGCAAAGACTTGAAAATATAATTCTGTGCATTAACTTTTACTACCAGTTCATCTAAAGCATGCAGTTAGTGAAAAAGAGACTACTGAAATGGGAGCATAGGCTTGTCTCAATGACCAGCATGTAAACAATCTCGGCTCTGGGCCATCAGTATTTTCAGTGACTAGATGGCCACTGACAAGTGCCACTTTAATCGCATCATTAACTTTGGGAGAGGAAAACTACTCCAACGAAACAACTCTTCAAAATGTTGTGCATGACCTTGATTCTAACCTTTTATGTACTGAGAATACCCTCTTCTCTAGATTAAATGTATTTTGGATTCACACATTGATACCAGAATTATTCATATTAACAGACTCCTAAGAAAACAATTTCAGGTTCTTATTAGACAATTATCACCAGCTACAAAGTACTAGATGACTACAACTGCTCAGCTAGACCATTACATGCATATTCCATTTGATTCAGTATAAATGCCACACACTCCTTCACTTAAGTTCTCAGCTATAGTTATTAAAGTTTTAAGAACCAGATCTGAATAAAATTAAAGAAAAAAACCCCACAAACTTTCACAGTTTGTAGAAGGTGAATCAAGCTGCAAAAGATTGATGTCTGAGGGGAGAGTTGAGGGGTCTGGGGGTCTGGTTATTGCATATAGTAAGGGATACACAATAGGGATTAAGCATGGTATCAAAATGCTATATGAAATAAGTTTTGCAATTTCTCTATTCTAACACAAGTTAAAGGAAAAAATGTTTCTGATACTTCTCTTGAATTATATGCATTACACTTAATTATAAAGTAGCATTTATTGCCTCAACATGAAGGTGGAAGGGCTCCTGTTTGATCTTACCTTATTCCATAGCACATTAGATATTCCTATTCTTTTCCTGTTGGGTACCTCAGAGTCAGCTGAATCCTCAGGCACTTCTTTAAATTGTCCATGGCATGCACCAGCAGCCTAACAGGCAGCAAAATGACATATGTATGGTGTCCTATAGCTGGAATAAACTAGTTGCAGATGGAAACCTCAACTATTGACTTAATCACTTGCCAATATAGCTTGTATCTCCTTTTTTTCTATCTGTATTCTGTGGGAAAGTAGATATGAACCTTGGTGATTTGATCTGCCTAAGCTAAAGAAGTCCACACATGTCTATAGTGCCTATGTCTGATTAAAGCTTTTACAGAGCCATTGTGAAAGGGGCCAGAATCTACCCCAACATGTATTTCCATGTAGCAATAGGCATGAGGGTACTGCTGGAACAATATTCACTGTACTACAAAAATTTAATAAAGAAGAAAAATACCTGGATTTCTTTCAGTGATCCATATCATTATTCAGCATGAAGAATTCATCTGTTAAAACATTCAGCAGTAATTTGCCTGTTGATAGTAGCAGACTGTTCTTTCCATGCAAGAATAAGATAGTTGTGATTTCTGCTTTGTACCTGCTGCCCACCTTCCCTGGAGTTGCAGTATCAATTTTATTTGTAATATAAGTATCCAACACACAACGCAGGAAGCATTTTCTTTTCAGTTTTTGTAGGTCTCAGGAAAGCTGTCTGACCTAGTCAGCTCTCAATCACTTAAAGCAAGATCTTTGCACTGCTAGCTTTGATCTCCCTATTCTTTAGAAAGAAAAATTGAAAGTTCTGACATAAAAAGATTAAATCATATTAAACTGAACCAAAGCAAGTGTCAGCTTTACTACTTTCTAGGAAAAGACCAGGAAAGCAATATTCTTACTTAAATTGGGTTTAGACTGATCTAGGAGTTGAGCAGTTCTAGCAAAAGTCAGATTTAACTCCCTAATTTATGAGATTTCAAGCCCCAGTGATTCAAATTTCACAAGGACCAACAAGCTCAAAGGGCGCCCAATTCCTCTGCTGGAAATCACATTACAGGTCTTCTGCTACCCTGGGGGAAATTTATCATCTTTGGTCATGACTGAACCAAACCAGAAAAATAAGTTCTTTCCTCTCAGAACAAAAATCCATACAGAAATTTAATATGTAGCCAGATTCAAAATGACAGTGCATGACTTTTCACCATCCTATCCACTGCTACCACCACCCCTCCTCCTCCACTGCATTTGTGGTACTTTGATGTAAGGTTCAGACCTACAGTTTATTTTTGCCCACCTCATTCTATAATTGTATGAAAATTAAATTAGGGCATGAAACAATGTGCTCTATGATTGGCAGAAGCCCTTCTTTTGACTTAGATAGGGGAATAGTCCCCTACAAGGATGAAAATAATCTCCCTGATTTCAGTATTGAGCATTTCGGATATTCAGCTGATTTTCTAATTTTGAGCTTAATTGTATTTTATGAGTCAAGGTGAAGGGCACACTTTCATAGTCAGCGAAATTTCCAGTTGAAAGAAAATGAAATTTTCCTAAAAAAATCTCACAAGAGAAGTTATTGTTTAAAATCCTCAGCTGTCTTTGATTCAAAATACAGAGGTGTTAGAAGAAGAGACATTTCTGCATGATTAATGAGTACGAAGATTCTTCCATCATTAATGTATAAGTGACCTTTTCTGTCTAAACTCCTAGTTTAGGAATTATTTTATTATTATTATTATTATTTAAATTTTAAAAACCCTGAAAAATCTTCAGAAGACTTTTCTTGAAACTTACGTACGTCAGGAATGCAGCAAGTCAAAGAGAGGGAAAATATCCTCTAAGACAGAGCCCAGTACTCTGGAACTCAGTTAGATTTTGACCTTCTTCAGCCATAAAGGATTGGTAGACAGACATTGTTTGCTACTTGCTGAATTAAATTGGCTCTCCTGAGATGCATATGAAGCAATTTAAAAAAAGAAAAATACTGTTAACTGAATTTACTCAACCATCACTCTGAAGTAAACTTTATTTACTGTATTCATCTATTAAACTAATATAATCTTTCACATTTTAATCAGAAAAAAATGACATTTAATTAGTGTTACACAGCCAAACCTTGAAAAAGCTCCCCTATCTAAGTATTCAGCTAGGCTACTGTTTTTCAGTCTCACCACAGTGAGTCTTGTATGTTTTTATGCTTCCCTTGGTCTAAGCAAACTGCACGACTGCTTTATTAATTCAGCTCCCTGGCACATTTCCTAAGCAGGAATGGGCACTCATGTCACAGTTTCATACAAATGAGACTTTTTGGCTCAACTGCCTCACACCCCAAGAACTGGCACCATCTCCTTTCCCAAATCCATCCTCTAAATTTCCTTGTGTATGTTTCATATTTTAAGGACTTGTGATGGCTGAGAGATATTAGTTTATGAAAACAAACAAAACCCAAAAAAGGCTAATCAATCATAATGTCAGCAATTTACAAATTAACGTACCAACAGGAAAAAAAATAAAAAAGCTCTGTGCACGTGTTCATCCCATACATTCCCTTCTACTTTTTCCATCTGAGCAAGGGGTCCAGAAATGTTATTCTGTTGAGACATAACTCAAAGATTCTTGGCTTTGCCTTGTACCTTCAGTTTCTTCCACCCTAAGATCCTGAAATAAAGCAGGACAATCTCAACAGCATAACCCTATTTCTGCCCAAATTTCCTACATCTGCCGATGCCTTCTTTCACCTCCACTACTTCTTTCACACTCTGCTTTGTAAGATTGACCTTTTTTTGTTCTGAACTGGGGACTTCAGAAACCTTCCACTCTCAGCCTCGTGCAGAAATTAAAGATAACCGGTTTCACCTCAAACATGGCCACCCCATTGTGCCACGGCATTTCTACCAGCATGGTGACTGTTGGGATCTAATGGCTCTTGAGTGCTTTGGATCTTGAGGACCATGGCAGAGCTCTAATATTATGCAGCAGACTGTACATACCAAGCCGTTGTAATGATAAAACAGTTTCATAAGCTTGCTCACTCTGATCTATATGTACATGCAGATCAAGACTGTAAATCTTCTTCTTTTTTTTTTTTTTTTAGTTTTCCAGGATTTAAATTCACCTTTATAGAAATAGGTAACCTGAATTCTGACTTTAAAAAAGCATAGTGGGCCAAAAACTCACCAACGAGTCAAGCCTCAATAAACTGTGTTCTGAGTCAGCTTGCAAACCCTAAACCACAAGAATATATTTTTTAATATTCCATCATGGTACAGCAAGGAATTAGAGCAGCAGCACTGCAAAATTGTCTATTTAAAATCAAATTCTTCCATCTTAAAGTAGACTTCCCCCTCCCCTGCCTACCCCAGAATTATATTGCAGCAACTCACTTCTAAGCCATCGGTTCTACAATTTCAACTATCAGAAAACGTAGTCTAATAAAAGTGGCATCAGCCACTTTTCACAGGAGCTGCGAAGACTTGTTTTGAAAGAGGAAGCAGTTTACTCCAAAATTTTTGGTAATTTTTTCTCCCATTACAATACACAAGGAGATTTTATTCATTAAATATTCACTTATTTTATGCATGTATAGGTTGAAGGCTGTGGCATGGCCTTATCTGAAGTATCTAGCATCATAATATACATTTATTGAAAAGTTCATTGATCAATGTCTGAATGCTTATCTTATTTTCCTTTAACATGCCTGTTAAACAGCACTTTGACTTCCTTTTTGCAAAAAAAAAAGAAACAAGATAAGAAAAAGGAAATAAGTCATTACAAAGATACTTGAGAATTCCTCCAGCAGCAACCTGCCGGCATAAGGGAAAACCCATTGTCAAGTATGATTTATGAAACCTTGTTAAATTTACTTAAGATAACTGGGGGCAGACTAATATACTAATAACCTCTTTAACATAAAACCTTATGGAATATAATGCATCCTTTATATAATAAAAAAGCTAATTTAGCTTGTCACAACACAGAACTGAATTAATACAGAAGTCAAAAGGCTCTCAATCTGTGCCATTAAATACAAATATGGGATGATAGCCCAGCTACTGCTACCATTCAATGGGGTTTTCTTGTCTTATAATGTAAAAATTAGATATTGAGTGTGCATACAAAAGATTACTGTAGTCGAATGTAGAGTCACCACACACAAAAAAAATCTACTATACACTGTGACATTTCATGACATTACAAATCACCCTTTTTTTTCCTTTTTTGATTTTTTTTAATACACAAAGCTGTATTAATTAGGCCATTTATGTTATAAAATTGCAGTTAATTAAAAATCATTACTTTTTGGCATATTTTTGGTCTGTATGTAACCAGTTTCTTGTTTTACTCAGAACTGGTAGCATTCCTTCTAGCCTACAAATGCAAACTCACCTCTGCTTCTACAATTTGTTTCTCATGCACAGATTGTTAACAGCTGAAAATTTATTGCATGTAAAATGGGCATATGTATACACAAATACACACACACATGCTGCTGAAGCTGCATTCTGTTCTGAGCCTAGACTGGCAGGTGCTCATGATGAACAACAGGAGATTCTTGTGAAGAATGTGAGACTCCTTGCTGTTGTGTAGCAAAATTAATGAATACCTGTAAGACATGAAAAAAGTAGGACTTTCAAAATAACAGTACTTGAACTGAAACTTCAGAGACGTAGCTGATGACATTTTCAGTTCTTTTCCTAAGCTTTAGTGACACAAAAATTAATAGCTGATGTTGAGGAAACCTCTCTAGAGGTATGTTTTGTAAACTCTAGAAATAATTCCTCTTCACCTCTCCAGCTAACACAGTGCTTGACAAATTGTAAAAATAATGGTAAAATTACTTAGCAACTTATGTATGAAAATTATATTGCTGCACAAGTTAGTGGGAAACAATTGTTTTAGTTTGCTTCAAAATGACACACCTAAGGAACTCAAGCCTGCTGTTTCCATCAATAACCATCATAGATGAGGGTTCAGCTACTTCAAGGTGAAAGTGTACTTATGAACGTTGCAGTGATGATTCGATGACTAATGTAGCTCCTTTTTTTTTTTTTAACAGACCTTACTACAGAAAGGCTTGTTTGCTTTTTAATCACACATCTATCTGACAGCACGGAATGCAGAGGGAAAGATGGCTATTCTTGATTCAAATGATCATATTCATATGCAAACAAAGTTAGGATGTATTATAAAGGTGTTTGTTATTCAGGAAAAAGATTTCCCTGTTTAAAACTGACACTCAGTCAGGGAAAGGAAACAATGGTAGGTGACTGAGGTGATGAATCACCATGAATAATGGAGAGGAAATAAGCTTGAGTGAACAATGCCTGAACAATCAACAGGCTGAAATTACCTTATTTTCAGCCTTTCAGTGAATAGATCATTTACAAGCAGTTAATAGATCAGTACAGATCAGAATACTTCATTAATGATTTGCACATGAGAAAAAGGAATAAGTTCACACCATCTATCATAGAAAATTAATATTTTGACTAGATGCAACTCTCTGAGTTTGTAGAATACATAAGAAGTTGCATATGAAGATGCTGTAACACATCACAACCACCCAGAAATTCCATCCTTGCCACAAGTCTGTTCTTTCTTTCACCCAAATAGGATTTCACAGCCTTTGGTAGTGGGATCTCTTCTGTCTGTTTGTGTATTTCTACTGTTCCCTAACGTTCAGTGTGACACTCACTGCAAAAGAAAACTCTCAAAGGAAAATGTCCTTGTAAGCCTAAGTTTTACTGTAATTCACAGGGACTGGTTCAACCTTTTCAAGGACATTGGTAAGATCCCAACTTTTGGACTGTGAAAGTAGCGGTTCACAGTCCCATCTTCTTATTGCACATAGATCTAGATGCATCTAAGCACTGATTTTCCTTGCACACAGTACAAACATAAGGCTTACTTGCAATGCTTTTTTTGTGCTCCCCTCCAGTGTAAAAGCAGTAGGGTTTATGAAATTACTGTGTAGACCTCAGATGGCTTAAACTGCTGGTTTATTGCATACATTTGGGTGATCCAACAAACGATACAGTATTCTACTACATCAATAATTACAATACACAGCATATTTAGACAAAAGAAAAAAAAAAAAGAAAAAGAAAAAGGATAAAGAAAAAATACCTGCTCTAATGTGGTTTGGCTAATGGAGTAGTGTTTGATGGGAAGAAAAGCTTTGAGATTCTCTAGGACTCTGAAGAGCTCTGCTAAGCACCCTTGGCTTCGTGGTATGAGGTACTCGAGCAGGTTAAGATGCTGTCCCTTAAAACAAGCAAAATTTATAAAAACAGATAAAAGTAAATGCACATTATGACAGAGTTACACTTGCTTGTAACCAGTCTACCTTCAATGGGCTCTCATTGCAGATCAACGTGTAAAATGAGAGCTTTTAAACAAGGATATATTTTGTCTACACTGCTAGCACAAAGAAATTATCAGACTCAGAGCACACATTTTGTGCATGTTCTGAGATGACATTTTGTTAATTTCATTAAAGGACAATTTTGTACCACAGATTCAAGGCAGTCTGGGAAAAGGCTTAGCAAACACACACACGCAAGCTTATATACACAAACAGGTTTGTATCTAACGTAGTCACAGTTTTACATGATTCTTTTCCTAAACATGAATAAAGTAAAAATAAAACCAAACAACAAAATAATTAAAGGCCTTTGAGAAATTTTCTTTGAGTGTAATTACTATAGGGCTTTTGTAAGGCTTCGTATCAAATAAAAGAATCTCAGTAAAGACTGACACTTATCAACTCTGGACCATATCAGAAAGCAATCAAAGCAAATACTCTTGTTGAGTACACTGCACTCCTACTCCAGATGAACATAAAGGCAAGTTCAACTCATCAACAATAAAATCAAAAGGAAATTTTGACTCAGAGAAAGGGCCTATTTGATTACATGACTGTTTGGAGTTGATTTTATCAATATAACAAGTCAGATTTGTAAGTATTGCCTAATAGAAAAATAAAAAGGATGCTCATATGTAGTTTTTCAAAGAAGATCAATATATCCAAATGTGTATATATTGTTCTTACCAGCCCATACTTAATCGTGCCATAGAAAAAATACTATGATGATAATGTTTTAGCTGTACCTTAAACTGTGTTCCAGGAAAATGCAGTTGTAGACAGTCCAAAATCTTTCTTTGATAGCTTATTTCTTTATTAAGCCAAACCTTGACAGAATAGCCATTTCCAAACCTGAGAATGATACACAAAAACATAAAGCCATTTGTCTACATTATGAAGACAGGAAGAACATTTGCTTCAATTGATTTTCCTGTGATTATGTCAAATAACATCATGTATGCCTACTGTATTATCACTGTGATTTTGGTATTATACTATTGAACAACAGGATTTCAATGAGAAAGTTGTTAAATTAATGATAACAAAGAGAAACAAAAAAAACATGTGTTATGCCTATGTTTTAATTACTACAGGATGTTTCACTCTCCAATGTACCTGAACTTATGTTAACTAAACTATGCTTTAATTGCTGTAATGCTTGGAATGGTTAGCAAAAAGCTATGATTACCAATCATAAATACAGAAAGAAAGAAAAAAAATAAAGTTCTTTAACTTTTTAATGAGAAAAATGGGCCTGTAGCATTATTTTTCAAATCTTTTAACAAAGATGCACATTCATATGCATATTTCAGCAATGTGAGTACAACTGTGTCTCACAAATACACAAAGACAAATATAGGGGTATTTAGGGAGATGGCAAAGTTAATGGATTTTCCTTAGCTCTATAACCACACAATCTGTCTCAGAATAATTTAGGAAATGAACTTCTCTTCCTCAACATACATGTGATAAAAGTTAAGTACAGGCAATCTAGCCAACACATTATTTTTTATTAGAATTGCTCACTGCTGATATTTAGATGGGGAAGCTGCAATAAACCCATAAACACTGAAATGGCAACCATATTCTTATGCACATTGCTTAAGCAATGGAAGTTACACTGCACCAGTTCCAAGAGCAACATGCAAGGGCAGGCATCAGCAAAGAAACAAGGTGACACAGGGCTGCTGCTGCATCCCTGCCCTCCCATCTCTCCTTTGCAGCTCTGCATCTTCCCATTGGGTCCAGCTTGGTTAATTGCTAGGGAAGAAAGAGCAGCAGGAGGCAAGTCAGAAGAGATTTTCTCTGCCACTGCTATTCCCTGTTGCCAGTGAGCAATCAAAAAAAATAAAAGTAGAGCTGGTAGATGGACAGGGAACTCAGACTGCACTGCCACGTACCATTATACCATTGCTGGTAAAAAGGAATAAAGTCTTCACTAATTTCAGGGGAGGGCAAGTTTCCACAATGAAAAATTCTAGACTGTGGATTTTATTATGTGAAGAACTTCACATGAATTTAAAATATAATTTCCAAGGATGTTATCATGCAAGACTTCTATTTCTTTCATAGAACCACAGAAATATTTAGGTAGGAAAAGACCTTTGAGGTCATCAAGTCCACCATTAACCCAGGACTGCCAAGTCCATCACTAAACCATGTCACTAAGCACCGCATTTATATAGTTTTTGAACACCTCCAGGGATGGTGATTCCACCATCTCCCTGGGCAGCCTGTTCTAATGCTTCACCACACTTTCAGTGAAGAAATCTTTCCTAATATCCAATTGAAACCTTCTCTGGCATAACTTGAGGCTGTTTCCTCTTCTCCTGTCACTTGTTTTCTGGGAGAAAAGACCTACTCCCACCTGATCTATAACTTCCTTTTAGGCAGTTCTAGAAAGCAATAAGGTCCCCCCTGAGTGTCCTCCTCTCCAAGTTAAACAACCCCAATTCCCTCAGCTGCTCTTCATAAGACACATTCTGTAGATCCTTCACCAGCCTCATTGCCCTTCCCTGGATACGCTTCAGCACCTCTACATCTCTCTTGCAGTGAGGGGCCCAAAACCGAACACAGTATTCCAGGTGCCACATCACCAGCTCCGAGTACAGGGGGGCGATCACTGCCCTTGTCCTGCTGGCCACACAGTTTCAGATACAAGCCAGGGTGCTGTTGGCCTTCTTGGCCACCTGGGCACACTGCTGGCTCATGTTCAGCCGGCTGTCAGCCAGCACCCCCAGGGCCTTTTCCTCCAGGCAGCTTTCCAGCCACTCTTCCCCAAACCTGTAACATTGCCTGGGGTTGTTGTGACCCAAGTGCAGGACCCGGCACTTCTCCCTGTTGAACCTCATACTATTGCCTTGGCCCATTGGTCCAGCCCATCCAGACCCCCTCCAGAGCCTTTCTATGCTCAAGCAGATCAGCACTCCCCCCACAACTTGGTGTCATCTGCAAAGTTACTGAGGGTGCACTCAATCCCCTCATCTAGATCATTGACAAAGATACTAAACAGGACTGGCCCCAGTACTGAGCCCTGGGAACATCATTTGTGACCAGCCACCAGCCAGATGTAACTCCATTCACCACCACTCTTTGAGCTCAGCCATTAAGCCAGCTTTTAACACAGCATAGAGCACAACCATCCAAGCCATAAGCGGCCAGTTTCTCCAGGAAAAGGCTATCAGAGACAGTGTCAAAGGTTTTACTAAGGTCAAGGTGGACAAAATCCACAGCCTTTCCTTCATCCACTAGGTAGGTCACCTTCTTGCAAAAGGAGATCAAGTTTGTCAAGCAGGACCTGCCTTTCACAAACCTATGCTGGCTGAGCCTTATCCCCCAGTTGTCCTGCACATGACATGTGATGGCGCTCAGGATGATCTTCTCCATAACCTTCCCTGGCACCAAGGTCAGGCTGACAGGCCTGTATTTCTCCGGATCCTTCTTCCTGCCCTTCTTGTAGATGGGCATCACATTGGCTAACCTCCAGTCTTTTGGGACCTCTCCAGTTTGCCAGGACTGTTGATAATGATGGAGAGCGGCTTGGTGAGCTGCTCTGCCAGCTCCCTCAATACCTTCAGGTGGATTCTGTCTGGCCCCATAGACTTGTGCATGACTTTGTGTAGAATGAAACCATAGTTGCCTACACTTTAGGTATGACGCTGGCAGCTTCTGCATAAAAAATTGCACTGTATGAAAAGCTGCATTACAAATAAATTATTGTAGGTTTTTTTAGTCTTTGGTTGGTGTTTTTAAGTTACTTTATTGTTGAAGTCAAATGCAACCACTGAACTGCTTAAAACAGAGTAAGAAGAAACATTCCTGATGGCAGTGTCCCATGTCTTGGTTCCTGAAGGATGTTACATGAATTAAGTCCTATGGGTCTGTGCTGCAGGGTACCAAATATTCAGTGGGCAGTGTGACCTGATAGATGAACAGTTACACCAAAGGGATCCAGGATAAGGTGGAATCCAAAGCAGTGGGTGGCTGATTTGCTTTACGATGATTTACTAACACATAACACATCTCTAATTAAATGTTTTAAATGCATAGCATCTTCCCTGAAGAAAATACATTTGACAATAAAAAAAGATGTGACAAAGACAGATATAGTTAACAAGGGTGTTCAATTTAGTTGGCAGCCAACCTGAGGCAACGTTTTACAAGAGATCATTGATTCTGATAAGTTTTCTGGTATCTCTACACAGCCACCATTGAATTACAGTTTGAAAAATGCTGGCTTATGGAGATGTTAAACAGTCTTATAAAATGAAATTGTTGTATGCAATGAAATTTCCAAAGAAAATGAATCGAAATTCTGATCAGAAAACACAGATAAGTCTGTGTAACTTTGATTTAATTCTAAATTGTGAACGGCATAAACACCAGCATGGTACAAATAAGAAGCTGTAAAAGATTTTTGTCTTTTAGCTAGTCAAATTATGATGCTTCTATACCTTCATTTTATAATTCATTTTAGTACAAGAGCTCCCTGTATAGAGTAAGCTGATCAGCAATAAGCATTTCCCCTTGCTATAATCAGCAAGCTGCTTTCAGTAGTGAACTGAGGCAGTGGAAATTGAGTTGACCATTTTTTTCACTCTGTTTCCCTCTCCGATTCAGACAATATAATTAATTCAGAAACCCAAAGTGGAATTAGAGAGAAAAGCACAATCTGGTTTGATTAGCGCTGTTAGGATCAATCCTTTAGCACCTGATAGTTCAAGACCTAAGGAGGGAACCATTATCATTAAAATGGCATAAGTTGAGCCAGCACACCTGTTCAGTAGCCATCTGCTGCAAAAGAATCACTATCTCTTCAAAAATATTCAACAAAAATATATTCTGCTGCTAATTTCTATCACATTAGTTAAAAACACCTGCATTTCTGTTGGGGTATACACACATACGAAAACACATATTCTGATAAAAAAAAATATTTTTCCTCTCTATCCTTCCTCTTTTCCCTCAAACTAGTTGCTCAAGCTTGACTTTCACCTCATTAGTGTTTCAGGGAGTATTACTTATTGAGTGCTTTACCTACTAAAATGTCACCATGAGACTGAAACTAAAATATAAATTCCCAGACTGATTGTAAACTAATTAACTTGAATATTAACAGCAGCAGCATCTTCAGAAGCATGAGCTTAGCAAGGACTACAATCACGTCCAAGAACTCCACACCTTTAACTACATAGGTCCTGAAGCTAGCTGAGCAGCTCAAATAACAAGGGAACAAAAGGAACGTAAAACGGTAACAAGGAATGGAACAGTTCCTGTATCAGGAATTATTACATAGGCTAAAACTTTTCAGCATTGAAGAAAGATGACAAGGTGGTAGAAAGGTGTTTTTTTTACAGAGCCCAGAACCATGACTGGCCTAAGGAATGTAAGGCAAGATTCTTCATTCTCCTATGTTTCTCATGCAAGAACAGGGGGCATACAATTAAACTATAGGGAGGTAATGCAAAATCAGTAAAAGGAAGTAATTTTCCTTACAGCACATGGGGAAGCTGTACACCTCATTGACACAGGATGTGCTGGATGCCAGAGCTGGACGTGAGTTGAATAAAGGATTTGAGAAATTCAGGAGGGGGGAGGAAATCCACTAAGACCACCCACCTCTGGCTTAGTAAGCCTCTAAGCAACAAATTGCTGAAGGGTGGTTGAATAATGTGGAAAAGTAACTTTATGTGCTTATCTCGTTTCTGTACTTTTCCCTTCTGGCTGCTGTCAGAGAGAGGATACTGTGCTAGACCGTTCTTTGCCCTGATCTCACAACTCTTTCAGTATAAATATCACAAAGAGGTCATTAGCCTGGGCTAATGGCCCAAATGGCTCCTCAGTTCTCAGAAGGGTTTTGCAGCACATGATACGGTTCCATAGCCACATGGCCAGCAATACAAAGATAATATAAAACTACTTCAGATATGTGTCTAAAGCTGCAGTCACACATGGGAATAAACTGTGTCCAGATCTGTGCTGATAAGGAAGTCCCCTGGCTGCTTTCCTGGTGGTCTTTCTAGCCTTGCAATGGGAATGGAAGTGGATTTAGTTGCCCAAAGGCTGAAAATTCTCATAAATACCAAGCAGAGGGGTTGCCACTTGAGGTAAAGCAAGTAATACTAACAACTCAATGATCCCTTCCTGCCTGTTCCTCACAGGTCCTTGTTCAGAGCTTTGAACTGGGGAAAGAGAAGCTGGTGAAGCGCAATGCCTTGTGGCCACACAGCTGAGCCAACACTTGGCTGGTCACAAGGGGTCCCTAGAGATACTGACCAAGTGTGTTTTGAAGCTTGACCCATGAAATCCGGTTTTCATTGAGGGGTGAAAAAGCAAGTACACTATTAGCAGACTTCTATTTGCTTTAAAAAGAAAAAAATAAACCTGTATTTTAATTTAAAACACTTAACAGTTTGCTTGTCTGCAAATAAACCTAGAAAGCACTGTTTTAACATACAGAACAGTCCCAAATGACCACTTCATTGAACCACACTCTTCCAAAAGCCCATTTAACATCTCTTTTCTCCCCCAATCAAAACTGCTGAATGTAACCTCAGCAAATCAAGAACATGGCCCTATTTCCTAAACCTTGATAAGTAAGAAAAGTTTCTAATCATCCATACGTTTTGGGGTTTTTTTTCCCCCACTAATCAAAGATTATATTTCCTGGAGAATGTTGCGCTAACATCAAAAAATTACAGCTCCCAGAAAGTTTACTGGGAGAAATATAATGTGCATACTTCATGTTTGATCAAAAGATGACTCCAAAATGACATTACTGGGTAACAAAATAAAAAATAATAAAGAGACATTGACACAATGTCTGCAAGGAACTGCATTTTTTAGAATAGATGCCAGAAATCAAAGCGCGGGAATAATTTGTTACTGTGCTGTTTGCCCCTCTGCTTTGGTTTATACCCATTTGCAGACATACGGTTCTACTTTCCTTAAGTGAATAGCTCTTATCTAGACAAGCTAACAGTTATTCCAGTATGATTGCTGAGGCATGGGATACAGAGTCAGGTCATTCCCCTTACAGCCCTAGACACAAGTACAATATACAAAAAGAACAAAACTTGAACAACATTGAAAACAAAACACTTTTCAATGTTTAAAAAAAAAATGAAATTAAAATATAAAAAAAATGCATCACAGTTTAATATAATTTTAAATCAGAAAATAAATTTAATTATTTCATCTATTAAGTGGCAGTAAAGACAATATCTAGGAAGGAAAAAAGGTTATTAAATCTGAAATCATTGGGTTCTAGCATTTTTTTTAAAAAAACAGAGCAATGCAAATATACTATCACTTGCAAAATGTGAATTCCTTTTGCAGTTATTCAGAACTATCTCAGTCTTGCTGAACAGATAAACTTGATTAGATGTAAACATACATAACAAATTATAAAATCTGTCTTCCATATACTATTCAAAGATTTTGTTTCATCATTTTTTAATTGATTACGATTTTTCCAGAGTAAGAATAGAAACATGAAAACAGTAACTAATACAACAAGTAACACTTGTTCAAGTATGTTGTACCTGAACTATTCATTTACAGACACTCCAGGCTTTCATAAAAAGCCATGTAAAGTTAATTTCTGTATTCAATATCATTGCCATAACAGTGACAGCCTCAGTTTATGAACAATGCAGGGTACAACTTTGCCTAGCTCTCTGCGTGAAGGCATTTAAGTGCTTGAGCACAATTTGCAAATATGTGGTAAAACCCTCCAAAAATCTTGTTATTTTTTTGTACATGTGCACACACAAATCTGTCTGTATACAAGCTTGTATGCCTGCACATACATACAAGTATCAGAGATCTGTTACTTTTGTATTATTTATATATTACAATCCCAGAGAAACAGGAACAGCAGCACTGTAATTCTACGCAAGACTGATGGCACAGCCTACAAAGAACCAGAACTGTTTCTGCAGCTTCTGGGCATCAAGAATTAAAAACCAGGAGGAAGTAACTTTATCATTATGTTGGCATTACTAATTTCTGGCCTACTGTTTTTTTAAAGTTAGTTTAAAAAAATAAATAATCAGGATGTTACATTCTGAAATGTCTACAAAAAAAGCCTTGTCAACACTTCAAGGCTAAATTCTCATGTTAAAAAGTGCTAGAATGGAGACCAGCTATGAAAATAAAATTAAAATAACTGGTATTTTTGCATTATGTAATAAGCTTTAATAGCATCATCACATAGCATCTCTTCATGAAATCCCTATCATGAACATCTTACAAGATATTTTGGAGGTACCTACTCAGATAAGTAACCTTATTTACTACAACATCTAGAAGATCATAGAATCACAGAATCATTTAGGTAGGAAAAGACCTTTGAGGTCATCAAGTCCAACCGCTAACCCAGGACTGCCAAGTCCGTCACTAAACCATGTCACTAAGCACCACATCTATGTTTTTTAAACACCTCCAGGGATGGCGATTCCAGCACCTCCCTGGGCAGCCTGTTCCAATGCTTGACAACCCTTCCAGTGAAGAAATTTTTCCTAATATCCAATTGAAACCTTCTCTGGCACAACTTGAGGCTGTTTCCTCTTCTCCTGTCACTTGTTGCCTGGGAGAAGAGACCTACCTTTACCTGCCTACAACCTCCTTTCAGGCAGTTGTAGAGAGCAATAAGGTCACCCCTGAGTGTTCTCTCTAGGCTAAACAAACACATTTCCCTCAGCTGCCTCTCAGAAGACGTTCTCCAGACCCTTCATCAGCTTTGTTACCCTTCCCTGGAAATGCTCCAGCACCTCCATGCTCCTCTTACAGTGAGAGGCCCAAAACTGAACACAGTATTCCAGGTGCAGCCTCACCAGTGCCAGGTACAGGGGCACAATCCCTTCCCCTGTCCTGCTGGCCACACAGTTTCAGATACCAGCCAGGGTGCTGTTGGCCTTCTTGGCCACCTGGGCACACTGCTGGCTCATGTTCAGCCGGCTGTCAGCCAGCACCCCCAGGGCCTTTTCCTCCAGGCAGCTTTCCAGCTGCTCTTCCCCAAGCCTGTAGGGCTGCATGAGGTTGTTGTGACCCAAGTGCAGGACCTGGTACTTCTCCCTGTTGAACCTCATACAACTGGCCTCAGCCCATCGGTCCAGCCTGTCCAGATCCCCCTCCAGAGCCTTCCTGCCCTCCAGCAGATCAGCACTCCCCCCACAACTTGGTGTCATCTGCAAACAGTTTAGCAGATTGATGAGAAAAGGGAAGAGCGTGTTTCATGTTTCTGGTACAGCCCTGGGGAATCGAATCCTACCCTTCCACACCAGTATACTTGTGTGAACTGTGGTAACTCAAAAAATTTTCACTACTGCTTTCCTGTCTTGTTAAGGGCCTACCTTGAGACCTAGGGCTCCAATTTGCAGACTGAATTTGTAGTACTTTCAGAAAAACAGCTACAGCTGCATTTAACAGACATTATACTTTGAACACAATGTCAAACAAATGGAAATTATTTAGCCTTAGCTGCTCAGATTGACTACCCAAATCCTTTTAACTTTAAAATCATGCTTCAGCTACTCTTCCATAAAATGGGAATAATTATTTCAAATCCAGCTTACCAGAAGTATTGTGGAAAACATAGATGTTGATATTTATGAAGCCCTTCTCCAATGAATGCTGATAATACTGTATTTAGAGACAGATTTGAAAAATGTCTGGTAAAACCAGTACATATCACATACTAAGGAAAAAGGAGAATATGAAATCTTAATTATCTGCTGCTCATGGAGTGAAAAAGTACACAGATATAATGCAGTGTCCTGTGGAAAACAGAGATTAAAAAAGTATTGCAATGCACATACACAGTAGGGCTGAATTAACGTTGCACAAAGTTTTATGAGAGTGCAAAGACATTGCTCATTTCTGAACTCTCAATCTGTGTATTTCTAAAGTTCTAAGTCTTTTCTTCAAGCTTTCCTCTATAAAGATAAACTAATAGATGCATTGCATGAATACACATCCACTGCCTTAATACAATTTTCATGTACAAAAGGAATTTGTTTTCTAATCAACAGGAATAAAAATTATATCACTTCCATATTTTATGGTATGTAAGAAACTTACTGCTAGTGTATCTGTCAGTTCACTAAAGGCTGAAATATTGATGAGATCTTTAAATTTAATCCTCTCTTTTCCATTTAGAAATCTACATGTATCAGTTTGAAAAAAGCAATAAAATATTCTCAATCAACCTTTTAAAAAAAAGTAAAGTGTAAATATCTTGCTAACACATTTTCCATTCTAATGCTGCTATAACAAATGGATTAATTGTTGAGTAATTTAATCAGATGGCTTGCTGATAAAATTTGAGAAAAAATTTGATGTGTGTCCAGCACTTGACAAATTGGTATGGGTTTTTCAGCTATAAGAAATCTGTCCAGATGGCCCTAGAATGAAGGATAGTATTCAAAATGTTGTTCCCAGAGAATTGGCCAGCTGTATCTAACATGGAAATGCTTCTGTGAATTTTTAAAAAAACATTAAGTATAATGGAGAGTACTGGAGAGAGCATTTAAATGCAATCCATTCACAATTTAGAGTAATTGACTCAGTTGGCAGGAGTCATCTGAAATTAGGTTTTAACGGGCACAACTGCTAACACATTTATCTCATACAAACTACATCTAGAACTAAGATGCTAACTTTTTGGAAATTGCCCTTCAGTTTGCTCTTTCCAGCTAACACCTTTCTTGGCATTATTAAGAAATTTGCCACCTGCTTCAAAAGCCTTTCAAAGAAGTCCAACACTTATTATGCTACTGAGAAACATCTGAGGGCACTTTAAGTCTGTTTAAACATAGATAAATATAGTCAGGGCTCAACAGTTGGGAGCAGAAACCCAAACACCTACATTTGTAGTGAGAAGACATTTTTGGATGAGTGTTTTTTAACAGGCTTGCACAAGAGCTGGAAAAATGAATCAAGTCCCACACATTAGAAGCAGCGTCATTTTTTATATCTCTATGAAGTTTTTATGTTTCACATTAGCATCTTCCTGGAGCTCACTGATACCCTTCATAGCAGAATTTTGTACCACCATCTGACAAAGCTGTATTCAGTCCAAGATTATGGTGTTTCACATCTGCCAAGGGCTGAAAGTGTAGTGAGGAGAAAGCTGAAACTTGAAACTTCCCACCACAGCAAAGAAGGAAATTTAACATGGCCCCAAGGAAGAACCATTAAGCCTGCATCACACATCTATCCAAAAGGTGATCATAATTTAGACTTTACAGGATGGAACGGTACTAAAGGAAAAACAAATAAAACAATTCTGATTATTTCCATCAAGACAGACAAAATGGCCAGCCACGGAAGAAAAAATGTCATTTTAGTGGATGTAGCTGCATTTAAAAGAAGAAAACAATTCTTGAGACATGCAAATGTAATTGCATGTAATATCAAAATATGCTTCTTCTGTTATTTCTTACAATACAGGACTCATTCTATCATAAATAAAAACTGTATGAATGTTTTCTTTGGTTTAAGTGTTCATACAGTTTAGATTTCTTTCCTTCTTCCAAAGTTCAAAGCTGGATCAGGTCACTTGATTTTAAAATTTGTTCAATTTGATTTGTAGAAACAAATTGAAGACAGATTAAAGGATATCAAGAGCTACTTATAAATAAGAGCAAATAAAAAAAAAGCTGTAAAATCTAATAGAAAACCCATTATAATCTACAACTATGGCCTCCATTAATTTATTTTGGTACCATTCTTGCCTGTTAATATAAATATGTATATTACTAGCATAATTTGTTCACACACATAGCTAGTGTGTGAACACACCATTAAAAACCAATTTTTATGGTACGAGTAATTTAGATTAAATCAGAATCAGCAAAATCAGTTTTTCTTATACTTTCCTTCATTTACATTGCTTCATGGAACAGTTTTGTTAAGCAAAATGTAAGGGGATGGTGCCAGGGACAAATATACGAGGCAGAGCTAATTGCAGGAACACACTCAAAAATAGAACGGACTAGTGACCATATCAGTGGAGGTGTTTGTTAAGGAAAGTGTTCTGCTGGTAGGTGTTTCATAATAGTAGATTTAGAAATACTTACGGTCTATCATGTTAGAAGGAGCAATGTTTTGCTCTGTATGGCAGTGAGAATAAGGCTATTAAATCACAGGGAGGGAAGGAAAACAGGATGGAAGGAGTAACTGACTCCTTTTTCAAGTCCTCAAAATTTTTCAGGATGCTTACAATGGAGTGGAAAGTGAGAAAATGAAAATATTAAAATCATTTAAAGTTTAATTATTTCATTGGTTTTCTTTGAAGTAACAAGTAAAATAATCCTGCTTCTGTTCTCCTTTCCCGTCTCATATAGATGCAGAAGTCCTCCATAAGGTACATGGTAGTGTATCTGGAAATGGTCTTCAAAGAAGTTTGGAATATGAATTACACAGAGGTACCGAGTTTTTAATCTCCTAACAATTACTTTATTTATTAGGTGTGTGGTAGCCTGGGATTTATGATAGCGTACTGTATTGGCAAGTATTGGATGGAAGTTGGGAAGCTAGAGTAAGCAACAAAATAATAGTACAGGGAATTTCTTTGGCTTCTGCCCAGCACTTAGCAAAGATTTTCCAAAGAAAGCATGGAATATCTTTACTGTATACTTAATGTAAAAAAAAAAACAAAAAACCCACCACACACAAAAAAAAAAAAAAAAGTGTGTATATATATGAGGTTTTCCGACTGTGCTCTCTACAGTGGCTTTGCTCCCAGAAGCAAAGAAAATGAATTTGGCAGTCAGAGCAAATTCAGACAATTGCATGCTTTTAATTAATTTTTTTGATAAAGCTAGTGGCTATTTTTTTCATAATAAAAAGTTCTAAAGTTTTAGAAAAATTCAATAGGTTCCTGAACAATAACTGTGGAAAATTTGGAGACTAAATCAATCAATAAGCTAGGAGTTAAAGGGATTTTAGTTCTTCCTTAAATGAAAAAAACCTTAGTGGAGCTTCAGGTACGTGGTTTCTGTGGAAAGCCTCAGCCATATCTGTATCCAGCACACATATAATCCCACATGAATGCCACTGACATACATTAAAGAACTGTCATGGCAATACAAGGAACACAAACCTACTGATAGTATGAAATATTCTTACCGTAGAGAAGGTGTGCTTTTTCAACATTATAATGATTTTAATCAATTAATTGTTATTAATATGATTGCCAAACATTCTTATCATGGTCTTGCTTTGGAGAATTTAAAAGCGGTGCTCATATAGCCTTGACTCCTGAATGGCTATTCTGTGAATGTCTTGAGATCTTTACAAATAATTTGAAGATCCTTGTAGTGTGTCAAATAGTTTAGTCTTCTGCATTGATCTGCTTACTGTGATCTGAAAGAGGTGTATCTACAGACACAGTGCAGCAAACTGAAAAATAACTGTCCTATTTATATGAATATGGTGCATACTTATGAGTATGCTTATGATGCTTTGCTTCCTAAGAAGGTAGATGAAAAGGTGCTGTTATAGGAAACATCAGGAGTGGCAAAACAATGACAAAGTCACTGAGAAGATAAAGGTGAAGCTAGTATTTGTGGAATGTCTGATTTTGCCCTCTCAAGGTCAAGCTTGAGAAGACAGAGATGCACTTCAAAGGATTTGAAACATTAAAAGGGGAGAACTGCATTTATTCCAGCTAACTTTATGCACTCAGCTGAAGTGCCTAATACCATTTTTCCTTATTAGGAGAGACACACATCTTCAAAAAGCAGTTTTGCCTGTCTGAGGTGTGCACAGTCCTCTACAGATATCTGTCTATCTTACTACAAAAGGACTAAAGGGTGGGTATTGTGTCTGGCTCAGATGGAGTTAATTTTCCCCATAGCAGCCCTCATAGTGCTGGTGCCTTGTATTGGCAGCTAGAAGAATGTTGGTTAACACAGCAGTGTTATGGCTGCTGCTGAGCAGTGCTCGCACAGCATCAAGGCTGTCTCTCCAACATTCCCCAAATCACCAGTAGGTTGGGGCTGGGCAAGATCTTGGGAAGGAACACAGCTGGCACAACTGACCCAAACTGATCAAAGGGATATTCCATACCATATGACATCTGCTCAGCGATAAAAGCTCACAGAAAGAAGGAGGAAAGGAGAACATTCATTATTTACAACATTTGTCTTCCAGAGCAACCGCTACGCATACTGAAGCCCTGCTTCCCAGGAAGCAGTCAAACATCTCCTGCTGATGGGAAGTAGAGAATAACATCCTTTGCTTCCACACACAACCTTTGCCATTGCTTTATTAAATTCCCTTTATGTTGACCGATGAGGGCCTTTTTCCATCTCATTTTCTCCTGAACTTGCCCAGCTGAAGAGGGGAGTGATAGGATGGCTTTGGTGGGCACCTGGCATCCAGCCAGGGTCAACTCACCACAGGGTGCCTGCATTTCTGCTAAAGTACTCCAGCTAGTGGGACAACAGGCCACATTTTGCTATGAAATTTGGGAATAAGAGAGGATGGCAAAGACAAAGAGCTAGACTGAAAAGAACCAGAAACTGCTGAAGAGCCGTTGACTTCTCATGCCTCCAGAAATTGAAGAAGATACTCTCTGAAAGGTATGCAAACATGAAAAGAAGGCTCAGACTTTTTTCACCACCCAGTTTTTAAGGTCTCTAGCTTAAAGTTTGTCTTGAAAAAAACTTGGAAGGAGAAAGCAAAGCTTAAAGTAAATGTGAATCGGGCCAATCATGCTAATGTAGCTGTCAAACAAGGGCCTACCGTTCTACCCTAAAGGAAGGACAGAAAGCCAAAAGTCCCCTCAAGGGACAAGAAGTTGAGACATGGATAAATTCTGGCCTATAACAATGGCAGACAGCAATTCCAAAACATTTCTATACAGCTTGCTTACATTGTCAAATGCATCTGCACTTAGTGCTGAATGCCGAGCTAATACAAAGCAGTGTAGCTTTGCTGCTTGTAAATGAGCTGCATCACTTTATACAGCTGACTGTCTGGGTGTCATAAGAATTCTACTTACTATGAATGTAAATGATCTAGCTATAAGTTGTAGCAACTTTCCCCACAGCTTCTGATCCTGTTTCCTTTATTGTGATTTGAGACCATCCTCTAAATAAACATCCTCATTAACACATTAAATTAACTGGAGAGCAAAGTTCAAGCAGAACAGTCTCTCATGCTCACCATGAAAAGGATGCAGAAAACATAGCATAAATATCCGCAGTTGCCAGTGAATTCAGTAGGAAACAGAGATGGTTCAAAAGTGTTTCTTCCTGCTACAAGATATCCTCACAAGGTACCCAAGTGTATTTCATCTCAGCATGTTGAACCCTCGTACTGTTTTCTCAGGTTGAGTGCAGAAGTGCTTCATTTTAGACACAGATCTGTCTCTTTCAATTACTAGTGCAGACTACAAAGCATTTTAGGAATGCCATACGTCAGTTTAGCTTGCTAAGAAATCCTAATTGGCTTTTTTTTAACTTCAGTGATGGCAGGGAAAGAAAGATGTGCTTAGCAGTTGTAAGTATTTATGCCTTGGCACTATTAAACTGTATAGCCAGCTCTTAGATTGAATGTAGCTACAGAAGGATTGATATTGACATATAATACCTGTTTTTAATGTGTTGGGGAGAACCAAGACACTTGAAACTTCCATTGACCATAATAGCAAGCCGTGTGCAGAGGGCTTCACATTCTTCCATACTACAAAATCAAGTGGTGGGGGAAAAAAAAAGAATTAAAAGAATAATACTGAAAACAGAGAACATTATTTATACCTAACTTTAATTAAAGTGGAAGGAATCTGGACAGCTGCAAAAATGAGTACACAAGACCTTTCATTTTAAAAGCAACAGTCCAAATTGTAACCCTAATCAGTACATACCAAAGGTTACTACCACATGACAGGTAGAAAAGAGAGCCCTAAAATAGAATTTATGTTTTTATTCCAGAACCAATTGGAGAATTCTGGTCACAAAGGTTTTATTACTGCAGGCACATATCTCAGAAATGTAACTGTGAGAGCCATGAACTCTGTTATTCCCTGTACTATCTGTTTGTGGTCATTCTGAGCTGAAGGATAGAGGGAGAAGAATGAGGTAAGTTTGTTCAGCTTGCCTCTTTCATAGTACATATACTTAGAAAGTAGTTACCTATAGTCTGCAGGATAGAAGAAGGTACAAAACACTACAGTCTAAATGGAATTTAGGACATGGAAATGCAGCTGAATAGAAAAGCACGATCCTGTTAGATGCAATTGCTTCAGAAAATAAATAACTACTGCTTCAGATAATAAATAATAACTTTGATATGTAAAGCTTAGGGCAGATGGGCTGCCATTCTACATATTATACAGAATTGTGTGAGCAGTTCTTCCAAAGCATCACTTTTGACATAGGATACCAGTCAGGACAAATCCATCATTTCAAAGAGGAGTCAAAGTCGTTTGATGTTCCTGCAATTCACTGCATGCACTCCCCAACCCTTCTGAGATAGCTAAACAAGAGCTGTCTTGTGTACCTCAGCCATGTGCCTGATCAAATAGTGCTTTTACTGAACAAGCATGGCAACTAAGTACCCTCCTAGGAACAATTTCCTTAAAACAGGACAGGAAAATGGTGTGAACAGCCAAAACACTACATTTAAGAGAGATGGGGAGAGGGCTTGCTAACACATCTTCCCAAAAATCAGGAAGTTAGCCGAGTCTCCTTGGGGTGCAGTAAGTCGTAATGCTCCCCTAGGTATAACACTCCCCAGCTGTGGCAAAATAACACAAATTTAGGCCTGTATGAACAGTTAATATAATCTCAGTCCTCAGTTTCTCAAAAAAAAAGCTTTTTCTCTGAGAATTAAGTATGATAGACATCCAAAACTAAGTTTTACACAGGAAATCATCTCTATACATTATGCACTTATTTGCTGATATGCATGAAGATTCACTTTGTAAGAAAAATCTCTTTACTTATACAAGTATTCTTTGAAAGAATCTCAAATAAATCTCCAATCTGGCCTTCAGCAGATAGTATATGTAGTATAAAATAACTTCTCCTTCCTCCGCCCTAGCACACAATGTCTTAATTAGAAATGAAATGTGTATACTATCACTGTACTCATATCTGCTTCCAGTCATTAATTTGTAGTAGCTAAATGAGTACTTAGTAACAATTTGATGGATTTTTTTTGTTTGTTTGTTTAGAGCATATTAGTAGTGAGACGACAGGTCTCTTCTGTTTAGGTGATGTTTGACAACTAAGGGTTCTTATCTGGACTGAAAAGTCAAAGCACACAGTTTACCAAAAATCAGTCAATTCACAATGCATAACTTGCATTCCCTAAATGAGTGAGCTGGTAAGCACTTGGGGGTCAAATACAGATATGTAATTTTCAAGATTCAGCTTTCATAAACAGAATACTAGAAACTTTTGAGAGCATTTTTCCATCAATAATTGAGCACATGTACAGAGACAACAAATACATTTTGAGAACCTCTGAAAAAATTTAGCAATATCTAGAAGAGACTGAGGGAAGTTTTGCTGGGTTCTTTTAGTGATTCATCTATGCTTCAAGTCTCATTTGGTCAAAATATTACATTGCTGTTTTGATTGATGAGTTCTGTCCTCTCTGGGCATCATTTAAAGCCATTTTATGTATAATTATATATACTGTACTATATTCCTTAAGGGAAACTTTTTATTCATTCCATTTTACTGTAGATTTTACAAAACAGTATCTTTTCTCCATTAAACTGATACACCAATGACCATATCAGAGAATTGACAAGATAACTAATGTGGATAGACTCTTCTAAGAGGACAAGAGTCACTCTACCATTTCCAGTAGTGCATACAGAGAATACCTGAGGTATCTGTCTTTAGGATGCCATGGCATACTCTTTTCATACACAGATGCAAAACAGAATCCTTAACAAAATTAGAAGAGGGCTTTTCACTCTCACCTCCATTTTTAAGGATTTGTAAAGTGAACAGCGACAAAAGAATAAGCTGGTGTTCCAAGCAAGAAGAGACACTGAAACATTGATTATAAAGAGCATAGAAAAGGAAAAATTCATTGCATCATTTCTTCTGTGACTGCAGCCTCCTTGAGCCACATTCTAATCCTTAAAAACTGAATATAAAAATTATTTAGAATTTACACAGGTTCAAGTTTCATGAGCAGGAAGGAACTGCATAAAATACCAAGACATATTTCACATATGATACCACGGTGAGCATGCCTTCAGAATATGCTCTTCTGCTCTCAGTTGACAGCAGGTGAGAAGAAAGAACAGGAATATTCTGGTTGCTTAGATAAAGGTCTTACCTGTGGGATGTCAGTACAGCTGCACAGCCATCCTGAACTTCCTTCAGGATGGTTTTCCAAAGGTAGCGTTTAGAGCAGGGATCCATCCCAGAGCTGGGCTCATCCTATAAGAAAAATGAAAATGATGATAGAGCAGCACGGGAATAGCAGCTCCAGCCCAGCATGAAGAATTAACAAAATGCACAATAAAGTAATATATTTTTCTCAAAAAAGTTACATTTTCAGGAGGCCACTTTAAAGACACCATGATCACTTTTTTGCTTTAACACTATAGTTTAATTTCTAAATTTATAGAAGGCACTTTTAATTAATTTTGCATAGAAATAATATTTATATATATTATATAATTCTATATTAAAATATGTTATTCATAAATATACATATATGTGCTTAATAATAACATATATACACGTATACCTTTTTGAATAGGAGAGAATTGCGGGTGTTTTTCCTTACTTTCTGGGAGGGTTTGGTGCCTGTTTTTCCCCTGCATGCACATCTGCCATGAGCACAAACAAATGGAGAAGTTGTGTAACTCCTGGCTGCCTGCGCTGCCCATCCCATAACAAGATGTGGACAGGCAGATCATATGTTTGGAGTCAACATCCTCCAGCAGTTACTCCCAGAGTCCCTTTGAGGAAAACTCCAACCCACAGTGGGGAGAATCCACAGGATTAGATAATAACCCAATCAGTGCTGCTCAATGCAAACTGTCTGGCAAACCCATTTCCCACTTGGATGGCTTTCATGGAGAAAGAAGTGCAGCTACAAAAACTTATTTTCCCCTTCCTACCTAATCCTACTGTCCTCACTAAATCAAATTTTGACTTCACCTACTCATGGAAGCAGAAGGAAGGATATCTGATTGCCAAAAGTAAATCTCTGTCACTACATTACTAGGGAGGAAAAAACTCTTCCAGTTGCTTTTTATATAATGGAATTTCATGAGAGTTATCAGCATCTGTTAGTGTTGTATTGCCTTAGCCAATGTATGGGCAGCAAGGAATCCCAGCTGAAACTTGGAAGCAAAATTGTCAAGAAACAAAGCAAACAAAACATCCAGTTTGATGGCAGTTTTGGTGTTTAGCTACCAATGGAAGATGTGAAAGAGAAATCATTTCAATAGCCTTTATTTGTGCACAGCTAACAAAGAAAACATAAAAAGCAATAAAAATAAAGCAGCTCATGCTATTACTTAAATTTATATTTATGATCTTGGATGTAATCTAGTAGCAGATTCAGTGATTTACATTGGTGTGTTTGCTTGCAGACAAAAAAAGAGTGCCTTTTAAAATACTGAATAACTCTTTAAAATCTGCTAGCTTTCTAAAGCCAGCCAAATGTTTTAAAGCATTTAACATGTTTAGATATTTTTCTTTCATCTTGTCACTATATACACAATAGTCTGTGCCCTGTAGCAAGAAGTAGGCTGAAATGGATACTTGCAGTAGCATGCTGTCATAAAGGCATTAAAAACAGTTGGAGCATTTTCTAAGATTGGGAAAGCACTGATTTAAGATTATCTCCTCCTTTTACTAACTGAACCAGGGTCAGTTTAAGCATAAAATGTAAATAAAATAACTCAACTCAGAAATGAAGCAATGATAGGAAGTTAGAAGAAACAAAATGTGTCTGATCTTCTGAAACATGAACCATGTGAGAACACCAGTTTAATTTGGTTCTACTTAGTCCATCTCTTCTCGGAAGCACTAGCTTCCACCCCAGCTCTGGGAAGCTGATTCCCTCCCTCTGACAGTTTTGAAAGGTTTATTCCACTATTGAACTGGTTTAGCTCTTCCCGGACAAGTCTTAAGAAAGGGATGTCCAATCTTCTCTGGTAAAACAATAGGTAATGATAAGAAAGAGAATGCAGTGTCATAATGATGCAGTTCCCAAAGCTTTGTAATACCCTGATCTTCAATACAAGAGGCATTGTTTAAACTGGAAAGGCCAGTTTCAGGCTTAAATGAACAGTAGGATGCAAGCACCAAAACAACTTGTGATAAATAATTTAAATTAATATCATCCAGGAGTATTAGTTTGGTTGTGTGGTTTGTGAATCCAACAAAAATATAAGAACTAGCCAGATTTATGAAACATGACATGGCAAGGAATATGAATATCCTTCCTGAAAAAGACTGGTCAATAATTAATAACACCAGCTCCAAATTACTAATTAAAATTAGAATTTTCCTTCTTAAGGAAGCCAGTAGAACGTTCATATATATTTTTTCATCTTATATACAAAGTATAAAATATATAAAGCATTAATATATTTTGGATTAATTTTTTTTCTTCTTCTGAGTAAGGAAATCTTTAAAAAAATTGCGTATACATTTGGGCTATGTCAGGGGTCCTCAAACTACGGCCCGTGGGCTGGATACGGCCCCCCAGGGTCCTCAATCTGGCCCCCGGTATTTACAGACACCCCCCTGCCCCCTCCCCTCCCCCCCCCCCCCCCCCCTGCTGGGGGTTGGGGGGAAACCAAGCAGCCGCAGATGGCTGCCTGCCACTTCATCTGCGCGCCGCCCCCCTGGTTAAACAGTTTGAGGACCCCTGGCCTATGGGATGCTACAAATGTGGGTTTGTGTGTTTAGGACCAAAAAATAAAGAAAAAAAAAAAGGAAAGGAAAAACAACTTACAACTTCACTTTCTATCTTTGTGAGCACTGGAGAATGAAATAAGGAGTGTTGATACAGCAGAAGAGGACAGTTGTACATCCATGTATCAATTACTCCCTGACTGATCAGAAAATTACCTGATTTTCTTTAGAGCAACATACAAGACAGCAAAATTCAAAATAACCTATTTATCATAGGCACAGTATTACCTCTACTCACCAGTAAAAGTATTTGAGGTTTACCAACTAAAGCCACAGCAGTAGAGAGCTTCCTCTTTGTGCCAGCACTGTATGTTCTCACCAGTTGGTCAGCATGGGTGTTGAAGTGTAACTGGTTAACAAGGTCCTCTGCAACCTGTGGTTCAAAAATATGAAGGCCAGCAAAGATGAGCCAAATCAGGTAATGCTTGCGCTTAGGTTGAAAGAATACTCTGTTCATGCATATTAAGCAAATGTACATATTGTTTCCTTATTTACCCCTATTTGTTGCATACTATTACTTTTGAATCCTAGACACATACAAAAATCTGCTCTGGGACTCCTTAGTTCTCCACAAAGGATAAGTATTTTCTTATATATGTAATTTGGCTTTGTCATTGCTTGTAACAGTCATTTGCATTCATTTTGCATCGATGGGTCAGTGATCTACAATGTTCCTCATTTCTAATTCTCCAGTATTTATTTGATCGAACATCTTAGTAACTGAAAATTCAGGAGACAAAATTCTGTATCAGCCACAAAAAAGATGGAAATGACAGAAAAGCAAGTCACAGGTCAAGGATTTAGAGCTTCTTAAACACACAAGGTAATTTAGATTTAAATTCATGTACTTTTCTAACAACTGAGAGGAGAAAGTTGACCCTAGCTGATTTGGTTGTAATTGCTTAAATAAGTATGTGTGATCTGAGTAAGCAGGGCAGGGACATGAGCATACCTGAGACAATGTTCACGCTGTCCTCTATGGCCTTTCTTTACCTGTCAGAGACAGTCCTAATGTACAAGGCTCCCTCAAATACTGCTACTAGAGAATTTTTAATGTAGCAAGAGCCTTGCTCGACCTCCATCAGTTATCACTGCTGGACCACCCAGGGAGTCCTCATGCAAAAACATGATGGACACAATCATGGTTTTTTGCATCATGCACAAACATGATGGGAGCAAATTTTCTAATCACCACCGCCAGGTGCACCCTGCAAAGCAGCAGGTGTTTAGTGGCATGCTGCTGGGTGGCTGTATCATCAAAGGGTGATTTAATTTGTAATAGAGTCAGTATGTCTTCAACCTGGATGTACTACAGCCAGGAGATTCTTGTAAAACAAGTAGTTGTGTGGTGCTCTATAGTCTGAGATCAACAGCCAGAATATCCCCAGCAGTATAGTGCTTTCCTTTTGCTGCCTCTGCACTACCTTCGGCAAAAAGAAAGGTTGACTGGAAGGGTAAGTCAATCAGGGACAGCCTACAATTAATTCAGAAAATCTAATAGAAAAAATATATCATAAACTATATTGTGAATTAATATTCACCATCCATTTCAAATAAACTGCCATAAGCATAGTAATATTTTTATAAGACAGTTTTATCAAGATATTCATGACCCTTTTAGCAAGATTTTTCAGTGCTATGTACAAAAACAGGAGACAACTCTGAGAGAGCAAGTTGTCTGTAAGCAGGAATAATGCTGCACTGGTGAAAATCTGCAGTATTCTAGTGTGGATCCTGGCACTGGTAGTAATAGTCGCTTGCATTCAGTATATGTTAATGTATAGCCTGACAGCAATGCATGTTCTTAGATAAAAGCTACAATTTATAAATATTGCTCTGACTACAGTAGATGCAGATAGTTAAAAAAAAAAAAAAAAGTAAACCACCCACAAGTAATTTTATACTGAAAAGCTAAAATCTGCTATTTTAGAGTTAATTCACAGTGGTTTACTTTTGTTTGAACGAAATAAACTATTGCTATATATCTGTAGAAATGCTGCAGATTCAAACATTCTGTGGCTTTAGAAATGGTCAAGCATCTAAGCTATATTCTGAGATATAATAGCCAAGCTTCTTGGGGTTTGGGGGTTTTTTTGTTTGTTTGTTTTGGGGGGGGGGGGTGTTTGTTTGTTTGTTTGGTTTCTTATTTTTCTAACTAGCAAACATAGGTCTCATTATACACTGAAATAGCCTGTAAAACGAACACCTCTAAAGCATATAGTAGACAGCTTATCCACTATACTAAACTGACTTGACTTTACTACCACTGGGAAGGCATGCATATTAGTGACAATATTATCCTCCTACAAATCCATCAACAATATACAGAGAATTGCACAGAAAAGCTCATAAAAAAATAAAACCAGAAAGTGAAAGATCACCATTGTGATCTCTGTTTACACCAAAATTAACACATATTGCAAAACTACAACAGGCTTCAAGGGTTACTAAACAACAAGAAGAGGACTACATATCACAGCTGAAATATAATAATCACCATCCTTTAGCTATGGCCAGAACCACTATTTCTATCACTGCTTTGAAATGTTATCAAAACTTTAAATCAGAAAAATGCCTTTCTTTGAAAGGGGCAATGAATGCCTCACAGGGAAGAATTTAGAAAGCCAAGGAACAGTCCCAGAGAGAAAAGAAAAAACATTCAAGCTAAGTCCCCAAGGAGACTCAATGAAGTATCAGGTATGAACACAATGTTCTTTGTAGGGAGCAACATTAAAAAGAATCGACTTTGCCAGATTTGCAATTCAAACATAGAATCCTCGCAACTATCTGGTATGTATTCAAGCATTCAGTGCATACATACTCATGACCACGCCATCTCCTGTTTTGTACTAGTAGAGAAAGCCTGGCAAGTCCTCTGCTATGGGAATTTTGCAAGACAAGGTTTACTTAAGGTAGAAAGAGAGGGTTAAGAATCATTTCATAGTACCCACTTTGCTGCTGCTCGGACTGTATAGAGCTTCCAAGATAAACCTTGCAGATCATTGCAGTACACACTGCAGTCTGGCTTGATATCTAGATATGCTTCTTCGGAGCAAAACGTATCAAATTAGACCAGATTTGGAGTTGAATCACATCGGCAACATAAAGGCAGAAGGATTAGCCAGCTTTCTTACTCCTAATGGTTTCCCCGCTGCAACTAGAAGATCTATTCCTGCTATCCTCCTCAATCCTTTCATTTCAAAGGAGCTCTGCAGAGCATGCTTCAGCAAATATAAGATAGAGTTCATTCTTCTTTCAAGAGATGACCCCAAAACTTTCTCTCTTTTCTTTAATGTATATAATAAGACTTCCAGTAATAAGTCTTAATTTCATCAGTATGCCCTAAACAACAACACAGTCATTTGAATGAAATTATAAATATTACGTATGAGGTATATTGTGGAGGAGCCTGCACATCTCCATTATAACTTCATTTATCTGTATAACCAGTGGTACCTTGTGGCTTGTATCATAGTATGCTATAAAGTAAAAATGAAAAACCCTCTTAAACTGCTTTAAATTAAATTCAGAATTGAACATGTGACAAATCTTCAAACAGATACATGCAATTATGCAAGAGATTTACAATTCTAATGGTTCTATTCCTTTAGTGCATATGAGATATATACACAAGCACCTTCTCTCCCTTCTTGTCAAATTCATCATGATGTTCTATTTCTGGTTTCAATTGCTTTCAGCAGTGAAGAGTGAGAAGATACATCAATTTATTTAGCAAGCTGGTAACATTGAGGCCAAGTTAAAAGACTCCATTATACACAAAAATATATATTTTGAATGCACTTGAACCATAAATATGTTTTACCTATAGTCATGGCTGTAGTTATGTATTTAAACTCTTTCCTCCTCTCCCCTACCCCCATCCAGATTATAACAGATTTACATCTATCAACTAACGATTTCCCTATTTTCCAGTATTCCTTAAATATGTTTACTTTTCCTTCATCAAATCTAACATCTTTAGCAAAAGTTCTTTTTCGCAGATTAACTGGGACTAGTTCCTCTAGGTTTGGAACAGTCATTGGAATAAACCCTTCAATCTGTAAAGTCTACACCAAATCTTTCAATACTTTGTGGATTTCCTAAAGACTATATTCATTGCAGAAGAGGCAGTAAGGTAACTTGAATTTTTGCAAACATTTTTATTTGTGCTAAATATTGCATTAATAAAGTAGTCATGGTGTCCTCTATCCATCAGGGAACTGAAAAGCGCATCCACCCCACTGAAAAGCAGTAAGTGATGCTAATCATGTAGCCACTAATGATTTTTCACTCTCTCTGAAATTTACCATTAATATGCCAGTAAAAAATTAAGTAGTACTGAGAGTCATCAGTTAGTATGTGATCCACAAAAACCTGGAGTTAGTGAAGACTTAATCTAATAGAAGACTAGAAATGTGGTAGCATGTCCATCCTGACTTGACAGGTTGTATGCATCAGTGTACTGATCTGTGCATCATTTCTGACCAAATAAATACAATTTATATCTTCTTGGTATTTTTTTTTTTACATATCCTTATAAAGCAAACCAAACCAAATACTGAAAATTAGTATCATACCTAGTACAAATGAAAAACACGGGATGAATTCTAGAGTCATCTGAAAAATAATTATACACTTCCAAAATAGTCATTCGTAGTGTCGGGTTCTGAGTGAGTAACTGCAGTGTAGATTGAACATCCTAGAGTAACAATAATTCATCAATTCCACACCAAACAGTATTCATCCTGCATCAGAGTAAACTCGAAATTATTAGATTTCTTACACTAGGAAAGCATATACTCATGGTCAAACTTCCAGGGGAAAATAGTCCTTTATCCCAGAATCTTATAAAACTGTACACACTAATTCTGCTCGAAGTCCAAAAAAAGCAAACACACAAAGAATAAATGAATTTAAAAATTCCTTTTCCAGCAGCTACAGAATATAACATGTAAGGAAGTCAATGAGATTCCAGAGTAAGTGCAAAAATGTTCCTAGAGTTAACGTAAAGAGAAATCATGCTGACATTCTTGCAGAAGTTGCCTCTGAAGGCCTGATGAAGCTTGTTTTGAGGTTTGCAACACAAGTTTTAATGCAAATGAGAGATGTCATTTAATGTTGTGTTAATATCCTACATTTTTTAACAAAGTGTATCCTGTCTTCTGGAACAAATTTAGATATTAAAACTCAATATATTAAATAAATACAAATAAGAATTAAAAATACTAAGTTAAATTAGTACCTGTCTAAATAGTCCAAAAGCTCTACTCTAACTTTTCCAGTTTTGCAGTAAAAAGAAACTTTCAGAGCTAATTTGGGAAGTAAAGCAAAACTTCATGTTACATGAAGCTTAACATTGATAGCAAATGACCCATTTTTCTCCTCCTTTCCCATTCAGTTAATTACTGTTTTGGAACATTAAGTGCACTCAGCTTTATGTCAGGCACTTAACTCCTGCTGCTGATATATCTGTCTAGCAAAGGATTTGATCCTTGAAGTTAGTGCTTCAATACATAACTTTAGCAGCAACACATCCTGTAAGTCGCCTGCCTGTTTACTAATTTATTAAAAAACAAATTGAATGTATGTTTCTTTCCACATCAAAACCATGTACTCTAGAATATATATGTGTGCATGCACATTAGCAGAAACACTGACTGGTAAACATTCAGAGGCAGGCTTGGAGCACCATATCATACGCAGGAGGGAATGAGAAAATAACAGCTTACATTTTCATACAGCTGGCTATTCCAAAGCATTCCCAGGCCTTATTTTCTTTATAGGCAACTAAAATGCACACTTTCTCCAGGCACCAGCCATTTCTGAGTTGAAACACAGCAGCTGTTCAACACTTCACAGCAGTGGCACACAGTCAGAAGGGCCTGCTAACAAAAATATTTGTTTTCCTCTGAGATAGCTGCATTTCAGTTTTTGATGAAGGTAAACCAGAGTAGTTAAATATTATTTGCAGGAGCCCTTTGATGCCTTGATCACAAACATATGGCAACAAAGTCTGCGTTGCAATCTTTGCAGACAAAAAATTAAGACAATGGAAGGAAGAACGGTCTCTATATCACTTGTGAAACTGAGGCACAGAAGGCTGCCTGTAAAGAATAGTCTAGAGTCTACACCTAGATCATCTAAGGTTCAGGATAACCAGAAGACTAACATCTATCTTCTCCTAGTGCACCGTAGTAATGTAAGTCACTTCTAAATAGTGCATAATTGATTTTGATCCACTTGAAGCAGGGCCCGTACGTGAATTACCACACTGTGTGAAGAACTGCTCCCCAAATGGGTTTGAAAACTGCCATTCCAGTAGCTGTGTGCTAATTTCCCACAGAATAGCTGGATCTGAACATAAAGTGAAAGCTTTTAGGTACACCAATTATTCCTAAAGACTGCTGCATCTGAAATGGGGTTTATGAATGCCAGATACTTCACAGAGAGCACTATTCTCACATTACCTACTGAGAAGGTATATGAAGCCAGGTTACCCTTGTTGCTTCTCACCAAATACAGGCATGAGGCTGCATTTGCAGTAGTATTCATTTACATATGCACATGCAGAGAGACACCCTGCAGGCACAGCATAGAAATCTGCTGGTATCGTCCTGATCATCGCAATCTGGAAAAGTTCCCAGGCACCTGAGAAAAGCTCAGTGCTGCATGGGGCAATTTACTTATGAAATCCAGGTCCATAAGCACACCACAGATCTCTCTCCATTCTCAAGGTTCCACACAGCTCCTGATCCAGCTCCTTACCCTGCCAAGCAGTTGCTTCTGGGAGGCTAAATGACCTGAAGGAGTCACAAATCAAGCAGTGACAGCAGGATTCACAGGCACGTGCACACACACACACAGAGTCTCCTCTACTACTGGTGTTGACAGGGTTTGCGCAGAGTGTAAGATTAAAGCATTAATAGCCTGTTGTAACGCACAGATCAGTTCGCACTGCTTAAAGCTATCATCTCCAGTTGTCTGCAGATGAGGTATTATCAGAAAGAAGGTGTCTGCCAGTGCCACCTGAACAGCTTTTCCTCACACCTGTGAGTATTAAAATAAAATAGCTAAGAGTCTGCTGATCAGTCAGAAAGGTGGCACAGGACTAAAAGCCCTACTCAGCTCTCACTCAAAGACACCGCTCTTAGCAATTTCAAGTCAGTTATAAAAGTAACTCTTTCAATAAGGCTGATGCAATTATTTTAATTGTAGAGAAGCCCTTCTTAGGCTCATTCCTACTCAGTTTCTTTCTCAGAGGACCACCATTCACCAGGGTTTATGTGCTTTAGCTTATTCACAAATGGGCAGTATGCTTAGTCTATGCTCTGGAGAGGGCTTGGTGAGAGTAACACTGTATGTATATGACCCAATGTTATATAAGCGAGTCCCTTGAAATTTAATTAAAACTATGTACTTCTACCATTCAGATTCTTCTGAAATCTCCACTCTTCTTAGGGTGTCTTAAAAACTGTTTCATTTATAGTACACGGTGTACCATTTGGGCATATGCATTTTCTTACGAAAATAAGAAGACAGAAAAGTTTAAAAACCACGTTTAGAGCATTTTAAGGGCACTCCTGCATAATTAAACAATCAAACTTTGATTCCTCTATTAAATTACACTTAGAACCAAAAGCATTAAATAACACGCAAGATGTATGGATATTTAACAGCACTCTTTCGAATGACTACAAAGCTCTGGAGGAGATGTTGCCACCTTTGTGTCCATTAAAGTGCCACGATAATAGATGCTAGTTATGATAGGCTTTTAGCCCAACTGTTAGCGAGGAACTGTGAGTTCATGGAGAAAACAGGTAATTATAGTTGAGGGGTTTAGTGCAATAACAATTATCCCTTATATAGTTCATTTAGATCAAGGGAAACATAGTCAAGTCTTCAGCACTCTGCCAGTACTCAGAAACAAAAAAATACCACCAATGAGTTATGAAAAGCAAACAACTAAATAAAAGACCATATGATGATTTCTTGCAGGTAGCAAGAACTGTACGGTTAAAACAGTCAGTTAAAAGTCCAGCCAGGTGGGACTCGTCCACAAACACCCAAATGATCAGTTTAAGACATTGCCTGTCCTGATGCATTATTGAGGTATAATGGCAGTTACTTCTGAATACTCAATGTCCCATTGCAGCAATCATACCTTTTTCTGGAAGAGTACCTAGCTGCTGGGGAAAAAAAAGACTGCAAAGAACCAGAAGTTGGCCCTCTCACATACAGACAAGGAAATGAATGTAAACAACTTAGTGGATCCTGAGGCAATAGCCAGGAAAATGCTGAGTAGGTAGGGGAAAAAAAAAAAAAAAAAAAAAAAAGGCATTTCAGTTACTTGCAGTTTTGCTTCTGGAAAAAAGGAAAAGGAAGACCACAGGTGGTTAGGAGGACAATCAAGAGCCATAGCAACTACATGGAACCAATCTATACAGCAGGAATGACAGACACAGATTTCGTATCACGCTCCAGTTTTCTCATGTGAATAGAGATGCAATTAAGCACCAGAGACTGAGCTGCTCAAGTCCAGGTCAGATCAGAAACTTCCATCTGCAGAGACAGGAAAACCCCCCACATTTTACACGATGCCCATTTGGTACTTAATTTCTGGAATTGGCTGGCTGATTGCCTCATTACAGAAAAAGAGCAGTGTTTGCTGGTCAGCAAAGCTACATCTGTATCTGTAAATTTAAAACTTCTCAGTGATGTTCCCAGATATTTTCATCATCTCTGCTATTCAGTTCTTAAAACATTTTATGACATGAATTTGGCCTCTTCTCCTTGGACAGCCCTGGGCCTGGTATGGCAGCTGGAATATTTTAGGGAGTGCTCCAGGCAGGTGGTTTGAATGCAGCCACCATCTTGTGAAATATAAAATGTTTACTTAGCAAAGTGCTGACAGCTGCCATCTTAGCATCCAGATGTCTGGTTTATTTATATAATCATTCAACAATTTTTAATTCCTTCAGAGTTTTATGTCCCCTCTGAAGAAGAGTTTTTCAGAGATGCATGGCTCAGAACATGTGATACTCCCTCCCAGTTCTCTAAGTGTGATAATGAAGGTGTTGAATCATTCATAAATTTCATTTTCTTTAGAGTTTTTGTGCCTGAAATTTCATTTACATTACTGTTATTTTACTATCCTCAGTGACATTATTGTGTTTTGAACTGACATAACAGAAAAAAATCCATATTGTTTAAATAAATTAATAGTTATGAAAACGGTTACTACTAAAGTTGTTAAGATGAAATATTAGCTATTCTCTCATGTAAAAAAAGTATAATTGTTTTATAAACTCTGCAGACCAACCTGGGTTCAGGTCCCCCTGCAAATTTGTTCTGGATAGTTACCTTATGAATATCCTGTTTTGGAACTCCACGCAGTGTGCAGTAATAATATAGATGCTCCCAACCTGTTAAAAGTTCATCCAGGGCATCTTGCTGTGGACAGTAGCCAATGAGAATGCCTTCAGAGCTAGCAGACAGTATATCCATTTCAGATCTGTTTAAAGAAAAAATAAAACCTTGAACGTTAAGAAAAACACAACCCTGAGTTTCACCCTTGGCATACAGGGTCTTCAAGACAAACACATACCCCCTCAACTTCGTAGAGTAAATAAGTTTGAACTTCTTTGGTATGATTACTTGCCATAGTGCCACCCACACGCCATGCATGCTTTTTGTCCCTTTCAGATTAGCACTGCCACCCACACATCACTGTTCTAACAGCTTGTGTGTCAAGGTGAACAGATCAACACAGAAGGACAGATCCATGAGAATGAATTCCTACCAGGTTTACCTCCCTTGTCTCTTTGGTAGACCCTGCTCTAAGGAGTCAGAATTCAAAACCATTCTGCATGCGTTACATTCAATATTAAAAGGGCAGTAGGGTGGTGGAGGGAATGTTGCTGTGTGTTCTTTGCGTGCCTGTGCACACACATATGTGTGCATTCATTCTCTAAAGAGCAAGAATAAAACAAAACACAGAATATTAAAGCCTAGCAGGTGAAAAGACAATACAGGAAAAAAATATAAAATTACCCTGATTTAAGAGACTTTGGCCATCACTGTAGCTGTACAGCATTACTTGAAATTGCATTCATTGCTAAGAAGCAAGCTTGATTGCAAGGGTGTCTCATTACCCATAATGACACTAAACCTATCCTATTTATTCCAACATCTAATTCAACATTCAGTGATGCTGATTTACATGTACAGAAAAGACCTGTCATAATTAAGTTACCTAATAATAAAAAAAAAATGATCTTTGAAAGAAAAAAACTTTTTAAAAGGTTCTAAGTAAAAGAACAGTTTTCCCTTTAGTGGTTTTCTACGTTTCTAGTTAAGAGAACTAAATATATGGTTAATCATTTAGACACAAAATAAATGTATTAAATGCAGGATCTACAAATACCATCACTAGCGAAAATATAAATATGTATCTTCTGTTAACAAGTTTCAGGAGTCTGGGGAGGAAAAGAAAACACAAATTCTGCATTTTACATAATGAACCACAGCATCAAAATATATTTTAATGTTATGAAAAGATAAATTATGATTATGAAAAACATTGCTGGGGGCTAATTAGAATGGTCTTTTGCTCTTAATGGCAAAGATATAAAAATTTCCTGTCTTTGTAGCTTTGGATGGTGCCAAGGAAGTTAACTGTCCTTAGACATGTCTCTAGACAAAGTCTTCACAAATAGGGGAAAAAGGATACAAGAAATGTACTTCTTCATTAATTTATATCCACTTATAGGTTATTTTAAATGAGGTATGTAAAGAGTTTTACCAGCTCATTTTCCAGCCACGCCTAAATCAAATTAAATTATTCTTTTAAGGTGATCTATACTTTAAAGTATGGATTGATTAATGTTGATCTTTTTGCATAACCTGTCAGAAGCAGCGGATTCCTTATTCAATGAACTCTAACATAGTGAAACACTCTCCACAGTGAAATGCAATCTAGATCTGAAAGAGATCTAGAGATGACACAGAGAGATGTGTCTGAGGTTTGTTTTACTAGGAAGTTTCAGGCACACTAACAAGGTTTCCTTTTGGTGCAGCTGCTGTCTTTGGAGAAACAAGACTGAGGTTTTGGTAATATGCCAAGTTCAGGCATAAGAGAACAAATCGCACTCAGGGGTAATTTCAGGGACATTTACTCAGCATGAATCCTGTAGCTGGATAGAAGCTTCTAGTCTGGAATGGGTCCAATACAATGAAAAACAAAAATTAAGTTTCAGGGCTGCAAAAAATAACAGATATCTAATGTCCTTCAGATAGAACTATATCAGATAATAGTTACTCAGGTTTGCACCAGGAACTAAAAACATTATCAGTGTCTCCAGTGCTAATTGTATAGATATGATCTTAGTGTTATGCCTCCCATAAAGCACCCGGCCTTAGATGAACAATAGCCCACCTGTTGACCTTTAGCTTTCATAAAGGAAGAGTACAGTGAGAATACATCATTTAATATTCTTACTCAGTTTGGTCTTTATCTTGCCACTTTATTCATTAATGCTGACCTTGAACACTTAAAGAGTTCCTATTAATAATGAGCTTCTAATGTATTCACTAAAGAACTCATGGATCTATTTTTTTTTTTCCATCTCTGTATCTGTCAAAGCAGAAAACAATCTGACCAGACTGGGGGGTTGGGGTGGGGGAAGTTGAGGGCATTATATGATGATTATGGTCTTTTATTGAGACTTTTTTTGGTACATATAGTACTATTCCTTCCTTAGCAATATCCTGAGTAGATTTCCAAATCAAAAAGCTGGAGCTCATCCTTCAGTTTTGTTTAGCCAGGTCCTAAGCTTTTTTCTGAATACTGAAAGAATAGATGAAAGAAAAACACAGCATAATTTTTAATTATAGTACCTATCATATAACAGAAAACTGCCCTCATCTCTGCAAAATTATTTTCCTTGAAATTCATTTAATCTCTCAGTTTTAATTTTCATGGGTCTAAATGAAATGAACAATTCAAGTGGTAATGACATGATACCAGAAAACCTTTTCACTAAACGATATACTGTAAAAGCTTTTCCCTTTTCATTTCTTTAATTCTGCTGTTATTCATTGAACTAATGATAACCTTCTTCTTCCTTAACAAACATCTTCATGTATGATGTCACCAGAATAAAATTGGAAATGTAGATTTAAAATATTTTCTGACATATGGATTAGCATGTAGCAAAATGTTGTTTGTTTTGTGGGTTTTTTTGTCAACCTGAAGAAAAACAGACATTTCTTTTCTGCCCTTTTAATATCAGCATACTAACATTTCTCATTAGGTTATTCATATAAACAACAGGGCACAGAAGATGAAAAATCAGCTTGTTTTATAAATAAAGAACATATAAGTAGAGCTTTGAACCCCTCTCAGCTCTTTTGTCCATAGTACAGTAGACACAATGAATTCCAGTATAATATCTAAAAACTATAGGCAGGAAACCAGAATTTTACACAACTAGAAGACTTCCTGTATCGTTATAAAAACTGAGTGATTTTTATCTTTAAATTCTGTTAGTAACTTTCGTTACATATCATGAAAGGTAAGACATATAACTAACATGGAACATGAGTTATCTCCTTCCTAGTGAAGACTTTCTTTTTAGACAATATTGTTATAAGCAGTCAATGCTTCCACTTATTATTTAGTTTTTCCCTAAAAGTAGAAGAGCTGCAACAGACAAAACCAACAGAATGTGTCCAAAAATTACATTTCTAGTACATTTTTGGTAAGAGTCAACAGAATGTACAGCATCCTCAAGAAAATATCACAGTCCAGCCTTTGAAGCATGGAAGGTATTGTATTGCATCTCATTCTAAGTGCTTTGGTCTCCATTTATACAGTGAGAATCATGATACTTTGGTGCAAATCATCCTGAACAAATCCAGGACTCAAGGAGGCTTCCATAAGTTTGGAGGGCTCATCTTACAGAGTTTTGTATTATTAATGAAAGAAACTTGCCAGACTTCAAAGATACTGGGGATAATGACCTAAACTCTGAGTGAGTAAAATTTTTGAATCAAAATTGTTCCTCCATTGAGCATTTTAAGGCCTTTTACATCAGTCAATTTCTTTTATGTGTTGAAAGAAACCCTCGAAACCTGATTCCAGCCCTGAAGGCTACCATTGGGTGGCATGTGGCGCTCAGGAAGCCTTTGCTGACACTGAAAAGAAACTAAGACACTGGAATGAATGAGAATAAGCTTGGACACAACCTGTTGCCTTCTCTTGTCTGAACTGGACCTGTACTTTCCAGGAGGTTTATTGCAGGTTATTGCAGAGACTAGATTTGGTTCTTATTTGTTACAGTGGTTACCAGCAACGTAGTCTGTGGTTAGCTATGGGCTGACATCCACGGGTACACCTCAGTTTCAAGTTTCCAGAGACAACTTAGTACCCTCAATATCAGCTTTATGGCTGTTTTTGGAAAAATTTTTTCACTATTGACTCTGCTATGCACTTTGCTTCATTTTTGTATGCTTTTTCTGCAGTTTCTGAATGCAGTTAAAATAAAGGCAGTGATATATATGGTACTTACAATGGCTTCTGTAGAGAGATAAGTTCCATTAATTAGTCAAAATGAAATATAAATTTACAAATTGATAAAGTAGTTGGACATTCCATTGTACTCTTAACTGCACACTCAACTCAGTGCATGCTAATGCTCAATTAACTTTATAAAAAAATCAAGGTTAAAATATAATTAATGTAGCTATAGCTTAGATATAATTAAACTAATTATACTGATATACAGTGTAACAACAGCTATCTCAGCCATTATATTGATGTAAATTTATTCTGCCTTTCAAGTAAAATCTATTTGAATTACATTTTTAATTATTTATCAAGCTGAATATCATAACTATCAAAAGAGTCCAAGTTCTAGCTATAAAGCTATAAAGCTATTTTATTTTCCCCTCTTTGGAAAGCAGTTCTTTGGTCCTGTGACTTTGTAATTCAACGACTGAGATGACTGACACATAATTTAAATAGGATGGGGAGCTGCTGTCATTGAGGATCTCCCTGCAGAAGGAAGATGGAAATTCATGGGAGATAAACTAATTACATGAGGAAGACTGTCAAATGCTTCAGGCCTCCCTCAGTGGGGCACCTTATGAACAAGATGACACCCAGCTTGTCTATTTCTTCCTCTGTGCACCCCACTACAAGTGAGACTTTGCTTTATGAACTTAAAGTCAACTCTATTCAGCAAGCTACAATGGCAAAAAATGCAAAATAAAGCCTGTGGAAAAAGCAAACAAACCACTAGTCATACTATTCATTATTTTACATTGATCTTGACATGACACTTAAAAGGATTTTGATACTCTCTCTTCCAAGCTGTGTTTAGCCCTCCTTGGCTAAGGGAAGCTTTATGACATTGAGTAACTGAAGAAGGTTTAGACACAAATATGGAAAGGGGAAAAAAACAAAGAATGGCCAATGTACACTCAAAAAAACCCCAAAAAACAAAAACAAAACAAGGGGAACAGACATACAGTATTTGCTGACAAATCAGCCCAGCAGATATTCAAAGACTAGGAGGACTCGCTTTGTTCTCCTTTGTTTTACCACTTTGTTAAGTGTCTGCTTTTCTTAGTACATATTTAATAAACACCTTACTTCTTCAAGCTATTTGACAGGAAAAGTAACTACAAAAATGTTTACAGCTTTATGCACTAGCTTTCATTTGGCCAGCTCACACACTGGTGGCAATCTAGTTATGGCAGCAGAGCTAAGGATAAGCTAATTTGAGTCCATTCGTACTCTTAAAGAGGAACAGCTGTGCTATGGAGAGCACAATAAAACCTAAATGTCAAGCGGACCATGCAGTTAACTATTATACATACTTAAGCCTGACAACTTGTTCGTATATATGTTGTTCAAATGCCAGAGCCTCCTAATGTTCTATGGCACCATATTTTATAAATAGAGGTAAGCAAATTTTATTAAAATATTCGCTAGTCATTTTCCTTTTTGCTTTTAGTATTTCTGCCCTTTATGAGAGGGACTGCTGGTACTTCAGTATCAGTATTTTATTTCCACATCTTCCAAAGTAACTGTTGCAATGCTGCTTCTTCCTTTGGCACTCTTTAATATTGGGGTTGCAAGTATCCCTAATATGGAGATGCATTCACTATATGATAAATATTTTTGTGTTTCATTTGCACAGATATCTCACTGACAATGGCAATGTTAATGAGGTACACAAAATAATGAAAAAAGCAAAATTGTCTGTGAATGGCATTTTACTATTATCTTCGCAATGTTGGCTGTGGTTGTGATAAATTCCTGTTATTTCTCTTTCTGGACTATACCACATCACAGTTACAACCAGAATGGTTTACAAAGATTAGAAGTTTCCTAAAAACATTTTCTGCAGAAGGATATGAAAATAAAAAAAAAAGTACATCAGGTTTTTGGTAGACTGCCCTGCTTGTATACCTTAAACATGTATTTGCCACGTAAATGGTAAGGTACAAAGTTTAAGCACACAGTGGATTTCAAATATCTATTTAATTTGTAGTGTACAAAAAAAAGAAAAGCTTAATAAAAACAGATTAGGCTTCCCTTCCCAAAAGAATGCCCCTACCAACAAGAATGCTAGGAAGCCCTGATTTGCAGAAGAGATGAAGTTGGCTCTAGTATTTAATAAACATCCCTGCTTAAAAACACCCCATCTTATGAATCTCAGTGATACTGAAAACTGTCACATAACATCTAGCTTTTATGTATTTTTCTAAGTTTTTGTTATGAAAACATAGGCAGTTTTCTCTCAGATTCTTAGGCATAAGCTTCTGTTTTGCAGTATCAAACATTCAACAAACAAACCTAGAGGCCAACAAATCTTTTAGAAGTACTTGAAGATGATGTGAATCTGCTCCTCTGCCCTGTTAAAAAGGCAGCTGTTGCTCAGTACATTTTTCTTACTTTCTTTGGGAATCTAGCAGGAGTTCCCTGAATACAATTTGATTATCAATGTGTGAGGTTCTTACTATAAGGCTTATATGCACCTCCAAGATGTTTTAGGTTGAACTTCCCAAAAATCTACTTTGCGATTCAACATGCACTTTTCAAAAAGCCCACTGCCCATTTCTGGTCCCTTGTACTGTGCAAAGGTGCAAGACCTGTCCTGGAAAATAATTCAAGGCTGTTTGCAGTGCACCTGCCTCAAAGAGACACTGCTGACTTCATTTTAAATTTGGTGAAATGATTACAATAGCAATCAGGAAAATGTACATATAGTTTTGTTTGAGTTTCTGGGTTTGGGGTTTTGTTTGTTTGTTTTGTCTTTTTTGTTGGTTTGGTGGGTTTTTTTTCAAACCAGGAACTTTAAAACATAGTTATTAAAGGAAACGGGAACTGTAATGAATTAAGGATTTTCTGCATAGAGTTACATTAGTTAGGTTCTCCAACATTTATAATAATAATTTTGCATACTCATTTCATTATTTGATCATGAAAAATAAATCACGAAGGATCCATCAGGTTGTAATATCCTGTCCTTTCAGGGTCACAGAGGACAAAAATTGTGTTCTTCCCAGTCAAACACAATGGAGTTGGTATCTACATCTAAGCTGATGGCCAAACTATTCATCAGGGATCGCTATCAAAGGTAATGTTTCTATGGAAGCCGCTTCATGACACAGATTTTAAACAAAGAAGTCTAGATCTGCTGAGCAGCAAATGGTCTGCAGCTGTGACCAGCAACTGCTTTCTTCAGCTAATTCTCCTCTTCCTCTGTGCCAGGAATACCAGCCTTTTGAGCACACTAGTGGAGTAAGAAAAGAAGACTTCTTACCATGATATCCCCCTTCCTCGGGTTTAAACAGAAACCGATTAACCTAAAAGTCCCTGGGATGAGTAACTTTAGTAATTTTTCTACTGTTGAGGAAGGGTTCTCCCGACCTGTTGTGTCTTACTTATGGAATAGTCAACTTAATTAACCATCTTACTTACGGAAGAGTCAATGAATTTGCCCGCTAGTGATTTTCAGTAGTACAGCAACACAGTGCACAATGATCTGCTTAACAGCAGTTGCCAAAATGAGAAGCTAGGAACAAAGTCAGGATTAACATGAATCTCTTCTCCCAGCCTCAAATCTGTTTGTTTCCCCAAGTTTAGTCGCTGTGTAGCTGCACCTCTTGCTTGAGGCTGCTTTCTCAAGCTAGTGGTAAGTTCTGAAAACAGGAATATGAGTTTTACCCTCACTTCAGCCACTTCAAACACATAAAAATCCATAACCTGGATTGACACCACCATAATACAGGGTGATAATTAATGTTGTCAAGAGTATTTTGGACATTTACATGTAAATGTCTGCGGCTTCCTCTCGAGCCTCCTAAGTGTGTCAAATTTCATCACCTCTATTTTAGTATCTGGAAAATAACATTGCATCTTAAAGTTTGCTTTCTTGTTGGATTTATAAAACACAGTGGAGGCAATGGAAGTAGTACACATCATGTGCAGGGAGAGCATTTAATCTGTTGTTATTTTTTTTTAATTTAGTTTAATTTTGTTAATGTTGTTTAACCAGTAGCATACTAATGTTGACTTCAGAAGAATTTTTATCTGTTTAGCCACAGGTATATAACATGTCTAGTAAAAGGAATACAGGCATTGTTAAACTGTTTTGTGATTTTTTTTTAGAAGTTATCTTTAAGGATTCTGGTAAAATAAGTTATGTAGCCAATAAAAATAGTATAAATGTCAATAAATGTGATGATGAAATATATTTTTATAACTTTATATTTGCTTTCAAGCGGATATTAGAATTTTGGAATTGTCACACCAGATCAAATCATTTGCCCCAATACAGATCTGGTACTGCATTGTACAGGGAAAGCCACATACAATCCACAAATGCATAGGTGGGACCAAAGGCAAATCACATTAAAATCTATAGAAAAATACCCCTCAAAATCCAAACAAAACCTGGGAGCATAAATACTGCCCTAAAGGCAATATCTTATAAAAAATTATTACAGATTATTTTATTTCTGTAAATCTCAAATCCTCTTCAGACTCAAGCTAATCTGACCTCCATGATATCCTGGTGCGAAGCATTCCATCAGCTCCAAAGAACACCAAATGTCAATTTTTATCTAATTTTAAATCATTAAAAAAAAAAAAACAAAACAACTTTTGTTATTGTTTTTGTTGTTCCTTAATGTCTGAAAAGTTTTGTTTTCTGTTCTGGGAAGTGTCTAGCAGTGTCTATAACCATTGCAAACCCTTACCCATGTAAGTTCCTCTTATTTTAAGAATAATTTCTCCAAAATCTTTCTAGTAATTCCTTCTTCATGATTTGTTGGTCATTTTAGGAGTACTTTGTTATCAAATTATTTTTACACTGTATCGCTTGGAAAAAAACTGTTATGAAAGATAATGAAGAAATCAAACAAAATACACTTACGTAAAATCATGTTTGGTAGTGGTGATGGTGTCCATTTCAAAAGAGGTGTAAACTTTTCAGAAAACTGAATTTTGAAACTACTCACATTTTGAAGTTAAATCTGCTGTTCATTATCTTTGTAAAGGAGTGAGCAAACAGTGACCTATGAAAGTATTTAATTTCTAAAACGAAGAAATGTAATCTGTCATTTTGGAAAATCCATTATTCTTACTTTAAAAACTTTCTGAGTTAAACCTTTCCCCTGTCCTTCTCCAAAATGCATGTTTTGAAGTTTCAAAATTGTTAGCTAGTCCAGAATACATTTATATATACACATATACATTTTACTTTGGCCTGACTAAAAAATAACTTTACTTCCAATTTTTGTGGGAAAAATGCTAAATGTTGGTTACATTTAACCCCAAAAGTCCATTATTCATATATCACTCCATCAACATTAACTTTAATATCACCAACGCTACCTCCTATCCTAACTACATAGCATATTGACCAATTAATGACTCTGAAGGACACAAGTTTCAGAAAACATTTTGAAATTATCTACTTGAAACACTGCTCATCAGCCTAAGCCTGAAAACTTTTCAGTTCACCAGCAGTATGGGGGATAAATATCCATGCATCTGGACATACTGTATGTTAAGATTCTTGTTACAATTTCAAACAGACTGTATGCTAAGGCTTCCTAGAGCCTACTATTTTTTCTACCAGACAAGTTTATTCTCAATTAACAGAGCTGTCAGAACTAAATAATGCTAAAATGCTTTCCTGCAGAGACATAACAGCAATAAAGCAATATACATTTAAAAGGGAACAAAACAGGTCCTTAGAGTACAGTATAAAGGACTGAAGACATGCTGTGTCTTTGATCATTGGCATTATCAATTAGTACTATTCTGATCAAACCCTGTGTTATTTACCCTGTAGGAGTCCTGATAACAGCACGTCCTGCCGATGGGATGATATCACCAGTCAGCATCTTAAATGTTGTGCTTTTCCCAGCTCCATTTGTTCCCAGGAGTCCAAAGCACTAACAGAGATCAAAAACAAAGGAGCAAAAGTGATCTATCTGCTATGCTGAAAGAAGTAAGTAATATTAGTTCTTCAATAGTTTCTCACCTTTTTGTATTTTCTATCATATGTCTGTAAGATACTGCATATGAATATATTGTATGTGCAAATTCCCTTTCCAGTTGAAAATCAGTTTTCAAAAAACCCATGATTTTAATATTTTTATTACCCCATAATTCCTAAAAGTGACTTATTTAGGATTCTAGCTCTTCACTTAAAACCCTGCCCAGTAACTAAATGCATTGTCTTTCCACATTATTAGTAAATACTAGATTTGAACCTGAGGATCTCAAGTTCTACTTTAGAGCCCTGTACCAGTCCATAGAGTAAATATTTCTCGGTTTCTCCTGAGCTGCTTTACTCTGTACAAGCAGAGTAACACCAAAGAGCCAAGACACATGCTGACTCTGAATGGTTATTTCAGGCCCCAAGCTGCAATGAATATGTGTTTAAGTTAGGACAAGATTCATAGTAAGTCTATGTATAGCACTTCAAAACTTTCAAAATACTTGTTTCATGATCTTTCTTATTGATAAATAGCTTTTAATCAGCAATAACATCCTCCTGGTTATCCCAGTTACCCAACAACTGATCTATAACTGGCAGGATGTCACTGAACCTGCGCTGTCATTCACCAGTTTCTTACATCTTCCAGTCTGCTATTATGAACGAAGAAAAGTCTTTTCCTTATGAGTATTTTTGAAACGTGTATCTGCAATTCGCAAAAACATCAAAATAATTTTTAAAAAGCCAAAACAAAACCAAATAAATGCTGTTCTGAAATCTTTAGAAGTACCACATTCAGTGCTAAATTTCACTTTATTAAAATAGTGAATATTAATATATTTTATATTAATATATATATTTATATATATATAAAATTAAAATATTAAAATATATATACTGTGATGATTTCAGCATGGGAACTACAAGTTTGCCTTCATGATAATTTTAGGATTCAGTCCACAGTTTACAACTGAGCTAGATATTCCCTGCTTTCTCTTTGAACATTGAACTACTATGCTACCTACTTGCTTTTTATGTTAGCCTGTAAAGCAGTAACTTGGTAAGGATAAGCAAGAAAAAAAAGTTAGACTGATGAATTTGTAACCCAAAAAATAAGTGAACACTTGCTTCTTAAACACCATCAGACTTTCTGCTTTTACCCAGTTATTGATTTTTGGAAATTACTGCAATTGAAATTGTTATGCTGCTATCTACAGATCTTTGATTGTAGACATCTTGAGTATGTCTGAACAATTGTTCAGAAAGAAGTGTTATTTTCTGAACGGAAAAAAAGACCTCTTTACCTCTCCCCTCCGTATTCCCAAGCTTATGCTTTCCACAGCCATGTTCTTCTTACTGAAGCCTCCATAACTCTTCCTGAGGTTGTACAGAAGAAGAACATCATTACCAGTTCTTCCACCAAAGAGACGCTGCCGCTCCATTTCTACATCAACATCTTCTGAAGGGCTGACTATGCTGTTAATTGAGCACTGGCCCCTAAAACAGAAGATCATAACAAATGACATATGGCAAATTGGACATTGCCGAACTCTGGATAACTGTTTTATTTCCCTGATTGCAATCCCTTAAATCCTGGTGATCAGGTCTCACATAATCCAAGGAAAACAGCCACTACTTGGTTTTTTTTTCTGCAGTTTCCACTAATTCAGGTACATCATGTTACCAGAAGCATTTATCTTCAGGTTTTCAAAGGTGTTCACCATTCTTTTCCTTTAAAAATTAGTTCAGTGTCCACTATGGCAGAATACAAATGGTAACACACCTTGATTTCTGGAGGAGGTCCCACTGAAGAAAAAGCCGTAAAAGTAGAAGTAGTGTTCCCTGCAGGGCCATTTCCACAAAAATCCAGCCCAGGAAATTCATCTCAAAGGGGCTCACATATGAATCTATTCCAAAGTTGCTGGTCAGGTCAAACTTGATTTGGTTGTATGAAAGTTCTATTAAACCCTGGCCTAAGCAGAATTGTGGGAATATGATGAATGCCCATTTGAGGATATTGTAGATGCTCTGAAAACTCTGTATTAAGATTCACCAAGGGGGGGAAGGGGGGGGGGGGGGGGGGGGGAACAGGAAAAATAAATTAAATTATTTTTCTCCAACAGCATAATAAGCACACTTACAAAGCTGGATACAGCATTTAAATCTTACTCCAGGTGAACTGATTTCAGAAGAGTGTATTGTGCACTATTTTGGGGCAGAGTTCATCTCTTACTGGATTTTAGATGGCCTAATGGCCATGGGATTCTAATTTTAGTTGAGGTTCACAGAGAGTAACGAAATATATGTGTCCATAATCATTCTGTTTTCTTAAAATTATTAAAATTTGAATGCTATAAATTCTGAATCACCAACTTAAATGCAAGTCAATAACAAATCTGCCTCCAGACTTGAGTGACATGTGATCCAGATTTGACTTCAAACATCAGGTTTTTGACCTGGTACAAACATAGATATTCATACACATTCTGGATCTCCTCTCCATTAAGTTGGTTAATTATCATTATGACTAACGAAAATTACATACATAGAATGAGTACGCATATTACTATTCATACAGTGCATTACAAATCCTAGGAATATGAAGTTTATCCCTTATGTCAATATTATTCAAACACATTTTACAATGCATATAATCTATTCAATGGACCAGAACAGCTCCCATTATGTGCCAATTACAACTTAATGGTCTGGAAAATGTCAAGGTTTCAATTAACGCTGTTTTTCTATTATTACAGCACATTTTTTTATTTTTTTTTTTTTAATAAACAGGTTAAAATTCAAGATGGTAACAAGCATTATAGTATACACTAAAACAGAAAAATAATGGATATTTTAAACCAATTTTTTTCTGCTGGAAAAAATCTTGTCTGTGCATATGTATAAACATACAATATATATACACAAACATATACACGTATGTACATCTGTGCATATATCTTACAAGTAATGTAAAGCAAAGGTTTTACACTGACCTGCACCTTGGAAATTATAGCTAACAAACGAGGTAACAGAGTCACCAGCATAGTACACAGGCCAAACACAAAATTTAAGGAGATGTAAGAAATGAAAGCTACATCTGAACTTGAGAAGAATCTGGATACAAGATACATCCATGGTAAAGTTGCATATCTGAAATTTCAAAGAAACAAAATTATCACAAATAAGTTATGTTTTCACCTCACAAAAAAAAAAATAGTTATCATGCTAGCAAAAAACCAACAGCATTTAATCCTTGTTTTTAAGACATGTAAACAACTCCTTTGACCCACTGAGAAAAGAGGACAAATATGGGGTATGTTTTCTTTATCAAATTACCTTATAATTCTGTAGGCATACACATAGGTACTGGCATGTGATGCGAAGATATGGTCCATTTTTGCATGTATCAACTGCATATATTTACTTTCACTGTTCCAGAAAGCTCACAACTCTAATTTCTGACTGATTGCAAAACCATGCATCCTAACAAGCCTCCTACACAGAGATCGAATTAAAACCAAATATTTGAACTTTAAATCATGGATGCTGAGCAGTCAGCTTTTCTTAGAGGCTTTCATAAAGAAAGAAAAGAACCAAAAAGGAAGGAGAGAGTGAGCAAGCTGGGGTAGGGGGGTGGGGAGTGGGAGTCGGGAGAAAAAAGAAAAAAAGAAAAAAGAAGGAAAAAACACATGAATTCCTGAACTGGAAGTGATATTTGTACCGGTGATATCTGAGAAAAGAAATTTGCCAGACATCATGTTAGCATTGTTATTAACTAAAAGAGGTTATCAGTTAGCAGAGCAGTAGCCACCAAAAATGATTGCATAGTTACTTCATAGCATAATGATGGTAAGACAGCATGTTTGTGGCTACATCATTTTCAATGCAAATCTTTAAAGGAAGAGGGAAGGCACACTTCATTTTTGCAAGTCAAATGATGGCTATCCAAAATGGAGCAGTCATATTTTTCATAAAGAGTAAGATATTTCTAGCCAGACTAAAAAAATGTTCAGGCAATTTGCTGAGCATGAACGTCATGTAAAGGAAATTTATTTTCCATTCAACATAGTGCAAGACATATCTATCAAGCAAACAGTATACAGACAGCTGGAGCATAAGTATCAGCATACAACCATCCCATGATGGTTCTTATATGTATGGTTGTATATATAAACACTTCTTGTATAGCATTAATATGTGTATATATAATTGCTTTAATAGAGAACTCAATGCAAGAGCAACTAGCCAAAAATCTGAGTTCATTTAATTGCATTAAACAGTAGTTCAGATTATGAGCCATAAAAGTTCATTTTAAATTCAGTGTTGTGTACCTTACAGATGAGCTTCTTTCATCTATAGAATCCTTTATCTTATGAAACAAAATTTCAAATCCTGTTGTGAACAGTGATATTATCTTCAGTTTACAGGAAGTTAAAGGTTAAATGACTTAATGTTTGGGTCTCAAATGAAGATTGTAAGTATTCACCATCATACTACACTTCTCAGCATTCTCTGCTAGTCTTAATCACACCATCTTTACTTCTCTTCATGCACACACCAAAATCACTGTTCTAAGATCTGCTCTGAATTACAACCCTGTAAATGCGAGACAAGTCCATCCTTGGAAACAGCTCAGGAAAGAGACATGATTTAGAGTGCTGTTACTCTGCTGTAAACGAAAGCAAAATTTGATTTGTTTGCTTATGGCTGCTAAAAAATGAGTAAGACTTTTGGAATACTAAAGATGTATGATGTTCAAACGCAGCCTTCAAAGTAGCTGCCAGTCAGGCCTACCTTTCTATCCTAATTCTTTCTTTTCCTTCAGCTTCAGCTGTAATTTGTTATTTTGTATGTATCAAAGATAGAACATTTTGGACAAAAGTGCTTAAGCAGTTGCAGCATAAAACACTTCTGCTATCAGCTAGAAGAGGAAAAAATGCAGTTTAGTTAAGAGATCTGCAATTTATCAGAGTGTCCTTGGGACATGGTAAGCTTACTGACTGACAGTTATTGTACCTTTAATACATGTTAATACACATTGAATACATAGACTTTCTTCTTAAAAATCACTATAATATCTGTTATGTCAGCGAAAGCTGAACAGCTCAAGAGGGATTATGCTGAGATGATTAAACTGCATCTGCAGCCAACACATTGTTTTTTCGAAGACAGTGCAGGTTTTCAGTCAATGCTTGTTTCTTCTGAAATACCCAGACTCTAACCCAACATTTTGGTTAAAATAGTGCCAGCATAACTCTTAGCACCTGGGATTCAGCAGTATGCTGTGGGCAGGACTAAAGCCCATAGCACACCGCAGAAAACACGTCATGACCTCAGCAGACATACAAATATGTACTGTATGGTTCATTTGCTACTTGACTAAGATATCTATAGATGCCTATTCTTACACTAGGGTCACAGCAACTGGATTGCAAGAAGAATTCGACAATTGTAATAAAAAAAACCAAACAAACCAGGGATAAGATTTAGTAGTGTAAAGCCTTTGCACTAAGACTGATGGAATTCATGCCTTTAACTTAAAGGAATCAATTGATAGTAGAGCAGAAGAAAGGAGGAAGAAGATGAGAGCGACACAGAGAGAAGTATGAACTTTGGATATTTCATCTGAATTATTTACAAGATCCTGGCATCATGACCTCTAGGATATTACATACTAATCTGGCCACTCATGCCTAGGAAAGATGAGCTCAAACTGGAGTTATAGGGAAAAATGATTAATAGAATTATTCCAGGGAATGGGAGGGCCATTTTACAAGATAGTACTTGACTTGTTTGGGCTTGAAAAAGATGTTTGATGAGGGAAAATTATGAAGTACAGTTCCAAATATAATTAGGCTGGAATTTCAAATACATCCAGCTATGGAGATACCGAAACAGTTTTCCAAAACAGGGGTTGCTGGAGGCATGACACCTTGAAAACAGTTTCAAGATTAAATACAGTATGTGGGGGTTTTAAGGTGTTTATCTGAGATTCTTGCTGCAATAATAGAACATGTTCTGATCTTGCAGAAAGTCCTTTCTACTGTCCATCTCTGTCATTCTCTCATGGAGCAATTATATTTCATTATCTAAACATCTGTCTTCCAAGACATGTAATCCCCCCTAAAAAGAGAGCGACAGTTTGCTTGAGATAAGGAAGAAACTTCCCAGAATGCTTATCCTGTAACTATTCAGCATTTCTCACATCACCTGGGACTGCACATAGGAAGAGTTTAAGGAACAGAACAGACAGACCATTAGTTTGATTGAGCCCAGGGCTAAACAGCCCTATTTCTATAGCAAAATTGCTCTTCTGTTTAACCAGTTATTTTAACTTTTTATAACTGTTTCTCTCATGTGAAACTAAGCAAGAGGGTGATATGTGAGGACTTCTCTTTCTCACAGTACTATTTGGAGACAAATCTCCAACCAGCCCAGTACTCCACACTGGACAGACTTCTCATTCCAAATATAAATTCCTGGCTATGTATTTCTGTCTTTCTAGAAACTGGGTAGAACTGTAATAAAAGACAGACACTTCTTACATTCTTAATGATATTCTACACAGCTAAACACTGAAATTCTGACCTGGCTATGTTATTATTCCCTCATTTTCTGGAAGATAACATACAATCAATTTCTAACAGCAAATTATTGTTACACAGACTGAATATTTTCTAAGACATTTCCAGTCTTTTCCTCCACCCACCCACCCTTTTTTTTTTTTTCTAATGTGTAAGCAACTGTACCTCCACCTTCCACGTCAAACTTTCCAACTCATGTTTCAGCCTGTTTTCTCACTACCTTTTACTGAATCATAATCATTTCCAAAGGAAGAAACTCATGCATCCAGCAGCAGGTGCAAACCGAGTCTAAAGATTTCTGGGGGTTTTTTCTTACAAGCTATAATTCCATAGTACCATTTCCAATCACATACCCAAAGAGTATCAGCAGGAGAAGAGTGGCTGCCAAGTTCTTTCGGCAAGTGAAGGCTGATAGCTGGAAGGCACTAATAACACCAACACACAGGGTGACTGGAACCATGTAAAACAGCTAGAAACAGAAGAAAAAAGGCACTTAGCAAGTGAGCATCTCTTACTGGTCTTACTTAATTAGCGTAGAAGGACTCTACAAATTAACTTTCCCATATTTGCAATATAATTACACTATAAATTAGGAAGAATTAGGCAGAAGAGCTCTGAGATTTCATAGTCCACACTTGCTGTGCAACTGTCCCTCTTACACATACACATGAAACAGCCTGACAAAATAAAATCCGACTACAGAATATTCCCCTTAATTCCATTTCTATTGACCTTTCCAATACATCCATTTAACAAGCTAACTCTTCCAGATAATGAGTCCGTATGGGACTATTGCTCCAGAACATCAAATTATACTGCGAATACAGAGTCTTCAATTCAGAAATAACAGTTTCACTGATTGGTGCTTCAGTCATAGGAGAATAGCAAGGATACAATTTAAAAAGAGACTTTAATGAAAGACCATGTGTGCTGATGAAGCAAATGACAACTTTTAATGGGAACAGACATAGTATTTAGAAGAGTTATAGCCATTAGGCAACAGGGAAAGCAGTTTCTCTGTTTAGTCTCTTGACATAATAGTAACCAAATGCCTAAGGGGGAAGGATGTGATTGGTACAGGGGATTCATATCCAAGTATTCAAGAGAAGGGTTCTGCTTGCAACTAGCAGTGGCAAGATGTGAAAATCTACGCTCAGTTCCATCCTCAGTGTCTGCCTGTTCTGTGCATTGAAGCTGAGCTCGTTAGGGCAGTGACTGCCTCCATTTCTGCTTATGTAATAATTAACTTTATCCTAATATAACAGATTTTGATATGCAACTGCAATTGAGGCAACATATCAAGATCTAGCTAAATACATTCTTACTGTTAAAACTGGGTTTTCTTAGTGAAGTACAATGCAAACCTGTTCAAAATTAAAGGCAACGGGAAGACAGACATTTTTTTAAGAGAAGGGTAATGGAGTCAAATGTGGACACATCTTTTTCACAGTGTACTTTATTCAGTACCATATACATGTATCACACCCTACACAAATATCATACCATACCACTCCACAGATTTAAGTTTCAGTTATTCTGGAGCTGTTTAAGAAATATGGTAGAGAAGTCAAAAATCATCTGATTCCCAGTATGTTTCAACAGACCTGGGACTTTTTTCTAGAAATAAATAACCTGAAACATTAAATTATATTAGAAATCTTACCTGAATTTACAGTGTGTTATAAAGTTGGGCACACACAAATAAAATAACCTTAATTTTGCCCCTCTAGTGAAACAAGCTTAATCTGAACAAAACATCTCTATTTGTCATGAAATTTTCTTAGCATTTATACATTTTCCATTTGTTGAAAATAGTAAAGAATCCCATCCATTTGTATAAATACAGTAAGAACTGCATGATTCTCATGAGAGCAATTTCATAAATCAAATACTTCTGCAGGTCTAGTAAAGATTATGCTACCAATAATACAGGACACAGCCTGTAACACTTAAAATATGTAGAGGGATTTTGAATTTGACAGTTCATATATTCATGTGTTCAGTGTCCCTAAATGATCTGCTGCACAATTAGCATTTAAAGCAGTGTCTGTTCTTTCCCAGATCATGATTGATCATGCAGTACTGTGCTGAATTTGTGAGAACATTTTGAAAGGAAGAGATTGGCAGAAAATAATGAGGAGTTGACTTTGCTACACAAGGAGAAACTGAATGATGAAGGACTGACGTTTTAACCAAGCCCTTATCTGACACGGCAGGAAAAGGGAATACAAAGATTGACTGGCCAGGTAAACAACGTTTGGAGAAATGTGATTTTACTTCAAGCTTGCTCAAGTGTGAAAATCTTGATTTCAAGCATGGGTGGGTGAAGCTCTAATGTGTCAGATTTAGAATATCTGAATGAGAACAGAGAGTGTTCCAAAAATCTCTGCTCATCACCAACCTAGTTCATGTTTGTGTGGCCTATGCTACATCCCAGCCCTTCCTTCCATGACTCAGTGTGTTAAGCAAGGTGTGGAAAGTTTATATTCCCTCTCTGGGAACAGGAATCCTTTTACTTTTGAATAACCTAACTGACTCCAGTTGTTCGCTATTGTCTCTGAAATCAATTTCCCAATCCAGAACACCTTCTTTGAGAAGTGAACTACCAACAAACATCACCCTAGTTCTTTAAAAATAGCAACTCTATCCATTTCCCAGAAGTAGATGACCTAATCTCAAAACCCCACCAAACACTCAACTAATACTACTATCAAACATCATCACAAGTGAATTATGAAAAAGCCTGTCAGTAAGGGACATCTATTTCTGCCTTATATGTGTATATGTATATGTATATTCACATACCACATGCATACATATATATAATGAAGACATTTTTAATTTTAGTTTTTAAAAAGTCACCTTTGAAAAGATGTTTGAGGATAAATTGTGGAATTCATGCCCCATTACACAGCTGATGAAAAATCAGTGACTGGGGACTAGCAATGACGTGAGAAAGTTAATTCTATTTCCTAACCTTTGCTTATTTGCCTGAACAGAAATCAACTTCTCAGGCTTGAAGAAGGTAAACAAAATTCCTATTTTATTTAACTATGTTGGCCTAAATCCCACTTGCCAAAGTAAGGTCTCAGTGGAATTTCTGTCTTTACTTTTAATTAAAAGGGGAAAATTTAGGGAAAAAATAATACATTTTGTCGTATTTTCAAAAAATAAGATTTTCAGATTTGTTAATGAACTACACGCAGCAATACTATTTGTAATGCTAACAATAGTAAAATTTACTTTGTGTGAGAAAAATAAATGTTCAGGACGGAGACTTCACCTATTTCTTATCTAGGTCTTTCTGTCTATGTGAATTCATAAACAATATTTTCCTACTGTCTGTCTTGCCAGGAAGAAAAGGTTTCAGATATGAGTATCTCTCATATTGCCCACCAACAGACAACATAATTATGCCTTTAAAGTAGCTGACTAGTACCTTCAGGTTTCTCCCATAATCTGAAAGATTTTGCCAGTGGCAACTCAAAGCACAGAAACTCCTGCTATCAACTACTGTGTGGAAGATTCTCTCTGTCTAGGCTGATTAGCCAGCTTCCTTTTATTCGTAAAACAGCATAGGTACCTAAAGCTATCATATGCTCTACTTTACAATTCAACTTTCGAAAATGAAGAACACAATCCCTGCCTTAAAGAATTTCATCTGACAGTATTAAAGTAGGAATGGTGTCCCAAAGCTAATTAACATGACATCCAAGAGCTGTTGCTCTGCACAATTCAAATCTTATTCATGTATCTTGTGACCATATCTCCTTTTTACTCATTTATGACAAACTAGTTAAAAATTTACACCTAAACGCATGCTGCCCCACAAGATACATACCATATCACAGCAGAAGTTAGCAAGCCAGTAAGTTTTGTAACCCAGGCCTGTGATGTGCTGCAAGCGCTTTGTGCCAGATACTCTGTCTTTCACTATGGCACTTCCAATGGATGCGGTAAGGATAGAGAAACCCAGCATGATACACAGTGCTACCCCACACTGACGAACATTCTCCATTCTAGAACACAAAGCAAAATTGCTTAATGAAAACACAATGGGGAAAAAGAACTATCAAACCCAGTCATTTTCAAGGCCAACTTCTTACCAAAACAACACTAGACATTAGGACTTTAATCCTGTTTGCAAACACTGTGTTTGTATGCTGTCAACATCTAATTAGAAAACAGGAGCAAGATGATGTCTTAAGTTACAAAACTGTACATGAGTTACAGAACAACACATGTGTTTGTCTTTTTCACTTTGTCTGAATAGTAAAGTGAAGCTTTTGCAAATATTCCCCCTCTAGAAAAAATTAAGTTAATAACTTGACAATCATTTTAGGCAGTTAACCTGTTTGAAAATATCATGACCTGTTCAAACTCTAAAGCAAAGTCAGCATTAATTCAGTATTTTTCTCTACAAAATAATGCAACTATATCTGGTATAAACAGCAGATGACACAAAAACACCAGACTAGAGAAAATGGTTCACTCAGTGGAATTGAATTGCATCAAGTCACATCTATTGCATGCAACATACATGCTTACTGAATTAATAATTTAAATTGTCTGCTCATTACAGCGGCTATGTGTTTTAAATGGTTTGCTCACATTTTGTCCTCGTCCAGCAACGTTCCTCCATATGGTTGGCTGTAGAGTGTGATCCCTGTGAAAAGAAAAATAAATTATGAAATAGTAAATGCTACATCAGGACTTCAAGTTCTAGAGCACACTGTTGAGCCCTTATTACAGAAGATGAATGAAAAGGCTAAATATTTAATAAGTAATAGGAAAAGGTCAACCACTGAGCTACCAAAACAAATACTGGCTCCTGTTAAGTGATTTCCAGATCTGGATCCATTAAAAAAATAAAATAAAATATAATGAATAAACATTAGTAATAGCTGTTTATCTGCATTCTGAACTGCACAAATGGTTCAACAATGTTGTATATTGCTGCAGGATCTACAGCACAGGAGAGACTGAATACAAAGCCTAAAGTAGAAATTGTCCATATAGCTAATCTTCTGGAGTGGGCTAGGTTGTTATCAAAATTTATATACTTGGTATTTTATGATTGCTAAAAACATTTACAGATTGCTTATGTTTGGCAGTGAAAAACTGTTTAGCTAAGTTCACCAAAAACAGGCACAAAAAAAGAAGGGGGGGAGGGGGGCCGATGTGGTGGTGTAGTGTGTGCAAAACTTTGTCACTGCAAAAGTTGCTGTCCAACTGGTCATGGTGATGCTCCTGACTTATTTCTGCAGGTGCACCTGGCAGGTGTGCCAGCTGTTAATATAATACCAACTGAAAATTCTTGCAGTGAGATGAAACAAGCACTATTTTACTAGAGTATCTAAATAAATCTATCCTGTTCCCAATTTAAAAAATGATAGTAAAAAAATCCATCCTAACAGCAATTATAATCTGTCAAGTATCTTTGGCGAAGAAATAAATTTTTGGTCGCCTTAGATGAGATGGACTCTTCAGGGTGCCACTTAATTGAACACACTTTGTCGTATTTTGTTAGAGTCCAGCTGCATAAAGATAAAAATTGTCTTCGTTCTAGTAACAGGTGCAATCTGACCCAGTATAACTATAAATTTATTTTTCCCCTTCGTTTTTTCATTCTTTATCTTCAAGAAAAAGTAATCTAAAAATGATTAAGTCACTGTGCAATAAAAAGCTGACCAACAGAGGATGATAATTAACTCACACACAAAACTAGTACAAGGTAATGATTTTTCAAACATGGTTAAAAGCTATACACTGAAGCCCAGTGGTAGTTAACAAATCAAAAGAAGATTCAAGTCGATAAAGTTTTGATTCATCCCTAGTAGATACATGTGATATTTGCAGAAGTCTTTCATGTCATTTGCCTAGAGGGACTGTTTAAAGTTTTCCTTTGTTTTCCTTTTACACCATTAATTTTTTAAACAATAGCTGCTATTTGTCCTGAAGCTAAAACTGGCATATCAAAGAAAATTATTTTTTCCCACTGGAACCAGTATTAGCCAAAATTCCATTTATCTAAAGTAAAAGTAGCATGACAGAAAAAAAGCTTCATTCCCAGAATTTTTTTCTAAGATTTTTCCAGGAGTTGAATAAATGTATGCATATTAGAAGAACAAATGTCTTTACTTCATATATATGTAGGATTACTGTTGAATCAGAACTTAGTAGCCAAAAATAGAATTAAATCAGATTTTTACTCACAGACAAACTGAAACCAATGTGAATTTATTTTCAGATCTTGTTAGGAAAAGAGAAAAAAAAAATCTGATTTTCAAACTTAATGTAATTATAGTGGAGGAAAGCTTTTGGAAAATGGGAATCCTGATAATTTCAGAAGCACTAAAACACAAAGTTAACAGCATTCAATGTGCTACTTATATTCAGTAGTTGTCAGATAAATTGGCAAAGGGCAGAAAGATGTCTTCCAGGTCTCCTTCTTTTTGGGCCATGAGCCAAGTTCTAGTTATACTGGATCTTCCCGCAATTGTCAAGGTTTTTCTCCATGGTCAAAACTTTGGATGTTCTAACCAAGCTGTCCTCCACCAAGCTTCAGATGACAGAAATCCTACAGTAAAATTGCTCCAGTTCAAGGGGCAGCATTTTTAGAGATTGCAAATCTGAAAATACTGCCCATAATCAAGAAATGCCAAGACTTGGAGACCTACAGGTCCTACTGATTCACACCCCTTTTCCCAGAATTGTGAGACAGATAAACCTATCATGTGGACTGTGCTAGAAAATTACTGCCCATAATGTATCCAGAACTGGGGCAGTTTGTCAGGAATACAGGAAGGTTCTCCACTATATTCCCTGAATTAATCCAGGCCAATCTGAATCATATCCCATTGCTCTACTGCTACCAGCTATTTACTGTATCCACTGAGAAGAACATGCACTAGCAAAACCAGAGCTATGAATTCATGCTTGTGCAATTTCCTGTGCAAGTGACTGCATGCTCATAAACATAGATTTGCCCATTTGTATGTTTTGAGAATGTAGTCGATGAATTTTATAGATCATCATCTGTACTGCTGGAACTTTTGAAAAAGACCCACAGGCAATTAATGAAACATGCAAAATATAACAAAGACAAAAATGACACCAAATATGTTACAAGGAATAACTTCTGCTCAGGAATATTTAATATGTTTGGAAACAATCGCTTTCCTGAAATCACCATGGCCCGTCCCTACTAAGTGTACAGATCCCAAGAGGAAACTAGCAAAACTTTCAGGTTACTGCATTGCTATTAAACAAAAGTGTACAGTAGTTGACTGTGTTCCATACACAGAAATACACTGCTAAAACTCTCTAGTACAGAATAAAAAAAGACTGTGAAAGGCAGATAATTGCTGGGGAAAATAATAAAAAAACCCCAAACATGCCATTAAATAGCAAAATTCTCCTTGCAGTCTTATATCATACAATACTATCAAAAAATTGCACTGAATTAATTTCCTTCACTGGAAGAGTCCCAAAAAGTACTTACCCTTCTTAAAAGTAGCAACTATTATCTACAGTCACTTTCCATTCAAACTGTGTAGATGAAACCAAGAATTGCATTTTTGAAAATTTACACACACAAATGAGATTCAATTTCCCAGGATTGCTGAGTTACAATTAACCAAAGTATGACCGTGTTGAGTTCTATGTTAGAATTCAAAAATATATCAATGTATACATGTAAATTAAATATAATAATTTGCTTTTCATTCTTTTTTTTAAATTTTCAGTTAGTCTAGAGCATGAAGGTCTTCTACATTTGCTACATATTTTAGTATAATGATTTCTTCCCTCAACCACATTGTCCAAAAATAGATGTTGAATTTATATAAAGCCAACAAAATGGCTCGTAATTCCAAGGAAAAAAAGTTCCCTTGAACCTAATGAGTAGTAAATTATAAACTATCTTCCAATAGCAAAATAAGCCAACATTGATTCATGCTATCTGCTGGTATATGTATTTTTTAATAAAGAAAATTTCCATGTACTTTTATAATCTATTCCTTCCTAAATTCCTCCTAACCACCTAGACTATCTTTTTTTGCATGTATCTTTGTCCCAATACAGCTCTTAACATGATGTAAAATGTATTTATTCTTTCTTGCCTTTATATGCTTTCTTTCTATAGAAAGCTGCTATAATGATGCTCAATAAGTTGAAAACTAACCACCTTTGAGGACTTAAAATAGAAACCATAAATGACAGATAAACCAAGAAGTTCTAAATGACAAAGCTCCTATTAAGTAGATTTATGGTGTTTATGGAAGGATTTTTTTAAGGATTGTATTGCAAACTGTGTGTGAACAGCCTTCAAGACAAATTTTAACAAATCAGTATTCACGAGGCAAAAAACAAGACAGGCAATATCAACAAATGTGATACGATTCAGCTCTAGCTCTGCTCCTTTTCATAAATTTCTCAGTGTGGAATTATTTCTTCCACATCTACAGATTACCATTATGTTCTCCTGACTTAATCACAGCCAGAATTTTCCCAATTGTCCTAAAACATCTTCTGTCTATGTCATCGGCATGGAGTTGGTCACATTATTTTTATAGTGACAATTTAGGTTTCTTTATGGGCACAGTTGACAAATTGTGATAGCCACCAATTCCAACCTTTCCAAAGCCCTGCATAAGCAATTCAAGAACAGAAAAAGCTGTGACCATGGAGATCCTTATACTGTATCAGGGGGTTAATGCTGTATGCAGAGAGTAAGTGAACACCAGCAATCCGAGACTTTCTTAGACCTTTTAACGTTCTCCAATATAAAGATGAACTTGAGAAATTAAAAGCATTATTTCCCCAATTAGAGTGGGTTGAAGAAGAAGCCATCTCAAAGAAACACAACTGTATAATTGATATATATGTGCAGGTATCGTTCTGAAAAGGAATGAAGCCAGATCCCAACAGAGTAAGTTATTTTGGTAATATATTTTCTTAGCTGGTTTTCAGCTAAGAAACCTAAGAAACTTACTGTTCTTTCTTTCCTCAGTAGTTTTTTTCTACACCTAACTGCATTATTTTTTTTGGGGGGTGGTGTTCTTTTTTCTTTCTTTTTCTTTTTTCTTTTCAATTATTTATTTTTTTAAATAAAAGGCTCAGCTGTTATCTCTCGTATTATTCAGTGAAAGACTTATCTTTACACAACAGAGAAACAAGGGCATTTTTACCACTCCTGCAAGCCACATTAGTAAGGAAAAAAGAGAAGGGAAGTGTTCAGAGCTTCACAATTTAACTATAAATTTCATTAATAACCCAGTTGGGGCCAGGGAAGGGGGGAAGTATTTACATTGGAAATGCCACTAAGAGCTCCATACTGCATGCTTAATAGTAGAAGAGGCAATAAACAATTAATTGTACCCTCTTCAGCTTCTCCATGTTTTCCCCATAGAATTCTCCCTTTCAAGCTGAACAATTCTATTCCTTTTCTTACATTGCTCTGATTAAATTAATTTTAGATTCTACTATGCTAAAAAGGCATCCCTAACCTGGTGAAATAAATTCTTTATAAAATGTTATAAGCATTACAACATTCTCTAGAATAAAATACTACCAATTTCCATTCTGGATACGACAGTTGCCAGGGAAAAGGAAAACACATCCACACTATGACTTTTGAAATGAACAGCATCCTGGCTGTAGTAGGAAAAATCCTGCCCTGTTGCCATTCAGGAGCTGCACAACTCAAGACACCTTTTCCTATACCAACATCTTACTATAACGGTCTGCAAATGGTACCTTCAGGAGCGCTCGAGGTCTTCTATTTCAAATCTAAACCACCTGACTGTCAGAAAAGAAAGCCACATGCAATTTGGCAGTCTTAGAGGCTTGGAATGTTTCCTTCCTGTAGGTTCTAAAGAACAAGAGCTACTGGTAGCCCAGGCCATCCTGTCTGAGTGCAACTTTCCACATAATCACATTAGAAAATCTATGGGTTTGCAGTAAAAACGAGGACAGTGATATGAACCAAGCAGTACTTTTTCAGTATAGGGTGGAGAGATCTAGAAGAAAAAAATCTCAAGGATCTTCAAGGTTGTATGCCATCACTGTAGGCTAATCGGAGCTGTCCTTAGGTATATTTTGTGGTTCTGTACTGTATTTTGGGTGTGCCTGAGCCTGTCTCTCGGCACTCCTTTGTAAACTGTCTCTTCTTTCTGTCATGTAGCATGCTGAGTCTTGAGTACACAGATCAATATGGATATGTGCTACTAATTCTAAATATCATAATTGTTACAGACTTGGATAAAGGACCAATCAGGTTCCTTTATTCCAGACATTTTATTTCAGATTAGAATAAAATAATATGTATAACAAAAATGGAAGTAGCATATATATACATACATGCTTTTTACAAGCTTGTCTTTGTGGCCATTTAAAATTTATTATGAGATTTCTGATTGTATAAAATGAGATATTACTATTTATGGAAAATTACAAGTGATATCTTATGGAGAATTTCACAGGCAGCACCCTCATTAATAATTTCTATTTTACTTTTCCCCCACTAACCAGAGGTTAAGGAGGTTCCTACTAAATGCCATTTCACAGTTTCCTTTGAAAAGAGGTTTAAATTTAGAATTTGCAAAGCAGTCAGGACATTTTACAGTCACTTTCCACCAAAACTCAGCTGAAAATGTGTCTCTTGATCCCTTCATCTCTCTTGAAGAACTAAATCTGAAATAAATGAGGATGCTATATGAATAATTACAATAAGCCCTAGCATGAAAGGTTTTTTAAAAAATCAGTGACCTCAGTAGAAGTCCTGCACCACACAATGCCTTTCTATATTGATACATTTCTGTTCTTTGAGTATCGATGTAAGAAATTTTTTTTGACCACTATATTTTACAGACATTATTATAGATTACTAGCACTTTTTTTTTTTAATTTTATTTTTTAATTATGTAGCCTTTCCTTAAGAGGAAGAGTTTTGACAAAAGTACATATTACCTTCTCTGTTGAATAGTGTTTCTCACTTCTTTTTTATTGTTTAACATGTTCATTTTCATTAACTGTCACTGAATTTATGACCAACTACAGAACAAAATGTATTTGATTTCCTTTGCAGTAAGACAGATGAGTTAGACTTTTTCCACAACAGAACCACAAACTTACAAAATTATGAAGCTAGAGGTGGTTATCCACATGGAGCTTTTTTCACATAAGAAGTATTCCTGAACTGCTGTTCCAAAATAGATCGATCAGCTATGATAAACTGACAAAAATCAATCTGGTTAACTTCTGTTGCTCTGTCTATTTACATGCACCTTCAGCTGGCACACACATTTTCTTCAACAACCATACTACTCTACATGAAAATTACAAGAAGTAAACATTGTCACTTTCCAAGCATCCTCACAGAGAAGTTTACTGATAATCCCATTATGGGGGTAAAAAAAGAGAAATCTCTCCACTTGCAAAGGAAGTATTTGAAGATCAGATTACACAATAATAAAAATGAAGTATTTTTGATCACTAAATAACTACCATTTCCTGCTCCTGCATGCTCAGGATGATCAAAAGTCAGTAACTTGGACTGACACAAAAAAAACCCCAATCATCATTTTTTTGTCACTGTGTTTTGAACAGATACAAATCCCTCAGGATATAAATCAGCACAGGGTAGCAATGTCCTCTGTATTCTTGGGTATAACTTTCTTCAAACTCTCATACAAAATCCTAAGTCTGTATTCCCCGTACCCTCTGGACTGAAGAGAATACATTAGACAAAAGCATTTAGACTCCTTCTCAGCTCCTTATCACTAAATCCTATCACAAACTGGGACCAGAACTACTGATTTCCTATGAAAGTTAGTAGGACTGTCCCTGTGAGCGAAGCAGGTAGAACAAGGCACTGTCTGCAATGACTTCTCTCCTCCAGAGAACGTGGGAGAACTCCAGCTGGGTTCATGCTCAAGAAATACCCACAGGATATAACTGCTAAGTGACAGGGTTCCTCAGAATTTTATGACTGTTTAAATAAGCCGTTGACCTCTTTCAGGTTTGTTTCAATATCATAGTCGTTGCTGCTCTGTTTACATGCATGGTAATGCTCTGCCCTATTGAAGTATCATACAGTAAAGCAAGATGTATTTTTTGTGAAGTAAGGAGAGACTGTTCTCACACTCCCTTTTCAAGGGTCTGATTACTTTTAAGTCACTTAAAAGTAATACGGAAGCACCGGTTCTGTTGACAGAAAAAAGTCATCCTGTGCAAAAAACTATGGAATTAATGCAAGTCAGAATTACAAAGATACATTTCTGCAACATCCTAACAAGCTTCCTCAGAGCAATTGTCAATGATATTTTAGAACTGACCTTGCATATAAAGAGTTTGCAAAGGAGGGGGGGGGGGGGAATCAGAAAAATAGATTTCAGCGTTGAAACACAGTATGTCATCTTCTGAGTGCTAATTTATACGAATGCATAGAACCATTTTAGTAAGAAAAGCACATAAATAGTTCTTCATCAGCACAGTATCATTAAATGAGACCATTAAAAGTTAACTGAGCTTAAGTGCCCTGTATAGCATTGTAAAACTGTTGTTTTTTTAAAAATAAAATATACATATGTATTTGTTTCTACACATACATACACATATAAATACATACAGATAGGTAAATAACTTCTCTTTCTAGGATTTCTTTGACAGGTTCCTCTGCATTTTGTCTCAAGAGTATGATCAATCCATCTTTACTGCACCTTTCCAATAGATACACACATAAATAAACTGCTTCCTAGTTCATAAAATCTATGTCTGCAGAGACTTAGCCAACATATTCTCCCAGAAGATTATATAATGAACCCATATTTGCATAGATGACAGCCCAAGACTTCAAATATTTATTAAGCATTGTTTTGCTTATTGTGTTTCTATGTTCATGAAACAACATAAAACATAAATTTCCACAATCCTTGGGACAACTATAATTTTCTCCAGCTGTAATCTGGATGGTAAGGCCCCAGCTCTCCATGACAGATATAAAAGTAAGGGTACTTAAGCATTTAAGTTCCAGAATGGATTATCTAATGCTACAGAAAACAAGGTAGCATTAGTACTCTTCATGAAGTGCAGGGAAACGTGATTAAAAATTTATTTCTATTAAAAATTCTCATTAAAATACCTGATTTCATTTCATTCAAACTTGCTGCAGAAATACATTAACTTTGATTCATTCTCATAACTCATTTAGAAAAATAAACCCCTAGCTATCTTGAAAGCAAGGAATTATTCTTTTTTCATTAACATTCTAGAAACTTTTTTAATGGATTTCTATTTTCAGATACTCAGGATTCCTTCCCCTTTCTCGGTGATTTTCTGTCATCTTTTTCCTTCTTCATTACAAACATACTGAAAATCATTTTACCATTACAGACAATCATGTCACCTTTTCAGAAACTCTGGTCATAAGCTATTTTTCAATTTCTCTAAACCAAACTAATTCCTCTTTAACAGAACCTTAAGAATGAAAAGAATTGGAATGAACAGAAGTTAGCCTGAACTATCAAGTCCAGATTTCAAACTAGGTTTCAACATCCTGAAATGTCACCTGTGTTGACAGCTGATTCTTTGGCTACAGTCTTTTTCTTTTTTTAAAGTCAGTTTGTAAAATCCATATTATAACTAGTTCTTATAAAGTTCTGGGATATTTAAATCAGCTAATTCAGATGTTAAACATGCTAGTCTCTGTTTTGTTATGTACAATAGTAAGATATACCAGCCTTCCATGTTCCTTGAGTAACAGGATGCTATGGAATATCACATTGTAGTGTGAATTTACAGGATACTCCAGGTTTACCCTGGATATTTACATAAGGAGATAGAGTAAAATGACAAAGAAGTTATAAATCCATACTCTTTGTGCATTAATCATCCCATTTAAGCAAGCTCTAGCACAGCTTTCACAGGGATTAACATCCCAAATGTAGTAAACCAATTTACACTTACTCCACAGGAATGTCCTTTGTAAGAAACTCACAAGACATAATGAGCTGTAAATTCAAATTTTAACTTGTGTACCACATTCTTCACACAAACAAACCTTCTGTTTAAATAAAAGTTCTGCTTTCAAATCCTCCTAGGAAATGTGTTACCCTGCAATCCCACTTTATACTATGGAAAAATTTCACACTTAATATTGATTATTTTAGTTTATTTAAAAACTACTTTTCAAAATACATGAAAAAAGACTTAAAGAAGGACTATTACCATACTGTCTCCAATCCACATTAGGAGGCAAATTCAGCCACAGAATGAAGTTATTGAGTTCATTTAAGTAGGATGGCAGTGAATGGAAACCTTTTTGATTGTACCACACCTAGAAGAGGGAATGAAAATTGTAAAGCAAAAATTAGTTCAATTGGAATGCTGATCTAAAAGCTCCCATACCCTTAAGAATTGCATAAAGATATCTAATTCTCCTGTTATGACACCTATTTATAGAAGAAAGTCAAAAAGGCAGAGCAGAATCTGTTAATTTGTGCAGATCTTTCAACAGTTTGCAGCAGTTTGTTTACTACTGTTGGAGCTGTACACCTGTTAATTATTAAATTGAGTTTCTCTGATTTAATGGAACAGTGTCCCTTCCTCTACACACATTTGATTGAACAACTAGAGGAAAAACAATGCAAAAATAATATATGCCAATTCAATGGAAAATAAAAGATGAGTAAAACTAGTGTTACAAGAGGAGAGCACTTTGAAATTCCAAAAAAAATACTTGTCTAAACAATACCTGCAAGTGACATATAGTATAAAAAAACCCCAAAACCCCACAAACAGAATATCCCAGAAAATAGGGGAAGAAAGAATCAAGGAGGTACTGTTTACAAGATGAGTATGAAACTATTCCATAAAGGACAAAGCTGTGCCTCCACCTTCAACAAGCAATCACGAGTAATTTGTTAGGGATGGAGGAAATTAATGCAGACAAATTTTAAGGCAGACAAGGCAAGCCAGTCTTTCTGAGAAGCACAGGGAATCAATTCTGCTGTAACATATACTTTATCCTAAATCATGAAGAATCACCCTGACTTGATAAATATACTTAAAATTCACACTTCCATGTGCTAGGATCATTACTGGGAGACTGATATGTCTCAAAATGGAAAATACTGAGGTCTGAGTTTTGCTTTGCCTTTGAAAATCGATTCCATTTCTGTGCCTTATTACTGTTATTTATAGTGCCTTTGAACCCACATCATCCATATTGAAAACTAGGTCAAATTATTATGTATGTTTGTTTTGGGGTTTAGTGACATTTTTAAAGTAATCTCTGATTATTATTCATTCCTCACTCCATGTAACCTTTCGTATCCTCTTTTTGTTTATATAGTTGAAAAATTCTTAACCTTTCCAAATTATTCCAAGCTATTTGATAATCTGCTTTTAGTACATCTTGGGTGGATGCTGGGCAATTCTCATTTTGTGTCTGGATTCTGATTCATACTGCAAAGTGCACAAAGATTTATATAGGTCTTTCTTGCCTTAACAGTCCTTCTAGGACTTCAGTTATCTTAGATCCTTTCTAAAATTACCATCTATACAGTTACATCTTAGAAACTTCCTTAAAGATTCTTTTACCCTCACTCAGATGCTGTTCTCATCTAGTATTCTTCGAAATATATGTGCCTCTTCTTGATACTGGTGTAAATTTCCAGATATGTTTTTTTTATTTACTTGCAGAAAATTCTTCTTGTTTTTCTTTCTTGTAGTATCCAGCTACAATCCTCACTTAAACACTGGTTCCAGATTTTGACTGTTTTTGCTGCCACATTTTTCTCTGTGTTTCCCAGTGAGATTGTCTAATCTTCAGTCCAAGTCCCCTGTCTTATTATTTTCCTGATTACCTACTTGTTAGAATCTCCACATTATACTGTTGTGAGGCAAAGTTTACAACACTCGTAACTGAACATTCCATTTTCTCCCATCATACTATATCATGCTTCCAAATACCACTCTGAGCTTCTATACCTTTCACCTTTGAACCTTCTTTGGCATAAGATCTGTTTAGTCCTTATTTAAAAAATGAGCAGCTGTGGTCTACCACTGCTTTTGCTTGCATTATCTTTCACATTTTGTACTCATCTTTATGTGGTCTTCACAACTGCTTGAAACCTCAACAGCATCTTATGTCCCCGTGTTTAAAGAAAAGAAAAATATCAAATTGCAAACTCTATCTCTCTGCAAACTCATGTGCAACTAACTCCTTTGTTCTCCAGTTCAGGTCCCATAAATTACTACAAAAACTAGATCCCCCATTCTTTAATCAACAAGACAGTTCTTTAAAAAAATGAAGTGAAATAAAACCTAAGTGTCCTGAGGAAAACTGCAAGTCTTTGCATTTCTGAATCTCCTGCACAAACGTCAACCAGAGCAAAGAAACATAAACAAGTCATAAAGGGTAACCAGACTTTTTCATACTCACACATACCCATTTCTTATTCTATTTAAAAAAAAAATTAATAAATGGGCCAAATAGAAAGTTACACATACATAACGAAACTCCACTACAATTGTGCTCATTATATTGAAAAAAAAGGCATTAAGAAAACAATAAAACAAAAATCTGATGACACTTTCTTATTTAATTGAAGTAGGGGAAAGGTCTCAAGTGTTCACAGAACACCTTAGAAATGTAATAATATGACCAATATTCAAACAAAATACAAAAAACCACAATAGGTCATTGTGTATAACAATACATTTCAGTATCCCACACTTTAATTACAATTCTTCGTCCAAGCTACATTATGTAACTGAGTCAAACCACCAGGAAATAACCAAACTGAAGCTGGAAATTTAGTTGTTTATAATCTGGAAAAAAGGCATTTGAAGCTGTTGATCAGTACATGCATTTAAGCTCATTTTTTCTGAAGTCTTGTGGCTTATTCTAAATTGATTGCAAAGGTTCCAGCTGAAATACATTTCATATTTCTTGTGTACCACACAGGTAGTTATTTACAGAGGGCACAAAAGAGGTGAGCAATGGAAAAAATATATATAGATTAAGATGATTTGGTTTTATAGTCATTATTTTATCAACTTTCCCATGATTGTTAAAATTCCTTCCCAAGGAAAAACGTGGCACCTCACCAAATTAGATACAAGTTCTGTAACAAGGTGTTTTCCATTATTCTATACCATTTTTACCTGCCGTTAATATTTCAGAGTAATGCTAGACTGACATCTATGGTCTATCAAAAAGAAAAAGGATCAGGAGGAGTAGAGAATCTCTAAGCATTGCTGGACCAGATTCATGATGAGAATCCAGACAAAGGGTATTAGACTGGAGAGATGTAAATTCCTCTGGACACTTATACTGTTACTGTACAGTAAAACCTCAAATCCCAACTGTAGAGACTGGAAATATACACCCTTCAGGATGCCACATAAATAGTACAATTTGCTTTTCAGGACTAAAATTACCACATGTTCTTGCTATACTTATTTGTCATAAACAATAGAAACTGTGAAATCATTATGGAATATTTTTTTTGCCCACATTATCAAAGAAAACTAAAGAATATACAGTCATGAAAACATAAGAAAATTGAGGAGTTGTGCTTTTGCCACATAGCAGTGATCATCAATGAATGTCATAATGGCTTTAATCAGCCATATTTGTCATGTGGTAGATATATTCTTTCTTGTGCATGCACATATACACATTCTCTGTGTGCATGCATACGTATGCAGTATATACAGCATGGTATGATTAGGTACAAGAAAAGAGGTGTTGAATAGGTAATATAATTTGAACTGGAAAAACTGTTGGCCTTTTATAGTGCAGGAGAATAACAGATAAAGATTCAGAAATTTTCTGAAATGAAATGAATCATATGGTAAGTCTCTTCAAATGCAAATTTCTCATTTTCTTTCATACAAGGCTATGTAAATGGTACAGTCACTGTCTCATGAACAAGCCTGAAAGGTCAAAGTAAAAGTCTGGTCATTAATTACTGAAAGGTTAATGCAATAATTTGACATTGCATCAGTTGAAAGCCACTTCCAGGAGGTATTTTATATAACACAGTGCCCTTTATAAATCTACTCCACTATTTTCTTTGGGTCTCATATATGAAGCTTACTCACTAACAGTATAACTATAATTTATCCCTGTGCAGGTGGAGCTCTATGCCAAAAGACAATTTAAAAAAAGGACCCTGACAAAAACTACAATGCAGGCATGTCAAAAGAAGAGTATAAAATGATTAAAGATACATAGGAGAAAAACAACAGTTAGAAAACACATCTTACTGCAGTCCCTGTAGGACTTCAAGTTCCTAATGAAGGATTGATGGAACTGAAGTTGAAAGCTGTAATAGATCTGGGGGCAGAAGGGATGTCACAAATGACCAAAATGAAAATATATATAAGGTAGGGTGCATATATAAGATTTTTAACAAAACTACATGGAAGAGGCATTGCAAACCGGCAGTGATTCTACAAAAAGAAATGTGAAATGATACTGGATTGGAGAATATCTGTATGTTGTTTTAACACATGATTGTTTTGACACTTTGCCCCACAATGGATTTTGGGATAGAGCTTATTTACACTGCTTCATCTCTTGTTCTTTTATAAGAGCAAACAAAATCTAGTTTGTATACTCCCATAAAACAGTTTAAAGGCAGAAGCATCATGCTTTCATATTCTAATCTGGAATCTGGAAAGTCCAGAGCTTCCTCTTATCAAATCTGTTTTGCTTTGAATACAAAAATAGAGACCACTCGCTGATCCTCAGTACTCCTCTGAGACTGCTGTTCCTCTACTTGTTACTGGTCTACATTTGAATGTATCTCAAAAGAACTTTTCAAAGCATGGCCAAGGAAAATAAAATTCCTTGCACTATTAAATTGCCTGTTAGCCTCTAGGTCCTGTCCCAGGTTTTCACAGTATGGAGATCCTGTATCTTTCCAGTGCATACCAAAAGGCCTCAAGGAAAAGCTCTTTATTTCAATTGTGCTTACAAATCCTTCTTTTCCTAACTTCAGAGGTAGCTCCTGACAGAAAACAATGGATCTGGGTAGCATTTCAAGACAGTACAATCTACTATCAAGAAGAGATTTGGATTTCACAACCTGACTAATTTTAGCAAGGCACATTTTCTCTGAGTTAAAAATGGAAAGTTACTCAGATTTCAAAAGCGGATTATAAACACAGGGTAGCATATTTGTTATGCAGAAGCAACTAGTCCTAGAAGCTAAATCTTTACTTTTTTCTTTTTTTTGCAAAGGGGGGATGGGATACACAGGACATGGGCACAGGGTGGAGAAGAAAGAGACAAATGTGGCAAAGAAAAATATTATTTGCAGGAATTAAAAAATTCAATAAAAACTCATTTTTGAGACATTCAATGAACTTTTGTCAGTTCTGACATTGACTTTTTGTAGAAAACAAAAACCATAAAGAAATATCTGGGCTGACTATTTAAGAACAAGTTTTAAAGCTGACCTCAGAGAAACAAAAGATGTATCATCTAACTCATTTAAAACTGCTTCTCAGAATACAGAATACTTTAAGAATTATGAACAGATAAGTGGACTATAACAGAGGGGTTTTCTCCCAATTTCTAAATGCAAGGATTTAATGTAATGATTTATTATTTGCTAAGTGCTGTGATGTTGGAGTCTGAATAAGTAAGCAATACCTACATGCAAATGCATACACATACATGCAGCCCTTACCTTAGCCAGAGGCTTAGATTTGGTGTTATTCAATTTTTTATCTTGAAGTTCAGATGCTTTCCTCCCTCCAAAAGACCAACCACCATATCTGGTAATAGAATATAATAACAAAGTAAGAACAAGTTACCTGCCTTAAGCTTTGCAGTCTTTTCTTGCAATGATAAAGTGGTAACATCTACACTAATACTTTATTTTTCAACCGAAAGCAAAACTTCACCCTTCATAAACCCCTTCTCGGTTAAAAAAGGAGAAGCTCCATATCCTCTTGAATCAGCTGAATGTTACTGTGCTTTTCAGTCAGGGGGATTCCCCCAGATAAGAATTTCTACTTTCTGAAAGCTGAAATCCCTGAGCAACAGGGAGGTTTGTGAGCAAGTGAGGTATTCCTGACTTTCAGAAACATCTTAAACAGTCTGATTTCTTCCTATTACATTCATATTCTAGCTCAAATCTTTTATTCTAAGACGTTTACCTCTATTTTTATCAAATCTGATACATTTTTTTTTTAATGCATACATGGCTAACACTTTCTTCTCCTTGATAAAATCATGCTTGGTCTAGTATTTGCACTTAGGTCAAAGGAAGTGGTTGATCTGTAAAGGCATGTAAGTAAACCTTAAAATACAGCAGATTAAAACCTTTGTGGCTGTTATCACAGAATATGAAGTCTTACTAGGGGTATACCAGCCCTTTTTACTTCAAAGAAAGATAAACCGGCGCATGTCCACCTTTATTTGAGTCTCTGGGGAATGGAAACTATATTGGTTGTCTGATTTGCATATGCATATACATTTTATTTCTCTGAGATGCTAAAATAACTCACTATGTGGCAAGAAGAACCAGGGTATGCCTAGATACAATTATCATGTAACTGCTTGAGGAAGCTCTGAGAAGTGCTTGAAGGAAGCTGAGAAGACCATGAAGGCGCTTCCATGTCACCTAAACCTGCCTGTACACCTCGATAACAGGCAACAGATAAAGGCAACTACCCCTTATATCCTAAGTGACATATGTCTATGCTTTGGATCAGGAAGGACTGTGGGTTTTATACTCAAAAGATAAACAAAGGTTAGATAATTTAAGGTTACCTTGCTTTGTTGGAAGGCCTCACTAAATATTCTTCCACAAGGAACCCTGAAAGATTGTACAAAATATGTCCATTCTTATTCTTCAAATAGGGAGCAGAGGTGTTGAAATTTGGACACATCTGAAAACCAGCATACAAAAAAAAAAAAAAAGTAAAGCACTCTTAGAAATCAGTGGCACTATGTTTAGCCATGTTTTTAAATTTTTACATAGATTTTATAGCATTGTTTTTCAACTGTATTTGCCTTTCTCAGCTTTGATAGCTTTTAATAAATTATGTATGGTTTATACTTATAATGCATCTCAAATAATTTTTACCTACATATTAGAATCAATTTTTATTTCTCTTGCAACCCTGCCAATCAGTTTTGTTTTGAAGACATCAAGACTTATATATGTTTAGAAAGGTTTACAACAATGAAAGGCAAGACTGTTATTCACTTGTGCCTGAGAAGAAACATAAAAAAGCACCATATGAATATGAGATGAAAACAAAATTCTAATCAATGCAACATGCTTCTAAAAACGGTGTACCTCTAAAAATGGACTGCAGAGAAGAATAAAGGAAAATGTTTTCTAGTGATTCAGTGGGATATTCTCACAACCGAAGAAAAGACAGATGGTATGATCCAATATCTCAGAAGCCTTGTAAAGTACATTATGTATATCAACTGAAAAATTTTAATGCTTATTTGACATCCTAACCTTACACAAACTAAAATTCCCTCTCAGAGATTTTGATTTTCCATAGGTCACAGACACAGGTTCTGCCTCCACTGTCAAGTGACCTCTCTTTTGTGCTTTCATGGTTAATGGGCCTCTCCCTTTGTGAGTTCCCATTCCCATTTTATTTAAGTTTCTCATATTTTATTTAAGCTTCTCATATTTTAAGAATAAATCTCACTAGTATTAGAGGCAAATTTGTTCCTTGCCCAGCAAAGTAAAAAATTAGTTTCCTCCTTCTGCTTTTCCCAAAACTGTATTGCTATATTTCAGATGCAACTCTTACTTTACATATTTATATTTTATGAAGGAGAGAATGTATTTGATTGATCGGTTCCATCCAGGGAAATATATTTGTCAGTTCATCCACAGTTTCACATTCTTGTCTATTGCTAAACCCCAGAGCCAGTCAGCAGGAAAACTCACTAATCAAAAAGGTCAGAAATTCATTATCATTTTCAAAATTCTTTCTTTCCTCAAAGATCTATTTTCAAATACACAAGCCAAACAAACCACTAACAATTAAATTGCATTCACATGTGGATTCCCTGGTACCTTCTGTCAGTTAGATTGCCTACCCTGTCCTTTTGAAAGCAGGTAGTCTTCCAGACTATGGGAGTGTTATGTTTTAACTGTGTTTTACAAGAGTGTTTTTGTAAGCAAAGTCCTATTTAAAGCAAAGTTGCATCTCCTGAGAATAGTTCATTCATCTCTGATTCCTGTTATTTTACATCAATCTATAGCCATTTCTAGTGTGTATACATATATACACACTTAAATACATATATAATTGTATATATATAAGTACATAATAATATACATAAGTACACTTACTTATATAAGTACACACTTATCTACATATATATATACATCAAAACTGTGAAAGCTCTTTCTCTGAAGACTTCAAAACACGTAGCCCAAACACTATATGAAACAGAAGAAAATCTCCAATCATAAAAAAGCCAGTGCTCTGAAGGTTTATTTCCTCAGTCCTTTCTCTAGTCTTTCAAAAAGAAGAGTCCAAGTATGTATATTATACATATTGTGTATTATGTGTATTAGATGTAATATACAGACATAATTTTTACATACATAAATAAATATAAAATGGCATACCTCTTGTTCAGCCACACATCCACATGAATCCAGGGGTGATGTAGATTCCATCTGCCAACATGAGTTATTTTTTCTAATGGGAATAAACATAACAATAGGAACAAACATTAAATGAAAGGAATGTATACTTAGAAGAAATCCACAGAGTAACGAGCAGATCTAGCATCTTGAACACCTTCTTAGCATTTTATCACAGCAGCAGTGGTGTCTAGAGATACATCAATTTTACTTATTTATATCAAAGTGGTTTTACTAAAAATATTTATATAATTAATGCAGCAAATTAACTACATGCCTTATGTTTGCAGCAATAAAATAAGTAAAGCATGGTCACCACTCTGCACTCCTAAATTTGTAAATCTGGAATGCCTCCAAACTAATATTGTAATTATTGTCTAGCTTTCATTCATATAGGCAACAGAACTGATCAAAGTCCTCCTGAAATTAATCAGAAAGTTGTCACTGGCTTTTAAGGGATTTGGATCAGACTTTTAACAATGAAGGCTGCTTACGTACTTTACCTGGATGCCAGCTCCTTCATCAGAACAGATTTGTCATTAACCTCATGCTGCCAAGAAAAGCTTAAGATAGTCCACATTCCACAGACAAAAAATACTGAATTTACAATATTTACAATTTACAATTAAGGAAGTAGTTATGTTAGTCATTGTTACCCTTGTTTTGAATGCATGCATGTGTGGTCCCAATCAGAGAAATATCTCAGCAGAATGTGAGAAAGGTTTCCTAGGTTATCATCTTCAGTGCTGTTCAAAGTGGGCCGTGACAGGGGTGGGAAAGGAAGAAAGGGGAGAAAAAGAAAGACAAACACATTAATTGTATTAACTTTCAGGCTCAAGATCCTGCATGTTTACCAATAAATTAAAGAACTATAAAATCCATGCATAGGAAACATATCAAAACAGCAAAATTATCTCATTTCAAAAACTATGTGTGAATGTATAAATAAAATCCTATACAATAATGGCTAAACAAATCTCAATCTCTCCTTATGGCCATCTTCCTCTTTATAAACATGCATTCCTAACAGTTAACATGGTTTAAATGGTTTTATGATTCATTTATAAATTCAAACAGCATTATGATGTTTATGAAGATATCTGGATATTTGTTCAGTAGATAAAGTGATCTACGTGTGATATGCGCTCAGTACAGAATAGTTCAGATCTATAGGTACTGTAGATAATAAATAAATGCAGTTGGTTTCAAAGCTAAACATGGAAACTAAAGGCTGAGTAAGAAGGGTACCAGGCTTTGTTAATACTGTGTGACACTTTCAAACCTGAGAATTATTTTGAGAAAATGGCCTCAGACCTAAGCAATTAGCAAAAATGAAGCATGCAAAGGCTTGCTTAATTCCAATTGTGCATTTTTATATAAATGGCTGTGGCTAGTATTGAAACAGATCACCCTGTTCAAAGTCTTTGCCCTTCCTTCCAGAAAATCCTCTGCATAATGTTTTTCTAATGTTATCTCTCCCTCATAATAACCTATAAAAATGTACTAAACATCTAAAAAATAAACATCTATTGTAAAAAGTAACCTATTCTTCTTCCTAGAATACAAATAGTCTTTAGAATATGAGAACACAAGAATAAAGGTCCCAAAACCCTGGATATTGATGATGACAGATGAGCTCTTCACCTAAAGAAGGATTCTGCGTTGTCGTAAAGTTTTGGTGTCAACTTGAGAGAAGGATAGTCAATAGTCAGCGGCTTCACACTAAACAAGGCCATTGCCAGTGCAACAAAGATGACAGGCAGCAGCACATTTGACACACTTCCTCTCCAGTCTCGCCTAACATGGTGAAACCTCTTCACCAGAAGGGCAGCAGTCTGTGCGAGAACAAGACGGGCTCCACGCATGCTTGGGGCTCCCGGGAGTGACATATCTGAGTGCAAAAAGAAAGAAAAAAAAAAACCACAAAACAAAACCTCCTGACAAGCAGGAAAACCAAATTTAACTTTCATGTGTTATATTTTCAAATACAGAACATGTCTTTTTGATAGGAAAAAAAAGAGGCAAAACTATGCAAAGCTACAATGTTCTCTTGGATGGAATAGTATAACCCCCTCAAGTATAACTAGTTAACTCTTCCTATAAGAGAAAATAGATATTCAGCTAACAAATTATCTCTATAGATCCCTGTACACAGCTAAAGGAGTACTGAATACATATCTTCCCATGATCTTCATACTGGTAAAACCATTCCTCATGCAATGCCACCTTTACTCCTAGGCAAATTACTATGATAAACATGGCCTGTATGAGCACTAAGGTCTTGATCAACCCTGACTCAAATCAGTGCCAACTTTTCCACTGAGATTTCAAAGGGACATCTTTAGATTATGTAATAGAGCATCACAGATGCTAGAGACATGAGCAAGCTATTACAGCCTCTCTTACTTGTGGCCTTGCCAGACTGAACATACCTCAGACTTTTTTTCCTTTTAGCCTAGCAGCATCTGGTAGATTTACTACCACAGGTATTTGTACCGTAGCAAGACTGAATAGTCTGTTTATCATAGTGCTCAAATACATACTACATTTTATGATCCCTGGTGATTTGTCTGTTACTACCTTCCCTTCTGTATACTGAGATCATGCTAAGTAGCATTTCCATGTTACATTTTAACAAGTACTTGTATGGGAGCTTTCAAGTAACCTCAAATTAATTTTCTTTCAATTACAAAAGGTTTTTCCTGATATGCTAGAACTTTAATCCCAGAAGAGAGAGCTGTGGGACAAATGGGGGTGGGTGGGAAATAATCAGAAAAATAGGTTGAACTTCTGATACAGTGGCTATTGAGAAAAACAGCTCGAATTTTGCACTCCATGACAACTGGAGTGTGAATTGCAAACTTATGATTTCTTATATTAAAAATTATGTGTAATTTGCCATGAAAAGTTTTAATCAAGCAGACACATTGTGGGAGATTGTGGCTTTTAGGGTTTGGGCCTACACAAGAGGAGGAAGTCAGGTGAGACAGGGCTTCATGGTGACACAGAATACCTCATGTGGACTCCTCAAGTCTAAGACTTTTGGAAAAAGGCAAACATCACATCCACCTCTAATTGCAAAAAAGAGGATCCAGGTAAACACAAGCTAATTATCCTCACTCCCTGCAAGAGGTACAGACCAATCCTTAAGAAAACACACAGGATACAAGAAATAGCTGGTAATAAACAACACGGACTTTGTAAGTTCAAATCGTGCCATCTGAGAGCTTGGCATGAATATAGGACTGGTTTGGCGAATGAAGGAAGAGTAGTGGGTGCTGTTTACGTTGACTTAACAAAGCCTGTGACATGGTCTCCTGCAGTGCCCTTAGAGCAAATGGGGTGAGAACTACAAGGACCACTGGCTGGACTGCCAGCACCACCCTGTGGGCTGTGAGCAGCAGGAATGGGCCAGCTGAGGAGCAGCTGGTTACTAGGGTTGTCCCTTAGGGGTGGCGATGAGGAAAATGCTGACTGACAGTACTTGTTAACACACACACGTGCACACCTGCACCTGGAGGGGACCCCCACTGTTTGGAGGCACCTGCAGGTCAGGCACTGGAGACAAGGGGAACTTCCTGGCAACAGAAGCAGCTCTCCCAGGGACTCCAGTGGCACCAGGGAGCAAAATCTTTGTTCAGGGAAAAAAAAAGAAGCAACAGGCACCAGCTGGAACATGGGAAATTCCGACAATATATCAGGAAAAATAATTTCACTGTGAGGTTGACAACTAAAACTCAAGACCAGACTGGATCAGGCACTGAGTAACTGCTGTTACTTCACCCACCTGACCCGCTCTTCCAACCTTAATATTCTCTGATTCTATCAGATTCCAATTAACTCTAAGTAATTAACTTTGGTTTTATTTCTGGGTGAAAAAAAAAATCTAGTACCTATTCTTTTAATTCTACAACTGAATGACATTTCTTTTTTTCCCTAGAAAATCCCATGGAATAAGAATTCTGTCTTTAAGCAGTTTTAATCATAGCCATATCTTGTAATTTGACAGCTAACACAAATGGGATTTAGGATTTTGAATCTCTGTGGAGAAAGTAGCTATGAAATTCAGTTCCTGGTTCAGCATTGTGCCCTAATCAAGAACTGCTATATTTTAGACCAGACCTGTTTTTTCCATAAATTGGGCTAGTAGAAGACAATCTTAATAAAAGAAGAGTCTCTTTAAAGCAAACTTCTTATGAATGTATTAAGCTCTTTGAATTATTATGGTAAGACTTTCAATAGTTAATACAGAAATTGAGAAACTCAAAAGCAGAACAATTTTCAAGGGATGAGTGTTCTTAGAACAAAACAGATCCTGTGTTTCCAGCTGAGCATGCCTGAAACTGTAAAACATACCACCTCTCATTTATCAAAGTAGTGAAATGCCAGAAAAGGAGCACAGAATGAGATGTTTACCCTAGTCCCAGACCTGTTCACAGCTTATAAGCATGAAATGTGAGTGAAAGATGCCTCAAAATACTTGACCCTTTGAATCTCTGAAAGAGGACTATGACAGATTTCCTTTTCTGGGGGCAGAAAGGGACATCAAAGCTGCCATTCATTCTTTTTTCTTGACAAGTAGAGCAGAGAGAAATTATAACAAACTAATTCAGATTGCAATAGGAAGAGAAACTGTCATCTTGAAAAAAAATAATTGTCCATTTTGTCCAATATCCTGACTCTTACTCATTATTTCTAATGCTGGCCAGACAAGATACACCACAAGAAGATGCAATATACTGTTATATTAAAAGTGTATGTTTGCCTTGGGCACAGCTTTTTAAAATGATTTGTCTTTTCTAAAAAAATATATGCTTATTATTTAAAATTCTCACTGAGAAAGGTGTCCAATGTCTTTTTGAATCATCTTAAGTTTCAGTCTTTGTGACCTTGAATTCTGCAGTTTCTTTCTGTTCAGGTAAAGCTCAAAAATCTTGTTTATCTGTTTGGAATTTATTCTATTTGACAGTACTGGGTATGCTCTTAAATCTTACTTTAGGAGGCAGGTTATAGAAGTTTCCAATCTATCTTCTGCATAAATAATCTCAACCTTTCAGTATTCTCTTATAAAAATCTTTATAGTCCTAATCAACCTCACCACTTGCTGCAAGTCTGCTTATATTACCACGGTATCATTCTCAAGAAATATTGTGTTCAACATGGCTGTCTATCAGATGTGGAAACCCTACTGATTTCTACAATAGCATTATGCATTCTTGTACTGATCTGCTTGTCGTCTTTATGCACCGTACCATTTTGTCTGACTGCAGCCACACTATGAAAAGTAGCCTGCATCGGGCTTTCCATAATTGATTGATTATGGCTTTTAAGATTCCCAAGGTTTTAAATCATTTCAAAAAAAAAAAAATGAAAAAGCTAAATAGTATCCCTGTGTACACTTGCCATTTAACCCCTCATGTTTCTTAATCCATGCATAATCTAATTTAACTAGAACCTACAGAATTAATTTTTTCTTCATAAAGCTTTTAAGTAATTCACCACCTATATTTAGTATGTACGTCAGGAGGCATAAAAGCAGCACGCATTTATGGCAAAACAGTTTCTGATTACCACTGATAAACATAAAGGCTAGAAGACAAGACCAACTGACCTCTCTGTTATGAAGTCAATTTTTATGCAGAAAGTTTATGGAAATATTCTTATTAATAATTTAGATCATAAAATTAAAAATCTGACCCAACTGTTAGAAGCTGTCTTGTTTGACTTACGATTGCAATTATGTGCAAGAAGTGCAATTATGTTCACAATGAAGTTGTACTTCCGAATTCATCCAGACACTCCTTTGTACTATGGAAGAGATTTTTGCTGCTTTGCAATTCATATAGTTAACACCAGGTACAGGGAAACAGCATAAGTTCTAAAATTTGGGAACCAAGATATTGAAAATCCTTCCCTATAGACTGCTCTAGAATTAGGAGCAGATCCAAATATTTTAAGAGTCGTTAACTGGATATTAGATGGTCTTCTTCCTCCCCTTTTTTGTACTTCTAGAAAATAATGTTATTCTAAACTTCTTTCATGGCACAATAAAATGAGAAAAAACAGGTTATGCAACGTCTATGTTAACAGCCAAGAGTAGACATTTTCAATTCTGCTTCTGTCATTTTGTCATTTAGACAAGTCGAGAAGGTCCAACTTGGGGAAGAAAATCTTGGAACTGAAATACCATGGCAAAACAGTTGAGCTAGCTTACATTAAACTGGTTGCATTTGGAAGCAGTATATATTTATTAGCTTATCAGAAGTTCTGTGCCAACAAGAACTTCATCTTCTTATATATTTATTTACTCATTATAAAAATAAGTAAAATATTAATTTTTTTCCAAGAGAACTTTGAGGACCAATTTTCAACAGTGCATTTGAATAAAAAGCACTTTGACTGTGTGAGGTATAAAGGGAATGCCTCTAGCCTGTGTTTCATACTATGATTAAGTCTTGATTGTATGCAATAATGTCATGAGCTGTCTCCATTACAAAGCCAGTCAGAGAAATCTGTATTTTGGGGAGAATTTCACAGGAGAAATTCCCTTCTGGCATTTTTAGGTATAAATCCTCTCATTTTCCATCATTCATTCATTTAAAATGAAAAAAAGGGTATTTTTCATTTTAAGCACTGTGAATATTTCTTCTAAAATGTTGATTCAAATTGTTTCCATCTCAAGAATTTCCTGTCCAGAAAAGCAAAACTTCAGCAAAACTTACAGTTGCTCCTCCCTCCCCCATAAATATTGTTCAATCCACTTAAGTGACATTTCTTGAAGGGAAAAGTGTTTTGTTTAATTAAAAAATCAGCTTTACATTCTGGTCTCCATATTCCAGAATGCGTGCTGCATGGGTCTGAAGATCTTTGAGACAGAATAACAAGAGATCTAGGTAACTCTAAAGTTCATCAGTAAAATTTACACACTTTAAAGCCAAAGCACTGGTGTGTGTCTCTCCACAACCTTGTGGAGAAGCCTCTTCACAACTCAGATCTCCCAAGCCCTTTTCCTCAAGCCAGATTGATCAGAGGATTTCCTTCCTTTGTCTATGACATTCTTATTGTTCAAGATTATTGTCCAAGCCTGAAGCATGTAACTGATTCTTATTAGAAAAACATGAAAGAACCAACATAGCCAGAAAAATGCGCTGAATACTCTCACCATACAAACCCAACACCCAAGTCCCACAACCAAAAAAACCTGTATTTAGAAAAACTACCAACAAACTTGTAAAGTAGCCTCTTTAAGCACCTTGGTTTTGCATTTCCCAGAGAAAATGGTATGAACAAAAGTTCATTTGTTGGCAAGAAACTTAGGAAAGAAGGGGGCAAACTTCATTCAAACCACCCACCATCTATTTAGAAGAAATACATTCTATAGTCAAGCCTAAACACAGCAGCTATGATCTACCCACAGCAATGTCTAAAAGTGTGAAGAACTGGTAGGGCACCATTGTAGCTAAATCTCTTTAAAGGCAGGAACACTTTACGGTACCCCTGCTCAACAGGTTGAAGAGGAGATAGATCTGACCTTCACTTGCTAAACAAAACACACAGTCATGTAAAGTGCTTTTGTGAAAAGGAAAATTATACAGCCTGCAGTAGTTAGCAGACAACAAACCTTCATCCATAAAATATTTTTCTTTGCTCTTTCTTGCTGCGCTGTTATCAAATCAACAACAGAGATGCAGCCAAGCAACAGCATTTGATCCTGAACTGTTTGCATCCAGGATTTTCATTCAGGTTTGTTGCAGGTGGTAAACACATTGTACAGACTCACCAAAGGCACATAATTAAATGGCAATGGAAAATACATTGGTAGTATCCACCAGTAAATGGAAAGAAACAAGACAGAAGTATAGGAGGCTTTTTTTCCCCTTCCTTCCCATTCTTTTATTTTAGTTTTTCACAAAGCTTTATGAGATAATATGAAAAATGTGTAGTGCAGCACACAACACCTCAATAATAAATAAATTAACTTCAGTCTTTTTTGTTGTTGTTGTTGTTAGTAGAGGAGGAACAGTTAAAATGAGGAATTTTCCAGTCATGTTTTCACATGAAAGATGACTCATACAAACACATTAACCACCAATCTAAAATATTCCATGCCTCTTGCACACTGATGCATCTTAACTCTACTTTCTACAGGACAACTCTGGGATGGCTAACAAGTAAACAGAAATAAAGCCATGACTAGTTTTCGCTACTGAATAACCCAACTGAACACAATACATTACACTTACCAAAATAACAAACTGAATAGAATACATTATGTAGATTCTCAACAGCTCATTAAATGGATATATTGCTTTTGCTGACAGAGGCTAAGCAATTAGAGGTGAAAATGTAGAATCACAGCTTCAACACTGCAGACATCTGCAGCAAATGGCTGCCTCAAAAAGACTGATTCCTGTCCCCCAACTTCTTCAACTACTGTACAGATTACTAGGTGAACTTGAACAAAGTCCAGCATCATAGTATGCAGCTGCAAAGATCTACAAAACAGTCAGAACAGATTATTAGTGTAAGAAAGAATCCAATTCAAGGTGTTTACTTATTCTTTACAGACATGCCATAGCCTTATCCACACTACAAATATCATCCTTTAATTTCAAGATATTTTTTTTTTCAGTTAGAACATACTATTACCTCTATTATACAAACCACAGAACCACAGAAACTTTTAGGTTGGAAAAGACCTTTGAGGTCATCAAGTCCACCATTAACCCAGGACTGCCAAGTCCATCACTAAACCATGTCACTAAGCACTGCATCTATGTAGTTTTTTAATACCTCCAGGGATGGTGATTCCACCACCTCCCTGGGCAGCCTGTTCCAATGCTTCACCACACTTTCAGTGAAGAAATTTTTCCTAATATCCAGTCTAAACCTCCCCTGCCATAACTTGAGGCTGTTTCTTATTGTCATGTCACCTGTTATCTGGGAGAAAAGACCTACTCCCACCTGGTCTATAAACTCCTTTCGAGCAGTTGTAGACAGCAATAAGATCCCCCTCCCCCTGCCCAAGCCTCATCCTCTCCAGGCTAAACAACCACAGTTCCCTCAGCTGCTCCTCATAAGACAAGTTCTGTAAATCCTTCTCTTCACTAGCTTCATTGCTCTTCTCTGGACACACTCCAGCACCTCTACATCTCTCTTGCAGTGAGGGGCCCAAAACCAAACACAGTATTCCAGGTGCCACATCACCAGCTCTGAGTACAGGGGGGCGATCACTGCCCTTGTCCTGCTGGCCACACTGTTTCTGATACAAGCCAGGGTGCTGTTGGCCTTCTTGGCCACCTGGGCACACTGCTGGCTCATGTTCAGCCGGCTGTCAACCAGCATCCCCAGGGCCTTTTCCTCCAGGCAGCTTTCCAGCTGCTCTTCCCCAAACCTGTAACATTGCCTGGGGTTGCTGTGACCCAAGTGCAGGACCCGGCACTTCTCCCTGTTGAACCTCATACTATTGCCTTGGCCCATTGGTCCAGCCCGTCCAGACCCCCTCCAGAGCCTTTCTATGCTCAAGCAGATCAGCACTCCCCCCACAACTTGGTGTCATCTGCAAAGTTACTGAGGGTGCACTCAATCCCCTCATCTAGATCATTGACAAAGATACTAAACAGGACTGGCCCCAGTACTGAGCCCTGGGAACATCATTTGTGACCAGCCACCAGCCAGATGTAACTCCATTCACCACCACTCTTTGAGCTCAGCCATTAAGCCAGCTTTTAACACAGCATAAAGCACAACCATCCAAGCCATGAGCGGCCAGTTTCTCCAGGAAAAGGCTATCAGAGACAGTGTCAAAGGTTTTACTAGGGTCAAGGTGGACAACATCCACAGGCTTTCCCTCGTTCACTAGGTGGATCACCTTCTTGTAGAAGGAAATCAGGTTAGTCAAGCAGGACCTGCCTTTCATAAACCCATGCTGACTGGGCCTGAACCCCAAGCTGTCCTGCATTTGCTGCATGATGGTGCTCAGGATGATCTGCTCCATAACCTTCCCTGGCACTGAGGTTAGGCTGACAGGTCTGTAGTTCCCCATATCCTTCTTCCTGCCCTTCTTGTAGATGGGCATCACATTGGCTAACCTCCAGTCTTCTGGGACCTCTCCAGTTTGCCAGGACTGTTGATAGATGATGGAGAGCAGCTTGGTGAGCTGCTCTGACAGCTCCCTGAGTACCTTTGGGTGGATTCCATCCAGCCCCATAGACTTGTGCATGTCCAAGTAGAGTAGCAGGTCACTAACCTTTTCCTCCTGGACTGTGGGGACTTCATTCTGCTCTTTCTCCTCCCTGTCTTCCAGCTCAGGGGGCTGAGTACCCAGGGGGAAGCTGGTCTTGCTATTAAAGACTGAGGCAAAGAAAACATCAAGTACCTCAGCCTTCTCATTCTTTGTGGCAACGTTCCTGGCTGCATCCAATAAAAGACACAGATTATCCTTGACCCTCCTTTTGTTTCCAATGTATGTGTAAAAACATTTTTTGTTATCTTTTATGATGGTGACCAACTTGAGTTCTAGATGGGCTTTCACCTCTCTAATCTTCACCCTGCATAACCTCATGACATCCTTATAGCCCCCCAGAGTTTTCTACCCCTTTTTCAAAAACTGGTAAACTCTCCTTTTCTCCTGAGTTCCAGCCAAAGCTCTCAAAGGTGGGCACTACTGAATGCAAATATTGCTTAGCAATTTTATGAGTTACATAAAAACTAAAAAATTAGATTCAAATTTTCCCTTTCTTTATGTCTTCACTGACAACCATTACTATTTATATTAGAAATTATAATTCTATTATATGTAGTAGTAATTTATGTATCTATAATGCCCATACAAGATAAAAAGAAGGTAAGCCAGCCTCTTGAATTCACATATAACTAATACTGAAATACACATAGCATTTCCTGACTGTTTTAACCTTCTATTTAATGCAAGAATACCCAGTCTCATACCACTGCAAAAATCCATTAAGCTTTCTCATCACTCATATCAAAATGACAGAAAATCCTCTAAAGTATAAATGCCACACCATGCAACAGCACCTCATGTGTGGTGATAGATAAGAATTTTAGAACAGATGCGCATCACAGCCACTCTCTATTATAAGGGTAAACTTGGGGAAGCAAAAGAGTCCAAATAGCATTCAGCAAGTAAATATGGTAGATAGAAAGTCAGTGAACTGAGACCTCTGCTTTTAATTTATGGACTGTATTTATAATCTTACCTTCCCAATCCCATTTGTCTGTTTTATCTACTCATTGCATTCAGTCTTAAAACTAGACTGCAAGCTGTCAAAGGTAGTGAGAATCTGGGGATTTTTTATCCATGCTATTAGTCCATAGGGTGTCTGGAGCAACAGGGCTTGACTTTAGATTGGGTTTCCAAGGTATTGCTGCTACTATAATAAACAATAACGGCCAACACAACAGCTAGGAAAAAAACAACGCCCTGTTTGCTGCTGAAGTTAAAACTCCACTTGTTTTTACTAGTATGAAAATGGGTAGGCATGTAGCTATAACAGAAACTCAACTGAGTATATCTTTACTTTGGAATGTAACACTTTTAGTGAATGGTACCAGCACCTACTCTGGTTATAAAAGCACTGTCATAAATTTCAATGAAGGGAATTCATTTTCTAGTACAAAATAGTCTGTTTCCTTCCCTTCTCCAGTCAGAAGCAAACAAATAGCACAGAAGACTAAAGAAATGGGAAATAATGCTGCTGTCTTCCTATCCATTACCCTACAGACACCCAAAGAGAACCAAAAGGGTTGTTACACTGACAGCCAAGCTGATTTGATGAATGGCCACCTAAACTAGTCTGGTCCTGATGGAAGAGGACACATTGCTTAATGCGCTGTTGCCATAATTCGTAAATACAGGGTTTCATTTCTTTCTAGAGATGTGTCTTTTGGTGCCGAATACAATCTCTGTTATAACATTTCCATGTGTTCCACTTTGCCTTGATTTGTATCTCTTCTCTACATTTTAGTTGGGGTTGCTGCCAGCCTAAACCATACTGAAAAAGAAGTTGGAATTAAGCACCAAGTATTTTTTAGTTTTCTGTGGCAAACACTACTGTGGCCAGAGCACCTTCATCATCATGAAACGGGCGTATTCTTTGGAAACAAATAAAAGACAGATATTCGGCCAGGCGGGCACAATCCTATCATGCCATGAAAGGGAAAATTACTATAATTTTGGGAGCCCTAATTCTCTGAGTTTTAATTCCTGCATGATTAACTTGCAATATTAACAAATATGCTAATTTCAGTTTCTAGGAGATAATTTTCCAAATAGATATGCTTTTATTGTAGTACTATGTCCCCTGCAGTGATGCACCTGCAATGAATTGCCGTGTGGAGGATGGAGCAAGAGCAGGAACAGTTGAAAAACAGGCACAGAATGGTGGCCACAAAGTGAAAGCTTATTTGAACATTCTGTCTGTATTCTTTAAAGTACAAAAGGAGAGAAGCACAGTCTGTCATAACTACCAAAAAAAGAATTCTAACTGATTTCATATTTATATACATACATATATATATATGTGTATATATATCAGACTTGGCAGAGAGAAAGAATACACTTGTACATGCATGTGGCAATGTATTTGGAAGAAAAGGGACATGTGGCCTATCAAAACTCACTCTTGCTTTAGCAGCGTGATATGATTAAAAGTTTTGTCTGCTCAGCAAGGCCGCAAGGTTGTGTGAGAAAGACACCGTGAACAAAGAAAACAGGATCTTTGGCAGTTAAGCAGGCAGAAAAACAGGAGCTGAGTTGGGAGCTGATAACCGCAGGAATGTCAACAATTTTAAAGATGGGATTAACTGCTTGTATGCTTTTAATCAATTAGTATCTGTATAGCAACATTTGAACACCGTATGTAACCAATAGAATTAAGGTGTGACGTGTACGAATATGAAAATTGTATATAAGCTTGCAGAAACTTAAGTAAAGCATCTTCAACTAGGATCATATTGATATGTCATTGAGTCCATTATTTCATTCCTGCACATGCACAAGCAAACATCCATCAGATATATCTGCACTAGAATATGCTCTTTTATTACAATGAGTAGGACACTTTTGGGGATGGATTCCTTTTCTTCATAGAAGTGGAAATCCATAGCCAGAAAGCTATTAGAATTCAATCCAGTGAATTCAACCTGTAAACTCAGATTACGTTTCAGGACTGAATACTATGTAGACATTAGGGCTACAACCCACAGGACTTTTGCTGTGTTTGGCAAAAGTTTGGTGGAAGAGCAGGACAGCAATACAATCTGAATGTTCTCCTTAACACAGCACTTAAGTGGGAGACAATGCCAAATATCTTAGCGTGTTCAAATTAGAAAGATTAAATGTAGCAAAGGTCCAAGTATATATTCAAACCAGGTGTTCTCCAGTACTCCCCACTGGTAACTTTCTTCCCAGAAAGGAGAGCTGTCCAGTTCTATACTGCAGATTATGCAACTGCAACATTTGCAGGGAGTGGCCTTTGGAAGCACCATATAAGGCACTCTGGAACAAACCTCCTGGAATTGCTCTAGGGAAAATTCAGACAACAAATGGAGCAAACCTCCTCAGTAAGGCCAAGATTTCACCCTGATAGACAGGACATTCTTAACCACTTCAACTTTTACAAATTGTGCAAGTATTAGCTTAATGTGAACAAAGTACTTTGTCTGAAATATTGCAACTTCCAAAATCAAGAATATTTTTAGACACCATCTCTATTGGAGTTATTCTGTTAACAATAAAATCATATCAAAGTTTGTGCAGGGAAACAATTCAAAACTGAAAGATGACTGAGTTCTGCAGGAGGCATGTTTTATTCAGACCCACAGCTATAGCAAACAATTGAAAAATGTATTTGATGAATAATCTCTTCCTTCAGGCATGCTGGTATCTCATGAACAGTGGTATTAAACAGCTACAAGGATCTTGATTAACAGAACCAACTGTTTCATTTTTTCTAATACCTCCAATGAAAATGGTAACCTAAGTAAACTGCAAAATAGATCAAGAGACAGATAGAAAGAGAAAAAATGACACAGATAAAAATTTTCAACTATACAAGAGTCCCAACACCAGGTCTACGTATCATAAAGTCCCACTTATATATTTCAAATGAGGAATTGACTGGCAACAGTGTAATATACAAATCTTACCATGGTGTCACTTTGTGACCTATATAAGCTTATTGCATGAACAATAGCAAAAAGTTCAGCCTTAAGTGCTGGCTGCTCAGTGTACTGCCTTTCATACTGAATCTACTTTGGATATTGTCTCTGTAACTTCTTAAAGCACTTTTTTGTTAGCTTTAAGAAATGAAAACCTTGTGATCCTGCAGAATGTTGCTAGTAGTGAGAAAGCAGATGCGTGACTATTGATAAGATCTTTGTGGGCTTTTGTAACATAAATGTTTTAGTGACAGAGCAGAGACAACAATTTCACCAAAGGAGATCATTTCAAGAAGCTACTGGACACGTGATAATCTGGTTTCACGTGGAAGTATCCACATCAAATACAGCCTTTCTAGTGTAACTAAGATGCGTAACACACCTACATGGATATAGCATTTACTTATTAGATGAAGCAAGATGTTAAAAAGATGAAGACCCTTCCGTAAGCAATGTTCCATTTCAAAATGAAAAGTAAGTACACTTAGTCTTGATAAGCATTTCTTCAAAAAATAGACCATTTACATACTTACATAATTGAATTTAAAGTATCTTTATTCACTGGTGCAACAGCATTAACAAAGCAAAGTTATTTGTGTGCATGTATGTATATATGCACATACACTACATTCATTTATCAAAATACATAAATATATACAAATACAGGCACACTTGGAAAAAATATCTAGAAAATATATACTTGACCTTATTGCAAGGCAAGGAACCACCAAAATTTACTTTGCATATAGAACCTAAAGACTAGCTATTAAAAGCAAATATTTTCTGACACTATATGTGTGGCTTTGTATTAATTATCTAAGAGTCAAACTGCTCCAGCACATAGGCCCCATATTATGAAGGAGAAAAATAATCATTTCGTCTTGAACACGAGAAGGAAATGCTATCTTTGGAAAACTCCTACTACTGTGCAACAGAAAAAGCGTAAGTCAAAAAGGATTTCATTAGTTAAGCTAGGAAGAAAATATTACTATAGGTGCAGCAAAAAACACATTAGTGTTATACCAGGCAACTCATCATTGCTGTTGCACCAGGCAACCCATTGCTGTTTAAATTTCAGTTGCTTTCAGATAACAGATGATCACATAAACCACACAGGGAATACGGATTTTTGAAGATGTCACAGATATGGAAAAAATTGAGTATCTCCAAAAACTGCAATCAGGTCATTTACAAAAGCAACAACTGAACACAGGAATACAGTCTGCCATATCTAATTTGTCCTCTGAGAAAGAGTTCTACTTCTCTTATTTTATTTTTTCCTTTTTTTGGTAAAAATTATTTAGGGATTATTACAACTTGAAATGGAAGACAAGCAGTCCTGCAGAGTGGAGGACAAGACTCCTGAATAATTTATTAAAGGACAGGATTTCAAAAATACCATGAAAAAACATAAAGGCTGTCAACAGTTTTTCCCTGTCTGCAGCTGTTGTAATAGCCTCAACAAAACAGAGGAACTAAAAGAAAGCAACAGGAAATCCTGGAGTGCAAAGGAAAGGTTGGAGAATGAGAGACAAAAGGGAGCATTAGCAAGTCTGAGGGAAAACACAGCCTCTACGAAGAAATATACTGTCAAGAAGAAATCAAAGAAGAGCTTATAAGCAAGACATAAGAGCTACACAGCAGAATGAACGGATCACTTGCTTTTCAAGATGTTAAGGAAGTTCACATTCTAACATTTACCTTTGGGTAAATAAAGCATTCCTAGTGCACTCACAACTGTCTGTATCTTTTGTCCTTCAGCTCAAAGAAATATCTGAGCATAGTGGATGAACTTCCAAGCTATTTAATTTCTGAAAGAAGCACTACTAATAACTAACATGACAAACAGTTTAGATTATGGTGAAGGCAGCAGGTTGCTGGAAAGAACAGGTTCAAAATATTCTCATGCATCCACATCAGGCAGCAAGAGCTGAGAAATGTTAATGTCAATACAATTTTCTGTTTAGAAGGCACTTGAGATGTGTAGAAATTCAATATCTAGTCATCAGCATCAAAAGTTACATGCATATCAGTTCTGGTGACCCACAAATTCAAAAGAAGTCTCTGATGATTCTGTTTCTTCTAGGCAGGATACAAAAGGCATCATCTCTTCCCTCATAAGATGGAATGATGCAGCAACTTTCCTCATTCATTTTCAAGTAGTTAGAAATGGGAAATAATAAATTTCAGACCACAATCTGAAGTCTGGATCTATATCTATAGCACAACACATTTCTTCAAGCATACCGTTCAGTCTGACTGAGATTCATACGTTTTAAGAACGTGCAAAAATACCAAATTACATAGCGAAGGAAAGCAGCAACTAAGTCACATGGGTGACCTTTTACGGAACCAACTTAATTTCACCAACAGAACACATTCATGAGGAATTAATATCATTTTCAAAATTGAAATTTCAGAAGGGATTATTGGTTTTTTCTTTGGTGCTCTAGCACTTGCAGAAAACTATAGCCTTTTTTTACTTGAGCCCCCCTTTCGGTAGGTGCTTTACTGACCATTTTTTTCTCTAGAGCTGAAGGGAGCAAAAGGCCTCTAGGAGGAGGGCAGCGAGCGTTCACTACAATCATTTGCCAGCAGTTAGGAGATGAACATGAAGACAAGGAGGTGCAGAACAGGAAGTGGATCAGATTCTGGACACTGTAAGAGTACATCCCTTTACTGGAAAATAGCTCTCTTTCCATTATTTTTCTAATAGCTTTCTGTTGTCTGACAAAGAGCCCAAGATGTCCATACTGTAGCTGAAAAGTGGAAAAGGACCAGGCAGCAACCACAAGGAAAGCAGCTGGTAGGGAAAATGTTTGGATAAGACAAGATAAGATAGTGGATGAAAAGAATGAAACACGCTTAAGGTAAGTGGAAGAACATGACCATTTACTTTCAGGAGGATAGAAGGAGTTACCTTTATGCACTTACTGAGAAAACAAATTTATGTAAACCTTAAACAAGTTAGATTGTCTTATTTTTGAGATCAGGTATCTTTTTATGACTACTGATTGGTTACATTATAAAAATGCTCCATCTTCATTCAATGCTTCAGAGAATCCTGAAACGGTGATGAAAAATAAAGCAAGATTCAGGGTTGAGGAGTATAAAGCTAAGTAATTGGAAGAGGTGAAATTAAGTTTTCAACATATACTAGAATCACAAGATTTCCTGCAAGAAAGTAATTAAAACAACAATAAAAAAGCTGTAGGAAAATATAATGTATTCAAGATTTTTAGACTAGCTATTTTGACACTTCTTTTTCAGGATCTAGTGCTGAATTTAAGTGGTAGTGTCATCTATACTATTAGATTACCAGAAGACTGAAATGTATGCTGTATCTTCTCATCAGTGGTTGGCAAAAAATTGAAAATTTTAGTATCAGTCTTCATGTCAGCAGCCACTTCCTCTAAACAGAGCTACTGCTCCTAATTGTCCACAGTTTTCTACTCCGAAATTAAGTTACATTTTGCAAGGTAGAGGATTCGATTCATTCTTATAGCCTTTTAAGTGAATTTTTCAGAGAAATGAAAGAAGGGAGTTCTACTTAAAAACTGATGTTGTGATACAACATCAAACATACAAATACTCTGTCGGCCCTTATTTTGTAAATACAGGAAGCTCAATTAATCACAGAGGATTAAAAGCTTCTCTCTAAAAACAGAAGAAACTACTTGATCACCTGTCAACAAACATCAAATTCCACTCTATTATCCATGCACAGAAATCAATAGCACCACTTACTGTAGCTTTTTTTCTGCAAAACCCCCAGGCTTGTGTCAAAAGCCCCAGGAGAAGGATCATATTTCCCTGGTAGATTAACTCCAATTGTTAAATAACCTATAGGAGAAGCACCTGCCTCTACCTTCCAGCTATTTGTTTCTCTTACTTTGTTCTTTATTACATTTATCACTTCTGCCCCTATAACAGTTAGAACTATAGCTTAATAGGCAGTATTCTCCATGCATAAAAAAAATTAGACTTTTTAAGCGAACAACTTACTTTCTTTTAATAAACCACAATGACTGAGCCCTGATGGTGCCTTTATAAGGACTTTACCTCCAATATTAACTCTTCCTTTTTACCTTTCCAAATTCCCAACTTAAAGACATTAAAACTTCAAAACATGGACACAAAAGTTGTACATGATATTGTAGCATGAATCTCATCAATTTTGTACTGATAGTCAAAATGACCTCTTCACATCCTTTAGTACATTAAATTGAAACATAAATCATCTTATCTATACTGTCTTAAAACACTTTTCCACCAGGATTAGTAAGTAACTTTCAAAGTCTGTGTTTTCGAGGACAGTACTCTCTATTACATAGATTTCGCCAGCATTTGGCTGAATTAAAACACACTTTATTTAGAATAGATTTAGCTTTTCAAATGATCTAACTCACTCTTTAGGACTGGTCTGACTCATCAGCATTCTACCAATCCCTTGCAGTGTTGTTTTGGGGTTTTTTAACAGTTGAGGTTATATTTACTTCAGTATCACTGATGAAAATAATCAAAAGGCATAGTTGAAACCCAGTGAAAATTCACTGAAATCTCTTCAGCTTGATGTTTCACTACTGCTGACCGCTTCTTGTCATCTACAATTTCTTACTTAAATTAGCTTTCAGATGTGCTTTATAAGCACTGCATATTGTTGATCTCTTAAATCCTAATAGGAGTAATGTAAATTTTGCCCAATAGCCTTCAAAATGGTTAACACCAGCTCTTTCAGACAAAGTTTTAAGCAACCATAAAAATTAGTTATGAATCAACCTGCTTCCACTCCCACACTTTCAATGGCTAACTTACCCAAATTCAAAGGCATATAAGCTTTTATAGCACTTCTGTGACTATAGCTATTAATGTTATATATACACTAAGAACCACTCTTTCACTTTTTTAAAACATATCACCACACACTTAGTCTTCATAACTTTTTATGGCAATGAATTTCAAATGTTATGAATCACTGTGTGAAACACAGTTTAATCCATTTTGAATTTTCTACAGTTTAGTTTTACTATATCTCAGGTTCCAACCGTATTTTACTGCAAAAAGAGGCTAGATCCAAAGTTGGTATCTCCCAAACTATCTATCTAAATCAATCAATCAAAGACATAGAATGCTACAAAAGTAATTAATTTTGCTCTTCAGCAACATATCTGAATATCTTAGTTCTGCAGTCCCTTAACAATCCAACAAGCCCACTCTCTAGCCGATTGCCTGCGTTTGCATATGCTCAGAATATTTTGTTATTTATCCATGGTTAGCTAGTCACCCCCTAGATTTCCTCTTAGCTCTCCTGATTATTTGTGTTCATATACTGCCTGCTGTAGTTTATGATTTTATTGGACTGCACAGAGTTTGTTTTTTCCATTTTCTCGAGACTACTTGGCTCCAATGATCTTGTGATGCAGTTGTTGCAAGCTCAGTCTAGCTTTTTTTCTGCGTGCTCTCTATACATCTACAAAACAGTAACCATCAATTGTGTGCCCCAGCTGTGGAGAATTTAATTTTGCACATCTCTATTAAAATACATGCACATATTATGCCTGCACACATAGGCATTCCCTGACTCAAAATGTTAACTGTTCTCACCAAAAGATGAGTTTTATTCCAAGGTTTTTCGTTTGGAATATAACTCAAAATTATGAGTAAACCTTCCACAAAGGAAACTTAAACCACTAGAAATTACACAGTGTGCTTCATATATTTAACGTTGCCAATATTAAAATTGTTACAATTTAATTAATGGAATGCTACTTACCCCTAATATTTGCATTTAGAAAGGGTCATATAATTCTGAGTTTATTTTATGTTATCATGGTGTGTTGACCCTGGCAAGCAGCTTAGCATGACACAGCTGCTCGTTCAGGCTCCCCCTCCTCCAGCAGAGTATGGGAAAGAATAGGAAGAGAAAACGTGAGAAAACTTGAGGGTTAAGATAAAGACAGTTTAAGAAGTGAAGGAAGAAGAAAGAAGAAAACAACAAAAAACCAAGCAATGCAAAAGCAGTAACTCACCACTTCCCCCAAAGTAGACTGATGCTCAGCCAGTCTGGTTGCAATGGTTACCTCCTCAAAAAAAACACCCTCCCCTCAGTTTTTATTGCTGAGCATGACACTATACAGCATTGAATAACTCTCTGGTCAGTTTGGCTCAGCTGTCCATGTCATATACCCTCCCAGCTTCTTGCTCATCCTCAGCCTACTCACCACAGGCAGAGAGGGCAGAATGGGAAAAAGAGAAAGCCATGATACTGCAAGCACGGCTCAGGAATAGCCAGAACACTGGTGTGTTATCAGCACTGGTTTAGTCACAAATCCAAAACACAGCACCATAAGGGCTGCTATGAAGAAAATTAACTCCATTCCAGCCAGGACAATAAGACACTGTAAAACACAACTAGAAATTATCAAATCTCCAACTTCAGTAACATACTGTCATATTTTGCTGAAGTGATGACCAATGCCAAAAACTGGCAAGAGACTTCAACCTAAATCACAACTAATTTTTTGCAGTTTCATTTAAGGGACATGCACACCACTCCACAACACCTCCTTGGCTGAGAGACAAGAGACATCATTTTGGTTTCTACACAGTTTTGATGCCCCAAGGGCTCAGTACTATAAGGGATAGCCAATAGTCCTGCTTGTGCTCAGATCCATGCTTTGTCAAAGCAGCTCACTAGTCCTAATTCTTTTACAAATCAAATAGAAGCATCCTGTGATCTTCTCAATAACCCAGCTGTTTGCTCTAGGGGGTTTTGAAAATTCATTTCATTATTTTGACAAGGAAGTTTGACTGCCTTTGAATCTGCTTTCAAAGACAAAGTTATACAGATCAAGCTATTGCCCATGGAGTATTCTGGTTAGCTTTGACAATGATGGATACCTTTCATGACCATTTCCCAGATCCCTTATGCCTACACTTCACAACTGTCCCTAATGATGAATGACAGTCATCTGCAATGAATGACAATTTTCCAGTACTCTCATCCCTGAAGAAATGGCATTATCATCATATTTTCTTCTATAATTTATCAGACCGAGAAATACAGTCTCTGATTACTAGATTCTTTATTAATATAATAACTTGAACAAATACTGTTATGTGGTTTGAAATGCAGATGATAAAAGTTATCAAGTTCTTAGGTACAGTATATTCTGTTTTCATTACTTTAGGAACTGTAAATCTTGCTCTTTGATGAAAATGCAACATGGAGAAGACAGACTGTTTTGATTTCAGATTGGTTCAGATACCCTAGCTGAGCTTTGAAGATATACACGACTGATTGTTATAAAATAAGGGATATTCAAAGTTGTATTTTGAATGGAAGTCTTGTTCTCACACCTCACTTGAGTGGATATTTTATTTGCTTAGTGAAGGGGGTTTTGCTATACAGTTACATCTTTTCTGATTCAACGGGGACTGAAATAGTCCACCAGAAAGACCCTCTGGAAAAAGTCATCCAGTCAAGTTAACACTGTAAGAAAAGGTCTCATCTTAGGCCACAGTTCTTGGTACTGATTACTTATTACTGGGAGATCCAATTGAGTTTATCTTAACAAATAACACAAGCTTGGTTCACAATTATTATTTCCATTACTGTAACAATGAATGTTCTTAGTCACAGATCAGGACCTGTCTGTGCCTGTGTTCTATAGAAACAAACCAAAAAGGACTGCATATAGAATAAAGAGTTTGACATCTAACCAAAGATGACTGCAATCTAGATATAAATCATCAAATAGAAACATGGTAAGTATGGAAGTATGAGAATCCCAGGAACAATGAGAAAATACTGATCAGTTTGGTGAACACTGTCATTACAGAACTTGAGGTATCACATTAGTGACTTATAAGAAAAGTTTTTTGAGGAGAAAGAAGCTTCCTAAGATTTCAGAAATATTAATGAGGACCTCATCCCAAACTTGCATGGCAATAAAATAGAAAGGATAAAGGAGCTTGCTTTAAAACAAACATGTAAGGAAACCTGAAATAACATGCCACTTGAGAGGAAAAATTATATTCTACTATGGGGAGCAACAGTTTTTATTATTATTTTATTTGCACGTGGATGGAGATTAATACACGTTTCTAATAGTTTACAGAATTTATATCTGTGGTGTATCTCAGCAATATTTATCCATTGCCAGTATGAGTCAAAGAAAGTAATTAGCTGCCAGAGGCTTGAAGGAAGCAGTATGTTAATGCTGACACAGTGAGAGAATGCTTTTGTGCATGTATATACATAGTAGAAGGGTGGGAAGACAACTGTGAACCGATACAGAAGTGGATCACAGTAGACGTATAAAAACCTACTACACAAGGCAGATCACTGACACAAAAAAGAATTGCCAGATGGTAGCAGGCAGTGCTCTCCATTTGCTTGTGCATTCCTCAACTTTGGGAACTTTATGCATATTTGTCTTTGCGTTTGTGATCTTTATAAATCTGGCTGCTTCAGAAAGTATCTAATTTTCTACTTACTGGCTGATTCAACATCATTTGCATGGTCCAGGTGTGTTGCCTGTGGAACATAGGGCATCTTCTCCGAGTCCTGCAGTAGCTTCAGAAATACCTTTCATGAAATAGGAAAAAAATAACTTTAGAATCCATTTTCTAAAAACTACTTAATATATACGTATATATCCCAAACCATTCAGATTATGAGATTAGTAGTGGCTTCTGTAGCCACCCTTCTGGAATATGACTATAAAATTAGTTAAGCTCTCCAGTGGCAGAATCCTGGGGATAATGGGAAAGGAATAAATACCAATAGATGCCAAAGAACCTATGCAAAGCATTGCTGCCCCACGCACACTACTGTCTGTATAGACTTTACAATGGACTGGCTACTCTTAGTTGACATTTTACATTCCAAAACCGTGGTATGTGTTGGAATTCAGTTACTGCCATTTTTACCAAAGGCATGTTGAAAGCAAGTCTTTTCTGATACTCTAGCTGGAAATCTGTGGGCACAACTGGAACTGTTACCAGAGTTCTAGTTGTACCAGTACAACTAAATCTAATGTACAAGATCCTACAGAACTGAGAATTCACAGAGCTCTGGGAAGTGTCCATAGATTTATGCAAGCATGTGGGCAATAATGCTATTGAAAGACATTTAAAGGACAACGCAATCACCAAGCACAGTCAACGTTAACAAAGTCCTGTCTAATTAATGCTACGGAGAGGACTGGGCAACAATACGTGTTTTTAGCAAGAGTATTATCATGCATACCCGAAACTGGGAGACGTTACCTAAAATGACCATGGAAAAAACTGAAATTATTTTTTAGTAAAAGTAACAACCTAAAAATATGCACTACAGTAAACTTGTAAGGGTTGAATCTTCCTAAGCAGGGGAACACACATCAGAAGGGACTCAAAGATAATGTTTTAAAACCCCAGCAGAATTCACAAACTTTATAATCATGAGATCTATTTAAATGGTATATACTCTTTGCCAAGTAGATTTCTGTTCATCCTACTGTTTATCCTACTACTTTCTTAATGCTGCTTCACAGTTCTGTCCACATAAAGTCCTTTAAATTTCATAGGGATTAATTTCATTTATCAGTCCCTCAGCCTTGCAGAAGCTTGGAACAGCTTTCATAGTGAGTCTGTTATTAACATTCACACCAGTTCATGTAAGCTCAAATGAAAATTAAAATTAATCCTATCTTAACCCAAACTGCAATTTAAACAGTGATCTAGGAACTTGAGATAAAAAGCAATAAAAGAAAAAATAACGTAAAATACAGCTACCATGAGCATCTCTAACCGAACAACAGAAGTACAAGGAAAAGAAAGTTTTGCTTTCTCTTGATGAGAGCCTTCTCTTGCTTTCTCTTCTCTGTTTGGGTTGAGCTGGATTGTAACCACAGCGTGACTTTCAGAAATCATTTAGAAACTATTTATTTCTTCCCACAAAAGAACCTGATATCAGCTATAACAAAAAATTCCTTGTTTCCAAGAAGCTCATACAATAGAAAATAAAACCCAGTCAATCTGAAGTGCTTTATTGTTTTGGGAAGATATTTTTTTACTTGCTGAAGTCTGACTATTACATAAACCCTATTTTGCTTGCAATACAATTGCCATTTAAGAGTGGTTATTGGTTGCATTTGTTACCTGCCAGCTTTCAGGGAACACTTTTGACCATTAGCAACTGCAAGGCCAGAAGAAATTAATACCTCCTGACATTTTTATATTAGACCCTGAAGGGAGATCCTGACTGCCCAAAGACCCATTCTAATTTGTTGCCATGGATCTGCTTGCTGATGGCTCCTCTATACATCAGTTCTATCAAGCAAACCAAACTAAACTGATCTGACTAAAACCACAAAGGAGCTGCTCCTCTCGGGCTTGGACATAGGTTACACTACAAAATGTTGCCTGCATATACTCATTTCAGTGTCAAAATTTCTGCTGGGGTTGCAGATGGACATTTCTTTAGTCACATTGTGTCACTTGAAGACATAGCTATGCCTTAGAAAAGCAGCAGAACAGCAAAACATTTTTCTAATACATACTCTTGTCTACTGTGGCTTCACTTCTACAGCTATTCTGATACAGCTCTGCAAGCAAAAGGCCACCTGCATTGTCCAGTCCTCCCCATAATATCCAGGTAGCTCTCAAACATCCCATTAAGAATGGGAATCATTAGGGACCATAGTGTAGAGAAGAAATGACAATTTATCTAATGTTGCACAGGCTATTGTGGACAGAAGTAATATTAGCCTAACAATGGTATTAGCAGAGTAAGTACACCCCAAAACACACGTATCTGGAAGAGTCAGGATTAGACACCATGACAGAGTGACAATGTGTTCTTCCCATAGCTAACAGACTGGATAAATTCAACAAGACAAGGTATCTCCTGGGCTTCAGCAGAGCATGCCTTTCCCTACATGCCTTCGTAATTCCTGCTTAGGCTAGCAAGTCCATATCTGACCAGGGACTTGTCCAGACAGCTGTCTGTAGGGGTACTTGAGGAAAAAGACATTTCTTGCACCCCCTCTAAGCTGTACTAGGCAGCTACTCCCTGATTTCTTCCTGATTTCTTCTTTGGGACAGCATCATAGAACCAAGCGGCACAGTATCCTTGACACTTCACTGCAGAGCATGGGGACACTGTCCTAGCTAACTGATCATTCCTAAAACCATCTTCCTCTAAAAGGAAAATATGCAGAAAACCAAAATGGCTGAAAGAAAGAGAAAGCAAAGAGGGAAAAAAACCACCAAAACCAAGCCAACACCTATAGACATAAAAAAAAAAAAAAAAAAAAAAAAAAAAAAAAAAAAAACACCAAACCAGAACAAACCAACACTTATAGACACGTCTATCATCCAAAACCACTGCCTGACACTTTAGCAACACTTCTGGGCCCTACTACATTTCCTATTCACATTGGTTTTATATTTCTTTCCAGGCAGTCCATGCTCAGTATAGCCTCCTGCAGCTACAGGTGTGTTTCACTAAGCAGAATGAAGCAGAAGCAGTCTTAGAGCCATTCACTGTGGGTGACTGTTGACTGAGGAACATTTGCAAGCAGGTCAATGGTTAGCTGCTAAACAGGAACAATTCTGACTGTCAGACTTAGATATGCATACACAGAGGGAGACAGGCACTTGGCACAGCTCAAAGCCACAGGAAGAAACCCTGTATGCTTTCAAGGAAAGTACTTAAAATATGTAAGGAGTAGCAGGGCTCGCTTCCAGCAGTTGAACCTGTGAGCTTGCTCCACACCAGGCACTGAAGGACCAGCTCGGTCACCCTCGGGATGGAGAGAGCAAGTCTTCGTGCTTGGCCATTGAGGAGGACTGCCCTACTTGCAAGCAGCAGCCACCGCCCTGGCTACTTCTTCCAAACCACCAGACTGATAGAGTAGTATAGTAATAGTGTGTGTGTGTATATATATATGTATATACACTCTAATATAGAATTATATTAATATATAATATATAGTAATAGTGTATATATATATATAGTAATATACAGTAGATATAGGAAGTGCTTTTTTCTACTAGAAAAAAGGTCTGGCCAGATGGTAATACTACAGTGAAATAGATTAATATGATTGTGCCATTACTAGATGTTTGTTACAGCACCCTCAAAAAAACTGAATCTCATTAGAAGCTACATAGTCTTTTAAAGCTAAAATATTTCAAGGAGGTACATGACTTTCCCCAGAAAGTTTTGGGGCAAAATCTCTGGTCATTTCAAGGAAGAGAATTTAAAGCAGTACTCCATTAAGTGGTATTTTGACACATCTTACTCTGTAAAGATGTTTCAATGTTTTGTTCTCTCCTCAAAGCAAAGCAAGAAAGCAATAAGCTTCTCCAGAGTTGCCAGAAAGTGAAACATCATCCTCCAGAAAGCTCTCAGCATACACTTAATTTAATTAAACACCCTTCTACCCTCCTTTTGGTTCTGTTAACACTCTTTAAGTTACAAGAATTATGAAGCACACAAATACAAATGGTTGGAAAAGATATTTAAAATGAAGCAACTATAATATTACAGAGATCTGAAAGTGTCAGGAACTGATTTTGTTAGAACTTCAAGACTCCTTTGAAGTATGAATGGAAGCCTGGTTTCTCTTGAAGAGTATGATTTTAGAGAGCCTGAGTGTCCCTCAGACGGAAAACGAATAAATGATGAGTGTATGAGAGAACAAGAAGAAAGGGTAAAATACAAATTATAACACATTTTTTCCTTTAAAGTCAGAGTTCTTTGTTTCCAGATTGAATTGTTTGAATAGACTAAATAGCACTATTATGTGCTATCCATTTACTTGCCAGTGCAGGGAGGCTGTTGATAAGAAAACGGAGAATTGAGGTTGTAATGATGACTAATGATGAGTTGCAGAGATGACAGAAATCACCTCAAATTAACGCATTAAGTCTTCAAGCTGAAGAATGATACTTCAATAACTAACACCACCTTTAAAGCTTTTTTTAACCTCCTCTGCAGAAAACAACCAAAAGTAAGCTCTCAACTGAATAATAGATGCAGCACACTGGGGCAGCTTTCTCATATTCCATGGCAACTTCACATTTACTTTACAGATGCCAGTTTTGGAAAGTCCTATGACTCTCTCAGGAGTCTCACAGGAATGTAACCAAAAGGTTATCAACAGATACATTACCTCATAATCATAAAGTTTGTCAGTGAACAGTATTCTTTCTTATAGCACATTAATCACCCTATATAATTTGAAAGAAACCAACAATTTTTCAATAAGCATTTTCAATGAGTTTTTGACTTGCCTTATAGAATTGTGTAACAGAAATGTAATTTACTTCATAGCAGTAAGTAAAATGGTGATTAAACTTGTATGATATATATTCCTGGGCCTTCCTTCCTCCACACCCCCCCCATCCCATTGGCATAGCAAATGCTTGCCACACTAGCTTTATATACTGTAGTCATTTATAACACCGAAGAGATGCTTTTTTATTTTTTTTCTTCATCAATAACTCGGTTGTATGGAGCTTAGTTTCAAAGGAAAACACATACCTTGTGGTAGGTTATTCTTTGGACTGCAGTTTAAAAAGAAATGTGCAAAACCATATCCTTTATGCTTGTGCAGCGTCCTAAAAAACTATGTAACAAATCAATTTAGTCCTAAAGATGTGTCCCAGTGGGCCACTTCAGGATACAGAAATTCCACATGGTGGTGTATTGGTTCAATAAATTTCATGAACAATTGTCATTTTAGGTTTGCTTGCATTATTGCAGTTCTATTTATATTTTTTTCCAGAGATTATATAAGATGTACAATTCTAAACTTTCAGAACAAACCCAGAACTGCTGATATATTTTCAAATACCTGATCCCATTAATTCCTATATGTATAACTCACACAGATAAAATACAATGCATAAGTGATGTCTGACAAGCTTTAAAGTGTATTATTTTCATAAAACCAGGAAAGGTAAACATCATCCCTAGAGGATCTTGTGTTCTAGCTGACCACAGTACTATATCATATTATCACATATGTTTCCAGGGAACAGAGGGAGAAGGGATACATCCCTTTTCTATACTAAGTATTTATTGCTATATTTTTTTTAAAAAAAAATCACTGTACAGGAATCTGGATTTGATTATTTTTGTAGTGATGTTTTTCTAGCATATATTAAATTTTCTGTTAGAAAACAGTCCAACTTTATATTTAACCCGATAGGTAATCACTGGAGAAATCTATTTCACAAAGTAATACTGGTTAATTGTGCTGTCAAATAAAAAGAGGGGTTTTTCTTTGTGCATCAAAAAATACTGAGATTAGTCTCCTATCATCATTTGAATAAGTGGAAAAAAATATTTTCAGAAGAGTCTATAATACAGAACTTAAACAGTGGTGGGTTAGGGAATCTTTAGAAGTTACAGTTGGGATAAAAACAGTCCAAGCCAAATAACTTCTTACTGATATGGCAGTTTACACAGAGCTAAATTCAGAAATAAAAAGCATAACAGAGTCTCTTTGTCTGGTCCATTAGATACACACACACACACACGTATATGCATATATTAGAGTGCATATATGTTACTGTATACATGTATATCTCTTTCTCGGTATATACATAAAATACTTTTTAGAGATTTTGCCACACAGTTTTGCCAAGTCCTAAGCTTTAGAACTTTGTAAGTCAGACAGCATTGTCAGCAATTTTTTTCTGCCCCAAGAGCTGCCTGAACTGAACCTCCAGCCTTACAAGTTCAAAGTTCATTCCAATGCCAGAGATTCAGAACAGTGCTTCTCATTAAATCAATGACACATTAGATTTTCCTTAAGCAAATGCAGAAACATAGGTTTAAGGGTTACACACTTCATCAGTCTTCACATCAAATTCCTGAAATAAGAAATAAGTTGTAGTAGAGTAGGTGCTGAAATTCACAGCACAGCAAAATATGAAGTATATATTTCATCTGAGGTTTTTGGTTTGGTTTGGGTTTTTTTAGAAAACATGTTTCACACAAGAAAACAATAAAGTGTTGTATAATATGAAAGATACAATTAAGAGTAGATGGAAGCTAATACAGGATTCTCTAACCAAGCAAATACCATTACACAGAAAAACTATAAGTACCTCTTCCAAGGTGGTGTCAGAAATGCCATAGCCAGTCACATGTAGATGATGAAGGCTTTGATCTAAAGCCTGAAAAAGAGCTTTAAAAGAGGTCTTATCTGCCCTTTCTGGAATCACATAGGTCAGCTCAGTCCCACTGTTATCTTTCAAGAAGGCTTCTGGGATGTGAGTCTGTACCAGAGATGTGACCTGAACAATATGCTTAGGATCCTGGATTTCAAACACAGAGGGCTATGAGGAAAGAAAGATAATAATGCACAAAAAATTAAATGTTACCAGCAGTATGGACTTGACAGTAGAATTCATACAGGAAAACTTCCATTGATGAAAGTATGTGAAACCTCAGGTGCAGACTACTTGCCAGGAATAAAGAACAGTGAGACAAATCCCTTTTCAGGTAAATATTGAAATTCATCATTTTCAAAGATTTCATTTAGTTCTTAATAATTATAATAATACTAATAATACCACCCATGCAAAACAACCAAGAAAACTGATAAAACCATGTTTTGCTGGTTCTCTAATAATCTATATCACATATTACTTCCTGGCAGGGACATACAGCTCACTTAGAATATACACAGCTATTACTTGGCAGACACTGTTAAGTTCCGTACAGTACATTTTTAGTATACCTTTTTTATGAGTGTCAGACTGTGTCCCTGGCCATATGTTTCTCTCAGATAAGAGGGAGAACCACAGCACCTCAGCTGGCCACGCTGCAGGATGGCAATGCGATCACTGAGCACCTCTGCCTCATCAAGATGGTGAGTGGTAAAGATCAGTGTGCAACCTGCATCAGAAAGATTGGTACATGTCTACAAAACCTGGTTTCTAGAGAAACACATCTTTGCTTCACAAGGATCCTTTAACCTTAAGGAAACACGTTTCAGGTCCCTTCAAAACATAATTGCAAGACATAAACAAAACCTGCATTCAGATTTACAGTCTGAGTTAGAGTCAGGTCTAAACTTGCTTTGCCTTGTATTAGACATAGTAAGCAACATTAAGCCATTACCACTTTAAGTTATTTTACAGGCTAAAAGGATTCCTTAAGACCACATAACAGCAGTGTCTGTTTCAATGGATCATTCGCTGTGAGTTAATACAGCTAATCGAGCGCTCACTAGCTGAACAGTTTGCTTCCCACAATCAGTTTCTAACCTTATGGCACTTAAAAGATTAATGTAGCTGACTGACTGATGAGTCTGTATTCATTGGCATTATAGATGCATCTATATAAAGATATGCACAAAATGGGAAATGAAAACCCCAAAATAATTTTGAGACTAATAAAAAAGAAAAAAGTAAGAAAAGAGAAACTTCAGGACAGGACTCAGAACTAAGCTCAATCTTCTATTAAATTAGGCATCTTTCTGTAAAATAGCAGATAATACTTGCAGTCTTAGTTGGCTGCTTTAAGGTTTCCCAAGTTTGATTAAATTTCTGAAATTAATGTATTTAGTTACCGAATAACAATATTAATATTTTATATATTATGTAAAAAATTACATGCAGGATATAAAAAAATATCATGTTTAAATTTATCAAAACAGAATTCCAGAAAGGAAAATAAGCAGCAAATTTTGTGTATAAGCTTTGTACCAGTTTTGTACTTCAGAAGAACATCCCAGATGCTACGGCGAGAACATGGATCTACTCCACTGGTGGGCTCATCTAGAACAACTGTATTTGAGTTTCCAATAAAGGAGATGGCAATTGATAGCCTCCTTTTCATTCCCCCAGAAAGGGCTCCAACAGGTTTGTACTGTTGTTGGCATAAATCCATATCTTCCAGAACTCTGAAACAAGATCAATTTTGAAAAATTTTTCCAGTCACATAATGTCCACTCAGAGCAGAATTACTGAAAAGTCACTGTAAACGGAAAGTGAAAAAAACACCACCTCCAACTGGCTATACAACTTGATGACAAAAAAAAAAATTAGAAAAATCCAACTAACTCTTTACCTACAAAGTATAAACACTCATCACCAACTGAAATACAAATTCTGGATAAGTATTGTGCAGGATAAGAACAGAAAATTTTGAAATTAAGTCCAATGAAATAAATACCAATTTGTCCAATGATTTCAGCAAACTCTAGATTATAGTTTCATAAACCATGGTAAAGATGGTTAGTTTCATAACTTAAATACTGCTTCAGTTTCAGCAACTACATAAAGAAACCTTAAAAACACCTGAGTTTCGACAAAATGTGTAGTCATTTGAATTAAATAAGGTCACACTGCAGGTTTTTTGCCCTTTTTTATTTTTTTTAAGATGTGTTTCTGTGAAGTAAACATATTAGTAATCCCTAGGCAGAACAGTACTACTTAATACAACCTAATCTAGTTCCTGTGTTAAAGACTAGGAGATGCCTTACAGACATTGTCTATTCAGCCCCTGCCCTCTGATGATCTTGCATCTGAGCAGTGTGTGGAAACGTGCTCAATAAAGGCAGTACTGAAAGACCATCATTTTATTTTTTGTCACACTGAATATTCAAGCCATTGTGACATCATACGATTAATAAAATCAAACGTATTGTTACAAGTTTGACTTTAAGACAATTGAAACAAATGAGTTGTTAATGGCTAATTCAAGATATAAGTATTTTTGTATACCCTGCCAAGTGCTTTGTTGAGCACTGATAAATATTTTCTTCAAAAGAGTAACTTCCAAAGGAAGCACCTCGACAAGATAGATCAGTTGACTGGAAGTTCACCATGAGGAATGAGCTCAGCAAAAACTAGGGGAAAGGTTAGTTCCAGCAGGGGGAGATAGATCATTGACGACTGACTCAAGAAATCCCCCAGACCCAAAAAGAAGTTGAGACTGAGCATGCAAACTAATTAACATGAGAAGTGACAGAATTATTTGCCAAATAGGAAACTGAATAAAAGGTAACAGAGGAGTTAGGTAGCTTGTAACCAATGCAGGCTAGTGTCTTTGCATGCTAAACTGTATAAATAGTGTAAAATTTGGACAACTAGGGAGCTAAGTATTTGGGGGTTACCATTTAGCTCTCTGTTTTGCACTAACTAGAATACAGGAACAGAAATACCTTGACTCATTCTGTGAAATGGCACTGCGCACTGGGTAATAAACCCACCTACAGGGCAACAATTGACCTCAAAGCTTTCTGTTGCTATGAGCCTGGCAAGCAAGACATAAAAATATCAATAGTCCTAAACTAATCTCCTGAATTATTTGAGTGAATATACAGTCTGTAAAACATACCATTTACTCTTAAAGAATTTTTTATTTTTAAGAAAACAGGTTTCTATAAATGTTGTATGGATATATCTAGAAAAATTATTCTTAATCTCTTTAAAAGCCCTCTTCTTTTGCTTAATAAAAAGCAAATTTTGTTTCACTGTTTTGTTGCTTTTTTAATTTGTCTGAAGTATATTAAAGCATTCATTGTCTTTAAAATAATTGTTTTTCTTAGTAGCAAGGCCTGAATGATCCTTAGTATTCTTACGTGCCATTAGTATGACAGGGTGCTTCCGAAGTTAAAATTCAGCAGTCTAAGCACAGTAAAATACAGAATATTATTTTGCATAAATTTTAACCAAACACTAGCTTTAGTTTGTCTTGGTTGTTTAAGACAGTTGTTTCTGGAGAGAATGCAGTGTCCCACACCAGAGAGTTTTCAGATCAAAATTTTAAAGTAACAGGCTTTTATGATTAGCTACTAAAAAGGAAAGCCACTATGCCACAAATGTGTCTGCATATGCCTAATTGCACACTCAAGGAGAAGTTCCACCAACTTGGCATTTATTTCCATTGAAGCGTGGAAGTGCCCAGCCCCCCACACAGTCTGGCATGAATCAGAAGGTAAACAGAAACTATTTGCACTGCCATACTATTAGAAGAGGATACATTTTGTTCCTAAAGTTCAAAAAAACTAAGTTTGCTATTAGTGAACAAGATCTCACTTTGTAAGGTTTACTTACTAGTTCATCTGCCTTTTCTTGTTTTCCAGTCTTCCCTCTACCACAGGTGAAGGAATACAGGATGATGAATACATAAAGTCAGTGTTGACTTATCTGAAAGCTCAGGGTGAGCACACAGCAGTTCACTTTCTATCCAGCCCTCCAGCAAGGACGGAGGTAAGGCAGACAGCATGAGGCAGGACCACTACAGCTGCTACCAGGCTAACCATCTCTACACAAACATGATTATTTGATGTTTTTATACACCAGGTTTTTAAACACTGACAGTTGCACTACAAATACATTCAAGTAAAGGTTAGAAACCAGGAAATGTATTTTCAAGCACATTTTCAGAACATGAAGTGTGATAAAAACTCATGGAAAACCTTCCATTTCCATTTGCTTCTACTTGCAATTTTTCTTTAGCAGTTTCTTGTTTGAGTGGCTTGCAACAGACACTAACGATTTACTTGACAAATTGCAACAAATGAAAGAAAAAACTACCCATTGACTTGCTGATTCAACTGTTCCTTTGTCCAGCCAGGTGCCTTCACTGATCCATAAAGCAGTAGGTGTTCTCGCACCGTCAGTATGTTGAACAGGACATCATACTGTGGGCAAACACCCAGCTGTGTCCTGATGGCAGCCAGATCAGTACGTATGTCCTTCCCATTAATAATAATGGTACCAGAGGTCGGTGGATACAGACCAGTCAACAGTGATCTGATACAGGAAAAAGATTTAAAAAAACAGTAAGATCATGTGTAATGACCATATTACGTAGCTCACACTTGGATATCCTGAGGCACATCTTAACATCCTTAGAGCAACATAGTCACATAAACACCACTAGTGGTTTGGCCTTTTTTAAAAAAAAAAACAAAACCAAAAACAAAACAAAAAAACAAGATCTCAACAATCCTTCATTTCCTTACTTCCAAAACAAAATGAATTTTTTCCCAACCAAATATAACAGACCATTGTTTCCTTCTTCATGTGTGTTTTCTAGTTGAGGAGTAATTCCCAATTGTATCCCATTTTGCACCACTGTTTTTATTAAAGCTGATCAAAATTAACGTAAATGTAGAAACACACAGACTTCTTAACTGAGGCATTTTTAAGTGTCATTTTCATTTTGTTATTTTCACTTCTGGTCAACTGCCAAGAAAGAATTTCTTTGCAACTTCTAGGAAAAAAAGCACAAAACCCCCTAAAACTCCACAGTCAGTCTCCATGTGATAGGAGTACATATGGGATGCCAGAAAAGAACACTTCCCTGAGACGTGTTCAACTCCACAGCTAGACATGCCCAGCTCCTATTCAAGCTGCTCCTGAACTATTCCATCATGGTTTCAGTGGCACACAGGACCTGGTTCACTATTCATTACACTGCCTTTTGTCGTAGACATATAGCACTTTCCATGTGCTTTGGGGAGTTTATTAAATATTTATTTGAGGAAAAAAAGGACATAGGAAAGAGTTTAGAAACATTTTGAAGTGAGGATGCATAGCAGAGATCAGGGGGAGTGTAACAGCATTAAATGGCAGACTTACATAACTGTCGTCTTGCCAGCTCCGTTAGGTCCCAAGAGCGCTGTTATGTGACCTCTGTGGAAAGTGAGGCTGAGATCTTTAACAGCAGCCCTCTGGCCATCCTCGTGCTCTTTGGTGAGAGACAATAGCATGACACCAATGTTGGCTTCTTCCATGCAAGGGCCTCTCCAGCTTGGAGGTGCTGTGTCTGTATGGGGAAAAGCAGCAGATCAAGAAGGTTGCTGAATTTAAGTGTGTGTGTGTGTGTGCGTGTGTCTGTCTGTGTGTGTCTGTGTGTGTGTGTGTCTCTGTGTCTGTGTGTCTGTCTGTCTGTGTCTGTGTCTGTGTGTCTGTGTCTGTGTGTGTCTGTGTGTCTGTGTCTGTGTGTCTGTGTCTGTGTGTCTGTGTGTGTCTGTGTCTGTGTGTCTGTGTGCATGCGCATGTGCGTGTGCGTGTGATCCCTGCTGCCATTGACCAAAGCCTGGAAGCTTGCATAGCAAGCTTTTGGTAGTGGAGCGCTACAAGGGTGGCTTCTGTGAGATGTCAGAAGCTTCCCCCATATCTGATACAGCCAATGTCAGCACGACAGACCCACTGCTGGCCAAGGCCAAGGCCATCAGCAACAGCGGTAGCACCTCTGGGATAACATATTAAGGGGGACAGGGGAGTAGGGAAATAAAAAATCTGCACCAACAGAAGAGAGGAGAGTATGTGAGAGCAACAGCCCTGCAGACACCCAGGTCAGAGCAGAAGGAGGGCAGGAGGGGCTCCAGGCACCGGAGCAGAGGTTCCCCTGCAGCCCGTGGTGAAGCCCATGCTGAGGCAGGCTGTTCCCCTCAGCCCATGGAGGTTCATGGTGGAGCAGATATCCACCTGCAGCCCATGGAGGACCCCATGCCAGAGGCCCAAAGCAGGCTGTGACCCATGGGAAGCCCATGCTGGAGGAGGTTTGCTGGCAGGACCTACGACCCTGTGCGGGACCCATGTTGGAGCCGGCTGTTCCTGAAGGGCTGCACTATGTGGAAGGGACCCACGCTGGAGAAGGGGAAGAGTGTGAGGAGGAAGGAGTGGCAGAAACTTGTGATGAACTGACTGTAACCCCCATTCCCCATTCACCTGCGCTGCTCAGGGGGAGGAGGTAGAGAGAAATCAGGAGTGAAGTTGAGCCCAGGAAGAAGGGAGGGGTGGGGGGAAGCTGGGTTTCTTTCTGATTTGAATGGTAATAAAGTAAACTAATTTCCTGAAGTCGAGTCTGTTTTGCCCGTGATGGTAACTGCTGAGTGATCTCCCTGTCCTTGTCTCAACCCACAAGCCTTTTGTTATATTTTTCTCTCCTCTGTCCAGTTGAGGAGCAGAGTGATAGAGCAGCTTTGGTGGGCATCTGCCATCCAGCCCAGGGTCAAACCACCACAGTACTTTATGGATCAAATATATAAATTATAGATTTATATATAAAATCTATTATGTATAATTCTATTTTATGTAATAATTTTATATATCATTAAATATAAACAAATGCTACAAGGAAATAGAAATATGCTTTATATAAAAATATATAAATCAGATTACAAATTAAAAATTACGCAATGAGGTCAAGGATTGGTTTCTTTAGGCTGTGAATGAAAAAGGGGGTTTTGCTCCTTTCACAATGTTAAGTTTAGAAAGAACTTTTGCCAGAAGCTTGAGGTTACCTTACAGAAAGACACTACCAGCCCCTGTGACATTTCATGAACCTCTCTTCCAGTTAGCTTCTCTATCTTTTGGTCTGCAGACTAAAACCACTAAACAAATATTATTCATGCCCTTTCCACTGCTTCCCAAGTTTTCAAGTACATCCTGGAACTTAATAAAAAATCCTTTAAATACAGAGTGAGCCTCAGACAATGTATCTCAGATAAAATTCAGAGGAAGAGCTCTAAATTGCTTGAAAGTAGTAAATTGATTACCCTAGGACTTCTCCTAACAGGAGTTCCAAGTGGGTACTCGGCACCCAGATCTCTGCCAGCCCTACTGTAGTTGTAGTTCCAGCTTGTAGGACCTACATTCCCACCAGCCCTTCCCTGTCACACCTCTGATTTCCAAAGCGCTTTCCAACCCCACTGAATCAGCCCTTACCTGGGCCATATAGAACAAATGGAGAAATTACCTGGGAGCAAGTCATTTTGCTGTTCCAAGCAAATTATCCATGAATGCCTTTATCCCATTATCAGTACAAGGATGCCCAATTCTAATGAAAGAGAGCAAGTTCCTTTGCATGCATGGCAATGTTAGAGTGCACAAAAAGGCAATTTACTACCAAGCATGAGGTGCATCAGTTTAAGCAGAGGAGAGGCGAGATGAACAGATCCACAAAGTTGCAGGCAATCATTTGGATGGCTGGAGCCAGAGCCCACGCTAGTAACATTTCAGGCAGAGAAAAGGGTTTTCTTTAGTCTCCACAGAGGATGTGGTGAAACCAGAGGGAAGTCTTCATTTTATGTAAGGACCAAAGACAATTATCTCAACAAAATGGAATTGTTCCAAATTGCAGAAATTCAGACAAAATTCATACTGATAGTTTTTCCACAAATATTAGCACGAAACGAAATTTTCAAGTTTGCCCTTCTGGAGGAGATATCAATACACCAAACTGCTGAGTTGTTTGGCTTCCTCACCTACGCTACAGGCAACTGGATCGTCTCCAAACCACTGTAACTTCCAAAAAACCCCCAACAACCCACCATGTTCTTCTGATGCCCTAGAGAGAATATAGGTGAGGGTGACTGACTTCATGCACAAAACAAATCAGAAGTAAGCAAGTCCTTGAAGAGACCTGAGAGAGGAAAAAAACCACTAAAAATCTAAATTAGTTTTAAGCAAGTGAACAAAGAAATAGAGGAGCAGTGAAAGTATCTGGAGGCAGATAAAAATTAGTTACAATACCTGCAGCTTTTTAAACAAAAGTCTAAAAAGCAGAGACAGAAAGAACAGTGATCATAGAAGAGGGAAATAAGAAAAAGGGAAATAAATGAACAAAGCTAATTTTTCCACTTAAACAAGAAGCAAATAAAAAGAGCAGAGGAGGAGGAGGAGGAGGAAGAAAATCAAACTGCAGAGAAAAAAAAAGTGTTAATGAAGCACAACACTTTTTAGATTCAGTAAGGGATGAAAAGGTTCAAGGAGCTTCAGAAGAACCTAAAAAAGCAAAGAAGCAATACACTGGGACAGGATGAACCCAAGAGACAGCTATTTTACATTTTTTAAAGAGTTTTAATAAATATATATGTATAATAGTTTTAATTGAATGATTCAAGCATTACTGGTGACTGCAGAATTAACAGTATATAATGTTCGTAGTATACATTATATAATGGAGGAGAGAAAGGGACAAGATCTAAACACCTAATAAAGGACCAAGCAGTGATAAAAGCGGATTGAAAAAAATCAGCACAGCATTCAGAAAAAAGACTTTATTAAAATTCTATTATGATTACAAACCTTTTTCTTGGAAGTTTTCATTGAAGAAAAGCATATTAGAATTCAGATGATGCCTCTTCCTCCTCTCTGCACCACACAGGTTCTTCCAGTAGGCAACAGTAAAGGGAAAGTACCATCGGTTCTTTAATCCAACTTTTCCTAGAAGAAAATTATGATAGAAACTCTTGCAAAATTTATATTCATTTCATATTTGTTTGTAGGCTACTAATGTCCTATTGTCCCTTATGAAGAGCTGATTTGACCATTTAATTAGCTCAAACTCCTAGCTGCACTTAACAAACCTTAATAAAAGGGGGGAAAAAGTCATTTGGCCATAACAGCAGGTCCTGCTATAAAATAATCAGTCCTCAGTGATACTGTGCTTTGTTTTACCTCCAAATCATCTTTAAAGTGCAACACAATCATAAAGCCAACAATATGTAGTCACAGCCTAACATAATCTTGTAACTTAGAGGAAAGAAAATGCACCAAATGGCCTGCCAAGGCAAACAGCCTTATTTTTCATTATAACAATAATCCATTGCGCCAATTGTTAAAGATTATTCTTCCATTACTATCTGCACAATTTAAACAAATCAGACAGCATAAGAAACATTTCTTGTAGCATGCAAACAGAAGGGGAAAAGAATACATTCCTACACACAACCTAAACTTTGGCATTGCCCAATCTTTCCAGGATTCACTTACCGATCACACAATACACTCTGTGTGTTTGGAGTCGCATTTCATTGACACTGAAGGGCAGACATCAACTTAAGCTAAAGTCTGTAAAATTCAGTTGTATATTCCACACACCCCTGTCTTTCAATGCAAATTTCATTTTTTATTTTTACATTTTTAAAACAAACAGAGAGTAGCTGGAAGTAAAGGTGACCTATGCAAATCAGAGGAAAGGTAAATTTCAAACAGCTAGTGAGGCATTAGCTTACGATTAAAAATGCATCAACCAACTCCATAATATTCATAAAACTTGGTTAATAAAAAAAAAGTCCCACTTTCTGAAAATATACTTGAAAGTTAAATAGTTTCCTTTATGCATTGGACTGTGGACTGACTGGGATATATTTACCAGGCAGTTTGAAGTCTTTGTGATCTGAAAACTTGTGGTTCATGGGTTTCAACCCAAGTACTGACTCAGAAGATTCACCATATTCACAGGAAGTTTTGCAACTAGACTGAGCTCTGTTACTGTAAAATACCAACAAATTCCTAAATCTTTCAAATATTAGTCATTTCCATAAGCAAACAAAAGCTATTTCATGCCCAGCTACAAATTCTAGTCCATGTGTTAGCACTATGCAATATTTATGTATGTAGGAAGACTTTCTTACCCAGTCCCTAATGATAATCGCCTAGTTTTGCATATCAAACCTTGGTTCAGAATAAGATATGTTTTTGTTTTAGTTGCATTCAATGAGAAAAGCCAATTCTATCCATTCCATTCAATAACTTCTTCAAAAACATAAAATAAGAACAAGTCCATGATCTTACCAGGAAGAATATTGCTGAAATACCAGCCACCTATAAAATATAAAATGGAGTCAAAGAACATCATCCAGCACATCCATCCAAAGGTCATGTATCCTCCTTGTGCCATTGACTGGTGCACATTATTCCACTGAATTCCTGGTAGTAATAGTAATAATAATTATTATTTTTAAAAGGTCAGTGCTAAATCAGTACAGCATTAAAGATCACAAACACATCACTACACACTTCTGGGTATTTAAGCACTGACACAAGAAAGACCATAGTTAATAACGGTAATCCTAATGAATAGAAGCGACTTTTTATGCTTCTACAAGCCTCTGTTTAGAACAGCAGGTGACACTGCTGGTGGGAGAATGCAGAAAAGCTGTTGTAGAAAAGGCTGTTTATGAAGTTTTAGCTGGCCCTTAATTTGGCATAAGAAAAAGAACTACGACTCTGACAAAATGGGGCACTGACCTCACCAGTAAATAAGGCTTATGTCGTTCTGCTGATATTATAAAAATGGGTTACACAAAGTTTAAAGTCATTTATATAATGCTTAATCTGAAAACTTGAATCTGTGAATTCTAAGAAGCAAGTATTTGTGAGCACTAACTGTATTCAGAGGTAAACTGGAACAACAAACTCACTGAATAATTGCTTCATAAAATTATTACATTGCAGAAGACATGAAAGGAAGAAAGAAGGATTAGGGGATTGGAACATCTCCTTCAAGAGGAAGGATGAGAGAGCTGGGACTGTTTAGCCCAGAGAAGAGAAGACTGAAAGGGGATGTTACCAATGTCTACAGATATCTTAAGGACAAGTGTCAAGAGGATGGGGCCAGGCTCTTTTCAGTGGTGCCCAGTCACAGGACAAGGGGCAACGGGCACAAACTACAATGCAGAAAGTTTCATCTGAATATCAGGAAAACTTCTTTGAGGGTGACGAAGCACTGGAACAGGCTGCCCAGATGCCCAGAGAGGCTGTGGAGTCTCCCTCTCTGGAGACATTTAGAACCTACCTGGACATGATTCTGTGCAACCTGCTTTAGAAGAATCTGTTTTAACAGAGGGTTGGACTAGATGGTTTACAAAGGTCCCTTCCAACTCCAACCATTCTGTGATTCTGTGATGGTACAAATCACTAGTACTACAGAAAGCTACCATATTGCTAAATGGAAAACAAAAGTAACCAAACTGTAGATTTACAAAAAGCATTGCACTTTTGAAAATGCTGCTTTGTTTGCAGTACAGTGGGTCATGATACTGTTTCTCCAATTCTTTTTCTACAATTGTCAAGAAAAGCAGTTTTTCCACAAAGCATGTTTTGCCCTTTCTTCAGTAAAGATGAATCATTTTGTTGAAGGGACTGGTAGGATATTTAAATACTATTTCCTGCAACTGTCTCTTCCACTCTTCACAACTTTTGTATCATTATGATATTTTTCAGTGTGTAGTGGTTTGAAATATCCACTGACATCAATACTGATCTTGCCATGGTAGTAAAAGTATAAAGGCATTACAACCCTTTGTATATTTACATACATACACTTGTAGACATTTATCAAGGGCTGAGGTGTTCATTTCTTACTTTTCTAAAACTTCAGCATCTATAGGGGCAGCTGTTAGCTCAGGGATAGTTGGTATCACCATGTTAAAAGATCTAGCAACCTGTTAGAACATCTAAGCAGTTTCCAAATATTTCTTTTCTTCCTAACATATAAACATAATAGGGTATTCTCATGCATTTCCGCACCTGCACAGTAGCTGAGTAAGGGTTTCACCAGCTGCTTCCAAGCTTGCAGAAGCAAGCTGCTACTCAGGCTGAGTATGAATAAGGTCATACAGGAGAAACATAGAAAATGCTTTACAAAGTAAAGGTGATCTTTTTCCAATGTATAACAGTTAAATATTCATCTTAACATTATGTTGAGAGTGAATAACTTACACTGTTCCTGTTTTTTATATTCTCATAAACCTCCATTGTGTTATACACTAGTGCACGTGTGAACCCAGACACAACTTCCAAGCTCAAGAGTAGTCTAACCCAATGAATAGGAAGTCAGTCAGGTGCCAGGAGGCTTGTATGCATGAACAAGGAGCTCCTGGCCAAATTCAAACACAAAAAGGAAGCATACAGAGGGTGGAAGCAAGGACAGATAACCTGTGAAGAGTACAGAAATATCGTTTAAGCACCCAGGGATGAAGCGGAGAAAGCTAAAGCCCAAACAGAATTGAATCTGGCCAGGGATATCAAACACAATAAGAAGGGTTTCTGTAAGTACATAGGTGACAAAAGGAAGACTAAGGCAAATGTGGACCCATTGCTCAACAAGACAGAGGATCTGGTTACATGGGGTGTGGAAAAGGTTGAGGTACTGAATGCCACTTTTGCCTCAGTCTTTACTAGCAAGTCTGAAGAAATCCCAGGTCCCAGAGACCAAGAGAAAAGTCTGGAGCAAGGATGATGTACATTTTGTGGAAGAGACTCAGGTCAGGTCAGGTCAGGCAAACTGCACACACATTAAGTCTATGAACCCTAATGGGATGCACCCAAAAGCACAGAGGGAGCTGACAGACATCATTGCAAGGCCAGTCTCGATGATCTTTGATTTATCATGGCAACTGGAAGAGGTACCTGAAAACTGGAGGAAAGCAAATATCACTCCTATCTGCAAAAGGAGGACCCAGAGAACTGCGGACTGGTTAGCCTTATCTTTACCCCTGGGAAGGTGATGTAACAGCTAATCCTGGAAACCATTTCCAGGCACTTGGTGGACAAGAACATCATCAGTAGTCAGAATAGCTTCACCAACAGGAAGTCATGCTTGACCAACTTGATTAAACTTCTATGATGAAAGGACTGGCCTGTTAGATGAGGGGAGACTAGTGGGTCTTGTCTACCTGGAGTTCAATAAGGCTTCTGACACTGTCTCCCATAAGATCCTCCTAAGGAAGCTAATAAAGTATGGGCTGGAGGAGCAGGCAGTGAGGTGGATTACAAACTGGCTGAATGGCCAGGCCCAGAGCACAGTGAAGTCTAGTTGAAATCCAGTAACTAATGGTGTACCCCAGGGGCCAATACTGAGTCTGATCCTGTTTAACATCCTCATTAATGATCTGGATAATGGGGCAGAGTGTATCCTCAGCAAGCCTGCTGATGACACAATACTGGGAGAAGTGATTGATACGCCAGAGGGTCATGCTACCACCCAGAGAGGCATCAACAGGCTAGTGAAACAATCTGACAGGAACCTCATGAAGTTTAATAAGTTGGAAGTCCTGCACCTGTCAAACAGTCCCATGAACCAGTACATGCTGGGGACACCCAGCTGGGTAGTAGCTTTGCAGAAAAGGACCTGGGGGTCCTGGTGGACACCAAGTTGAAAATGAGCCAGCAACGTGCCCTTGCCACTAAGAAAATTAATGATATCGCGGCTGTCTTGGGCACAGCATTACCAGCATGTCAAGGGAGGTGATCCTTCCCGTTTATTCAGTACTGGTGAGGCCATGCCTGGAGTACTGGGTTCAGTTCTGGGCTCCCTGGTATAACAGAGGCATGGAGGTTCTAGAGAGTCCGTCAATGGACCACAGAGATTATTAAGGGACTAGAGCATCTCTCCTATGAGGAAAAACTGAGAGAACTGGAACTGTTCAGCCTAGAGAAAAGAAGGCTCAAGGGGATCTTATGAATGTATATAAATACCTGAAAGGAGGGTACAAAGAAAACACAGTGAGGGTCTTATCAGTGGTGCCCAGAGACAGGACCAGAGGCAACGGACACAAACTGAAACACAGGAAGTTCTCTCTGAACATCAGGAAACACTTTTTCACTGTGAGGGTAACTGAGCAGTGACACAGGTTGCCCAGAGAGGCTGTGGAGTCTCCAACCTTGGAGATGTTCCAAAGCCATCTGAACACAATCCCAGGCAACTGGCTGTAGGTGGCCCTGCTTGAGCAACAGGGTGGACTAGATGACAACCAGAGGTCCCTTCCAACCTCAACCACCTTGTGATCCTACAAAACTCCCTATTAATATCCTCACCGGAAATCAATCATTAGAGCTGCCACTGACACCAGTGACCATTTCCAACAAACTGCTCTAAATGCCTTGCCAAAACGTCTTCCACTGGACTGAGAAATAACACATTCAATGAGTGAAATAATATTCAGTCAGATGCTCGCCCTTAGGTAGCTCTACTGAATTTCACTAAATATGAAGTTTGGGTTTGCATCTCCAGAACAATTTCATTGGCTGAATACACTCACTTTGTCATCTAACAGGATGTGGAGATTTTCCTCCAACCTGTACTGCAAACAGAGCAATGCTAACCACTCTCATTTACTGCCAGGAAGTGGCACAAGCTGTTTTCAAGGGGCACTAAAAAGTTTTTCTCCTATTATGATCTACCTTCTTAAATCATTATTAGAGATATTTTTTTCTGAACAAAATGAAAAACATTTCCAGCTGTAGTTTTTGAAATAATTGCAAAACTTTTCTTCTAACTGGTGAGCTTACCTATTTCTTGGCCCTCAAAGAATGTAATGAAAAATACTCCTTGCCCAAAGGCAGTTGTAGAAAGAAGACACTACAACACCAAAGGAGAAACAGGATGTGAACATCAAATAAAATTTCATTAACAAGCTCCATGAAATAAAATATTTTGTGACACTAAAAGCAAGCACAAAGTAAACAGACCTTTGTTTCACATTGACTAATCGTCATTATTTTCTTTTACATTTTAACAATTCTGTTCCACATACTGCAGTAGTATTTGCTCCACCTTAAAGAGCACCATTGATCTAGTCATTAATATTGGAATGCATTATTTAACTTTATAACAAGTTATAGACCATCATAAATCTAGCGTATACTGAAAATTTATAATACATAACACTGTAAAGGCAAGCAAATAAATATAATTTCTATAGTAAAAGCAGTGCTCCTACTCCTTTTTGTAAGACCAGAACTCAAGAAGAGACAGAAGCAGAAGGAACACACACACCGGGTCCTATATGCTGAGACAGCATCTTTGTGCAAGGCAATAACATTTGACTTCCAAGAAGCAACATAATCATGCTGTATCACAAAACTACAAAATGGAAAACAAGCAAGTTAGTGTGATGTAGCATAACAAGGAAGTGTGACTGTTGATCAGTGGAAAAACACTGGTGAGCTCATAAAGGTTGATGGGGAGATCCAAAACACTACTGCAATTAATGTGTTACTCAGTGACAAAGTTCTGCAGTTTGAGAGTGAGCTGAAACAGAAGATCATTTTATCTTATTTCAAAATAATGCAATTAAATACTTTTTCTGCAATATTTGACACAAAAGGAATGCATCCTGCCAGCTGTATGAAGCAAAAAGTATAACATAGGCTGCTACTTAGAAAAAATTCAAAAACATTAGCGGCATGGATTACATTTTTGTACAGAGAAGTTAATGCTAATTACCATCAACTGAGTTTCTGCCTTTTACATTGCTAAGGTTTCATTATCTCACTTGATGGCCTCTCCTCTCTCTTCAAAAATTGTTACCTTTTTCACATGCTGCTGCCTCTGATTTTCAGCAAATGCAGGATATCTGAAGAGTTTTGAAATAAATTATTTTAAAGTGTGCAAATTATCTGATTCATACTTTTCCCTCTCTGTGGCCCAAAGGAGGGGGGAAAAAAAGCAACAGAAAAAAAAAAATAATTAATTCCACCCTGTCTGTTTATGCCTGAATTCTGTAGTCTTACATCTTGCTTACTTGTATGCAAAGAACCAATATATTTTATCTGACCAACTGACACTGAAAAAGCAACCATATTTTTTAATAGTTTATGAATTATTCCACCAGGTTAATTTGGTATGTGAGTTATTTTGAAAGAGTGAAGCCATAATGTGAAATACAGTTTGCATTGTATGATGGTGTATTTGATGACCCAATCAGGGATATAGTATATTAAGACAATGCAAAGACATAAAACAGCACATGGTGTAAATAAAACAGGAAAGGACATGGAAGAACTGACACCAAAGAAACATATTACCTCAGACTAGCTATATGTATAGCTAGATAAACACTAGACAAATTTCCAATCTAATCCCCAATTGTACTCAATAGAGGATCAATCACTAGTTTTTGTCCAAACAAATAATGACTTTCAGGAGTGGCATGTCACCAGGTGTGCTTGAAAGTACAGTAACATTAAAAATTTTTTGACATCAAAACGTAAAGAGAACTTCTGAGCATGAGGAATGCAACCTCCTTATATTTTCTGTAGGTTTACAAAATTTCCTTAAGAATTTCTTTTTTATTCCTCTGTACGTTCAAAACATTTTCTCAATTTGGTATTTATTAATTGACTTATTTCCAGTGAAACAGAAAAGCAAACAGAAACCTGGGGAAAAAAATAAGTGAATTACAGTCTAAAGTTCAAAACTATGGAAAACCCACAGCATGATTGGAGAGGAAAAATTAGAAAAGGAAAATAAATATTTACCATTATAATCTGGCTGATGAAACTCAACTGGTTCTGCAAGACCAACAAAACTATGTAGGGTAAAAAACTGATCATATATACAAGGCTGGCACACAGAGCTGCTGTGTCAGCACTGCTAAAAAATGCTCCCAAAAAATAGCTTAACATAATAACTGTAGCTCCAAAATCCAGGAGAAAAAGGAAGATGAGGAAGCCATTGCTATAAGCAAAGATACCACTTGCTTTTAAAATAATGGCCAGAGCACAGCTGCTTATTGTGAGCACAATGACATTCTCCAGAAACCAAGCAAAGAAATGAACGGCTGGATGCACACCCATTGTCTTCATATACTGCAAGACAGCACAGCAAAGCAAGTTAAGGTTAGGAAACAAATTTTCTTCTTCTCTTAACATGTTACCACCAAGACACTACTAGCTCCTGAATGATGTAATTTTCCCATTAAATTACTACTTTCTTCTCTCTTTTCCTGTGTTACCCCTTCTGCTGCTTTCTCCTGGAACCACGTTCTGAGCAGGGCTGCCTCTGAGCTTATCACATATTAACATGAGGAATACCAGTGCTCAGGCACAACCCTTATGCGTAGGTTGCACCACCAGATGTCAGATTACTGGGTCCTCCGGTGAGGAGTTCGCCTTTTTATACTCTAAAAAGTAGTGAAGGTATCTACAGCGCTGTATAAGCAAATGTTTTTTTCCCAGCCTGTTGCTGAACTAAAAGTAACATATGGATATGTTTGTAAACCTTTAAGTATTAGCATGCAAATAATAATTTAGCCAGGTATGATGTATTACCCTTCTTTCTTTTTTTTTTTTTTTTTTAAAAAAAAAAAAAAAAAAAAGCTTTTGGAAACAAGCCAATGCTACTTATGAAACATTTTTCATATGATGATGAATATTAAGTTTATTAAGTTGATTTAATATTTTAAAGCATTTTTAAAACAATAAGGCCTATATTAGAACACAAAGCCTAGAGAAATTAGATAATTTCCCAGATTAAAAGAAGCTTACTCTAGCAGTCTAAAGACCAGTATAATTCTTCAAAAAAAGTATATTTGTCCATATAGAAAACTTATCATAAACCCCCTGTCCTTCCATACGCTTAGCACATGCTAGGACTAGCCTTTGATATAACCAAATAATTTTCGCTTTTTTTCTGTATCATCCTCCCTTATATTTCTGAGAATTACACAATATATGGAAAAAAAATAATTTGGTATAGGAAGTTTTATCATTTTAGACCATGTATAGAAAAACATGAAAAATAATCCCAAATAAAAATCATTCTAATCACAAGGACTTTTCCCAAAAAACAGTTTCCAGCTTCACGTTTTATGGATGTTTTGCTTGTTGCTTTTTGTCTCAGAGACAATACTTGCATATTAAGAAGACTGATGCTTAAACAATGGTTGTGAATCTGAGTTGGCAGGTAGAACTAAAACCTACTGCTCAGAGGAAACAAGTGAAAACAAAGCCAGCTGGATTATAAATACATAAACATACTTCAAAGTTTAAGTTTTGTATTACAGTACACTTTAATACATACATTTTATTTTCAGAGGCTAATCTGCCTCTTACCTCTTCTAGATGAATTTCTCTTTCATAAACCAGTTTGCGAACCATGCCAGCAACTGAAACCATCCATGTTAACATCATCATAAGCGGGAAAAAAAACCCTATATTGTTCAAGAATCTATGAAAGAACATATATGCAGAGTTATTAAACCCCAAAGGTAAAATACTTTTTAGCAGAATGTTAATAGATTAATACTGGGACTATTCTCAAAGTATGCACAAATAAGATCTGACATGAGTAATAAGGTTGATTCTTGTTCTGGTTAGAATTGCTTATTTTTCATGGAAGAAGCTAAATATATGTATTAGTACTATAAAGTTTTATTAGTATTTGTCAACAGTACAACTGATGTAATCATTCTTCAGGGCTCCATTCAAAGTTAAACAAAGTTCAGGTTTGTTTCTACGGCAAAATAATATATTTGGACAGTAGGGAATACCAAGAGCCAGTCAACTTTTGCTCCACTTTAACAGATATATTACCATTAAGTTTTAATTCTAATACTCAGGATGTTTGCATGGTTTTACAAAGAACATTTCTACACTATTTTTTTTTCTTCATCAACTTATGCTGTATTATAACACATACCAGGGATTAATTTACAGTTTGTGTACAGGACAACTAAGGATGGAAAGTGGGTTTCTTAGCATAATCTAATTTAGTTGCACCATATTTTGACACGGTCTCTGTCCAGCAGACTACTCCACAGTATAGCCACCAACAGCTCATCAGGGGTCATTTGCCAGACAGAAGTTGCATAATCTGTTGTGGTCACAGCTGTTAAACAACATTTGCTATGCTGTAACATCTGGTATTGAACATACTGGTTCAGTCTTGTGCTGAGATACACACATTCACCCACTACAAAGACCTAGTAGTTTCCCAAGTCCTCTAGTATTAATCTAATAAGGATAATATACTGAATTAAAAAGCTGAAAGTTTACTTACAGATCACTGGTATGACAAGGGTAAGGCATGGCTTGCACCTGAATGGATGGCTCTAAGGTATTTGTCCCAGTCTGTGCTGAAATAATTGCCCTTTCAATCATGTCTTGGAGAGGAATAAAGATGTGGTTGTATTTAAACCCATCAGCTGGCAATTTCTGTGGATGAGATTTCCACGCTGGGTTTTTAATCAAATCTGTTCTCATGCTGTAGAGAACACTTGTTCTAATTGTATATGAAATGTGTCGTGGAAGGAGATTGCTAGAATCTTGTGTCTTGTTCTTTGGTGTATCAAAGATGATACCTGCCACAAGAAGAAAAAGAGCTTCATACCCAAGCTTACATGATTTATGCCATTTACACAGCTAACTCATGGCCAATTACCATATGATAGTAGGATACATTCACCTTTCATGGCAGGCCTCTAAAATTTCTTGACCCCCCAACACAAGAATGGTAGGTTTCATAGAGACTTAAATTTTTTACATTCATAAATATGAAATGTAGAAGATTATTCACATAATAAATGTGTTTGCAACAACCATTTTTATCTGAGAAAATTCCTTCTCAATTTGTTGCTTTGAATTGCATTTTATTCTTTTTATATCCAGATTTAACTCGTTCTTTGGGACTGATCTCAATTCTACAGTGAAAGCAGTAGCCATAAAATTTGTCCATCAAAGGATAACAACCCCTGGAAGTGGGTGATAAAGTAAACAGTACCAACACACTAAAATTTACTCTGATTTTTAATTTCTGAATCAATTTTAAAACTTCTGTTTTAGCACAGCAGAATTTGCATGTTTATTTTCTCTAGCTTTGTGTAAAAAAAAAAAAAAAAAAAAAGCAGGTGAAAGCTTAATTGTAGATGAAAAGATGAAGATACATCTGTACCAATACAGCAGATTGGTTGGTATTTTCTTTCTGGATGACCCAGATTTTTTAAGACTTCTTGATGAATGTAAAATTTTGACCTTTTTCCTCTTCTGTAAAGCTTATTTTTTCAACTGACCAATCTCATTTTCCTATTTATGCAAAACATTTAGTTTCCCAAGACATTTCATGAAGCTATGAAACTATAAAAAAAGCAAGCAAAGAAAATTCTGTTTATTCTGTTTTAGTTTTATACCTTACTGTGGAAAGGTAAGGCCCAGATATGCCTATATCTGAGCATGTAGTATTGGCATATTGGACTCATTAGGTCCCTTAAAATGCCATTTTACCGATTTAAGCATGTAAAGAGATTATAAGGCCACAGTACTGAAAAAAAACTCCCAAGAAATGTTAGCTTATGTTAGCATATGACCCTTCCCTATGTAAACAGAAGCAAAATGGATCTAGAACTTGACAATTCAGTTTTTGAGGGTCAAGATCTATCCATCTCTTCCCCTGAAAAGGCAAAAAATTTCACCCCCTCAAAGTACTCCTGAGAAATTTTCCTTATATCACGGTATGGCCTGTCGCTTTTGTATTGTTGGAGGGCGGTCATTTCCATATTCTGCAAATGGGGGTACTGTGCAGGTTGTAGAACAAACATAGGATTCCAGACTAAGTAGTTTCATTCTCTGGAACTGTTTAGACATGTCTTTTCTTGTGTACTTACAGGAGTCTGGGGAGACAATAAAAATCAACAGGGGGGAAAAACATGGCACACTTTATGAAGACTTAAATGGGGCTCTCTTTTGGAAAGGCTAGATGCAACTTAAAACATTTTATGCAAGAAAAGAAAGCATGTGCAACAAGAAAAATATTCTTGTCTTTTAAACTTCTGTACAGTTAATTGAATCTCATCAATAAGAATATAATGCAGGAAAAGGATAGACAGTAGAATCCCAGGGAAGAAAAGAGATATATCTGTTGCTTAATAATTTATTTGCTTTGAATAAACAAGCTAATTTCTCTGAGGTGTTGGTTTAAGAATAAAACTTACCAAAAAAAAACCCTTCCTTTGCTTCATTTTGAAAAAACAAGAATATAAAAATTAAAATTAGAAAGGATGTAAACTATGATCTCATCATAATAATTAATCAAGTCTCCTTAGTACTATACAATTTTCAGCTTTTTTGTTCTATTTTAAACATTTATGACTATTCTTTTCAACATTTTGTTAGAAATAACAGACTTCATGGATTCGTTTGGCAATTCCACAATTAAAACAACATAATTAGTCTTTACAATATATATTACAGCATTCAAATGTTAGGGAATACCTCTTAAGGTAAACGTATTTTATTTTGCCTGTATTATATGTGTTTTAATACATAATGTGAAGCTGTGTAAGTTTAACCTACCTTATGAATAAACATAGACAACTACAAAGTCTGATGTCAATATGAATTTTAATTAAGGTACTTACTAGCTAAAAAACTGTTTTGCTGCATGAGTTCATGAGCCTTCTCCTCCAATTTCTCAACAGAGTCAAAAGGCTGGAAACGGTCCAGTAACACACAGGAAGAGATATTTACTACAAGCTGTGACAACAGGTCAATCTGTTTACTTGCTGAGCTGTTAAGCATCTTGTTCATCGTAGTTTCTAAGATGAGGAAATAAATTTGACTTCCTTAGTTTTAATGATCAGAACAGAAAGGTATGTTCTCAGTTGCACATCCTATAAGAGTAAATACCCTTTGTATTAAAAAAAAGGAAGAAGTTTTAAAACCATAGGAATTTTAGTGTGAACTTGTGGAAGCATAGTTCATGTTTCAGTGGCTTTTATAAGTCTTCAGCTATGTCTTCCCTCAATTTCAGAGCAACAAAAATGTAACAAATTCTAATAAAGTTCTAGAAATAGACCACATCTTTGAAGCTGCAGGACTTAACATTTCCCGATCTTTCCGTAACTACTCACACAAATACAAGTTACTATACTTCAAACATCACAACAGAGATCTTTTTCATCCAGCAATATATTTGCTAGTTCTTTCCTTGACACTGCAAATATCGTTGTATAGGGGGTAAGAGTTTTGACTCGAGCTCTACATTTAAAAAGCATCTGAAAAAACCTACAACCCCTCTATTTTTACTTTGATCCTTTCTATGGATCCAGAATGAATGTATACCTTAAAGCCTGGTTCCCAAAACTGCTGACCTTTGGAGGAATTCAGATCTCCATACATTGGTAGAGAATGTAGAGAGAGTGTTATATTCTTATGTCTGAGAGAACAACCAGGATAGCATGGTCTAGAAACAGTCTTAACTCATCTGGATTTAATGGAAACATCTGAATTTCTCAGGTAATAAACAATATTATAAAACATCCAACACAGATTTCCATCATAAATTTTTCAAGATTCACTTGGAGATATAGGCTTTAAAAAGGATAGGTGATGACCTCATTTGATAACAGTGGTGACAGATAAATCTGAATCATCGATGTTATTCAGCATCCGTATAGGGAAATAGGAAGGTACATAAGTGGGAAAATGCATGGAGTAGTCTGAGGAACAGACATGATTACGAGTGAGAAAGGATAAAGAACACAAGAAAAAAGTTGAGGAACTGATAGTCTAGAACTCAGAAGACAGGCAAGCAAAGACAAGGTGAATTCATGGGTTGAGTGAAAACAGAGCCAAATGTAGATACTTCAAGTCTTATTTACTGCTATCCTTGAGGAAGACAACAAAGGAAATATCTGTGCTGCTACTTTTTTTGCAGCATTAGAGAGAATAGAATATTCCTAACATTAAGTAGTAGGGTTAAGCTTTCATATATATATGTATTCGTATATGCCTATGTGTTTGTGTGTAACTATATATAACCCTATACATATATATACACACACAAAAAAACCCAAAACCACCAGAGATCTCTTTACCAGCTGATCTTTGAAAGACCTTAATTTGAAATCAGTAATTAACCAAAAAACCTTCTCTCTTATGGATTAAACTATTGAACATTTTAGCATAAGAAATACCAACTAGATTGCTGTTTGCTTGGAGTATGGCATATTTAACTGTTTCTGGAAGCAAAATACTGTCTTTCACAATGTGCATGAATTTCGGTACTCTAGTATAGAAATAACACATATATATGAACTGATACAATCCATAGGAATGTTTTAGAATGAACATCTATAGAATTGCCTATCTTGTATTTTTCCCATTTATAAATGTAGGAATTATAAATAAAAAACTCAGCAAATCTGTTTTTACTATTATCATCATCATACTTCATTACATACCAACTCAGCCCTCATCTTCCACTTAGCTTGTTTAACTTATGATTAAGTTACTGGGAGAAAATATTTCTGGTTTATGTAAATCTACCAGGTAGAAGTGCTATTTAAGTAAAAGGTTGCAAGATTAATAAATTGTAATAAACCAGCAATGAATGAATTTAGGTCAGAAATTAGGAGAAGGTTTTTAGTTATCAGACTGTTTTGGTGATGGCATAGTTTTCAGTGGTGATGATAGAGCTATTTGTTTCCAGCTTTCCATATACACATAAAACTATTTCATTTCAATGAGGGCAGTAGAGCTGTAGCATGGAGGAAAGCTGCCTGATTTTTTTCTACCCTGGTTGTTACATCCCAGGTCACAGGTAGCCCTCTATAAGGGAAATCCCTGTGAAAAACATATCTGGGAGAAATCACAGAAGTAGTACAAGAAAAAGACTCAGCAAGCAAGAATCCAAAAGAAGACCCTGCAGCACAGCTGCCTCCCAGTGCTTCTTGAAAGGTTCATAAGGACTGTGGCCAGCAAGGAGCTCACAAGCTCTTGTGGGACAGAGTTTGTATAAAGTTGGCTGCACCCAGGAAATGACTGCAGATTACAGAGTCAGAAAGCAAGCATAGAGGAATAGAGTTGCCTTGCCAACACAAAGCTAGCTTAGAAGGTAAAGAGTTTAAAAAGAAAACCACAAACTTTTTTGCCCTCAGTTAAGTATTTATTTTGTTCCAGGTGAGTAAAACTGGCACAGTAACCCTGAAGAACTGTTTTAGAAATTGATAACTTTGCCAGGTCTTATGCATAATAATTTTATAGGGGTTGGAAGAGTGCTACATCAATCCACTCTGTGTCCCCAACACTTTGCAGCAGGAATAGCAGGGTTAATAAGATGTCACTAAGACTGTTAACCATTTTTATAGCATTGTGGAAAAGTTAAAAAAAAAATACAAACACAAACATCTTGGATTTGAGCATAATTAGAATTTATCTTAATGTGAGGGTAGATGTAATAAACCAAGGGAATGTTTGCTTTAGTTAAAAGAAAAATACATAATCACACAGATTAGGTGACTTTAGAAAACCTCAGCTTTGGATAGAAATAAACAGATTGTGAGTGGTAAACCCAATAACATATATGGATTCGTTTAGGACTTTAATTGGATCCAAGTAAGATAATTACAGGACTAAAAGTAAAAAGCTGATGCAGTATAAGAGTAATGATTAAAAAAAAAAAAACCCACACATAAGAACAGAGGTTTACAGTAACAGCTGCACATGATTATAGACTAATAAACTGAACAAAGAAAGCATACAAAACCAACACAAAAATAAGAGGGCATAGTTGTTTTTCAAAAACCAAAATGACAAAGTGAATCTGTAAATATAAGTGTAATCAAAGTGTAAATGCAGAAGAGTGCTTTGGCACCTTGGACATATCAGCTTGACAAAGGCATAAATGCTATTGCTATAGCCCATATTGATTTGCATTTTTTTATATGATGTTAATTTTCTTGGCCGTATTCCATTAAAATAAAGAAATTCTAGTTTCATAAGCCATTCTACTAAAATGATTTCCTGTACTCACCATCCAAGACTGTTGACCATTTATTACATATTTTCACATACCCTTAGCTCTCATAAAAATCTATAGCTTGAGAAACACATGCACATGTGATGATGTTGTCTGCAACAGTGAAGATGGACCTGATAAGTCCAGAGATCTTGATACCTACTTAATGAAATATTGTTTGCCCATAACCTATCATGTAGCTCCCAGTGTTAGATCCAAACAAAATCCATCTCCTACTCAACTAATATATTGAGATAGTTATATTTCCAGCAGGCCTTGTGGGCTGAGAGACTTGCTCTTTCCTCCCTCTTATCTTTCAAACTATGTGGTTCTGTGTGTGGGGTTTTCAGTTGTATTGTGATCCAGCTTCACCATTAGAGGTGTGCTGTGCCTGACCCAGACTAGACAACAGTTCAGTGATTAAGAAAATCTTCCTGAGATGTAAGGAATTCAAATTTGAGTCCCTAATCTAAGGAGGATATTGAGCCCAGGCTCTTACTTTCTGGCTTGAATTCTGGGCAACATGTGCCATTTTTCTCAGTGCAAGTAAGTTCAGCTAGTCCTAGCCTTCAAACAGAGCCAAATCAAGGCCAGTTTCAAATAAATCTCACATCCTGCATGCAAAAGAAAATCCAAGAACTTCATCTCACATCAACCATGACAGAACCAGCTCAGGAAAGTAGTACAATTTAAGTGAAAAACACTTCATTATTTACAATCTCTCAGGAGCTTTTGTCTGTCTCCTGTGGAAAGGCAGGTACAGAAATCCAATAAAAGCTGCACTTCAGGTACATTTATTAGTTTATTTTAGCTCTAGACTAAAAATTCTTTGACTGTAGAGCAGACTTCATAACCTATATTGCTGTAATGTCCATTTATTCCAGCACTGAGGGCCACACAGCCCCTTTATGGGAGCTTATGGGAGCTCATCACTTCTCCAACAAATGACTGGAACAGATTTGTGTCTGGTTCATAGTTATCCTAACACTCATTGATAACAAACTACACAGATCGGTCCTCTCTACCACTATCCTCCTTTAGAAAGCACCCAGTTCCCTTTGTATATGATGCTATACTACCTGTTACTGGATTTTATCCCACTTTTCTCTCTTTCTGGTCCTCAAAATCATGAACTTTTCTTAAATGACGTTAGACTCTACATTGGTATGGACAATTCCTTCTGGCACATGTCAGCAATCATTTTAATTATCATGCACCTACCTTACTGACAGCAGGCCATATTGATTTTTTGTCACCTACCAAATTCTTCTAAAAGTAACTTGAATTTCCAACATTATCCTGTCTCTTCTTCTCCTTAAATCCCTGTATACCCAAAATTACTCATCATAATCTCCACGTCCTCCATTATAAACTGTTCCCCTTGGGATACCTCTCTGGCCCTGGAGGACATACTCTCTACTCCTGGAGGTCTGACTACCAGGGCTCAGCACCAATGCAGGAAGGGTGCATGGCTGTGACCCAGGGGGACACTGCTGGACAGCCCTGTGCAGATGCCCAAGCCAGGGCCACTGCTTTTCCATGTTGCACAGAACTGTGGCTGGGCCTGCCCCAGGCTGCAGATCTCACCACATCACAACTTGGCTGTGGACCTGGCCATGGACCTGCCAGTCTGGACCCAGACCCCCTACCCACAGGGTGATATCCTGGCCTGGCCTCAGCATCACCCCACATGGCCCCACTCAGCCATGCCAGGGGCTGGGTCTGACCCTGGTTAGTCTCTGCTGATCTGAACCCAAACTTGCCACCCTCTGATTTTAATTGTATCTCAAGCTTTTCTGAGGCTTAAGGAGACTACATGAAAGTAATCCTCAAATAAAAGGAGAAAAAAAATACAGACCCCTTTTGATTAAACACACTGTATCCAATCTCATTTTCTATTTATTTCCATTTAAAGTATATAGATTTCCTTCAAAATCTGCTACAAAGATTTACTACTAATGGAACTGTGGCTACTGGGATTACTTCTCCCTACTCCTTTTAAGTATAGCCCCTGTGTTTATAACTCTCCCACGACAGTTTGCCACTTCTAACTTGTTACCAGATTTTTGAAGTCTTTCAATATTTTGAAATGCAAATTAACCATTCACTCAGAAGAAAAAAGACAATTAGAAATATTTGAGACTAACTGAAGAAGAGAATTTAAAGTCTAGTACTTTAATACTATTTAAGTAGATAAAACCTTCAATTACAAGTAAACATAGCTCTAAGTTCAAGTTAAAGTCTTATAAGCGTAATCAGTACATGTACTTTTATGTACATACCGTATACTTGCATTTTTTTAAAGAGTTTTTCCATGTCAATATCCAAATTCGTTTCTAGAAAGTGCTTTATGAAATTGCTTTGCAGTGCTTCCTAAAATGAAAAGTGTTAGATGTTACATCAGGTTCATTGTCTCTAAAGAAATGTAAAATATAAGTATGCATTCATGCTCAATTCTATGACCAAGATTTCCTGCATAACACTGGAGAAGTCACTTAGCCTCTCCATGTCTTCAGTCTTCCCCTCTTAACAGGCTAACTCCAAATTAACACTAGCAATAGCAAAATAAATATCTTAAAAGAACTGGCATTTGGGAATTCCTTTTACATTATTTTAGCTTCATTACTTCATTTGCCAGGTTCTAAGGGGGAAAAAAATTGCTACCTCTACAAAAGCATCCTGAGATCTGCCAGTCTAATGAATGATTAGTGACATCATTCCTTAACTGAACTTAAAAGTAATAGCTCAATTGATATGTATGGGCCATGACTGGATTCTGCTTTTTTCTTAAAGTAGTAAAAAAAATACTCCTAAAGTGTAAAATTTTCCTGAAGTGTAACAGCCATGCATGTTTTCACAAGTCAACCATGGCAAAACTAAATTTTATTGGGGAAAAAAGGAAAAGGACACAAATATGTAGAATGGGGAAAACCCCAGTAACAAAAATGCTCTTTATTTTTAGTCAGTATTTCCTATATCAGGGGTTTTTTTATCAGTTGCACACATTGTTGGAAAATAGCAAGTGATAAACAAGCAAGTTCCAGAAAATATTTTATTTCCTACAATCTTACATTTATTTTAAGTAACTGCATAAAGCTTTTAGGTGTACTTATTTCCCTTATTGCCTGGTAATACTGGATATAGTGAAGTAACATTGCTTTTAAGTTTTTTCACCTCAGAATTTTTTCAGTATCACACTGTAGGCTCATAACCTAAAGCTAATCTGCCTCTTTTTCAGCTCTTTTTAAACCTGACGCCAGATAGATAAGCAGTTTTACATGTACAGAAATTCTGTCCAGGTGACATAGCAAACTGGAAAATAGGCAGCCCTCCCACAGTTCACCAACCTGCAGCCGTGAGACTGTAAGGACATTTCCACTGGTTTTAAAAACCTCAGACATCCTAAGCCATGTCTCAGAATAAGTCTTCAAGTTTTCCACAAAAGCAAAAGTGAAATTAGCCTGGGAAAAAGAATACATGGAGACAAATGAAGTAAAAACTGTGCACAGCAAATCTTAAAAACGGGAAAAACTGGCATGCTTCAGATCTTCTGCAATTTCTTTCCATTTCACTTTGATAGTCAGCAGTAAGGATATCAATGTTTTCATTGTCCTACTTAAGAAAAGTATTTGTTGCAGTCTCGAGATATCAAGTAAATCAAAGAAAATTATTCCTGCAGCATGTATGTTTTCTACTTGAAGTATCATAAAGACCTCTATTTTGTAATGTCTCTTTCATACAGAGTATCATAGAGATGTTTCAGAGAGACAGGAAAAAAAAGAAAAAGAATAGGACATACTCAAAAGAAAGCCTCTACAGAACTTGTAGGTCTTTTATTCAAGCTACTTTGACCAAATATAAAATAAAAGTGAAAGCTGGAAGCATGGTGTGGGCAATAAATTCAAGTGACCAATAAATCAATTTCAAAATACTCTCACACAGGAAGACTTGAGTATAGCAACATAGTCTCTGTCCCAGTCGAACCTAAGCTACAATTTCTCTCTTAGCCACTAGCAAACAACGACCATTTTTTTCTAGCCTGTTTTAAACAGATCACAAGTATACTAAAGTTTAGAAAACACTGCAGTATCTTTTTGTTTAAATTGGTGTTATGAGTCATAGAAGTGCATTTAAGAACAATCCAGCATTGTTATTATGGTAGAGATCATGACATTTCCCAGCAAAGAGTGTCTGCAATGAGTTGTAAACTCCAATTTGGGACCATACTATTTGCAGTAATTCCAATTGAAAGCAAACAATTTTTGCCATAGTATTTTAAGTGCCTTTTGCTAAATCTCACTCCTAACACAACATAGGAAGACCATTCGTGGTGATTCTTTTCTCCTGTTTGTAGGACAGAAGACCCAATAAGACCCTTGCAGATAATTTCATTTTTCTGAAGGAATTTATGCACTTAACTTCCATGACATTCCCCATTCCACTTTCAGAGAGAGAGTGATCCTAAATGTTAAACTAAAGTTTGGTGTCAAATCAACTAAAAAAGTTCTTCTGTTAACAAACACAGAAACCTCATGGACTGAAATCCCAGGCCTGACTCTCAGGATCATGTAACTCACTGTCCATGCATGATGATGGCAAGCAGAGGGAGACCAGAAAGGCTGCAAGCGTGGCAAACAGCCAAAATAGGAGAGTGCTATTTCTGCAGCCCAGAGCAAGCACAGGTCACACTGGAACACAAGGAGATCAAATTTTTGGACATCATTTGAAACTGTTATATCAAGCAGCTTGTAAGATCTGAGCTCTACGCTTAGTCCTTTTTGACTTGATTCAGAAGAGATGGGGTTTTTTTTATTTTTTTGCTGAAGTCACTTTCAAAGAGCTACAGTAACCACAATGTGCTTGTATTCGACCTCTTTATACAAACTATAGAACACAAAATTACTGCAGCAGCATGGATTTTTGGAAAAGGTGAACCTTATATAATGTATAGGCTTATTTGAAAGAAATTAAAGTCAGCAAAGGTCCTGGCAAGCCTGGCCCTTGAGATTTTGGAAGCTGCAACAGTATTTGTGGGGAATATCACTTCACTGACATGTTGTTCAGTTCTTCCCTATACAGCCTTTACTGATTACAATAGGAATCAGAACGTAGGGTAAGGTGAATGTATAATCTTACACGTTATAAAGCAGCCTCTGTGATTTTGTATGCTAATGACTTGCTGGACTTAGATGTTTAATATAAAGTCTCTTCAAGTTCTCTTCTTCCTAATCAATGAAGGTTCATTAAAATAAATATTCTTGGTAACACCTAGACTGGATATTGCCTTTGATTAAAATTAGAGCTTTCAATATCACCTATGGTTTTGTCTGGATTGAATATGTCTAAGCCTCTTCCTGATGTAAGAATAAATAAAAATGGTATTTTGAGCTTATTGAACTGCCTTTATAATTACATCTTTTAACAGGCTCACAAGTCAAGTGTGCTCCTGCAAAGCTAGGCGTGATAAGTTTAAAATAAGAACTTACACAACTCATTATCAATTTTTCAAATTATACTAGACAAAAAGACAGGAAACTGAACTTAATTTGCTAGTTTCCTTTCTTTCATTTCTCAATTGTCTTGCTACATTTATGTTTTTTATATACATTCTGACTGTTCCAATTACAAAGAAAGAGTACAAGGTTGTCCTAATGTGATTGCCCAAGATCAGCTCAGAATCTTTTGAAATACCAAATAGTCTCATAAGAATAGCTCATCAGTTGCAAAAAGTACAGTTGCAAAAGCAAGGATCAAAGACATCACACATGGTCTTTGAACTCCTGGATGTCAGCTGTTACTGAACTTTTTTGCTCTCAGTCAGCACTACAGCCTGTATCTGTGATAGTCACTGTTATTCTATACAGTAGAACTGTTGACTTCTCAGAAGGTAGAACCAGCAACCTCACAGTTTAACAAAGAATCATCAGTTATACAGTCTTGAAACAAAACAGTCATATTAAAAACTTCAAGAACATAGCTTAGCTTACAAACTTTAATGTTCTTTTTAGCTTTAAACAGCTACTTTTTTTCTTCTAGTAAACAGCTGCCATGTGGTCACATAGTCTAAAGGAAATTAGAACTTCTGTCCCGATTTCAGTAGATTTGGCTGTGTAAGGGCTTACAGGGTTGGGTTTTAGTAGTTGTGTTCGAGGTACCTGGAACAATACTTTGCACTTAAATTTTATTTCTGTTCAAGCAATAGCAGATAGGCTTCTGTAATAAAATAAATTAAAAACCTGTTGAAGAAACTTTCCTACTACTTTCATATTTACACATAAACAGATACATCCATAACTGCTTGTTAGATCGACAGGTTTAGGGGAAGGGTGAAGATGTGCATAGACAGGTTCCTGAATAAACTGATGGAACTTTTGTGAGCTTGAGAATACATAATGAGAATGAAAGATTGTGCTAGAGGCATCTACCAGAATCTTTGTATTGCTCCAGAGTATTAAAAAAACAAACAAACAAAAAAAAAAACCAAAACCACAAGCAAACTTCATTGTTAACTGTATTATTCAGTCTTAATTTCAGTAAAAGATCTATAGGGGAATACGGCATATTTCAGGATATTTATCTTTTCTACACATATTTTTAAGAATGTCATTTTGATATATTAATTGGGAAAATAATGTGGAAATGTTCTCAGTGCATTATTCTAAATATCACTGTAACATAGAATATAACCATATATTCAAAACAATTTGGGATTTTTATCATTTCTTACAACTTATTCTTTGTGGTATTTCCATCTATAAACATCAAGTACAGCTTCATTTTTAGCTGACTAAAAATTTAAAATTAATTATACTCAACTCCAGAGACAGCCCATTGCCCAAATTAAGTTATTTAACAGCAAAGATTGTAATCATTGAAACCTTATTTCCAATTCACAGCAGAAACTATAAAATTTTCTAGTATCTACTACCTATGTATGTGCTTTTCAGCTTAGTTTTTTACTATCTTTTTAGAGTATAAATCAAAATACCACAACATATTCCATTTACACAGAATATAGTTACCATCACATTTAAAGTTACTACAGTCTTTTTGTGTACTACTTACAAGCAGTAGTGGTTTTTTTCTACATTTTAAATTAATCTAAGTTACCATTCTTGCAATAAGTAATATTCCAGGTTAAAATAATACATTTTCAAGATAAATGCAAAATTTACACAGAACACTAATGTGTATTTAAAAGAAGTCATCATTCCTCCTCTTACAGAAGTACCTCAAAGCTAGTCATGAACAAACATATCATTGCAGATAATCATGCTCAAGACAGAGTACCTACCATACCAGAACTGCGGAGACAGCAAAATTGTTGAATAATATCAAGTCACCAGCATCCACAAATATGGCAGCTCTGCTATTTACTGGCCATTCGTACTACTGGCGTTAGAAACATAAACAGGAAGGACGTACTGTAGGTTGGCTTGTATTTTTTTCAAGGCAGCTCAGTGACTCCCTCAGAACAGGCTTTCATTACTCTGGTGTCCCTTCCACACAGCTCCCTATGCTGCCCCATCGGAGTTCCCATCATAAGAAAATGTTGAAGGCAAATGCTTACTTGGAATATGTATATCCTACACCTTGATACAGCATGACACTTCTGCTAATGTGTTCTTTTTATACAAGGTTTAAGGGACTTTAAACAACCTTCTGCTTTTCATGCTGAAGTGAAACCACTGTAACAAGAGATATACTAAGCTTAAAGTAGGAATAAGGTGAGAACTCCAGGGGCAGGGTGGATCCAGTTTTCTAAAAGGCAATTATCCAATTGTTTCTACCTACCCTGAAAAAGTGGACCTTTAAAATGAAGTACAAAGGCAAAATCAATAAACAGAAATAGTGTTTCTTTTGATACTTACCTTTTCCATCACCAGGTCAATCATGTTGATGTTTGAATTGTACAGTATCTTCCCATGTAATAAAGGTTTCAGGAAAGTCCATAGCAAAGCCCCATTAGAAGACTGCAAAATCTCCTGATAAAGCTTCAAGCAAAATGGAGCTGCAAAAACAAAGACAGACTCACATTTAAGACATACAACACAGGTGAAGTTGGATTATTTTATTTTTTCTTTAATTAAAAGAAAATCTTGGGTCATAATTTCAGATCTGCCTTAGCACCATGACAAATACCATCCACCTGTCACTAAGTAACCACTACAGGTCCCTGAATAGAAATTGTTTAACCACATTCTATGATAGTGTTGAGGATGTAGAACTCTAAACATTAAGACAAGAAAAAAAGAATCAGAGTCCAAAGGGCTTCTCACATTTCTGAAAAGCAGTCTATGAAGCCCATCTATCCTAAAAGTTGAATGCTGAGGGAAGTCACCTTAAAAAAAAAGATGGACTAACTCCACACTCTCTGTTCTGTAGCTTTCTACTCCTGCTTAAGAAAGAAGTAGGAATACAAAAGTACCTTCATAAATACAAACTTTTTTATTTGTATAATTTCATAAGAACCTACCAAAAGTACGGGAAAAAATTGGCATGACACTCAACTTCTTGATTTGAAAAATCTAGTCAATTCACTTTTCCACTCCTTAACCAAAAAAACATGTTCCTGCATCAGATGGAGCTATTAATGCATTAGGGTGCATGTCATTCAGAACTAGGATGCAAGGAATATCTTCCAAGATATCCTGCTGCACTTGCACTCAAGTAAAGACAATGAGTTTCCTGTGAGAAACATTTAGATTTTTATGTCCAGTTCATGTGTTTGGGATGGTTTGGTTTTGGTTTTGTTTTGGTGGTTTTTTTAAATTTATTATGAGTAGATTTAGAAACAACCCATTTCTAGCACTATGAGGAATTATTAAATAGTGTCATTAAGTCCTCAAAGAAGACAAATTATTGTACATAATGTAAAACTAGGCCAAAAACATCTAAATTCCTGCCAAAAGTTAAAGAAACAAGTGTCAGAAATGTATCAAGAACACCAAGTTCTTTGCCCAAAAACAAGTTCTTTGCCCAAATTTTTACTTACTTCAAGGGAACAATCATTACTAAATGCAATCATTGATAAATGACAGAAAAGAATTAAGAGGCTCCAAGCTGACCAGTCAGAAACATCAATATGCTAAAGACACAGAAGACTACCTGAGTTTGCTGCAATTTTCAGAAAGACTTTGCAGACTATAGAAACTGATAGTTCATAAGAGTCATGATTTACAGTCACAGATCCTTCTCTAGTGACACTCTATCACTGTATTTTTCTCTTGCACAGGGCCACCAAGGCACTAACAATGTTATTAACGATACTAAAATCAATCAGTGTAAAGTCAAATGTATATTGAAGAAAGGGAGAAAAAGGTGATCAAGAGAACAGGAGTATTAACTATTTAAAAACTTACTTTATCCAGAGGGCTTGCATATTTTACTGCACAATAATACCACAGCTTTGTGTTCACAGCAGAAAGGCATGTAGCAATAAATTCTTAATCTTGTATCTCAAAGATATATTTTTAACACCAAGTGCTTTAAAATTTCTAATAAATATGTCTCTAAGACAGAAATAGTCTTGTTTATTATTTGCAAAGATAGAAAACAACCAGAATCGCTTGTGTCTCATAAACAATTACCTTGTAGCCATAAAACTTTTACTGATTGACCCTCATGCTCCCGATTACAGTGTCAATTGAGATGTCAGCTGGTATATAAATATTTCCATTTTAGAGGGAAAAACTTCCCTACACCCTGAATGCATACATGCAACTTGTGATTGATAGTTTTTCTTACTTGAGTCTTCAGGAATGCCATATTTTGCCTTATTGTCATCCAAGAGTCCCATGATTCTAGGCATGTCGATGAACAGGTTTGCATTGCTGAAAAATGAAGTTTCTTCTTTGCACACTGCCTTGATTACAGACTCCAGGGATCCAACAGCTGAACTTCTGAACTGCCCACCTTGCAAGAACTAAAACAAACAAACAGAAACACAGATGAATCAAAGTTGCTTTTAGTAGCTTCAGGGAGTAGCCCTGGTGTTCTCTCAATATCGGCATCCAAGGAGATTGACAAAATTAGTCTGTTGAAACTGCCTACAAGAATGAGGGCCTGCTGTGCTGGTTTCTGTTCTCCTTATCACCTTCATCATGGAGGGGGGTGGGGACGACACAACAGTAATGCAGTTTTAATTTCCAGGTTAAGACAGTAGTATAGTGTACTACATTAAACTCTGAAACATTAAACTTTGAAAAATACTCTGTATTGCCTAGGCAGAAAAGGAATGAAAATATCAGGACAACTGCACTACAGATTCCTTGATTGTAACGTCAGTTTTCACAAAGTCTGCTCTTCTGACAGACTGCTGCTATGTCACAAAGCACTAGAAACAACCAAACCCATCTTCCATATAATGTTTGCAGTGAAAACAGTTGATAAGAACAAAAAAGATATTCAAATGCACATGCCCTAAAAGCCTATTTTTCAAGTATGTCTTTTAATTTGTTAGATGTGCTTCTAGTTTTTGCACATCTTGAGTCATACCAACATTTCTTATTGCCATTTGCTCATGACTAGCATATGTCTAATAAGGAGAGCGATTGACTACTTTTATGGCTTAAGCACCATCATTCCATTCCCCACATTAAAATTAAATAAATAGAAATTAAAACCAACTTTCTCCGTGCAGCTTCATTTTTCAGCTAACATGCTCAGTTGTAACTGGTATCTCATGGCGGGCTGTACAGGTGCACAGTTCTGAGAGGATATAACTGCAAGGCAACATGCTTCTAGAGTGTAACTGAAGGATGCATTGGCCCGCCTGATAATCATCACTCTTGCAGACACTCGTCAAGAAAAACATAACTAGATTATCAGATATCATTTGAAGACTGCACAACTGGCAAACAGAAAAAGACTGTGATATGTCAAACATACACATTTGACACTGAAATTTATTAGCATTTTTATCATTGGAGATTTTTTTTAAACAGAAGAGTCAATTCTCAAAGAGTACAAAAAGAATGAATTACAGACAATTTAAAGATTGTACTGTTAGAAACAGTTTATCCTGATCAATGCATTTACTGAAGTGCCAGGTGCTTCTTTAGTATTCCTGGAGGAATATTAGAAAGTGTTATTTAAAACTCAGTGTTGGCTGGTCCCAAAATCTGACTTTTTGCATACAGTTTCAGCTTATAGCATAGTAAATAAATAATATGCAGATTTTGTAATACCATCATCTACAGCTCTTGAATGAATCTGCTGGCATGGACTTTACTGGAGGAATAAACTTTATTTATGTACAATGCTGAATAAAAGTGGTTTTGAATCTATATTAGTAACTATTTGCACTAGAAGGATAAATGAGACTTATTTCAGTCAAAGAGCACAAACCTGCTAATTAATTCCAGTTCCAATCAAAATAACTTGAAATTCAAATAATGAATATTTATGCAGTAAGCTGCCACCAACAGACTGAATCTACTTACTGTCTTTCAACTAAATATCCACTGACTCAATAAGATATGTTTTCTAAAATTTGGCTTTGATAAAGTAGGAGAACTATATAGGATGAATGTTCACAAAAAGTTGTCTTTGATCCAGTTTTTCTAGTTTAAACTAGATGAAGCAGGCTTGTAATCAAGGCTGATGAATCTAAACAAGCAGCATCCTACAAAGTAACCATTCAAGTCAGTTGCTCCAACAAATTCATGGAAGAGGAAGGCTGGTACTGAAGATTAGAAAGCTATCTGGAACTGGATTCTCAAATGGAGTAAAAAAACCTCACAGCACAGGGGCTTCTGATGTAATTGGACAGCTGTATGTTTAAAAGAAATATTACGTATAAAAACAAATTAATATGGAGTAGTAATATCAGCTATTCAACAAAAGAATCCTGTAAGTCATACCAGGTTACAGCTCACACGTAAAACTAAAATAAAATTCAGAATCATTACATTAAGAGAGAAAAAAAAAATAAAAATTAATTGTAATATTCCTGGAAAACTACAAGGAGGTTAAAGATAATTCAAAGTTTGATGAAACCAAAGTGCTACAGGAAACAAATGCAGAGAAACAGATATTCTTACTTGTGGGTAGAGTCATAAACAAAACAGTCTTTATTGTATTGAAATTGACAGAATCAGGGGAGGGGTGAAGGCAAAATTGCTGATCTGGTTAAATTATTTTTC